>NC_053495.1:72598581-74081861 GCF_905171775.1 Rana temporaria
AAACGACGAATTTCCGAAGGAGGAGATCCCCATCCACCCCAAGACATCCCCAAGGCTCACGTGGAGCAAGAAGGGATCAGGATCAGTTGACCCCCCCGGAGGCCCGAAGGGCCAGGATCGATAACTGAGAATAAGGGAAGTAACGTTTCTCCCCAACACTTTCTGAGGTCATAACACCCAACTTTTAGACCTTCGTCAACTGAGGCGACCATTCAAGAGAGGTCAACGCGATACTCATCGGATGACACCCTAATCGAAGATACAAGCTTTCGATAGAAGTATAACAGACCTCTACTGGATCGGTTTTTGCCACAAAGACTGCCTCAGAGACTTGACGTTTCATACAGATAAGTTTTAAATAAGGTTATA
This sequence comes from Rana temporaria, assembly GCF_905171775.1. Lineage (NCBI taxonomy): Eukaryota > Metazoa > Chordata > Amphibia > Anura > Ranidae > Rana > Rana temporaria. The sequence goes on from NC_053495.1 coordinate 72,598,951, forward strand.
CACGGTTCATAGTATAGATAAAGGGTAATAAGTGGATGTAATTAACTTTAACCAGGGTTAATAATGTGTTCCTTTATGGGGGAGGAAGGTTATCCCGAGTTGTTAACCTAACAGGGAGGAGGATGGTCTGTCAGTCCTGAAAAGATATCAGGGAGGTTGGGTTTACATACCCATTTAGGTATTGAGTAAGGATATACATTATTCATGCCCCTCGGACAAATGGACTCATTCTGAGAGACACCCCATAAAAAACAACACTCCGACTCTTGGCAAGGTGTGCAAAGTAATACTTATTATTGTTGCACCCAGTGCTATTCAAATTTATACTCACAATATCTGCCTTCTCTCAGCATGACTCGATTCTGGGGTGGCACGGACATGTCTGAATTGTTGTTATCTCCAATCGCAGATCAGTTCTCGAAACCATATTTAAGTATTTAAGTATCTCAGTATTGTTTCATTCCATTGTTTTGGTATTGGTTAACCCCACAACGGTGGTGCACCTGTGCTTCTAGGCCCCCTCGGGAGGGAGGGAGCAGGGTGCTCACCGTACTAATCCGATTAATTTGTAAATATAGGAAGTGGGTGAAGTACATTCCACCACTTAATCGGTAATCGGTTATTGTAATTACAGGAGGTTGGTAACCCTCCACTAGACTTCGGTGTAACACTACAGTTCCCTCTGTTACCTCTTGGGATACCCCTATCCCGCCCAGACCCTTCCCAGTGTTTTACCCCTCTCCCCCCCATCAAGGATCCCCCACAACACAAAATGACCACAACCCTGAACCCTTCATTTAAGGATAAGGCGGGAGGATCCTTGGATCGGATCAAATTATACTCCCTAAACACCCGTGGCTTGAATACCCCTGAAAAGAGATCACGCCTATTGTATACATTATGGAAGGAAAAAATTCACATTGCACTTCTACAAGAAACTCATTTTCGATCTGACGGCATTCCAAAACTTACCGATAGAAATTTCCCCTTGGTATATCACGCCCCTAACAATACAGCGAAATCTAAGGGAGTGTCGATCCTGATTTCCCGGCGTTGTCCCTTTCAGGTTGAAGAAATTCTAAGAGACCCAAATGGCAGGTTCATTTTTATCCGCGGTTCTCTTTATAACCTAACATACACAATCGCGAGCATATACGCACCAAACACGAAACAAGTAGCCTTCTTCCGCTCTGTAACATACCAATTGACGGCCTTCCAAAGAGGTACACTTATCTTGGGTGGAGACTTTAATGTCCCATTGCAGCCGACTCTAGATACGTCCAATGGATCTTCATGTATTAAATTTAATGCCCTTAGGACAATCAAATCTAGCCTAACCACATTGTCCCTTCATGACGATTGGCGTACCCTTCACCCCAATGTAAAAGATTTCACATATTACTCCCCCTTACACAAGAAATACTCAAGGATTGACCACTTCTTCATATCACAGGCCGACCTCACCGTACTGGTGGATGCAACCATAGATCCCATGCTATTGTCCGACCACCACCCAATAACTATCACAATTTCAATACCCTCTCACCGGGCTAGATCACCCATCTGGAGACTAGATGACTCCATCCTGTTAGACAAGTCCAACATTACAAGCATCTCGAAGGTCTTATCTGATTACTTTCGAGAAAACACAATAGAAGATTCCCCCTCTCCACTGGTGTGGGCTGCACACAAATGTGTGGTGCGAGGATCGTTCATCTCTATAATGGCTAAAAGGGCTAGACTACGCAAAGCACGGATTGTTGAGTTGTCTGACAGGATCAAAGCCTTGGAACTTACACACAAACGTACGCTAGCATCCCAGGTACAAGAAGACTTAGTAAAAGCAAGAGAGGAGCTTCTTGGGGAAATTAGGAAAAGGCTTATACGTAGATATACCCTAACTAACAAACTGTTCTACGAACATGGTAATAAGTCGGGCAAACTCTTGGCCGCCGCCTTACAAAAGAAAAAAGCCTCTTATACCATTAACAATATTACAACAGCGGCCGGTAATTCCATTGTAACCAATAATGAAATTGCTGAACAGTTCTTAAAATATCTATCTGGCCTATACAATTTACAACCACCATCACCACCACTTACATTGCCGAATAGAAAGACCTTGATTGAGGATTTTCTAGCCGAACATTGTCCATCCTATTCCACACCCGAAGACATTAAGGATCTTGGCTCCCCAATCTCCTTGGAAGAAGCCACCCAAGCATTGAAACAACTCAAGCCTGGGAAAAGCCCAGGTCCGGATGGCTTGCCGGTCAGCTATTACAAAACCTTTACCGACCTATTGCTACCAAATTTTTTGACAACTTTTAATGCCGTCATTGACTCCCCTTCCTACAACAAAGACCTCCTGGAGGCGCATATTTCTTTAATCCCCAAGCCAGGTAAAGATACCACCCACGTTCCCAACTACCGCCCAATCTCACTACTAAATGTGGACATTAAACTATACGCCAAAATAATAGCCAACCGTCTTATTCCACTGATCCCCAGTCTAATTTCAACAGAGCAGGTGGGGTTTGTCCCAGGTAGAGAAGCCAGGGACAACACCACCAAAGCTCTCAACATACACCATTGGCTAACAACCTCTAATAAAGCTGGATTCTTTTTATCCCTAGATGCTGAGAAGGCATTCGATAGAGTGGCCTGGGATTACATGACAGCGGTGCTGTATAGAATTGGTTTACCGGCTCGTCTTGTCCAAATGATCCTGATGCTATACTCTGCTCCATCGGCGCGGATCAGAGTCAACGGCCACCTATCGAATGCCTTCTCCATAGCCGATGGAACTCGTCAGGGTTGCCCTCTTTCCCCCCTCATTTTCATCCTTTTAATGGAACCCCTCCTCAGAAGATTGCAGGCCAATGCCGCTATTAGGGGGATTGAGGTCCGGGGGAAGCAGTATAAGATTGCCGCATATGCGGACGATGTTTTGATGTTCCTCTCGGACCCAATCACTTCGATTCCTAACCTCCTATTAGATTTCAAATTATTCAACTCATTATCCAATCTCCAAATTAATTTTGATAAATCAATAGCACTAAACGTTACCCTGCCGACCACAACAATAGACTTATGTAAAAAAAAATTCCCCTTTAAGTGGGAAACAGAGTATATCACATACTTAGGTATTAAGATCCCGAAAAACCTAAAAAAACTGTTCGATCTCAACTTTTTGCCTGCCCTGACGTCCATTAAGACAGACATGTCGGATTGGAACAAGGGAAGAATTGTGTGGTTTGGCAGGGCAGCAGTACTTAAAATGAATGTCCTCCCGCGGATTTTATACCTTCTTCAAGCAATCCCCATTAAGCTCCCACAGACCTTTTTTAATACATTTAAGAGACACTGTAGAAATTTTCTCTGGGCAGGTAAAGCTCCGAGACTAAGTTGGGCCAAATTGATCCAACCAAAATGGAACGGCGGCCTGGGCATTCCTGACATATCTACTTACCACAAAGCTTGCCTTCTCACGAGACTTGTTGACTGGCACCTCCATGGGTCTAACAAAGATTGGGTCGAATTGGAAAATGCATACCTTAAATTTCCCATTTCCCATTTACCCTGGATAAAACCTGGATCAATACCCAAAAACTGCATAGAACATCCATTAATCGGGCCCACGATATTTAATTTTAAAGCGGCATGTAAAACCCTCAAAATAAACCCCTCCCCAGGTCCACTGACGCCTCTATCGCTTAGCCCAGACTTTCCCCCCGACGTAACCTATACTCACCCAGTATCGGATCCGACTCTTCAGACACTCCGAGCACACCATTTTTACCACAACGGCAATTTTTTAGCATACCCGGATCTAGTCACCAAGCTTCCACACATTTCCATTTCAGTTTTTAAATACCTTCAATTTAAACACTTCTTTAGCTCTACCCAGTCAAAATCGTCGTGGTGTAGAGATCTGTCACCTCTGGAGCAAATATGTGCTTCCAGGGATCCTATGCGCCATCTGATCTCGAGTTTATACTCCTTGCTTTCCCAGGATAAAGTTCTCATCACTAATACCCGAACTGCCTGGGATACCGACCTTACCGTACATCTATCTGACGAGGACTGGAAACGCACTTGGGAATACACACATAAAGGCTCTATCAGTGTAACAGCACAAGAAAATAGATTTAAAATATGCACTAGATGGTATCGGACACCTGACAAGCTACATAAAATTTACCCGACAGTGTCCTCAAATTGCTGGAGATGTGAGGGAGCAGAGGGCTCATTCCTACATATTTGGTGGGAATGCCCCTCATTGACCCAATTCTGGAAAACGGTACACGAGCACATAGTCCAGGTCACCACTCTGCCGATAGCTCTTTCCCCGGAACATTTTTTACTACATTACTCTCCCATAACAAAATCGAAATATCATCATTCTCTGGCGCTCCACCTAGTGAACGCGGCCACACAATGTATCCCTCTGTACTGGAGATCCAAAACCCCCCCGACAATTGATGACTGGCTGAAAAGGGTAAACAAAACAGAAGAAATGGAAAGACTAATCCATCAAGCCAATGATTCACATGAAAAATACAGACACACATGGGCAAATTGGTTGCATTACATAGAATCCCTTGCACAACCAACGATCCCCAGTCCTACAGATCCTTCAACAACACCGGGGAGAGGAAATGTCGGTTAACCGGAAATCTCACCCCCCGCTTAGCCATTATCCCTCCCCACCGCTTCCATATAGTGTCCACCAAGAACAGAAGGGAACCATTGAGTTAAGTACAAAGCAGCACTAGGCAAGTGCGTGCTGATATTTTTGAGAAAGAAATCTTCTTACTTGGGGGTTTCGTCCCCTACATGTCACCCACAGATTGCTCCCTTTACGGGGTGGGTGGGATGGGGGAAGCCACTTCTCATTCTCTGAAATGTTATCTGATTAAAGATGTTCTGTCTTATTCTGATTGTCCTTTCATAAGGTTTATAGAATAGTTACCCTAATTTCCACGTCTTTTATTTCTAAAAAAGCATATGAATATTTTCACTGCAGGGGTTTTATTCTGCTGTCCCTAATTTGAATAGCTTGTTTATGATATGTTACATATTTACCACCGTATGTACTGCTTTACTATGAACAATTCTGTATTGCATAAATACTCAATAAAAAAAAAAAAAAAAAAAAATTTTCCTTAAAAAAAAATAATAATAATAAAATAATAATAATATCATACAATCACATATACCCACCGCTGATCCAGAGGAAGGCAAAAAAAAAACAGCAAAGCATGATCCAATTTGCTACAGCAGGGGAAAAATCCTTCCTGATCCCCTGTGAGGCAATCGGATGTTCCCCAGATCAACTTTACCTATAAATGTTAGTACCCAGTTATATTATGACATTTAGGAAAGTATCCAGGCCTTTCTTAAAGCACTCTACTGAGCTGGCCAGAACCACCTCTGGAGGAAGTCTATTCCACATGTTCACAGCTCTTACTGTGAAGAAACCTTTCCATATTTGGAGGTGAAATCTATTTTCCTTTAGACGTTACGAGTGCCCCCTTGTCCTCAGTGTTGACCGTAAAGTGAATAACTCAACACCAAGTTCACTATATGGACCCCTTATATATTTGTACATCTTCATTATATCCCCCCTTAACCACTAGGGGTCCGCGCTATAGTCGAATGACGGCTACAGCGCGGACCTGAAAAGCCAAGTGGACGTCAATTGACGTCCGCCCCTTTGCGCGTTCCCCGCACGCGCTCCAGAGCGCGCAGCGGGGAACTTCTGTGCTGCCCGTGTCCCTTGGACACAGTCAATTACAGATCGCCGCGAACGGCCAATCAGAGTGGCCGTTTGCTAGGCGATCTGTGTGGCCAATGAGAGATGATCTCATATGTAAACATATGAGATCATCTCTCATTGCCGTTTTACACAGAGACAGCGGTGCTGTCTCTGGAGAGGAGACCGATCTGTGTCCCTTGTACATAGGGACACAGATCGGTCACCCCCCCCCACCTACAGTTAGAACACTATATAGGACACACATTTAACCCCTTCCTCACCCCCTAGTGTTAACCCCTTCAATGCCAGTCACATTTATACTGTAATTAGTGCATATTTATAGCACTGATCGCAGTATAAATGTGAATGGTGCCAAAAATGTGTCAAAAGTGTCCCATGTGTCCGCCATAACGTCGCAGTCCCAATAAAAATCGCAGATCGCCGCCATTTCTAGTAAAAAAAAAAAATAATAAAAAATAATAATTCTGTCCCCTATTTTGTAGGCGCTATAACTTATGCGCAAACCAGTCGCTTATTGCGATTTTTTTTTTTTTACCAAAAATATGTAGAAGAATACGTATCGGCCTAAACTGAGAAAAAAAATGTGTTTAATTTTTTTTTAAATTGGGATATTTATTATAGCAACAAGTAAAAAATATTGTATTTTTTTCAAAATTGTCACTCTTTTTTGTTTATAGCGCAAAAAATTAAAACCGCACGGGCGATCAAATACCACCAAAAGAAAGCTCTACTTGTGGGGAAAAAAGGACGTCAATTTTGTTTGGGAGCCACGTCGCACGACCGCGCAATTGTTAGTTAAAGCGACGCAGTGCCGAAAGCTAAAATTTCACCTGGGCAGGAGGGGGGTATATGTGCCCAGTAAGCAAGTGGTTAATGTCCTCTTCTCAAGAGTGAATGAATTCATTTCCTCTAATCTTTCCTCATAGCTGAGCTCCTCCATGCCTCTTATCAGTTTGGTTGCCCTTCTCTGCACTTTCTCCAGTTCCCCAATATCCTTTTTGAGAACTGGGGCCCAAAACTGAACTGCATATTCCAGATGAGGTCTTACTAATGATTTGTACAGGGGCAAAATTATATCTCTCTCTCTGGAGTCCATACCTCTCTTAATACAAGAAAAGACTTTGATCGCTTTGGAAACCGCAGCTTGGCATTGCATGCCATTATTGAGATTATGATCTACCAAAACCCCCAGATCCTTCTCCACTACGGATCCCTCCAGTTGTACTCCTCCTAGTATGAATGATGCATGCATATTCTTAGCCCCCAAGTTTTTTGTTTTTTACATATTTTTTTTAATTGGTTTTTGTATCCTATAGTTACTTGCTATCAATTAATAAATATTTTTTATATTTAGGTTTGAAACTTATTTTAAAGGAATGACATACCGGTAGTTAACAATGATTTATTAGACATATCGATGAATGAATAAATGTGTCAAAAAAGAAAACAATATCTACAAAAAGGGGTACTGTCTCTGGATGTACAGTAATATATTACTGAAGTGGGGCTCCCTAAGTAATAGACTTTACTTGTTTGGTGAGAGAAGAAGTGGTGACAATCACCACTGTTTTTTATACACAAAAATATGTACATTTTATCGTTTTAGTGCTTCAAACCCTTAAAGATATTTTTTTAACATTTAGGAAGTATTATAAAATATTCTAAAACATTTTTGCTTATAGAGACAATGGAGATGTCGTTCTGAAATAATGGCAGAACCACAAGTTCCCATATTTTTTTTTCTGTACAAACTGTTACTATTGTGCCTTCATACTGAGGACGGAGGTCGGGTACAGAGGAAATGTAATGTAACCAAATCAGGCTAAAAAAAAACATAGCATTCTGGGCTTTAATGAGTGCACAGCAGAATACATTTTGGAATTTTATCTACAGAAACATTAACATATATATATATATATATATATATATATATATATATGAGACAAAAAATGGTAATGAACTCAGAGCATCAAAAAAGTGTTCAAGTCCTCAATCACAAACAGCACTGGTGTTGGTACTGATATGTGGCATAAATAAATGACCAACTCCATTGCAGTATATAAAAGGATGATAGAGTGCAAACATTCAAAGGAAAAGTCCGTGGGTGATCCTAATGGAAAAGACAGCGTGCACCTTCCACCGCAAAATCCAAAATCTACCTCTTGGGACAGACAATCCCCCTCCGGGGTTCACACTCACCAGATAAAGATTAAAACAGGCAATGTATGATCTCCAAAAGGATGTAGCACTTGTCACAATCCAGGGATATGTGTAACCGCTAGAGCAGTGGTTCTCAACCTGGGGGTCGGGACCCCCTCGGGGGTCAAATGTTGATTTGCCTGGGGTCACCAAATCCTGGGCTGTTCTTAAGGTCTGCACTGCTCTCCCAGACTTTTCGCGGCCACCCAGCAGGGCTGTCCCTTGAGCCTGTGGCCACCCAGCTGGGCTGTTCCTGAAGCCCGCGGCTGCCCACCCAGCCTCATTGCAGCCACCCATTCGGTTCATGGCATGGCTGGCCCTATGTCCTGATTTCGACATAGGTGTCACTGCTGTAAGACACCACAAAGTTGGAGACACACCAAGCCGGAGACACAGTGAGTAACACTACCTGTGATTATAGTTGCCATTAAAAGTCCCCACTACAGTTCTCAGATCAGCAGATGACCTTGATCAAGAGCATCTAAGTTGGCTGATCAGAACTCCCCACCACCAGCACTGCCACTGAACCACCCCCCCAACAGCACTGCCATTGATCTCAATCCCCACCAGCACTGACACTCATCCTATTCCCTCCACCCCCCACCAAGGAGTAAGAGAAGGAATACAAATTGAGAATACATCAAAGGGAGAAGAAAAATGGAGAGAAAGAATAAGAGAAAGAACAAGAAAGACGGCTATAGAGAGGGATGAGGGAAAAAATAAATTAGAATAGAGAGACATATAGCCAGATTCAGAGCGAGTTACGACGGTATATCAGTAGATACGCCGCCGTAACTCTGAATCTGCGCCGTCGTAACTTTAAGCGTATTCTGGAAACCATATACGCTTAAATTAGGCTAAGATACGAGCGACGTAAGTCTCCAACGCCATCGTATCTTAAAGTGTAATTTTTAGGCTGGCCGCTAGGTGGCGCTTCCGTTGAGTTCGGCGTAGAATATGTAAATGACTAGATACGCCGATTCACGAACGTACGGGGATATGTACACGGACGGCACATGCGCCGTTCGTAAAAAACGTCAATCACGTCGGGTCACGAGTAATTAACATAAAACACGCCCCCATCCTCATTTGAATTAGGCGCGCTTACGCCGGCCCCATTTACGCTACGCCGCCGTAAGTTAGGAGGCAAGTACTTTGTGAATACAGTACTTGCCTCTCTGACTTACGGCGGCGTAGCGTAAATACGATACGCTACGCCGCCGGAAAGATGCGCCACCGTACCTGAATCTAGGTAATAAAAGGGAAAGAAAGGAGAAGAAAGAGTGGTAATGTACCATAAAATGTACCGTAAGGGGTTTTAATACCGTATGAATTGAAGGGACTCTGGGAGCGCTAAATGTCCATGGGTTAGGGGGCACAAATTACTTGTCTTGCCTTGGGTACTGACAACCCACGCTACGAAAATAATTTTACTGTTGGGGTCCCCACAACTTGGGAAATTTTATCAAGGGGTCACAGCACTAGAAAGGTTGAGAACCAGTGCGCTAGAGGCTCCAATTCTTCAGCAAGCATGCGTTTTCCTGTTGGTACTGCGATGCTGCATTTAGAGGATGCAAGTTTTAGTCCAACATGTGCCCTGATAGCTGGTCAGTTCTTTCAGTGTCTAAGATCATCCTTTTATATACTGCAGTGGAGTTGGTCATTTATTTATGCCACATATCAGTACCAACACCAGCGCTGTTTGTGGTTGAGGACTTGAACACTTTTTTGATGCTCTGAGTTCATTACATTTTTTTGTCTCATTTTCACTTTATTTAAACAGCTGCTTAGATTTTGTCTTTCTTTTGATATTTGTTTGTCAAAAGGGAGCTGTTGGGAGTGTATGGTCCTCTCAGTCCACCACACATCACTGTGTAGTTGGAATATTTACTTATTGCAAATTGTTCAATATAGGCGCTGGGAAGTGTATAGTACACCTGTTATATATATTTTAAGCTTGTGTATGTTCAAATGCATTTAGAGATAAATTGTGTGTGTGTATATATATATATATATATATATATATATATATATATATATATATATATATATTGTAAGGGGTTAGCTCGGTAGCGGGGTGTGTGACCTCCTGAGTGGGTTCACTACACACTGAATTATACAGAGAGGCAGCCGTGGGTGGTTGAAAAACAAGGGTTATGGTTTATTCTTCCATATTGCTGCAAACAAGTGCAAGCATCAAAACAGCATAAACGAAATAAAACATAAAATAAACCCTGGCCACTTGAGCCGTCTACCTTCACAACACAGGAACCTACCTATGGAGTCTGGCACAGCCTACTGCTGGGCAGACACTGCTGGTGTTCCAGCAGTAAACAATAGTCTTTTTGATTTTCTTATCACACAGCAAAGATATCAACAACCACTTCACCTTCAGAAGTCTTCCTCAGCTCACTGCTCTCCTTAAGTCAACAAGCCTCAGGATGCAGCCTTGAGTAGTAATCCTCTGGACAATTTATAGAGGCGTTAATTTCCTCATTCTGAACAGCTGAAGCTATTCAACGTCCTTAAACCTTTCTGGCTACCTCTGCAGCCGACACCTGATAGTAATTGATGAATTTTCTAAACAAGGCAGAAATGTATCTCCCGTCTGTGACAACACCCCCAGATTTACCTGGCTTCCTGTCACAATATATATATATATATATATATATATATATATATATATATATATATATGTATGTATGTGTGCATTTGTGCATGTGTGTATATTTATATTTGTAGGGACTCCAAATATAGGGAAAATGCGCATGGTTAAAAGAGGAAATTGTTAAAAAGAGCCTGATCCTACAGTATATACCACACACAAATTCCAGTTTTTGTACCCACACAGCATTCCTTTGTCAAAGTTAGAATCGCTTGACTGCTTGGTTTATTTTATCCCTGTGCTCAGTGTATAAAGATTCTTTGTTGAAGGAAAAAAAAAAAGTTAGAATCTCATTGACACAAGAACCTCAAGAATCTTCTTTTATCTTTTTTATATTAACTCTTCTGTTGCCAATACTTTTTTTTGCCAATACTTTTCTACGCACAAAATATGCACATAGGGCCAGATTCACAAAAGGGTTAAGACGGCGTATCTGCTGATACGCCGTCGTATCCGTTTCTATCTATGCGGCTGATTCATAGAATCAGTTACGCATAGATATCCCTAAGATCCGGCAGGTGTAATAGTTTTACACTGTCGGATCTTAGGATGCAGTACCGCGGCCGCCGCTGGGGGCATTTCTCGTCGTAAACCAGCGTCGGGTATGCAAATTAGCACTTACGGAGATCCACAAAGGTTTTTCCCTTCGTGAAGTCGCCGTAAGTGTTAGTTTGCCGTCGCAAAGATAGGGTACCTTTTACAAAGTGTAAAGTTAGTACACCATGTAAAAGTCTACCCGTCTTTCCCACGTCGCTGTCAATTTTTTTTTTTTCCCGCCGCAACTCTTTTTTACCCGTCGCGATTCACAAAACCTCGGCGCAACGTAACTTCGCGCAAAGCACGTCGGGAAAATAGCGTCGGGAGCATGCGCAGTACGTCCGGCACGGGAGCGCGCCTAATTTAAATGGGACTCACCCCATTTGAATTGGCCCGCCTTGCGCCGGACTGATTTAGGATACACCGCCGTAAATTTCCAGGTAAGTGCTTTGTGGATCGGGCACTAACTTGGGCAATTTGCGGCGGTGTAACTTAAATCGGAAAAGTTACGTTGCGCCCGCTGGTTGTGAATCTGGCCCAAAGAGCTTATACTTTGTCTGAGCCTTACTTAAAGAACCTCAATAAAGCATCTGAGAACTACTTGGCAATCAATGACTGTTGAGGCATTGCTAAGGAGTAGGCAATGTATGGCACAACTTAGAGCAGTGTTTTTCAACTCCAGTCCTCAAGGCGCCCCAACAGGTCATGTTTTCAGGATTTCCCTCAGATGAAACGGCTGTGGTAATTACTAAGGCAGTGAAACCAGGGCCGGTGCTAGACTATTTTGCGCCCTAGGCGAGACCAGCTACTTGCGCCCCCCCCCCGAAAAAATAAATCTAAACAAACTCAATAATTTTAGCACCAGAACTGGTCCAGGTGGAGAGGGGGTTCAGCCAGGTGAAAGGGATAAAGCCAGTGGACAGGAGGGGGGTGCAGGCAGGTGGAGGGATGGAGCCAGGTGGACAGAAGGGGGGTGCAGGCAGGTGGAGGGATGGAGCCAGGTGGACAGGAGGGGGTGCAGGCAGGTGGAGGGATGGAGCCAGGTGGACAGGAGGGGGTGCAGGCAGGTGGAGTGATGGAGCCAGGTGGACAGGAGGGGGGTGCAGGCAGGTGGAGGGATGGAGCCAGGTGGACAGGAGGGGGTGCAGGCAGGTGGAGGGATGGAGCCAGGTGGACAGGAGGGGGTGCAGGCAGGTGGAGGGATGGAGCCAGGTGGACAGGAGGGGGTGCAGGCAGGTGGAGGGATGGAGCCAGGTGGACAGGAGGGGGTGCAGGCAGGTGGAGGGATGGAGCCAGGTGGACAGGAGGGGGTGCAGGCAGGTGGAGGGATGGAGCCAGGTGGACAGAAGAGAGGGGTGCAGCCAGGTGGACAGGAGGTGGGGTGCAGCCACATGAAGGGATAGAGCCAGGTGGACAGGAGGGGTGTGCAGGTAGGTGGAGGGATAAAGCCAGGTGGGGGGTGCAGGTAGGTGGAGGGATGGAGCCAGGTGGACAGGAGGAGGATGCAGCCAGGTGGAGAGGGGAGGTGCAGACAGGTGGAGAGGAGAGGTGAGGTACAGCCAGGTGGAGAGGAGAGGGGAGGTACAGCCAGGTGGAGAGGAGAGGGGAGGTACAGCCAGGTGGAGGGGTGCAACCAGGTGAAAGGAGGATATGGCCAGGCGGACAAGAGAGGGGGTGCAGCCAGGTGGAGGGAGGATATAGCCAGGTGGACAGGAAAGGGGGTGCAGCCAGTTGGAGGGATGGAGCCAGGTGGACAGGAGGGGGGTGCAGCCAGGTGGAGGGAGGATATAGCCAGGTGGACAGGAGAAGGATTGCAGGTGGACAGCAGGGTGCAGCCAGGTGGAGGGAGAGGGGGTGCCGCTAGGTGGACAGGAGGGGGGTGCAGCCAGGTGGAGGTAGGATATAGCCAGGTGGACAGGAGAGGGGAGAGCAGCCAGGTGGACAGGAGAGGGGAGAGCAGCCAGGTGGACAGGAGAGGGGAGAGCAGCCAGGTGGACAGCAGAGGGGGGTGCAGCCAGGTGGACAGCAGAGGGGGATGCAGCCAGGTGGACAGCAGAGGGGGGGTGCAGCCAGGTGGACAGGAGAGGGGAAGTGCAGCCAGGTGAAGGGATGGAGTCAGGTGGACAGGAGAGGGGGGTGCAGCCAGGTGGGCAGAAGAGGGGGGTGCAGCCAGGTGGACAGGAGAGGGGGGTGCAGCCAGGTGGACAGGAGAGGAGAAGTGCAGCCAGGTGAAGGGATGGAGTCAGGTGGACAGAAGAGGGGGGTGCAGCCAGGTGGACAGAAGAGGGGGGTGCAGCCAGGTGGACAGAAGAGGGGGTGCAGCCAGGTGGACAGGAGAGGGGGGTGCAGCCAGGTGGACAGGAGAGGGGAAGTTCAGCCAGGTGAAGGGATGGAGTCAGGTGGACAGGAGAGGGGGGTGCAGCCAGGTGGACAGAAGAGGGGGGTGCAGCCAGGTGGACAGAAGAGGGGGGTGCAGCCAGGTGGAAAGAAGAGGGGGGTGCAGCCAGGTGGACAGCAGAGGGGGGTGCAGCCAGGTGGACAGCAGAGGGGGGTGCAGCCAGGTGGACAGGAGAGGGGGTGCAGCCAGGTGGACAGAAGAGGGGGGTGCAGCCAGGTGGACAGAAGAGGGGGGTGCAGCCAGGTGGACAGAAGAGGGGGGTGCAGCCAGGTGGACAGCAGAGGGGGGTGCAGCCAGGTGGACAGAAGAGGGGGGTGCAGCCAGGTGGACAGAAGAGGGGGGTGCAGCCAGGTGGATAGCAGAGGGGGGTGCAGCCAGTCTCAACCCAGTCTCCATTAACCCCCCCTGCTCCTTCTTCCATCATCCATCCCCCCTGGGCCCTGCTCTGCTTCCGCCATTCCTCCCCCCCACTGTGGGGGGGAGGAATGGCGGAAGCAGAGCAGGGCCCAGGGGGGATGGATGATGGAAGAAGTAGCAAGGGGGGTTAATGGAGTATGGAGACTGGGTCGGGTGGATAATTAATAAAGCAGGAGGGCATAATGGAACTGTAAGAAGGAGTGGGGGCCCTTCCATTAAGCCCTCCTGCTTTATTAATTATCCACCCGACCCAGTCTCCATTAACCCCCCTTGCTCCTTCTTCCATCATCCATCCATTCTTCTTCCCCACCCTCACCTCCTGTGCGATTTTCTCCAATCTTCCAGCGCGGGACTGGGTACTGTGTCACTCTGTACTACTGCTGCAGCCTCTGTGGCGCCAGCAGCGGAGGGCCGCCCCTTCAGTGACGTCAGACGTCCTCCTGCGCGGAGGAGGACGTCGTCACTGAAGTGCCGTGCCGTACAGTCCCGGACCCGGCGTCATCCATCACCTCACCAGGCAGTAACTTAAGGATGGGAGTGGGGACTGGCTGCGCCCGGCCCGGGCAACATCCAGTCAGCAGCTGACAGGCGCTGCGGCGCATTAGCACACCGGAGCGGGGCGGCGGCAACTCCGGATCATAAAGTATTAAAAAAAAAAAAAAAAAAGTTATTTTTCCGCCCCATCCCAGGCTGCGGACCTGCCCGCCCCATGCGGCCGCTTGGTCCGCCTGGTGGTTGCGCCGGCCCTGAGTGAAACTGATCGAATCACCTGTGCAAAATAATGGAAAGCCTGAAAACATGACCTGTTGGGCGCCTTGAGGACTGGAGTTGAGAAACACTGACTTAGAGTATAGAGTGTGCAGAAATATGTGATGGACAACATAGCCTATAGGGTGCAATGATCAAGGATCATACAGCAAAGCATCACAGCAGACGGAGTATAGTGGTCAACATATGCAGTGTAGTGCCCCTTATGTTTCTAGTCAGTGAACAGAAGAATGCCACAGCATTGGTGGTCAGCCAGAGGAAGAATGCCCCTGCGTTGGTAGTCAGGTGGAGGACAAATGCCCCAGTGCTGGTGGTCAGAGGAAAGATACCCCAGCATTAATGGTCAGTGATAAAAAGGATTCCCCAGCTCTAGCGGACAGTGGGAGGAATACCTCATCATTGATGTCAGTGGAATAAGCTAGCTTCTGGCTTTGGTGTCCGTGGTTTGTTTTGCTGGTGTGAGCTCGAGATCAGTCACATACATGAGTGTTTTTTTGTTTTTTTTGCTTGAAACATGGATGCTGCTGTGTGCTGCAGCTTCTGTTATTGGGAAGAGCAAAATTCATGGACATGTACAGGGATGCTAACTTGACTGTTGTATAATCTATGTCATCTCAGATTTGTACCCCTTACCCGCATTGCTATACCTTAACCAGTAACTTAGACCAGACCGAGGGTGTGGAGTAAACATTGCCGTAGCAGCCTCCTTTATTTAAAATTAAACGTTTAACATAACTCAAAAAACAGATTTCCAAAAAACCCAGGGTGTGATCAATAATGGAGGAAAACTTTATTAGAACTTTTGTACCATTCCTGCACTGCGGCCTTCTTCTTCCGATAACAGGCCTCAAGCCGACTTCCTGACTCAAAGACAACTTGACCGCAGTGCCCCATTTCCATTAGTTGCAGCTAAGCCTCCGCTTGCTGTAATCCCAAACCTCAGGACCCATACCAACGACAAGTCCTGCCCATGTTCTCCTGGTATTTCCTCCTCCTGCAACACGACCAACACCCGCCACTGCCACGACTCAGGCAAACGTCATAATCTGAATAGATAGGAAAGACAAAGAAACAAAAACCCCCCCAAAACAAAACCAACTTATATCAGCTTAGGGAAGGGTGGGTGGGAAAATTCACTAGGGGCAGTGTTACAGCTGTGGGCGGGCTCTCCTCTTTTATATCGCCCTGCCCTACCCATCCCCTGTTATCACATCCAATCCCCTGCCTTCTCACTTTCCTTCCCAGTTTAACCCCCGTCATGCCCGCCCTCCGCCTATGGCATTCTCTTTTCTTTGGCTCCGGGCTTTTCTTGACTGTTGTATAATCTATGTCATCTCAGATTTGTACCCCTTACCCGCATTGCTATACCTTAACCAGTAACTTAGACCAGACCGAGGGTGTGGAGTAAACATGGCCGTAGCAGCCTCCTTTATTTAAAATTAAACGTTTAACATAACTCAAAAACCAGATTTCCAAAAAACCCAGGGTGTGATCAATAATGGAGGAAAACTTTATTAGAACTTTTGTACCATTCCTGCACTGCCGCCTTCTTCTTCCGATAACAGGCCTCAAGCCGACTTCCTGACTCAAAGACAACTTGACCGCAGTGCCCCATTTCCATTAGTTGCAGCTAAGCCTCCGCTTGCTGTAATCCCAAACCTCAGGACCCATACCAACGACAAGTCCTGCCCATGTTCTCCTGGTATTTCCTCCTCCTGCAACACGACCAACACCCGCCACAGCGCACCACTGTAAACACCTTTACAGTTGGGCGACCCTCCACACCCTAAGGGCCCTCTGAATCCCGTCCTGCAGCCCTAGCACCCACATGTCTATTCCTACGTCTGTCAAATGCACCCCGTCCCTGCGTAAATACCGCCACGTCCCCTCCTCTAGCTCCTTGTGCCTGACGACCAACCCCCCCGTTCCTCTCCATGAACCTCCCAATGTCCCTGTTCACCTTTCTCCTGGCCCTGTTGATGCCCCCCCATGATCTGGCAAGGCGCCACGACGTGCGAGACACCATGTCAGACCATACAACCACCATCTCCGGAAAAGCCATGCGCAACCTGAGAACATCAAACTTTATGTCCTTAGTCAGGTCTAACATGGACTTCAGGCCTAGGTCGTTCCCGCCCACGTGCAAAACCAAGACGTCGGGCGCTCTGTCCAACCGCGCATATTTATGCACCTCGGGCACAAGCCTGCTCCAAAGCATCCCACGAACACCTATCCATCGAATCCTAGCCTCCTCCCTAGGAAACCCCAGCTGTCTACCTCCAGGTCTGGCCTCGGCCCTCTTCGCCCCCCAATACACGTATGAGTGCCCCATGATCCATATCAATGCCGGCTCCGAACCTGTAAAACAAAAGAAAATTCTCCAGCGTAACCCAGCCGCCCCACTACTAGCTTCGCAACCACACAGTTATCACTCAACCCCCCCCAAAGTTCCCCTTTCTCCTGCTACTAGACTAACAAATGAGGGCGGACATAGATCCTAAACCTATTAGACTCCCATCTCCCTATTTTTTTCACTGACTCGTCATCCAAACCATTCCTGGCTGCCTCCGTAGCTGTTCCGATCCTAAACGAGTGGGCTGAATATTCCTTGTCCGCCAGACCCAAGACCCTCAAACCCGAGCGAAATACCGCCGTGAATTGAAACTTGGATAAAGGGGACCCATCTGCGTGTATCAAGAAGGACTGCCCAACCTCCGGGCGATTTTCCAGAAAACTACTTATCGCCCCCACCGGACAAACCGGCGACCCCGGCACCCCAAAGACCATGACCCTCTTCCCTTTTCCCAATTGATCCGTCTTGGATCTCCTCAGCCATAGCGTCACCCTATCCTTCTCGCAACTTACCTCGGTCCTCCAGATCCCTCCCTGTATCTTCTTGGAGGGACTGACCAATTCCCCTATCCGAAAAGCCCCAAAGAAGGCTAACGCAAATGCCGCACGAAATAATGCGACTTCATATGCCGAGGCGCAGACCTCCGGCAAACACTCGAATAAACCCTTCAGCACCCCAAACGACACTGGCCGTCTGGCATCCCTGTTGGGTTTTCCCCGCCTATACCCTTTCAGAGCCTGTCTCACCCAAAATTCTTTAGTGAAATCCGGTAGCCCCTGCCATTTCAATAGAAATGCCAATGCCGCCACTTTCTTATTCAGGCCAGACACTGAGACCCCCCCCTCCATTAACCTTGCCACAAAGTACAACACTAGTAACCGTCCATCCGGACCCTTGACTTCAACCCCAGTGTCCCGGACAACCTCCTCCCATTCCTGCCAGACCTTGCTGTAGGCGGCCCACGTTGTCTCACTCACCGACCTGCGAATCCACCCCTGCGCTACTCCAAGGCAATTTTCCACAGACCGTCGGGACAGGTGAGTCCTTTTTTCTCCGCCTCCGGCACCAACTCCCGAAACCTGTCCCACTGAAAACGAGACAACGCGTCAGCGATGACGTTTTCAACCCCGGGGATGTGCACCGCATAAAGAAATATATTCAATTGCATGCAACGTAAAGTTAGCCTCTGTAGCATCCTCACCACCGGTGGCGATGACGCAGACATTTTGTTAAGCACCTGAACAACTCCCATGTTGTCTATGTGGAAACGAACCTTTCGATCCCGAAAGGACTCACCCCACAGTTCCACCGCCAGCACCACTGGAAACAATTCCAGGAGCACCAGATTCTTTGTGAAACCCGCCTGTACCCAACTCGGCGGCCAAGCGCCCGCACACCATTGTCCTTGAAAAAAGGCCCCATATCCCGTGGAACCCGCTGCGTCTGTAAATAACTCCATGTCATAATTGCTAACCGGCCCCGCCATCCACATGGCCCTACCGTTAAAGGACTCCAGGAAGCTGAGCCACACCCGTAAGTCCTGCCTGTGCGTTTTACCCAGCCGGATAAAATGGTGCGGTGAACGCACCCCTGCCGTGCTGGCCGACAGCCGTCGACAAAAGGCTCTACCCATGGGTATAATGCGACAGGCAAAATTGAGTTTTCCCAGCAAGGATTGGAGAGCTCGTAATGTAACTTTTTGAGACGCCAACATACCTCCAACGTCTTCCTTCAGCGCTTCCACTTTGCCCTCCAGCAACCGGCACTCCATGGCAACCGAGTCTATCGTGATCCCCAAAAAGGTGATCTCCGTCCTCGGCCCCTCTGTCTTGTCCGGGGCCAACGGGACCCCAAAGCATTCTGCCATGTGCTCCAGTGTCCCCAACAGTACCGCACACGTCCTGGATCCGGTCGGTCCCACGCACAGGAAGTCATCTAGGTAGTGGATGATGGAACTCACCCCCGATACTTCCCTGACCACCCATTCCAGAAATGAGCTGAACTGCTCGAACAGAGCGCATGATATCGAACAGCCCATGGGCAGGCAACGGTCAATGAAGAACTCCTCATTCCAAGTGCACCCCAACAGGCGGAAGCTGTCGGGGGGTGCACTGGTAACAGCCGAAAGGCGGCTTCCACGTCGGCCTTGGCCAACAGTGCCCCCTGACCGTAATGCCGCACCCAAGCCACCGCCGCATCAAAGGAAGTGTACTTAACCGCACAGGTGTCGGGGTCTATGGCGTCATTCACCGACCCCCCTTTCGGAAAAGAGAGGTGGTGAATCAAACTAAATTTGTTAGGCTCCTTTTTTGGAACTACCCCTAACGGCGACACCACCAACTCGGGCAAAGGAGCCTCCGTGAACGGGCCCGCCATGCGCCCCAGCGCCACTTCCTTCCGTTGTTTCTCCGAAACCACGTCAGGATGACGCAAGGCCGACCTCAAGTTCCGAGGAACCGGCGGAATATCCCGCAAAGAGCATGGAATCCTAAATCCCTCCCCAAAGCCCTCCTCCAGCAAGCGGGCGGCCTGTCTGTCCGGATATCTACTTAGAAACGGGCGCATCTTTTCCACCCTCACCGGCGTCGTCCCTTTTGCTGCCAAACTCACCTGATCGCCCTTTTCCTTGTTTAAAACATCTCGCCTGGGTGTGAGATCCCCCGCATCCAGAACATTCATGTTTGAATCTGCATGAAGACCCAAACTTGCAGTTGCCGGCGTTGTATTGCCAACAGACCCCTTTCGTTTTACTGGCCGACTGTCCAGAGGAAGACGACCCGCCGGCCCCGTCTCGAAAAAACTGATTCGGCGCCCGTGCAGCCGTCATAAGGCGGACCCACAAGTTTATGTCCTTGTGGTCCCACCTTAAATCCGGACGCATAGCCATCCTCTGCCTAAATTGTTCATCGTAGCGCAGCCAAGCTGTGCCCCCATAAACCCTGTAGGCCTCCCCAATAGAGTCCTGGTACCCAAAAAGTGCCGCCCCGCACTCCGGCTTCTTAGTGCTAATCACACTAGCTAGAATGCCGAAGGCCTGCAGCCAATTTGAGAAAGTACGCGGAATGAGCCGATACCTACGTTTTTCCTCGTCCCCTTTCTTGTAGTCGTCCGGTTTCACCCTGTCCAGGTTAAACTTCTCCAGGGGCAATAGGGAAAAGATCTCACCCTTACCTATTTTCTCGCGTACCTCAGCCTTCAAGTGTGTCCCCAACGGCCCTTCGAAACATATGTACATTTCGCACTTGGCCGCGTCGTTTAGCCTGACTATGTTCTGCCTTTCCACCGGCGCCTTGTCAGTCTCTTCCACTTTTTTCTTTTCCCCTTCCACCGCAGGCGTCGCGGGGGGTGCCACAACGGGCGACGCGGGCTGAACCCCCCCAGTATCCGCCATCCCTGTAGCCGCACCCGCTAACCCACCACCAGTCTGCGGGGCCCCCCACGCCCCCGCGGGGTTAACTTCGCCCCCCCCCTGCTCAAAACGGGACACCAGCTCCTTGATCCCCTCTAAGAACCCCTTAAAACCAGCCTCCTCCCCCCTAGGACAACCCGTCCTGGTCACTGCCTGGCTACCACTGACCCCCCCATCTCTGTCCCCAGCAGTAGCATCAGTAATAAAAGAAGACTTACCGGGTTGCCTGGGGGGTATTGCCCCAGCCGAACGTCCAGACTCCACCGCCGCTGCAATCGCCGCGTTGAAACCCTCATCTTCAGATCCGGAAAGTTCCCCTTCCGACCTGTCTGCTCCCGGATCGACCTCCACAGATGAAAACCCTCCAGGGGAAGGATCCCTGGAGGTGCAAGGTCCTGCCGCATCCAGACCCCTCCTCCTCACGGCGGACCCGCCGACCGATTTCGCCGCCGATTTTCCCGCTCGGGGGGGGCTTAATCCAGCCCTGCAGGCCTCACTCCATCTGGCTGGAAGACCCGGCCGCCGAGGTACTAGGCCCGCGGTCCGCGGCCCTGGATTCGTCCTGCCGAGGCCCCTCCCCGCGACAGGCCGCATGGTGCGAGGGGCCCGCGCCGTCCGGTTCCAGACGGCGAACGGGCGAATCGGCCGACCCAGAGCTCCTGGAGCGGCCGCCCGTAGAGCTGCGCTGTTGCTGGGGATTCCGTCCGGTAACCCCCCCAGCGGGAGCGTTGCGGCACTTGGCGGGGGGGGGCCCGACGGGGCCCGAGTAGCGGGATTCCCTGGGCGCGTGGCTCTTGGGGAGAGGTCAGGGGAGAAGCGCTCAGGCGGCTTGGACCGCCTAGCTCGCGCTGACTCTCTCCCCCTTGTCTGCGGACCCGCCGCAGGCGGATCCATGATAGGCCCCAGGTTCTCCTGAACCCAGTCTTGCCCCCTGGAAGAGGCTTCGGCCCTGAGCTCCTCTAGCAGCTCCTGGATGCGGGACATGATGAAAATTCACTAGGGGCAGTGTTACAGCTGTGGGCGGGCTCTCCTCTTTTATATCACCCTGCCCTACCCAACCCCTGTTATCACATCCAATCCCCTGCCTTCTCACTTTCCTTCCCAGTTTAACCCCCGTCATGCCCGCCCTCCGCCTATGGCATTCTCTTTTCTTTGGCTCCGGGCTTTTCTTTCACACAACTTCCTTGAGAATCAGCCTTAACAACTGCTAGATTTCTAAACCCCTCCTCATGAAGTGGGACAACCGAGAAGACTGCTTAAAAAGAAGTGCAGAGATAAATATCTGCAGACCCCCTTGCAACCAAATATGTCACTTTACCTTTCCCCAACATTTGAATCCACATTTGGGGTGTGGTTTGCTCCCATTTCTTCATCCTCTGGTTGCAGGTGACTAGCTATCAAGTAATGGAGGATAGTGGCTTGCAGTTGGGGGCCAGACACTCAATAAGGAACCTCTTCATCCCCTTGTATTTTCCCCCATAATGCTGTTTCGCAAGTGTTCAATGGTTTGCTTACCTTGGCCAGATTCTCGTACCTGCGGCGCAGCGTAACGTAACCCGTTTACGTTACACCGCCGCAAGTTTTCAGTCTAAGTGCCCGATCCACAAAGCACTTACCTGTAAACTTGCGGCGGTGTATCGTAAACACGTCCGGCGCAAGGCGGCCCAATTCAAATGGGGCGGGTACCATTTAAATTAGGCGCGCTCCGGCACCGGACGTACTGCCCATCCTCCTTTCTCAAATTTCCCGACGTGCTTTGCGCGAAATTACAACGCGCCGACGTGTTGAGAATCGCGACGTGCGTAACGTACTTACGCCGGGAAAACAAAAAAATTCAAAAGCGACGTGGGAAAGACGGGCATATTTTAACATGGTGGAGTAATTTTACACCATGTTAAAGTACCCCTAACTTTGCGACGGGAAACTAAGACTTGCGCCGACGTAACGACGGGAAAAACCTTTGTGGATTGCTAATTTGCATACCCGACGCTGGTTTACGACGCGAACTCCCCCCAGCGGTGGCCGAAGTATTGCATCCTAGGATCCGACGGTGTAATTCAATTACACCTGTCGGATCTTAGGGCTAGCTATGCGTAACTGATTCTATGAATCTGTCGCATAGTTAGAACGGCCCTAAAACAGAGATACGACGGCGTATCAGGAGATACGCCGTCGTATCTCTTTTGTGAATCTGGCCCCAAATGTCCAGCATCATCGGCTCTAACAATTAATGTTAGCACTGAAATTATGCAGACACTGCTGCATGGGATATCACTCCACCTTACAGAGCTGGCCTATAGCTGCTGGTGGTGCTGGAACATGCATTTCAAAACTAAACAGCAGGATACGTACCTGACCTGTGAGACTAAAGCCCTGTACACACGATCGGTCCATCCGATGAGAACGGTCTGATGGACCGTTTTCATCGGTTAACCGATGAAGCTGACTGATGGCCTACACACCATCGGTTAAAAAAACGATCATGTCAGAACGCGGTGACGTAAAACACAAAGACGTGCTGAAAAAAAACGAAGTTCAATGCTTCCAAGCATGTGTCGACTTGATTCTGAGCATGCGTGGATTTTTAACCCATGGACGTGCCTACAAACGATTGTTTTTTTTCTATCGGTTAGGTATCCATCGGTTAAATTTAAAACAAAATTGCTTTTTTTTAACCTACAGTATGGATAATTAATCGATGGGGCCCACACACGATCGGTTTGGCCTGATGAAAACGGTCCATCAGACCATTCTCATCGGTTTGACCGATCGTGTGTACGTGGCAACAGGGTTTGGCAAAATCCTGGAGCAGTTCTGCAAGGGGGTGCATTTTCATCAGTGTATTATAAATCCAGTGCTATAGAGGAGTATTACATGTTCCTTTTGTTGCTCCAACTTGAAAGGAGAACATCACATTGCTGTGAAATTCATAGTGAAAATAATAGTATAGGTTTATTGAAGTCTAAAGATTATTTTTATGTAGGTACTACTTCTATTTTGTGCATGTGAGTTCCCTTTGTTTTATGTTACCACATACATGTAGTATTTAGTGTGGTAAAGTTACTTTATCGGAATAATCAGAGTTCAGGTTATAGCATACATTTAGAGATGCTAACATGCAAAAATTCTAAAGTGTGAAGGTAATAGTTTTTTTCATTTTCTGAACAGTGTTTGTATTCTTTTCCTATTTTATGGAGGAAGTCGCAAGAGCGTGTTGTAGTAAAACTGTTGTAGGAATATTAGACGGTATCCCTCAGTTCCATAGGGTGAAGAATGTAAGTAGTTTACAATAGAATATGTTGTTCCATATAATTACCATTAATGTAAGCCCCGGTTCACTCTATAACCTGCAAGTGAATCGCACAGGAAATGCACATTCCTGTGCAATACACATGTGATTCAGTGCAGTGCAATTTAAGACCATTAATTTTGAATAGGCTCAAATTGCATTGCATTGCCACAGTTCAGGCAGTGTTTTTTGGAGCTGCATCACGCAACCAGTTCGCATTGTCATTTTGTAGCATGTGATCCAATGCAGGCAAATCACATGTGATTTGTTTGGATGTCATTAACTTCATATCGACACCTGCAGTGGATCGCAAACACAGTGCGATTGCAATGTGGTGCGGGAAACACGCAGGGATCACTGTGTATCCTGCACAGCATATGTGAGAACCTAGGTTACAAAAAAAACCTCTATATCTGTCGCCCCCATGGTTTTTTTTTTGCCCTGACTTACCTAAACACATGGTGATAACACTAGTGCAGGAACAAGGGCTGGGGCCATGTTTTTTTCAGGAGTTTGTAAACTCATTCAATTTAAAAATTTAAAAGGTTTGTTAATTTAGTTACTTTGACTGAAACTAATAGCTAGATTCAGGTAGAGTTAGGTCGGCGTATCAGTAGATACGCCAACCTAACTCGGAATCTGCGCCGACCTAAGTTTAAGTGTATTCTCAAACAGAGATACACTTAAACCTATCTAAGATACGACGGCTTGCGCCGTCCTATCTTAGGGTGCAATATTTATGCTGGCCGCTAGGTGGCGCTTCCATTGCGGTCGTCGTAAAATATGTAAATCACTAGATACGCCTATTCACGAACGTACGCCCGGCAGACGCAGTACAGATACGCCGTTTACGTAATGCTTTATCAGGCCTAAAGTTATTCCAGCTTATAGATGGAATAGTAATATTAAAGTATGGCCGCCGTTCCCGCTTCGAAATTCGAAAATTTTACGTTGTTTGCGTAAGTCGTCCGTGAATAGGGATTTACGTTGTTTACGTCCACGTCGAAATCAATAGGCCCGTGCGGCGGACTTAGCCGCAATGCACACTGGGAAATGTAGGTGCCCGGCGCATGCGCAGTTAAATAAAAACGTCAATCACGTCGGGTCAAGCCTCATTATCATAAAACACGCCCCCTCAGACAAATTTGAATTAGGCGCCCTTACGCCTGCCCGCTTTAGGCTACGCCGCCGTAACTTAGCAGGCAAGTACTTTGAGAATCAAGTACTTGCCTCGCTAACTTACGGCGGCGTAGCCTTAACACGCTAAGCTACGCCGCCGCAAAGTTAGGAAACCCTACGTGAATCTAGCTATAAATCTATAATCACTTTGCATATGTTTGTAGACAATTTCTGATACAAATATGTGCTTAATGAACTCAAATATTAAAATGTAAGGACAATCCAATGCCATTTGAGTATCATAAAACCATAATCAAATAGAGAATGTTCCAACTTTTTTGAATAAGCAAGTCCAGAAACGATTTGTTCTAATATATGTGTAGGCATACATTTATCACATTCATCCATGCATTGCTGCTTTAAGAATCTAAAATCTGAATTGATACTTAATGTATTAAGTTGATAAACTTTTCACCTGCTCTTACAATCAATGTATGAAATTTACACCTTACCTTAAATGATGTATCTTTATTTCTTTTGCATTTAATGTCCACAGTTCCACATAGTTTAGTCAGTAACCCGCAGCCACAAGACTATATTGTTAGCAGAGTATATGTAACAGAGAATTAACATGCGTTTTGGGCACTTGCCTAGGTTCTTCTTCTGAGTAGCATTCCCCAAGATGCCCCAATCAGAAGTCGTTAAAACCACACAGGAAATATCACTTAGATCATAGTTCTGGGTGGTTAGACAATAATTTAGAAACACACTAGCACTTTTTTTGCTGCTTTTCTACGCCCTAAATACACATTTAAATGAATGCAAAATATCAAGCATACATTCCGGACTTTTAATGAGGCAAAAGAAGAATCATCTTCTATTGTTTTGACTATTTTCAACTAACAAATAATTGGGTTTTGATATGGGTTGCTACGTTTTGCAAATCACCATAACTATTCACATTGGTTTTCTGTAAAAAAAAAAAAAAAAAAAAAAAAAAAGATGTCATCAATCCACTAGCTTTTTGTATACCTGCAGTCAAACATACAAGCATATTAATATTCATTAGAAGGGACAAAACACAGAGTGGAGAGAATAATGCTGCTCACCCTGGTATATACACAACAGAGAAAATTTTCCGAATGGGGTTTGTGATACATTTGCCTATATGTCTCAGTTTACTGCTCCCTGCTAGCCATATGGGTAGAGGTAGAAAGGAATTTCATGTGTGATTCATTCCTCTGACAGGTTATTGACGTGCTAATGTCCCCTCACTATTCTAAACGTTAATTGATCTATTGTGTTGTGTGAAGAAGATCTGTGTTTACCCTTAAAAGATGTGTATTGTATCATCAGGCTAAATGATTAGAGAAGTAGTATGTTAATTATTCTGATTGCTTCAGTGTATTAATTAACTCCACTGATGTCTTTATCTAAAGAAATGTGTCTGCATGGTCGGCTCCGACTTGTCTCCTATAATCTGTATGGGAAACCCCACTGTGTGAGGGGGGCGTTCCTAACAGGCTGTAACCACATATAAGCTGTGTGTTATAACATTAAATTGTCTTGTTCTAGCAGTAAGCTTGTCTCATGTGTGGCTTTCTGGGCGATTCCAGGGATATCCCTCCTCGTGGAATATTGGGGTGATTTTCGTTATGGGAAGAAGGGAACGTTGACGGGGATATCATACCGATACCGTCACAGGGTTTTTAGGCAGCTCAATTAGACAAGTAGGATGCAATTTAAGTGAAAAAAAGTATTTATTCACATGTATCAAAAGGGGAAAAAGGGAATAATAAATAGGATATGAGTTGCGGCAATACAAAAGACATAAAAAATTCATACAATATTATGCAGTAAACAACAAATCATTTATACAGCTGAATACAATTATTGCATGTATAAACAATATCCTAACGCATTTCGACCATAATGGTCTTCTTCAGAGGTTTAATTGGTTGAGACTGAAAGAGAATGTATAAAAGGTTACATAAAGTGTTTCACATATTTTAGTCCAATCACCTACCCCGCCCACAGCTCCATTTATATAGAGACATCTTCCATTTGGAAGGAGGGGTGGGGGGTGGAGGACAGGAAACATAATACTATATCAATAAGGCAAGAAAGATTAATTAATATCGATCATTACCGATAATGAAGTAAGAAAGTAGTCTCGATGAGGCTTTGTTGTCACAAAATAGGGAGGTCCAGCCGTTCTCCCACGGATCGCTCCATATCGCGGGGCTCCCAGATGAGCGTCCACGCTAGATTGTGTGGTCCCACGTGACACAACAGGGGGTCACCAAAAAGGGGCGGAACCCAAACAGGGCGGGCCGGTGGGGAGGGAGAGAAACAACATGGAAAGAAGGAAAGGCCTGCAATAGGATAATAAACATTAAAGATTGAGGCAGTGTATATATGTGTGTGCATACATAAAAAGTGCCTATAAATTAAATTATTAGGGGTGCCGTATGGTGTCAGCCCTATAAGCGAGTATTTTGGGAAAATTGATAGTAAGATATTTGGGTGAAAGAACCCCTAATGTAGCAAGGTATATGCGTCAGACGATCCAAAAAAGGGGGGGGGGGGAATTGCGTGAATAGATGAAAGAAAAAGTGGGGAAGAGAATAAGTGTGGGAAAAAGGGGTGGGGAACATGAAAAAGGGTAGGAAAGGGATTGAAGTGAGGAAATATAAAGAGGAAAAAACTCAAAGTGAAAAAATGTGGGGGTGCAAGAAAATGTGGGAATGGAAAAAAGGTGAATGGAAAGAGTGAGGGAATGTGTGTATGGAATGTGAGAATGGTGCAAAAGGTGAAGTAAATGTGGTGGTGAGAAAAAGAGGGGAGGGAAAGTGAGGAAAAAGAAGGAATGAATTAAATGTAAAGGGCTGGAAAGGAAAGACACGTGATGAGGAAATAAGGAAGGTGACTGTGAAAGAGGGGAGAAGGGAGAGGAACGTAAGGGAAAAGAAAAGACAGAAATGGTGTGTAGTGCAGTAAAAAAATAGTCAAAGCCAATAGGGCAAGATTGGAGTGCAGTGAAACAAGGGTGTGGAGTGAAAACAGGTGAAGTGAAAAGGGAAGTGAAACGATGAAAAGGTTGGTGTGGAAAAATGAGGGGCAGGGTGATTAAAGGAAGAAAAAAAAGGAGGGAAAGGAAAAAGGAAAGTGAAAATGTGTTGGACTACAAACAAGAAGTGACATAGGAAGGAAATAAGAAACATGGAAAGAGGGGTGGGGGGGAAATTGGTATGGGAAGCAAGGGAAGGAACTTGACATGAATGGGGGTGGGTGAGATCCTAATGAAAAGAGTGAACGGCTGTTACCTTAATACACAAAGATAGCAATGAATCTTTGGGTTACAGGTATCCAATAGGGACCATGGTTCAATATGAAAAAGGCCACTGATGTTCAGGAAACATATCAGCGTTATCCCCGCTGTAAAAATAAAGTGGGATGGGTTATATATGGCATTGATGGGGGCGCATGCGCGGCGCGACGCTGATGGGAAGTGCCTAGTCACATCTCCTCCACACCCGGGCACATAACGGCCGATTCTCCAGGGCTATAACGCTCGTTTTTGGACAAAAATTATCAGCACCCCTGCGGGAACTCGAGGTGCATGCCTGGCACAAAAAGGAAAAAAAATCGGAGCCAGCAACACACGCTGACCAACTTTCTTCTGAACGTGGAGCAGAGAGCAGGGAAGATGTCCCAAAATGGCGCCAGCAGCAGCATGTGGGGAGAAGATGAAATCATCTCACAACCTCCTAAAAGCATGGAAAATCGTGAGTACAACTCCCCCCTCTCTAAAGCTGACTTAGATGAGAGTCTCACGTTAATCTTTAATAAATTGGTGGAAAAGATTGAAAAAGAGGTGCACAAATCCACCGCTGCACTTTCCCAAGAATTTGCTAGTATAGGAGGACGCACTGATCTCCTGGAGACAAAACATGATGAACTCTCCTTAGCACATAATGACCTGAGAAAAGACTATGAAAATCTGGCTGATAATTTTGCCTTTATGCAGGCCCAGGTTGAGGATTTGGACAATCGCAATCGCCGCCAGAATATTAGATTGCGCGGCATACCTGAAACCATTACTGATTTATTACCAGCAGTGTCCCAAATATTTCATGATCTCCTACCAGAGAAGCCATTATCCGCCTTTGCCTGTGACAGGATACATAGGGCCCTCCGTCCAAAACCCCCCCCTGAAAACCCCCCCAGGGATATTGTAATGTGCATGAAGGATTTCCTGGTAAAGGAAGACATCATGCGTGCTTCCAGAAACCGCCACAATATCTCATATGAAGGGAAACGTATACAAATCTTTCCTGACATCTCCCCAGCCACCTTAGACAGAAGACGCAGGATGAAGGAGGTAACATCTGTCTTACAATCAGCCAGGATAAGATACCGCTGGGGTTTTCCCTTTAAACTGACAATCCCACACAATGGATCCACATATACAGTTTACAATGTGATTGAAGGTAAAGAGCTGTTGATTAAGCTGGGTCTTTTGCCTAACGAACCCACCCTAAGGCTTCCAGCCACCCCACGACCCTCACCCATTTGGTCTACACCTTCCAACAGACGCAGCCAGAGAGACCAGAGAAGATTATTCAACCCACATCAAAACTAACCCATACCAAATCTTCAATTGTCTCTTCATGTCTTTACACTATCCCTACCAAAAGATCCTGCAATCCAAAATACTACGGCTCTCCTTAAGTGACTTTTTACAAATTTAACCAAAGTAAGTGATTCTGCAATTACTACAGAGTGGACAGGAGGCTCCCAGGACTTCCTTACTTCAGCCAAACTTATATACCTGGGATATACATATTCCCCACGAAAGCTCCACTCCCCCCTACTGGAATAATTTCTCACTGAACCACACAGATGTTTCAGAGGATGCTGCAACAGACACTTCAAGAGCCAGTGCTTTTTGCACTGATCAACTCCACCCAACAGATATTTTCTCCCATGATTTTTTTTATTTTTTCCATATATATTTTCTTCCATTTTTCCTGTTTATTCTTTTTTTTTTTTCTTCACCTTTTTCTGTACAATATACACAGCGATACAGGATGTTCTTATGCTGCAGCCTTGTGCAATACATGCACAAAAAGGAAAAATCATTTTGAACTTCCCAAAACTCGTTTCCCAGGATGCTGCACGAGACTGACACACATTTGTCCTGGACCTCCCCACTCTGGCTGGGATGAGCATAATTCTATCCCCAGGATCACATCCCTCTCCTATTCCCTCCTAAACAATTTAATGCTACAGTCAGTTGTTTTGACTCTGTTCTCTGTTCTCTATTATTAGAGTGTTATTGTTGCTGCAATGCAGCTTTAAGTTGCCATGCACT
Organism: Rana temporaria; assembly: GCF_905171775.1. Classification (NCBI taxonomy): domain Eukaryota; kingdom Metazoa; phylum Chordata; class Amphibia; order Anura; family Ranidae; genus Rana; species Rana temporaria. The sequence continues at coordinate 72,629,264 of NC_053495.1, forward strand.
GATACGCGGTACCTCTTTCAGTTTAATCTGTTCTTTTGCCCGGGTGTGTCCGCCGATGCTAGTTTGACCCCACTCCTGCCTCGATCCATATCTAGGTCACTTCGGTGATAGCCTGGCTAGATCTGATGCAGGATAAGGATAATTTTTTTTTATTATCCGTCATGTTGTTTTTTTTTTCTTTTTCTCTGTAGTATGTTTATTTTGACTAAAACCAGTCCAAAAGGGATTCCACCCTTTTTACTGAAACTGGTTTTCACCAGGAGTATTATCTCCTATAACTCACTACTGAAAAAATCATATGTGTTTTACACAAGCATAGAGTATAAGTTCTCTTGTTCCTTTCTTCCTACAGGTATACATAGCCTATATTTTTGGTATCTACGTCATTTGTACTCTTTGACATGTATTGCAGAGATGCTAGTTCTATACAAATTTTTCTCATATTCACATAGTTTTCTACACTATAGAGATAGGTCTTGCAGGGTCCACAGTTACACAACCCGGTTGGACCTCCCTCTGTATGGCTGGCTGTTGGGAGTATTAGATGTTCTGTTGATAGTTGACCATAGTTCTGATCATGGGTATTAAAATTATTTCCCACAACACAAATGGGTTTAATTCACCCAACAAACGGAAAAAAGCCTTTCAACAGTACAAAAAGCTTGGAGCAGACATTATCCTACTCCAAGAGACCCACTTCGCCTCCTCCAATCACCCCAAATACTTTCACAAATCTTATAACCAAGTATACTTCACCACCTATGATAATAAAACAAGAGGTGTTGCCATTCTTATACGAAACACTATTATCTTTGATGTCCAGCATGTATTTAGAGATCCTGAGAGTAGATACATAATTCTAAAGGGCACTATTAATAATAGGGAAATCACTATAGCCTCTGTATACGCCCCAAATGATACCCATACATCCTTTTTTCTCAAATTTTTTGAGACTCTGGATAAATTCCACTCGCCCCACATACTAATTGGTGGGGACTTTAATTTGGCTGCCCACCCAATCCTAGATAGAAGTTCCATATCCCCTCATACAAAATCCTTTTCTAAGACTATGAACAGACTAATCAACAAAGCACAATTATTAGACACATGGAGAGCTCACAACACAGGGATCAAAGCATATACCCACTACTCACATCCGCATGACTGCTATGCTAGACTCGACTACATACTCTCCACCCCTGTCCTCCTAGCCAACTCCACTCAAGCACAGATTCACCCTTGCCCTTGGTCAGACCACAACATATGCACATTCACTACATCATACATAGGCCTATCTCCCTCTCCACACAACTGGCGTCTTAATGACACCCTCCTAACAAACTCTAACAGCAAGGCTACCATATCCACACACATAGAAAACTATTTTACAGACAACATAAACCAAGAAACTCCACCTACCTCAATATGGGTGGCCCACAAAGCAGTTTTGAGGGGCCATATAATTAGCTTAGCGGCATCCAAGAACAAAGAAAGACAGGCAGATATCAAGCGCCTCACTAATGAGCTTCATCATCTATACATTAAACTACACCATGCAGTTGATCCTGCTATTACTGAGCAAATACAAGTAAAACGCAAAGCCCTAGACACCCTCCTCTCAAGCAATGTTGAAAAATCCCTCAGATTCTCCAAAGCTAAATACATGCTGCATTGCAACTCCCACTCAGCCATGTTTGCAAGGAAACTTAGACAAGATAACAACCCCACACACATATACAAACTTAGAAATAATAACGGTGACCTGATCTCCCACCCACAAAATGTTATGGAAATTTTTACCTCATTTTATCGAGACCTTATGTCAAACCCCAACTCCCCCCCAAACGAGGCTGCAAAATCCTGGCTTGAGAACCTTAACCTCCCCTCCCTCAATCGTGAACATGCTGACTCTCTTAACTCACCCTGCACAGTAGATGAAATCTTACATATTATCAAATCACTCAAGTCCTCTACAGCGCCAGGACCTGATGGTTACACCTCCTTGTACTATAAGAAATATGCCCCCTTACTTGCCCCACATTTAAAAAACCTTTTCAATCACATTCTAGAAGGCAATTATTTTCCAAAAGAAATGCTATTAGCTAATCTATCCCTGATCCCCAAGCCCAACAAAGACCATTCACTACCCCAAAATTTCCGCCCCATATCAGTCCTAAATAACGACCTTAAGATTTTCGGTAGGATCCTAGCAGACAGACTCGCCAAAGTAATTTCCCCCCTTGTACACATCGACCAATCCGGTTTTATACCCAACAGACAGATCACAGACAACATCAGACTAGTGGCCAATGTAATCCAGGATGCTAACCTTCATAAACGACAAACCTGTCTCCTTAGTCTTGACATCCACAAGGCGTTTGACAGTGTTAGCTGGCCTTACCTGAATTACCTACTCCCCAAATTTGGAATCACTGGGGCATTTCTGCAAGGATTTAATGCCTTGTATAACTCCCCACAGACCAGAATCCGACTGCCCGGCATTAACTCTGATTTCTTTCCACTAGGCAAAGGTACCAGACAGGGCTGCCCCCTATCCCCACTCCTCTTTGCTTTAGCAATAGAGCCCTTAGCCCAGGCTATCAGAGATAACACGGATATAAAGGGGTATACCAAAGAACATCAAGAATACAAAGTTAGCTTATATGCTGACGATGCACTGATATATATCACAAACCCACATACCTCTCTACCTGTACTTCTCAGACAGCTAGACCTCTTCCATAAAGTTTCAGGTCTTAAAATAAACTTAAGCAAATGTTCAGTATTGCCCATTAACATCCCCTCACAGGAACTCACCCTTCTTCAATCCAACTTCCCCTTTACGTGGATTTCTTCCTCATTCAAATATCTCGGTGTAAACATCACTCCCCTCTACAATGGTCTATTTAAGGCCAATTATACCCCATTATTCGCACGCATCACATCTCTTTTAAAAACCTGGTCCTCCTACCAAATTTCTTTTTTGGGCAGAATTTGCGCAATTAAAATGAACATTCTCCCCAAACTTTTATATTACTTTCGCACTATACCAATCAACGTTCCTAAATCCAAACTAGAGGCACTTCAAAGACTCATTAATAAGTTCATCTGGGCTGACAAGCGCCCAAGATATAGTTACGCCCTACAATATAAGTCACAACCCAGTGGTGGTCTGGGTCTTCCCAACTTATGGAAATACTTTTTAGCAGCACGCCTCTCACAGATTACTCAATGGTATTCCCCAAATAGGAATATTCCTTGGATAACCTTTGAGTTCTCATCTATATACCCATTATACCTACAAGGGATACTTTGGTCCAAATACGTCCTTTATAAGGACCTCATCAAACGCAACATAATAGTAGCTCACGCATTTAAACTTTGGCAAAATATACAGGACACTTTCTCACTTGCATCGACCATCTCCCCATTCATATCATACCTAGGCGATCCTAGACTACCTCTTGCATATAAAAACAAACATTCATTCACCATTTGGATAGATAACGGACTAATTTCCTTCACTACAGTCTAAATGGACTTTTAGAAGTTTTGAGTCCCTTCAAAAAGACTTTAATCTCCCCTCATCAGAAAAGGAGAGATTCTCCTTAATTAAGTCGTTCTACCAAACACATTTTTCACTCTCCACTAACCCTAATATTACAATCTTTGAAAGGATATGCAAGTCTTCCTCCAGAGACAAAGGTACAATCTCTAGACTCTATAATTATCTCAATGACTTCTCTACCCCCGAAAAAACCCAACCCATGCTACACTGGGAATCAGATCTAGGCATTGACCTTCCCCCGGATACATGGTATACTATGTCAGAAAACCTCAGGAAAAGCAACAAAGCAGTTTCCTTTAGAGAAACCCCAACAAAACTATTTACAAGGTGGTATCTAACACCATCCAAAATACATACTTTCTACCCGTCGGTTTCCCCTGACTGCTTCAGGGGTTGCCGTGCTGAAGGTACTCTGCTTCACACATTCTGGAGCTGCCCACGTCTATCACACATCTGGCATGAAGCGGCTCGCAAATTCGAAGACTCCTCCAAACACAAGGTCTCCCTCACCCCATTAATTTGCCTTCTATATGGAAACGTTCCAGATATTCCCCCACCTTGCACCAAGCTCCTCCATTCACTATGCAGTTCAGTGCAATGGATGATTGCATTCAACTGGAGATCTGGCGAAGTTGTTTGGTCACAGGTACTCGATAGGATGGAGTTATTGAAACTCTCGGAGAGAATTTACCACACAATACATGACAGCCTTCACATCTTTGAGGCCAAATGGTCATATTGGTAGTTCAGTATGTGATGCTTATGTTTTTTCTCTTATTCTTTTTCATATATACACATTAAACTTTGGTGATATGCTGCTAGATTACCCTATACGCACCCGAAGACTAAACATTACAATGTGCCTTATGTATTACCATGTCATTGATATACCTCTAAAGAGGGTTATGTTTCCTCTACCTATGCTTGTACTCTAATTTTTATTCTCACAATAAAAAACTTTTGTAAACAAAAAAAAATATATGGCATTGAGAAGGGAGGGAGAAAAAATAAACCCAAATAAAAAGGTTAAAAGTGGTGAACCACAGATTTACCCTGTTGAAGGGAAAGGAATTAATGCTGCTCCTGGAGGTCAGCAAAGTCCTCTCGGAGAAGCAGGAAAGGGCTGAACATTTTATGGCACATCTGATTAGCCATTCAGAGGGGAAACGCCCTCATTCCTAGGAGTCCATGTGGGATGTATCTCCCCCAAAAACCGAAACACGCACCCCCGGTGGGGACCGCCCATCCGCATAGCGGATAGTAAAGGTGGCCTCCTCGGCGTGTGGGAGTGCACACAGCGCCGACCACTGCCGTCGCTCCCGATATGCCAACGTAACGGGATGACGTCACCGCATACACGCTTACCAACCGTGCATGTGCAGTGTACGCCAAGGTGTACGGGAGCGGTCCCACACGCCGCCAGCAGGGGGAGAGAGCGGCCCCACGGGAGACGACAGTGCACTGTCGCCACCCAGTGGGGAAGGCGTAGCGTACATGTACGCAATACTCTCACCCTGCTGGGAGGTAACATGGGGCCACACAGGATGGATTGCCCAGAAGGGGACCAAGTAGGGGCATCCAGGGGAGACAGCAGGACAGCTCCTGATGGACAGAAAATTACAAGAGAGAGACATAAATTAGATAATTAAGATTACAAAGACACTCATAGAAACATTGTATGAAAGCAATTGAATATGCCGCAGCATTTCTATGTATAGTCCAAAAAGGACATAAAAACCCCTTGATATAAGTAATTGCATAGGTATGATTATATTAATATTTTTCAAAAGGACATGAATGAAGCATAGCCAAGTGGAACATCATGTGACAGACAACCACAAAACGTGTGCTGTGCAACAAAGACATGGGTTATGTGAATCTCGTAGAAATAGGGGGAGGGAAATATACGACATTTGCCAAAAGGTGGGCATACCAACTGTGATGCTTATAGTGGAAAAGGGGGGGGGGGGAGGAAACGCTGGCTCTGTATGGCAATTGATACATGTGAATAAATACTTTTTTCACTTAAATTGCATCCTACTTGTCTAATTGAGCTGCCTAAAAACCCCAGGCCAGATTCACAGACAAATACGTTGCGCAGAGGCGGCGTAACGTATCCCATTTACGTTACACCGCTGCAGGTTTACAGCGTAAGTGCCTGATTCACAAAGCACTTACCTGTAAACTTGCGGCGGTGTAACGTAAATCCGCTCGGCGCAAGCCCGCCTAATTTAAACGGGGCGGGCACCATTTAAATTAGGCGCGTTCCCGCGCCGAACGTACTGCGCATGCTCCGTCTGTCAAATTACTCGACTTGCATTGCGCTAAATGACGTCGCAAGGACGTCATTGGTTTCGACGTTAACGTAAATGACGTCCAGCGCCATTCACGGACGACTTACGCAAACAACGTGAATTTTAAAATTTAGACGCGGGAACGACGGCCATACTTAACATTGCTTAGACCACCTAGAGGGCATGCTTAGTTTTACGCGACGCATCTCTACGGAAACTACGTAAATTTAGATCGACGGGCAAAGCGGACGTTCGTGAATCGCCGGAACTAGTCATTTGCATATTCTACGCCGACCGCAATGGAATCGCCACCTAGCGGCCGGCCTAGAATTGCAGCCTAAGATCCGACGGTGTAACACAGTTACACCTGTCGGATCTTGGAGCTATCTATGCGTAACCTGATTCTATGAATCAGGCGCATAGATACGACAATCGTATCTTAGAGATACGACGGCGTATCAGGAGATATCTCTTTTGTGAATCTGGCCCCCCATTCGGTAAATTTTGTCTGTTATTAATATGCATTTTCCTATGTAGTTGTGTTTGCTTTCTGTGATGTGTGTTTTTTTTTTTCTTAGGCAGGGACAGTACTTACTGTAATAAAAGGTTTTTATATTCCCTATTCATGCATTGTACAGTACATTTGCTAGTGTAATTCATACAGGTGGTCAAAGTATAGCATAAATGGTACTGGCAGAACTTCAAAAAATGCACTGGATGACACAAATTGTCACACATTTTGAGTGTAGTTATATTTATCTTACCCACCTTTGTGTTCATCTGCCTGTATATAAAAAAAATCTCTATTACTTTCTGGACAGACCTTGGGACTTGACACATTAAGAAGTTTACCAGCTGAACTTTTTAGGACACACCCTTTATCATCTACCCTCCTACTCCAGCAGATCACTACCACCCACCGAATGCAATCAGTGAATACCTTTCTCCCTAAAGACACAGTCATAGAGTGTTCATTTGGCAGAGTGTGCAGGAGCTGAGCGATCAGACAATGTGGATAGAGCTGTAATATTGAAGTCAGGAGAAATATGTCCTGGGTCTGTAAAGCTACCCATACACTATACAATCTTATTGTACAATCTCCTAATAATATGATAATACACCATGTATACAATCAGGCTGCCTGATTGGATACATGGTGTGTTCTCCTATTATAAAGTTTTGTTAAATCTAAAGGACATCGTACAGAGATTGTACAATTATATTTTATGGCCACCTTTATACACCTAAAATTAACTAGTTGCGCTTTTGGTGCCATTACCACGCACAGTATTTGCGCAATAATTTTTCAAACGCCGATATACTGCTTCTTGTATACTTGCTTAATGACTGCTACTTATGACTACTTGTAATATAAATGTATTTGAAGCTTTTCTTTCTGTTTCAATAAACTTTTTGTAGAAAAAAAAAAAGAGTCACAGAAATAATGTGCAGCCTGCAACACGCCAAAATGTCCCATGAGCTATTTTGCCATGTGTAGCGCAGCCATTTAAATCAAAGTTACATTAGAATGATGAGGCTCTGTTCATATCTGTGTTTCCGAAGGCATGGCAAACCACACAAAGTTCATGCTTTGCCTTGCATTTCAGAAACGCAATGCAAGCGCACCAAAAAGCACAGTAAAAAATGCACCACACTCCGCTCCGAAAAAGTTGCGGTGCATCTTTGGGGAGATTGTTGCATGTAGGGCACTCAATTAAAATAAATGTGCTGCCCTATGCATGCTGAGCAAAAACACATGCAGGAATGTGAGTTCCCAATATGCAGAAAAGTGAACGGGGCTTGGCAGCTGAGTGTTTCCATCCACTCCCTCCTATGTACTTGTATAAAGCTGCCAATACACTATGCAATCTGATTGTACAATCTCTTTATAATTTTCTTCTGATTCACTATGGAATAAGAGGAGCCTATCTATCCATTCACTCTGTATCCATCAGACAGCCCCTTACACTACAAAGTTGATGGTAGAGCTAAAGGAAATTGTGCCTGCGTGGGTCACACAAATGTTGTCGGAAATTCCAAACGTCAAGAACATGGTCACGTACAACACTACAACGAGCCTAGAAAAATTAAGTTAAATGATTCTGAGCATGCGTAGGATTTTTGTGCGTCTGAATTGGCTACAGACGATCGGAATTTCCGACAAGAACTTTTGTTGTCGGAAAAATTGAGAACCAGCTCTCAAACATATGATGTCGGAAATTACGACAGCAAATGTCCGATGGAGTATACACACGGTCGGATTTTCCGACAACAAGCTCACATCGAACATTTGTTGTCGGAAATTCGGACCACGTGTAAGCTCCTTGAGGGTAGGGACTGATGCAACATACAGGGATATACAAGGTAATACTGACATATAATCACACACATAGATTGGACTTGATGGACTTGTGTCTTTTTTCAACCTTACCTACTATGTAACTATGATGTGAATGCACAATATATATATGTAAAGCGCTGCATAAATTGACGGCGTTATATAAAAACCTGAAATAAATTTGAAAAATAAATCTGTGTGGTTTTCCATGCGTTTGGAACCACACAGATGTGAATGGAGCCTCATTGTTCTTGTCTAAACAAAGTTCACTTTCAGGCCCCATACACACCTAGAGTATTGGGAGTGAATATTTTTTTGCTAATTTTTCCAGTGACAAACATAGGACATCTTGTTGATTACAATGGGTTGCGCTACACGTGGCACAGTAGCTCATGGGACATTCTGGCATATTACCTGCTGCACATTTTTTACTGTGCATTTTTCACTTATTTTTTCAGGAGGCAAAATGTGTGCTTGTTTCTGTGTTTGGTGTGCGGTTAACAATTAATGGCAATCAAAACAACAATTAGTAAATTTAAGGTGTATAAAAGTGGCCATACATTATACAATCTGATTGTACAATCTCTGTACGATCTTTTTTAGATTTACCAAAACTATATAATAGGAGGACATATCTATCAAATAACTCTATATCCAATCAGGCAGGCCCTTGCACTATATAGTTGGGGTATAGCCAAAGGAGATTGTTTAGTGTATGGTGAGCTTTACAGAACCCAGGTGTCAGGGCCAAAGGGCTGTACTTCCTCCTTTAACACACCAGCGTAGTAGATTGGCTTCCCGGCGGCTAACTGGGCACTTTAGGCGTGTGCGCATACGCATGTGACCTCTCGGGGCCAATCACCAGCGTGACCGCCCTATTTAAACCAGCTCCTGTCAGTAGACAGATTGCTGGTTTATCGTCAGCTACTTCCTGAACCTGTGTCTCTGGAAACCATTTCCTGTTGGAATTCCGTCCGACTCACCTCTCACCTGGAACCTGACCTCGGATTGCTTCACCACTCTATTGAACTCTTCTGACCCCGACCTCGGCTTGTGACCTGGACTCTGTTGTTGTTTCTCCTGCCCTTGAACCTCTTGGCTTGTGACCCGGATCTGCTGTCTTCTCTGCTCCCCGAACCTTGGCTTGCACCCCGGACTTTCCAGTTTGTTTCTTGGACTCTTTCAGTACCGGTTATCCGGCTTCAGTATCGTTTGTTCCTGTTTCCGTCTGCAGTCACCCAGAAGCACCTGTCATCTACAACCGTCACCGGTCAACGCTTCTCCACTGGCACCGGTACCGCCTCATGCTTCCGCCACCTGTTCCAAAACTCAGTGGGCGGGCGCGCTTGGTCGTAAAGGTGAACCACCCTCGGCAGTTCGGTCTCGGTGAGTACTTGATTCCTGATACCAGGACACACTTCTCCTGTTTTCAATATTACAGCTCTATTTACATAGGCTGTTATCTGATTGCTTAGCTTATGCACACTCTGCCAAATTAATGATCTATGCCTTTGTATTTAGTGAGAATAGTATTCACTGAGAATAGTATTTACTGATTGCATTGAAAAAACACGCACCTAAAAAGGGGTAGTAGTGTTGGACGGGAGTTACATTGGGCAGGGGGCTTATGGAACCCAGCTTACCTCAGAGAGCTCTGAAAACTAATGACCATGAACCCGGAACGGCCCTGACTATTCAGACATCCATGATGTCAAGTACCCTCCTTTCTGATTCCCTTCTCTTTCTTTTCTATTTTCTCTCTCTTATGCTTCACGGCTCTTTCCCTTGCTCCTCTAAAGGGCTGGATACACTTCCCCCTCCTTCACCCTCTCTTTTCTCTCTTCTTCCTTCCAAACCGTGGATTGATTCAGGGTAACATCTTACCAGCGGCGCTTAGATGCTCACTCTCCAGTGGGTATTTGGCACCTTAACTAAGCTCAAAAGGGCTGGATACACTTCCCCCTCCTTCACCCTCTCTTTTCTCTCTTCTTCCTTCCAAACCGTGGATTGATTCAGGGTAACATCTTACCAGCGGCGCTTAGATGCTCACTCTCCAGTGGGTATTTGGCACCTTAACTAAGCTCAAAAGTCAATCAATCAATCAAAACTCCTTAACCAGCTCCCCTGGCCCCTCCTATGTGTAAGTTACCCTGTGTCTATTAGGGGAACAGGGTGACTGAGAACCCCAGTCGGGTCTGCACTAACCAGACTCACCATACAACAACACTGGACTCAGCATTTCGTGTTACCCTTGTTATCCTGGGTTCTATATGTGTGCTTTGTGTTGAAAGAATGAAGGGGCTCTTTCACTTGGGACAGTAATATTTCTGAACAATGGGCCAGATTCACAAAAGAGATACGCCGTCGTATCTCTGTGATCCGGCCGTCCTAACTATGCGACTGATTCATAGAATCAGTTACGCATAGATAGCCCTAAGATCCGACAGGTGTAATTGAATTACACTGTCGGATCTTAAGGATGCAATTCTAGGCCGGCCGCTAGGTGGCGAGGCCATTGCGGTCGGCGTAGAATATGCAAATGACTAGTTACGGCGATTCCCGAACGTCCGCGCTGCCCGTCGATCTAACTTTACGTCGTTTCCGTCGAGATACGCCGCGTAAAATTAGGGCTGAGCCTAATTTAAATGGTGCCTGCCCCATTTGAATTAGGCGGGCTTGCGCCGATTGAATTTACGTTACACCGCCGCAAGTTTACAGGTAAGAGCTTTGAGAATCAGGCACTTACGCTGTAAACCTGCAGAGGTGTACCGTAAATGGGATACGTTCCGCTGCCGTGGAGCATCGTAAATGTATCAGAATCTGGCCCATTATCCCTCAAGAGATATATGAAGATAAATTAATTCCACCTTTTCAACTTCTGGAATATTGTATGAGCTTGGTCTCGTAGACTGTTGTATACGTTTTACTATACTGTTTGAGGTGTGGCTATATCCCATTGTTCTATTGTTTCTGTCTGCCTTAGGAGCAAAGTATTATGGGATGTATATGCTTATGTAGATTGGCTTACATGTTAATGAAACCCCTGTCAACTATTAGATGCTTTTTTTTTTAATCCAAAAACAAGTTTATTGATCATAAATTTGACACTTACAGTCCAAAGTACCGTAATCATAAACAATAGAACAGACCCATACATGGCCATGTACAAAACAATAGCAAATGTAAATAGAAAACAACATACTGACAGGACCCATAGACGGCATCCCGCCCTCACACCCCCTCCTGTCCCACTAGCCCAAGATTCTGTCCATGACCAGGTCGTTCGGGGCTAGCCCCGGCGTTCCCAGCCACGAATCCCATAGCCGTTCAAATTTTCCAGAGCAACCCCTATGCTGGTATATAACCTTTTCCATCCTTAACGTGCTACCAAGTGCAGTTATCCATTCCCTAACCGTGGGGGGCTCCTCGGATATCCAGTGCAGCATAATTAGTTTCCTGGCCATGAACAGGGCCCTGGTGATGGCCTCTCTAGTGTGGGGTTCCCACTCCAGCTCGTCCAGAAGATTCAGGAGGCACTGCTTAGGGTCTAATGGGATCGAGACCTGGAACACTGTGTTTAGTGTGTCTGTCACTCCCGCCCAGTAGGTGTGCAACTTGGGGCAGCGCCAGAGCATGTGTATCAAATCCCCGTGATCTCTTTTACATCTTGCACATGTCGGTGTGGGCCGCACACCCATAAGATGTAATCTGTGGGGCGTATAGTATACTCTTAGGAGTGTATACAGTTGTGTAAGTCGCTGTGTCACATTCAGGGAGCAGCTGGTAACTGACTGCAGGGCCTCCTCCCACTGCTCCTCTTCCAGGGGGCCTACATCCACTTCCCACTTCCTCCTAACTGTCAGAGGGTGTTTCTTAAGGTACCTACAAAGCAGTATATTATAGCTCTGGGATATAAACCCCTTAGACGTCTCTGCGCTCTTGAGCTGGGAGAGGATTGGAAGGGATTCCACATGCCACTCCGAGGCCCTGGATTGGGCGACAAATGCATGCCTAAGCTGCATGTAGTAGAAGAACATGCTCGCTGGTAGCTGGTATGTCTCCCTCAGCGTTTCAAAAGGCAATAAGCCACCATTACCCAAAATCTGTGATAAATAGCGGATCCCATACCTCTTCCACCTTTCCCCTTGTTGCAGTTTGGCTAGTTCAGGATACGATTCATTTGCCCAAATTGGGCTAAACTCGGTGACCCCCGAGGCCCCTTGTAAATACTTGGTTTTGTTCCATATCTTTTGTATTAGGCTATAGGTGGGGAAGCTTTTATGGGATCTTTCAAAGGCCAAGGACTCTAGTGCTGTCGGGATCGACGCTCCTCCCACCGTCCTGAGCATAATATGCTCAGAGGCTCTGGACCCTGTCTGACTGCCCCCCCTCTGGAACCATGGTACCTATCAAATGATGCAGTTGCGACGCCAGATAGTACAGCCAAGGATTCGGCAGGGCCAGCCCCCCCTCCTCATTGGGGCGCTGCAGGTGCTCTAATTTTTATCCTGGGTGGGCGGTTCTTCCAGATCAATTCTCGAAAGATGGTATTAACTATCCTAAAGGTCTTTAGGGGAATAACCACCGGGGAGTTGTGCAGCATGTAGAGCAGTTGAGGCATGAGAATCATCTTAATCAGATTCACTTTGCCCGCAACCGACATACACAAAGCATTCCACGTCTTGGCCCGGGATCGAAATCTAGCCAGCAGCGGGGAGATGTTCAACGAGCCATATTCCCCAATACGCGGCGTCACTTGTATTCCTAGGTATTTAAAGGTAGTGGCTACCGGGATACCACCCACATTGTCTCCATGTTGCAGCTGGGTGTCATCCAGGGGCATCAAGGCAGACTTAGACCAGTTTATTTTTAGGCCCGAAAACTCCCCAAATTTGACTACCGTTTCCATTGTCGTGCTCAGGGATTGCTCAGTATCCCCTAGCAGGATCATCGTGTCATCTGCGTACAGCATCACCTTCTCCTGTCTGTCTCCATAGCAGAAGCCGGTGATACCCCTATGGTGCCTAATCTGACTCGCCAGTGGCTCTATTGCTAGGGCAAACAGCAGGGGGGACAGTGGACACCCCTGCCGCGTACCCCGGCCCAGAGCAAAAGACACAGACACTCTCCCAGCCTCTCTGATAGCCGCTTGGGGGAGATGGTACAGCAACCGCACCCAGGAGATAAACACCTCACCGAATCCGAATCGCCGCAGCACCCCCCAGAGATACGGCCACTTCACGCTATCGAAAGCCTTCATAGCGTCGAGCGACAGCAGAGCTCTCCTCCCCACATTATCTGCCCTGGACTGCATGTTAAGAAATAGCCTTCTGAGGTTTATGGCTGTAGATTTGTTGGGCATAAATCCCGCTTGATCCAGGTGTATAACTGAGGTGATTACCTTATTTAACCTGAGGGCCAGCACCTTCGCAAGGAGTTTGATATCAGACTGGAGTAGTGAGATCGGCCTGTATGAGGCCGGATCCACTGGGTCCTTGCCCGGTTTAAGGATTAGTACAATGTGTGCCTTAGCCATGGAGGATGGGAGGGCACTAATCTCCCTTGCAGCATTAAATACCCTCAGTAGCCTGGGCAGTAAGATCTCAGAATATTGTTTATAAATCTCCATGGGGATTCCATCACCCCCTGGGGCTTTACAGTTGGGGAAGGCCGCCACTGCCTCCTGTAGTTCTTTTAGAATCAAGGGAGAGTCCAGCTCTGGGAAAGGGATAGACGCTGAAATGCTATTCCGTCCAGATAGACGGACAGTTCCTCAGTGCTATAGGTCGAAGCCGGGCGATACAGCTGTTCATAAAAATCCGCTAGTGTCTGTATGATGAGGTCGGGAGATTTAACCAGTCGCCCAGCCGCGGTCCGTAGTGTCCCAATAGCTGGGGACTTCTGTTCAGAATTCCCTATCCTAGCCAGGAGACGACTCGTCGTCTCTCCCTCTTCAAAGAATGCAGTTTTGGTGAAGAAACGTTTTTTTTCGGCCGTGGAGGCGAGCTGGTGCTCATACGCAGATTGAGCCGACTGCCACGCCCCTCTAGCCGTCTCAGTGGGGTCCTGGACATACTTAGTCTCTAGTGTGTGGACCTGCATCTCTAGAGCCTCCCTGAGAGCCTCCGAGCGCCTCTTAACCTTATTGACCTCCCCACTGAGCAGACGTCTAAGGTACAGTTTAAAAGATTCCCATTCAGCAAGGATAGATTCTGGGTCGGGCTGGTCTGTAAAAAACCTCCGGATGCTCCCCTCTAGTTCTTCCGGGGCATTAAATAGCTGAAGCCAAAAGGCATTGAACTTCCAGGGTGCTCTGGGAAGAGCAGATGGATGAGACACTGTAAGTGTTATTACCATGTAAGAGTGGTCCGAAATACATCTAGGTCTGTATGCAACGTCCGAAACCGAGGGGAGCATCGCAGAGTTACCCACCGCCAGGTCTATCCTAGATAACGACCCGTGAGCCTTCGTGAAACATGAGAATTGTCTAGCTGTTGGGTTTCGGTGTCTCCACACATCCAGCCAACCCACCTCCCGTAACAACCTTGCCAACGGGGTGGCCCTATGAGGGTTCGCCCCGGGTGCCGGATGTTTGTCCAGCCCCGGGTCCAACCAGCTATTGAAGTCCCCCACAAGCAGCATCGGGAGGTCAGGCCTACCCTCCAGGAATTCCAAGAGGAGCCTCAACACCCGAGCGTCAAATGGGGGAGGAATGTAAACACACGCCAAAATACAGTTCAGAATTCCCATCCGACAATGTAAAAACACAAACCTCCCTTCTGGGTCAATTTTAGAGGCATATTCCTGGTAATCCAGGGACCTGTGTACCAGTACACTCACACCCCGAGAAAAGGAGGTGTGAGTGGAATGGTATGCCCTGCCCACCCATGAGTATTTCAAACAACTTGTGGTATCATGTGTCAAATGCGTTTCCTGAAAACATAAGATAGCAGGGTAAAACTTCTTCATACATGTAAATATCATTGTACGTTTCAGGGGGGAGTTCATGCCCCTAACATTCCAGCAGATCAGGGGGGTGCCCTCCATTGCAGAAGCAAAAATAGTAATCAGGCATGAGGGGCGATGCGGGTAGTCTTTCGCGGTAGCAAAGTGTCGGGTGGCCAAAATAGAAAAAATAAAAGAGAAAAGAACGTTAGGAAGATCAATACTCCTTTGGACTGTAGGACAACGAGTACTTCAAAATATAACCAGGCACAACGGTGCCCCCAAACAGTAGTGCAATGGTGCTTAGGCAGGTCCCATCCAGGCATGCCATCCCAATTCCCGGGAGGGCCCAGATGGAGCCCGAACATGGTCAGGCATATTGCCAACAGGGCAAGATCAGGCACTCCAACCCGGCTCAAACGTGAGCCCACTACTCCCCTCAACATTTCAGCTGAAGTCCTATTCATTTGCATAATACAGTCACAGTTTGTTTCCTAGCGCTTTAGAAAAGTGAAGATATTTCCCCGGCTTCTGGTACAAAAAAGAGAACCGGACCTGCAGACAGGGTAATTCAAAAGTCAGAGCAACTGCTCAACAATGTGAGGAAAGTATCATTCCCATTGCAGAAGCACAGTCAGTGTGTCACGGTTCATGACATGGTCAGTCTCCTCCCGCGTCAGCCCTGCGATGGCGCAGGGCCTGTTCATTATGATCCAGCCAGGCCATAGCCTCCCTGGGGGACTCAAAAAATTGCGCATGCCCCTCTGCGGTTACCCGCAACTTGGCCGGGTAGAGCATGGCATATGGTAACTGTAGAGCCCTCAGGCGTTTTTTCACATCAACAAATCTTGCTCTGCTCCTCTGCACCTCGGCCGAGAAGTCCGGGTAAAACGACACTCTGACCCCATTAAAGGTAACATTTCCTCGCTCCCGCGCGCAGCGGAGAACCGCCTCTCTGTCGCGGTAGTGCAAAAGCTTGGCCAGCATCGACCGGGGGGGGGGCCCCTTGTGGGAGGGGTCGGCCCGGCACTCTATGGGCTCTTTCCACGGTGAAAAATGGCGAGAAAACTTCCCTCCCGAACACTTGTATAAGCCAGTTCTCCACAAACATGGTGGGGTCTCTGCCCTCTGTCTTCTCAGGGAGACCAACAATGCGAACGTTATTTCTGCGTAAACGGTTTTCCGTGTCCTCAGCTCTGCTAAGCGTGTCTTGGGCCATACGATGTGCTGCTCTGACTTCTGTCGCTATATGTGGGAGCTTATCCTCCAGGTCACTCACTCTGCTCTCAACGGCGGTTGCTCTCTCCCTGACTTTTTGGAGGTCCTGCCGCAGAAGGGACACCTCCTCTCTCAGGCCCCCAAACTGCTCCTTCATGTCAGTGTTGCCCACCTGCACCGCCTTTAGTATGTCTGCCAACGTCGGTTGCCCCACATTATCTTGTGCATCATCTGAGGGGGGGGGGAGCATCAGCGTCTGCCTCTGCCCTGGAGCTATGGAGTGTTTCCTCCATCTCATGTCCCCACTCTAGCTGTGCTGCACGGCCTCCGCCACCTCCGCCATCTGCCGACCCCCCCGCCCCAGTGCAGGCAGGGCCCTTGAGCTTTTGGGCAAAGAAGAGCATGTCCCTCGGCTGCTCCCTACCCTGTGTCTTTAGTGGTTTCCTGGCGGTGCCTTCTTTAGCCTTATCAGCTCGTGGTGTGCGCTGTGAGAGGGCCGCGGCGGCGCCATCTTGGATGTCCGGTCCCGTCATCTCCGCCGTTCCGCAGCGGGTCTTTCCCCTAGTACAGAGGGCCGGGGGTGGATCCGGGCAGTGCAGGGACTCGGTAGCCAGCTGATGGGTCGAAGAGAGCCGGATCAGAGACGCCGGGGAAGGATCGATATTCAGATCAGGCAGGAGCTGTGAGAAGTGCGTCCTCTCACATGCCGGTCTTGGCCACGCCCCCAACTATTAGATGCTTTAGGGGAAAGGGGGGGGGGGGGGGGTGGAAAGTTGAATACACCTGTGTGCCATCTTATCTTCAAGCCAAACTCGAACATTTTACTGGCACACTGCATTTTTTTTGTATATACTATAGAAAATAGGATTGTTAAAGACATTGTAGTGGGAGTGTATAGGGGAAGAGTGAGATGCTTCTAAAAAAAATTCAATGAATACTTTGCAAACAGTCTGTTTAAATGTTAAATCAGCCCAGGAGTGGAGCATTGTATACCTTATGGCAGGGGTCCTCAAACTACGGCCCTCCAGTTGTTCAGGAACTACAATTCCCATCATGCCTTGTCATGTCTGTGAATGTCAGAGTTGTACAATGCCTCATGGGATGTGTAGTTCCGCAACAGCTGGAGGGCCATAGTTTGAGGATCCCTGCCTTATGGGGTTGGTGGTTATTGTGGATGTCCTGGGTATAATGCAGGGGTGTTTCTAGAACTATACAAGACCTGGGGCACCCAAACTTGAGCAGTAACGTGGCATGCACAGCACGTCGCGGCAAACACTGGGTGCTGGCACAATTGCAGAGAACAGTGAATGGGTTTAAAGGAGTATGGTTTAATAAATCAAACCTTTGTGAACTCATATTATATGCTGTCCATTTTCATCAGACTGCTCCATAGGAGACAGTGGCGCCCGACAAGCCCCTACCCGCTCAGTGAGCAGAGAGGAGCTAGTCATACGTCGGCTTAGCGAAGATCTGCGGACAGATCTCCCGTAGCGACGGAGTCCGCCTGTGTGAAAGGAGCCTAATAGTAAGGTGACCAGATTTTTAAAATGAAATCCGGGGACTTATTTTTTTTTTTTTTACTAGTAATGGCGGCAATCAGCGACTCTCTGCCTGTCGCCGCCCGCCTCAAAGCCTATCAAGTCTCACTCTCCGGGCCCCGGCTACTACTGGATGGGCAGCTGGCCTTGACTTGAGCCAAGGCAGAAGAACATGTGAGTGGAGCTGAATGGGCATGCACCCGAAACTGATGTGCTGCTCCCTTCATTGGTTCATAAGGACCAGGTGGGCTTTGTCCCTCTCCGCCAAGCGGGGGACAACACCAGACGGGTTATCGACCTGATAGATGTGGTGAACAGGGAGGGCCAGGAGTCGCTGGCCCTTAGTCTAGATGCGGAAAAGGCATTTGATCGCCTCAGTTGGCCTTTCCTGTTTGCCACGTTGAGACACATAGGGCTTCGCGGCCCCTTCCTGCAGGCCATACAGCACCTCCATACAAATCCTACATCTCAGGTTAAGACCCCCTTCGCCCACTCTCCCTCTTTCCCGATAGCAAATGGAACGCGCCAGGGCCCACTTTCGCCGCTTCTGTTCGCGCTTTGCGTGGAGCCCCTGGCGGCATCGATTCGCAGGAACCCGGACATCCGGGGTGTTTCGGTGCGGGGTAGGGAATTCAAGTTGGCGCTTTTTGCAGACGACGTTATTCTGACCCTGACCCAACTTAGAATCTCCCTGCCTAACCTCCACGCTGAACTCGATCTATATAGGTCCCTGTCGGGTTATAAGATAAATGCGGCCAAGTCGGTAGCTCTCCCCATTAACATCCCCGACGAGGAGGTTCGACATCTGAAGCAGTGCTTCCCCTACCATTGGGCTACAGCGGGTCTGAAGTATCTGGGGGTGCAGATCACCCCGTCCTTTGACTCTTTATATAAGGCCAACTTCCATAAGAGAACTTTTGCAGAAGTGGAGGGCCCATCACATTTCCCTTTTGGGTAGGGTGGCATCTGTTAAGATGGTCATCCTTCCCAAACTCCTCTATCTATTCCAGACGTTGCCCATACCAGTCCCATACGCGGACCTACGTAAGCGCCAAACTGATCTGGTCCACTTCGTCTGGAATTATGGGCGGCACAGGGTCCCACAAACGGTCTTGACAGCATCCCGCACTGACGGGGGATTGGGGTTCCCTGACCTGCTTAAATATTATCAGGCACCTCAGCTGCGCGCCCGTTGCCTCTTGGTTCCCTCAGCGCTCTTATAATAAATGGACACAAATCGAGAAAATCTGGATGGCTCCCGCGCACCCAAATAGCTTGTTGTGGAATGCAGGCGCGGAGGTGGATCCGGGCCGACTTCTGGGGCCCATGCTTCACCTCAGGACGCTTTGGCGCAGACTGTTCCGGACGCATAGCCTGAGCTCGGAGCGGTCTCATTTGACCTGTTTCCTGTTCAACCCCAGGATGCCTGATAGTTTGACCCATCAGATGTCGTCGCCTTGGGCGTCGCGTGACCTTTTTCATTTTGGCCATTTAGTGGACCCCATAACACAGAAACTCCTATCGTTTTATGATTTGCAAAAGAAATTCGACCTACCCCACCAGGTGTTCTATGGGTATCTGCAGATAAGACACTATGCACAATCATTTGCCCCTGGGCTCCAATTCTCAGCGCCAACGCCTTTCGAAAAACTGGTACTGGAGGGATCGGCTCGCCGCGGGTTGATATCTGATATGTATCGGTTGTTGAACTCCCGCTCTTTCCCCACCCAGGGTAAGCATGCATACATGCTGCGATGGGAGAGGGAGCTTGGGGAGGAGATCTCGGAGACAGAGTGGCAGACGATCTGGTCTCAGGCGGCTAAAAGCTCTCTTTGTACGTTGTATAAGGAGAATGCCTATAAAATATTGTATTTTTGGTACATGACGCCGGCTGTCCTCCACGCTATCTATCCATCCAGTTCAGACAGGTGTTGGCGTTGTCAGGGAGCCAAGGGAACCTTGTACCACATTTACTGGACCTGCCCCAAGATAGTACCGTTTTGGACGGAGACCCAGCAGTTGTTGTCTCGCCTCCTGGGAGTGCCGGTTCCCTGGTCCCCGAAACTGTTTTTATTAGGGGTCTCAGCCCTGCGGATCTCCAAGTCCTCCAAGAAATTGTTGAGGCATGTATTGACGGCTGCGAGATGCCTAGTTGCCCTCCATTGGAAGCGCCTGTCCCCCCCCACTCAATCTGACCTCTACGCCAGGATCAAAGATATTGAATTAATGGAGAAAATGACGGCCAGGTTGCGTGATAGCTTGGACACTCATGATGCAGTTTGGGTGGAATGGCATCGTCGGGAGGATCCACCCCTTAACCCCCCCCCTCTTTTTCTTTCCCTGTATACCTGCATTTGCAGTCTCCTTTCGCTGCTCTTTCTTCTTCTCTCTTATTTTCTCTTCCCCCCCCCCCCTTTTTTTTTCCTTTCTTTTTCTTGGCTCCCTCTTTTTGTTTCTTCCTATGCCTCTGCTACTCAGGGGTTTGTTCTACACGTCCTTACTTTTGTCTTTTGGCAGATTGTGTTTTTAGGTTGGCTGCTTATGAGTGGAGTTACTGAGCTCCTCCTGATATCCGCCTTGTATTGTACTGTTATATGCTATGCACTGTTTTCCTTTCTGTTGATGCTCTGCTGACATCCCTGTACCATTTCTTTTATGGCACGGGGGTTATCTCGTGTCTAATAAAAAAGTGTTAATTGAAAAAAAAAAAGAAATTGTCCCAGCCCTGTTCAAATCCATTCCGGGGACAAAACCGGGGACAGACTTGGTCCGGGGACAGTGTCCTCAATTCGGGGACTGTCCCCTGAAACCGGGGATGTCTGGTCACCCTACTAATAGCTAAAAGGAAGGAAATCTTCAAGGAAATCAATTTCAGGGAAGCTTCATGCAAAGGTTCGAAAGGAGCCCTTGTTAGAGCATTTAACACTAATGACAGATCCCAAGGAGGCACATGTTTGACGATCCTGGGAGCATGCCTAGATCTGGCTGAAAAGAACCTCCTGATTAAAGGATCTTCCGCTAGTCTCTTGTCTGAAAACACAGACAGGGCCGTAACCTGAACCCTAAGGGTGCTGACAGTTAGTCCCTTCTCCACTCCTCTGTGTAAAAAATCCAATATACAGGGAGTGGAAAAAGAATCTGGATTTCCTTTGCCAGGAAATAAAAGTTTTTTTCAAACTTTCCTATACTGTAGATTCTTCTTGTGACCTTGCGGCTGTCCAGGATTTTTCTCTGAACACCCTTTCAACTGTAAGATGCGCTGCTCAGCTTCAAGGCCGTCAAATGAAAGGTCTGAGGGCTTGGATGCAACACTGATTCCTGATGGAGTAGGTCCTTCTGATCTGGTAGGGGCCAGGAAAGATCCACAGAGAGGGTCTTCAGAGAGGAAAACCAACTTCTCCTGGGCCACCAGGGGGCAATCAGAACCACTTCTACCCGATCAGAGGGGGAAAGGGGGGAAGGCGTAGGCCAGAGTGAAATTCCATGGGAAGGAGAGAGCATCCATCCCCAAGGACTGTCTCGCTCTCCAGCGAGAAGAACACTGGCAGTTTTCTGTTGAGACTGGAGGCAAAAAGATCCACTGCAGGAAGACCCCATTATCTTAGCACAATCTCCCTGAACGTGCCTTGATGCAGCTCCCAACAGCTGGAACTGATGCTCACTCTGCTCAGATAGTCCGCCAGTGCATTCTCTGAACCCCTGATGTCTACTGCTCTGATTGAGGTGACATTGATTTCTGCCCAGGACAGAATCTGCTGTGTCAGCGTCAGAAGCGACTCTGAACGAGTGCCCCTTGCTTGTTCAGGTGCGCCATTGTAGTGGTATTGTCTGAGAAAACCAATAGGTCTCTTGAACAGACCCTCTCTTGCAGGGCCAAGAGAGCTTTCCCCACAGCTAGCAGTTCCCTGAAGTTTGAGGAATTGCCTGCCTCCTCTGGCAACCAGGCTCCTTGGGCCTGCCAGCCCTGAGAGTGCGCACCCCAGCCCCACAGACTGGCGTCTGTAGTAACTTTCACTGGAGCATGTTGCGCCTAGTTCTTCCCTCCCTGCAGGTGTCCTACCAGGAGAGATTGAGAAAATCCTCTCTTGGCAGCTGTACTAGCTGATCAAGAGAATCCTTCCTGCAATACCAATGGCGCAAGAGAAACGTCTGAAGGGGTCTGGGGTGTAATTGGGCCCAGGGTACCCCTGGGATGGCCGCAGTCATTAAACCTAATAACTGCATGATCCGCCAAAGAGAGGTCTGCGAGAGCAATTTGAAGGCCTGTGGATGTTCTCATCAGGAAGAAATATCTTTTGAGCAACAGAGTCTATTAGATAACCCAGAAAAAGTATCCTCTGGGAGGGCACCAGGAAAGACTTCTGTTGGTTGACTTTCCACCCTAGTTTCTGAAAGATCTGCAAGACCAACTGCAGATCCCGGATAAGGGACTCTTTGGGGCTGATTTATCAAGCCTTTGCTCCATGATTCATGGCACATTGGCGGGCGCAACGGCCGTTATTGAATTTACTAAAGGAATGTGCTGCCAAAGCAGCACAATTCCTTATTTACAATAATGCCGAGTGCGCCCAGGAGGGGGCGCATGGTGAGCCCCTATGGATCTGGCGCATGGCATCTAGAAATGTAAATAAAATGTGTTTGGGAGTGAGTTTATTATGGGGGATGATGTGGGATGATGTGGGGAAGTGTAGTGACATGTGTTTGTTTAACCACCTAAGGACCGCCTCCTGCACATATACGTCGGCAGAATGGCACGGCTGGGCACATACACATACAGGTACATCCTGTACTATTACCCAGCCGTGGGTCGCGGGGGCAGGCGCATCGATCGTGTCATCCCTTTTATAGGGGGACACAATCGATGATGTCACACCTACAGCCACACCCCCCTACAGTTGTAAACACACTTCAGGTCACACATAACCCCATCAGCGCCCCCTGTGGTTAACTCCCAAACTGCAATTGTAATTTTCACAATAAACAATGCATTTTAAATGCATTTTTAGCTGTGAAAATGACAATGGTCCCAAAAATGTGTCAAAATTGTCCGAAGTGTCCGCCATAATGTCGCAGTCACAAAAAAAACGCTGATCGCCGCCATTAGTAGTAAAAAAAAAAAGAATAAAAATGCAATAAAACTATCCCCTTGATATGAATGGACAGCAACACGCCTTGGCGTGGCGTTGCTGCTCCCAAGCCCTGCATGGTGGACTTGGGCTAAACCAATGTGAAGTGGATGTGGTGTGTGTGAGCACAGGACCCCAGATGGCAAGTCCCCCCTTTTTTTTTTTTTTTAACATTAAAAAAAAAAGTTTTTCATATTAAAAAAAAATAATTATATTCTTTTTAGTTCCTTTTTTTATATATATTTTTCTTTATTTCGTCTTTCTCAATTCGCGGCAGCACCCCCCAGGCCCATGCCTGAAGCTGTGTAAGGGGCCCCATAATTCCTGATGGCGGCCCTGCCTGGCATGTTGGCATACAGTTGTTGTCCAGCAAGTCTGGTTGCTCAGCTCATCCGTAACGGTGCTGCTGCAGCTGCTGTCCAGCTGACCTGTGCACGTCTGGTGCTGAGTTACACCTTCTTTATGTGGAATAACTTTAGGCCGGACTTTAAACTTACGCGCACCGCGCGTAGCCTGAGCCGGGCGCACGTACGTTCGTGAATCGCCGCATCTCCCTCATTTGCATATTTGAATACAAAATCAATGGGAGCGGCAAATGCGCCCAGCGTAAATATGCACCTACGATATGCCGGCGTAGGAAAGTTACGTCGGTCGTAGGAAGCCTATTTTCAGGCGTATCTAGTTTTGTGGGCACGGCGCACAGATACGACGGCGCATATTTACACTTACCCGGCGTATCTTGAGATACGTTGGCTTAAGTGCTACGTGAATCCAGGCCATAGCGGATGGTTATAGGCTGACAGAGCTATATCACAGTGGGCTAGATTCATGTAAATCAACGGATCTTTAGATCCGCCAGATCTACCTGTTTTACGATCTTCCGGTGCAATTTAGCGAGGCTAGTGCATGATTCATAAAGCACTTACCTCGCAAATTGCACCGTCGGATCCTAACTCCCCCCGGCGGAATGCAAATTCCGCAGCTAGGGGGAGTGTACAATTTAAATCAGGCACGTTCCCGCGCCGATTTAACTGCGCATGCGCCGCCGGCGAAAAAGCCCAGTGCGCATGCTCCAAATGACGTCGCTAGGACGTCATTGTTTTCGGCGGCTAGGTTACTTACGGCCATCCGTATTCCCGACGTACTTACGCAAACGACGTAACAAATATAAAACTTGGCGCGGGAACGTCGGCCATACTTAACATTAGCTACCCCTCATATTAGCAGGGGTAGCTATCCGCCGGAAAAAGCCGAACGCAAACGACGTTGAAAAAGAGCGACGGGCGGGCGTACGGATGTGAATCGGCGGTTCTCCTCATTTGCATATGCAACGTTTAAAAAAAAGCGACGACACCTAGCGGCCGGCGGGAGATTACAGCCTAAGATTCGACTGGTGTAAGTCACTTACACCAGTCGGATCTAAGGGAGATCTATGCGGAACTGATTCTTATGAATCAGTCGCATAGCTCCGACTGTGGGATCTCACAGATCTGACCGTCGGCTCTCACAGATACGACGGCGGATCAGGAGATCCGCCGTCGTATCTCTTGATGAATCTGCCCCAGTGTCTATAAACTGCACTTTTTGGATTTCACCTTACTTTGATTATTATACTTTCAAGCACTGGAAATGTATGTATCGAGTGTCATTTTTATGTGAAATAACTTTTGATATGGGAATTATTTGGTTTGTGTAAAGTGGAGTGATTATTCACACACTTAGTTATATATATATTTTTTAAAAGCCTATGGCGTGTGAACACACCCAAAAACTCCACCCGGTGTAGAAAAAATGTGCACACACAAAAACGGTCCTCCTGTGAAGAGGGACCCAAACCCTGATCCCCCAGGGCGTTAGGCTCCAGACGGGGACTGAGGTACTGTGGTCCGAGCAACCGAAGCCGACACGGACCCAACTTCCTCGGAGGGACTGCCGAAACAGAACCCTCCCAGTACTAGGTGGGGCTCCCCCGAAGGGAGAACCCATGAGAGCAAGTGAACTAAGCCAGAAGGCCATGTCCATCCACTGGGTGTAAAATAGCAGGTGGTGGCACCTACTTGAGTATAAGTAAATATAAATGCACAAATACCAATCAAACCAATATATCCACCCAAGTGGTAGTGATGCCTATTACCAATACAAATTAATGAATAAATAAGGAAAAATATATGTAAAAATACTTGAGTATAAAAATAAATATAAATGTAAATATAAATGTGAATTAATAACACTGGGGTGGATTCAGAGAGAAATTAAGCCGGGGTATCCATAGATACGCCGCGTAATTGCTAAGTAGCGCCGGCGTATCTACTTTCTGGCCCATATTCTCTCTAAATGTCCGTGGGCGGCGCGTAAGGCATTTATACTCCGCCGCCCCAAACTACAGGAGCAAGTGCTGTATTCCCCAAACACTTGCTCCGTAGTTTGGGGCGGCGGAGTGTAAATGGCCCGGCGCAGCCACGCGTATCTTCAAGGGGGCGGCTTCTATTCAAATTAAGCGCGCCCCCGATTCTAAGTAAATGTGCATGCGCCGGGCTTAAAAAAGCCCAGTGCGCATGCTCCAGTTCTCGGCGGAAAACGTCAATGACGCCGACGTGTGAGTCACTGACGTAAAGTCGTATTCAAGAACAACTTAGGGAAACGATGTAGCCGACGGAAAAACACGACGCGGACCCGACGCTTTTTTTTTAAACCGGCCGTTTTTCCGGAGCAGCGATTTTAATGATGCTTAAAGTGAAAAAAAAAATGAAAAATTCCTTTAAATATCACACCTGCTGTGTGTCTATAGTAGTGGCACGTGTTTAGAGATGTCCCTGCACAACATGAAATTATTATAAGAACAGAGTAATTTAATACTGCTTGCGCACGTGCTGTGTGGCAACAATATCTAGATTATTTTAGGGGTGGTGGGGGGGGCCATTATTTTTTTGTGAAAGCAAAATTGTAGAAAAAAGTGCACCCCTCAAACATACTGTAATTGGAGCGCAACAAAGAGCCACATGCAAAGTATTGCATCAAAAATTGTTATTAGGCGCCTCTGTTACACAGTGGCACAAAAATTTGTCCGTAGGCACAACACAACACTGCAACCCCTCCCAATATCTGTAATTGGAGCGCAACAAGGAGCCACATGCAAAGTATTGCATCAAAAATTGTTATTAGGCGCCTCTGTTACACAGGGGCACAAAAATTTGTCCGTAGGCACAACACAACACTGCAACCCCTCCCAATATCTGTAATTGGAGCGCAACAAGGAGCCACATGCAAAGTATTGCATCAAAAATTGTTATTAGACGCCCCTGTTACACAGGGGCACAAAAATTAGGCCATAGACACAACACTGCAACCCCTCACAGATACTGTAAATGGAGCGCAACAAGGAGCCACATGCAAAGTATTGCATCAAAAATTGTTATTAGGCGCCTCTGTTACACAGGGGCACAAAAATTTGTCCGTAGGCACAACACAACACTGCAACCCCTCCCAATATCTGTAATTGGAGCGCAACAAGGAGCCACATGCAAAGTATTGCATCAAAAATTGTTATTAGGCGCCTCTGTTACACAGGGGCACAAAAATTTGTCCGTAGGCACAACACTGCAACCCCTCCCAATATCTGTAATTGGAGCGCAACAAGGAGCCACATGCAAAGTATTGCATCAAAAATTGTTATTAGGCGCCCCTGTTACACAGGGGCACAAAAATTAGGCCATAGACACAACACTGCAACCCCTCACAGATACTGTAAATGGAGCGCAACAAGGAGCCACATGCAAAGTATTGCATCAAAAATTGTTATTAGGCGCCCCTGTTACACAGGGGCACAAAAATTGTGCCTTAGGCCACATGCAAAGTATTGCATCAAAAATTGTTATTAGACGCCCCTGTTACACAGGGGCACACAAATTAGGCCTTAGGCACAACACAACACTGCAACCCCTCACAGACACTGTAATTTAGAGCGCAACAAGGAGCCACGTGCAAAGTATTGCATTAAAAATTGTTATTAGGCGCCCCTGTTAAACAGGGGCAGAAAAATTAGGCCTTAGGCACTGGTGGCGGAGCACAGAAAAACAACATTTCTTACTAGCTATCAGCAAGAAAAGTGAGGAGGAGAAGGATATTCCATCAGCAGCATAACAAGACAGTCACTCAGCATCAGCAGTCTCAAAGGGATCTGACATTTCAACAAAAAATTATTATTCAGTAACATCAGCATCAGGTGTTTGGTAGCTGGTGTTGATCCAAGCCTGATTCATTTTGATGAAGGTCAGTCGATCAACAGAGTCGGTGGAGAGGCGCACCCTGTGATCGGTCACAAAGCCTCCAGCAGCACTGAATGTACGTTCTGAAAGAACACTGGATGCAGGGCAAGCCAGTAGCTCAATTGGGTACTGTGCAAGCTCTGGCCAGTGATCCATCCTCAAGACCCAGTAAGCCAGAGGATTTTCCGTGGGGAAGGTGTCCAAGTCGGATCTTGCCGCTAGGTATTCCCGGACCATGTAAACCAGACGCTGGCGATGGTTGCTGGAACCGGTCAGACCTTGGGACTGACCGCAATTATCTGAACGCATCGGTCAGACGGCCACCTTCTCCACCGCTCCTTCTCTGACTCACCGAAGCCTCAGCAAGACGTTGTCCAGGGCCAGGTTTTGGTAATCCCCCCGGTTCTGGGAACGCATTGCACAGACCCTTCTGCAAGGCCTCCCGCAGAAGTTTCATCTTCTGCTCCCTCTGTGATGGCAACATAAGGTCCGCTACCTTACTCTTGTAACGTGCATCAAGGAGAGTTGCCAGCTGGTAATGATCCCTCTCCTTGATAGCACGTACACGAGAATCCTTACGCAGGCTTTGCAGGATCAGGGAGGCCATGCAGCGTAGGTTTGCAGAGGCATTCGGGGCAGAGTCCTCTGGGTCACTGAGGACGACAGGATCCGCAGCCACCTCATCCCAGCCACGTAAAAGTCCACGTGTTCCTTGGGACTGTAAATGATCCCTTGAAGACTGCTGCTGTTGATGCTGAGTGCTAGGCTCCACCTCCATGCTGCTGATACAATCCTCCTCCGTCTCCTCCTCCTCATCCTCCTCCTCCTCTTCCTGTGTTCTAGGTGGGCAAGCAGGAACAGTGTCTGGATAAAGGGGGCCTTGAGAGGTAAGGAAGTCCTCCTCTTCCTCCCTCTGTTCTGCCTCAAGGGCCCTGTCCATTATTCCACGTAGGGTGTGCTCCAACAAACAGGTAGGAAGGCTGCCGCTCCAGGTGAGCACACTAGAACAATCAATGTCCACTCAGGAACCAATGGGTGCCGGCAATGCACGGGATATGCAAAGGAAGAGAGATATGGACAGCCGCACTCCAATTTCTTAAAAAGACGTGCCCTTTATTGGGTAAAGGAAAAATGCACTACAGGTATCAGCACACAGTGGGAAAAACATCTGACGTGTTTCGCATTGGATATCAATGCTTAGTCAATTTCCTGTGTTCTAGGCGGGCAAGCAGGACCACTGTCTGGATAAAGGGGGCCTTGAGAGGTAAGGAAGTCCTCCTCTTCCTTCCTCTGTTCTGCCTCAAGGGCCCTGTCCATTATTCCACGTAGGGTGTGCTCCAACATGTGAATAAGCGGGACAGTCTCACTGATGCATGCACTGTCACTGCTCACCATCCTCGTGGCCTCCTCAAATGGTGACAGGACAGTGCATGCATCCCTGATCAAGGCCCACTGGCGTGGTGAAAAAAAACCAAGCT
Source organism: Rana temporaria (assembly GCF_905171775.1). Classification (NCBI taxonomy): domain Eukaryota; kingdom Metazoa; phylum Chordata; class Amphibia; order Anura; family Ranidae; genus Rana; species Rana temporaria. The sequence continues at coordinate 72,658,034 of NC_053495.1, forward strand.
CCCCTGAGCCAGTTCTGCTGCCATATTGGCACAGGTACTCATTGATGGCCCATGGTTCCATCTGGTGGGCATGTCACAGATTAGGCGGTTCTTGGGCAGGTTGTATTCCCTCTGGAGGTCTGTCAGCCGAGCAGTGGCATTATATGACCTCCGGAAATGCACACAGACTTTCCTGGACTGCTTCAGGACATCCTGTAAGCCCGGGTACCTGCCCAAGAACCACTGCACCACCAAATTGAGAACATGAGCAAAACAGGGCACATGGGTGAGTTTTCCCTGTCGCAGGGCAGAGATGAGGTTGGTGCCATTATCGCTGACCACCATTCCAGGCTTCAGCTGGCGTGGCGTCAACCACCTCTGAGCCTGCCCCTGCAGAGCTGAAAGAACCTCTTCCCCAGTGTGGCTCCTGTCTCCCAAGCACACCAGCTCTAGCACCGCATGGCATCTCTTGGCCTGCATTCCTGCGTAGCCCCTCGTACGCCTACGGAGCACGGCTGGTTCTGAGGAAACATCACCACAGGAAGAGGCCACAGAGGAAGAAGAAGAGGAGGGGGTGGAGGAGAGAGGTGTATCACAAGCAGTAGTAGTGTTTTGGAGGCGTGGTGGCGGAACAACCTTCAAAACTACTGTACCTTGCCCTGCGTCCTTCCCAGCTGCCAGCAGAGTCACCCAATGGGCCGTAAAAGACAGGTAATGTCCCTATCCATGCCTGCTGGACCATGAGTCAGCGGTAAGATGCACCTTACCACTGACCGCCCTGCCCAGCGAGGCATGGACATTGCCTTCCACATGCCGGTAGAGAGCCGGATTTGCCTTCCGTGAGAAAAAGTGGCGTTTGGGTATTTGCCACTGAGGTACTGCACATTCCACAAACTCACGGAAGGGGGCAGAATCTACCAACTGAAAAGGTAACAGTTGAAGTGCTAGCAATTTTGCTAAGCTAGCATTCAACCGCTGGGCATGAGGATGGCTGGGAGTGTACTTCTTTCGGCGCTGCAGCAGCTGGGGCAGGGAAATTTGTCTGGTACAATCAGTAGATTTGCCCGCATGTACTACCACTACTAGGTTGTGACACACCTATTTCTACAACTTCAGTGCAGGCTTCAGAGAGGACTGGGGGTCTAGTGGGGTTGGAGGTCACAGAAGGGCAAGGGGAGGTCCACTTTGGTCTTTGGTGTGGGTCTTTCTGGTATGCTTGCCAACGAGCTGCATGGCAGCTCGACATATGTCTGGACAAGCATGTGGTGCCCAAGCGGGTGATGTTTTGGCCACGCGAGATACGCTTGAGACATATGTTGCAAACAGCAAAGGTACGATCTGATGGACATGTTTCAAAAAAGACCCACACCAAAGAACTTTTGCTGTACCGTTGAGACACAGCAGTGCCACGTAATGCCGTTGGTCTGCTGCCCTTAAGCTGACCCCTGGAGGGCATCCTGCCTCTTTTGAGATGTGCCTCGTCCTCCTCCTCCTCCTCCTCTCTCCTATCAGCCACCCAGGTAAAGTCAGTGACCTCATCATCCCCTCCCTCCCCATCATCACTGTCGAAAACCTGGCAGTATGCTCCAGCTGGGGGAACATCACTCCCAGATTGTTGTCCCTCTCGGCCACCCCCTATCCCTGGGCTCACATCAATGCCTTCCTCTATCTGTGTTCCGTCATCGGAGTCTTCAAAACGCTGCGCATCTTCATGCAGCATGTACCCAACTCTGTGTTGAAACAGTTCGGGGGACTCCTCAGGAGGACACGGTGGGACTAGGGAAGGATTGTGTGATGCCATTGTGCAGAGGGAAGAGGACGCCTTGGCAGCTGCTTTGCCAGACAAACTATGATCAGTCTGTGTGAGAGAGGATGAGGAGGATGAGGACAGCTTGGTCATCCACTCCACTAATTTCTCTGCATGTTGAGGCTCAACACGGCCAGCTCCCGAAAAGAAGGACGAGCGGCCACGGCCACGGCCACGTACTGAAGAGGATGCACCACATCCACCACCAGCGTTACCTCTAGATCCAGAGCCTGCTTGCCCTCGTGACTCTCTGCTTTTCTTTGTCCTTCCAGACATATTTATGCGTTCAGGTGCTATGTAACTGCACACGCGCAGTAAGAGCGACTGCGTTCAGGTGCTATGTAACAAAACAGACGCAGTCACACCAACTGCGTTCAGGTGTAAGTAAACTGCACACGCGCAGTAAGAGCGACTGCATTCAGGTGCTATGTAACAAAACAGATGCAGTCACACCAACTGCGTTCAGGTGTTAGTAAACTGCACACGCGCAGTAAGAGCGACTGCGTTCAGGTGCTATGTAACAAAATAGTCACAGTGACACCAACTGCGTTTAGGTGGTATTCAACAGCACCCGCGCAGTAAGAGCGACTGCGTTCAGGTGCTATGTAACAGCACACACGCAGTGACACCAACTGCGTTTAGTTGCTATTAAACAGCACACACGCAGTAAGAGCGACTGCGTTTCTGTGCAATTCAATAGCCCACTTGCATTAACAGCGACTGCGTTTCTGTGCAAATAAATTGCACACGTGCAGTAACAGGTAATGCGTGTATGTGCAATTAACTAGCACACGTTGACTAACACGGAGTACTAAGTTTAAGCTACACCCTAATGCAGGCAATACAACATGTTAGAGCACTGCATGTAGAACAATCTCCTGCCTGACAGATACTAATAGCAGATCTAGCTGAGCTATACAGTTTATAAATATATTGACAACTCCTAGGGATGTGAATATATTCTCTACAAACTGTAGATTTAACTATACTGACTAGCCTTCCTGCTCTATCTATCTATCTATCTAGTAGAAAAGACACTGTGTCTCTATCTCTCTCTCTCTCTAACTGTCTGACTGACTTCTCTAACAAAAGCCGCAACACACTACACAAGGCCGCCGTGAAGGCTGCCTTTTATAGTGTGGGGCGTGTACTAATCCCCCTGAGCCATAATTGGCCAAAGCCACCCTGGCTTTGGCCAATTATGGCTCTTCGTTTTTTGCGCGCTGTGATTGGCCAAGCATGCGGGACATACAGCATGCTTGGCCAATCATCAGCGCTCAACGCCGCAGTGAATTATGGGACGTTTTGCGTCACTCGAATTTGGCGCGAACGACCCGTTTTGTTCGAGTTTCGTCGAACGACCTATGTTTGAGTCGAACATACGTTCGTATCGAACGCGAAGCTCATCCCTAATACAGACTATGCTGCAAGCCTTCAGTGGATCACTCAGTGCTCTCCCCCAATGGTCCCGCACTCACCGAATCCAACTACCCCTACAGGGGTAACAGGCTCTCACAATAAGTATCCGTACTGCTAGGACTGCCAGGACTTTTCATGCATAAAAATTCCAGCCACTCATAGAGGAGATAAATAAAGCGCCCAATAGCGTGATACCGTTTTATAAATGAAGTATAATACTTTAATTCATATAAACAAGGTACTCACATTTGGTACAAAGGTAAAAAGCCTTAAAAACAGAGTGCTGTAGCTCAAAGATGCGATCGCTCATGTCCATCCACTCCCAAGACGTTCAGGGCTGGCCCGAGGACCGGCACCCTAATAATCTCACAGTGAACAAAACTTGCAAACAAAAATAAGACAAAAACGTGACAAACATAGGCTTAATAAAAGAAAGTGGGGGAAAGGGATAGTGAAGAGGGGAGTGAAAGAAGTGGTCATTGTGTTCAACAATGACCAGGCCCTCCGGCCAGGAATAAAAAATTCCTCCGGTCCTAGCCAAAAGGCCCGGCCCAGGAGGCAGGTGCTAAAAAAAGCATGTAGCTGGTGCAGTGACCGTGGTGTCCTTAAATCAAAGTGTCCCTCACACACAGCGATTTTCAGATACCCCTGGACTGCCACTCCAGGGGCACATGCACCATAGGCTTTTCGTTCCATATCCAACCCCCCGACCGGCCAGTGCAGCCCTCCACCTATTCCAGATAGAGAGCCCTTCAAGGTTTTCTTGGGGAGAACTGCCGCTCCAGTTAGCAGCCTCCGCCAATACTAGCCCCTGCAGACCCTCCGTCAACCCAGCGGATTTGCATGGCCTTACCCCCTCTACTCTCAGGGCAGTACCAGCTCCTTCCTTTCGGATCGCTGACAGAGATAGCACTTACACCAGCCAGCCAGAAGGCCAGACTAGAACTCGGCAAAAAAAACAAGACCAAGTGCAGCCACCCATCCTCACCAGGAGCACCCTTCCAGATGGCTCAGACTCGACCATGGGCCGGCCCCCAGTATCTGTCGGGCAGCACGGCGTAGTCACTGCTGAAACCATCCTTCCAGGTGCAATGACGTCATTGGATTGCATCCACCCTCCACACTTATTTATGTTATTTATGATTTCTCTTTTTTTTTCTTTTAACACACATATTGGGCCAGATTCATGTAGCTCAGCGGATCTATAGATCCGCTCGATCTACGTGAATTAAGATCCGCTCCCGCAAGTTTAGGAGGCAAGTGGCTAATTCACAAACCACTTACCTCCAAACTTGCGACAGCGGATCCTAAATCCCCCGGCGGAATTCAAATTCCGCGGCTAGGGGAGTGTACTATTTAAATCAGGCGCGTTCCCGCGCCGATTTAAATGCGCATGCGCCGTCCGGGGAATTTCCCGGCGTGCATTGCTCCCACTGACGTCACTAGGACGTCAGTGGTTGCGATGTGAGCGGGACTTGCGACGCGCGTGTTCGTGAATCGGCGTACGCAAACGACGTAGGAAAATTCAAATTCGACGCGGGAACGCCGGCTATACTTAACATTGGCTGCGCCTGATAAAAGAAGGGGCAAGTATACGACGGGAAAACCGCTACGGAAACGACGTAAGAACACTGCGACGGGTCCGCGTACGTTCGTGAATTTGCGTATCTCTTGGCTCCCTCTTTTTGTTTCTTCCTATGCCTCTGCTACTCAGGGGTTTGTTCTACACGTCCTTACTTTTGTCTTTTGGCAGATTGTGTTTTTAGGTTGGCTGCTTATGAGTGGAGTTACTGAGCTCCTCCTGATATCCGCCTTGTATTGTACTGTTATATGCTATGCACTGTTTTCCTTTCTGTTGATGCTCTGCTGACATCCCTGTACCATTTCTTTTATGGCACGGGGGTTATCTCGTGTCTAATAAAAAAGTGTTAATTGAAAAAAAAAAAGAAATTGTCCCAGCCCTGTTCAAATCCATTCCGGGGACAAAACCGGGGACAGACTTGGTCCGGGGACAGTGTCCTCAATTCGGGGACTGTCCCCTGAAACCGGGGATGTCTGGTCACCCTACTAATAGCTAAAAGGAAGGAAATCTTCAAGGAAATCAATTTCAGGGAAGCTTCATGCAAAGGTTCGAAAGGAGCCCTTGTTAGAGCATTTAACACTAATGACAGATCCCAAGGAGGCACATGTTTGACGATCCTGGGAGCATGCCTAGATCTGGCTGAAAAGAACCTCCTGATTAAAGGATCTTCCGCTAGTCTCTTGTCTGAAAACACAGACAGGGCCGTAACCTGAACCCTAAGGGTGCTGACAGTTAGTCCCTTCTCCACTCCTCTGTGTAAAAAATCCAATATACAGGGAGTGGAAAAAGAATCTGGATTTCCTTTGCCAGGAAATAAAAGTTTTTTTCAAACTTTCCTATACTGTAGATTCTTCTTGTGACCTTGCGGCTGTCCAGGATTTTTCTCTGAACACCCTTTCAACTGTAAGATGCGCTGCTCAGCTTCAAGGCCGTCAAATGAAAGGTCTGAGGGCTTGGATGCAACACTGATTCCTGATGGAGTAGGTCCTTCTGATCTGGTAGGGGCCAGGAAAGATCCACAGAGAGGGTCTTCAGAGAGGAAAACCAACTTCTCCTGGGCCACCAGGGGGCAATCAGAACCACTTCTACCCGATCAGAGGGGGAAAGGGGGGAAGGCGTAGGCCAGAGTGAAATTCCATGGGAAGGAGAGAGCATCCATCCCCAAGGACTGTCTCGCTCTCCAGCGAGAAGAACACTGGCAGTTTTCTGTTGAGACTGGAGGCAAAAAGATCCACTGCAGGAAGACCCCATTATCTTAGCACAATCTCCCTGAACGTGCCTTGATGCAGCTCCCAACAGCTGGAACTGATGCTCACTCTGCTCAGATAGTCCGCCAGTGCATTCTCTGAACCCCTGATGTCTACTGCTCTGATTGAGGTGACATTGATTTCTGCCCAGGACAGAATCTGCTGTGTCAGCGTCAGAAGCGACTCTGAACGAGTGCCCCTTGCTTGTTCAGGTGCGCCATTGTAGTGGTATTGTCTGAGAAAACCAATAGGTCTCTTGAACAGACCCTCTCTTGCAGGGCCAAGAGAGCTTTCCCCACAGCTAGCAGTTCCCTGAAGTTTGAGGAATTGCCTGCCTCCTCTGGCAACCAGGCTCCTTGGGCCTGCCAGCCCTGAGAGTGCGCACCCCAGCCCCACAGACTGGCGTCTGTAGTAACTTTCACTGGAGCATGTTGCGCCTAGTTCTTCCCTCCCTGCAGGTGTCCTACCAGGAGAGATTGAGAAAATCCTCTCTTGGCAGCTGTACTAGCTGATCAAGAGAATCCTTCCTGCAATACCAATGGCGCAAGAGAAACGTCTGAAGGGGTCTGGGGTGTAATTGGGCCCAGGGTACCCCTGGGATGGCCGCAGTCATTAAACCTAATAACTGCATGATCCGCCAAAGAGAGGTCTGCGAGAGCAATTTGAAGGCCTGTGGATGTTCTCATCAGGAAGAAATATCTTTTGAGCAACAGAGTCTATTAGATAACCCAGAAAAAGTATCCTCTGGGAGGGCACCAGGAAAGACTTCTGTTGGTTGACTTTCCACCCTAGTTTCTGAAAGATCTGCAAGACCAACTGCAGATCCCGGATAAGGGACTCTTTGGGGCTGATTTATCAAGCCTTTGCTCCATGATTCATGGCACATTGGCGGGCGCAACGGCCGTTATTGAATTTACTAAAGGAATGTGCTGCCAAAGCAGCACAATTCCTTATTTACAATAATGCCGAGTGCGCCCAGGAGGGGGCGCATGGTGAGCCCCTATGGATCTGGCGCATGGCATCTAGAAATGTAAATAAAATGTGTTTGGGAGTGAGTTTATTATGGGGGATGATGTGGGATGATGTGGGGAAGTGTAGTGACATGTGTTTGTTTAACCACCTAAGGACCGCCTCCTGCACATATACGTCGGCAGAATGGCACGGCTGGGCACATACACATACAGGTACATCCTGTACTATTACCCAGCCGTGGGTCGCGGGGGCAGGCGCATCGATCGTGTCATCCCTTTTATAGGGGGACACAATCGATGATGTCACACCTACAGCCACACCCCCCTACAGTTGTAAACACACTTCAGGTCACACATAACCCCATCAGCGCCCCCTGTGGTTAACTCCCAAACTGCAATTGTAATTTTCACAATAAACAATGCATTTTAAATGCATTTTTTGCTGTGAAAATGACAATGGTCCCAAAAATGTGTCAAAATTGTCCGAAGTGTCCGCCATAATGTCGCAGTCACAAAAAAAACGCTGATCGCCGCCATTAGTAGTAAAAAAAAAAAGAATAAAAATGCAATAAAACTATCCCCTTGATATGAATGGACAGCAACACGCCTTGGCGTGGCGTTGCTGCTCCCAAGCCCTGCATGGTGGACTTGGGCTAAACCAATGTGAAGTGGATGTGGTGTGTGTGAGCACAGGACCCCAGATGGCAAGTCCCCCCTTTTTTTTTTTTTTTAACATTAAAAAAAAAAGTTTTTCATATTAAAAAAAAATAATTATATTCTTTTTAGTTCCTTTTTTTATATATATTTTTCTTTATTTCGTCTTTCTCAATTCGCGGCAGCACCCCCCAGGCCCATGCCTGAAGCTGTGTAAGGGGCCCCATAATTCCTGATGGCGGCCCTGCCTGGCATGTTGGCATACAGTTGTTGTCCAGCAAGTCTGGTTGCTCAGCTCATCCGTAACGGTGCTGCTGCAGCTGCTGTCCAGCTGACCTGTGCACGTCTGGTGCTGAGTTACACCTTCTTTATGTGGAATAACTTTAGGCCGGACTTTAAACTTACGCGCACCGCGCGTAGCCTGAGCCGGGCGCACGTACGTTCGTGAATCGCCGCATCTCCCTCATTTGCATATTTGAATACAAAATCAATGGGAGCGGCAAATGCGCCCAGCGTAAATATGCACCTACGATATGCCGGCGTAGGAAAGTTACGTCGGTCGTAGGAAGCCTATTTTCAGGCGTATCTAGTTTTGTGGGCACGGCGCACAGATACGACGGCGCATATTTACACTTACCCGGCGTATCTTGAGATACGTTGGCTTAAGTGCTACGTGAATCCAGGCCATAGCGGATGGTTATAGGCTGACAGAGCTATATCACAGTGGGCTAGATTCATGTAAATCAACGGATCTTTAGATCCGCCAGATCTACCTGTTTTACGATCTTCCGGTGCAATTTAGCGAGGCTAGTGCATGATTCATAAAGCACTTACCTCGCAAATTGCACCGTCGGATCCTAACTCCCCCCGGCGGAATGCAAATTCCGCAGCTAGGGGGAGTGTACAATTTAAATCAGGCACGTTCCCGCGCCGATTTAACTGCGCATGCGCCGCCGGCGAAAAAGCCCAGTGCGCATGCTCCAAATGACGTCGCTAGGACGTCATTGTTTTCGGCGGCTAGGTTACTTACGGCCATCCGTATTCCCGACGTACTTACGCAAACGACGTAACAAATATAAAACTTGGCGCGGGAACGTCGGCCATACTTAACATTAGCTACCCCTCATATTAGCAGGGGTAGCTATCCGCCGGAAAAAGCCGAACGCAAACGACGTTGAAAAAGAGCGACGGGCGGGCGTACGGATGTGAATCGGCGGTTCTCCTCATTTGCATATGCAACGTTTAAAAAAAAGCGACGACACCTAGCGGCCGGCGGGAGATTACAGCCTAAGATTCGACTGGTGTAAGTCACTTACACCAGTCGGATCTAAGGGAGATCTATGCGGAACTGATTCTTATGAATCAGTCGCATAGCTCCGACTGTGGGATCTCACAGATCTGACCGTCGGCTCTCACAGATACGACGGCGGATCAGGAGATCCGCCGTCGTATCTCTTGATGAATCTGCCCCAGTGTCTATAAACTGCACTTTTTGGATTTCACCTTACTTTGATTATTATACTTTCAAGCACTGGAAATGTATGTATCGAGTGTCATTTTTATGTGAAATAACTTTTGATATGGGAATTATTTGGTTTGTGTAAAGTGGAGTGATTATTCACACACTTAGTTATATATATATTTTTTAAAAGCCTATGGCGTGTGAACACACCCAAAAACTCCACCCGGTGTAGAAAAAATGTGCACACACAAAAACGGTCCTCCTGTGAAGAGGGACCCAAACCCTGATCCCCCAGGGCGTTAGGCTCCAGACGGGGACTGAGGTACTGTGGTCCGAGCAACCGAAGCCGACACGGACCCAACTTCCTCGGAGGGACTGCCGAAACAGAACCCTCCCAGTACTAGGTGGGGCTCCCCCGAAGGGAGAACCCATGAGAGCAAGTGAACTAAGCCAGAAGGCCATGTCCATCCACTGGGTGTAAAATAGCAGGTGGTGGCACCTACTTGAGTATAAGTAAATATAAATGCACAAATACCAATCAAACCAATATATCCACCCAAGTGGTAGTGATGCCTATTACCAATACAAATTAATGAATAAATAAGGAAAAATATATGTAAAAATACTTGAGTATAAAAATAAATATAAATGTAAATATAAATGTGAATTAATAACACTGGGGTGGATTCAGAGAGAAATTAAGCCGGGGTATCCATAGATACGCCGCGTAATTGCTAAGTAGCGCCGGCGTATCTACTTTCTGGCCCATATTCTCTCTAAATGTCCGTGGGCGGCGCGTAAGGCATTTATACTCCGCCGCCCCAAACTACAGGAGCAAGTGCTGTATTCCCCAAACACTTGCTCCGTAGTTTGGGGCGGCGGAGTGTAAATGGCCCGGCGCAGCCACGCGTATCTTCAAGGGGGCGGCTTCTATTCAAATTAAGCGCGCCCCCGATTCTAAGTAAATGTGCATGCGCCGGGCTTAAAAAAGCCCAGTGCGCATGCTCCAGTTCTCGGCGGAAAACGTCAATGACGCCGACGTGTGAGTCACTGACGTAAAGTCGTATTCAAGAACAACTTAGGGAAACGATGTAGCCGACGGAAAAACACGACGCGGACCCGACGCTTTTTTTTTAAACCGGCCGTTTTTCCGGAGCAGCGATTTTAATGATGCTTAAAGTGAAAAAAAAAATGAAAAATTCCTTTAAATATCACACCTGCTGTGTGTCTATAGTAGTGGCACGTGTTTAGAGATGTCCCTGCACAACATGAAATTATTATAAGAACAGAGTAATTTAATACTGCTTGCGCACGTGCTGTGTGGCAACAATATCTAGATTATTTTAGGGGTGGTGGGGGGGGCCATTATTTTTTTGTGAAAGCAAAATTGTAGAAAAAAGTGCACCCCTCAAACATACTGTAATTGGAGCGCAACAAAGAGCCACATGCAAAGTATTGCATCAAAAATTGTTATTAGGCGCCTCTGTTACACAGGGGCACAAAAATTTGTCCGTAGGCACAACACAACACTGCAACCCCTCCCAATATCTGTAATTGGAGCGCAACAAGGAGCCACATGCAAAGTATTGCATCAAAAATTGTTATTAGGCGCCTCTGTTACACAGGGGCACAAAAATTTGTCCGTAGGCACAACACAACACTGCAACCCCTCCCAATATCTGTAATTGGAGCGCAACAAGGAGCCACATGCAAAGTATTGCATCAAAAATTGTTATTAGGCGCCTCTGTTACACAGGGGCACAAAAATTTGTCCGTAGGCACAACACTGCAACCCCTCCCAATATCTGTAATTGGAGCGCAACAAGGAGCCACATGCAAAGTATTGCATCAAAAATTGTTATTAGACGCCCCTGTTACACAGGGGCACAAAAATTAGGCCATAGACACAACACTGCAACCCCTCACAGATACTGTAAATGGAGCGCAACAAGGAGCCACATGCAAAGTATTGCATCAAAAATTGTTATTAGGCGCCTCTGTTACACAGGGGCACAAAAATTTGTCCGTAGGCACAACACAACACTGCAACCCCTCCCAATATCTGTAATTGGAGCGCAACAAGGAGCCACATGCAAAGTATTGCATCAAAAATTGTTATTAGGCGCCTCTGTTACACAGGGGCACAAAAATTTGTCCGTAGGCACAACACTGCAACCCCTCCCAATATCTGTAATTGGAGCGCAACAAGGAGCCACATGCAAAGTATTGCATCAAAAATTGTTATTAGGCGCCCCTGTTACACAGGGGCACAAAAATTAGGCCATAGACACAACACTGCAACCCCTCACAGATACTGTAAATGGAGCGCAACAAGGAGCCACATGCAAAGTATTGCATCAAAAATTGTTATTAGGCGCCCCTGTTACACAGGGGCACAAAAATTGTGCCTTAGGCCACATGCAAAGTATTGCATCAAAAATTGTTATTAGACGCCCCTGTTACACAGGGGCACACAAATTAGGCCTTAGGCACAACACAACACTGCAACCCCTCACAGACACTGTAATTTAGAGCGCAACAAGGAGCCACGTGCAAAGTATTGCATTAAAAATTGTTATTAGGCGCCCCTGTTAAACAGGGGCAGAAAAATTAGGCCTTAGGCACTGGTGGCGGAGCACAGAAAAACAACATTTCTTACTAGCTATCAGCAAGAAAAGTGAGGAGGAGAAGGATATTCCATCAGCAGCATAACAAGACAGTCACTCAGCATCAGCAGTCTCAAAGGGATCTGACATTTCAACAAAAAATTATTATTCAGTAACATCAGCATCAGGTGTTTGGTAGCTGGTGTTGATCCAAGCCTGATTCATTTTGATGAAGGTCAGTCGATCAACAGAGTCGGTGGAGAGGCGCACCCTGTGATCGGTCACAAAGCCTCCAGCAGCACTGAATGTACGTTCTGAAAGAACACTGGATGCAGGGCAAGCCAGTAGCTCAATTGGGTACTGTGCAAGCTCTGGCCAGTGATCCATCCTCAAGACCCAGTAAGCCAGAGGATTTTCCGTGGGGAAGGTGTCCAAGTCGGATCTTGCCGCTAGGTATTCCCGGACCATGTAAACCAGACGCTGGCGATGGTTGCTGGAACCGGTCAGACCTTGGGACTGACCGCAATTATCTGAACGCATCGGTCAGACGGCCACCTTCTCCACCGCTCCTTCTCTGACTCACCGAAGCCTCAGCAAGACGTTGTCCAGGGCCAGGTTTTGGTAATCCCCCCCGGTTCTGGGAACGCATTGCACAGACCCTTCTGCAAGGCCTCCCGCAGAAGTTTCATCTTCTGCTCCCTCTGTGATGGCAACATAAGGTCCGCTACCTTACTCTTGTAACGTGCATCAAGGAGAGTTGCCAGCTGGTAATGATCCCTCTCCTTGATAGCACGTACACGAGAATCCTTACGCAGGCTTTGCAGGATCAGGGAGGCCATGCAGCGTAGGTTTGCAGAGGCATTCGGGGCAGAGTCCTCTGGGTCACTGAGGACGACAGGATCCGCAGCCACCTCATCCCAGCCACGTAAAAGTCCACGTGTTCCTTGGGACTGTAAATGATCCCTTGAAGACTGCTGCTGTTGATGCTGAGTGCTAGGCTCCACCTCCATGCTGCTGATACAATCCTCCTCCGTCTCCTCCTCCTCATCCTCCTCCTCCTCTTCCTGTGTTCTAGGTGGGCAAGCAGGAACAGTGTCTGGATAAAGGGGGCCTTGAGAGGTAAGGAAGTCCTCCTCTTCCTCCCTCTGTTCTGCCTCAAGGGCCCTGTCCATTATTCCACGTAGGGTGTGCTCCAACAAACAGGTAGGAAGGCTGCCGCTCCAGGTGAGCACACTAGAACAATCAATGTCCACTCAGGAACCAATGGGTGCCGGCAATGCACGGGATATGCAAAGGAAGAGAGATATGGACAGCCGCACTCCAATTTCTTAAAAAGACGTGCCCTTTATTGGGTAAAGGAAAAATGCACTACAGGTATCAGCACACAGTGGGAAAAACATCTGACGTGTTTCGCATTGGATATCAATGCTTAGTCAATTTCCTGTGTTCTAGGCGGGCAAGCAGGACCACTGTCTGGATAAAGGGGGCCTTGAGAGGTAAGGAAGTCCTCCTCTTCCTTCCTCTGTTCTGCCTCAAGGGCCCTGTCCATTATTCCACGTAGGGTGTGCTCCAACATGTGAATAAGCGGGACAGTCTCACTGATGCATGCACTGTCACTGCTCACCATCCTCGTGGCCTCCTCAAATGGTGACAGGACAGTGCATGCATCCCTGATCAAGGCCCACTGGCGTGGTGAAAAAAAACCAAGCTCCCCTGAGCCAGTTCTGCTGCCATATTGGCACAGGTACTCATTGATGGCCCATGGTTCCATCTGGTGGGCATGTCACAGATTAGGCGGTTCTTGGGCAGGTTGTATTCCCTCTGGAGGTCTGTCAGCCGAGCAGTGGCATTATATGACCTCCGGAAATGCACACAGACTTTCCTGGACTGCTTCAGGACATCCTGTAAGCCCGGGTACCTGCCCAAGAACCACTGCACCACCAAATTGAGAACATGAGCAAAACAGGGCACATGGGTGAGTTTTCCCTGTCGCAGGGCAGAGATGAGGTTGGTGCCATTATCGCTGACCACCATTCCAGGCTTCAGCTGGCGTGGCGTCAACCACCTCTGAGCCTGCCCCTGCAGAGCTGAAAGAACCTCTTCCCCAGTGTGGCTCCTGTCTCCCAAGCACACCAGCTCTAGCACCGCATGGCATCTCTTGGCCTGCATTCCTGCGTAGCCCCTCGTACGCCTACGGAGCACGGCTGGTTCTGAGGAAACATCACCACAGGAAGAGGCCACAGAGGAAGAAGAAGAGGAGGGGGTGGAGGAGAGAGGTGTGTCACAAGCAGTAGTAGTGTTTTGGAGGCGTGGTGGCGGAACAACCTTCAAAACTACTGTACCTTGCCCTGCGTCCTTCCCAGCTGCCAGCAGAGTCACCCAATGGGCCGTAAAAGACAGGTAATGTCCCTATCCATGCCTGCTGGACCATGAGTCAGCGGTAAGATGCACCTTACCACTGACCGCCCTGCCCAGCGAGGCATGGACATTGCCTTCCACATGCCGGTAGAGAGCCGGATTTGCCTTCCGTGAGAAAAAGTGGCGTTTGGGTATTTGCCACTGAGGTACTGCACATTCCACAAACTCACGGAAGGGGGCAGAATCTACCAACTGAAAAGGTAACAGTTGAAGTGCTAGCAATTTTGCTAAGCTAGCATTCAACCGCTGGGCATGAGGATGGCTGGGAGTGTACTTCTTTCGGCGCTGCAGCAGCTGGGGCAGGGAAATTTGTCTGGTACAATCAGTAGATTTGCCCGCATGTACTACCACTACTAGGTTGTGACACACCTATTTCTACAACTTCAGTGCAGGCTTCAGAGAGGACTGGGGGTCTAGTGGGGTTGGAGGTCACAGAAGGGCAAGGGGAGGTCCACTTTGGTCTTTGGTGTGGGTCTTTCTGGTATGCTTGCCAACGAGCTGCATGGCAGCTCGACATATGTCTGGACAAGCATGTGGTGCCCAAGCGGGTGATGTTTTGGCCACGCGAGATACGCTTGAGACATATGTTGCAAACAGCAAAGGTACGATCTGATGGACATGTTTCAAAAAAGACCCACACCAAAGAACTTTTGCTGTACCGTTGAGACACAGCAGTGCCACGTAATGCCGTTGGTCTGCTGCCCTTAAGCTGACCCCTGGAGGGCATCCTGCCTCTTTTGAGATGTGCCTCGTCCTCCTCCTCCTCCTCCTCTCTCCTATCAGCCACCCAGGTAAAGTCAGTGACCTCATCATCCCCTCCCTCCCCATCATCACTGTCGAAAACCTGGCAGTATGCTCCAGCTGGGGGAACATCACTCCCAGATTGTTGTCCCTCTCGGCCACCCCCTATCCCTGGGCTCACATCAATGCCTTCCTCTATCTGTGTTCCGTCATCGGAGTCTTCAAAACGCTGCGCATCTTCATGCAGCATGTACCCAACTCTGTGTTGAAACAGTTCGGGGGACTCCTCAGGAGGACACGGTGGGACTAGGGAAGGATTGTGTGATGCCATTGTGCAGAGGGAAGAGGACGCCTTGGCAGCTGCTTTGCCAGACAAACTATGATCAGTCTGTGTGAGAGAGGATGAGGAGGATGAGGACAGCTTGGTCATCCACTCCACTAATTTCTCTGCATGTTGAGGCTCAACACGGCCAGCTCCCGAAAAGAAGGACGAGCGGCCACGGCCACGGCCACGTACTGAAGAGGATGCACCACATCCACCACCAGCGTTACCTCTAGATCCAGAGCCTGCTTGCCCTCGTGACTCTCTGCTTTTCTTTGTCCTTCCAGACATATTTATGCGTTCAGGTGCTATGTAACTGCACACGCGCAGTAAGAGCGACTGCGTTCAGGTGCTATGTAACAAAACAGACGCAGTCACACCAACTGCGTTCAGGTGGTATTAAACTGCACATGCGCAGTAAGAGGGACTGCGTTCAGGTGCTATGTAACAAAACAGACGCAGTCACACCAACTGCGTTCAGGTGTAAGTAAACTGCACACGCGCAGTAAGAGCGACTGCATTCAGGTGCTATGTAACAAAACAGATGCAGTCACACCAACTGCGTTCAGGTGTTAGTAAACTGCACACGCGCAGTAAGAGCGACTGCGTTCAGGTGCTATGTAACAAAATAGTCACAGTGACACCAACTGCGTTTAGGTGGTATTAAACAGCACCCGCGCAGTAAGAGCGACTGCGTTCAGGTGCTATGTAACAGCACACACGCAGTGACACCAACTGCGTTTAGTTGCTATTAAACAGCACACACGCAGTAAGAGCGACTGCGTTTCTGTGCAATTCAATAGCCCACTTGCATTAACAGCGACTGCGTTTCTGTGCAAATAAATTGCACACGTGCAGTAACAGGTAATGCGTGTATGTGCAATTAACTAGCACACGTTGACTAACACGGAGTACTAAGTTTAAGCTACACCCTAATGCAGGCAATACAACATGTTAGAGCACTGCATGTAGAACAATCTCCTGCCTGACAGATACTAATAGCAGATCTAGCTGAGCTATACAGTTTATAAATATATTGACAACTCCTAGGGATGTGAATATATTCTCTACAAACTGTAGATTTAACTATACTGACTAGCCTTCCTGCTCTATCTATCTATCTATCTATCTATCTAGTAGAAAAGACACTGTGTCTCTATCTCTCTCTCTCTCTAACTGTCTGACTGACTTCTCTAACAAAAGCCGCAACACACTACACAAGGCCGCCGTGAAGGCTGCCTTTTATAGTGTGGGGCGTGTACTAATCCCCCTGAGCCATAATTGGCCAAAGCCACCCTGGCTTTGGCCAATTATGGCTCTTCGTTTTTTGCGCGCTGTGATTGGCCAAGCATGCGGGACATACAGCATGCTTGGCCAATCATCAGCGCTCAACGCCGCAGTGAATTATGGGACGTTTTGCGTCACTCGAATTTGGCGCGAACGACCCGTTTTGTTCGAGTTTCGTCGAACGACCTATGTTTGAGTCGAACATACGTTCGTATCGAACGCGAAGCTCATCCCTAATACAGACTATGCTGCAAGCCTTCAGTGGATCACTCAGTGCTCTCCCCCAATGGTCCCGCACTCACCGAATCCAACTACCCCTACAGGGGTAACAGGTTCTCACAATAAGTATCCGTACTGCTAGGACTGCCAGGACTTTTCATGCATAAAAATTCCAGCCACTCATAGAGGAGATAAATAAAGCGCCCAATAGCGTGATACCGTTTTATAAATGAAGTATAATACTTTAATTCATATAAACAAGGTACTCACATTTGGTACAAAGGTAAAAAGCCTTAAAAACAGAGTGCTGTAGCTCAAAGATGCGATCGCTCATGTCCATCCACTCCCAAGACGTTCAGGGCTGGCCCGAGGACCGGCACCCTAATAATCTCACAGTGAACAAAACTTGCAAACAAAAATAAGACAAAAACGTGACAAACATAGGCTTAATAAAAGAAAGTGGGGGAAAGGGATAGTGAAGAGGGGAGTGAAAGAAGTGGTCATTGTGTTCAACAATGACCAGGCCCTCCGGCCAGGAATAAAAAATTCCTCCGGTCCTAGCCAAAAGGCCCGGCCCAGGAGGCAGGTGCTAAAAAAAGCATGTAGCTGGTGCAGTGACCGTGGTGTCCTTAAATCAAAGTGTCCCTCACACACAGCGATTCTCAGATACCCCTGGACTGCCACTCCAGGGGCACATGCACCATAGGCTTTTCGTTCCATATCCAACCCCCCGACCGGCCAGTGCAGCCCTCCACCTATTCCAGATAGAGAGCCCTTCAAGGTTTTCTTGGGGAGAACTGCCGCTCCAGTTAGCAGCCTCCGCCAATACTAGCCCCTGCAGACCCTCCGTCAACCCAGCGGATTTGCATGGCCTTACCCCCTCTACTCTCAGGGCAGTACCAGCTCCTTCCTTTCGGATCGCTGACAGAGATAGCACTTACACCAGCCAGCCAGAAGGCCAGACTAGAACTCGGCAAAAAAAACAAGACCAAGTGCAGCCACCCATCCTCACCAGGAGCACCCTTCCAGATGGCTCAGACTCGACCATGGGCCGGCCCCCAGTATCTGTCGGGCAGCACGGCGTAGTCACTGCTGAAACCATCCTTCCAGGTGCAATGACGTCATTGGATTGCATCCACCCTCCACACTTATTTATGTTATTTATGATTTCTCTTTTTTTTTCTTTTAACACACATATTGGGCCAGATTCATGTAGCTCAGCGGATCTATAGATCCGCTCGATCTACGTGAATTAAGATCCGCTCCCGCAAGTTTAGGAGGCAAGTGGCTAATTCACAAACCACTTACCTCCAAACTTGCGACAGCGGATCCTAAATCCCCCGGCGGAATTCAAATTCCGCGGCTAGGGGAGTGTACTATTTAAATCAGGCGCGTTCCCGCGCCGATTTAAATGCGCATGCGCCGTCCGGGGAATTTCCCGGCGTGCATTGCTCCCACTGACGTCACTAGGACGTCAGTGGTTGCGATGTGAGCGGGACTTGCGACGCGCGTGTTCGTGAATCGGCGTACGCAAACGACGTAGGAAAATTCAAATTCGACGCGGGAACGCCGGCTATACTTAACATTGGCTGCGCCTGATAAAAGAAGGGGCAAGTATACGACGGGAAAACCGCTACGGAAACGACGTAAGAACACTGCGACGGGTCCGCGTACGTTCGTGAATTTGCGTATCTCGCTGATTTACATATTTATCGTAAATCAGCGGGAACGCCCCCGGCGGCATTTTTAAATTGAAAAAAAGATCGGACAGTGTAACACTGTCGGATCTAGCCCTATCTATGCGTAACTGATTCTATGAATCAGGCGCATAGATAGGACCAGTGTAAGTCAGAGATACGACGGTGTATCTCTTTGTGAATCTGGCCCAGAGTTTTAGTTTGGCACAATTGTATACGGTTTAATACATTTCACGCACTGTTATGGGAAGGTAAATAGTGCCAGCAGCTTTTTTTGTGATTGATTAGCTCTGTGAACACACATAGTAGCTCGCAGGACCTCCCACTTTAAATCGTTCCCTGAATTACTTGTTTAACTGCTAGCCATCACTTGTCTCTTTGCTACCTAGACTCTCTATAATCTGATGCATAGGTTTAGGGGCAGTTAAATGCAGGAACACATACATAAAGTAACTTTAAAAGATGGCAGATAAAGGAGAGGAGTTATGCAGAAGGAGTTAAATAGTCTGAGCTAAAACTTGTATCCTACAGTTTCTCAGTAAAGCAATGCACATCTTAACCACAGTGCAAAAAATACAGTAAACTATAGCGATCAATCAGTTTTCTAAAATCAGAGATTTATTTCAAAAAATTTATATCGGAAATTCCATTTGTCTGTATGAAATTCCCACGGAGAAAAAAACATGCATGCTCGGAAACAATTTGACGCATGCTCGGAAGCATTGAACTTAATTTTTCTAGGTTCATCGTAGTGTTGTACATCACCGCGGTTTCTGTCGGAATTTGGTGTGTCCGTGTGTATGCAAGACAGCTTGAGCGGACTTCCGTCGGAAAACCCATCTGAGTTTATTCCGACGGAAAAACCGGTCGTGTGTACGTGGCATTAGTTGCCCCTTAGGGCTAAAGTGGAGAAACACTCACAAATTGAAATGTTTATTCAATGACATTTGTATGAACGTTATTGGGCTATGTAAGCTGTGACCTCTTATGGGAATTGTGGCTTCCATCTACACAGTAAATTAAATATTTGTCTTGTATTTAGATATCCAATCGACATAAAAAGCTACAACTTGGCTTCAACACAGCCAGCTCAGGTACACTGTTATAGGTTGCCTGTGAGATCCTCAGATTTCTACACTACAGGAAAACATCCTAGTAAATCAAAGGCTGTCTGAAAATAAGCATTTCTCTCAGGAACGATTCTTTAAACACTTTGTTCTGAATGATGTGAATGGAGATGCTCATTCTCTTGAGAGTAAAAGTAGCTAAGTGGATGCATTATAAATATTTAGCATGTAGAAAGGCCTGGCAGAATTTAAGGACAGACATTTTATTGGGTTTAAATTGCTGCTCCACTGGGTATAAATTGAAATTAATTAAGGATAAGTTTTGACATAAATCAAGAGAATCCACTTGAAATGTTAGATTATGGGAGCCAGGAGGCGGGGTCTAGCTGCACAGTCATGCTGCACTAGAGCTCCGCTCTGTGGGGAAAGAAAACCGCAAATAATTGATTTTAATAGAGCTGCAAACGAACAGAAAACGACGGGTCGAGTTCCCAGGAGGTGAGGAGAACCATTTTATTGAAATATGGTGCTGGGGGGTGCCAGAAATAAGGGTAAATCCAACCCTAATAGCACGGCCCAGCAGATGAAGGGCTCTGTAAAAAAGGCGGCATTCTCCTCAGCCACCTCAGCTACCTCAGAGTCTAATACTGAGGGGAAAGGCAAGCAATGCTTGTTAAAGGGAATGAAATCCGCAGCTTCTCTGAGGAACATGGACACGGACAGTGAGGAGGAGGACTTGTCTAATACCCCACAAATAGCTACATTAAGTAAGACAGTCCCCTCAGAGCTCCTAAGTCAATTCGAGAAAATGCTGAATAAAGCGCTAAAGCGCACCTCAGAGCAAATCACCACTAGTCTAACTAAGGAAATAAGAGACTTGGGCTGCCGCACAGAGACTTTAGAGGCAAAAATGGACGAAATTTAAATTTATACTCAAGATTGCCAATCAGAACTAGATGCGCTTAAAGAGGAGAACTTGGTACTTCATAGCAAACTAGAAGATTTTGAGAACCGCGCCAGGAGATCGAATTTGAGATTCAGGGGAATTCCTGAGACGGTCCTGGACCTTTCAGGTACCATTCTAGCACTGTGTCAGGAGCTAGTGCCGGGACTGCCTGTAGAACGCCTGGAATTTGATAGAATACATAGGGCATTAGCCCCCAAAAAATCTGAGGGACCCCCCAGGGATATCATTGCAAAATTCCACTACTACAGAACAAAAGAGCAGGTTCTGGAAGCAGCCAGAGAGAAGAGCAGTTTAACATTCCAGGGAAACAATTTCCAGATATTCGCCGATCTATCGCAACTGACAATTACCAAACGGCGTGCAATGAAACCCCTTTTAGTGGAATTACAACAGCGAAACATAAAGTACCAATGGGGATTTCCCTTCTCCCTCAGATTTACATTCCAGGGCTCAAAGATAGTGTGCAGATCACCTGATCAATTACACCAAGCTTTAATTGATCTGAAGCTCATTGATCACAGTATCACACACAACTCCTCCCGCAGAAGATCAGCATCAGCATCTTCCCGCAATGGCATCATTCAACCTGAAAAGAACAATGGAACTCATCACACAAACAAGCGAGGAAGATTTGTGTCTCAACCCCAAAACCAAGAGGATACCATGGACTGACCACCTTCCAGAGGACCTCATGAATTTCTTCTTCCCCTGGTCACAAGAACACTTCACAAGAAAAGATGTACAGATTGCATGGATTGAGAACTTGATGTTTTTTATTTTTATTTTTATTTTTTTTACTCTTATTTTTTATTTCTACTTTTAAATTTTTCTCTTTTGACCCAATTTTATTCTCATTTTCACCGCTTATTGCGATTCTTATTTTTCATTTTTTACCTTGCACTCCTACCTTTATCACATTCTTACTTCTTTCCATTTTTTTTCCACTTTCCCCCCCACTTTTTATTTCCTCACCTCCTCCTCACCTTAGGGTGGGGAGGAGGGGGGGGGGGGGAAACGACAAGGCCTGCCCCTTCATTCGCAGGGTCCCTCAGACTTATGACATCCCACACCATTTAATTACACCCCGGGGACCTAAGAGACACCTCTAAAACCCATTCTCTTATCCTCCTCTAGTTATAATATCCAAAGTTGCTTTACCACATTACACCACCTCGTGCACTAGTAGCCCAGTCAGCGTCCAGGCGCAAGGCGAGTTTTGGTGTGTAGAATCTGCATTGTTTTAATGGTCAATAGGTAGATACCCAATCTGACATATATCTGATCAATAGAAGCCTAATCTTACCCAAACTATTGGACCTACTTGAGGAATTTTTTCCTAAAATTCCAATGGAACACATGTTACAATTAAAACATCTTTGGTATAGGCTAATGAATTCTACAATCTCTTTATTTAATTAATTAAGGATAGTTAACCCCCTCTCATATCTCTCGCCTAAACAACAGAAGGCGAGTAGTTAGTGTTATCCTGTTCGAAATGTTATTAACAGCTTAGTTGAGAAAAAACACCTCAGACGGTGTTTACTTGAACATATTTACAGCGGTTTTCCACCGCACGGAACCAACCTGTGCTCCACCATGATCTCCTCAGTTCCCCGCAAGATTAAGCGGGGGATTGATGGGATCCCCTTTTCCCCTGGCGGGGGTAGTCCATCCCCGCCACGGGTAAACCTAACAAACTTTATTGGTTTATTGTTGACTGTTTATTTACAAATTTTTTCTGTGTTTACCTTCCTTTTCAAGGTTGAATACCCCATAGACCCCTTTTCCTTTTCTTTCCCCAAGTCTGCAGGGATTGGGCTGGCCAGATGTCCTCCGGTTTTTCACGGTAAGATGGACAGAGAAGTAAAGCTACCATGGCACCATTGAATATATTGTCGTTAAATGTACAGGGATTGAATGTGCCACAGAAAAGAACCAAGGCCTTCAGAACATTTCAGGCCAAAAAAGCCCATATTGTTTGCCTACAGGAAACTCACTTTACTACGAACACGACTCCTAGATTTTTTAACCCCTCCTATCCACAAGTCTATTCAGCCTCTGCTTCAGTCAAAAAAAGGGGAACCCTTATCGCTTTTCATCGCACCACACCATTCACTCTAAAAACGGAAATCAAAGATCCAGAGGGCAGATACATACTTACTATTAACAGGCCAAGTGTTAGATACGGAGATCACGATAGTATCTTATTATGCTCCTAATCTAAACCCGTTACCCTTCTTATCGCATCTTTTCCAAATAATTAATTCACATAAAATAGGGACTCTCCTCATCTGCGGAGACTCCAACCAAGTCCTTCTTCCATTCTTAGATAAAACCCCCTATGTCACACCTAAACACCAAGCTAAATGGACCCTTCCCAACTTATTAGTCAAATACAATTTAGTAGACACGTGGAGAGAACACAATCCCACAAAACGTAACTACACATACTTTTCAAACCCACACCAATCCTTCAGCCGAATTGATCATATTTTTGTGACAATCGGTATGGTCCCTGAAATACTATATTCAAATATAATACCCATCCCTTGGTCAGATCACAATGCGGTGTACACCACAATGGCATCAACCATTCCGAAAAACCATGATCCCACTTGGTATCTTCCTGAAATTATACTCAAACACCCTGCCCATTGCCAATTGATTGAACAAGCTCTAAAAGACTATCTAGAACTCAATGCAAGCCCTGAAATATCCCCACTTACATTATGGGAAGCACATAAGCCAGTCCTCAGAGGAGCATTCCAGCGGCAAATAGGGATCTTAAAAAAGGAGCGAGCACTGATGGCAAGAAAATTGGAAACAGAATTCAACTTAGCATTTCTGGCCCTACAAAACTGCTAAACTCAAACTAATAGAACTCAGCTGGACAAAGCACGTCTGGAATACGACTTGTTCTTAACCGATTCGGCAAATAGAACACTTAATAGATCTAGACATGCTTTCTACAAGCAAGCTAATAAACCAGGGACATATTTAGCTAGAGCGCTAAACACACTCAATAAGACTTTTAAACCCATAAAGTTAAAAATTGCCAACAGGGTTCTCTCCAGCAACCCACTTAAAATAGTTCAAAAGTTTAGCTCACATCTAAAACAACTCTACTCAGAAACTACTGTATTTGACGAATCTAAAGCTGACTCCTTTTTTGCACAAATTAATCTTCCACAAATAAGTCAATCACAGAAATAACAGTTGGAAGAACCAATTACGCAAGAGGATGTAGCTTTAGCCATTCGGGAACTCAAAATTAACAAAAGACCGGGACCTGACGGGTTCTCGGCAAACTACCTCAAAACTTTTACTGAGTTACTTTCACCCAGACTGGCAGAGGCATTTAACAACTTACTAGAGCAAAAAACCTTCAGACCTGAAACGTTGCTAGCAACGGTTTGTATGATTCCCAAACCACATTCGGATGACACACTTTGTAGCAATTATAGTCCCATATCTATGCTTAACATAGATATAAAACTATTAGGTAAAATACTAGCTACCCGCCTTAACAATTTTATCGGTACTCTAATCAATTGAGATCAAGTAGGTTTCATGCCATCCAGACAAGCGGGCGATAATATACGCAGGGCATGCCTCTTGGCCAACATAGCAAAGAAAAGGGGTATACCGGCGTGTTTTCTCTCTCTGGACATCAAACAAGCTTTTGATTCTGTTTCCTGGGCGTATTTAAAATATACTCTACAGAAATGGGGCTTTGGCCCTAATTTCACTAATTGGATTATGGAACTTTATAATAACCCTAAAGCTTATGTTAAATACGCAGGATATAAGTCTGACACATTTGATATCAGAAGAGGAACACGTCAGGGCTGCCCGTTATCCCCGTTATTATTTGCCCTCCTTATCGAACCGCTTGCTCAGAAAATCAGATCAGACCCCACTATCCTAGGTATAGAATTAGGAGGTCATAAACATAAATTATGCCTATTTGCGGATGACATTCTTTTATTTCTTTCTTCCCCGCAAGTGACTGGCCCTAATCTCATCCCAATACTTGATAGATTCGCGACGTTCTCAGGTCTAGCCATTAATCCCAAGAAATGTGTAGCACTAAACATATCCCTCTCAAGACAAGAATTAAGTGCAGCCACAGTAGGTCTTCCATTTACATGGTCGGATAAGAGCATCCCGTACTTAGGAACACACGTAACGGCTGATACATCTGATTTATTCTCTTATAATTATCCCCCTCTTCTTAAACAGATAACAAACTTACTCAAATCCTGGTCCCAGCTCCCATTATCCTGGTTAGGTAGGATCAACGCAGTTAAGATGACAATATTACCAAAATTGTTGTATCTTTTTAGAGTGCTCCCGAGTCCAATACCGGCTTACTTTCTGAGGATAATACAAAACAGAATGACGACCTTTATATGGGGCACATCTAGGCCCAGAATAAAGGCGAAAATCTTGCATCTCCCCAAAACTCAAGGAGGGTTAGGATATCCGAATTTTACAAACTACTATAGGGCAGCGCAAATTTCAACCTTGGCCAAATATCATGCAAAAAAGGAAACACCTCTCTGGGTAGCGATTGAGGCAACCGAGTGTGATCCCATCCCTCCAGCTAACTTACTATGGATTCTTCCCAAGCTACGCGGGAAAATCTGCAATCCAATTATTAAACATTCTCTCTCACTATGGGATAGCTATAAATCCAAGTATTCACTGGTGTCCCCTCTCAACCCACTGCTTTCATTTTATAAAAACCCAACATTTTATCCGGCATGGATCTTCCCTAACACATTCAAGGAATGGGTAAGGAAAGACTGTATATATGTCTATAAAATTTTTGGATTCATCGGGTGTCATGCCCTTCCCGACAGTATGTAAAAAATACGGTATACCTCAATCAGAATTGTTTCGATACCTCCAAATAAAAAATTTTGTGGAAACACATCTGACCTCTTCGGCTCTGAAAAACCAGATGTCACCTTTTGAAAGTATATGTAAAGATAATCCACATGTAAGAGGTACAATTTCGGTTCTGTACTTGCAGTCACTATCCCACAATAACACAACAAAGCTTCCTTATGTTCAGAAATGGGAGAGTGACCTGGGTATAGAACTTAATACCTCGGATTGGAATCAAATATGGCGAAACACTAAATCGGCTTCCTCGAATATAATCGCATTGGAAGCGGGCTATAAGGTATTAATGAGATGGTACCTGGTGCCAAGCAGAATAGCTAAATATGCACCAAACTGCACCGGACATTGCTATAGGGGTTGCATCACCGAAGGTACATATTTTCATACTTGGTGGACGTGTCCAATAGTACAGAAATTCTGGGATAAGATTTTCAAGATGGTAAATGTGGTGACTAAATTGAGAATACTTCCAGACCCTAAATTGGCACTACTGAATTTAAAGCCCATCAATCTAACACACACGCACTTCAAGCTACTAACACAACTCTTTACGGCAGCCAAACAAACCATAGCAAAAGCTTGGAAAACTCCAATTTTATCAACGACGGAAACAAAAAATAGAATGAATATTGCTATGACGCACGCCAAAATGGAAGCGTTAGAAACGGACACGATCGCCAACTTTGAAAAAATATGGAACCCTTGGATACAATATGCTATACCAGAAAATTTTAATAAAGGTGTAATGATGCCACGGTAGCTTTCCTATACAAAAATAACTGTTGTACATTTCATGCTTTGACGACGGATCATAGCCCATCCCTGCAGACTTCCTTACCTGACCCCCCCCCCCCCATTTTCCTTCCTTTTCTTCCCTTCTTCCTTTTCCTGATCTGATACTGCATAAGGTAGTACCCTCGTGTATCTACCGTTAACTTTGAAAAGGTAGCACATTTTTGAAATTTAAAGTTGATAGGTAGTAAGGTTACATTAAATAAGGACGTATTATCTTTGATATATTATCCACTAGCCACTAGGACAAGTTGTAAGGATTACATATTTGGCTATGTTAACTACTTAAACTCTTCCTGCGATAGTACAAAGAACATGGCTAAAATATTCCCGTTTATTGTCGTTTAAGAAAGATGATACTGTTAGTCAATCTTATGTTATAATAACCACCTGATTACTGTAACGAATGTATGCTTCATGTACAATTTATACTTGCATTTAATAAAGATATTCTTGACAAGGAAATGTTAGATTATGAAATGGCTGCCAGAGGACAGTAATAAGAGTTCTCAGTTTAGTTATAAGAAGTGACTGAACATTTTTAATTATTTTAAAATAGTGTTTACTGTGCATATAAGTGAAGAAAACCATTTTTGTTTTTGCTTATTTAACTTTTTTGTAATTTTACTTTTTAGAACAATAACCTAATAACTTTGAGCTGAATTTCTGTCTACCAATTTTCTTGTCTTACTTTTTATTATATTGTCTTGTAGAATGATTCTCCTGAAGAAGTGGTTATACCACAAAACTAGTCGAGACTCAGATCATTCCATATGGTTGTAAATTAGAGAAATTGCCTCGAGTTATCCTAGGCCTCTGTCTTTTCAATTTTAATCATGTATTGATTGTACAACTTTTTATGTAATACATTTTCCTTTTATACTATATGTATGCTATTTTGACTGTACCAAGACAGTCCTCAAATTTTAGGGGGAGGGAATATTATTGGGCCAACTTCAGCTACTGTCTCTCTTTCCCTCTTGCCCCACCCTCCTCTGTTGTTACATACTTTCCCGGATGATGGTACACCTCTATTGATTACTACTTTATGTATAGGAGGCTATACTCAAAACTCTTGCACATTCATTGGGTGGAAAACACACCCGTTTCTCCTTTCTCTCCGAGTGCCTCTAACTTGCAATTTTATTACCCATCTATATATCCATATCGATTACCTTGGAGTTTGTCCATCAGGCTAGATGACATATGGACATACTTGGCATCTAGTATGTAGGAATATTAGCCTTCCCTGCATTTAGGTTCTTTAATTCCCTATTTGATACCTCTCAAACTCTTCTACTGTTCGGGCCTATATCGGCCCTAACCACTATGACCATTATGATGAATGGTGCTAGGCAGGGTCAATTTGGTCAACTCCACTTAGCCTTACCCAAGGCTAGTGTGTTAGCAGATCGGAAACCACTCCGATTTGGCTGGGATCCATGTGTTACCCACATGTGGTACCCTTAACCGTTATATTACCCTTCCCTACACACAAATGTTGTAATGCCTCACTATCCTCTTATTTCTATTACCATGTTATTGTGGGGCTACACCCCCCTGCCATATGCAATCAAGCCAATGACATCCTTTAGGACAAATATTACACTAATTGTTTAGCCTGTTACCTTTTTATTGATTAGGGGCAAATTATACACTTTCCCTTTAATCATCTGCTATATATTTTTTTGTCACGTTTTTTTTTTTTTTTCTTATGCACCTACCGATCAATACCACTTTAGTTCTTCTTAACTTTAATATGAGCTCACAGCACCTTAATGGCGGGCATAACTTGCCCCCCCCCTTTTTTCACACATCACCTTCACTTTATTCCACCCTTATTCACTACACAATAGGTTACTCCAATTAGATCAGTATGCCTCGATCTATGGCCCTGATCTGATGTATCTGCCCTAACCCTAGCCCTACATTGCTTTGATAGTCCCTATGACCCACTAGCCTTTGCTCTGTGACCATCTCCTTACATGTTCTACCCACATTTAGGTAATGAAATGTTAGGGGGATATACTCCTCCCCCTTATATTGTATATTGTTCAGTTTATATATATTTAATTTTATTTTATTATGTCTGTTTATATTCTGTTACTGGCAACCCTTGGTGGCTCTGTGTGGCCCATTGCCGCCCGGATTGTTTCCCTCCGGTGGACTTGTGTTTCTCCTGGTAGGGGTGACCATCTGTCATCCCCTTCTTGTTCTCCCCGAGCTGGGCTTACGGCTCTGTAGCTCGGGCCGAACATGCATGCACGGTAGCGTCTATCACGCACCCACGTCACGTGGAGAAACTGACCTAGCTATGTCACACGCCGCCCTCCGGCGGCGTGCCTGGCATTTCCAGGTTGGGGAGCTCATTTAACGGGCCCCTGCCCGTGGATGAGCATGCCAGGATCTCTCCATGGATGTGTTTACTATGCGGGGCAGAGGCTGGAGGCTGCTACCAATCTGCCAGCAGCTCCCCATAGGTACGGCCTTGGTCCTTATTGGCATTTTTGCCCTGTAAGCTTCCACTGCAACCACCACTGCAACTCTTATCTTACCCATAGATGCTAACCAATCTGTTTGTCACAGTTATTTGGTTTGCTATATCTATCTCCATACATACCGTTTACCCACTGTATGTTTATCTACCAGTGCATGCGGTTACCCCCTACCTTCATTATGGCTCTGCCCACGCAGCACCATCTACCACCATTGGTAATCCATCTGTACCTACTGGTGAGCTTAATGTCGCATTGTCTCCCATGTAAATTCATCTAACTTAGGTGTCGGGCACTTCCCCCCCCTATCTTTCCCTCCTCCCCCATCCCCCTCCCCTTCTTACACTCTTTTCTTTCCTTCCCTTGCCCCCCCTTTTTTACCCCCCCTTACTCACACCCGTCCCCTACCCCCTTACATTCCTTTCCCCTTGCCCTCTTGCCTTACTTCCACCCTTCTTCTCCTCTTCCCCCCCTTTCTTCCCGCCCTCCCCTCCTTGTTCCCCTCCTTTCCCACCCCGGTCCCTCACTCCCCACCATGCCCTCACTTCCTTTTGCTTCCCTCTCACATGGGTGGTCCCCTTTCTTTCCTCCTCCTGTCCCTTCCCTCTTTCCCTTCTCAACCCTGCCCCCCTCTCACCAGTGCTCCTCGCCATAATCCTTATTCACATTATGCCCCCCCTAGAGATCCTCGCACATTCCCCCCAGTCCACCGCACAGGGTATTTTGTTCCGGCGGGTTGATGCCACGCATGACCACCATATATGGGGGTAAGCCAGTTTCTATGAAATGTTATTGTTTATTTTAACTTTGAGCTGAATTTTTGTCTACCAATTTTCTTGTCTTACTTTTTATTGTATTGTCTTGTAGAATGATTCTCCTGAAGAAGTGGTTATACCACGAAACTAGTCGAGACTCAGATCATTCCATATGGTTGTAAATTAGAGAAATTGCCTCGAGTTATCCTAGGCCTCTGTCTTTTCAATTTTAATCATGTATTGATTGTACAACTTTTTATGTAATACATTTTCCTTTTATACTATATGTATACTATTTTTACTGTACCAAGACAGTCCTCAAATTTTAGGGGGAGGGAATATTATTGGGCCAACTTCAGGCTACTGTCCCTCTTTCCCTCTTGCCCCACCCTCCTCTGTTGTTACATACTTTCCCGGATGATGGTACACCTCTATTGATTACTACTTTATGTATAGGAGGCTATACTCAAAATTCTTGCACATTCATTGGGTGGATAACACACCCGTTTCTCCTTTCTCTCCGAGTGCCTCTAACTTGCAATTTTATTACCCATCTATATATCCATATCGATTACCTTGGAGTTTGTCCATCAGGCTAGATGACATATGGACATACTTGGCATCTAGTATGTAGGACTATTAGCCTTCCCTGCATTTAGGTTCTTTAATTCCCTATTTGATACCTCTCAAACTCTTCTACTGTTTGGGCCTATATTGGCCCTAACCACTGTAACGGTCACCACCGTTTACGACCTTCCATCAACTACGACAGCTCATCTGACACACAGACAAACCAGCAGGCATCCTATTTCCCAGAATAACGAGACTTCCGTGTTCTCTGGTTTCAAATGTAAGACAACTTTAATGGTTCACTCTCAGATTTTATACAGTTTTCAAGGCACAGGAACAATCAAACTCTCCACCCACACCCTGGGGGGGCTTCAATACACCTTCAGATGGCTAATTGCTAAACATTCTAGACATGTCGGCGCCGGCCTATAATTATCATGATCTAATCACTGCACATTCCTTCATTAACAGAACTCAAACAAAACACCATCACACAATGATGTCTTCTTAACCACTTGACCACTGGGCACTTAAACCCCCTTCCTAACCAGACCAATTTTCAGCTTTCAGCGCTCTCACAATTTGAATGACAATTACTCAGTCATACAACATTGTACCCATTTGAAATTTTTGTCCTTTTTTTCACACAAATAGAGCTTTCTTTTGGTGGTATTAGATCACCTCTGGGTTTTTTATTTTTTGCGCTATAAAAGAAAAAACGACAGAAAATTCTGTAAAAATAAATAAATAAAAACTTGTTTCTGTCATATTCGCAGGTTATTTCTCACACACAGCATATGCATACCACGAATAACACCCCAAAACACATTCTGCTATTCCTCCCGAGTATGGCGATACCCCAAGTGTGCGACTTTTACACGGCGTGGCCACATACAGAGGCCCAACATGCAGGGAGCACCATCAGGCGTTCTGGAGCACCCAGGCCAATTCTGACATTTCTCTCCTACATGGAAAAATCACCATTTATTTGCTAGAAAATTGCATAGAACCCCAAAACATTATATATGCAGAGTATTGGGGTATTGCAGAGTATTGGGGGCATTGCAGAGTATTGGGGGCATTGCAGAGTATTGGGGGCATTGCAGAGTATTGGGGGCATTGCAGAGTATTGGGGGCATTGCAGAGTATTGGGGGCATTGCAGAGTATTGGGGGCATTGCAGAGTATTGGGGGCATTGCAGAGTATTGGGGGCATTGCAGAGTATTGGGGGCATTGCAGAGTATTTGGGTATTGCAGAGTATTGCGCAGGGTATTGGGGGATTGCAGAGTATTGCGCAGGGTATGGCAGAGTATTGCGCAGGGTATTGCAGAGTATCGAGGTATGGCAGAGTATTGCGCAGGGTATTGCAGAGTATGGGGTATAGCAATGTATGGGGTATGGCAGGCAGAGTATGGGGTATGGCAGGCAGAGTATCGGGGTATGGCAGAGTATCGGGGTATGGCAGAGTATCGAGGTATGGCAGAGTATCGAGGTATGGCAGAGTATGGGGTATGGGGTATGGCAGGCAGAGTATGGGGTATGGCAGGCAGAGTATGGTATTGCAGGCAGAGTATGGTATTGCAGGCAGAGTATGGGTTATTGCAGAGTATTGCGCAGGGAAGGATGGCTGGATCTGTGACTGCAGTTGTCACAGATCCAGCCACAGCACTGCTGACACCCGCTCCCCCCCTCTCTGTACCGAACGGTACAGAGAGGAGAGGGAGGAACCGGCGTCATCAAATGACGCCGGTTTGTTTACAAGTGATCGCTCCGTCATTTGACGGAGCGATCACGTGGTAAATGGCCGCGATCAGGCACGGCCGCGATCAGGCACGGACACTTCCGCGAGCGCGCCCCAGGGGACGCGCAAACGCGGAAGTGCACGAGGACGTCCTGTCAGAGTAACTCAACCGCGCTGTAGCAGTATTTTTGCTATAGCGCGGTCGGCAAGTGGTTAATCCACATCCCTAGACAGACGTTCTGTCTCCGCATACAGCTTGGCAAGTTCCATTCCACATCTTATATCAATAGAATTCACACAAAGCAGCATCACAGAATGAGAGGTCTTTCAGAAGCAGACTCAATTAGCATGTCACTAGCCAGGGCTAACCATAGAAATGAGTCACTATTGACTGGTTGGGTCACAATTAACCAACAACTTGAAATATCTTAAGATCCTGCAATATGAACTATCAGTGATGTCCCCTGTCCTGTAATTTAGGATATAATTTCTCAGTCACCCTATGGCCCTATTGGACATAAGGTGACCCTAGACATAAGACTCCTTGGTGACGCCGGTACAGGAGTACCCCTCATCCTTACAAAGTCTCTGTTTGTCCCGGGTCATTCCGTTACATCTCTCCCCTTTCGGTGGGAGACTGACACAGGAGGAGACCCAAAACGGGTTGACTCCGAAGTTAGTCAGTAGTACCAGTCCTTCAATGCTGGTATCCATACCGTACCCCAAATAAATTGCTCCAAACAGAGCATTACTCACCCGCCAACCTCTGTCTCTCTCAGAGAACCTGCCTGCCGCTGGGGAGAGGCCTGGACTGACCCTTCTCCCTGGAGTCCTTTCAGCCGCTGGAGAGAAGACAGGGTGACTGGGCTCAGTCCATCATGTTGTTGGGGATCTGGGCCAACTGACCCCCATCCCTGGGGTATACCAGTGGAGACTGAAGTCCCATCCACTGGTAGGTGAAAATCCCCCGATGCTTGCAAAGCCAAGCCGACATCCTCCTGTCTCGGTGACGCACCATTTTCTGGGGTTGTGTCAGTGGAGACCACAGTCCCATCCACTACCACAGGAACTCCCTCTTCTGTTAGTTGAGAGCATAGGTCCATACTGTGCCAGTCCACGTCTAACAGCCCGGTCAAAAAACTCTTCATCGGGTGTCCTGTCTATTATGCTGGGCCTTTCTGTTACGCTGGGCCTTTCAGCTCTATCCATTTGGACAAGCTCTGTAATAATGGGCCAGATCCACAAAGCAGATGCGCCGACTTAACTCGAGATACGCGGCATAATTAAAATTTACACGGCGCGTATCTTTGCGCCTGATCCTCAAAACGAGATACGCCTTAAAATCATGTTTTTCCGTCCTACCTAAAATAATTACACCAGCGCTTTTCCGTGCGCAAATTACGCTAGACACGCCGCTGTTTTGATAGGCAAAGATGCAAATAAGGGAGATAGGGCGATCCACAAAATTAAGTGTGTGTGCCGTAGATTACGTCCTGTGCGCTTCTGTTAGTTTCAATGGGTAAATTTACACTTTATAAAAGGTGCCCTAATTTTACACATGCCGTGTAAAGGTCAGCTAAAGCAACAACATTAAGGAAGAGCTGAGCACACACACTTGCTGGACTACAATCTGTATGCCAACATGCCAGGGGCATCCATGCGCATAGCTAGACTAGTGACTTCAGTGACCGTGGGTACCCCCTCTTCTGAGGGAACAGCAGTCAGGAGAAGCCTCGCAGAATGCATCTTTGCACAGTAAACACACACATTAATTATGTCACAATGAGAATGCATGAATGCACACCCACTGTGGTCCCTAGCACAGACATATCACATGCACATCTAATTGGATTAGATCCAAGTACCCCCCCACCATTGGTACTTGGGAGCAGTAACGCCACGGCTCCAATTCTGTTACTGTGCATTCATACACCATTCAGGGACCTGGGATCACTTCTCCCTGGTCCTGGGGATCCCTTCTCCACCAAAACTGAGGGTGACACCCTTATTTAATCAGGAATGCCACCCCCCCCACATTCACACACATAAACCAAATCATAAGTACAGTATAATAAACAAAATCATAAAATAAAAAAAAAAAATCATAAAAATAAAAAATAAAAAGTACCCCTGCAAATTAATTGCGGCGGCGATTGCTCTGTCTGGGCTGCCCACGGGCACGGCCAACCGGAGGATCTTCATGGGGGGGGGTGTTAGTAGGGGAGGGAGTATCTTCGTGGGGGGGGGTGTTAGCAGGGGAGGGAGTATCTTAGTGGGGGGGGGTGTGAGCACGGGAAGGAGGAGCCTCCCCTGGTGTCTGTCCTCCTGCTGGCCTGCCCTCCAAGGCCACTGCTATCCTTGTCAGACAGTTTGTGAGGGCAGCCGCATTGGCCTGGCCAGCCCGGGTATTGTCCTGGACAGCCCGGGTATTGTCCTGCACAGCCTGGGTCAGGGCAGTCACCTCCTGGGCCACGCCTGTTGTGGCGGTCTGCAGCTCACACAAGCATGTGATGAGCGCCAATGAGTTTGTGGCCACATCACCGAGTGACTCCTTCATTACACCCAGGCTGTGCTCCATCTGGGTCAGAGTCTCTTTTATCTGACCCAGATGGCGGGTCTGCCGGGCATTGTCCTTCTGCAGACTGGCCGGCAGACGATCGGCCACCCCCCTGGTCTCCTGGGTCGCCATCCTGCCTGCCCCTGAGGCTTGTGGCCTGGGAGGAGGGGGGAGAGTGACCCTTGTGGGTTGCGGCCTGTTGGGGGAGGAGTGGGAGGAGCTACACCTGATGGTGGCCTGACTGCTGCCAGCCTCTGGGGTAGCCTCAGGAGTAGCCTCAAGGGTAGCTTCAAGGGTCATCATATCTGAGGCCAAAAGGACTTCCCGGACAATATCAAGATCTTCTTCCTCCACCCCCTCATCCTCCTCCCCCTCAACCTCCTCATGAGGGAAGGTTTGTCCAACCCCCTTCCCTGGGGAATCCTGCCCTTCTTGGGACTCATCAGCAGCCTCTTGTCTTTGGGGTGGTGCAGCAGCCTGGCCTGATGGCCCAGCAACCTCCTGGTCATCTGTGGAGGACACAAAACAATCACAGGTTTGAGGATCCACACACTTGGCACATCTTCCCTTCCCCCACCCACACATGCTAATCACCAGATAGAAAAACCAAAAACTTACCTGGCCTCACAGGAACACCTGTCTGATATCCACGCAAGCCCACCACCTGCTCTGGCTGAAAACACCGGGCCACTGCCCATTCCTCCTCACTCAGACGGATGGGGCAGGGTCCCCCTCCTCCAGTTCCCATGGTATGGGCAGTGATCTTTGCCACCTTATTACGGACCACGCTCTTTAGATCATTGATCTTTATTTGGATGCCAGCGGGGGTCCTCGTCTCTCCCCCCCGCCGCATTGATCTGATCCGTAACCTTCTTTAGAATCGCCTTCCTTTGGGCCGGGGAGGTGTTCCGGCTATCAGGGCCATGCAAATATCGGCCATATTGGACGATGGCCCAAACAAGAATTTGCTTCTCTACCTGATTAAAATTGAGCTTCCTACGCTTGGGTGCCATCACAGACACCACTCAGCAACAAGAAGAAACTCACAGGACAAACAAACAAAAATACACACACAACAAACAAACAAAAAAACTCACATAAGAAACACACAAAAAGCAAAACACACAAGCAGACAGCTACTACAAATTCAAAAACAAACACGCAAAAAACAAACACAAAATACAATCAGCAAAAAACAAACACAAAATACAATCAGAAAAAATAAAATAAAAATACACTCAGAAAAAAACAAACACAAAATACACTTAGCAGAAACAAACACCAACTACTATCTAATACTCCTCCAAAACTTCTCTATCACACACAACTCACCAACAAACAACGACAAACGTTCAGAGCAGAAGCAACTTGCTCTAGGAAGGGTAACATAGGGAAATACTTTTGCAAGGGAAGTGTGTTTGTCTGGGGCTATTTATACACAGGGCGATCCTCAAACTAAGTACGCTTGGCCTTTTACCTATCTCACTGATTGCGCCAAGCCAAGTTCTGCACATGCCCAGTGAGAAGCAGATTCGTGCGTGCATGCGCAGTACGGCCGGGCCTTCATTTGCATGGGGTCACGGCTCATTACAATGAAGCACGCCCACTTCCTTCCCACTTGCAATAACCCCGCCTTACGCCTCGGGATTTAAGTTACGCTTGCGCAATTTTGTGCGCAAATGCGCTGTGGATACGGCACTTACGACACCAAATTAGGGCGCCGTAACTTAAATGACATAAGTTTTGAGTAACTTAATTTGCGGCGCTGGCTGTGGATCTGGCCCAATGTTCCTTCTCTTACGATTGCATGCCGATCTGCCCCGGCTCTCCAGTAAGTCCTTGAGGGAAGAGAGCTTCAGCCGTTCATACAGCATCTCCATTGTCCTGTGTCCTTGTAGCCGTCCTTCTGCCGATGGAAACATCCCACTGCTGTGCCACCACTTGTAACGGTCACCACCGTTTACGACCTTCCATCAACTACGACAGCTCATCTGACACACAAACAAACCAGCAGGCATCCAATTTCCCAGAATAACGAGACTTGCTCCGTGTTCTCTGGTTTCCAATGTAAGACAACTTTAATGGTTCACTCTCAGATTTTTTACAGTTTTCAAGGCACAGGAACAATCAAACTCTCCACCCACACCCTGGGGGGGGGGCTTCAATACACCTTCAGATGGCTAATTGCTAAACATTCTAGATATGTCGGCGCCGGCCTATAATTATCATGATCTAATCACTGCACATT
The DNA here is from genome assembly GCF_905171775.1 of Rana temporaria. NCBI lineage: Eukaryota > Metazoa > Chordata > Amphibia > Anura > Ranidae > Rana > Rana temporaria. The sequence goes on from NC_053495.1 coordinate 72,694,549, forward strand.
CCTTTATTAACAGAACTCAAACAAAACACCATCACACAATGATCTCTTCTTAATCCACATCCCTAGACAGACGTTCTGTCTCCGCATACAGCTTGGCAAGTTCCATTCCACATCTTATATCAATAGAATTCACACAAAGCAGCATCACACAATGAGAGGTCTTTCAGAAGCAGACTCAATTAGCATGTCACTAGCCAGGGCTAACCATAGAAATGAGTCACTATTGACTGGTTGGGTCACAATTAACCAACAACTTGCAATATCTCAAGATCCTGCAATATGAACTATCAGTGATGTCCCCTGTCCTGTAATTTAGGATCCATGTGTTACCCACATGTGGTACCCTTAACCGTTATATTACCCTTCCCTACACACAAATGTTGTAATGCCTCACTATCCTCTTATCTCTATTACCATGTTATTGTGGGGCTACACCCCCCTGCCATATGCAATCAAGCCAATTACATCATTTAGGACAAATATTACACTAATTGTTTAGCCTGTTACCTTTTCATTGATTATTAGGGGCAAATTATACACTTTCCCTTTAATCATCTGCTATGTATTTTTTTGTCACGGTTCTTTTTTTTTTTCTTATGCACCTACCAATCAATACCACTTTAGTTCTTCTTAACTTTAATATGAGCTCACAGCACCCTAATGGCGGGCCCAGCTTGCCCCGCCCCCCCCCCCTTTTTTCACACATCGCCTTCACTTTATTCCACCCTTATTCACTTCACAATAGGTTACTCCAATTAGATCAGTATGCCTCGATCTATGGCCCTGATCTGATGTATCTGCCCTAACCCTAGCCCTACATTGCTTTGATAGTCCCTATGACCCACTAGCCTTTGCTCTGTGACCATCTCCTTACATATTCTACCCACATTTAGGTAATGGAATGTTAGGGGGATATACTCCTCCCCCTTATATTGTATATTGTTCAGTTTATATATATTTAATTTTATTTTATTATGTCTGTTTATATTCTGTTACTGGCAACCCTTGGTGGCTCTGTGTGGCCCATGCCGCCCGCATTGTTTCCCTCCGGTGGACTTGTGTTTCTCCTGGTAGGGGTGACCATCTGTCATCCCCTTCTTGTTCTTCCCGAGCTGGGCTTACGGCTCCGTATCTCGGGCAGAACGCGCATGCGCGGGAGCGTCCATCACGCACTCGCGTCACGTGGAGAAACTGACCTAGCTACGTCACACGCCGCCCTCCGGCGGCGTGCCTGGCGTTTCCAGGTTGGGGAGCTCATTTAACGGGCCCCTGCCCGTGGATGAGCATGCCAGGATCTCTCCATGGATGTATTTACTATGCGGGGCAGAGGCTGGAGGCTGCTACCAATCTGCCAGCAGCTCCCCATAGGTACGGCCTAGGTCCTTATTGGCATTTTTGCCCTGTAAGCTTCCACTGCAACCACCACTGCAACCCTTATCTTACCCATAGATGCTAACCAATCTGTTTGTCGCAGTTATTTGGTTTGCTATATCTATCTCCATACATCCCGTTTACCCACTGTATGTTTATCTACCAGTGCATGTGGTTACCCCCTACCTCCATTATGCCTCTGCCCACGCAGCACCATCTACCACCATTGTTTTGGTAATCCATCTTTACCTACTGGTGAGCTTAATGTCGCATTGATTCCCGTGTAAATTCATCTAACTTAGGTGTCGGGCACTTCCCCCCCCTATCTTTCCCTCCTCCCCCCATCCCCCTCCCCATCATACACTCTTTTCTTTCCTTCCCTTGCCCCCCCTTTTTTACCCCACCTTACTCACACCCATCCCCTACCCCCTTACATTCCTTTCCCTCTTGCCTTACTTCCACCCTTCTTCTCCTCTCCCCCCCCTTTCTTCCCGCCCTCCCCTCCCCTCCTTGTTCCCCTCCTTTCCCACCCTGCCCCTCACTCCCTTTTGCTTCCCTCTCACATGGGTGGTCCCCTTTCTTTCCCCCTCCTGTCCCTTCCCTCTTTCCCTTCTCAACCCTCCCCCCCTCTCACCAGTGCTCCTTGCCATAATCCTTATTCACATTATGCCCCCCCTAGAGATCCTTGCACATTCCCCCCAGTCCACCGCACCGGGTATTTTGTTCCGGCGGTTGATGCCACGCATGACCACCATATATGGGGGTAAGCCAGTTTCTATGAAATGTTATTGTTTATTTTAACTTTAAGCTGAATTTTTGTCTACCAATTTTCTTGTCTTACTTTTTATTGTATTGTCTTGTAGAATGATTCTCCTGAAGAAGTGGTTATACCACGAAACTAGTCGAGACTCAGATCATTCCATATGGTTGTAAATTAGAGAAATTGCCTCGAGTTATCCTAGGCCTCTGTCTTTTCAATTTTAATCATGTATTGATTGTACAACTTTTTATGTAATACATTTTCCTTTTATACTATATGTATGCTATTTTTACTGTACCAAGACAGTCCTCAAATTTTAGGTGGAGGGAATATTATTTGGCCAACTTCAGCTACTGTCCCTCTGAGGAGGACTTCCTTACCTCTCAATGCCCCCTTTATCCAGACAGTGTTCCTGCTTGCCCGCCTATCACACAAGAAGAGGACGAGGAGGAGGAAGATTGTGTCAGCATGGAGGTGGAGCCTAGAACTCAGCATCAGCAGCAGTCTTCAAGGGATCAATTACAGTCCCAAGAAACCCATGGACTTGTACGTGGCTAGGACGAGGTGGCTGTGGATCCTGTCGTCCTCAGTGACCCAGAGGACTCCGCACCAAATGCCTCAACAAACCTACGCTGTATGGCCTCCCTGATCCTGCAAAGCCTGCGGAAGAATCCTTGTATTCGTGCTATCAAGGAGAGGGATCATTACTGGCTGGCAACCCTCCTTGATCCACGTTACAAGAGTAAGGTTGCGGACCTTATCTTGCAGGCGCAGAGGGAGCAGAAGATGAAACATCTTCGGGAGGCCTTGCAGAAAGGTCTGTGCAACGCGTTCCCAGAGACTGGGAGGTTACAAAATCCTGGTCCTGGACAACGTGTTGCTGAGGCTTCGGTCAGTCACAGAAGGAGCGGTGGAGATGGTGGCCGTCTGACAGATGCGTTCAGACAATTTTTTAGTCCGCAGCCCCAAGGTATGACCGGGTCCAGCTACCATCGCCAGCGTCTGTTTTACATGGTGCGGGAATACCTAGGGGCAAGATCAGACTTAGACACCTTTCCCACCGAAAATCCTCTGGCTTACTGGGTCTTGACGATGGATCACTGGCCAGAGCTTGCACAGTGCGCAATTAAGCTACTGGCTTGTCCTGCATCCAGCGTTCTTTCAGAACGCACATTCAGTGCTGCTGGAGGCTTTGTAACCGATCACAGGGTGCGCCTCTCCACCGACTCGGTCAATCGACTGACCTTCATAAAAATGAATCAGTCTTGGATCACCACCAGCTACCAAGCACCTGATGCTGATGTAACTGAATCATTTTTTTTGAAATGTCAGATCCCTTCAAGACTGCCTCTGCTGATGCTGAGTGACTATCCTGTTATGCTGAGTGACTATCCTTTTCCTCCTCAATGATCATGCTGATAGCTTGGAAGAACATTTTTGGTTCTGGGCACCGCCACCAGTGCCTAAGGCCCAATTTTTCTGCCCCTGTTTAACAGGGATGTGTAATTACAATTTTTGATGCAATACTTTGCAGCAGGATCATTCCTAGCTCCAACTAGAGTATCTGTGAGGGATTGCAGTGTTGTGGCACCAGCACCACCAACAAAGGCCCAATTTTTCTGCCCCTGTTCAACAACGGCATGTAATTACAATTCTTGATCTAATATTTCACAGCAGGGCCCATTCCTGCACCCACCAAGAGTATCTGTGAGGGGTTGCAGAGTTGTGGCACCAGCACCAGCACCACCACCACCACCAACAACAAAGGCCCAATTTTTCTGCCCCTTTTCAACAGGGGCATGTAATTACAATTCTTGATCTAATATTTCACAGCAGGGCCCATTCCTGCGCCCACCAAGAGTATCTGTGAGGGGTTGCAGTGTTGTGGCACCAGCACCAGTGCCTAAGGCCCAATTTTTCTGCCCCTGTTCAACAGGGGCATGTAATTACAATTATTGATCTAATATTTCACAGCAGGGCCCATTCCTGCGCCCACCAAGAGTATCTGTGAGGGGTTGCAGTGTTGTGGCACCAGCACCAGTGCCTAAGGCCCAATTTTTCTGCCCCTGTTCAACAGGGGCATGTAATTACAATTATTGATCTAATATTTCACAGCAGGGCCCATTTCTGCGCCCACCAAGAGTAACTGTGTTGTGGCACCAGCGCCAGCACCAAAGGCCCAATTTTTCTACCACTGTTCAACAATAGCATGTAATTACAATTCTTGATATAATAGTTCACACAGCAGGGCGTTCCAGTGCCCACCAAGACTAACTGTGGGGGCTTACAGTGTTATGGCAACACCAACATCTAGGGCCCAAATGTATGCAGAGTATATACGGCAGGCCCCTACCTTCAATCATCCAACTTACAAATGACTCCTACTTGCAAACAGAAGGAGACAACAGGAAGTGAGAGGAATTCTACCCCTAGGAAGGGAAAATCTCTTCTGTAAGAGGTGTCTCCTGTCCACTGATGCTTAATCACCAATCCTTGTTTCACTAAAAAAAACACATTTTCAAAAAATCATTTGTCATTGGGACAGAAATTGAAATCTTCTGAACAGATGCACACAGACAGCAAAACAAATGTTACAGGGGTGATAACCCTTCTCCATGTTTTCAGAAAAGCCTAAAAATAGATTTTATACACTTTAAAAAAGTACCAGTTCAAAATTACAAACAGATTCTACTTAACAACAAAACCTACAGTCCCTGTCTTGTTTGCACCACCTGTATACTGCTGTTCAAAGTATATAGGGCCAAAGGGGCTTGTAATGACCTGGGGTGAGGGGGGGGAAACCCATGCTATTTTTCCTCAATGATTTTCATCCATATTGCAGGGACCAGACATTTCATTAAAGCTGAAGGCAGTTTTATATTACTTTTTCTTATAGTAATCTCATTTTGTGCAGGGACAGTTCTAAACATGTGCCACTTCACAGGCATACTATAGACACCCAGCAGGTACGATATTTAAAGGAATTAAAAAATCTTTTTCACTTTAAGCATTATTAAAATCACTGCTCCAGAAAAAAACGACCGTTTTTAAAACTTTTTTTACATTGATACATGTTCCCTGGGGCAAGACTCGGGTTCTGAAACCCGTTTTACGACAATAACTTGCATATTAGGCTTTAAAATTAGCACTTTTGAATTCGAACGTTCGAGTCCCATATAATTCAATTGGGTTCTAATTGTTCGCGCGAACGTTCGGTCTGTTCGAAGGTTCTGGTGCGAACCGAACGGGGGGGGGGGGGGGTTGGGTTGTTCGGCTCATCCCTAATCTGGATAATATTCACATTTTTTGGATAACTTGGAGGGACATTGCAAGCACGTCTTCACTGTCAAAAAAAAAAGAAGAAATCAACTTTACATCAAACTGGAAAAATGTGACTTTGAACAAACTCAGTTCCAGTTCTTGAAGTACATCATTTCTCCAGAAGGAGTGAGCATGAATGTTGATAGGATCAAAGCAGTGGCGGATTGAGGAAATACAACAACGTGTTAGATTTGCCAACTTTTACAGAAGATGCATAAGGAATTTCTCTAAGGCCTCGTACAGACGAGGGGTTATCCGCCGGACCGTTTCCAGCGGACATTCCTCCTCCAGATTTTGATCCGATGGCTTGTACACACCATCGGATCAAAATCCGTGCGGAAAACATCTGCGGTCACGTGTCGCGCCTTCGCCGCGACGTGCGCGACGCTGGAAGGTAAACACTTCCACGCATGCGTCGAATCATTACGACGCATGCGAGGGATGGGAGCGGACGGACTGATCCGGTGAGTCTGTACAGACGACCGGATCAGTCCGCTGGACTGGATCCCAGCGGATAGATTTTGTAGCATGCTACAAAATTTTTATCCGCTGGGAATCCGTCGGCTGGATTTTTATCCGCTGGGAAATGTCCGCTCGGACGTACAGACGACCGGATCTATCTGCTGGAACTGATCCGCGGATCAATCCCAGCGGATAGATCCGGTCGTCTGTACGAGGCCTTAGGTAATTGCTCCATTGTTACAGTCTGGAGTTAGGATCGGAGACCAGTGGCTGTAGCAGTTGAGAGATTCAGTAGTCAGATGGAGGAATACACATATGGATGCCCTAGAAGCTGACAGTGGGACGGATTCAGATAGGTTAGCGGATCTTTAGATTTCCAATTTACGATCCGCCACCGCGAGTGCTTAATTCAGAAAGCACTTACCTCAAAACTTGCGGCGGCGTATCGTAAATCCCCCGGCGGAATTCAAATTCCGCGGCTAGGGGGTGTGTACAATTTAAATCAGGCGCGTCCCCATGCTGATCGAACAGCGCATGCGCCGTCCGTGAATTTTCCCAGCGTGCATTGCTCCAAATGACGTCGCAAGGACGTCATTGGTTTCGACGTTAACGTAAATTACGTCCGGCTGCATTCGCAAACGACTTACGCAAACAAACTAAAAAATTAAAAACTCGGTGCAGGAACGACGGCCAGACTTAACATAGGATACGCCGCACTTACCCCTCCTATAGCAGGGGTAACTTTCCGCCGGAAAAAGCCGAACGCAAACGACGTAAAAAAAAAAAGCGCCGGGCGGTCTCTTTTCTGAATCGGCGTAAATGCTTATTTGCATATCCGACGCGTAAAAGATACGGAAGCGCCACCTAGCGGCCGGCCTGGAATTGCAGCCTAAGATCCGACGGTGTAAGTCACTTACACCTGTCGGATCTTAGGCATATCTATGCGTAACCTGATTCTATGAATCAGGCGCATAGATACGACGGCCGGACTCAGAGATACGACGGCGTATCAGGAGATACGCTGTCGTATCTTCTTTCTGAATCCGGCCCAGAGACTTACAGAAAGTCAAAATTGTCTTCCATCAACCAGGGAATCACAAGCAGTTGTGATACCCAGTTGTATGACAAGCTGCTTCCGCAGTATCATGAGATCCGGGACGTTTGTGATAAAAAGAATGCTGCTCAGTTACTTCCATATTGCCTGTATGACTGTCCTATTGAATTTGCATCCAGGGGCAGAAATACCCTTTTGGCCATTTTTATTTGCCACACTATTTGATTCTTTACAAACCCTCCAGCAGCACTGAATGTGCATTCAAAAAGCAAGCTGGATGCAGGACAGGCCAGTAGCTTGATTGCATATTGAGCAAGTTCTGGCCAGTAGTCCATCCTCAAGACCCAGTAACCCAGTGGATGCACTGTTGGAAAGGTCTCTAAGTCTGCTCTTGCCCCTAGATATTGCTGCACCATATAATGCAGACGTTGGCAATGGCTGCTTGAACCTGAGGAGTGAAAAATTGTTTAAAGTCATCGGTCAGCCGGCCACCTTCTCCACCACTCTTCCTCTGACCTAATGAAACCTCAGAAACACGTTGTTCCGCACCAGGAAATGGTAACTTCCCAGGGTCTTGAAATGCGTTACATAATCTTTTCTTCAAGGCCTCCTGTAGATGTTTCACTCTCTGCTCCCTCTGCGAAGGCAAGATGAGTTCTGCAACTTTACCCTTGTAACGTGGATCAAGAAGGGTTGCCAGCCAGTAATTATCCCTCTCCTTAATACCATGAATCCTTTTTTAGGTTTTTCAGAATCAGGGAGGCCATGCAGCGTAAGTTTGCAGAGGCATTCCATTCTTAGTCCTCTCGGTCACTAAGGATCACATTATCCGTAACTAAAAAAAGTTAAAAGTGCTTCCGCGCCACCACACAAATATAAAAGATGAAGGTAAAAAAACAAAAATGCTGCTTAATCTGAATAAGTAAATAAATGATTATATACCTCAAAGTAGATGTGATAAAAAATGATCAGCGCATAAATTTAATAGATCAATAATGGATGAATAAATGATACTAAAAGTGATGTATAAACTAGTGGTCAAATGCCAAAAAATAACAAAAATTAATAATGGCAAAACATATAGGCAAGAAATATATATATATATATTTATGGTCATTACCCTCTGAGAGAGAGATGTGAATCACATAAACACGCGACAAGACTTACAACATAAATAGACCTGAAGTGTGCCTTGGTGGTCTGGTCAGTATGCCAAGAAAAGGGGGCATACCCAAGGTAAGTAATGGGTAGTTAATTGAAGAAGGATATGCTGAGAAGTGCCCTGAAAAAGGGGAGGGCGGGAGGGTGTCGAATACGATTTGAATGCGCAGACTCACGGACATGAGGTGAGCTGGGAAGAGTCGGCCCAGTGACGTGTAGTACCGCACACTGAACCGACAAAGAGCATGTGTGAGTGGGCTGCTTAAATACCCTCCGGGCTCCTCCCATAAACTCAGGCCACCATACTGGCCTTCTTATTTATGGTCATTACCCTCTGAGAGAGAGATGTGGATCACATAAACACACGACAAGACTTACAACATAAATAGACCTGAAGTGTGCCTTGGTGGTCTGGTCAGTATGCCAAGAAAAGGGGGCAAAAGACTCAGATAGGGAAATAGTTTATATTGATTTCTTGTATTTATTGAGCCAGCTTGGTAAAGGCTTGTGCCATTCCTTCATGAGGATTTGGGATGTATGTGGCAAAACAAGTAGACTTCCCATCAGCCTGGTATTTTGATTACGTAGTCTGGTACTCCCTGTTGGGAGGCAACTGAGGCTGCTCCAATTCGGAAAGAATGTCCAGAGAACTGACTGGGGTTTGAAGCCCAAGTTACTTAGGAGGATTCTAACATGCTTGACACACTGGCTGACACTCAGGGAGCTGGTTTAGAAAGGGTAGCAACGAGCTACAGTAGGTGAACCCGATTTTGTGTCAATCTCGCTCTCTTTCTCGGCGAGATTGAGCACCTACGAGCCCCATCGCGGGAGCCAGCGCCGAGCTGGCTTGCCGCGATGGAGACAGAGCCGTCATAGAAGCGACGGGAGATCCGACTTGGATTCCCGCCAATTCTACACGTGTGCAGTGTTTGTTATGAATCCTGAGGGGGAAGTCCCCGCCGGATTTTAAATAAAAATCCGGCATGGGTCCCCCCTCAGGAGCATACCGGGCCCTTAGGTCTGTTATGGGTTGTAAGGAGAGCCCCCTACGCCAAAAAAAACGGCGTAGGGGGTCCCCCTACAATCCATACCAGACCCGTATCCAAAGCACGCTACCCGGCCAGCCAGGAAGGGAGTGGGGACGAGCGAGCGCCCCCCCCCCTCCTGAGCCGTACCAGGCTGCATGCCCTCAACATGGGGGGGTTGGGTGCTCTGGGGCAGGGGGGCGCACTGCGGCCCCCCCACCTCAGAGCACCCTGTCCCCATGTTGATGAGGACAGGGCCCCTTCCCGACAACCCTGGCCGTTGGTTGCTCTGTACCTACCCATGTGATACCTACCACGTGGGTAGGTATCACATGGGTAGGTACAGAGCATGATGGGACTGTGAGGCCTATATAGGTCCGATGCAAGGCGCGCATCCGTCATTTCAGCGAGAAGGACCGGCGTGTCAACATCGGGAGAAGAAGAGAAGTGAAGAACATGACATCACAGCACGGAAGAAGAACTCACAGCACGGAAGGAGAAGAAGACGTACAGCACGGAAGAAGGGACCGGACTGCGAGACGAAGAACCGGGGTGCGACGAGTCAACAGCGGAGAGCGGCGAACATAGAAGGAGACCCCCCGGATAGCGGAGAAGACCCGTCGGGATAGCGGAAGAAGAAGAGCCCCGCCGAAGACGCCGGAGGAAACCCGCCGGGGGGGGTGGGGGCTTTTTTAAAAGCCACCCCCCCCCCGGCGGTGGAAGAGAACCAGACGGCGGCCCCCACCCACCCGAAGACGTCAAAGAAGAAGCTCCCCCTGGTAAAAGAGCTAATAAAGAAGACAGGGGGCGGCCTCCGGAGCAGACTAATAAAATATTTTAATACCCTGTGTGGTTTATTTGTGTTTTTACCACTTTTCTTGCAGGTGAATGGGTAGGGGTACGATGTACCCCATACTCATTCACTTAGGGTGGGGGGCCGGTATCTGGGGGCCCCCTTATTAAAGGGGGCTCCCAGATTCCGATAAGCCTCCCGCCCACATACCCCGACAACCAACGGCCAGGGTTGTCGGGAAGGGGCCCTGTCCTCATCAACATGGGGACAGGGTGCTCTGAGGTGGGGGGGCCGCAGTGCGCCCCCCCTGCCCCAGAGCACCCAACCCCCCCATGTTGAGGGCATGCAGCCTGGTACGGCTCAGGAGGGGGGGGGCGCTCGCTCGTCCCCACTCCCTTGCTGGCTGGCCGGGTAGCGTGCTTTGGATACGGGTCTGGTATGGATTGTAGGGGGACCCCCTACGCCGTTTTTTTTCGGCGTAGGGGGGCTCTCCTTACAACCCATAACAGACCTAAGGGCCCGGTATGCTCCTGAGGGGGGACCCATGCCGGATTTTTATTTAAAATCCGGCGGGGACTTCCCCCTCAGGATTCATAACAAACGCCGCACACGTGTAGAATTGGCGGGAATCCAAGTCGGATCTCCCGTCGCTTCTATGACGCGCTTGCTGGGATGTGCTGTCACTATTCCAGTGAGTGCAAGATCTCGGCACCATGTCGCCGAGTATCAGCGCGACGCTGTCGTGCTAAAAACACAATATCACAAACACCTACTGTACCATCAGATTGGCTGGGTAGATGGAGCAGTAGTGGGTCGAGCACCGTCACTGGGCATCAGGCGTTGTCAGTCTGAAACAGGTTGATGTCAACCCCAGGGGCTGGTTTGTTGCGTTTGCAGACTGTGAGAGTGTAGTGGTTCGAAAGTGAGTCGGGTGGCGTCGGAGCAGTGTGTGACTGCCGGAGCCGCTGACTAAATTCACTAGGTTGTAGGGATTGGGAACCGTAGAAGGCCTGGTAGATGGCTGTTTGGGTGACTAGTCTGGGCAAACAGGGAACGAGTAAGGATTTTAGACATGTCCCTAAAGAGGGGACTCTTGAAAGGTAGGCGCTTGCCACTGACTACAGGTTGGTGCTTCTGTATGCCCTGTAGGAGGGACTTGACTGCATGGGCTCGAGAATACTGACGGTTTACTGGGGTCCTGCAGGGACAGGAAATGCTGGATGCCATCTAGATATGGCGTGATAGTATTGAGAAATGGTCAGCTGCATGTGGCAATACGATATGAAGGCTAGGATGTGTCCAACGTTGCCTATTGCTGCTCCGGGCAAGGGGCCAAAAATTTGCGATTAGTGTTCCAAGCAGTGCAATAGGCCTTCAGTGTGTTGCGTGCCAAGGAGTGGTTAATAAGTTGGATTGCGTTGGTGAGATGTGATTTCAGTCCATCGTCAGCAATGTCCATGGTGGGACAGGGATAGTTGTTGGGTCGGCTCCAGGCTCTTGCTGGAAAAAACATCCATTCAAAGGTTGGAATAGGAAAGCGCATCAGCTGCTTTTTGCATTTGCCTGGAAAAGGTCTACATAAGATATTAACTGGTGACGGAGTGACAGCTGCGCGAGCCTGCGCAGGAAGTGATGGGGAGTGATTTAGATCTACCTTAATTGATGATGTCGGCTGTGGCCTGATTGTCTGTGGTGAAGAACAGTGTCTGTCCTGTTCAAGTGTGGGCCCAGACCTGGGCAGCTGCCACGATGGGGTGCAGCACGAGGTGTGATGAAGACTGGGTGAAGCAAAAATTTAAGAGAATTTCTGGGGGCCAAGTTTTGGAGAACCAGTGGCGGCCTAAAAATGGCTGCAAAAGCCTTTGGTGGCTCGGCTGACACTGCCGGGATGAAGATTGAAATGCTGTTCTATCAGGTGGGGAAGTTGTCCCACATAGCTAAGTCTGCTACTGATGCTTGGTCTAGTTTGAGAACTTGGACTGGATCTTGCATTGGTGTGAGAAAATCAAGACAATACACAGGTGCTCAACAAGACGATATACATGCACTCGCAGGCCAACGTGCACTCGCAGGCCAACGTGCACTCGCTGGTGCTGGATGAAAACCTGAACTAACCGCAGGGAAAAAACACAGAGAAAAGATGAGTGGCCCGCTTGCCACTGAAGATGAATGGCCAACTGGGTGCCACTGTGTGTTTGATTGTTTGTCACTGAGGTGTGTTTGCAAGTTTAGTTTGTATTCGGGTTTGCACGTAGGTGCCTGCCGCAAAGTGTTTTATACTACTGCAGACAATATTATGCGGTTGCAAGGGTGTCAGTGAGTGTCAGGTTGCTGGGACGATATTGTGTGGTTGCAGGGGCCTTGAGTATGAAGGTTTGTTTTGAGACGGCATTGCGTGTTTGCAAGGGTCTCAGTCTGGTTTGCTGAGACGATATTGCGTGGTTGCAAATGTCGCGATGATTATGAGGTTTGTTTTGAGATGGCATTGTGTGGTTGCCACGACTTTGTATGGCTGCAAAGGTCTGAATGGGTGTCAGGTTGCTGAGATGAGATTGTGTGGTTGTAAAGGTCTAGACAGGTGTGAGGTAGCTGAGATGATATTACATTTAGCAAGGGTCTCAAATGAGTGTCAAGTTGCTGAGACAATATTCCCCTTTATTTTTTTATGAAAACGACTGTGAATGAAACGCTGGTAAACATGAGTTACCGCATCTGGCAGTGTTTACAAGCTGTTACAGGCATTGGCGTTTCAAATGCGTTTCGAATGCCTCTGAACATCCGTCTGAACCCATTTTTTTTTTTTTTTTTACCAACAGCAGTGTACATGAGGCCAAAGATGATTTGTCTGGCTGCAAGGGTCTCAATGAATGCCAGGTTGCTAGGGCGAGACTCCATGGTCACAAAGGTCTTTGACGAGTGGGAGGTTGCTCAAGACAGTATTGCGTGGTTGCAAGGGTCTCGATGAGTGGCGCTGCTGAGACGGTATTGCGTTTGCAAGGGTCTGAACTATGGTGTGAGGCTGCTGAGACGGTATTCCGTGGTTGCAAGGGCCTTGATGAGTATGGGGCTGCTGAGACGGTATTGCGTTTGCAAGGGTCTGAACTATGGTGTAAGGCTGCTGAGACGGTATTGCTTGGTTGCAAGGGTCTCGATGAGTGTGGGGCTGCTGAGACGGTATTGCGTTTGCAAGGGTCTTGATGAGTGTAGGGCTGCTGAGATGGTATTGCGTTTGCATGGGTCTCAACAATGGTGTGAGGCTACTGAGATGGTATTGCGTGGTTGCAAGAGTCTTGACGAGTGTAGGGCTGCTGAGACGGTATTGCGTTTGCAAGGGTCTCAACAATGGTGTGAGGCTGCTGAGACGATTTTGCATGGTTGCAATGGTCTCAACAGGTGTCAGGTTGCTGGGCCGAGATTGTGTGGTGACAATTATTTTTTTTTTTTTTTTTGCACTTTTTATATTTCTTCTTGTGTTTTTTTTTTTTTTTTTGCATTTTTTTTTTTTTTTGCGTTTTGTAAGGGTCATGTGTTGCAAGGGTCTTAACAAGGGTGTCAGGCTGCTGAGACAATTTTGTGTGCTTGCAAGAGTCTCCATGAGTGTGGGGCTGCTGAGACGGTATTGCGTTTGCAAGGGTCTCAAAAAGGGTGTCAGGCTGGAGAGACTAATTTTGCGTGCTTTCCAAGAGTCTCCATGAGTGTGGGGCTGCTGAGACGGTATTGCGTTTGCAAGGGTCTTAACAAGGGTGTCAGGCTGCTGAGACAATTTTGTGTGCTTGCAAGAGTCTCCATGAGTGTGGGGCTGCTGAGACGGTATTGCGTTTGCAAGGGTCTCAAAAAGGGTGTCAGGCTGGAGAGACTAATTTTGCGTGCTTTCCAAGAGTCTCCATGAGTGTGGGGCTGCTGAGACGGTATTGCGTTTGCAAGGGTCTTAACAAGGGTGTCAGGCTGCTGAGACAATTTTGTGTGCTTGCAAGAGTCTCCATGAGTGTGGGGCTGCTAAAACGGTATTGCGTTTGCAAGGGTCTCAACAAGGGTGTCAGGCTGCGGAGACTAATTTTGCGTCATTGCAACGGTCTCAACAGGTGTCAGGTTGCGGGGCTGAGATTGTGTGGTGGCAATTTTTTTTTTTTTTCTGCACTTTTATTTCTTTTTGCGTTTTTTTTTTTTTTTTTTTTGCGTTTTTTTTTTTTTTTATAATAATATTTTTTTTTCTTTTTGTAAGGGTCATGTGTTGCAAGGGTCTTAACAAGGGTGTCAGGCTGCTGAGACGATTTTATGTGGTTGCAAGAGTCTCGATGAGTGTGGGGCTGCTGAGACGGTATTGCGTTTGCAAGGGTCTCAACAAGGGTGTCAGGCTGTGGAGACGAATTTTGCGTCGTTGCAACGGTCTCAACAGGTGTCAGGTTGCTGGACTGAGATTACGTGGCGGCAATTGTTTTTTTATTTTTTGCGTTTTATATATTTTTTTCCTTTTTGCATTTTTTTTTTTTTTTTGCATTTTGTAAGGGTCATGTGTTGCAAGGATATCAGACTGCTGAGATGATTTGCATGGTTGCAAGGTCTCAATCACTAAGAATTGGGTTACTGAGAAAGGATAGAAACACCTGGTTTGTTTGTACCTTAAGCAAGCAGTATAAGGTAGAAGGACAACGCCTGTTTGAATCGTAGGTTCCGCAGGGGCCACTAATGAACGATATGGGGGACAACGAATGGTAGCAAATTGATAAGACATAAAGAATGTAATAACAAATCTTACTTGCGACAGTGGGCCATGCGAGTTAGTTTGCGGCGGACTGTGGCTGGAGTGAAACATGTCGGGAACGTGTAGCGTGATGCTGTGCATGGGGCAAAACAACATGGTTTGGTGTAGAAAATAGAACACGAGAAGTGCGTATCAATGCTTTGTAAGCTCCACTGCGGGAACCAAACATATGGTATGGGTGACACCATGAGTGGCCACGAATTTGACATGACAAACAAGCTAACGAATCCTACCTGGGACAGTGAACGTGCGACTGGGTTTGATTTGGACTGGAGTGGATGTGCAACACATCCCAAGAGTGTGGTGTGCTGCCATGCATGACACACAGGCAATAACTTTGGTAAATAAATGAGAGAGAAGAGCCGTGTACAAGCAATTCGTAAGTTCCGCTGCGGGAACTAAAACACACGACATGGGGGAAACAATGAATGACAACGGTAGAAAGTATGCAATGTATCTGATACAAAATGGTTGTAAAATGCATGAAATGAATCCGATACGAATTGATAGTAAGGAGTATTGAACGAATCTGATACGAATTGGTTGTAGAGTGTATGCTACCCCTTGCTTTGAAACCGAACACCTACCAACCACCCATCCCCCCAGGCTAATCAAGTGCAGGCAAGGCACCATGTGAGTCCAATTACCACCTCAATCTGCCAAAGAACCCATACAAACACATGTCAATCTCCAAATGGATTTACAAATGAATCGTACGTTTGGCAGAAGGAAGTTACAAATGTACTACGCCTGAGCCGAATGATGTTGGAACATGAGCAACAGTAACTCAGAAGCAGATTTTTTTCCCAAAAGGGATGCAGGATAGGAAGCATAACGAATTGCAAGATTGCACAAGATACGAAAAGGTTTGAATCCTACCTGCGACAGTAAGCGGGAACCGCCGGCGAAGACCATGAAGGGAGAAGCCGCAAAGCGCTTGCGATGTCGAATGCGATTGAATGCGCAGACTCACGGACATGAGGTGAGCTGGGAAGAGTCGGCCCAGTGACGTGTAGTACCGCACACTGAACCGACAAAGAGCATGTGTGAGTGGGCTGCTTAAATACCCTCCGGGCTCCTCCCATAAACTCAGGCCACCATACTGGCCTTCTTATATATATATATATATATATATATATATATATATATATATATATATATATATATATATATATATATATATATAATTGTGCAAAGTGTAGCAATGTGCAAAAAACGCATGGGATGAATGGTAAGACAAAAAAGTCCCAAAAAGTGGATAATGAATGTCCTTGTGTAGACAAGTATCAAACAAACAACCTCTGATGAAGCCATGTGATGTGGCGTAACTAATAAGGACCTGATGCACCAGGAAACACTAAGAACTGAATGCTGAATCGCTGTTTTACATTGCTTTTCAAACCTTTATGTAAGTTTCTAAGTTTTTATCAATTAAAAGTTCATGATTTACTTCACGATGGGATGTCTTTTTGCTTTATACTCTGGCACACACCGAGGAGAGATCCTGTGAAACCATCCACAGTGACAGACAGCAGCTGGAGATCAGCGCAGTGGAACCATTCCTGGATATATTTACATCCATACAAGCTGTTACATACCTGCCATAAGGTAAGCGCTCTGTGAGCACAACTTATAGAAGAGCCACACAAGAAGACTGTGAAGCAGGGCCGGCCCTATGGTGGGACCGGGTGGTACCATGGGTACCAGGCAGCACTTTTAGGGGGGCAGCATTCTGATGCCCACCAGCCCGTTCCGCTACTCAAATAAAATTTGATGTCCTTTTTTTCCCACAAATAGAGCTTTCTTTCGGTGATATTTGATCACCTCTGCGGTTTTTATTTTTTGTGCTATAAATCTATATATTCTTTATCTTTTTGCTATAATAAATATCCCCAAAATTTAGAAAAATAAACTATTTTCTTCAGTTTAGGCCAATATGTATTCTTCTACATATTTTTGGTACAAAAAAAAAACACAATTAGCGTACATTGATTAGTTTGCGCAAAAGACATTGTGGCTTCCGGCAATTCACAGATCCCTTTATACTCCTGGATACATGTATAGAGCCATGGCAGGTCCTTTTATACGCCTATATGCATGTACAGAGCCATGACAGGCCCTCTTTATACATCTATAGAGCCATGACAGGCCCTCGTTATACTCCTTTATACATGTATAGAGCCATGGCAGGTCCTCTTTATATTACTTTACATGTAAAGAGTAATGACAGGTCCTCTATATACATGTATAGAGCCTTGACAGGTCCTCTTTATACATCTATAGAGCCATGACAGGCCCTCGTTCTACTACTTTATACATGTATAGAGCCATGTCAAGTACTCTTTATAGTCCTATATACATTTATAGAGCCATGACAGGTCCTCTTGATATTCCTTTACATGTAAAGAGTAATGACAGGTCCTCTATATACATGTATAGAGCCATGACAGGTCCTCTTTATACTCCTATACATGTATAGAGCAATGACAGGTCCTCTTTATACTCCTTTATACATGTACAGAGCCATGACGGGTCCCCTTTAGTTATCATGATATAAAATAATGAATGTGGGGGCCTGATTTTTTTTCTGTGGGGGGGGCAGCATTTTATTCTTGGTCCCAGGCAGCACAATGTCTTGGGCCGGCACTGCTGTGAAGACACCTTTGTTTGTTTGATACTTGTCTACTAGGGATGAGCCGAACATACCGCGTTCGGTTCGCACCAGAACGTTCGAACAGACCAACCGTTCGCGCGAACATTTAGAACCCCATTGAAGTCTATGGGACTCGAACGTTCAAATTCAAAAGTGCTAATTTAAAGCCCAATATTCAAGTTATTGTTGGAAAACGTCTTTGAGAACCCGAGTCTTGCCCCAGGGAACATGTATCAATGGAAAAAAAGTTTTAAAAACTGTAGTTTTTTCTGGAGCAGCGATTTTAATGATGCTTAAAGTGAAAAAAAAAAATACAAAATTGCTTTAAATATCGTACCTGCTGGGTGTCTATAGTAGTGGCACGTGTTTAGAAATGTCCCTGCACAACATGAGATTACTCTCAGAAAAAAGTAATTTAATACTGCTTGCGGCTTTAATGTAATGTTTGGTCCCTGCAATATGGATACACATCATTGAAAAAAATAGCATGAGTTTCTCCGCCACCACTCCCCCCAGGTCATTACAAGACCCAGTGCCAATCCTGACCTCCCTGGGGCCCTAAGCAAAATGACATGGCACATTAAAAATGAGAAGCGAGGGGCGCTGACGACAGTGACATGTCACATTAAAGAAAGTTGAGAAGCGGGGGGAGGGGATGTTCTGCTGTCGTAAATGACTCAGGCCAGCCAGCGAGTTTAGAAGCGGGGTGAGGGTGCGAAAATGACTTCTCACCAGGCGGGGCCTCTAGTAATTTGGGGGCCCTTTGCAGATTTGCGGGGCCCCAAGCGGCTTGCATAGTGAGCCTATAGCGAGGATCGGCCCTGACAAGACCTTTTGGCCCTATATACTTTGAACAGCAGTATACAAGCTGTGCAAACAAGATAAGGACTGTAGGTTTGTTAAGTAGAATCTGAACCATGTCATACTTTTCTCCTGCATATTGCACAATTTCCTAAAGAAACCTTCAACAAACTACATGACACTTGTGCCTGATGAGGCCACTGATGTTCCAGTGGTGGTGGCCCGTGAGACTGTCCATACAGGCTTGGCCCCCCAAAGTGCACGTGCTGTGTGGAAACTGGCAACAATATGTTGATTATTTTAGGGTTGGGGGGGGGGGGGGCATTACAATGCCAGATCTTGGCAGAATAAAAACATTTTTGGGAAATAAAAATTCTAGAAAAAAGGGGGGTTGCCATGAGGGGGCCCCCTTTGAACAAATTCTGTGAAGAACTCCTGTTCTCTGAAGGCCTCCATTATTCCTGAAAGTCAAAATTAAGCAAAAAAAGCTAATGTCAGTCAAGCCTTGGCTTCCTCCCCATATCTAACCCACAAACTCATCCACTGATCATAATGTACAAAATCAAGTTTCGTATCGTCGTACTGCACGATCATTTTTCCGATGTTTTCTACTGACTGTGAACGACGTTCTCACTCACTCAAATGAACAGCACGGTTGCAGTAACAGCAACTGCGTTTAGGTGCAAATGAACAGCACACTTGCAGTAACAGCAACTGCGTTTAGGTGCAAATGAACAGCACATTTGCAGTAACAGCAACTGCGTTTAGGTGCAATTAAATAGCACACATGCACTAACAGCAACTGCGTTTATGTGCAAATAAATAGCACACGTGCAGTAACAGCTAATGCGTTTATGGGCAAAAAACAGCACACATGCAGTAAGAGCGACTGCGTTTATGGGCAAAAAAACAACAAACATGCAGTAAGAGCGACTGCGTTTATGGGCAAAAACACAGCAAACGTGCAGTAAGAGCGACTGCGTTTATGGGCAAAAACACAGCAAACGTGCAGTAAGAGCGACTGCGTTTATGGGCAAAAACACAGCAAACGTGCAGTAAGAGCGACTGCGTTTTTGGCCAAAAACACAGCAAACGTACAGTAAGAGCGACTGCGTTTATGGGCAAAAACACAACAAACGTGCAGTAAGAGCGACTGCGTTTATGGGCAAAAACACAGCAAACGTGCAGTAGGAGCGACTGCGTTTATGGGCAAAAACACAGCAAATGTGCAGTAAGAGCAACTGCGTTTATGGGCAAAAACACAGCAAACGTGCAGTAAGAGCGACTGCGTTTATGGGCAAAAACACAGCAAACGTGCAGTAGGAGCGACTGCATTTATGGGCAAAAACACAGCAAATGTGCAGTAAGAGCAACTGCGTTTATGGGCAAAAACACAGCAAACGTGCAGTAAGAGCGACTGCGTTTATGGGCAAAAACACAGCAAACGTGCAGTAGGAGCGACTGCGTTTATGGGCAAAAACACAGCAAATGTGCAGTAAGAGCAACTGCGTTTATGGGCAAAAACACAGCAAACGTGCAGTAAGAGCGACTGCGTTTATGGCCAAAAACACAGCAAACGCGCAGTAAGAGTGACTGCGTTTATGGGAAAAAACACAGCAAACGCGCAGTAAGAGCGACTGCGTTTATGGGCAAAAACACAGCAAACGTGCAGTAAGAGCGACTGCGTTTATGGGCTAAAAAACAGTAAACGTGCAGTAAGAGCGACTGCGTTTATGGGCAAAAACACAGCAAATGCGCAGTAAGAGCGACTGCGTTTATAGACAAAAACACAGCAAACGTGCAGTAAGAGCGACTGCGTTTATGGGCAAAAACACAGCAAACGTACAGTAAGAGCGACTGCGTTTATGGGAAAAAACACAGCAAAAGTGCAGTAAGAGCGACTGCGTTAATGGGCAAAGACACAGCAAACGTGCAGTAAGAGCGACTGCGTTTATGGGCTAAAAACAGTACACGTGCAGTAAGAGCGACTGCGTCCTATCCTATCCTATTTGCCCCATCAAAAACTGGTTGCTATGGAGGGTTGCTATGGACTGATGGCTATGGACTGGTTGCTATGGACTGGTTGCTATTGACTGGTTGCTATGGACTGGTTGCTATTGACGGGTTGCTATGGACGGGTTGCTATGGACGGTTGCTATGGACTGGTTGCTATGGACTGGTTGCTATGGACGGTTGCTTTGTACGGTTGCTATGGACTGGTTGCTATGGACTGGTTGCTATGAACGATTGCTATGGACTGGTTTCTATGGTCGGGTTGCTATGGTCTGGTTGCTATGAACTGGTTGCTATGAACTGGTTGCTATGGACGGTTGCTATGGACGGTTGCTATGGACTGGTTGCTATGGACTGGTTGCTATGGACTGGTTGCTATGGACGGTTGCTATGGACTGGTTGCTATGGATGGTTTCTTTGGACTGGTTGCTATGGACTGGTTGCTATGGACTTGTTGCTATGGATGTAATAAATAAATAAAAATAATATGGATAAACCACAAGTGATGCAAAGCCACAGAGGAGACGTGATGGGCGGAGTAACCGTGAGCGTGTCTCGCTGTCCTTTGTTTTATTTGGTTGAGTCTGATGTGGATAGAAAAAAAAAAGAAGGAACTTAATTCCTTCAGAATGGAAGGTGTATCGGTGACCGTTAGTGTCAAGGAAGCTGTAATGCTATGTATCACCTGGGGCGGTTGCTGTGACCTGGCTACCATGGCCAGCATGTGACCAGTTTTCTCACCCTCATCAAATTATATTTGGGAGGTGAAAAATCCTTTGTTGTCAGCTTGCTGTAAATGTACAGTGCGGTAGACTTTCTGTGCATCCGACCACCGCCTCTCATGGTCAGGCGTGGGAGCCCGCAGATATACTGTAGGTAGTTCCTGTCTGCTCCTGGTTTTAATTGTGTTAATTTCCTTTATGCACATCCCCTGAGTTCATACCTTATTTGTTTGTTGTCTATTTGTTATGGTTATTGATGTACCTCCTGGCTGACGATTGGTTTTGAAGTCTTATGTCTAATGATTTATTCTACTTTTATGTATTGCCTACTGCTCTTCTTTTTTTTAATCAAAAAGGTTTTTATTGCTCACAAAACATACAGTTAAAGAGAAAAATAGAATGACATCTTACACCCTGTATTCCAACATTCACAATAACAGAATTGCAGGTCAGACAACAAAAGTACGACTACAAATCATTTCACATATTCAATACACCATCTTGACCAGCTGGACCCACTTTGCCGAACCCCCGTCCACTCCCGCCCTTCCACCCCTCCGCTTTCCATGTATACCCCCAAATGTCTAGGCAGGGGACCCTGTCTGTTGTCTTCTGTCCCTACACCCCTCCAAGTAGCCTTGCCTGTACCAGTTCCAAGGGGCTTAGCCCAGGTGTCGCGAGCCATGGATCCCACAGTTTAAGAAATTTCCCTGCGTTCCCTCTGTGTTGGTATATGTATTTTTCCATTAATAGTGTTCTACCCACATGCTGAACCCAGGTCTTGGTCGAAGGGGGCTCCCTTGACTTCCAATGCAGGAGAATGAGCTTTCTCGCCTGGAACAATGCCCTGGCGAATGCCACTCTGGTGACCTCCTCCTCTATCACCCCCTCCAAAACACCCAGCAGGCAACAAAGTGGGTCCTGTGGAACGTTGGTCCGGAACACTGAATTCAGCGTAGCCAGGACCTCCGTCCAATATCTATGTAGCTTGGGGCAACGCCAGAGTAGGTGGATCAGATCCCCCTGGGCCGCCCTGCAACGTCCGCACAGCGGATCCGGAGCCCGGCCCATTCTGAAGAGTCTAACTGGGGTAAAGTGCACCCTTAGCAATATGTAGAGCTGGGATACCCTCTGTGACACATTCAGTGAGCAAGTATTTACGGCCTGTAGCGCCTCCTCCCACAACTCACCCTCGATGGGCCCTAAGTCTGTATCCCACTGTTCTGCCACCCTCATAGGATACCCCTCCAAAAATGATGCCAGGAGCATGTTGTAGCATTGCGAGATCATGCCCTTGGTATCTTGTGCAGAACACAACATTCGAAAAATCGGCGTGGGGGACTGGACCCACTCCGCAGCTTTCCCCTGAGCCCTCACTGCGTGCTGCAGTTGTAGGTAGTAGAACTGCATAGTGTGCGGTAGGTTAAATCTAGACCTTAACTCACTGAAAGGAAGCAAGGCCCCTCCCCGAAAGCCATGTTTAAGGTGCGTAACCCCAACGGACCTCCACCTATGGCCCTGGTCAATCTTGGCCTGCTCCTCATAGGAGTCATTCCCCCAGAAGGGGGCTGAACTCGGTGAACCCCACCACATTTTGAAGGTGCCTAACTTTATTCCATACCTTCTGAACTAGAGCATACGTGGGCATACGTTTATTGGGTTTTTAAAATTTACGAGCCTCCAACCCCTCAGGTATCGTGGCTGCCCCCGAGCCCCGCAGCTTAAGCCTAGCCGCAGAGGTCGTGGGCAACGGTTCCATGGCCCCTATTAAGTGTTGTAGCTGTGCCGCCAAGTAATACAACCAGGGATTGGGTAAAGCTAGGCCCCCTCCCTCCTTTGGGCGCTGCAGTTGTTCTAATTTTATCCTAGGGGTTTTGGTGTGCCACAGCAACTGTCTAAAAAGAGAGTTAACTACTCAAAATATTTTAAGGGTAACGACAATGGGTGCGTTATGGAGAAAATATAGTAGTCGTGGCATCAGTATCATTTTAATAAGGTTGGTTTTACCCGCTAGAGACATTTTCAGTCTGTTCCAAATTTGAATCTTATCCCTGAATTTGGACATCAGGGGGTACACATTCAGTTTGCAGTAATCTGTTATTATGGGGGATATCCAGACCCCCAAATACTTAAAAGATGGCACTACAGGGACAGGGCACGGTAGACTGCTCCCGGGCGCTGGCTCCCCATCTAGGAACATCAGGACCCACTTTGTCCAGTTAATGGTAAGGCCCGAGAAGCGGCCAAAGTCAGTGATAATGGACATGACCTGTCGCAGGGACTCCTCCGCATCCTCCAAAAAGAGGAGCATGTCGTCAGCATATAGCATGATCTTTTCATGCATGTCTCCATATCTGAACCCCCGGACCGCCTCGCAGTCCCTCACCAGGGCCGCAAGGGGCTCGATAGCCAAGGCAAAGAGCAGGGGGGACAGCCCTGCCTGGTCCCCCTACCCAGAGCGAAAGCATGGGACATCCTATCCGCCATTCGTATGGCCGCCTTTGGCGTAGCATACAAAAGCCGTACCCACCTCAGGAACCTAGGGCCGAAGCCAAACTTAGTCAGTACCGCCCAGAGGTACCGCCAGCCGACACTGTCGAAGGCCTTATTGGCATTTAGCGACAACAGTGCCCTGCTGCCGGCGGAGTCTGAGGGGGTCTGCATATTCAAGTATAACCCCTGAAGATTCATCGCAGTGGATTTACGTGGCATAAATCCTGCCTGGTCGGAGTGTATAATGGACAGAATAATTTTGTTCACCCGTATGGCCAGTACCTTCGCCAAAATTTTAACATCGCTTTGTAGGAGAGAAATGGGTCTATATGACCCGGGATCCAGCGGATCCTTGCCCGCCTTTAGTAATAGAATAATGTTCGCCCTCGTCATGGAGGGAGGCAGGTCACCCGAGTCAAACGAGGAGTTAAACACCTCAAGTAACTTGGGCAGCATCGCCTCCCCATACTGAGTATACACTTCTATGGGTATTCCATCATCTCCCGGGGCTTTACATGTGGGGAAGGATGCAGCCGCCTCCCAGAGTTCCTCCAGGGTAAGCGGCTTCTCCAACTCAGTCCTCGCCGCTCTACTCAAAACTGGGAGAGCCACCGCGTCAATGTAGCACTGCAGCTCTCCGGCCATGAAATCATCCCGCGACTTGTATAGTTCTGAATAAAAAGTAGCCAACTCCGTCAAAATTAGCTCTGGTTCGTTCACCAGTCATCCCCGCACATCACGGATCGCTCCTATGGCCGGGGACGCCTGCTGTGACCTGGCAATTCTGGCCAACAAGCGACCCGTCTTCTCCCCCTCCTCATAGTAGGCCTGCTGGGTGAAGAAGCGCTTTCGCTCCGCGGCGGAGGATCTCAGCCGGTCCAGGGAATCCTGGCCCAACATCCATGCCTCCCTCGCGGATTCTGAGGGGTCTATGACATAAGTTAGTTAAAAAATGCCTCACCTGGTCCTCGAGCCGCTCTAAGAGAGCAGACGAGTTGTATTTTATGGATGCAATTTCCTCAATAAATGTTCCTCGCAGACAGGCCTTGAAGGCATCCCAACTCAGGGCACGATCCTCCCCAATATTCCACAAAGTACTGCTCTATCCGGCGCACAACCTGATCATGGGAAGTAAACAGCTTCAACCAGAAGGCGTTCAATTTCCACGGGGCTCTGGGCAAAGAGGACACCGGGCGGGTAACCAGGTGAGCCACCAGTGGAGAATGGTCAGATACCCCCCTTGGGAAGTACTCCACCTTGGGGACCATATGGAGAACCTGAGGGGACCCCACACACAAATCAATATGGGACAAGGACCCATGCGTCTTAGAAAAACAGGAAAACTGTTTGACTGTGGGGTACCTAGCTCTCCAAACATCTAGCCATCCCACCTCCCCCAGCAATCTACTCAGTATTGTCCCCCTGCCCCCCTGAGGTACCTGGGCTGGGGGTGCCTGTCCACCCTAGGATCGATACATGCATTAAAATCCCCCATAACCATAACAGGGACATCTGGTTTGTTACCCAGGTAGGACAGAAGCAGTTGCAGCACCTCCCTAGAGAAAGGGGGGGGATATACACAAAAGCTAATACCATAGTGACTGAAAAATACCTTACAATATAAAAATACATATCTACCGAGAGTGTCTATAGCCACGTCTATTTCCTGGTAGGCCAAGGAGCTATGTACCAGCACACACACCCCCCGTGAATATGAGGTATGAGTGTAGTGGTATGCCTTGCCCACCCAGGAAAATCCCAGACACCCGACGTGTCTTTTGTGAGGTGAGTCTCCTGAAACCCCACAATAGCAGGGAGGAACTTCTTCAGGCCAGAACGAATTATAGTGCGTTTTAACGGGTCATGAACACCTCGCACATTCCAAGTCACTACTGGGGTGGTGGCCATGGTTGAATTAAGCAACACTCACTGTCTAAGGCTCGAGGCCTCCGGGTCATCTCAGGCAGGCGGGACCACCTCCGAGGCCGCCTTGAGTCCAGCAAGCAAACGTACATCAAGTGGTGTATTCCTGTGAGCAACGCAACAAAAACTGTCTGGTCCCCCTACCCAGAGCGAAAGCATGGGACATCCTATCCGCCATTCGTATGGCCGCCTTTGGTGTAGCATACAAAAGCCGTACCCACCTCAGGAACCTAGGGCCGAAGCCAAACTTAGTCAGTACCGCCCAGAGGTACCGTCAGCCGACACTGTCGAAGGCCTTATTGGCATCTAGCGACAACAGTGCCCTGCTGCCGGCGGAGCCAGAGGGGAGTCCAGCAAGCAAACGTACATCAAGTGGTGTATTCCTGTGAGCAACGCAACAAAAACTGTAAGCAGTAGAGAACTGAGCAAAAGTGTCCACATCTTGGCCCCATCCGGGGCAGAGGCAGAACTCCTCCACAACCCTCCATTGTGTTGACCCAGCAAACGATGTGTGCCATCAGGGCACCAAAAAATAAAGTCCCCCGGCCGGGGAAGATCAATAGCACCAAACATCTCGTAGGTTCATGCCCCCCACTGTAGCATAGAGTCCAGGGGGGGTGTATTTCTACTTTCGAAGCTCTCATTAGACGCTAACAAAGTATAAACAAGTAAAGTCCCGACTTGCAGGTAAGAACTTATCTGGTCTGCGGCGAACAATTTAGCATGCGTGAGCGCACGCAGGGCCTCAGTCTCCTCTGTCGTCCTCTCGGCGTCTCCTCAGGTCTTGTTCATTATGGTCAAGCCACTGCGCGGCGGATTCAAAAAAGGTAGCTTGGCCTCTCACCGTGACCCGCAGCTTGGCCGGGAACAGCATCGCGTACGTAACTTGTATCTTCTGCAAACTTGGCTCTCTTGCGCTGCACCTCAGCCGAGAAGTCTGGGTAGAACGATATCCTGGCTCCATTGTAGTGCACCGATCCCCTTTCCCTGGCCAGCTGCAGGATTATTTCCCTGTCCCGGTAGTTCAGGAGTCTGGCAAGCATGGATCTAGGGGGGCTGCCAGGGGGAAGGGGCCTGGGAGGCGTGTGGTGTGCCCTTTCTACCGCAAACAGCGTGGTAAAGGCCTCCTTGCCAAAAATGTCCTGGAGCCACGTCTCGATGAAGGTCGTGGGGTCCCTACCTTCCACCTTCTCCGGGAGCCCCACTATGCGGACATTGTTCCTTCTCAGGCAGTTCTCGATGTCATCCGCTTTCGCGGTGGCTTGCGCGGACTGCTGCAGTGCAGATCTGGCGTCCCTAGTAAGGGGTGGAAGTGCGTCCTCCACCTCGCTTATGCGGCCCTCCACCGCCGTGGTCCTCTCCCTGATCTTCTGGAGGTAATGGCGCATAATGGACACTGTCTCAGTAAGTTCCCCAAACTGCACCTTCAGGCCATCCACCGAGGCAGTGACCGAGGTCGTGCATTTCTGCACCGCCCGGAGGATTTCACTAAGCGTGGGCTGCAGGGCATCGTCCTGCATCTCCCCAAATAAGTCCTGCATGGTCTCCGAGGAGCTCTCAAGCGGCAGCGTATCATCCATGGCCGAGTCGCCATTTTGTCCCTGCACTCTCTGCGCCCATGTCAGCTGCGACGGAGCAGTGGAGCTGGTGGGGCCTTGCAATTTCTGTGTATAGTACAGCATGTCCTTGGGGGGCTCTCTCCTCTGTTGTTTGTGCGCCTTAGGAGCCTAACCGCCAGCCTCTGTGTGTTTTTCAGCCCGCGTGCTGCCTTCTGCTGCTGTGAGGCTCCAGCGCCATCTTGGATATCCATGGCCGCCGCTGCTGCGGCTCCCTTCTCGGGTTTACGGGTCATCCGGACCTCGCCGACCATCCAGACACCCTCCGTTACGGTCAGTGCAGCGTTGTGCCACAGGTAAACCGATCGCCTGCATCTGTAGTTGCCGGGAACAGGATCGGTTAAGGATCAGTAGCGGGAGCTCCGTGCAGTGCGACCGCTCACATGTGCATCCAGGCCACGCCTCCGCCCTACTGCTCTTCAATTGTACATGTAATGTGCAATTCGTTTAGTTTCTAATTTGTTCTTTTCCGAATTTTGGAAATTCAGAAATTCGTAAATAAATTTAGAATTTTCGCAATTCCGAATTTTCAAAATTCCGAATTTTCAAAATTATTTTTAATTCGAAAATTTAAAAATCAATTTCGTATATTTCCGAATGTTTTCCTTTCCAAATTTTCGTATTTCCGAATTACCAAAATTCGGATTTTTGGAAATTAGGATTTCGAATTGGTGGAAATTAGGATTTCAAATTTTCAAAATTCCGAATTTTCGAATTATGAAATTCGAAAATTCGAAAATCTAAAATGAGAAAATCCAAATTTCAGAAAATCCGAATTTCAGAAATTCTGAATTATGAAAATGCGAAAATTAAAAAATTAAAAAAAAATATCAAATTTAAAAATTCGAACATTCGGAATTACGGAAATTCGGAAATACAATATTTTTTAGATTTTTTTTAAATTTTAAAATTTTTAATTTTCGAATTCGAAAATGAAAAAATTCGAAAATTGTGGAATTTTAGAATTTTTAAATTTTCGAAAATTCGGAATTTCGAAAATTCGAAAAATAAAAAAATCGAAAATTAAAAAATTCGAATTTTTAAATTTTCGAAAATTCGGAATTTAAGAAATTAGAAAATGAAAAAAGTCGAAATTTTAAAATTCGAAAATCTGAGGGGCGTGGTCTGGCCTGACACGGAGATGGCTGCTTAGCTGAGGAGCTCCCGTTATCGCCGACTTACCCAAACGTATGCAGAAGGATTTCATTAATCGAAATAGCTCCATATGATGGAGACAGCATCTAGACCCTCCTCAGCCTCAAGATCCCGCTCTCCCCGTATTACCGCCGGTAGAAACAGTCGTACAATCCCGGCGTTGATCCAGTCACAGAGGACAAATATGGTGTCATCTACCCGCTCATCAACACAAGATACACCTACTCCGCCTCAGGACCCAAGTACCTCTGTTCCTATGCAATCTCTGTTACCACTGGGTGATGCCGTGAATTTATCACCCCCCTCTCTCAACATCCAGGACCTGAAAGCCATAGCTACTGACATAAAAGATACCCTGTCAGCTGCCATAGCAGAACTGCGTGTAGACATCCACGCGCTGACTGACAGGGTTCATGAGGTGGAACACGTAGCAGCTCAAAATGACTTGGTCCTCCATAGGGTAACTAGAAAAATGGATACCCATACCCTACAACTGAGAGAGGCTCAACGCCATATCGAGGACCTTGAGAACCGAAGCAGACGCCATAATCTACGCCTCAGAGGACTCCCGGAAACCATTGACTCAGACCGATTATCCACTGAGGTAACTAACTTATTCAATAATCTACTGGGCCGTCCTCCTCAAACACCAATTAATATGGAGCGCATCCACAGAGCCTTACGTCCTAGAGGAAGAGATTCAGACCCCCCTAGAGACATTATTTGCTGTATAGTGGATTTTAAGTTAAAGGAAGACATTTTAAGACAAGCCAGGCTTAGACAACAACTTTTACATGAAGGGATACCGGTAAAAAAATGTCAGGATCTATCAGGTATCACCCTTCAGCATCGCAGAGATTTGAAACCTTTATTGGAAATATTAAAGTCCAATGCTATACAATATAGATGGAAATGTCCTTTTTGCCTCTCTGCTACTCGAGCAGGCCGCACAGCCCTACTGAAAGTGCCTGAAGACCTTCATGCATTCTGTGTTGCTATGGAGATTCCACAACCTGAGGTACCTAATTGTTATGCGGAATTCAACGTGCAATCTAAAAAACAACTCTCCCTCAGGGAAGACAAAGAACCGATGGATAGCTAAGCAGCAAGTATGCGTAGAAGAAGATCACCATCTATATATTGGAGAAGAACCAACCATCTAGAGCAGGGGTGGGCAATTATTTTTTCGATGGGGCCACATGAGAAACTAAAAATATTTTGGAGGGCCGGGCCAAAAGGCTAAACTCAATACTGCATAAAATCAATTGTATTTCTTTATAAAAAACAGTAAATATCATTGTTGGACAACTGGTACGAGTACTTGTTATAGTTAAACAATGAAAAAGTGAGGTTGCCTTACAAGAATTTTTTTTTAATTTATTAAACAAAATTTCCCAAAACAATAAACATTTTTCACTATTTGTGACTCATATTAGTGAAAATTTCCAATCACGTTCACTCAAACACATTTTGAGTTTCATTTACTGTTGGAAAGAGGTTCTTAGCATTCTCAAGACATAATGCAAAGACACTCCAAATCTTAAAGGGGTAGTCAATAGTGTTGAGCAGAATATGCCATATTCGATTTCGCGATATATCTCGAATATATATTCGAATATTCGAGATATATTCGCTAAATTCGAATATTCGTGATATTTTATCGAAATTAATTGATTGCGATTTTTCGCTATTGCGAATGCGAAAATAATTGCGATTTTTTTAATAACTGCGGTAGGAGCGCTCTGATTGGCTTAGAATATTCGTGATATTTTATCGAAATATCGCAACATGCGAATGCGATATTTATTGCGGAATTTCGAGATATGCTGGAGGAGCGCTCTGATTGGCTCAGAATATTCGTGATATTTTATCGAAATATCGCAACATGCGAATGCGATATTTATTGCGGAATTTCGAGATATGCTGGAGGAGCGCTCTGATTGGCTCAGAATATTCGTGATATTTTATCGAAATATCGCAACATGCGAATGCGATATTTATTGCGGAATTTCGAGATATGCTGGAGGAGCGCTCTGATTGGCTCAGAATATTCGTGATATTTTATCGAAATATCGCAACATGCGAATGCGATATTTATTGCGCAATTTCGAGATATGCTGGAGGAGCGCTCTGATTGGCTCAGAATATTCCTGATATTTTATCGAAATATCGCAACATGCGAATGCGAAATTGATTGCAGATATTTCGAAAACTGCTGTAGCAGCACTCTGAAATCGAATATGTATGATATTTTAACCAAAAAACATATTGCGATTGCGATTTTTCGATCGCGCATGCGCAATTGCGCGAACAACACGCGACCATTTCCTGGAGCCTTGCCAGTTTCCAACTTATGATCGCAGCGCAATCACACAGCAACATGGTTGGAAGCAATTTCACTAAGTCTGAGGAAAAGTTGCTGATTTGTGTAAGTATTTTGACCACTGTTATTTCATCATCTTCAACTGCATTTTAGTCTAGTTTAAAAGTTAGTATATATGATCAGATATTAGTATTTCACAAAAAATGTGTCTCCTGCTTTTACAAAACTACAAGTCCCAGCATGCCTGGACAGCTGCAGACACCCTGGTTGGCAAATGTGTATTTAGGCACTTTTCCTTGTTATTTAGCATAATGAATTTAACATTTTTTTGGACATAGGACGTATGCGAACGTCCTGACTTCAGTGTCCTCAAGGCCCAAGGACGTTCGAATACATATTGCCCTTTAGATGTTGCAGAACTACAACTTCCAGCATGCCTGGGAATGCTGGCACTTCTAGTATTGTAAGTTCTGCAGGCCCCCGTTTTTCAGGCCTTTATGCACGGGTCTCTAAACTGTGGCACCCTAGATGCAGCAAAAGTAAAATTCTTAGCATGCACTAACAGACCGTGGCTGATGGGAGTAGTAGTTTTGCAACAGCTGGAGGTGGACTGGTCTTGAAACCCAGAGTTAGGTAACAAACCCGTAGTGTTTTGCAACCATCCTGCCTCCAGCTGTTTTTTTCCTGTTGAAAAGCCTGTGGCGTGCAAAACACAACCCAAAAACTCCACCCGGATGCAGTGAAAAATGTGCACACACCTAAAGAGTGACATCACAAAAAACTGCGACGGGTACATACGTCAGTGATCCTCCGAAAAGGTCCCGTCTCTGACCCCCCGGGGCGTTAGGCTCCTGACAGGGAAAAGAGTTACTGTGGTCCATACAGCCGAAGCCATATGGACCCATCTCGGTCCAAGCAGCGCAATCAACACGCGAACAACACGCGACCATTTCCTGGACCCTTGCCAGTTTCCAACTTTTTGATCGCAACGCAATCGCAGAGCAAGATGGTTGGAAGTAATTTCACTGTATCTGAGGAAAATTTGCTGATTTGTGTAAGTATTTCGACCACTGTTATTTCATTATCTTCAACTGCATTTCAGTCTAGTTTAAAAGTTAGTATATATGATCAGATATTAGTATTTCACAAAAAATGTGTCTCCTGCTTTTACAAAACTACAAGTCCCAGCATGCCTGGACAGCTGCAGACACCCTGGTTGGCAAATGTGTATTTAGGCACTTTTCCTTGTTATTTAGCATAATGAATTTAACATTTTTTTGGACATAGGACGTATGCGAACGTCCTGACTTCAGTGTCCTCAAGGCCCAAGGACGTTCGAATACATATTGCCCTTTAGATGTTGCAGAACTACAACTTCCAGCATGCCTGGGAATGCTGGCACTTCTAGTATTGTAAGTTCTGCAGGCCCCCGTTTTTCAGGCCTTTATGCACGGGTCTCTAAACTGTGGCACCCTAGATGCAGCAAAAGTAAAATTCTTAGCATGCACTAACAGACCGTGGCTGATGGGAGTAGTAGTTTTGCAACAGCTGGAGGTGGACTGGTCTTGAAACCCAGAGTTAGGTAACAAACCCGTAGTGTTTTGCAACCATCCTGCCTCCAGCTGTTTTTTTCCTGTTGAAAAGCCTGTGGCGTGCAAAACACAACCCAAAAACTCCACCCGGATGCAGTGAAAAATGTGCACACACCTAAAGAGTGACATCACAAAAAACTGCGACGGGTACATACGTCAGTGATCCTCCGAAATGGTCCCGTCTCTGACCCCCCGGGGCGTTAGGCTCCTGACAGGGAAAAGAGTTACTGTGGTCCATACAGCCGAAGCCATATGGACCCATCTCGGTCCAAGCAGCGCAATCAACACGCGAACAACACGCGACCATTTCCTGGACCCTTGCCAGTTTCCAACTTTTTGATCGCAACGCAATCGCAGAGCAAGATGGTTGGAAGTAATTTCACTGTATCTGAGGAAAATTTGCTGATTTGTGTAAGTATTTCGACCACTGTTATTTCATTATCTTCAACTGCATTTCAGTCTAGTTTAAAAGTTAGTATATATGATCAGATATTAGTATTTCACAAAAAATGTGTCTCCTGCTTTTCCAAAACTACAAGTCCCAGCATGCCTGGACAGCTGCAGACACCCTGGTTGGCAAATGTGTATTTAGGCACTTTTCCTTGTTATTTAGCATAATGAATTTAACATTTTTTTGGACATAGGACGTATGCGAACGTCCTGACTTCAGTGTCCTCAAGGCCCAAGGACGTTCGAATACATATTGCCCTTTAGATGTTGCAGAACTACAACTTCCAGCATGCCTGGGAATGCTGGCACTTCTAGTATTGTAAGTTCTGCAGGCCCCCGTTTTTCAGGCCTTTATGCACGGGTCTCTAAACTGTGGCACCCTAGATGCAGCAAAAGTAAAATTCTTAGCATGCACTGACAGACCGTGGCTGATGGGAGTAGTAGTTTTGCAACAGCTGGAGGTGGACTGGTCTTGAAACCCAGAGTTAGGTAACAAACCCGTAGTGTTTTGCAACCATCCTGCCTCCAGCTGTTTTTTTCCTGTTGAAAAGCCTGTGGCGTGCAAAACACAACCCAAAAACTCCACCCGGATGCAGTGAAAAATGTGCACACACCTAAAGAGTGACATCACAAAAAACTGCGACGGGTACATACGTCAGTGGCCCTCCGAAAAGGTCCCGTCTCTGACCCCCGGGGCGTTAGGCTCCTGACAGGGAAAAGAGTTAGCAACGCATATCTCCTCTATACGTGTATCCTGTGTTGTTAATAATATATTCATAATTATGCAAATGATAATGGCTGCTATATTTATGCAAAAAAGGTGGCGACCGAAATGGCAGGATATAAAATCTGTCATGTTACCCCTGTCATTGATTAATAAGGCGAGAATGCTTCCAATTGTTGAATAGCATACATTTACGTCATATATCCATAAGGCTGTCAACAGAAGTATTACAATATACTTTGTTCTTCATCTTGCAGAAGTTCCTGGAAACAGGATACGATAAGCTGCGGAGGCAGCCAGAGAAAAGGGCTGTGGTCAGCGCCCTAATCGCTGACTTTGGCGGCCAACACGACCACAATGTAATTGTGAAGAAGTGGTCTGACCTGAAGAGGCGCCAAATGGATGAGGTCAGACGTCTTCGGGCTAAATATCATCCAGGTAAGTTATTGTTGACAGTTATGTTTTTTTTTTAAAAAGTGTATTTTGTGCGTGAACTCGAAAGAGAGAGGAGCCGGCCTGCAGGAGTTGGGAGGCCTCCCCCAGAGGCAATCTGCCACCTTTCTCCATGCCCCGGTTGGCAATGGCGGGTGTGAGGGGGTCCTCCCAACCCAACCTCGCATAGCACACCCACCAGGGGCGGGGCTGAGACCACCAAACTCAATTCACAGGT
This sequence comes from Rana temporaria, assembly GCF_905171775.1. NCBI lineage: Eukaryota > Metazoa > Chordata > Amphibia > Anura > Ranidae > Rana > Rana temporaria. The sequence continues at coordinate 72,728,393 of NC_053495.1, forward strand.
AGCCGAGAGCGGGATCCGAACCCCTAGCTGCAGAGGTGAATCACTTGTCAGTGCAGTGGCAATCGCGTGGAGCCACCGCAGCTCCTTTGGTGACAGTTATGTAAGGTCATATGTAATTCATGTAAGGTCAGATGTTGTTAACCAAGATGCCATGTTGTGCTAACATATATCACCACCAGCCAAGGTATTCATAGTACTGTTGAAAAAAGACATGGGACAGCAGACAGGAACACAGAAGTTATGTGGGAACATAATTTTCCCATTGCTTTGCATGGGACTTTAAAGAAAAACCCCGACCATGGCAAGTGGGGGTGGGTAAGGTTTAAACCACCTATCCTATGTTTGTGGCTGACATATAAGTAACCTGTGTGCCAAGTTTCATATAAATATCTTTAGCCGTTTGTACGTGATGCTGGAACATACATACATACATACATACATACATACATACATTTATGCACAAACACACACGTTGAGTTTTATATATATAGATTACCACTAAATTCCTGTGTTAGGCGTGGGGTTGTTATAGTAATCCCGTGTGCTCCATCAGGCCCTTTTTTTAACATGAGATGGTCTGAACAAAACAAAGTAGACAAAAACAGCTCATTTTAACATGGTTGCATCCCAGCTCACGCTCAGTCCCCTGTAGTGCCCACAAGACCCTTTAATATAACATTGTCCCATTGGTTAACTGTCTATATAAATCAATTTGTATTCATATACAATACAGCAGAGTACACAGAATTTGCATACGTCATTAGAAAACATTTTTATAATATATGAACATTGTGTTATTATAGGAGCTCCAATGCCAGTTGTCCGCGCCAAGCGCAGAAGGCGCCAGGCCGATGAGGAGGAGGATGCGGCAGAGGAGGATGCGGCAGAGGAGGAGATGCATGAGGAGGAGCAGCCAGGGCCCTCCCACTCCCCAACCCCAGCTCCTGTTGAGGAGCAAGCTGAGGAGCTTCCCCCCCCCCACCACCCCAACTTCTCAAGCAGAAGAGCAGGAGGAAGAGAGCGGTCCTGTGAGCCTCATTCAGGAAGGTAAATATGTGCACAATGATTAATAACATTTCAACAACAAAATGTAGATATAAAAATGGACAACATATAAAGCGCACCTGTCAGATTGTAGAACCATAATATGGTATTGATGCTAGAAGTATACAGGTAGTGCATAATTATTAGGCAAGTTGTATTTTTTGAGCATTCATTTTATTATTGAACAACAACCATGTTCTCAATGAACCCCAAAAACTCATTAATATCAAAGCTGAATTTTTTTGGAAGTATTTTTTAGTTTGTTTTTAGTGTTAGTTATTTTCGGGGGATATCTGTGTGTGCAGGTGACTACTATTACTGTGCAGAATTATTAGGCAACTTAACCAAAAAATAAATAGATAGCCATTTCAATGATTTATTTTTAACAGTGAAACCAATATAACATCTCAACATTCACAAATACACATTTCTGACATTTAAAAACAAAACAAAAACAAATCAGTGACCAATATAGCCACCTTTCTTTGCAAGGACACTCAAAAGCCTGACATCCATGGATTCTGTCAGTGTTTTGATCTGTTCACCATCAACATTGCGTGCAGCAGCAACCACAGCCTCCCAGACACTGTTCAGAGAGGTGTACTGTTTTCCCTCCTTGTAAATCCCACATTTGATGATGGACCACAGGTTCTCAATGGGGTTCAGATCAGGTGAACAAGGAGGCCATGTCATTACTTTTTTTTATTTAATACCCTTTCTTGCCAGCCACGCTGTGGAGTACTTTGACACGTGTGATGGAGCATTGTCCTGCATGAAAATCATGTTTTTCTTGAAGGATGGTGACTTTTTCCTGTACCACTGCTTGAAGAAGGTCTCTTCCATAATCTGGCAGTAGGACTGGGAGTTGAGCTTGACTCCATCCTCAATCCGAAAAGGCCCCACAAGCTCATCTTTGATGATACCAGCCCAAACCAGTACTCCACCACCACCTTGCTGGCGTCTGAGTTGGACTGGAGCTCCCTGCCCTTTACCAATCCAGCCACGGGCTCTTCCATCTGGCCCATCAAGACTCACTCTCATTTCAGCAGTCCATAAAACCTTAGAAAAATCTTTCTTGAGATATTTATTGGCACAGTCTTGACGTTGCAGCTTGTGTGTCTTGTTCAGTGGTCATCGTCTTTCAGCCTTTCTTACCTTGGCCATGTCTCTGGGTATTGCACACCTTGTGCTTTTGGGCACCCCAGTGATGTTGCAGCTCTGAAATATGGCCAATCTTGTGGCAAGTGGCATCTTGGCAGCTGCACGCTTAACTTTTCTCAGTTCATGGGCAGTTATTTTGCACCTTTGTTTTTCCACACGCTTCTTTTGTTTGATGATCACGCTTCAGAAGCTTTGCAACTCTGCTGCATCCCTCTGCTAGATATCTCTCTATTTTGGACTTTTCAGAGTCTGTCAAATCCTTCTTTTGGCCAATTTTGCCAAAGAAAAGGAAATTGACTAATAATTATGCACACCTGATATAGAGTGTTGATGTCATTAGACCACACACCTTCTCATTACAGAGATGTACATTACCTAATATGCCTAATCTGTAGTAGGCTTTCGAGCCTATACAGCTTGGAGTAAGACAACATGCATAAAGAGGATGATGTGGTCCAAATACTCATTTGCCTAATAATTCTGCACTCCCGGGATGTGTTAGACACATAACAAGTGTATACACATGATAATGATTGATTAATAAGCAAAAAAAAATATTTATTTATTTGGTAACGTTATTTGAAATCCAAATGTTTTTTTTTATTATATCCTAAAAGCATCAAGAGATATGAGGAGGCAAAATATACTCATCGAAAAGACGCACCAGAAGATCCTTCAGAACCAGCGGAAGATGAGCTACCTCACCCAACAAAATGCTCTGCTAGAGCAGCAGCTATCGGGTCAGATTGCGGAAATGCACCGCATTCAGAAACGGATTGAGAGCTATATTTAAATTTATTTTTGTATTAAAAAAACTTATTTTTTGGAAATGTTTCATTTCTTTTTGAGATAGAGTTGTAGGTTTTTCAACACATCTAACTTCACATCAAACAAATCAACATCAACACATTTAACTTCATAATAAGCAAAAACATTTTATACTATTATTTTATTTAACATTAACCTAGGACAAACTAAAGCACACGACACAGACACGACGAACACAAAATAAACTGTTGAAAAATGAACATAACAAAAGCAACAATATATATATATATATACAAAGAGAGAGAGAGGGAGAGCAAGAAAGAGAGAGAATGCAGATGAGCTCTTGCAGTCAGCCCAATGGTTGCAGTATAAATGCCGCAAAACAGGGTTTAACATAAGGTTCATTGTTATAGTTACACTTGCTGTTTAGATCCGGTCTGGTAGTCCGGTCTGGTAGCTTGTAGCGGAGGCTGTTGGTGGATCCGCTGTGCCAGAAAGGTCATGAAGCTTTACTCAGCATGGAGGCAGCAGCAGGAGTATTAAAATATAATATAACTAGACAATGCATTTCCTGAGGAAAATGCGAGTGGGAATGCTGAATAGCTTAATTGGTGAGCCCCTTGCCAAAGACATTCACCATAACCACTACACTATCTTTAGGACACACAGCTTCTTTCTCTATCTGCAAAGTATAGAGTATGCTGACTTCCTGGTCGCCCCTCCCCCCTCAATAGGTTTCCCCTCCCCCCCAGGTCAGTGAGGAGGAATATTGCACTGAGGTCAGGAAAGTTATTTATGGAAAGAAATAACATTACAAACGCTTTTAATTCACAGATCTAATACATGATTTAAGCCTCCAAACAAAGCTTAATAAATCCTCAAACGTACATGCAATTGATACAACGACTACACCGTTTGAAATACACGGCCCTTGTAAACGCATCGATATGAAATTTATGTAGATAAACTTAAAAATGTGGCCATGTCTGCGATTTAGAAAAGAGCGTCTTTGTGAGTTCTGCAGCAACATTTTTTAGATAATTTCACATGAGAGTCTATGAGACATAATTTCTGGCTGTTGCTCCAATAATTAAAACTAAAATACGTATCGCAGAATTGGTCACATTGCCATAAACCAGACAAGCATAGCTACGTTTTGATATAAAAATTGTGTATGAAAAGTAGATCTTGTGGGCGTGAGACCAATTTGTTTCCCCTTTTTGTAAAGATATTTTTAATTACAAAGATCTCCAATGTTAAGGTCACATGACAGACTCTAAATCCCCTCCATAGGATTACATTATAACCTATTGCATTTTTGTGAAAAATTCGCAAAACGTAAATTGCGTTTTCACCAAAAAATTGTAAACGATAACGATCTGAAAAGTCATAGCCGGATAGCTAAATATTTTGTGACCGCTTTAAAGTTTTTTCAGTGTCTGTAAGTGAAAGTATGAAGTAGCTGAAACTTTTGGCATGGCATGTGAATTCAAAGGGGAAAAGGATGTTCTCATTGACTTCAATGTTTAAAAAAAGGGTCTAAAAGATTAAAATTTATAAAAGTGTAAAAAGTAGAAAAAAACTTGAAGAAGTCCCATCATTAGCTGAACGAGACGAACATTTTTACAGTTGAATGGTCTCAATAGCTGAAAGTATGCCGAAGTTACGCAGAACCAAAAAACGTAAGGAATAATAAGATTACTAAATTTACGGATATCAATACTGGAAATGTTTATTAAAGCCTTCACACTAATTAAGATTAATACATTTACGGGTATCCATACTAGGAATGCTTATTAAAGCATTCCCACTAAGTATCACACAGGCATGATTTACAAGCAGTAGTGGTAATAGTAATACATAGCATAAAAACACTTGGGGAATACTTTACAGCATCAGTAGTGGTCATAGTAGTCAATAGTGTACCAAAAAATTGGGACACAGGTGTCTTGACTGAGCTGTAATAGTAGTAGTAGACATTGACAATACAGTGTCAAATCACTCGGGCAAGAGGTGCCATGATGAACAGCAGTCTTAATAAGAGTATATAGGGTGTGAAATAACTGCTGACATAGGTGTCTTGACTGGGCAGCAGAAGCAGCAGTAGTAGTATTAACAGTAGTAGTTGATACAGAGTCATATCACATGGGCAGGAGGTGCCATGATGAACAGCAGTAGGAATAGGAGTATATAGAGTGTCAAATAACTGCTGACATAGGTGTCTTGACTGGGCAGCAGCAGCAGAAGCAGCAGTAGTATTAACAGTAGTAGTTGATACAGAGTCATATCACATGGGCAGGAGGTGCCATGATGAACAGCAGTAGGAATAGGAGTATATAGAGTGTCAAATAACTGCTGACATAGGTGTCTTGACTGGGCAGCAGCAGCAGCAGAAGCAGCAGCAGTAGTATTAACAGTAGTAGTTGATACAGAGTCATATCACATGGGCAGGAGGTGCCATGATGAACAGCAGTAGGAATAAGAGTATATAGAGTGTTAAACAACTGCTGACATAGGTATATTGACTGGGCGGCAGCAGCAGCTGAAGCAGCAGTAGTAGTATTAACAGTAGTAGTTGATACAGAGTCATATCACATGGGCAGGAGTTGCCATGATGTACAGCAGTCTTAATAAGAGTATATAGAGTGTGAAATAACTGCTGACATAGGTGTATTGACTGGGCGGCAGCAGCAGCAGAAGCAGCAGTAGTAGTATTAACAGTAGTAGTTGATACAGAGTCATATCACATGGGCAGGAGGTGCCATCATGAACAGCAGTAGGAATAGGAGTATATAGAGTGTCAAATAACTGCTGACATAGGTGTCTTGACTGGGCAGCAGCAGCAGAAGCAGCAGTAGTATTAACAGTAGTAGTTGATACAGAGTCATATCACATGGGCAGGAGGTGCCATGATGAACAGCAGTAGGAATAAGAGTATATAGAGTGTTAAACAACTGCTGACATAGGTGTATTGACTGGGCGGCAGCAGCAGCTGAAGCAGCAGTAGTAGTATTAACAGTAGTAGTTGATACAGAGTCATATCACATGGGCAGGAGTTGCCATGATGTACAGCAGTCTTAATAAGAGTATATAGAGTGTGAAATAACTGCTGACATAGGTGTATTGACTGGGCGGCAGCAGCAGCAGAAGCAGCAGTAGTAGTATTAACAGTAGTAGTTGATACAGAGTCATATCACATGGGCAGGAGGTGCCATGATGAACAGCAGTAGGAATAAGAGTATATAGAGTGTTAAACAACTGCTGACATAGGTGTATTGACTGGGCGGCAGCAGCAGCAGAAGCAGCAGTAGTAGTATTAACAGTAGTAGTTGATACAGAGTCATATCACATGGGCAGGAGGTGCCATCATGAACAGCAGTAGGAATAGGAGTATATAGAGTGTCAAATAACTGCTGACATAGGTGTCTTGACTGGGCAGCAGCAGCAGAAGCAGCAGTAGTATTAACAGTAGTAGTTGATACAGAGTCATATCACATGGGCAGGAGGTGCCATGATGAACAGCAGTAGGAATAAGAGTATATAGAGTGTTAAACAACTGCTGACATAGGTGTATTGACTGGGCGGCAGCAGCAGCTGAAGCAGCAGTAGTAGTATTAACAGTAGTAGTTGATACAGAGTCATATCACATGGGCAGGAGTTGCCATGATGTACAGCAGTCTTAATAAGAGTATATAGAGTGTGAAATAACTGCTGACATAGGTGTATTGACTGGGCGGCAGCAGCAGCAGAAGCAGCAGTAGTAGTATTAACAGTAGTAGTTGATACAGAGTCATATCACATGGGCAGGAGGTGCCATGATGAACAGCAGTAGGAATAAGAGTATATAGAGTGTTAAACAACTGCTGACATAGGTGTATTGACTGGGCGGCAGCAGCAGCAGAAGCAGCAGTAGTAGTATTAACAGTAGTAGTTGATACAGAGTCATATCACATGGGCAGGAGGTGCCATCATGAACAGCAGTAGGAATAGGAGTATATAGAGTGTCAAATAACTGCTGACATAGGTGTCTTGACTGGGCAGCAGCAGCAGAAGCAGCAGTAGTATTAACAGTAGTAGTTGATACAGAGTCATATCACATGGGCAGGAGGTGCCATGATGAACAGCAGTAGGAATAAGAGTATATAGAGTGTTAAACAACTGCTGACATAGGTGTATTGACTGGGCGGCAGCAGCAGCTGAAGCAGCAGTAGTAGTATTAACAGTAGTAGTTGATACAGAGTCATATCACATGGGCAGGAGTTGCCATGATGTACAGCAGTCTTAATAAGAGTATATAGAGTGTGAAATAACTGCTGACATAGGTGTATTGACTGGGCGGCAGCAGCAGCAGAAGCAGCAGTAGTAGTATTAACAGTAGTAGTTGATACAGAGTCATATCACATGGGCAGGAGGTGCCATCATGAACAGCAGTAGGAATAGGAGTATATAGAGTGTCAAATAACTGCTGACATAGGTGTCTTGACTGGGCAGCAGCAGCAGAAGCAGCAGTAGTATTAACAGTAGTAGTTGATACAGAGTCATATCACATGGGCAGGAGGTGCCATGATGAACAGCAGTAGGAATAAGAGTATATAGAGTGTTAAACAACTGCTGACATAGGTGTATTGACTGGGCGGCAGCAGCAGCTGAAGCAGCAGTAGTAGTATTAACAGTAGTAGTTGATACAGAGTCATATCACATGGGCAGGAGTTGCCATGATGTACAGCAGTCTTAATAAGAGTATATAGAGTGTGAAATAACTGCTGACATAGGTGTATTGACTGGGCGGCAGCAGCAGCAGAAGCAGCAGTAGTAGTATTAACAGTAGTAGTTGATACAGAGTCATATCACATGGGCAGGAGGTGCCATCATGAACAGCAGTAGGAATAGGAGTATATAGAGTGTCAAATAACTGCTGACATAGGTGTCTTGACTGGGCAGCAGCAGCAGAAGCAGCAGTAGTATTAACAGTAGTAGTTGATACAGAGTCATATCACATGGGCAGGAGGTGCCATGATGAACAGCAGTAGGAATAAGAGTATATAGAGTGTTAAACAACTGCTGACATAGGTGTATTGACTGGGCGGCAGCAGCAGCTGAAGCAGCAGTAGTAGTATTAACAGTAGTAGTTGATACAGAGTCATATCACATGGGCAGGAGTTGCCATGATGTACAGCAGTCTTAATAAGAGTATATAGAGTGTGAAATAACTGCTGACATAGGTGTATTGACTGGGCGGCAGCAGCAGCAGAAGCAGCAGTAGTAGTATTAGCAGTAGTAGTTGATACAGAGTCATATCACATGGGCAGGAGGTGCCATGATGAACAGCAGTAGGAATAAGAGTATATAGAGTGTTAAACAACTGCTGACATAGGTGTATTGACTGGGCGGCAGCAGCAGCTGAAGCAGCAGCAGTAGTAGTATTAACAGTAGTAGTTGATACAGAGTCATATCACATGGGCAGGAGTTGCCATGATGTACAGCAGTCTTAATAAGAGTATATAGGGTGTGAAATAACTGCTGACATAATTGTCTTGACTGATCCAAAGGAGTCATGGGAGAAAATCATGTGGTCAGATGAGACTATAATATAATTTTTTGATCATAATTTCACTAACCGTGTTCGGAGGAAGAATAATGATGAGTACCATGCCAAGAACGCCATCCCTAATGTGAAGCATGGGGGTGGTAGCATCATGCTTTGGTGGTGTTTTTCTGCACATGGGACAGGGTGACTGCACTGTATTAAGGAGAGGATGACCGGGGCCATGTATTGCAAGATTTTGGGCAACAACCTCCTTCCCTGAGTTAGAGCTTTGAAGATGGGTCGAGGCTGGGTCTTCCAACATGAGAATGACCCAAAGCACACAGCCAGGATAACCAAGGATTGGCTCTGTAAGGAGCATATCAAGGTTCTGGCGTGGCCTAGCCAGTCTCCAGACCTAAACCCAATAGAGAATCTTTGGAGGGAGCTCAAACTCCGTGTTTCTCAGCGATAGCCCAGAAACATGACTGATGTAGAGAAGATCTGTGTGGAGGAGTGGGCCAAAATCCCTCCTCCAGTGTGTGCAAAGCTGGTGTAAAACTACAAGAAATGTTTGACCGCTGTAATTGCAAAGAAAGCCTACTGTACCAAATATTAACATTGATTTTCTCTGATGTTGAAATAGTTATATTCAGCACTGTAAATACATCAGGTCCGGGGCTTCATCAGGGAATGCATGGCAAGGGACCCTTCAGCGCCCTGAACCGACGACGGGTGCCAGAAAGTCACCGCCGATCCAGGACTCATTCATCTTTATGAATGTGAGTCTGTCCACGGAGTCTGTGGACAGACGGGTCCTCTTGTCCGTGACCACCCCACCTGCCGCGCTGAATGTCCGCTCAGATAGTACGCTGGAGGGGGGGCAAGACAATAACTCCAGCGCATACTGAGCGAGCTCGCGGCAGGTGTCCAATCTGGCAACCCAGTACTCCATGGGGTCGTCGGTGCTCATACTGTCAGAAGCACCGACGGACGCCATGTAGTCTGCCACCATGTGGGCCAGCCGCTGGTGGTGACTGCTGCTGCTGCTGCTGGTGGTGGTACTGGGTCGCTCGGTTTGGAAGAACATCCTCATCTCTTCCATTAGGTCCCCTGCTCGGCTGCAGCTGGGTGCAGCCACCTGCTGGGTGAGATGAGGGGGGACAACTGGAGGCCGGGGAGTTGCCTGCTCCAACCGTCTGACAATGGCTGCCTGCAGTTCCTCCATCCGGTGCTGCCTCCGGCTGGCTGGGATGAACTGCTCCAGTTTCCCCTTGCACCTGGGATCCAAAAGGGTGGCCATCCAGAAATCATCCCTCGTCTTGATGGTCTTAACCCGGGGGTCCCTCCTGAGGCATCTCAGCATGTGGGCAGCCATGGGGAAGAGCACAGCCCGCTGTGACTCCTCAATGCTGGCCAGGTGAATGAGGTGCGACTCTTCATCCCTGAGGCGCTGCTGGTCAAACTCAGACATGCCCAACCCCCGGACTATCGGTGCCCCCAACACCGGCTCTCCCTCCTGACCAGGCCCTGACTCCGGGACGACACCAGCAACCACCTCCTCCTCCTCTTCATCATCATCATACTCCTCCTCCTCCTCCTCCTCGTCCTGGCCCTGGTCTCGGTGGAGCATTGCTGACTCCTCCTGCTCCACCAAGGCACTCTCCCCAGCCTCGAGCAGGCGATCTAGTGTCCTCTCCAGCATGAACAGTATTGGCAGCACGCTATTGAGGCCAATTTGCTCACTGCTGACCATCTTGGTCGCCTGCTCGAAGGAGGACAACACTTGGCAGACCTGGTTTATCTGCCCCCACTGCGCACAGGCGATGAAAGGGAGTTGTGGTGAAGCCCTCTCAGTGCCTAGTTCCATCAGGTACTCCCTCACCGCCCTTTGCTGCTCCCACAACCTCTTCAGCATGTGGAGGGTGGAGTTCCACCGCGTCACACTGTCCACAATCAGCCTGTGAAGGGGCAGATTGTACTTCCACTGCAATTTGGACAGGGACGCGGTAGCGGTTGGGGAGCGCCTGAAGTGGCTGGCAATCCTACGCGCCTTTGCCACAATGTCACTCAACCCTGGATAAGTGCGCAGGAACTTCTGCACCACCAGGTTGAGGACATGTGCCAGACAGGGCACGTGCGTCAGACTGCCAGCATGTAGGGCGGCGAGTAGGTTGCTGCCGTTATCGCAGACAACCATACCTGGCTGGAGCCTTCGGGGTGTCAGCCACTTCTGGACCTGAGCTTGAAGTGCTTTCAGCACTTCTTCTCCAGTGTGTCTCCGGTCCCCTAAACTAACAAGCTGGAGCACGGCCTGACAGCGCACGTGCCCCACACTTGAGTAGCTACGGGGGCGCTTGCTGGGAGGCTCAGCAGCTGCGGAGACAGTGGCTTGAGGGAGACCAGCAGTTCTCCCCTGGACACCCCGGGGCGGCACCACAAGATCGGTTGCCGACGATCCCTCACCGACGCCTCGGAGGGAAACCCAATGGGCCGTGAAGCTGATGTAGCGTCCCTGCCCATGCCTGCTGGTCCAGCCATCCATTGTCAGATGAACCCTGTCGCTGACAGCGTGATCCAGCGACAGGGTTACATTCTGCACAATGTGCTGGTGTAGGGCAGGGACACCAGTCCTGGCAAAGAAATGGCGGCTGGGGACACGCCATTGGGGTTGGGCCTGCTCCAACATCTGCCTGAAGGGGTTGCTGTCAACTATGTTGAAGGGCAGCAGATGTTGGGCAATAACCCTTGCCAGGAGCCCATTGAGGGAACGCACACGTCGGTCTCCAGGGGGGAAGGGAGTGGTGCGGTCAAAGGCGTCTGAAATCGACGCCTGGCGCCGGACGGCAGTGCGGGACACAGACGTGGAGGGTGCTGTGGAAGTAGAGGTCTGGCTGCCGGTACCAGTACCTCTACTAGAGGGAGCGGGGGGGCATGACCTGCTGGAAACAGATGAAGATGTGGCAGGGGCTGCTGTACCCTGCTCACTTGTGGTGGTGGCGCTGCTACCACCACCACGCTTCATCTCGTCATACAACGCCCAGTGGTTTATCCTCAGGTGCTGGTTCAGGGCTGTGGTACCCACCCGAGCCAAACACTTCCCTCTCTTCACCCTCACTTTACAAATCCGGCAGATGGCCACGGTAGGGTTGTCTGCCACCAGGGTAAAGAAATTCCAGACAGGTGACTTCAGCACCGCCCTCCTGTCAGATGGGGTGACGCTTACTTGCACCTGCTGGGACTCGGTGCGCACAGGTGGAGCTGCCTGCTGCTGCTGCTGCTGCTGCTGCTCCTCCTCCTGACACCTCCTGCTGCCATCACCAGTGGAGACCCTGACGATGGTCTCCCTGGTGGTGACCTGGCGCACCGTTTCACCAGGGTGCCTACCTTCCCCGTCGTCACTGACGTAGTGAGCCGACGCGTCAGATGGCAACCATGATGGGTCACCCTCTTCGCCCCCAGAGATGTCAGACCAAGGGCTGAGATGTGTTGGTCTGAGGGAACCACGTGACATGGAGCCTCTAGCCTGGCTCCGCTGTCCCCTCACCCACGCCTGGGTCTGACTAGGTGCTGCTGTTTCCTGCACCAAAACAGCAGCACCAGTTTGAAGGGATGTCTCTGGGATACTGCCAGCAGGTATCCCATCCTCCTCATCCATCCCTTCAAAAAGGTCCTGACCATCAGGACAGAGCTGGAGGTCTGCCTGATGCATGGCCTCCCCCAAGAGATCCCTCTCACTGTCGCTGTCGAACAGTAAGATGCTGGACTCTTGGGGGCTGGGGGGGGGGTAGTACAGGCACCGGTGTAATGGTGGTACTACTGTGAGTCGGGACCGACGACTCAGTGGCACTGCTGTGCCCCATGTAGTCCACCACTACTTCAGCCTGAGATGGCAATATCGGGCGGCTGCCCGATGGGAAGAACTCCCGGATCAGGCGTACTCCCCTTGCACCCGATCCTCTACCACTAGTAGGGGCACGAGAGGTACCCCGTGCTGGCAGCGATCCAGCACTGGGAGTAACTCCCCTACCCCTGCTGCCACGGCCACGGATGCCGCTCATTATTGCTAATATGTGTGTGGGGGGGGTAAACTTTATTGGGGGGGGTAAATGTGAACAAAATGTGTTTTTGTGTATTTTTTACAAGACAGGCACGCAGACAAAGACGTACACAGACAGCTACTAAACTATAATAAAAGTAGTACACCAGACAAGGACTACAAAATTAAAGAAAAAAAAAAAAGCACTAAACAAACGCTAACTTTTTTTTTTTTTTTTTTTTTTAAACACAAAACACAGACACTAAACACACACTAAGCTAAGCTAGATGAAATAAATGTACACTAACAGTGTGTACACTTACTACACAAAATTTAACTAAACTGAACACAAAACTTAGCTTTTATAAAAGCTCTTTAGGGAAAACTAAACAAAATGTGAACTGAGATGCCTATCAAATATCACTGAACAGCGAACCTGCAAGATCTAACAGTAACACAAGATGAACAAAACTTAGCTTTTAGAAAAGCTCTTTTATAAAGCTCAGCAAAATGTGTTCTGAAATCTCTTGCAAATATAACTGAACAGCGAGGATTGCAGGATCAAACAGTAACACAAATGAAAAAAACAGCACAAAACAGCACAAAACGTAGCTTTGAAAAAAGCTCTTGGGTCTATTGCTTTGAAAAAAGCAGTTGATATACTGGAAAAGATCCACTGGAATCACTAAATAGCAATGCTGGTGATGATCTAAATCAATCAAGAACAAAGACACAGGAAACCAGGAACACAGAAACAGCCTCCACACTCTATAGCCAGCTTCTGAATCTGCAATGAAATGGTGCTGGGAGTGAGCTTATATAATGTCCATGCAGGCAGGTTCCTATTGGTTGCTAACCTGTGACGAGTGTGGAAGGAGAACTCTGATTGGCTCTGATGCAAAAGGGCGGAGCAAATAATCGCGCAATATTCCTATTGCCGAATATTCGCATTGCGAATATTCGGCAATATAAAATGATCGCTTCAGCTACTCGGCCCAATGGCTCTAATCATACCAGCAATGCTTTCAGACGTCTATGGAGATCACTAGGATGTGATCTGTTTTAAAAATGAAACTGTAAAAATCGCTCTGATGCGGAAGATCGGGGCGAGGAAAATAATCGCGCGATATTGCGTTTGCCGAATAATCGCATTGCGATCTTTCTGGAAAATTCAATGAACGCTTCAGCTACTCGGCCCAGGGTCTCTAATGATACCAGCAATGCTTTTAGACGTCGATGGAGATATCTAGGATGTGATCTGATTAAAAAAAAAAATTGTAAAAAATCGAATATTCGGAATTGCGAATATTCACCGCGAATTTCGAAATATAGCGCGATTTCTCGAATATGCTATATTCGAGTCGAATATTCGCAATGCGAATATTCGTGAGCAACACTAGTAGTCAACTGGAAAATATTTCTTTTCAACTGGTGACAGAAAGTTAGACGGATTTGTAAATTACTTCTATTAAAAAATCTTAATCCTTCCAGAACTTTTTAGCAGCTGTATACTACTGAGGAAATCCCTTTCTTTCTTGATTTGCGTGATGCGTTGTCCACAGTGCTCTCTGCTGACACCTCTGTCCATTTTAGGAACTGCATGAGCAGGAGAAAATCTGCATAGCAAACCATTGGTGCTGTGGACAGCTCCTAAATGAGGTGTCAGCAGAGAACACTGTGGACAACAAATCGCACAAACCAAGAAAGAAAGGAATTTCCTCAGTAGTATGCAGCCACTAAAGTGGCTAAAAAGTACTGGAAGGATCAAGATTTTGTATAGAAGTAATTTACAAATCTGTCTAACTTTCTGTCACCAGTTGAAAAGAAAATGGGGGAGATTTATCAAAACCCGTCCTGAGGAAACGTTGCTGAGTTGCCCATAGCAACCAATCAGATTGCTTCTTTCAGTTCTCAGAGGCCTTTTCAAAACTGAAAGAAGCAATCTGATTGGTTGCTATGGGCAACTCAGCAACGTTTCCTCTGGACGGGTTTTGATAAATCTCCCCCATTTTCATCAGGTGGTTTATGTAATTTTAGCAGAAAATGCACCAATATATTTCAAACCATAGCTATGGTTTGCAATATATTAGTGCATTTTTTGATAAAATTACATAAACCAGCTGATGTCAGAAACTCAAAAAAGAGGAGATAAAATGTGCACAAAGCATGACAAGGGACAGACACCACAGAAAATAGATATGAGAAGTATATAATATGGATGGTATTCATCAGTCTGTGAGCACAGCAACAAAACATCACTCACCATCACAACAGATCCAAAGTACGATGACTGTGAAGTTTTCCTGCACCGTCCTAGGAGGGCCAGTCACATCCACCACGCCGCATCAATCGCTCCTCACAGGCGCGCAGAAAGGAGCTGACGTGATGTCAACTTCCTGTGTGCGTCTGCACGTACGGCTCAAGCCGTAGCCCCGCCCCCCCACTAGCTGATGGCCGGCCCAGCCACTGGCCATCATGCAGGAGACGTTGCGCAATGTAATTTCGCCCTGCGCCGCCAGGTCTGATCTAGAGGCTCATCTTGAATCCAGCCCGTCTAATTCTCCTTGTCACAGAAGAGCAAGGAGATATTAAAGGCAATATTCATCTTTTTAATGTCATTCAACTTTATATTGTTGCAGCCACCCGATGTGTTTTTTGTCTATATTTTCAGACAGTTTTACCTTTATGGATATTCTTTCTTATTCTTGAAAACATCTTTACGTGTATGCTCTAATATTGACTCTGATATACATGGACTATACTTAAAATGACTGGGAAAAGGTTACTTTTCACCCACTTATGTATATGAAATTTGAGTTGCTGTCTCTCCTACTTATTTCCCATACTTTAAATTTAAAATCATATACTATCTGGCGAGGGTATAAGTTCAGAAGAAGGCTACATCGCATACTTTTGAACCTCTTTCATCCATCATCGTCAATTAGGTTTTTATTTTTGATATATATGAAGGTTTTAATCTTATTTGATGATACATATTGATATAATTAATCCTATCTCTACTATTCTAACTGTGCGAATATTCAAGCAAAAGATACTGTATTTCTTTTAATCGTATTGAAATCTACAATTTCTTAGGTTATACTGCCATCTACTGGCGTCTTATTTAATTTAATATTTCATGTAGTCTTTTAGTTTATCTTAGTGATTCTGGTCAAAATATTTTGATTTATTGACCTACATTGTAGCACAAAGGGTGCTTCTCGACTACTCCTATATCTTTTGAATGAATTGATACATCTCAGAGATTGTAACAAGTTTTAATAGAGTCTACCACTTTTTTACAGGTCTCTGTAATTGTTTTCCCGGGTGGCCTAATTGCATGTCATTTTAATATTTCTTATCATTAATTATTATTATTGAGGTTTCTTGTATTTTACAATGTATTTCTCCATGCTCATTCTTATATCTTCCCCCTAGTTACTATATACGTAACATTGGCAGATTTAGATGTTTTATTTGGTTGAGGTATCTCATGTACTTCACATTATAGATGTAGATTTATAGCTTCTTTAATTTTTTTTTTTTTAACACATTTCAGCATACTCGCTCCTTTATTCTCTGATATATTACGCTCTATGTGCATTTGTTTTTACCCCCGTTACTCATCTCCATTATCTACATCCTTCCTTCATAATCCCTTGACTTAGGCGATGGTGGGATCTCTCGCGGTTGAGAATTGTTTTTGGTGTTAGGTTTTTACCGACCCCCAATCAGTGTTAGAAACCGGTCTTGTCCATTCTAGAGGCCGATTTCCTTTCACTGTACTTTTCTATTTTCTATCCCTCCATTTTCGGACGGTGATATCCTTTTTTCCCCTTATGTCCTTACCTAGTTTCCTTTCCCTAGTTTCCTTTCCCTTGTTGTTTTTCTTTTTAGGAAAGCGCTCATTACTCCGTCCCTAACCCATTGAGGTTTCTTTTTAACCTTTAAACTCTTTTGTGTTTATCGCTGTCATTATAATGGCGTTTGCTCCTACCCACAATAACACACGCCACACTCTGATAGACCCCGATACTCAAATTAAAATATGTTCCCTAAATGTTTGTGGTCTCAATACTCCCAAAAAACTATCAAAATGATTATACCTACTTCAAAAAGATAAAATACACATAGCGTTCATACAAGAAACGCATTTTCGCTCAGATGTTATCCCTAAACTCTTTAATCAATATTTCCCAGTTGTATACCACGCTTCCACAACTGTTTCTAAGACTAAAAGGTGTTACTATACTAATTTCCAAGACATGCCCCATACTTATTACAGAAGTCAAAAGAGATGAAGACGGTAGATTCTTATTCCTTAAAGGGACTTTACACAATAGACCAATTACATTAGCGAATGTATATGCACCTAACAAGAGTCAGGTCACATTTTTTAGAAATACCCTCCAACTACTCACTGAATTTTATTCTGGAATTCTTGTCTTGGGAGGAGATTTCAATGTTGCTCTAAACCCTTCACAGGAAAAAATGAATACCTCTAAGCAAGGTGGGATTTTTCGGGCAACCAAAAATAGTAGTGACAACTAGGTCATAAAAATATATACATTTATTACAAACAGTGTAATGCACTCTCCCTACGTCTATCCTCTAGGGGATATACAAAAACTTGCCTTTGCAAGGCGTTCAATAGAGTGAAAGCCATAGACAGGAAAAACCTTATCTTCAAGACTAAAACTCAGAAGGTCAGACCTGAGGAGAATAATTCAAGAATTATTCTAGGATTCTCTAATGAGCATATGAGAATAAGGAAGATAATAACAACATTTTGGCCTATACTCACGGAGGATCCCATCCTCAAAAATCTACTATTGGACAGACCCCAACTTACCTTTAGACGTGCAGACTCACTAGGGACCATGTTGGTCCAAAGTGAGTATAGGGGAAACTCCACAAAAGATCCCTGTAAGACCTATGGGACCTTCCCATGTGGACACTGTACACAATGCGAAGTCATAGGTAAAAGAACCACACTGGCCTTGCCTGATGGGGAGACCTTTATGTTAAAACACTTCGCCAATTGTACAACACGTGGGGTGGTCTACCTCATGCAATGCCAGTGTGACTCTTTTTATGTGGGTAAGACGAAACAACCTCTGTACAAAAGAGTGGAGAAACACATGCATTCCATGCGAATTGGCAACCTGTATCTTCCTCTAGGAAGACATGTTGCCAAGGAACATGGGTATCATATGCCCAAAGTGGACTTCACTGTCCTGGACAGAATACACATCCCCGTACGTGGGGGGGATTGGAACAAGGTGCTACTCCAGCGCGAAATGCGCTGGATTAGACGCCTTAAAGAAACAACCCCTCCGGGACTTAATGAAATAGAGAGTTTCAGGCCTTTTCTGGTGGGTTTTAGTTCGGGGAAAACGGATTAACTCTGTTTCCCCTTGGTCCATCTCTCTTTTCCACCCTCCTTGTCCCCTTCCCCCTTTTTTTTTTCCCCCTCTACTCCCCCTTTCCCTTTCTCTTTTCCCCTCCACTTCTCTTTCCTTCCCCCCCCCCTCTTTTCCCTCCCCCCCTCTTTCTCTCTTTCCCCTTCCTTTCTTTTCCTTTCCTTTCTCCTCTCTTTCCCCCATCTGCTAACCCACCTTCGGGAGAATTTTCCCCTCCCCGTGCGGGCACTGGAAAATTAGGACTGAACTTAGATTTGTAAAAGTAGGAATTTTTGGTATCATTATTGTATATGTTTTTTGACCTTATTGATTTTGAGATTGTATATATTGAAACATGTTTTGATATGTATAGTTATAGTTAAATAATTGATTTTTAGCTTGTGACCAGGTATGGTACTGTTTTGGCAGCATTCGACCAGTGGACCTTTCTTTGGGAGACGTGGGTGTCACCATTCCATGGCCGGTTTCTCTCTAGTGTTTGTGTTATCAGTGGTTTCCCCTCTTCTTCTTCATAGGGGGCCCCTCCATCCACTGCCAGGGGAGAGCAGCACCTAGGTGCTTTCCCCTGAGGCATTCTATGCCCTGGGGATAGGCCCTTTCCTCTGGCAGTGGTGATCTTATTCCTTTCTATAACTGACAGACAATCTGTCTGTCAGTTCCCAATGCAATTTTTTGGCCCAGTTAACATCGTGGCCCTGTTATAGGAGTTTTTAGGAATTCTACATTCCTTCCTGGTCTCTTCTTCCCTCCCTTAGGGGTAGGAATGATATAGAGACCTTTTTTGGCCCTTCCCTCATCTCCCCCTTCACATAGATTTTTATATAGACACCATTATATTTCCTGGTCCCGGCCTGGATTGGTGGTCTATTGCGGGTATTATCCCCTTTTAGTGTCCTATAATTCCTCCTTTTACAATTTTCGGCAGGTATTTTTGAATGGCTCGTTTCTCCCTCTGTGCAGACACCTTTGCGGTGTTTGCATGGGGTGTGACGTAGGAGCTAGGCGTCCGTAGTCGCGTCGGATATGACGCGCTGGATGTATAATATCACTATTGGCCTAGCCGCGTCGGAGCTATGGGACGTACGGCGCACTGGATTTGTTGCGCCGGAGTCACGTGACGCATGGCGTCGGCGTGAGTCTCCGGCGCGCCATCACTGCGCCCTGTATACGGAGGATGTTACTTAGGAGAATGCGATGGCAGATTGTGTATATGCCTATCGCCTCCTATATTAGTTATATCCACACCCCACTGCGTCCTGCATACTTTATGTAATGACAAGAGGTTGTGATGGCAGGATTATATACATGCCTGCCGTCTCCTATAGAGGCTATATCCACACTTAATTAGAGGACACCTGTCTTGATTGAAGGGGAGGAGGACTACCATCTGAGGCCAATAATCATCTCCCAGGTGAGTACTAAAGGAAGTCAGGGGGGCAGTCCCAGCATTCATTTTCTTCCCATCTCCTGCTGGAGTGGGAGGCTATTTGGCATTTTGGTCTCATTTGACCTTTAATTTCCCGTTGGAATGCTGGTTTATCTTTGGAGTTTGGTCATCAGGAGCTGTGAGTATATTTCAAGGCTCTTTTCTCTCTTTATTGATGTCCCCCTTTTTTGATGAGTGACAATTTACTGACCTCCTCCTTTTGTGTATACCCTAACCAGTTCCCTTCTGGGATTGCCATTGTTTACTTTTTGGCTGTGGACTTAACGGTGGGATTCTACAATCACCTTACCCCCCCATGGTTCTGGAGCCCTCTTGAATGAAGAAGCCCCTATGGGCATTGCACACATCATTGGGTCTGGCCTCTTTGGTTTTGGTGCGCCCACAGCTCCCTGGGGATAATCCAGGTGCTCTATGTCTGGGAGAAGGTGAGCCCTTTTCTGTTGGATGATGAGCTTCCTGTTTCTTTCCCCTATTTGTCCACATGCTGTTATGCCTATGCCTGACCACAGGAATTGTCTTTTGTTTTTGTTTTTGTATTTCTATTTTTCAGAAAAAACTCTACTGCTTATTTCCCTGAAGAAGGATGCATAATTGACATTTGAAACGTGTCGGAAACGACCATCCATGCCCTTAGCCTTGCCCTGGGGTATAAGATGATCTATAGCAGTATCTTTTCTAGTTTTATCTGAATTTTGATATTTATTGTGATTTATTTATGTTTATGGACTTTTGTAATAAATTTATATATTTTTATGACCTAGTTGTCACTACTATTTTTGGTTGCCCGAAAAATCCCACCTTGCTTAGAGGTATTCATTTTTTCATTTGATCCAGGGATGTTGGCAACACCATGCCCGTATACATGAGCCAAAACTTTTTCAACCCTTCACAGGATTTCTCCACCACATCTTCATCTATGCCTTACAGAGCCTTACGAGCTATAAAAACTCTCATTCGAGATTTGACTCTTCATGATACTTGGAGAACACTTCACCCAAATGAAAGAGATTTCACATTTTATTCGGCACCACACGATAAATATACAAGAATCGATCATATTTTTATTTCCCAAAGGGACCTTTCAATGCTCTCTAAAGCTACCATAGATCCTATGATTATCTCTGACCACAATCCCGTCACTATAATGCTGACCTTCCCGATGACTTCAACACGTCATAAAATTTGGCGCCTTGATAACTTACTTTTGACAGATCCAGTGATTACTCAAAAAATCCATACAAGACTCACACAATACTTCTCCGAGAATGTGACTGCTGATTCCACGCCAGCCAATGTATGGGCAGCACATAAATGTGTCATTCGTGGGGAACTATTGTTCTTGATGTCAATTAGGAATAAACAAAGGAGAGAGCAGATTGCTACTATATCAACTAAGATACACACTCTGGAGAGAGCTCATAAATTATCCCTAGCCTCCAAAACCCTTACTGAACTACTTCAAGCCCGTGAGGATCTATTGGAAATACTGGGAAAAACTATAAGACGCAAATATGCCCTTACGAAGAAGCTGTTTTATCAATTCGGCAATAAGTCAGGTAAATACCTAGCTAGAGCCCTACAACTTAGGAAGGCAGCTAATACCGTCCACTTAATTCGGGATCCCACTGGTAAATCTTTTTCTTCTCCAGAGGATATTTCAAATCAATTTGTCCACTATTTCAAAAATGTATACAACTTACCTCTCACAAACAAGAAAGACCATTCTCCCGACAGACGGAACATTATTGACGAATTCTTAAAACAATACTGTCCTTCCCCTATTTCCCAGGATGATGCTGAGCACTTAGATGTCCCTATTAATGCATTAGAAACTTTAAATGCTTTAAAACAACTTAAACCAGGAAAGAGTTCCGGGCCCCGATGGCATGACAGTTAGTTATTATAAATCATTTCAAGATATTCTTAACCCACATTTTATCTCTGCGTTTAATCATTTATCATCTTCCTCACATACTCTCAAAGACCTGCTAGAAGCCCATATCACCCTTATACCTAAGCCAGGCAAAGATGAAACATTAGTATCCAACTATAGACCGATCTCCCTTCTTAATGTGGACTTGAAATTATACGCCAAGATCCTTGCAAATCGCCTGCTCCCTCTTATACCCAATTTAGTAACACTCGATCAAGTTGGTTTTGTCCCCGGTCGAGAGGCCAGGGATAACACCCTAAAAGCTATAAACATTCACCATTGTCTCTCTACCTCTTCCACTAAAGGTTTCTTCTTGTCCCTTGATGCTGAGAAGGCATTTGATCGGGTGGCCCGGGACTATATGTCTGCAACCTTGAGGGCTCTAGGATTCCCTACTCATTTTCTACAATTGATTCTCAATTTATATCCTTTCCCTACAGCCAGAATTAGAGTCAATGGCCACCTGTCAGACGCCTTCCACATCTCAAATGGCACGCGCCAGGGTTGCCCCTTATCCCCACTTATTTTCATACTCACCTTAGAACCCCTACTACGAAAACTCAGGGACAACCAGGACATATCTGGCATTACTATCCGAGACAGACAATTCAAAATCGCTGCATACGCAGATGACATCCTGCTTTTTCTTTCTAAACCCCTAATCACTATTCCAAACCTACTTCGTGATTTCACCTTGTTTCATAAACTTTCTAATTTACAAATTAATTTTACTAAATCTAAAGCCCTCCACCCACTTTAGTGAACCAATGCAAAGCCAACTTTCCCTTCGGTTGGGAACCCCATTCCCTTACATATTTGGGTATTCAAATCCCCTCTAAGTTAGCTGACCTCTATGAGAAAAATGTTATCCCTATTCTCAATAACATTAAAAATGATCTCCACAAATGGTCCCTGGGTAAATTTTCTTGGTTTGGCCGAATTGCCATTTTGAAAATGAACATTTTACCACGCCTCTTATACGTTATGCAAGCTATCCCGATCAAACTCCCGCCATCTTTTTTCACAACGTATAAGAGACTCTGTAGGAACTTTATTTGGGCTTCCAAATCTCCTAGAATAGGTTGGGAGAGAATGATTCTTCCAAAATTAAAGGGAGGACTCATCCTCCCGGATGTTCGTAAATACCATTCAGCATGCCATATCACCAGGATCGTTGACTGGCATCTACACACTCACACCAAAGACTGGATTGCCATTGAAGATCTTTCCACACAATTTCCTCTTTCCCACTTGCCATGGATTTCTATCAAATCTATTACTAAAAATTGCCTGTCCCATCCACTGATAGGACCTACGCTCCTTTATTTTAAAAAGTCTAATGAATCGCTCTCCATGTCTCCTTCCCCTGGCCCATTAACACCTTTGGATGGTAACCCTGACTTCCAGTTCGGATTTATGGGCACTAAAACGAACCCACTGGACCCTAAGCGAACGCTAAGAGCACATCATTTTTTCAAAGACAATTCCATTGTTTCTTATGACATGTTGTCGTCCCTATTTCCTGATAATAACATTCCCTTTTTCAAATTCTTACAAATACGACATTTTCTACAAAGCAGAAGGCCTATTTCACAATGGTACAGGGAACTGACCCCATTTGAAAAATTGTGTACTGCCACGACCCCTCAAAGACACCTAATTTCGTCTGTTTATGCACTCCTTTTCAGTACCATATTACAAAGCTCCAACAAAATTAATAAAGATTGGGAAGATGAACTCCAAATACAACTTCTAGACTCTGACTGGGACAATATTTTTACACATATTCATAAGGGATCTGTTAACATTTCGGCCCAAGAAACTAACTACAAATTATATTCTAGATGGTATCGTACCCCTGAACGACCCAATGTGTTGGAGATGCAACAACTCTCTGGGATCATTACTCCATATTTGGTGGAACTGTGACATCATTAAGCCTTTCTGGGAGAAGGTTCATGTGGCAATTACCCAAATCACAACTTACACATTAGATTTTTCCCCTGCGCAATATCTTTTACACCATACTTTGTTGCCTCAATCCATTTATAGAAAATCCTTGATACTCCATCTCATAAATGCTGCTAAACAATGCATTCCTCTTTTTTGGAAAAAGGCTAACCCTCCTACACTGGCTGACTGGATTAACCGTTTACAGCGGATTTCTGAGATGGAGGACTTAATTCACCAAGCCAATGATAATCCGATGAAATATAGATCCACCTGGTCCTGTTGGATTCACTTTAGGAATTCATCGCGGTTTATAGACTTATTAGGCACTTAATTGTTCCTTGTATTTGCAATTGTTACGACTGCTTTACATTTTTCTATTCTTCATTGTGTCATGAATATGCATCAAGTCTGTCTGCTTACCTGATCTCCATGTGTTCATTAGAGGCTGACCCTGTTCTGGTTTCCCTTTTTATCACTTCCTCTTCCTGTATGGCTCCACCCTAGTCCATCCCAGGAAGCCTATATTAACCGTTGCTCTACAGGTCTGCAGTGCTGTTCAACAGTGTTCCTATGCTTAGTTCCTGCCTGCAGTGTAGTTTGCTAGTTCCTGTTTGCAGAGTGCTACGATCATCTTTCCGTGTACCGTTTTGGCTTGTCCCCGACTTCCTTGTCTGCCTGTGCCCCTGACTATTTGCATGTCCCACGGTTATCCTTGTCTGCCTGTTGCCCTGACCTCGGCCTGTCCATCACCACTGTTTGTCCTGCTGGCTGCTTCCCCTTTCTCCCTGCGGAGTGTGACTTAAGGAATCCCGGGAACGCGACCTGGACCCAGTTGCGGCCAAGACCATCCTTACCATCAAAGGCTCTGGTGAATACAAAACTGGGTCTTAGACTCCGCGCCCTGGGTGATCTTGGGTTACGCTTCCTCCCTGCCAGCAGTAGTCGGCTATAGGGTTCACTTCCCTGTGGTGCATCCCTGACCCCTACGGGGTGCACTTGTCACCTGGCCACAGGTGACCTGACAGTTTGAACAGCCATGAACCCGGCCGACGTGCCGCTTCCTGCAGATGATCCATTACAGGGCGTTGTTCACAGACTCGAGACGCATGAAGCTAATCAGGCTCAGGTGATGCGTTTCCTTCAGGATCTGGCTTCCCGCTTTGACCAGCTTCAGACCCTGTTGGAAACCCCGAATCTACAACCCCAAGTACAACCAGCGGCAGCGGTTGCGCCCGCCGCACCAGTCGCAGAGTCGCATTCGCTAAAGCTACCACCTCCAGTCCGTTTTTCTGGAGACTCCAAGGCCTGCAGGGGGTTTCTTAGCCAGTGCACCATCCATTTTGAACTTCAGCCTCAAAACTTCTTGTCTGATCGGGCAAAGGTAGCCTATATTATTTCCCTCCTTTCCGGTGAAGCTTTAGCCTGGGCTGCCCCTATGTGGGAGAGGAATGATCCGGTAGTTTCCAGCCTGTTCAACTTCCTAAAGCTCTTTCGGAACATCTTTGAAGAGCCGGCTCGGGCCTCTTCAGCGGCCAGTGCTCTGCTACGTCTCCGCCAAGAATCTCGTTCAGTGGGTCAATATGCTCTTCAGTTCCGTATACTCTCAGCTGAATTGAGCTGGAACAATGAGGCCCTGGTCGCTACCTTTTTACATGGCCTCTCTGACCGAGTGAAGGACGAATTAGCGGGAAGAACCATCCCCGTCGGTCTGGACGATGTCATCTCCCTGTGCAACCAGATCGATATTCGTTTTCAGGAGAGGTCCATTGAGAAAAGACACCAGCACTCCCTAGGTCTTAGTCAGTCTGTGCTTCCCTCACTTTGTCCCGTGGACCATCCTCTGCCTGCTGAGAAACCTATGCAGCTGGGCCGGACCAGACTAACACCCGAAGAACGTGCTAGACACAGAACTCTGGGCTTGTGCCTCTATTGTGGAGGCAAGGGCCATCTTCGTGACTCCTGCCCGCTTCGCCCGGGAAACGCTCAGGTCTAATACATTTAGAAGGTGGAGTATTGGACTCAGAAACATCACCTTCC
The DNA here is from genome assembly GCF_905171775.1 of Rana temporaria. Classification (NCBI taxonomy): domain Eukaryota; kingdom Metazoa; phylum Chordata; class Amphibia; order Anura; family Ranidae; genus Rana; species Rana temporaria. Next base: position 72,753,722 of record NC_053495.1, read on the forward strand.
CGTCTGCTCCTTCCGGTGTCCCTTCATGTAAGCACTTCTCCCCTATCGATCTCTGCATATCTGGATTCCGGGGCTGCCGGCAACTTTATGGACTGGAGAACTGCTTCTTCTATGAAGCTTACCCTTTCACCCCTCACTACGCCGCTGGTAGTCTCGGCAATTGATGGCACTATTCTCCCAGGGGGTCCTATTCGCTTCCAGACACTACCTATTAGGATGTCGATAGGATATCCACTCCTGGTGGAGAATCCCTTTCTCATCCTACCTAAAGCCTCCACTCCCATTGTATTGGGCCTTCCTTGGCTACAGCTCCATTCTCCCCATGTGGACTGGGCTTCTGGGCAGATTCTGGCTTGGGGCCCTTCATGTTTCTCGTCATGTCTTTCCAAGGTGACTCCTAAGGGGGGACTTCCGGTTGCTACCACATCAGTATCTTCGGATCTTCCCACTGCTTACAGCGATTAACGGGATGTGTTCTGTAAGAAATCAGCTGAGGTGCTTCCTTCCCACAGATCTTTTGACTGTGCCATTGACCTTGTTCCTGGAGCAATTCTGCCCAGGGGTCGCACATACCCTTTGTCCATCCCAGAGACCCAGGCCATGTCTGAGTATGTCGCAGAAAACCTTGACAGAGGTTTCATTCGGAAATCGTCATCGCCTGCAGGAGCAGGGTTCTTTTTTGTTGCTAAGAAGGATGGTACCTTGAGACCCTGTATTGATTATCGAGGATTAAACGCTGTTACTATTAAGAATCGTTACCCCTTACCCTTGATATCTGAGTTGTTCGATAGGTTGAGGGGTGCCTCCATTTTCACTAAGTTGGATCTCAGAGGGGCGTACAACCTCATTCGAATTTGAGAAGGTGATGAGTGGAAGACTGCGTTTAACACTCGAGACGGCCATTATGAGTATCTGGTCATGCCTTTTGGGTTATGTAATGCCCCAGCCGTGTTTCAAAACTTTGTCAACGAAATCTTCAGGGACCTGCTGTACCAGTTTGTTGTCATCTATCTGGATGACATTCTAATCTTTTCGGAAAATCTGCGTGTCCACAGGAACCATGTCCGCACTGTACTCCAGCGCCTCAGAGAGAATAATCTCTATGCCAAACTGGAGAAATGCTCCTTTGAATGTTCTGAGGTCCTGTTTCTAGGATGCTTTGTTTCAAGCTTGGGCCTTCGTATGGATCCTGGGAAGGTCTTAGCCATTACCAATTGGCCTCTTCCTGCTAGCCTCAAGGCCACACAGCGCTTTCTTGGTTTCACAAATTATTATAGGCAGTTCATCAGGAATTATTCTTCCATTGCCGCGCCTATTATCGTTTTGACCAAGAAGGGTGCTAATGCCAAAGACTGGCCTCCCGAAGCTGTCTCTGCGTTTCACGATCTGAAACAGGCCTTTGTCTCTGGACCTCTTTTGAGGAGACCAAACCCTGAGGAGGCATTCTTTATTGAAGTGGACGCTTCTTCAGTGGGAGTGGGAGCGGTGCTTCTTCAACTTTTTGAGAAGAGACGTGCGTTCTTTTCCAAAAAATTCTCTCAGGCAGAGAGAAATTATGCCATCGGTGACCGGGAACTTCTCGCAATTAAATTGGCGCTAGAAGAGTGGTGTCATCTGTTGGAGAGTTCTCCTCACTCCATAACGATCTTCACCAAACAAAAGAATCTACAGTACTTACAGAATGCTAAACGTCTGAATCCCAGACAGGCCAGGTGGAGTCTCTTTTTTTCCCGTTTTAATTTCACGATTACGTACAAACCTGGTTCCTGCAACGGTCGGGCTGATGTGCTTTCTAGATCCTTTGACACCTTGGACGAAGAGCTCACTCTTGAACCTGAGCCGATCATTCCAACTTCATGCATTGTTGCCCATTCTACCACCCTGGACTCAAAAATTCCTCCTGGTAAGACCTTTGTCCCCACTGAGCTAAGAGCCAAGATCCTTTGTTGGGGACATGATTCCAAGGTGGCGGGCCATGCTGGTTTCCTCCGGTCCTTCCTACTCATTAGTCGTCACTATTGGTGGCCAAATCTCCGCTCGGAGGTTAAAGACTATGTCAAGGCTTGTCATGTCTGTGCTCAGTTCAAATCCTCCACACAAGCTCCTGCTGGTCTCCTCATGCCCTTGCCCATTCCTAAGGAGCCCTGGGCTCACATTGCCATGGATTTTATCACCGATCTTCCACTGTCTGACGGTAATACGGTCATTTGGGTGGTAGTCGATCGGTTCTCCAAAATGGCACATTTTGTTCCCCTTCCTGGTCTTCCTTCTGCTCCTGCCTTGGTCCCCATTTTTGTTCGAGATTTTCCGTCTTCATGGGGTTCCTTCTCATATTGTTTCAGACAGGGGTGTTCAATTTACGTCTCGTTTTTGGAGAGCCTTTTGCAAATCCCTCAATATTGCTTTGGATTTTTCCTCTTCTTACCATCCTCAATCCAATGGGCAGACGAAGAGGGTTAATCAGGAGTTAGAGGTTTTTCTTCGTACCTTAGTCTCCACTCATCATGACGATTGGTCCTCTCTACTTCCATGGGCGGAATTTTCCCATAACAATCATGTAAATACCAGTTCGCAGAGAACACCCTTTTTCTCAGTTTATGGAAGACATCCTCAACTTCCACTTCCCATGACCTGTTCTCTGGATATCCCAGCTTTGGCTTCAGCTCAGGAGTCCTTCAATTCCATCTGGAGTGACGTCCATGATTCCCTCCGGGCAGCTGCCGACAAATTCAAAGGCTTTGCTGACCGCCGCAGGCGTAAACCGCCTTCTCTTCAACCAGGGGACAAAGTCTGGCTCTCCACCAGAAACCTCAAGCTCCGAGTTCCTTCTCTGAAGTTTGCTCCAAGATTCATTGGTCCATACACCATAACGGCTAAGCTGAATCCAGTTTGTTTCAAACTTCAGATTCCCAAAAACCTCAAAATCTCTAACTCCTTCCATGTTTCCCTTCTGAAGCCTTTAGTCCTTAATAGGTTCTCTCGTCCTCTCCCCACCACGGCACCAGTCTCTGAGGAGAATCAGGAATATGAGGTCAGTCAAGTTCTGGATTCCCGACTCTGTAGAGGCGCTCTTCAGTACCTCGTTCATTGGAAAGGCTTTGGTCCTGAGGAGAGGTCTTGGGTCCCTGCATCAGAGGTCTTTGCACCTCGTCTATTGAAGAATTGTCATCTGAAGTTTCCCTCTAAACCCGGACCCAGGCGGGGAAGGGGGAGGCCTCGTAAGAGGGAGGGTACTGTCATGAATATGCATCAAGTCTGTCTGCTTACCTGATCTCCATGTGTTCATTAGAGGCTGACCCTGTTCTGGTTTCCCTTTTTATCACTTCCTCTTCCTGTATGGCTCCACCCTAGTCCATCCCAGGAAGCCTATATTAACCGTTGCTCTACAGGTCTGCGGTGCTGTTCAACAGTGTTCCTATGCTTAGTTCCTGCCTGCAGTGTAGTTTGCTAATTCCTGTTTGCAGAGTGCTACGATCATCTTTCCGTGTACCGTTTTGGCTTGTCCCCGACTTCCTTGTCTGCCTGTGCCCCTGACTATTTGCATGTCCCACGGTTATCCTTGTCTGCCTGTTGCCCTGACCTCGGCCTGTCCATCACCACTGTTTGTCCTGCTGGCTGCTTCCACTTTCTCCCTGCGGAGTGTGACTTAAGGAATCCTGGGAACGCGACCTGGACCCAGTTGCGGCCAAGACCATCCTTACCATCAAAGGCTCTGGTGAATACAAAACTGGGTCTTAGACTCCGCGCCCTGGGTGATCTTGGGTTACGCTTCCTCCCTGCCAGCAGTAGTCGGCTGTAGGGTTCACTTCCCTGTGGTGCATCCCTGACCCCTACGGGGTGCACTTGTCACCTGGCCACAGGTGACCTGACACATTGACGTAGATCACCTACAGGGATTAGGACCCCACATATTCCATTTACCGCTCAGTTTGAGCGCTTGCCTACACGTTTTTACGTTTTTCCCTTTGAAATCTTTACATACCTTTTATTTTGATTTACTGAACACTTTTGCTATGTGCTATGTTCCACCCATATTTTTGAGACTACTCTATATTGGGAGTCTCTATTATCATTTTTTGTTTTATCGCTTCATTCACATCAGGAAGCTCAGATTGAATTATCCTGTATTTTCTGATTTGTCTGTGCTTTATATCTTCAAGATACTAACATAGTAATGTATGATTTTCCTGTTTGTGCTTTGTATCTCATTCTATTTGATATTTTGATACTTGAATATATAATGACAATGATAATATATTGTCTACCTCCATATTTCTGTTATTTTATGTTCAATATTTATTGTACAACCCCGTGTATGTATACGTAAATTAATTGTATTCCTATTTTAACTTTAATAAAATGTTTGAAACGAAAATTCGAAAATCTAAAGTTCGAAAATCTAAAATTCGAAAATAGGAAATTTCCGAACTTTTTGAATTTCCGAATTTCCGAAAATTCTTTTTTTTTTCCTTTTTTTTTGGAAATTCGGAAAATTCGTTTTTTCCGTTTTATTCGTTTTTTGCTTTTCCGGAAATCTGTAAATTCGGAATTCGGAAATTCAGAATTTTCCAAATTTCCCTCAGTCTATTTTCCATGTCCTCGACCCTAGCCGCTGTTTCATCAGTTTTGGCAGAGGTGCTGTGCATTTCTTGCGTGAGGGAGGTAATTCATCCTCAATAGAGCTCACCTATCCCTCCAAGGCAGTGGCCTTCTCCCTGATTTTCTGCATGTCCTGCCTAATGTGCAGCAATCCCTCCTTCATGCTTCTAATTTCAGCTGACAATTCAGTGATCGAAGAGCCATAAGAATGGACTGCTGTAATAACATCCTGCAATGAAGGCTCAGTGTTTCCCATGTCAGCAGGGCCCTCCACACTAGAGAGAGGGGAGGATGTGGTACTCACTGTGTTCCTGGAGGCCTTGGGTGTCATTTTATCAAGCACATGTTGTGTAGCATGTGAAGGGCTCCCAGGAGATCCTTTTCCGGCTGCTTTGGCATTACAAGGTGGTTTGGCTTGCGGCCCGGACCTGGAGCTGCCAGGAGTATGAGCATACTGGCCAAGTTTTGTGGCTGCCAAGGCATAGGACTCCTTGCCTGCACGCTGCTGGAGCAGAGATACGCCATTTTGGGCCTTTCCGGTGGCGGGCTGACTCTCCTCTGCTTTCTTCTTGGACATGCCGGTTTTGTTATTGATGCGACCGGGAGTCGCTATAGGAGTGGCTCCACACCGGGAGCGGAGTGTCCGGTCTATTTCTGCGGTATATAGGGCTCACAGCAAGATTATTAGAGTCAGGATACTAGAGCTTCTGTGAGACACGTCCTCTCACATGAACGTCCAAGCCATGCCCCAGTCATCATATGTCTGGTCAAGCATGTGGTGCCCAATTGTCTGCCTCTTCTGGCCATGCTTAATTTGCTTCAGACATAGGTTGCAAACCGCAACTGTGCGATCTGCTGCACACGTGTCTAAAAAAGCCCACACCAATGAAATTTTGGAAGTCAGTGGGAAGTCAGCAGCGCTTGTGGAGCTCTGTATGCTGCCCCCTGGAGGAATTCCTACCTCACTGGAGTTGTGCCTCCTCCTCACTAGGGATGAGCTTCGAGTTCGAGTCGAACTCATGTTCAACTCGAACATTGCCTGTTCGGCGAACAATGAACAATTTGGGATGTTCGCCGCAAAGTCAAAAAGCCGCTGAACACCCTGGTAAAGTCTATGGGAGAAATCGAAAGTGCTAATTTTAAAGGCTAATATGCAAGTTATTGTCCTAAAAGGTGTTTGGGGACCTGGGTCCTGCACCAGGGGACATGTATCAATGCAAAAAAAGTTTTAAAAACTGCAGTTTTTTCGGGAGCAGTGAATTTAATAATGTTTAAAGTGAAACAATAAAAGTGAAATATTCCTTTAAATTTCGTACCTAGGGGGGGTGTAAAGTAAGAATGTGAAATAGCGCATGTTTCCCGTACTCTGAACTGTCTCTGCACAAAGTGTCATTTCTGAAGGAAAAAAAGTCATTTAAAACCGGACTCGGCTATAATGAATTGTCGGCTCCCGGCAATTCAGAGAGAATTCATTCATAAAAAAAAGCGTGGGGTCCCCCCAAATTCAATAACCAGGCCTTTCAGGTCTGGTATGGATATTAAGGGGAACCCTGCCGTCAATTTATAAAAAAAAATTACGTGGGGGTTCCCCCCAAATATCCATTCCAGATCCTTCAGGTCTGGTGTGGATTTTAAGGGGAACTCCACCCCAAATTTAAAAAAGGCGTGGAGTTCCCCCAAAAATCCACACCAGACCCCTTATCCGAGCATGTAACCTGGCCGGCCGCAGAAAAAACAATGTCCCCATGTTGATGGGGACAAGGGCCTCATCCTCACAACCCTTGCCCGGTGGTTGTGGGGGTCTGTGTGCGGGGGGCTTATCAGAATCTGGAAGACCCCTTTAACAAAGGGGACCCCCAGATCCTGGCCCCCCCATATATTGGTGAGGCGGGGCCATCTGTCACGTGACCCCATCCCCCTCTGAGCACCCTCTGCTACATCACTGGGGAAGCCCAGATGATGATTGAGAACAATCCATGACACTGGCAGGTCTCAGCTTTGCAAAGGGGGCAGTGCATGCTATAAATTCTGCAGGGTGCCCAAACTTTTGCAGACGCCATTTTTTTGATTTCTGTAATTTTGAAAGTGTAAATAATGGAAATAAAATCTAACTGTATACTGTATATAACTTGTATACTGTAAGCTGCAAATCCACTGCGGGTTTCCGCATCGCACCCGACTTGCACGGCAGTTCACACTGCCATATGTGAACTGCTGGGGAGTGTCATACTACATTAACGGCGCCTCCATTTCAGCTTGCATATCGTACTGCGAACTGACAGTTCGGACATGAACTGGATCACATCGGTGTGAACACCCATGCGATCCGATTCTGGTGCGGACCAAAAAAGTGTCCTGTGCGTGTTTGTTCCGAATGCGGTGTGATTTCAGCCATACTATCTGTATGGCTGAAATCGCAATGCACGGACATTGCATGTGATTTGCATTGCGAATCACATGCGATATTGCACAGCACACTAGTATGAACCGTGCCTTAAGGGGGGATCTCATGTAAAGTGGTGTTCTGAGAACCCCGATTTGGGCCAGGTTCACACTAGTGCGCTATGCGATATCGCATGTGATTCACACTGCAGTGCAAATCACATGCAATGTCTTTGCAATGCAATTTCAGCCATACAGATAATATGGCTGATATTGCATCGCATTTGGACCAAACACGCACAGGACACTATTTTTGGTCCGCACCGGAATCGTCTCGCATGGGTGTTCACACTTATGTGATCCGATTCATGTCCGAACTGTCAGTTTGCAGTGCGATATGCGAGCTGAAATGCGGGCGTCGTTAATGTAGTATGACACTCCGCAATCAAGCAATAATACAAAACAGTCAATAAGTTCCTAGAGAAAGTGAATAGCTCTATGCCTCTCAATGTTTGCCCACAATAAGCCCCATGACTTCCTAGCAGCTACTGAAAGCCTCCCTCCTATTTAGGAGCTCTCCAGTCTGGTTTAGGGGGAAGTTCCTGCTCTCCCAAATTAACCCCTTATTAGCCATGTTCCAGGCTGACTCTACAACTGCTATAAGCATCTAATTTTTTTTGTGACAGTGCCCCAAAGAGACCAATTATAAATGCCATTAATATCAGAATGTGATAGTAAGCAGACCCCAATCTAACATGTTGGGAGACATGTCTCATTATCTAACCACTGAACAATTTTTGTGAGCACTAGAGATAAGCAAACCTGTCAGGATTCACTTTGAGCCAGGTGGGAACTCAGAACCCTGAGCTTAGTGCCAAACCCCAGTGAAGTCTAAAGGGAGAGAAAATACCAGTTTTTCTGGCCTGTTTCAGGATTTTGTTGGAAAAAAAAACATGGGTAGCTGGGCACTAAACTGAAGCAGACAAACTAATAAAAAAAAATTCTCTCAGCAGAGAGCAGTTTGTGTCACAAATGGCAACATTAAAAACACACACATTTAAATAACATGCCTTGGAGGTGTATTAAATTACTGGGAGGCAGGATAGAGGGTGATCTTACTCACCCCAGGAAAGGAGGCACATGCTGTCTGCTTCTTTCACTTCTCCCCGTGTGTGTGGGCGTGGCAGACTGAGAAGCAGAGGGGCGGGAAGAGGAGGAGCAGGCCATCTGAGAGGAGACTGGAGATCAGAGAGCGGAACTGTTCCTGTCGGCTCTGAGGCTGACCTGTGTGTGAGCGAGACACACAGCTCAGCCCATTCGCCGGAGAAGATACAGGCATCGCCGCCGCACAGCAGTAGGTGAGTGGCAGCCACAGGCCTGTGTTAGCCCTGTCCAGGCCGCGGTTGCCGCTTACCTCCTACTGTGCGGCATGGACATCAACAAGCCACGGAGCGGGAGGCCCCGGCCCACGCCATAGCAGCCCAACGGGCATATGCCCGGTCTGCCCTATGGCCAGTCCGGGCCTGGCTGCATGTGTGCATATGGTCAGCGCTAAGGGGCTAGACAAGCACGTTGGAACTTATTCTTTTCCAAATTCTAATTTGTTAGTTTGTATGGGTCAATTGGATGTTGTCTGGACCTCTCCAGGAAAGCAACTTTGAATGTACGATTGTGCCTCAAAAGAACATTCTAAAGGCCATGAGTTCTAAGACATTTTTTGAATCTTCTCATGTAGGGGTATAAGAATGACCCACTTCTCAATGATCCTCTTAGGGACATTGGGCCAGATCCTCAAACGAGATACGACGGCATATCTACTGATACGCCGTCGTATCTCTGTTTCTAACTATGCGGCTGATTCTTAGAATCAGTTACGCATAGCTAGCCCTAAGATCCGACAGGTGTAATTAAATTACACTGTCGGATCTTAAGGATGCAATTCTAGGCCGGCCGCTAGGTGGCGAGGCCATTGCGGCCGGCGTAGAATATGCAAATGAAGACTTACGGCGATCCCCGAACGTCCTGAACGGCCCGTCGATCTAAATCTACGTGGTTTCCATCGAGTTACGTCGCGTAAAACTAGGGCTGAGTCCTATTTGACTAAGCCATGGTAAGTATGGCCGTCGTTGCCGCGTCAAAATTTAAACCTCAACGTCGTTTGCGTAAGACGTCCGTGAATGGTGCTGGACGCCATTTACGTTAACGTCTAAGCAAATGACGTCGGTGCAACGTCAGTTAGCGCAATGCACGTCGGGTAATTTACCCGACGGAGCATGCGCAGTACGTCCGGCGCGGGAGCGCGCCTAATTTAAATGGGACTCGCCCCATTCGATTGGGCCCGCCTTGCGCCGGACGAATTTAAGTTACACCGCTGCAAATTTCCAGGTAAGTGCTTTGTGGATCGGGCACTAACTTGGGAAATTTGCGGCGGTGTAACTTAAATGGGAAAAGTTAAGTTGCACCGCCTGGCTGTGGATCTGGCCCATTAACTTTAAGTACAACAACGGCTTTTGTATTCAAGCGAATTGGACAATCTTGCGGTTCCATCCACCATTCATATGATGTGATTTTACTTACATTATACAGTCACCTATTTGTATGTATTTGCACTCTTATTCAGTTCACTGTTTTATTCATCCATCATTGTTGTATATCAGTTATGTCCAGTCATTCATCTTGATTGGAGCATAACACCATCCTGTGATTTCCTCTGAGACTGCATATACTATTATTTTTACGTTGTGATTTTATTTATGCACCCGAGTCACCTTATCTGCACTCTTTGCACATTCATTCAGTGTACCTTTGGATGCACCTTATCTTAACATTTATAGCGATTCTTATCTTTCAGTCAGTCTATTTGCATATTTGCACATTCATTTATCAATTATACTATTTTGGTCATTTATACATTTTACCAATTGCACCATTCTATGCTATTGGAGCGCAACACCATCTCTTGATTTTTTCCATGTCTCACTGTGGGTAGTGGTTGGCCCATACGGTAGTTCCTGCACCTTTACCCTCTGCACACATAGTTTCCACTGTAGCGCAGGAATAACTACTTTACCCAAACACTTTGGGGTGTTCACAGCAAATTCGAAAAGCGGCGGAACACCCTGTAAAAGTCTATGGGAGAAATCAAAAGTGCTAATTTTAAAGGTTAACATACAAGTTATTGTCATAAAAAGTATTTGGGGACCTGGGTCCTGCCCCAGGGGACATGTATCAATGCAAAAAAAGTTTTAAAAACTGCAGTTTTTTCGGGAAAATGTGAAACAATAAAAGTGTAATATTCCTTTAAATTTTGTACCTGGGGGGTGTCTATACAGTAGTATGCCTGTAAAGTAGCGCATGTTTCCCGTGTTTATAACAGTCTCTGCACAAAATGACATTTCTAAAGGAAAAAAAGTTATTTAAAACTTATACTCGTGGCTATAATGAATTGTCGGGTCCTGGCAATACAGATAAAAGTATTCGAAAGTCATTGAAAAATAAAATATAAAATGCGTGGGGGTCCCCCCAAATTCCATTAACAGGCCCTTCAGGTCTGGTATGGATATTAAGGGGAATCCTCTGCCAAATGGGGTTCCCCCAAAAAGCCATACCAGACCCTTATCCAAGCATGCAATCTGGCAGGCCGAAGGAAAAGAGGAGGGGACAAAAGAGCGCCCCCCCCTCCTGAACCGTACCAGGCCACATGCCCTCATGTTGATGGGGACAAGGGCCTCATCCCCACAACCCTTGCCCGGTGGTTGTGGGGGTTTGCGGGCGAGGGGGCATATCGGAATCTGGAAGCCCCTTTTAACAAAGGGGACCTCCGGGTCCCGGCCCCGCCCCCTATGTGAATGGGTAAGGGGTGCATTGTAACCCTACCATTTCACAAAAAAAGTGTCAAAATGTTAAAAACTACAGGAGACGGCTTGGGACAAGTCCTTTATTTAAAAAAAATATGTAATCCATTCTCGATCTCCAGCGATGATCTCCAGCAATGATCTCCAGCAAGGATACGACGCACAGGATCCTGCCTCCACTGGAGGCACCCGACGAATGACGCACCGCCACCCTGACAGCAGTTTTCCCATTGCATCAGAGGGTGGCTGGGTCACCCATACACATCACTGGGTAATCCCGGCGATTGCCCTTGCGTCTCTGGCCCCCGCCCTCAGCTATACCTGTATAAGAGCTGACAGGCTGGCGGCGCGTCATTTGTTGGGTGCCTCTGGTGGAGGCTGGATCGTGTGCGGTTTATCCTTGCTGGAGATCGAGAATGAATAACATCGCTGGAGATTGAGAATGGATTACATTTTTTTTTTAATAAAGGACTTGTCCCAAGCCATCTCCTGTCGTTTTTAAAATTTTTACACTTTTTTTGTGAAATGGTAGGGGTACAATGTACCCCTTACCAATTCACATAGGGGGGCCAGGATCTGGAGGTCCCCTTTGTTAAAGGGGGCTTCCAGATTCCGATAAGCCCCCCACCTTCAGACCCCCACAACCACCGGGCAAGTGTTGTGGGGATGAGGCCCTTGTCCCCATCAACATGGGGATATCCTGTATTGCCGGGACCTGACAATTCATTATAGCTGCGAGTAGTTTTAAATTACTTTTTTTCCTTTTAGAAATGTCATTTTGTGCAGAGACTGTTATAAACACGGGACACATGCCCTACTTTAATATTATAGACACCCCCCAGGTTTATTGTTTCACTTTAACCATTAATAAAATCACTGCTCCTGAAAAAACAACAGTTTTTAAAACTTTTTTTTTGCATTGATACATGTCCCCTGGGGCAGGACCCAGGTCCCCAAACACTTTTTATGACAAAAACTTGCATATTAACTTTTAAAATTAGCACTTATGATTTTTCATGTCCCATAGACTTTAACATTGTTCAAACAATTTTTTTGCCTGTTCGCATGTTCTGCTGCAAACCGAACAAGGCGGGGGAGAGTGTCCGGATGGCAGAGGGAACAGACCTGTGAGACTTCAGCTCTGTCTTTCGAGTGGCATCCTACAGGCATCCTATATCCGATTTGTACCAGACCAACTTCTAAATACTCCCCACGGTAGTGGGAACATTCCAGGCTGGTATCCATGGTGAAATACGAGCCACCCGCGCCAGCATCCGTGGCAGAACAGCAGGCCTGATTCAGATGGCAACATGGCTCCAGGACACAGGCAGAGCAGCCACCCATCTCCACTCCTCACAAGAAATCACAGGCTCTGGTGAGTAAATATGCCTCTGCTCCCCACTGTGCACAGCCAGACCCCCTGCAGTCTCAAGACTCCCCCATAGACAGTGAGGATGGCTCAGGCCCTGATTCCCCTCCTGCTGAGCCCACCCTGGCCACCATCATGCATGCTATACAGGACTGCAAGGCCTCTCTCATTGCACAGATTTCATTAGTCCGCATTGACTTTTCTCTCCTGAAGCAAGATGTGCAAAATTTAAGGGACAGAGCTGGGGAGGCTAAAGAACGTATCAGCTCCCTTAAGGATGTTGTCCACCCCTTAGCTGTTACAGTGAGGGACCTAACAGGGGAAATGACGGCCCTCTGTGCCAAAATCGACAATTTGGAAAATCGTTCGAGGAGGAAAAACCTCCGCTTCGTTGGTTTCCCTGAAAGGGCGGAGGGCTCCCACCCAGAAAAATTCTTATATAATTGGCTGAGGGACATTTTTGTGACTGACGCACCATCCTTTTCACATGTCATTGAGCGTGCCCACCGCACCCCTCCGCGTCCCCCACTTTCTGGAGCACCCCCACGATCCATTATAGCAAGGATCCTCAACTTCCAAGACAAAGTTGCTATTCTGCGCCTGGCCTGGGAGAAGGGTCCACTTAAATACAATGGCAACACCATCTCAGTGTACCCTGATTTTTCAGCAGATGTCCAGCGCACCTCCTTTGCGGCATTGAAGGCTCGCCTGCATACGGAGGGCCTCTCCTACACCATGCTTTTTCCTGCCAAGCTGCGCATCATTTATGAGGGTAAAGCGCACTTTTACAACAACCCCAAGGAGGCTATGGCCTGGCTCAATGACCGATACAGAGTTCTTCCTAGGCACAGGACTGCCTATTATCTGTGGTCCTAGGCCCCTGCATTCTCCTCTGTTTGCCTTGAACTGATTATGGATATGTCCATCCTTCCATTTTGGAGAACTCATTTGCCTTGACTGCCCTGTCTGATCCGAATTTTCATGAAGGTATGGTATGCCTCCCTGCAATAGGCCTGAGAATTATTACCCTGTCATCTTTAATCCTAATAGACTGAACTTCCTCCTTATTAACAGGCCTTGTAATGCCTCGGCTGTGTGTGTTGCTTTAGGTACACAGCTTAACATCAAGTATAAACCAAGTCCCAATGAAAGACGCGCTGGTTGTTGAACTGATGCAATCTTTACTGAGATATAATGAACAGGAATGTGTACAATAGTATGATGATATGGGCAGGCCCGTCGGAACAGGAGAGGCAAAGCAAGCAATTGCTTGGGGCCTCGAGCTGGCCTGGGGCCCCCAAGCAGGGCCATTGCGGTGACACCATCCCGACTCCTGAGGTTGAGAAAAGCCCTGTCTTTTTTTTTTCAGCTGACACGGCCGGAACACATCCAGCGCTGCAGCATGCCCTGGCCTGACGTGTGCCCTTCTTCCTCCTCCTACTTCCTCCTGCTGAGCCTATCACGTGTCACTATCTCGTCCCAGGCGGCGCGACTGCACACTGTTTTCTCCTCCAGCTGCCGCCCGGGACGGGTCAACGCTGTATTGTGAGCTGCAGTGCTGCCGCCCGCTCTGCCCTGGACCTCGGCTTGCGATGACGGGGTGTCTGCCGCCGGCCTGAGCCTAAGGTGAGGTGTGATAGCCTTAGGTGAGGGGGTTGCCATTGTGTCACCACGCCACCCACTTGCACCCCTGTGCTGTGAGAGGAGTGTACATTTTATGGCGCCCTGAGCTGGTCTGATAAGGGGAGGGGGGGCTATATTATCTATACAGTACACCCCCCCCTTATCAGACCAGCTCAGGGTGCCAGAAATGTACACTCCTCTCACAGGGGTGTAAGTGGATTGCGAGGTGACAATTATTATCAGACACAGCTATAAAGTTACAGTAGCTTACTGAGCCACCCACTCTGAGCTGGTCTGATGGGGAGGTTTCTCTGTGTCCACCACCCAGGCAATGGCGGTGCACCCATTAAGGCTGCCCCCTCTCTCCAGCCACCCCCTTAATGAATAATGGATAGATTTATGCATTGCATGAATCTATCCATGGACACCGTCACCACCGCCACCCCCTATTCATGCATCCGGACCCTTTTCTGAAGCCGGGTGGCTGAATTCATAGGCTTCAAAAGCACATTAGTGGCATTTAGTGGGCACAATGGCTGCATTTGATGGGGCTCAGTGGCTGCATTTGATGGGGCACAGTGGCTGCGCTGCGTTTGATGGGGCACAGTGGCTGTGTTTGATGGGGCACAGTGGCTGATTTTATTGTACAGCGATGTTTTTTGCAAATGTTCAATTGTTTGTATTTGGATCGCTGTGCTGTGGTTCCTGTAGGCTTTACGGGTGTGCGGGTGTGCGGGGGGGGGTTGGGGGCCTCCATGTCCATTTTGCTTGGGGCCCCCAAATTCCTTCAAACGGCCCTGGATATGGGATGAGATGTGATGTGGTAAAACTGTGAAACAAACATAGAAAACAAATATAAGCATGGCTAATCAAGCAACATACATTATACATAGCTAATACAAAAGATAGGCCTAACATGTGCTTGCTTACTACACTGAAACACACATTATCTATCTGCAATGTCTAGCATCCCTCTACACAAGCTGAACTAGCAAAACCCCTTTACTCACAGGCTTTGGTGTTCGTCAGGTTTGCAAATTGTAATAGCTTTAAGATGTCTTGTGGATCTGGTCACTACAGTAGCTAGAGCTGGAATGAAACAGGATATGTCCCAGCAAGCCTTTAGACATACAGAGAAGACCCGCCTCTAGGCATCAAGAAAATGGAGGGTCTTAAAGAAACAGACACTGCTGAGTGCCAAGCATGTAATATACTTTGCAAAGGCAGCACACTCCCCACCTGGCATACCTTTTGTTATGCCACTAACTTTTGGACAGAAGTAAAACTACTTCAGAAATTGGCCTAGCATACACCTTGGGAATGCCCTGTCTAACAATTCTAACTTCTAACTCTAGCATCACTACTAGGATCAGTCCCCACAATGAGTCCAATAGGCCATTCGTTCCTGTGGGCCTGAGTGTCTTTTAATAAGACAATGTCTCCAACTTGTAAGTTGGGTTTGTCATCTTGCCATTTCTTGCGTGGCTGGAGTGTCACCAGGTATTCCTGTCTCCACCTCTTCCAGAAAATGTCCGCAAGACTTTGAACTTGTCTCCATTGCTTGATGTACAAGTCCTTGAGGTCAAAGTCTCCTGTGGGAGCTGTCACTGGTTCCATCTTCTGGGTCAGCAGCATTGCGGGTGTCAAGACTGACGGCATCTCTGGATCTGTAGACACTGGAACCAAAGGTCTGGCGTTCATAATGGCCACGACTTCAGCCATTAGTGTAGTCAAAGCTTCATGAGTGAGGCGAGTAGACCCAACCTTCAGGAGCATGGCATCCAGAATACGACGAGCTACTCCAATCATCCTCTCCCAGGCTCCTCCCATATGCGATGCGTGTGGAGGATTAAAAGTCCAAGTGCATCCTTGATCTTGAAGATAGGAACCTGTTTCAGAGTCTGTAGAGATGATCTTCAACTCCTTGCAGGCCCCAATAAAGTTTGTGCCACGGTCTGAACGAATCAATTTCGCTGGTCCTCTGATAGAGCAGAATCTTCTCAAGGCATTGATGAAACTTGAAGTGGATAAAGGTTCAATCACTTCAATATGAACTGCTCTAGTACTCAGGCAAGAGAACAGAACAGCCCAACGTTTACTTTCGGCACTGCCTCCTCTGGTCTTGCGAGAAGAGATGTTCCATGGTCCAAAAACGTCTAGACCTACATGAGTGAACGGAGGATCTGAAGCAAGTCTGTCTGCAGGTAAGTTTGACATCTTCTGAAGTTTCAAGTTTCCCTCTAATCTTCTTACAGGTAACGCATTTGCTGATCACGCTGGAGACTAGTCTCTTACCTCCTATGATCCACAATCCTGCTGACCGTACTGCTCCTTCAGTGAAGTGTCGTCCTTGATGTGCAACTTGCTCGTGATAGTGTCTTACCAGAAGAAGAGCGATGTGATGATTCTTAGGTATGATGAAGGGATGTCTCTTTTGGATAGTCATATCCGCTGCCGACAAACGACCTCCAATTCTTAGTACTCTGTCTTCGTCGAGGATAGGGTTCAACTTCTTGAGCGAACTGTGTCGAGAAATCTCTTCCTTTTTCAGAAGGCTTTGAATTTCTTCTTTAAAGACTTCCTGCTGGATGCATTTGATGATCGCGAACCTTAGCTTGTTCAAGATGGTCGTTGCTACGCTGATCAGTATTAGTAGCTCTGCAGGAGTATCTAGCTAGACAGATACGTTTTCCGATTGCACGGGTTAAAGACTTCCAACTGGAAAACCTTTCAAATCTATGGGCGCTCAGACTGTCTCTGGTAACTAAAGTCTTACAAACTGCAACTTGAGGTCTTACCTCTTTGTCTTGATCTGGTTCTATGAGCTGAAAGGTCTCTACCTGAGTAGTCTCTTTGGTTTCTGGCTTACCAAGAAACGATGGACCTACGAACCAGTTAGTTTTCTTGAGTACAGCGGCTGACACCAATCTTGTCCCATGATCAGCTGGATTCTTGTCTGTGCTGATGTGATGCCACTGATCTGGACTTGTAGACTTTCTGATACGTGTCACTCTGTTGGTCACGTATGTGTAAAATCTTTTTGAAGCGTTGTGAATATATCCTAACACAATCTTGCTGTCGGTATAAAAGTTCACTGCATGGATCTCAATGTCCAGTTCAGTCGTAATCATGTCTGCCATCTCTACCGCTAAGACAGCAGCACAAAGTTCTAGACGTGGGACAGTGTGAGCAGGTCTGGGAGCTAGTTTAGATTTTCCCATGATGAACCCAACATGGCTTTGTCCCTCAGTGTCTATTACCCTAAGGTAAGTTACAGCTGCGATAGCCATAGTGGAAGCGTCAGAGAATACGCATAATTCTCTCCTCTTTGTAGCAGACAAGGAAACAAATACGTACGGTCTTGGAATGTTGAGTTGTTCAAGCTCTAACAATGAGTCTTTCCACAACTTCCACTGCATTTGCTTCTCTTCAGGAAGAAGTACGTCCCAGTCAATTTGTTCTTGCTCAGTAGTGATCTGTCTCAAAAGAGCTTTGCCTTGCATGATGATGGGTGCTACGAATCCCAGGGGGTCATAAAGACTGTTGACTGTAGATAGGACGCCTCTTTTTGTGAATGGTTTCTCTTCTCTGGAGACCCTGAAGGTGAAACTGTCAGTCTTTAGGTCCCAACTAAGCCCAAGACTTCTTTGCAAGGGTGGTGATTCTGTTCCTAGATCTAAGTCTTTGAGGTCTTTAGCACGGTCTTCCATTGGAAATGCTTCCATGACTCTGTAGCTGTTGGAAGCTACCTTGTTTAATCTTATGTTGGATTCTGCCAACATTTCTTTTGTACTTTTCAGGACGTTAATAGCTTCTTCGTTGCTGGAGAAAGAAGCAAGTCCATCGTCCACGTAGAAGTTCTTCATGACGAACTGTTTGGCTTCTTGACCATGTCTTTCACCTTGCTGTGCTGCTTGTTTCAGATTGTAGATAGCTACAGCTGGGGAAGGGCTGTTTCCAAACACATGTACCTTCATCCTGTACTCTGTGATGTCTTTGTTAAAGTCATTGTCTGCATACCACAGGAACCTTAAGTAGTCTCTGTGATTTTCTCGAACAAAGAAACAGTAGAACATCTGTTGTACATCTGCTGTTACTGCTACAAGTTCTTTTCTGAACCTGATGAGTACTCCAAGGAGTGTGTTGTTCAGGTCAGGTCCGCTGAGAAGGACGTCGTTTAATGAGATGCCTTCGTGCTTCGCACTAGAGTCAAATACTACACGTATCTGACCTGGTTTCTGAGGATGATACACCCCAAATATTGGTAAGTACCAGTCTTGGTTTTCTTGTAGTGGTGGTGCCCTTTCTGCCTGCTTGTTGTCAAAAATCTTTTGCATGAAGGCTTGGAAGTGTTTCTTCATATTTGGTTTTCTTTGTAGAGTGCGCTGCAACAAACTGAAGCGTTTCTCTGCTTGTACCCTATTGTCAGGAAGGCGATGGCGTGGTGACCAGAAGGGTAGAGGGGCTACCCAGCTGCCTGACTTGTCTCTGTAGACTTCTCTGTCCATGATCTCGAGGAAGAGGGTATCTTCCACCGAGGGTGCTGGCTTGTCGTCGTCTCGTGTTCTTTCAAACACCTTACAACCCAGTTCATCTGCATTTCCAGTTGAGGCTAAGTCTTCCATGCACCTCTGGATACTTCGATGATGTGTTGGGTTATCTAATCTCTCTTTAATGTGTAGACTGTTGGTACATGGGCAAAGACAAGATGTACGACCATTCTGCAACAGATGCGTTCTGTAGACATTTACCTTTGCTGGTTTGTGCAGTCCGTCTAGACATACTTCTCCAACGATGACCCATCCGAGATCAAGGCGTTGTGAAAATGGTGCATTGTGTGGCCCATTGTACTGTTCTCTGACTTTGTGCACTCTGAGAATATCTCTCCCAAGTAGAAGGGTGATTGCAGCATCTGGATCTAGTTCTGGTATTTGGTCTGCTATTCGCACCAGATGTGGGTGATGACGAGCAACTTCAGGTGTGGGAATCTCTGACCTGTCGTCTGGTATCTCATCACATTCTATGAAGGTAGGAAGAGTCACCTTTGTCTTTCCATCTAATGACTCGATGATGTAGTTATTTGCTCTTCTCCCTATTGTCTCTACAACTCCAGAACAAGTCTTCAAGGTGTATGGAGTTGGACTTCCTTTGTCACCGAAGAGGTCAAAGAATTCTGTTTTTGCCAGAGATCTGTTACTCTGTTCATCCAAGACTGTGTACACTTTGATTGCCTTCTCTCTGAAACCTGCTGGATACACCTTGACTAAGCATATCTTGGAGCATGATCTTGAGCGGCCCTGCTCTGTACAGATCTCAGTGCACTTTGAGGTTACTGCTGGCGTTGTACTCTCGCCTTGCTCCCCACCATGATCTTCTTGAGTTGCCGGAACTTCTTGTTTCCATGGTGGTGGTCCCGGGTGCAGTGTTGACAAGTGTTTGTCACTGGAGGGGGCGCTATGTCTAATTAAATCGTGAACATATATAAACATATATAAACATAATAATGAATGAATAATAGTCCATATATGAAAAACATCCAAGTATGTGCTTTTGCAAAATAAAGATTATAAGTGATAAATAAAAAATAAAAAATTGTGTAAAAAAGAGTGTTCACAAAAGTCCTTTAGATGAAACTTTTCATGAAGTAAGATCTGTGTCTGGAGAAAAACAAATGAAGCCTCCACCAAAGAAATAACGTTCACCCGACGTGAATAAATAGATTGGCTCCTTACCAACTTGAGTGGACCCTTTAGTTAAAAAGAGGTCAAATTAGCTTTGTTACACAACTGTAACCATGGAATGAGCAGGTGAGGACATCTCAATCAGCAATAAGACAGGTGACAGATCTCACATCCCATCGAAAAATGCAAAAGAAAGGTCGCAATAGTATATTATCCTTTATTAAAAGCAATATAAAAAATGACAGGACAGCCAAATGGCCTCTTACTTGATAAAGTGCCAAAGTCCCGGCACTGAGGCTACTACGCGTGTAATCCAATGCATCAAATATTACAGAGAGTGGGTCCCCGTGTATCTCCGTAGGTGGCGTGCGTTCCAGCTCTACCACCAGGACCCGGAAGTAGCGTGCGTCAGCGTGACCAGTGTGCGCCTCGACGTACGTTTCGATGTGAAATCGTCATCAGTCTCTTTTTATATTTGTAATTTTTTTGATTAACTCTGGTCCTACCCCATAGTAGGTCCAGCCGTGGCGCACAGATTTTCCATACCAAGTGTTTGTCACTGTTACACTCTGCGCATTGTATTGTTTTTGTACAGTCTTTTGCAAGATGCTGAATTGAAGCGCAGCATCTGAAACAAATATTATTGTCTTTAAGATAAGCTTTGCGCTCTTCTAATGTCTTATTTCTGAAACTGTGACATTTTCTTAGTGGATGAGGCTTGTTGTGGATAGGACATATTTTGTCTGGCTGCTCAACTTTCTTCCTTGTGTTGTCTTCCTGATTGGCTGCAGATTCAGGCGGAACTTCTGTCTTCCTTACAGAAACTGTTGCTCTGCGTTCTTTGTAAAGCCCTGGAGGTTTCTGCTCTACCTTTGGGAAGCTTGCCGTTCTCGTGTTCAGGAAAGCAAAGCTTGGGTCATTGCGTATTTCAGCTTGGTCTTCTATGAATTCAGCGAAGAAGGCGAACGGTGGAAATGCAACTCGATGATCTTTCTTGTATCTTGAAGCTTGAGCTACCCACCTTTCTTGTAAGTTGTAAGGAAGTTTCTCGATTATGGGCTCAACTCCACGTGCTGTATCCAGATATGAGAGACCTGGCAGATATCCACTAGACTTAGCGGCTTCTATTTCTAAGAGTAGGTCTCCCAAACCTCTCAGCTTTTGGTAATCCTTACTTGTTATTCTTGGATAGTTTTCTATCCTTTTCAGCAGAGCATCCTCGATCACTTCAGGTGAACCATAGCATTGTTCTAGTCTCCGCCACACCATTGCAAGTCCTGCTGCTGCGTCATGAACATGTACTGATCTGATCCTTTGGGCTTGCTCAGTGGACTCTGGTCCTAGCCATCTGACGAGCTGGTCAAGCTTTCCTTTCTCTGTCAGATTTAAGTCTTGGGTACCACTCAGGAAAGATGACTTCCAGGCCCAGTAGTTTTCTGGACGGTCATCGAATTTCATGAGACCAGCGCCTACTATCTCACGGTGCATCAGGAATTTTGCCACTTCTATAGCACTTGTTGCGTCTGGCGAATACTTCTCGGGTGTAAACTCAGGGTATGGCTGCGGCTGGTAAGGCTGATGAGGCGCTTGACTGAATCCACTTTGTTTAGGTGGTTGTTCTCGTCTGTTGTTAGTCTTTCTGCTATAATCCAGACTTGTATTTGCTTGAGGAGGGAGTACGTGAGCATCCGTTTGCACTCTTGGAGGGTTGGCAGATTGGTCTCCGAGCATGCGACCACTTGACTTCCCACTCTGGGATTCTGATTCAGCCTTGCAATGTTGCGTAGTATCAAAGTTGCTTATTGCTGGTGGAGTCAATGAAGACCTAGGTGCGTCATTGGACTGCTGGTCGGTGTACATGGTTGCTTGTGACTGTACGTACTCACGGGTGCGCTGGATTGCGCTGTGGGATGACGTCTGGTTTTCTATGCCATCGTACTGAGCTTCGGCAGCCCTTGTGAAAACTTCTGCCTCGGCTAAGGCTGCTGCAGCGTTTTTCTGCTGTTTGAGTAAGTGTAAAGATGCTTCCACTTCTGCTTTCTTTTTGAGTGCTTCAGATTCACTTTCTGCTTTCTTTTTGACTGCTTCAGATTCACTCTTTGCTTTTTCTCTCATCAATTCAGCTTCTTGCTCCGCATAAGAAGCCATGGCGAAAGCTGCCTCTGCTTTTGCTCTTGCCTTAGTCGCTTTGTCGCTAGCCGATGACAGACTGGTGATGCTTGAATGTCTAGAACTAGTACGCTTAGATCTTGCTGAATCGGCGCTAGCTGAAGTCAGATTTGTTTGACTGGATGCTCTAGACAATGTTGTGCATCTAGACTTGATTCTTGGCAAGCTGTGTGTGTCATCCTCCTTATAGGAGCATTGAGGGTTAACTGTCAGAGTGTTGTTCTCTGTGTTCTGCATCTTGATTTAGCTGGCAGCGTGGATAATGATGATGACTGGACACAGGCAGTATCAGTGTTGTAGTGATTGAGAGAAATTAGTTTCACTTTAGCTTCACTCCACGTGGCTGAAAGGAGTTATTAGTCCTTTTACTGCGGAACGACGATTCAAAGCTGTTTAACTGCTTCTGACAACTTTTTAAAGCCTTTTTACTGTAATGCCTCGGCTGTGTGTGTTGCTTTAGGTACACAGCTTAACATCAAGTATAAACCAAGTCCCAATGAAAGACGCGCTGGTTGTTGAACTGATGCAATCTTTACTGAGAAATAATGAACAGGAATGTGTACAATAGTATGATGATATGGGATGAGATGTGATGTGGTAAAACTGTGAAACAAACATAGAAAACAAATATAAGCATGGCTAATCAAGCAACATACATTATACATAGCTAATACAAAAGATAGGCCTAACATGTGCTTGCTTACTACACTGAAACACACATTATCTATCTGCAATGTCTAGCATCCCTCTACACAAGCTGAACTAGCAAAACCCCTTTACTCACAGGCTTTGGTGTTCGTCAGGTTTGCAAATTGTAATAGCTTTAAGATGTCTTGTGAAACTGGTCACTACAGTAGCTAGAGCTGGAATGAAACAGGATATGTCCCAGCAAGCCTTTAGACATACAGAGAAGACCCGCCTCTAGGCATCAAGAAAATGGAGGGTCTTAAAGAAACAGACACTGCTGAGTGCCAAGCATGTAATATACATTGCAACGGCAGCACAGGCCTATTCCCCTACAACTTCTGCCCGTTGTTTACTCTGCAATCTACTGTACTGCATCCGCTGTTGGACTGTGATGCTTTTCACCCCTACAATGCTGCTCGGAAGTCACTCTGGACTCCACTACACCCCCCATACCAGTTAGTGGCGAAGCCACGGTACAGCTCTCCCACAGTTTGAGGAGGGGGGTTTTAGTTTTACAGTTCAGGGATCCAAGGCTCGCTACGTTGGGGTTGGCCGTGCGGGGAGGGGGTCAAGGGATTTTATCTAGACTTTCTGGGACTTTGTTGGTGTTTTTTTCTCTTTTTTCTATGTTCCTTTTTGCACTTTTTGACTCATATATTTTTCTCAGGTTGCCTCCCTTTGGCAGACTTTTAATGTTTTTTATTATTGCTGGCTCATGATGTCCTGATGGCGGATCCACACACTTTTTTTACTCATGTGCGTGTATGTGCTTCAGGTGGCGCGGCCTGTCTGGTCATTTATGTTCTTGTATGCATGTTACTTTGTGCTTATTTACTACTGTATGTTTTACAATGGCAAAGCCCCTAAGGATAGTCTCCTGGATTACTAGAGGTCAGAATGCACCCCAGAAGAGATCCCTGGTCTTTTCAGTATTAAAAAAATGTCGTCCGCACATCATCTGCCTCCAAGAGACTCACCTTACAGGCTCTAAAACAAGGGCCCTAAAACGCCCGTGGTTGTCTAACTCCTATCATGCCACTCATACCAATTACTCCAGGGGGGTTTCCATCCTTCTAGCTAAATCTCTCCCGGCTGAGATGGTACAAGTTAAAACTGACCCTGACGGGCGGTTTATTGTTCTTACTTTGCAAATTTCTACTGTGATCTTTACCCTGGTGAACATTTATGTGCCCCCCCCCCCCGTTTTCGGTGGAGGTACTCTCTAGACTGTCACTTCAGCTGCTGACTAGACCCCCTGGCCCTTTACTTTATACTTTACTGGGTGGTTGAGGTAGGCCCTCTCCCTCTTTTCTAGACTGGGCACAGGTTCATGGCCTTACAGAGGTGTGGCGATGGAAAAATCCGGATGTACGCCATTTTTCCTGCCACTCGGATTCTTTCCAAACCATGTCCAGACTAGATATGATGTTTGCTCCGGCTGAGACCCTCCCTGTTGTCTCTGCCTTTTCATATCTGCCTAGAGGGGTTTCTGATCATGCCCCTCTCTCAGTGGACCTCCTCCTCCTCCCAGGTTCGGGACCTGCTATTTGGTGCCTGAACTCATACTGGTTGGAGGACGAGGTAGTGCAGGGAGAATGCAGGACAGGCATCACAAACTATTGGAGGGATAATCTGGGAAAAGTAGACCCTTCCACTGAATGGGACGTGTTTAAGACAACTCTGAGGGGCACTTTCATGTCCATCACAGAGGTCTTGCGCAAAAATAACCGGATGCTTACAGAGGAACTTGAGACTGTTGTGGTACGTGCTGAGTCTGCTTATGCCTCTAACCCTGCCTCCGACACGAGGGAGCCATGGTTACAGAGCCGTAGGGAGTATGAACTCAGTCTGTTAGATCTCATGCAAAAACGCATGTTGCATGCCACACAAAAATTGTTTGAACATGGTAATAAAGCCGGACGTCTTTTGGCATATCTAACTAGACCTGACCACTCTCCCATTTCAATCCCACGTGTCCTTACTGCTCAAGGCCCCATCAGTGACAACCCAGGGGATATCCTAGACTCCTTTTTATGCTTTTACAAAGACCTGTATACCTCTAGGGTTGACTATGATGACTCCCAATTGATTGACTACTTGGCTGACATATCTCTCCCCTCCTTGTCAACGGAGGGGCGTGAAGTGCTGGATGCACCTATCTCGGTTGAGAAAATTGCTGCAGCCATTTCACAAATGCCTGCACATAAGACTTCGGGCTTAGACGGTTTCCCGACTGAATGGTACTCACAATTTAAAGACCTTTTGTGCCCCTTTCTTTTGCGAACCTATAACAAAGCTATAGATGTCAGGATCCTCCCCCCCCCCCCAACGATGCGAGAGGCTTTAATTGTACTTCTATTAAAACCCTGTAAGGACCCACTTAAATGCGAATCTTACCGTCCAATTTCTCTTATTAATGTGGACGTTAAGATTCTGGCCAAAATATTGGCAAACCGTTTGAACACTGTAGTCACGTCCTTGGTCAATAGTGACCAAGGGGGCTATATCCCCGGCAGGTCCACCAGAATGAATATCCGCAGGCTGTTTCAAAACCTGCAATATCCACACGACTGTCCTCCCACTCGTGCTATTGTGTCTTTGGACACTTGCAAGGCATTCGACAGTGTGGAATGGCCATATCTGTTTCGGGTGTTACAGATGTATGGCTTTGGCCCCCGTGCTGTAGCATGGATAAAACTCCTTTACACCTCCCCTGTAGCTCGGGTGCGGATCAATTCCTCTATCACTGGCCCCTTTCCTATTACTAGGGGTACACGACAGGGGTGCCCGTTGTCGCCCCTCTTGTTTGCCCTGGCCATGGAGCCGCTTGCGGGTTCACATTCGCTCCTCCCCCTCGATTAAAGGACTCCCAATTGCTAATATAGAGGAGCGCATTTCACTTTATGCGGATGACACATTGGTGTATCTGGCTGATACTAATGAATCACTTCAGGCCCTGTTGGTGGAGATTAATACCTTTGGAGACTATTCTAGCTTCCGGGTGAATTGGGATAAGTCTAGTCTTTTCCTCCAAGATGTGGCTGAGCCTCCCCTGATTCACCCGGATTCCAAGCTTCGAGTGGTATCCTCCTTTAGGTACCTTGGGGTTCTGGTGCAGACCCCTTTATCTTTATATGTCGCCAATAACTTAGATCCTTTATTGGTCCGCCTTCAGGAGCAGACCAAGCAGTGGATGGATCTGCCTCTGGATCTTATGGGGAGGGCCAACGTCCTCAAAATGATCTACCTACCCAGATTACTCTATATCCTAGCTAGAGTTGAGCGGACACCTGGATGTTCGGGTTCGGACCCGAACCCGAACTTTGAAAAAAAGTTCGGGTTCGGGACCGAACCCGAACCCGGACTTTGACCCGAACCCCATTGAAGTCAATGGGGACCCGGACTTTTGACTACAAAAATGTCTCTAAAAAACTAAGGGAAAGGGCTGGAGGGCTGCAAATGGCAGCAAAATGTCGGGAAGAGCATGGCAAGTACTCTGGAAATGAATGTGGATAGGAAAAAAACTTAAAATAACATAAAAAAAATAAAAATAAAAAATATAATGATTTTGACCTTGGAGGACGAGGTCCATACAGTTTTGGTCAAAATTATTCAACCCCCCAATGCTGTAAAGGGTTTTAGGGAATTTAGTGTACATTTGTAATTGTATTCAGAATGAAATCCTACAAGGACTTCATAAAGAACCATATGCAACTAATATGATATCAATTGGTTTTGTAATACAGTAGTAAATGCAAAATTCAAGGCAATGGGCACTGTTGAAACGCTACCTGGTCGTGGCAGAAAGAAGATGCTGACTTCGACTGCTGTGCGCTACCTGAAGCGTAGAGTGGAGAAAAGTCCCTGTGTGACTGCTGAGGAACTGAGAAAATATTTGTCAGATGTGGGTACTGAAGTTCCTGCTCAGACAATACGGCGCACACTGCGTAATGAAGGCCTCCATGCCAGAACTCCCAGGCGCACCCCCTTGCTGTCTCCTAAGAATAAGAGTCGACTGCAGTATGCCGAAAGTCATGTGGGCAAACCACACACGTTTTGGGATTGTGTTGTGTGGACTTATGAAACAAAATTACAACTGTTTGGGCCCATGGATCAACGCTATGTTTGGAGGAGGAAGAACAAGGCCTATGATGAAAAGAACACCGTGCCTACTGTGAAGCATGGTGGGGGGTCAATCATGCTTTGGGGCTGTTTTGCTTCTGCGGGTACAGGGAAGCTTCAGCATGTGCAAGGTACCATGAATTCTCTTCAGTACCAAGGAGATATTGGATGACAATATGATGCAGTCTGTCACAAACCTGAGGCTTGGGAGACGTTGGACCTTTCAACAGGACAATGATCCCAAGCATACCTCCAACTCCACTAGAGCATGGTTGCAGATTAAAGGCTGGGACATTTTGGAGTGGCCATCGCAGTCACCAGACTTAAATCCAATTGAGAACCTCTGGTGGGACTTAAAGAAAGCAGTTGCAGTGCGCAAGCGTAAGAATGTGACTGAAGGTGGAAGCGGCGGTGGAGGAGGAGGAGGAGGAGGAGGTAGCCAACACAGCAGGTTTTGGTTTTTAATTGATTTATTTTTTAAATTAGGGTAAACCCCAAAATAGTGAGACAGATCTAGGGTTGCTACCTCATCCCTTTAAACCTGAACACAGAGTTACACAGGTTCTGGGGCTAATTTAATGTTGATAGACTCGATAAGGCACCAAGTGAGTTTAATTAACAGCACCTTAATCAGCCAGAGAACCTGTGTAATTAATATGTTTTTGCTTTGAAAGGGATGAGATGGCAACCCTAGAAAGCTCAGAAAAAAACAATGGCTGGGTAAGGCCAGCCCGGTGTCTATTCTGCACAAGGTACGGACAACTCCTCTGGGATCCATGCCTGGTTCATTTTAATGAACGTCAGCTTGTCCACATTGGATCTGGACAGGCGGCTGCGCTTGTCTGTGATAACGCCCCCTGCCGTGCTAAATACACGTTCAGACAATACAAGGCGTAAAGGGCAAGCTCAGGCCATGTGCCCAATTTGGAGACCCATAAGTTTTAAGGGGGCATAGCCTTCATTCAGTATGTGTAGGGGTGTGCTCACATACTGCTCCACCATGTTGCTGAAATGCTGCCTCCTGCTAAAACGTTCCATATCAGCTGGTGGTGCTGTTTGTTGTGGCGTGCTGACAAAGCTTTTCCACATTTCGGCCATGCTAACCCTGCCTTCTGAGGTGCTGGCGGTGCCCCTGCTGCGTTGGCGACCTCTTCCTCCTCCTCTGTCTTCGCCTTCTGCTTCCACTGTGGCCCCGCTGCCAGGTGGGAATTGCACCAGCAGCGCGTCTAACAGCGTGCGCTTGTACTCGCGCATCTTGCGTTCACGCTACAGTGAGGGGATTAAGGACGGTACATTGTCCTTGTAACGGGGATCCAGCAGCGTGGCCACCCAGTAATCAGCACCTGTCATAATGTGCGAAACACGCCGGTCGTTGCGGAGACACTGCCGCATGTAATTGCTTATGTGCGCCAGGCTGCCCAGAGGCAACGAAAAGCTGTCCTCTGTGGGAGGTGTATCATCTGTGTCCTCTGTATCCCCCCAGCCACGCACCAGTAATGGCCATGAGCTGGTCTGGATGCCATCCTGCTGTGAACATGGTTCCTCCTCCTCCTCCATGTCTTCCTCCTCCTCATCCTCCACCGCGTCATCCTCCAGAACTGTGCCCTTGCTAGACAATTGTGTACCTGGCCTTTGTTGGTGCACGAACCCACCCTCTGAGCCACTTGTGAATGACTGCCCTGAAAGCCTTGCAAATGATCCCGATTCCTCCTCCTCCTCCTCCTCCTGTGCCACATCCTCTTCCATCATCGCCCGTAGCGTTTTTTTCAAGGAGGCATAGAACTGGGATAGTCACGCTGAGAGCGGCGTCATTGGCACTGGCCATGTTGGTGGAGTACTCAAAACAGCGCAACAAGGCACACAGGTCTCGCATGGAGGCCCAGTTATTGGTGGTAAAGTGGTTCTGTTCCGCAGAGCGACTCACGCGTGCGTGCTGCAGCTGGAACTCCACTATCGCCTGCTGCTGCTCGCACAGTCTGGCCAGCATGTGCAAGGTGGAGTTCCACCTTGTGGGCACATCACATATGAGGCGGTGAGCGGGAAGGCCGAAGTTACGCTGCAGCGCTGCCAGGCGAGCAGCAGCAGGGTGAGAACGCCGAAAGTGCGCACAGACAGTCCGCACTTTCTGCAGCAGCTGTGGCATATTGGGGTAAGTTCTCAGGAAACTCTGCACCACCAAATTCAGCACATGCGCCAGGCAAGGAATGTGCGTCAAACCGGCTAGGCCCAGAGCTGCTACGAGATTTCGCCTGTTATCGCACACCACCAGGCCCGGCTTGAGGCTCACTGACGCCAACCACTCATCGGTCTGTTGTTCCATGTCCCTCCACAACTCCTGCGCGGTGTGTGTTTTTTCCCCCAAACAGGAAAGTTTTAAAACTGCCTGCTGGCGTTTACCCATGGCTGTGCTGAAGTTGGTGGTGAGTTTGTTACGCTGACTGGATGAGGAGGTGGTAGAGGATGAGGAAGCGGAGTAGAAGGAGTTAGGAACAGGAGGCAAACTGAAGCGCCCTGCAATCCTCAGTGGTGGAAGGACATGCGCCAAACTGCTATCCGCCTCAGGCCCAGCCGCCACTGCATTTACCCAGTGCGCTGTTAGGGAGATATGACGTCCCTGACCGTGCTTACTGGTCCACGTATCCGTAGTTAGGTGGACCTTAGCACAGATGGCGTTGCGCAGTGCACACCTGATTTTGTCCCCCACTTGGTTGTGCAGGGAAGGGATGGCTCGCCTGGAAAAGTAGTGGCGGCTGGGCACGACGTACTGTGGGACAGCCAATGCCATCAGGCTTTTAAAACTCTGCGTCTCCACCAGACGGAATGACAGCATTTCAAAGGCCAGTAATTTTGAAATGCTGGCATTCAGGGCCAGGGATCGCAGGTGGGTAGGGGGGTACTTCCTCTTCCGCTCCAGTGTTTGGGAGATAGAGAGATGAACGCTTCCATGGGACCCAGGTGGTAGTGTTGCTGGCAGATCCTATGTTTGCGGGGTGGCAGGTGCCATTGTCACTACAGAGGTGGATGAAGAGGCCGAGACTGAAGCAGAAGAGGAAGCAGGAGGAGCCAGAGACCTTTCTTGGTTTTTGAGGTGTCTACTCCACTGCAGCTCTTGCTTTGCACTTAGATGCCTGGTCATGCAGGTTGTGCTTAGGTTTAGAACGTTTATGCCTCGCTTCAGGCTCTGATTGCACAGCGTGCAAACAACTCGTGTCTTGTCATCAGCACATTGTGTGAAGAACT
Organism: Rana temporaria; assembly: GCF_905171775.1. Lineage (NCBI taxonomy): Eukaryota > Metazoa > Chordata > Amphibia > Anura > Ranidae > Rana > Rana temporaria. Next base: position 72,783,448 of record NC_053495.1, read on the forward strand.
GCCACGCTAGGGAACTCCTTGACACAGGTGAACAGGTGGTGGCAGGTGCAGTGCTGTTGAAATATTCAGAGTCACCTATAGAATGCTGACTGCCCCTATGGGAAAATATCTGGAACCTGTCCCTGAACTATGTACTTGACAGAAAAACACAGTATATCACAGGTGAACAGCTGGTGGCAGGCAGGTGCAGTGCTGTTGAAATATTCAGAGTCACCTATAGAATGCTGACTGCCCCTATAGGAAAATATCTGGAACTTGTCCCTGAACTATGTACTTGACAGAAAAACACAGTATATCACAGGTGAACAGGTGGTGGCAGGTGCAGTGCTGTTGAAATATTCAGAGTCACCTATAGAATGCCTACTGCCCCTATAGGAAAATATCTAGAACCTGTCCCTGAACTATGTACTTGACAGAAAAACACAGTATATCACAGGTGAAGAGGTGGTGGCAGGTGCAGTGCTGTTGAAATATTCAGAGTCACCTATAGAATGCTGACTGCCCCTATGGGAAAATATCTGGAACCTGTCCCTGAACTATGTACTTGACAGAAAAACACAGTATATCACAGGTGAACAGGTGGTGGCAGGTGCAGTGCTGTTGAAATATTCAGAGTCACCTATAGAATGCTGACTGCCCCTATGGGAAAATATCTGGAACCTGTCCCTGAACTATGTACTTGACAGAAAAACACAGTATATCACAGGTGAACAGGTGGTGGCAGGTGCAGTGCTGTTGAAATATTCAGAGTCACCTATAGAATGCTGACTGCCCCTATGGGAAAATATCTGGAACCTGTCCCTGAACTATGTACTTGACAGAAAAACACAGTATATCACAGGTGAACAGCTGGTGGCAGGCAGGTGCAGTGCTGTTGAAATATTCAGAGTCACCTATAGAATGCTGACTGCCCCTATAGAAAAATATCTGGAACTTGTCCCTGAACTATGTACTTGACAGAAAAACACAGTATATCACAGGTGAACAGGTGGTGGCAGGTGCAGTGCTGTTGAAATATTCAGAGTCACCTATAGAATGCCTACTGTCCCTATAGGAAAATATCTAGAACCTGTCCCTGAACTATGTACTTGACAGAAAAACACAGTATATCACAGGTGAAGAGGTGGTGGCAGGTGCAGTGCTGTTGAAATATTCAGAGTCACCTATAGAATGCTGACTGCCCCTATAGGAAAATATCTGGAACCTGTCCCTGAACTATGTACTTGACAGAAAAACACAGTATATCACAGGTGAACAGGTGGTGGCAGGTGCAGTGCTGTTGAAATATTCAGAGTCACCTATAGAATGCCTACTGCCCCTATAGGAAAATATCTAGAACCTGTCCCTGAACTATGTACTTGACAGAAAAACACAGTATATCACAGGTGAAGAGGTGGTGGCAGGTGCAGTGCTGTTGAAATATTCAGAGTCACCTATAGAATGCTGACTGCCCCTATAGCTGAACAAAATTCCTAAACTATATGAAGCACAGCAGATGTCACAGGAATAAAGAGTGCTTGTTGAGATTTCTGGAGCAGGATACACCTAACACTGTCCCTAAGCAGATTCAGCAACCTCTCCCTATCCTAATTGAAGCACAGTGACAATGAGCCAGATACCATCAGATGATGCAGATATCAAAGAAATAAAGTGTTTTTGTTGAGATTTCTGGAGCAGGACACACCTAACACTGTCCCTAAGCAGATTCAGCAGCCTCTCCCTATCCTAATTGAAGCAGAGTGACGATCTGTGCTGTGTGCCTCGATCTAATATAGAGGCTGGTCACATGATGGGTTACATGCTGCACTGGCCAATCACAGCCATGCCATAAGTAGGCATGGCTGTGATCAGACGAAAAAAACTCTGGACTGCCGCACTCCAAAATGACTAAAACAAATTAGGTCTTTATTTTCAAATGCACATGCATTCACCGCAAGCAAAAAGGTACAGTATAGGCCTATACTGTACCTTTTTGCTTGCGGTGAATGCATGTGCATTTGAAAATAAAGACCTAATTTGTTTTAGTAATTTTGGAGTGCGGCAGTCCAGAGTTTTTTTCGTCTATTTGCTACAATCAGCATCGCCAGCACCCTGGTGGTTCAACAGCCCTTAATGATAAGTGAGGCTCACCTGGAGCGGTGAAAGATTTGTCTGCATGGCTGTGATCAGTTCCCAGTCACAGTAGTAAAACGAATGGCGATTGGCTGCCCGAACATACCCGAACTCCGAACCCGAACCCCGACTTTTTCCAACTATTCGGGTTCGGGTCCGGGTTTGGGAAAAACCCAAAGTCTGTACCGAACCCCGAACTTTACAGTTCGGGTTCGCTCAACCCTAGTGGTAGGTCAATGGGTAGATGATGGGGGCTGGTTGAAAGAGTTCACCTTTTGATAATTTCTGACCAATTTAACAGAAAGGTGCTGGTGAGCTTTTTTTGGGGGGCTTGGGCTGCTACCTCTGGGTGTGGCCTCAAGGTAGTTTCTGTGTGCATTAGTAAAGGTAGGTGGAAAGGAGCACCTGATATCCAATGAAATGCAAGTTGGAAGGTGAATTTGTAGTTGTTTATTGAAAGAAGCAACAAGCTATGGAAGAACTAACTAAATAGCTAGTACAAGCACGCACAGAGCAACAGGAAACTAACTGTTTGCTTGCAGCTGCTACCCATGTGACTATTCAAGAGCAGAAACTGTTCAATCAGCTCATACAGAATCAGATACAGTCCTTGGCAGACAAAACTCTACTGGTGGACAAAGTTGCAGGTGTACTCAAGCGAGTGCAGGCTGCACTAGAAAAAATGTTGGGCAAGGATGACATGGAGACCTTCCTCAACATTTTTGAGAGGGTGGCACACAGAATGGCTTACCCAGGAACAGTGGGCTGAGGTCCTTATCCTCCTTTTTGACCAGAAACACACAAAGGGCCTATTTTTATTTAAGTCCTGCTGAGGCCCAGCAATACCACAGTCTTAAAACTGAGATTATGGGCCTCCTTGGGATAACAATGGCCTTAAGAGCTCAGCGTGTCCATGCTTGGCAGTTTAAGATGAAAAAAAAAATAAGAAAAAATACCTAGATCAAGGTTTGATCTAGGTCAGTGCCAGGGTTAGTGGTTGGGTCAAAGTCAGGGTTTAAGGTCAGGGTCAGTATATTTTGGGCAGGATTTTTTTTTAATAGTATCAGTGTCAGTTAGTGCCAATGGCCCAGATTCACAAAGCACTTACGCTGGCGTATAACAAGTTACGCTGACGTAAGTGCAAATGTGCGCCGTCGTATCTGTGCGCCAGACCCACGAACAGATATGCGCCTAAAAACAGGCTACACCCTGCCGACGTAACTTGCTTACGCCGGCGTAGGGTGGGCGCACATTTAGGCTGGGCGCATAGTGCCGCTCCCATTGATTGGCCATTCAAACATGCAAATGAGGGAAATACGGCGATTCACGAACATGCGTTTGCCCGGCGCATGCTACGCGAGGTGCTCGTAGGTTGTACGTCCGGCGTAAAGTTATTCCCCATAAAGGAGGTGCAACCCAGCAGCAGACATTCTCAGGTCTGCACCAGGGAACACAAGCCGGCGTATTTTACATTGGACGTGTGTCTGGCTGGGCGTAGGTTACGTTCACGCCGTACGCAGTGATTCGGCGTAGCTTAGGCAGTTGTGCCGGCGTGGTTGTGAGCAGGCGCGGGGGGGCAGGCGCGGGGGGGTGTGCGCATGCGCAGTTCGTGATACGTACATGTCTGGCGCTCGGCCCATCATTTGCATGGGGTCACGCCTCATTTGCATGGGTCACGCCCACTTCCACCTACGTCGGCGTACCCCTTCGAAACCCACGCCACACTGGCGCAGCGTTGGGCGCACTGGCTTGCTGAATTTAATGCTTGCTTCTTTGCGCTGCATTGACGTAGCGTACATTGGTTACTCTACGGCGGCGTAATGTGCGCCTTGCTCTCTGTGAATCTGGGCCAATGTGTTTTAGGCAAGACAAAAAAAAGCAAAATGCTTACTATTGTTTCTGGACAGTACTACGGGTACAAACAGGAAATAACATACATATATTTGGTATCGCTGTGATCATCAGAAGCAGGAGAATTTATTTTCGGTTGTTCTTTGGTGGTAAGTTATGGCAGTAACAAAAAATATACAGCGACATTAAAAAAATAAGGGGAAGATTCAGGTAGATTGGCGCATCTTTATACTGGCGTAGCGCATCTCATTTGCGATACGCCGACGTAACTTAGAGAGGCAAGTACAGTATTCACAATGCACTTGCTCCTAACGTTGCGCCGGCGTAACTTAATTTTGTCGGCGTAAGCCAGCGTAAGTGTAAGTGGGTGTGACCTTATGCAAATGATGGTCGGAACGTGGAGTAGTGATATACGCCCGGCGTATCCTGAACGGAGCATGCGCAGTGAAGTGGACGTATGATCGCTTCCCTGTGCGCATGCTCAAAACTACGCCGGCCCAACTTCTTGGGATACGCCGAGCCTATAAATACGCCCAGACATGCGCCCGTCCAGTGCAAAAGTACATCCTGATCCCCCCCCCTTAGGGAAAGTACTTTTGCAAAGCAATGGCGTTTGCTGCAAATACAGAGAAGAAGGATCGGAGGAAGAGAAACTTTTGCCCGGAGGAGAGGGCTATTATTGTTGCGGGCATAGTGGCACATGACAAGTACCTCCATGGTGCCCTCAGTCACCAGACCAGCAAGGCGAGAAAAAAGGAGATCCTGATGGAGCTCAGCTTGCAGGTCAGTGCCGTGGGCAATGCGACCAGGACCCCCGAGGATATCCAAAAAAAGATCAATGATCCAAAAAGGAAGGTCCGTAAAATGCCGGGTGCGATAAGGAGGCATGCCAGGGGCACGGGAGGAGGACCAGCCTGTATTGTGAGGTTGACCCCGGAGGATGAGTTGGTCGCCCAATGCTTGCAGCGTGAGCAGGTGGAGGGCATGGAGGGGTTTGACTCCGGAGACCAGGCCTTGAGGACAGGTAAGTGTGTTTTATCTCCTATACGGTGTGTAGCATGTGAGGGGGTGGAAGGGAACATGTGACAAGTGTGTGGGTCCACCAACATGTGAATGGTTTGTGTCATCCACAGATGTGCTGGAGGGAGCTGGGCCGTTGTCGGCTGCAGGGCGACCCACGCCATCCAGGGATGAGAGTGCCCACACCTCTCCCCTGGAGGAAGTAGAGGAGGAGCACGGGGACCTGGAGGACGCGTTCTATATCCTGGATGAAAATCCCAGCAACCCTGGATCCTCCCAACCCTCCTCCCCCATCATGGGACCCTCCCAACCCTCCTCCCCCATCATGGGACCCTCACAACCCTCCTCCCTCATAAGTCAACCCTCCCAACCCTCCTCCACCATCAGGGTACCATCCTCACCCTCCTCCTTCTCCATCAAGGGAAGCTCCGCCACCAAAAAAACAAGAGGTGTTCCAGAGGCCATTCACGAAACCCTTGCAAGGGATCAGGCCCTCCAGACCCAGCATGTGGGTGCTGTTGCCCGGGACATAAAGCGTCTCGCAGACAGCCTGGCCTCCTCGGCACCCCCCCCCCCGGAGCTCTTTGATGTGTCCTGTCCTGGTGTCCAGCTCTCCGCTCTGAGATGTGTTCAGGCAGCAACCCTCCCCCCACTCTCCGGTGTCCGCCTGACACTGTGACATGTGTCCACAGTCTGGTACCAAGTCTGCTCTCCCTCCTCTCTACAGTGTCCATGTGCAGCAGCACAGAACCCCCCCCCCCCCCCGCCCTTCTGGCCGTGTCACTGGAGCTGAACACATGGATGCAACATTGAATATAGTGTGGTGCCTGGCGGTGGCTGTCCGGGCTTGGGGGACAGGTGGAGCCTGGAAGAGGCACCGGACACAGAAGTAGCAGGCAGATACACTGTACAGCAGAGTTGGTACAAGCAAGGAACAGGCAGCAATCACAGGGTCCCCGTTCATGTTGTCGGAAGTAAAAACTGTTGCTTTCTCTCTGAGTTAATGAGATTGTCTATGTGATGACAATGACATGGAATTTTAAATTGTGTGTCTATATGTATATTGACATTGATTGGCACTGGTGAAATGGCATTGATGGACGCTGGTGAGGCAGCATTTAATCGGTCCTGGTGAGGTTGCATTTGATCGGCATTGGTGAGGTTGCAATTGATCGGCGTTGGTGAGGTTGCAATTGATCGGCGTTGGTGAGGTTGCAATTGATCGGCGTTGGTGAGGTAGCATTTAATCTGCGTTGGTGGGGTTGTATTTAATCGATGCCGGTAGGCTGCATTTAATGGGCACTGCTACTAGTCAGGGGTGGAGCCGGGGGGGGGGGGTTGCAAAATGAGGTTTCACCTAGGGTGTCAAAAATCCTTTGCACCAGCCCTGAGCGGGCACAGGCAGTCCAGCGTGCGGCGGCACCTTTGGTCCTGCCTGCAAGCTGGGCTGTCATCACCTCTCCTGAGCCTCCCTGAGTAGATGAGCGAGCTAAGGCAGAAGGGGGCACCGAAGCTCAAGTGCCACCGATGAGCGGGTCTGAAGAGAAGAAACTGTGCTGCCCCTCCCCCCTCGATCCACCATTGTCAGAAGAGGGCTCTATTCCTTGCCTATCCCCCTCCTCCTGTCAGTAGTGGGGAGAGCGGCTGTGTCTCTGGAGAGAGCAGCTGCAGGTTTTTCTCTCCCCCTCTCCTCATGCTGCTGTACTCGGGAGTGGGGCCCTTTTCTTACCATTGGCCAAAAAGGAGCACACAGGAGGATCATGGGACATATAGTCCCGAGTACTGGCAAGCCCCAGGAATCCTAAGAGTGAAACTGCAACCCCCAGCATGCTCAGCTGAAGGGGAGGGAAAGAGCCAGGATATATAGCCAGGAACCTGTGGCAAATGACACGCTGAATCTGGTGACAGGTGATGGTGGCAAGTGACACACTGAATCTGGTGACATGGGATGGTGGCAAGTGACACGCTGAATCTGGTGATGGGACGGTGGCAAGTGACACGCTGAATCTGGTGACAGGGGACGGTGGCAAGTGATGCACTGAATCTGGTGGCAGGGGACGGTGACAAGTGACACGCTGAATCTGGTGACAGGGGACGGTGGCAAGTGACACACTGAATCTGGTGACAGGGGACGGTGGCAAGTTACACACTGAATCTGGTGACAGGGAACGGGTGGCAAGTGACACGCTGAATCTGGTGACAGGGGAAGGTGCTAAGTGACACACTGAATCTGGGGACAGGGGATGGTGGCAAGTGACACACTGAATCTGGTGACAGGGGACGGTGGCAAGTGACACGCTGAATCTGGTGACAGGGGAAGGTGGTAAGTGACACACTGAATCTGGGGACAGGGGATGGTGGCAAGTGACACACTAAATCTGGTGACAGGGGACGGTGGCAAGTTACACACTGAATCTGGTGACAGGGGACGGTGGCAAGTGACACGCTGAATCTGGTGACAGGGGAAGGTGGTAAGTGACACACTGAATCTGGGGACAGGGGACGGTGGCAAGTGACACACTGAATCTGGTGACAGGGGACGGTGGCAAGTGACACACAGAATCTGGTGACAGGGAATGGGTGGCAAGTGACACCCTGAATCTAGTGACAGGGAAAGGTGGTAAGTGACACACTGAATCTGGTGACAGTGGACGATGGTAAGTGACACGCTGATTCTGGTGACAGGGGAAGGTGGTAAGTGACACACTGAATCTGGTGACAGGGAAAGGTGGTAAGTGACACGCTGAATCTGGTGACAGGGAACGGGTGGCAAGTGACACGCTGAATCTGGTGGCAGGGGACGGTGGCAAGTGACACGCTGAATCTGGTGGCAGGGGACGGTGGCAAGTGACACGCTGAATCTGGTGACAGGGGACGGTGGCAAGTGACACACTGAATCTGGTGACAGGGGACAGTGGCAAGTGACACACCGAATCTGGTGACAGGGAATGGGTGGCAAGTGACACCCTGAATCTAGTGACAGGGGAAGGTGGTAAGTGACACACTGAATCTGGTGACAGGGGACGATGGTAAGTCACACGCTGATTCTGGTGACAGGGGAAGGTGGTAAGTGACACACTGAATCTGGTGACAGGGAACGGGTGGCAAGTGACACGCTGAATCTGGTGACAGGGGAAGGTGCTAAGTGACACACTGAATCTGGGGACAGGGGATGGTGGCAAGTGACACACTGAATCTGGTGACAGGGGACGGTGGCAAGTGACACGCTGAATCTGGTGACAGGGGAAGGTGGTAAGTGACACACTGAATCTGGGGACAGGGGATGGTGGCAAGTGACACACTGAATCTGGTGACAGGGGACGGTGGCAAGTTACACACTGAATCTGGTGACAGGGGACGGTGGCAAGTGACACGCTGAATCTGGTGACAGGGGAAGGTGGTAAGTGACACACTGAATCTGGGGACAGGGGACGGTGGCAAGTGACACACTGAATCTGGTGACAGGGGACGGTGGCAAGTGACACACAGAATCTGGTGACAGGGAATGGGTGGCAAGTGACACCCTGAATCTAGTGACAGGGAAAGGTGGTAAGTGACACACTGAATCTGGTGACAGTGGACGATGGTAAGTGACACGCTGATTCTGGTGACAGGGGAAGGTGGTAAGTGACACACTGAATCTGGTGACAGGGAAAGGTGGTAAGTGACACGCTGAATCTGGTGACAGGGAACGGGTGGCAAGTGACACGCTGAATCTGGTGGCAGGGGACGGTGGCAAGTGACACGCTGAATCTGGTGGCAGGGGACGGTGGCAAGTGACACGCTGAATCTGGTGACAGGGGACAGTGGCAAGTGACACACTGAATCTGGTGACAGGGGACAGTGGCAAGTGACACACCGAATCTGGTGACAGGGAATGGGTGGCAAGTGACACCCTGAATCTAGTGACAGGGGAAGGTGGTAAGTGACACACTGAATCTGGTGACAGGGGACGATGGTAAGTCACACGCTGATTCTGGTGACAGGGGAAGGTGGTAAGTGACACACTGAATCTGGTGACAGGGAAAGGTGGTAACTGACACGCTGAATCTGGTGACAGGGAACGGGGGGCAAGTGACACGCTGAATCTGGTGGCAGGGGACGGTGGCAAGTGACACGCTGAATCTAGTGGCAGGGGACGGTGGCAAGTGACACGCTGTAAAGTATAAATATTGTACTTTCATTCTTTAGAGTAGCTACGTAAATTGGGGCAGGCTTGTAGGGGCCCCATAGAATTACTTTGCCCAGGGGCCCATGGTGCTATTAAGATGGACCTGGCCACATGTGTTGGGGAGCTGCAGGCCACGACCTCCCGCCTGGTGACTGAGGTCAAGAGCCTCACAGTGGCTGTAAAGGCCAATATGGCGGAGGTGAGGCACATGAGGCGGCAGCAAAATCAGAACACCACCTGCCAGCTGCGGATGCACGCAGAGACCACCGCGGTGCTCACCCGCATAGCGGTGGTGTTGGAGGGCAGGCAGCCAGAACCTGCCAGGAGTGTCAGTCTTGAGGAGGAGTTTCCTGATGATGCCCCACCCCCACCTGAAGTTGCCCCCAGGCAAGTGAGGAGCCAGAGACATGGCACCAGGCGGAGCCCACGACGGGGCAATTGAGTGCTTTATATTTGTTTTTTAAGCTCCTGTGAGGAGTTTTATTTTTATTTCAGCTCCGGTGAGGAGTTTTATTTTTATTTCAGCTCAGGTGAGGAGTTTTATTTTTATTTGCGCTCCGGTGAGGAGTTTTATTTTTATTTCAGCTCCGGTGAGGAGTTTTATTTTTATTTCAGCTCCGGTGAGGAGCGTTTATTTATTTTTTTGAATACTGCACACGATCAGTAGTGCAGGCTACAGTGTGACTGGTGTATAAATGTGGGGGTGACACTCCTGCCAGTAAGGGGTGTCACCCTCGGTCGTCGGGGAGAATTTATCCCCACGACCGTGTGAATGTGGTATGAAAGGTCAGCAACATAATTGGAGCCTTGGCGCAGCATTGCTGCTCCCAAGTCCTGCATGGTGGACTTGGGCTAATCCAATGTGTTGTGGATGTGGTGTGTGTGAGCTAGGGACCAGAGTGGTGTGCATGCATGCATTCTCCTTGTGCCATGATGAATGTGTTTGTTTAACGTGCAAACATGCCTACCACGAGGCATCTCCTGACTGCTGTTCTCTCAGCAGACGGGGTAGCCTCGGTTAGGGGGGGACTGTGTGGTTGGGGGGTCAGGTCCTCACGTATGTCAATCTCCAGGCCCTTTCTCATGGCGTAGTTGTGCAGCATGCAACATGCACCGATGATCTGGCACACAAAGTTTGGGGAATACAACAGGGTCCCCCCGGACTTATCCAGGCATCGGAAACAGGACTTCAGGAGCCCAAATGTGCGCTTCACCACTGCACGGGTACGTATGTGTGCATTGTATTTTCACTCTCCTCTGGTTTCTGGATCCCGGAATGGTGTCATGAGATGGGGCCAAAGTGCATATGCCGTGTCACCTGGAAGGGAAAAGACAGGAGGATGTTAGTCGTGCATTAGCCCCTCGTGATGTCTGCATCATGGGGTCGGACAGTCATGCCTGACACCCATGTCACTCACCAACCAGCCAGCTGCATTTAGACACCCATAAATTACTCGATCCGTTTCAATCGGGCTTCCGTCCGGGTCACGGAACAGAAACGGCGCTGCTCAAAATATGGGATGACGCTCTAGAGGCCGCAGACGAAGGAGAATCTTATCTCCTGATACTGCTGGACCTAAGCGTGGCTTTTGACACTGTAGACCACGGACTACTACTGGCTAGGCTAGCTGAAGTAGCCAGAGTCGCTGAATGTGTTTTACCCTGGTTCTCCTCCTTCTTGGAAAACCGATCACAAATAGTGAAACTGGGGTCTTTCACTTCTGAAAAACGTACGGTGTCATGCGGAGTCCCTCAGGGATCTCCCTTATCGCCCGTATTGTTTAATATCTATCTTCGCCCTCTCTTTGAAATCATCAGTAACCGGAAGTTACTTTACCACTCCTATGCAGACGACACACAACTGTATTTCCGCATCTGCAACAAAAAGGATCATTCTCTTGGACTAGAGAAATGCCTCACTCTAATGCCGCGTACACACCATCGCTTTCTGCGATGGAAAAATGCGACGCTTTATGTGCTTTAAAAAAACGTCATTTTTCAAACTTCAATTTGAACAACGACGTAGCATACACACCATCGCTTTTTCACAACGCTCTAGCACAGCGCAGTTCCGTCAATCACGCACGACGTCACTATAAAGGGTCTGTAAACAGGGGGGAACTAATGCGCACAACCAAACTAACCAAACTGACCATGGACAAATATACTCAATTAAAATAAATAAAATATGTGTAAAGCAGCAGCCACTACTAAAACGGTGCTCACGCACCCAAAGATATATGTAAGACAGGGGGTGTGATGGCGCTTGCTAATGGGAAGTTAATAAATAATAAAGTGCAAAAAGGCAACGCACAGCAACGTATGAATACTAAACAATATTATTCAATAAACGTGTTCCACTCTTGAAGGCCCTTGATAACATCCACAACTGGGATGTAAAGGGTGGAAAAAGTGGTATTAATGGGTTAAAAAGAAGCTACAATGAAATAATCATAATCATTGAACAGGTAGGTGTTGAATCCAATCCTAATAAATTCCAGTGCTGTCACCAAAACAAATATAAATTGGTGAGAAAAGTGAATAGTGATGACCTAGGAGTGGTCCAAATGATCCAAATGACACAAAATGAGACTCCTCCGTGTTTAAGAAAAAATTGTGCACCAAAAATTTTTTAGTGCAAGATGAGCATAAATATATAAATAAATAAATATTCAAGCATTAATCAATAAATATGAAGAATAAAAATTATTTCCAATAGATACAATGTTCAAAGTGAATAAACACTCAATATATATAGTTCAAAAAAGGTGTTCAAAGTGAATTCCAAAAACTTGCTGAAAAGAATTCCAAACGTGCAAAAAAACAGTGTGTAAAAGGGTGAAAGTATTAAAGTGCTTAGTTCCACAGTTTCCCCGAGATGTAAAGAGTTGCTGTAATCACCACACTCTCCTCCAGTGTAGCTATGCAGGCACAAGATAGAAAATGCTAGCCTCTCACCTCAGAACAGGTCAGGCAGGCCTGTTAATATATGGATGCAGCCCAGCAGCACACACTCTGAGTTTCAGGAGAGCTCTGTTTGCTCCAATCCTTCAGACCTCTGTTACGTCCAGATCCCTCTCAATACAAATAAAGAGCAGGCTCCATGGTGTAGTATATCAAAATAGGAGCCTGCTCTTTATTTGTATTGAGAGGGATCTGGACGTAACAGAGCTGCTGGGCTGCATCCATATATTAACAGGCCTGCCTGACCTGTTCTGAGGTGAGAGGCTAGCATTTTCTATCTTGTGCCTGCATAGCTACACTGGAGGAGAGTGTGGTGATTACAGCAACTCTTTACATCTCGGGGAAACTGTGGAACTAAGCACTTTAATACTTTCACCCTTTTACACACTGTTTTTTTGCACGTTTGGAATTCTTTTCAGCAAGTTTTTGGAATTCACTTTGAACACCTTTTTTGAACTATATATATTGAGTGTTTATTCACTTTGAACATTGTATCTATTGGAAATAATTTTTATTCTTCATATTTATTGATTAATGCTTGAATATTTATTTATTTATATATTTATGCTCATCTTGCACTAAAAATTTTTTGGTGCACAATTTTTTCTTAAACACGGAGGAGTCTCATTTTGTGTCATTTGGATCATTTGGACCACTCCTAGGTCATCACTATTCACTTTTCTCACCAATTTATATTTGTTTTGGTGACAGCACTGGAATTTATTAGGATTGGATTCAACACCTACCTGTTCAATGATTATGATTATTTCATTGTAGCTTCTTTTTAACCCATTAATACCACTTTTTCCACCCTTTACATCCCAGTTGTGGATGTTATCAAGGGCCTTCAAGAGTGGAACACGTTTATTGAATAATATTGTTTAGTATTCATACGTTGCTGTGCGTTGCCTTTTTGCACTTTATTATTTATTAACTATAAAGGGTCGTTTCCATGCGGAAGACGGCCTCTTTTGCTGATATCGTGTTGCTGCGTGTTAGTAAAAGTTTGGTGAGATACGATTCGTGATTTTCAGTGACTGTGCTTTAAATTTCGTTTTCTGTCGTACAGTTTGTCTATTTGTTGTCGGATCTGTGATACAGTGCTTGTACTAAGGACGTATTTGTTTTGGCATTACGTTTTGTGTGCACGGTGCTGTTTAGCAGGTCGTTCTTCAAAGGTCATTCTTTACTTCAGGGCGTAATTTTTAGTCTGATCTGATTTGACGACCGTTTTCTAGCCATGTTGCGGGTACGAACTCGTCGCCGAGATCGTGCTGTGCTTGTTGTTAGGATGTGTGCTGCATCCCAGCGACGGTCCATGAACAGGGTGAGGAGGAGGTTGTGGACCAAGAACTGGTTGCTACGCAGGGACCAGTTCTCTCATATGCCTCTGCTGCGGGAGATCCGAGAAAATAACCCTGATGATTTCAGGAATTTTCTTAGGATGTCTGACCCCGTATTTCAGCAGCTTTTGGCTTTGGTGTCGCCATATATCACCAGGCAGGACACCGTTATGCGGGAAGCCATCACTGCTGAGCAGAGGCTAGTTGCTACGTTGCGCTACCTTGCAACAGGGAGAAGTCTGCAGGACTTGAAGTTCTCAACGGGCATCTCCCCCCAGGCTCTGGGCCTCATAATCCCGGAGACCTGTTCGGCCATCATTCAGGTCCTTCAGGAGGACTATGTTAAGGTAAGTGGTGTTCTTTCAATGGTCAAACTATGTCCCAAAAAAAAAAAAAAAAAAATGTTTCTAATATGCTCAGAATGCTGACTTTGTCTCTATGTATGCTGTTCTACACAATTTGTAAAGCCCTACATGTTTATTTAATTTAGCCAACCTGTCCATCATTCTATGTTGTGGCCAAACCCACCTAGCATAGTCCCTATATCCCCGTTTATTTGTGGCCTCCATTGTAGTGCTGCATTTTGTGTGTCCCTATATCCCCGTTTATTTGTGGCCTCCATTGTCCAAACCCCCCCCCCCCTAGATTTTTGAACTACATAATAATATTTATTTTTATTATAATTTTTTTTTTGTTGTGGGGTTGTTTCTCAAGTGAGAAACTCATCTTGGGCCCCACTCCCCCTAAATATATTTTTTGAACATCAGAGGGGGTGATTAATATGCTTAGTGTTCACATGTTATTTTTTAATACTAACCTTTTTTGTGGAATTGTTGGTGGGATCCCTTTTAATTTTAGCTATATTCTGTTGAAAATCTTTGTTTGAATGTATTTTTTATTTTCTTTCTATCCAGTTCCCCACCACGCCACAGGAATGGCAGACTGTGGCAGCGGACTTCTCCCAGCGTTGGAACTTTCCGAACTGCGGAGGAGCCATTGATGGCAAGCACATCCGCATTGTGCCCCCACCCCATAGTGGATCCCATTTCTTCAATTACAAGGGGTTCCACAGCGTTGTTTTGATGGCGGTGGTCTCTGCCAATTACGAGTTCTTGTACGTGGATGTTGGGAAAAATGGCCGGATGTCGGACGGCGGTGTCTTTGCGGAGACGGAGTTCGCCCAACGGCTTCGGTCGGAGGACCTAGGATTGCCACCTGCGGAGGAGAACGAAGAGGGTCTGCCCTTCGTGTTTGTTGCAGATGAGGCTTTTGGTTTGGGTCCCCACCTCATGAGGCCATTTCCCGTACGCACCCTCACCCATGAGAGGAGGGTTTTTAATTATCGGCTGGCCAGAGCAAGACGTGTGGTAGAGAATGCCTTTGGAATCATGGCCAGCCGATTCCGATTGTTTTTAACAGCAATAAACCTTGCGGAATACAAATGGAATTACATCATCCTATGTTGTTGCATTTTACACAATTTTTTAAAACGAAATTCACAAACTTATCTGACGGTATTGCCTGATGAGGCTGATGTTGTGGCTCCGGAGCCGGGACATCAGGCTAGCCATAGAGGCTTGGCCCCCCAAACCGCACGTGCAGTGCGTCAATCATATGTGGACTATTTTATGGGGAGGGGGGCCATTGAAATGCCTGATCTTGACTAAAGAATAAAATTTACTTTTTGTTTGATTAAACAGTGTTTATTTTTTCAATTTTCTTTATTTTTAAGTTTTGGGGGGTAATGTTTCTTTTTCCTAGGTTCTCATCCAGCCATGTGTTTGGGATGTCATAAATTCACATGAGTGTTAAATCTTAATAACTCTACAAATATGCCTGAGTAATTGAATGAGTCTGCATTGATACCAATAACTACACACAAATTGTTTGGAGTCCAAAATGTTATTTATTTTTTACTTTTTTATTTTTGATTAGTACAAAATATAATCATTTTTTATAATTTCTTTTTTCTTTTTTGATTATTACAAAATATAATTTTTTTATATTTTTTTTGTCTTTTTTTTGATTAGTACAAAAAATTTTTTTTTTCTTTTTTGGTGTTTTTAAAATTCAAGGTAAAAAAAAATTACACAAACAATTAAACCCTCCCCAAAACATTAATAACATTTTTAAGCTGCCGTTCCAGCGTCTTTGCTTTGTGGCGTATTTCACGGCAGGCCAGACGTATGTCCTCGACTTGGGCCCTGCAGGTGAGAACCTCGCCGATGAGGAGCTGGGCACTATACGTGTCCAGTCCCTGACCAGCCCGATTTCCTCCTGAAATGTGGAACCAAAACATGTGTTAAAAGATTGTATGCCTATATCTATATTCACAGAAAATGTGGTAGATGTAACTTTACCGGATGTTGAGGCAGGTTCCTCTTCCTCTACATCCCTCGGGGGTGTGGCTTGATTGGCTTGTGCCTTCTGCCTTTCTGCTTCATTGTGCCCTACAAGATTGAAGAAAGGGAAAACATGAGGTTCAAACATTACGAGCGGCCTGAAATGACCCCAAAATATTCCTAAATTATAAACAAAAGGGCAATATTGTTGATTTTTAAACAATTATCCAGAAAATAGACCAGTATTTAATACATTCACAAAGTAATGTCAAATCTGTTGACCAAATTTTTATTTTTAGATATGTAAGCTAACCAAGTCTCCCCTGGATCTGCTCACCCCTGTGTGTGACCCAACATAGGTTGTGATTGTGACAAACAATTGTGCTACTGAGTACACATGTTCAATAAAAAAAGGAGTAGCAAACGCTCCTTTTTGGGAATCTCAAGGTATTTACGTTTCTTATAAAATAAGCTGAAACACATTTACATCAATACCAGAATTGAATACACCTTTTTTTTAAGCCCCAAAAATGTCACAACTTTCATATTTGTGTCGACTAATTGGTCATAGGAGTCGTCGTTCATTCGCCCACAATTCCTAAATTTACGATTTTAGTTCAGATACAGTGCTTCAACTCCCCTTTGCACATGCAAACTAGGCATGATGCCATTTCTCATTAATATGGTATTGGATTATTGAAAGTCAGCGAATGAACGACGACTACGACGACTGCATCATGCGTCCACATTCATAATATTCATTTTATGGTCAACCTGCAAAAAAAAAAAAAATGGCACAAAGAACACACCAAAATAATTAATACACATGGAAAAAACTTACTTCTTCTTCGAATCACCCTATTAATTTTGGAAAGTTGGTGGGGTTCCCTTTTTTTTAAATCCGACCACCTTTTGCGCAGGTGCTCTCTGCTCCTGGTTTTCCCAAACTTCCGCTGGAGCCTACGGATGACCTTCTCCATAATTTGGGCTTTAACTTTATTGGGATGCATGTAGGGGCCATCATAGTCCTCCCTCCTCAATATGGTGACCATCTCCACCATTTCGTTAAAACTCATATTGGAGGCTCTGCAGCGGAATCTGCAGCGTGGTTGGGCCTGGCCTGCCTCCTGGCTTGAGCTAGAATACACCTCCATGTTGTCCATCTTTTCTCCCTCACCAAACGACAGAGAAGGGGCGTGGAAAGGACGATACCGAACGTCAGGGGCGGGGTGTCGTGCGGAGCGTCACGCGTGCGTAGTGTAAAAGGGATGGGACGTGTTTGTAAACGGCGTGCATAGTCTGTGGAAGAAGGCGTAAATCACGATCTTTCATAACGACGAGACGTAAGTTTTTTATTCCGACTTTATTATAGTGAATAGGGAATGAGTTTGTGGGCTAGTTAGGGGAAGTAAGCTAGTGGCTTTAATTACATTATGTTTTGGCTTCTGTTTCATGTGCAGAAAGAATGGATCCCTTCAAGGATGCTGATTTCCTGACAGAATTCATACAAAAATGGAAGGAACATCCTGTTCTGTGGCAAACCAAAAGCACAATAAATAAAAACAAAGATGCCAGGGAAAAAGCTAGACAGAGCATGCTTGTTTTTCTGAAAACAAGGGTCCCCAACGCCACAACAGACACTGTGAAAAGCAAACTAAATTCCATCAGGGGCACCTACAGGGCCCAACGGGTCCAAGTCCTGGCCTCAATGAGGTCTGGGGCTGCAGCTGACTCCATATACAAACCAACCCTGTGGTACTATAGTCAGCTGCAGTTCCTGGACGACCACATTGAGACCAGGGCATCCATGTCTACCCTTCCCCCAAGAGGTAGCTCCCAGCTTCCCAGCAGCCAATCCTCCAGTGTTCCCTGCAGACAAGAGCAGGCAAGCTCGGAGGAAGAGGAAGAGTTCCTGGAGGACCCCAATTGTGAGCCATGGAGAATGGTATGTGTTTTTTGTATGAATTTAGTTAGTATATGACAAGTATAGTAATAATGTTAAATGTATGTTACTATTGTTCTAAATTCTATGTGAATCTCGTAAGTTTAGGGATAGGATCAATAGTCAGTAGTGGGAAAACATGATGGGGTCAAAATGGGCAAATTAATAATGTTTATGAAGGAGTGGGTGGCATTTTCAGATAGGCCAGTAGGGGGGAGTAACGCAATACACCTGCAAGGGGTCCCAGATGGAAGACACCCTTTTTGAGTACTATCTAGTTGACACTAAATTGAATAAAATATTTTTTGGGGAAAAGGCCACTTATTTTCTAAATTAGGCATGCAACAACCCACATAATTCCAGGGGGACCATGTCTGAAGGTGTTTAAGGGGCCACATAATTAGGGATGGCGACCCTGTGTGTAATATATATTGACATTCAATTTGCATCACTCATGATTGTAAAAATGTGTGTGATTAATGACAAACACAAATAACATATGTTCCTTTTTTTGATACACAGGCAGACCCAAGCCAGGAAGAGCCAGGGCCCACAGGGAGCCAGGAAGAGCCAGGGCCCACAGGGAGCCAGGAAGAGACAGGGCCCACAGGGAGCCAGGAGGAGCCAGGGCCAACTGCAAGGCAGGAGGTGGCAGAGCCCACTGGGAGCCAGGAGGTGGCAGGCCCCAGTGGGACCCAGGAGGCACGCCGGCGGGATACCATCTCCCGGATCCCTCCATTCCGCAATCCCAATAAACGGCTCAGGAGTATGCGACAAATGGAGGAGGAGACCCAGGGCCTGCTTCGCCAAGCTACTGCAGCCATCCGAGAGCCACCCAGTGAAGTTGAGGGGTTCGCAGCGCTCATTGCAGCCAAGCTGTACAATCTGGAGCAGAGCCAGCGTGTGCGCTGCGAACTCCTCATCTTCCAAGCCATAACCATGGCATCCCTGGGGCAGCTCGATGACGACACCCACATTGTGCGGATTGCTCCTCCTGTCCTTGCTGCTCCTCCTGCTCCTGCTCCTGCTCCTGCTCCTGTACCTGCTCCTGCTCCTCCACTTCATGAGGCTGCTCTGGCTCCTGCCACCTCATCTCCTCCAGGAACCCAGCCCCCAAGGACTCGGGCTACAGGGAAGGCTGCAGGGAAGACTGCAGGAAAGGCTGCTGGGAAGAAAAAGCCCAAGAAATAATACGGTGCCCCTGATGGAATTTTAATGTGGACTCACAGGCTGTATTTGTGGCTTCGGGGACCCTTGTTTTCAGAAAAAATCAAGCATGCTCTAATGTGCTGCCTACCTTGGCATCTTTGTTTTTATTATGTTGTGTTTTTGGGTTGCCACCTTTTTTTTTGCAAATTTTTAGGAAGACTAAAATAAATGTTTATTTTTCAGCCAAATTTCACCATGTTTCTTTATTGTAGATTTTAGAGATCATTATTGAGTGGGCAGACCCATTACAAAATAAATAATGCAAACATTAACAAGGTAAAAAAACATGCTTGTGGGTGAGTTAACTAAAACACTTCACACACTCCTAAATAAACACAAAATAGAGATTACAAATCAAATTGGTGACAAAAAAAACAAAAAAAAAAACAAAGGTGGACCAATATATATATTTAAAATGTTTAAGATGGAAGATACAACTAAATAACAGAACACAAACATAAACATTATCAAACAAGAAAGAAACTAATTAAAAGCTTGTCATAACTATGTAACAAGATCAGCCGCAACAAACGTCCATTTCTGGGTAGCAGTTAAAAGCAGGGGTTAAAGAAGCGCTTTCTTTTCTTGTCTATAAGCTGAAAAACACCTTAACGAATGTGCTGATTCCATTCTGAACAGTCGTTTTACATGAATGAGCGCTGCCGTCTCCTAACTTGCTTCTGAGCATGCGCGGGCTTAAATCGACGTTTTTACGTACACACGGTCAATGTTTAGAACACAGAAAACGACGTCGGCCAAAAACGACACATAAAATTGAAGCATGCTTCAATTTTTTTCTGTCGTTTTTTACAAGACATAAAACGACGTTTTTGCCCACACACAGTCAATTAAATTGACGTTTTTGAAAATGACGTTTTTTTCCATCGCAGAAAGCGATGGTGTGTACGCGGCATTATAGATAACTGGATGACAAACAGTTATCTTAAACTCAATGGTTCGAAAACAGAACTTCTCCTGTTTCACGCTAACCGGAAAAATCACCCCGCGTCAACATGGACTCCCCTACCCATTCTGGGTAAAACTATCACCCCTAGCACCAAAGTCAAAAGTCTTGGAGTAATTTTCGATACCTACATGACAATGGATGCACAAATAGGGTCAGTAGTCAGCGGATCCCACCATCTGCTGCGCCTACTACGCAGACTCACGCCCTTTATCCCGAAAGAGGACATTGCAGTCGTGGTGGGAACAATCATCAATTCCAGACTCGACTACGCAAATGCCCTCTATCTAGGACTCCCCAAATACCAAATCACTCGTCTGCAAGTCGTTCAAAATACGGCCGCTCGACTAGTGACTGGGAAAAAAACATGGGAATCAATCTCACCTTCACTGAGATCCCTTCATTGGTTGCCAGTAAAAGACAGAATCACTTTCAAGGCACTTTGCCTAATACATAAGTGTATTCAAGGCAACGCCCCCCAATATCTATGCGAAAAAATAAAAGCCCATAACCCCAATCGCATTCTGCGATCCACCAATCAAAACCTCCTCCAGATACCCAAGGCCAGATACAAGTCCAAAGGAGATTGAAGATTTGCAGTCCAGGGACCTCGCCTGTGGAATGCACTACCAACCACCATCCGACTGGAGTCGGACCACTTGGCCTTCAGGAGAAAGATTAAAACCCATCTCTTCTGAGGTCAAGGGGTTCCTTACCCATGAAATGGATACAGCGCCCAGAGGCGATTCAGTCCGCATGTGTTGCGCTTTACAAGTCTCTCTCTCTCTCTCTCTGTTCCCGTACACGTTCTGTTCGAATTCCATTGGGATGTTGCTTTGACGGTATATGTAGCTGTCGTGGCTGGACCCTGGGTGTTTGGCACGGACGTGCCATATGAGGCATTGGGCATCGGCTATCACCTGTACGTTGATGGAATGCCACTGCTTACGATTGCGGTATATGTGCTCTGTGTCACGGGGGGTCGTAGTGCCACATGTGTGCAATCAATGGCCCCCACGGTGCGTGGGAATCCGGCAATTCTGCAAAAATCCCCCATTGCCTTCTGCCGCAGATGCTCATGGGTGGGTTTGATGATGTGGTGGGACATGCGTGTGAGGATTGCGGGGACAACCTGGTGCACGCATCTGCTCATGGTGGATTGTGACATCCCAGACACTACTCCACTTGTACGCTGAAAAGATCCACTTGCAAGGAAATGGAGTGTTGCCAGTACCTTGACCAGTGGCTGCACTGCATGTGAGCAATGTGTCTTGCTGGTGATGTCATCATGCAGGGTTGTGGCTAATTCCAGGATGGCATCAGGGCTGAATCTGAAGATGCGATACACCTCCAATTCCCCCATGCCAAAGACATTCATGCGCGTTCGGTATATCCTCTGCCGTGCCCTACTACGTGGCGGTGGGCCCATTAGTAGTACTAGGACCACGGCTGCCATGTGTTGTCCTGCAAGTGTGGTTGCTCAGCTCGTCCGTAACGGTGCTGCTGAAGCTACTCTCCAGCTGACTTGTGCAAGTCTGGTGCAAAGTTACCCCTGCTTTATGAGGGGTAAGTTTAGGCCGGGCGTACAACTTACGCGCACCGCGAGTAGCCTGCGCCGGATGCGCGTATGTCCGTGAATCGGCGTAACTCCCTCATTTGCATATTTGCATACGAGATCAATGGGTGCACAAGATACGTTCGGCGTAAATATGCGCCTACGATACGCCGGCGGAGAAAAGTTACGTCGGTCGGGAGAAGCCTATTTTCAGGCGTATCTAGTTCTGTGGGTACGGCGCAAAGATACGACGGCACACATTTACACTTACGCAGGGTATCTTGAAATACGTCGGCGTAAGTCCTACCTGAATCTGGCTCTAAGTTTTTTTTACTTTTTTGGGACACATCCTTTGATATAAAAAAAGATCAGGAGAAATCCATAACCATTTATCACCAAATAAAAGCCCAATTTGCCCTGGAAAAAACAAGGTATAGTTTACCTGGATGCAGGGCCGTCTTTACCGCAGGGCAAATGGGGCAGGTGCCCTGGGCCCTGTCACTGTTGGGGGCCCAAAGCAACCCCCTTTGAAAAAAAAAAAAAAAATTTTTTTTTTTTTTTTTTTTAGGGGTCCGGAGGCCCCCAGGGGCCCGGAGGACCCCAGGGCCCCAGATGGCAACCCCCCCTTTTTTTATTTATTTTTAAATTAAAAAAATATATATATATATTTTTATTAAACGGCCAATTTTTTAATATATTTTTATTTTATTTTTTATTAAAGGGCCAATTTTTTTTTTAGAGGTCTGGGGGTCCCCAGGGGCCCATAGTTCCCCAGGGCCCCGGATGACAACCCCCCTTTTTTTATAAAAAAAATATTTTTATTTATATATATATATATATATATAAATATATATATATATATATATATATATATATATATATAAATGTTTATTATTATTATTATTATAGGACCCAGGGGTCCCCAGGGCCCCGGATGGCAACCCCCCTTATTTTTTATAAAAAACATTTTTTTTATATATTTTATTTATTTTTTTTCTTTTTATTTATATATATATATATATATATATATATATATATATATATATATATATATATATATATATATATATATATATATATATATAATATATATATAAAATTTTTTTTTTTTTTTTATTAAAGGGCTCAGAGTTCCCCAGGGCCCCATGTGGCAAACACCCTTTATTTTTTTATAAATGTTTATTTTTTTATTTTTGTTTATATATTTTTTTATTTAAGGGCCCAGAGGTCCCCAGGGCCCTGGATGGCAACCCCCCCTTTTTTTATATAAATGTTTCTTTATATATATTTTTTATTAAAGGGCCCAGAGGTCCCGGATGGCAACCCCCTTTTTTTTGTAATTTATTTTTATTAAAAAAAAAATATTAAAGGGCCCAGAGGTCCCCAGATGGCAACCCCCTTTTTAAAATATATTTTTTATATATATTTTTTATTTCTTTTTTCTTTTTATTAAAGGGCCCAGGTGTCCCCAGGGCCCCGGATGGCTACACCCCTTTTTTATATATATTTTTCTTTATTTCTTTCTTTATTTCTTTTTTTGTAAATGGCCCCCCGCTTCTAAATTTGTGGCAGCCCCCCCCCCTGCTTTATTAATTTCAGGCGGCAGCACCCCCCATCCCGGTTCTCTGTTCCAGGGGGCCCATGCCTGAAGCTGTGTAAGTGGCCTCATAATTCCTGATGGCGGCCCTGCCTCCCGTTAAGCCCCTGTGTTGCCCACAAATCAGGCTGAAAATCATCAGCGGCACGCAGCCAGTGACGGTACTGCTTCCCTTCCCAGTGTTCTAAAATGTACAGCACCCCTGGCTTCCCTTTAGATGCGCACTTCTCCCTTCCTGCCACTGGGTGCTGCTTGCATATAAAAGTGAATTAGAATGTGATTTTATAACATCCCCAGTTTGCTCTTCCTGAGGCTGACTTCTTCATGTCCTGCTCCTCAAGGTATGTCACTGTTTGCTAATCTATATTGTAAATTGAAGTTTTCTGTAGAGTGTGCCAAGTCTTTATAATATTTGATTCACTGCAGGTCTGGTCAGTGTTTTAAAAAGTTCCTCTATTTTACACATGGCATGGCATGGGGTCACAGCACCGTCTGTCCATTCTGCTTTAGCACCATGGGACCCCATGCCATGCCATGTGTAAAATAGAGGAACTTTTTAAATAACAGACCAGACCTGCAGTCCAGGCTGAGTAAAGCCTCAGAGCAGATGACATTACTGTCTGTATTTAACTGCTTGATGGGCTTATTTTGGGCCTGGCTGGTTCACATGTATGTGTTTTGGCGGCCCACATTTGCGCAGGCATAGCAGCCCATTCATTTGAATGGGCCGCCATGCCTGCGTTTCCTGCAAAGAAAAGCGCATGCCTCATGTAATAGGCTGCGCACACGGCACGCCTATGCCCATCAAGCACTGAAATACAGCACTGTCTGTCCATTCTGCTGTCTGCTGTGACTTATCTGCAGTTCCCGCACTGTCAAACTTGCTGCATTTTTAGATGTTTAGGTCACGCTTTTAAAAACACAGTGCGTTTGTGTGTGCAAGAACTGCAGGTAAGTAGCATGGTGCAAAAGCAGAATGGATTTCAAGGCAACTGTATTTTTAAAATGCTGAATGCACCTTTTTCTGCAGGAAACAAAGGCATGGCAGCCCATTCAAATCAATGGGCTGCTGTACCTGCACAAATGAGGGCCGCCAAAACACATACATGTGAACCAGCCAGGCCCAAAATAAGCTGGAGGGGGGCCCAAAAAAAATGTTTGCCCTGGGCCCAAACCATATTAAAGACGGCCCTGCCTGGATGCTGTTGTAGGAATGTTATTAAGATGTATTCAATATGTATTGTCACAGTGTCTCCCAGTGTCAGTGCTGCTTGCAGCTCACTCACAACAGCGAACCGGAGTGAACCAGCATCGGTGACGAACCATTGGTAGTGAAAAGCTTTCTGTGGATGTGGAGGTGTCACTCTGTGCAGATATGTCTGCCAGCGAGGGCCCCTGCGTTATGCGCGGATTAGTTTGCTTGGTGGAGATATGTTTGCTCTCTGAAGACATTATCGGTTTGATACCTATCTGCTTTTGCGGAGGGATGTATGCTTGTGTCTTTTCTATGTGACTGATCACAACGTGTCCCTGCAGAAAGCCTTGCGTCCATAGGAATGTCAGTATAGTCCGGCTATGCATTGTTTTCTGAACCTTGCAGAATAAGAATTTGCACCAATAGTAGAAGCGGGAACGTGTGCGTGAGCTTGGTTGGAACAGCATTCACAATTTCTTAAGCGCCAATCTCACTAAACGTGGGTTTCCTTATACTTGGAAAACTAGCTCTCCACAGTTAACAAACTGTGGGAAATTGTGCACACTGGCCTGCATGGGCATGATCAGACATTCCCCTAGACATTGTTCTTTTTGAATGTACACATGTTTTCATTGGTTGAGTTTTGTATAACACCTATTTTTTTAATGTATACATGGCCTTGATTGGCTGAACTGTAGTCACCAAGTCCCTTTTGTTACCCCTGTTCAAAGTCCTTTAAATAAACGGAGCTCCCTTTGTTATGAGGACTAAGGAGCTTCCAAATGTGATAACAGCTGCTGTGTCTGTTTTACTTGGTAACCACGAGCGCGCTCCATTGCATTATCCAAAATAGATGAAAAGTGCGCAAGCTAAGTTAACCACTTCTGGATTGCCCATGCCGATATACGTTGGCTGTATGAAGAGGGATATCTCTGTTATGGCAGCAGCTAGCTGCCATATCCCAGGTATCCTCTTCTTCAGCCGGCAGTCTGGTTTCAGATAATGGTGGTCTTTGTGGCGGATTCGCTGCAAGATCACTGTTATCTGCGGCAGGAGAGGGCCCCCCTCCCGTTGCTCTCCTGTGCACTTCGCCGCTCACTGGAGCTGTCGGCAGAGGCCGAGGCGCTCGGGTCCTTCTGGTGGCTGGGCATGGAGACGAGTGAGGGGAAGATGGCCCCCACCCGTCTCCATACCATAGCAGGGCGGGAGCGACGTCAAAATGTCACTTCCGCTCATAGCTCTAAAAAGGGCAATTTTTTTTTTAAAGAACAGTGTAAAAAAAAAAAAAAGGTAAAAAAAAAGGAAAAAGTTTAAACATGCCCCATCCCGCCAAACTTGTGTGCAGAAGCGAGTGCATAGGTGAGCAGCGCCCGCATATGAAAATTGTGTTCAATGAGGTATTGCCGTGATCGGTAGAGCGAGAGCAATAATTCTAGCCTTAGACCTCCTCTGTAACTCAAACCATGCAACCCTTTAGAATTTTTTAAATGTTGCCTATAGAGATTTTTTAAGGTGAAAGTTTGTCGCCATTCCACGAGCGGGTGCAATTTTTAAGTGTTATATGTTGGGTATCAATTTACTCGGCGTAACATTATCTTTCACAATATAAAAAAATTGGGCTAACTTTACTGTTGACTTATTTTTTTATTCAAAAAAGTGTATTTTGTCCAAAATAAGTGCGCTTGTAAGACGGCTGCGCAACTACGGTGTGACAAAGTATTGCAAAAATCGCCATTTTATTCTCTAGGGTGTTAGAAAAAAGTGTATAATGTTTGGGGTTCTAAGTAATTTTCTAGCAAAAAATAATTGTGTTTAACTTGTGTAGCGGACTGCTCCTGTTGAACAGGCGCTGCTGTAAATTTAGAGGGGGTCTGGGTCATTATTTGGCTCAGACAAATATGATTAAGGGCAATTTAGCCTCTGTTCCAGCAATGGCTGTGCTGGGAGTAACCACCATTGCTCGCCTGGGGGTGTTATTACCATCCCAGGCCATGGGTGGCAGCACCAGAGTCAATGTCTATTGGGTTTCCCCCTCGGAGGCGAATTAGTGGGAGTAGTCGCCCCGCTGTGTATGCTGGGGAGGGGTAATTAAGGGACAGATGCCATTGGCGGGGGCCAGTTGTTCACATCTCATGGCCCACCTGGCCCGGGGTGCGTGTTCCTGAATCCTGACTCCAGTACCACGTTGGTCCGGGGTTGCGGCTTCGCTTGGTAGGCCCAGTAGTCAAACTTGGTCTGCATTTGCAAGGTGATCCTGTAATGTCCGTCCTGTGGGAGGAAGCCACTTGATGAAGGAAGCCAGGAGAGGATCTATCCTGGAGTGGACCATGCAATTGGCTGGTATCTTGGGAGAAGGCCTGGAAACTTCATCGAAGGATGCACCATACCCTGAGAGGCTCGATGGTGGTCGCTTGTCAGATATAAGTTCTACAGAAGTTAATCTGGAGAGATCCAGTGCTGAATCCTGTGGCAGGGGATTCTGGACCAAAAGTGTCTACTCATAAGGGAAGGTCTGTGGCAGAGACTGTACTTTAATCTGTGCGCCATTCCCGGCTGCTAGGCCAGTGAGAGTGACCTATCCGGGTGAGCAATACCCACTCTGGTTAGAGTGGCGATGAGAACTGTATGCTGGAAGCAGGAGTGTTTCCTATTTGTGATTATACACCTGAACCTACCTACCTATTTGCCCTTCCACCCCTCCAAAAAAAATTATACTACGTTTCTACAAATAAATCCTAGAAAAAGTATATTGTGTGGACATTGGAATTCTTCTGACTCTCTTTACCAGCCTGGACAGCGAGAAGATAGAGGTAACGTGCCACCCAAAATTACTCAGCAGATCCATCGGAAGTAGTGCTACACTTGTAAACAACAAAACTCACAAAGAGGCTTGGTCCTTAAGTGGTTAATTGCGCATAGTGTAAATCAATTTCCACAACAATGCACAGTAGTTGTGATGATATGTACGGTATTACTAACACATGTCAAAATCGCACCCCTTAAGCATGAATGGGTTAATGTTGCCCTTTTAATGTATTTTTTTTTTATATACCTGCTTAACCCCCTTTGCTCTTCATCAATATTTATGTTTCTTTCACTCCTATTGCTATACTTTTTAATGCAAAATCTTGTAAATAATTAAAAAAATACGGACGGAAAACAAGGAGAAAATCCCAGAGAGATGACAGAAGGTTTTAGTTTCCATGGCTACATCTTTCCTGGGGCACACAGGCTTTATTTTAGCTCTGAGCAGCAGGGCACAGAAACACAGTGGCAGAGAATCACAGAAAAGCTCTCTGGCTTCTCCTGGTACTCCTAAACCACTATACCCTTTTACTTCAAAACTGTTTTAAGAAATATTTAGAGATACAGGCCCAGGGCCGGATTCAGATACAATGGCGTATCTGTCCGGCCCGCGTAATGTATCTCCGATACGTTACGCCGCTCTAACTTTGGGTGGAAGTTCTTTATTCAGAAAGAACTTGCGCCCTTAGTTACGGCGGCGTAACGTATGTGTTGCGGCGTAAGGCTGCGTAATTCAAATGGGGATGTTGGGGGTGTGTATTTTTATTAAATCTAACTTGACCCCGCGCTTTTGACGTATTATTTGAACGGCGCATGCGCCGTCCGTAAAATATCCCAGTGTGCATTGCTCTAAATGACGTCGCAAGGACGTCATTGGTTTCGACGTGAACGTAAATTACGTCCAGCTGTATTTGCGAACGACTTACGCAAACAACGTAAAATTTCAAAACTCGGCGCGGGAACGACGGCCATACTTAACATTAGCTACCCCTCATATAGCAGGGGTAACTATACGCCGGAAAAAGCCGAACGCAAACGACGTAAAAAAAAAAGCGCCGGGCGGTCGTTCGTTTCTGTATCGGCGTAAATCCTTATTTGCATATTCCTCGCGTAAAAATACGGAAGCGCCACCTAGCAGCCAGCCTGGAATTGCAGCCTAAGATCCGACGGTGTAAAACACTTACACCTGGCGGATCTTAGGGATATCTATGCGTAACTGATTCTCTAAATCAGTCGCATAGATACGACCGTCGGAACTCAGAGATACGACGGCGTATCAGGAGATACGTCGTCGTATCTCTTTCTGAATCCGGCCCCACATTTTTACTGTGATTTTGCAGCGATTTGCATTTTCCTGCAGATGGCGATGAAAACGTTCCTATTCTGAAGGCGATTCTTCCTTGTTGAGGAGATGGAGGTTTAATCTCACCTAAACGTGGCAGCTCTTAAACTCTGCTAAAAGCCCATGTGTACATGGACACTTATAGCCGGATTCTCGTAGCACTTACGCCGACGTATCTACAGATACGCCGCGTAAGTGTAAATGTGTGCCGTCGTATCTCTGCGTCGTACCCATAGAACTACATACGCCTGAAAATAGGCTTCTTCCGACCAACGTAACTTTCCTACGCCGGCGTATCGTGGGCGCATATTTACGCTGGCCGCATCTGGCGCTCTCATTGATTTCCTATTCAAATATGCAAATGAGGGAGATACGGCGATTCACGAACGTACGTACGTACGTACGCGCGGTGCACGTAAGTTGTAAGTCCGGCCTAAAGTTACCCCTCATAAAGCAGGTGTAACTCAGCAACAGACGTTGAAGAGATGTTAAAGGGTTAACACATTGATTGAGATGGTACTGTGTAAGTATCAGAATGACATGAGTAAGTCTTGTAACCGTCAGTTTGGATATCCTGTGTAGGCCTTGTGACATCTATGTTTAGAATTGCCAGTTTGTGGCTGTTGACACATATCACCAGTTTCAATCACGAGATGAGTTGTAACTTAAGCAATAGATAACGGTAACTTTTTGGTCACTGCAGCAACGCCCGAAAGGGAGGGTCCGCCCAGTAACAGTATACTGACCAATTGTAATGAGACATGTATATGTATTTCCTTTTGTTGTGAACACCCTATAAAAGGGAAAACTTATGTCATAAAGAGCAGAATGGTTTAACCTCATATTGTGTCAGTCTTGTTACTGCAGAAGGGCTAAATTCATTCTCACCGGTACCGAAGGGGCCATCGTAACTAAGGTGTGCATACTTTATCTTACCTAACGGGTTTGGGGAAGCCTTTCAGACGTGCACAGGTCAGCTGCAGCAGCACCGTTACGGACGAGCTGAGCAACCACACTTGCAGGACCACATCTGTATGCCAACATGCCAGGGGCAGCCATGGTCATAGCAC
Source organism: Rana temporaria (assembly GCF_905171775.1). Classification (NCBI taxonomy): domain Eukaryota; kingdom Metazoa; phylum Chordata; class Amphibia; order Anura; family Ranidae; genus Rana; species Rana temporaria. The sequence continues at coordinate 72,812,930 of NC_053495.1, forward strand.
TACTACTGTGTCCACAGGCACGTAGGAGGGCACGGGAGAGGATATACCGAACGCGCATGAACGTCTTTGGCATGGGGGAATCGGAGGTGTATCGCATCTTCAGTTTCAGCCCTGATGCCATCCTGGAATTAGCCACAGCCCTGCATGATGACATCACCAGCAAGACACAACGCTCACATGCAGTGCAGCCACTGGTCAAGGTATTGACAACACTGCATTTCCTTGCAAGTGGATCTTTTCAGCGTACAAGTGGAGTAGTGTCTGGGATGTCACAATCCACCATGAGCAGATGCGTGCACCAGGTTGTCCCCGCAATCCTCACACGCATGTCCCACCACATCATCAAACCCACCCATGAGCATCTGCGGCAGAAGGCAATGGGGGATTTTTGCAGAATTGTACAAGTTTTGCAGAACGTACAAGTGGAGTCATGGCTGGGATGTCACAATCCATCATGAGCAGATGCGTGCACCAGGTTGTCCCCGCAATCCTGCAGACATCATGAGGGGCACATGCATGACTAACATCCTCCTGTCTTTTCCCTTCCAGGTGACTCGGCATATGCACTTGGGCCCCATCTCCTGACTCCATACCGGAATCCCCAAACCAGAGGCGAGAGAAGATACAATGCTGCACACATACGTACCTGTGCAGTGGTGGAGCGCACATTTGGCATCCTGAAGTCCCGTTTCCGATGTCTGGATACGTCCGGGGGGACCCTATTGTATTCCCCAAACTTTGTGTGCCAGATCATCGATGCATGTTGCATGCTGCACAACTACGCCATGAGAAAGGGCCTGGAGATTGACATATGTGATGACTTGACCCCCCAACCTCACAGTCCCCCCCTACCCGAGGCTACCCCGTCTGCTGAGGGAACAGCAGTCAGGAGTTGCCTCGTGGAACGTATCTTTGCACGTTAAAGACACACATTTATCATGGCACACGAACAATGCACGCATGCACACCACTGTGGTCCCTAGCTCACACACCACATCCACCTCACATTGGATTAGCCCAAGTCCACCATGCAGGACTTGGGAGCAGCAACGCCGCACCAAGGCCCCAATGATGTTGCTGTCCATTCATACCACATTCACATGGTCGTGGGGATAACCTCTCCCCGATGACCCAGGGTGACACTAGTGTTGAGCAGAATACGCCATATTCGATTTCGCGATATATCTCGAATATATAGTCGAATATTCGAGATATATTCGCTAAATTCGAATATTCGTGATATTTTATCGAAATGAAATGATTGCGAATTTTCGCTATTGCGAATGCGAAAATAATTGCGAATTTTCGATAACTGCGGTAGGAGCACTCTGATTGGCTCAGAATATTCGTGATATTTTACAATACAAAATAATTGCGAATATTCGGCAAATGCGGAAGGAGCACTCTGATTGGCTCCGAATATTCTTGATATTTTACAATACAAAATAATTGCGAATATTCGGCAAATGCGGAAGGAGCACTCTGATTGGCTCAGAATATTCTTGATATTTTACAATACAAAATAATTGCGAATATTCGGCAAATGCGGAAGGAGCACTCTGATTGGCTCAGAATATTCTTGATATTTTACAATACAAAATAATTGCGAATATTCGGCAAATGCGGAAGGAGCACTCTGATTGGCTCAGAATATTCTTGATATTTTACAATAGAAAATAAAAAGTATTTTGCATTGGTGGTGATTCTTTACTCTATCCATCTGTCACAGCCGTTTGTCAATCAAACACCTTGAAGATTGAACACGTTCATGCTGCATGCTTTGGACTTTTTTTCACTTCACATATCAAAGACATTTTTATGAAAGATTATTTTTCTATTATTGGGACTATATTTATTTATATATTTGTTTCACTGTGTATTTCACAAGTTATTTGCGCTTGCTTATTTTATAATTTGCCCACATGTCTTGTCACTAGACATATTTTTTATTCTTGTAGAGCGACTCCATTTTCTGTCTTGTATTAATTTATGTTGTATAACATTTTTGAGTTGCTGCTGTATTCTCCCCTTTTTTTAAGGTATGCGCAATTTTTTCCTTCTTACAAAAAAAAATAATATCAAACATACAAATATTCATAACAGAAACATACACAAAGCCCCCCCCTTTTGCATCAGAGACAATCAGAGTTCTCCTACCACAGTTATCGAAAATTCGCAATCATTTTCGCATTCGCATTAGCGAAAATTCGCAATTTTTTTTTTTTATATTCGGCAACATAAAAGGATCGCCTCAGCTTAGCTACTCGGCCCATGGTCTCTAATCATACCAGCAATGCTTTTAGACGTCGATAGGATGTGATCTGTTTTAAAAATAAAATTGAAAAAATGTGAATATTCGGAATTGCGAATATTCATTGCGAAATTCGAAATATATTGCGAATACTCGAATATGCCATATTCGAGCCGAATATTCGCAATACGAATATTCGTGAGCAACACTAGGTGACACACCTTGCTGGCAGGCATGTCACCCACACATTCACACACCAGCCACACTGTAGCCTGCACTCCTCACCATGTACATTCACTCCAAAATAAAAAAAGCTCATATTTTAAACACATAACTAAAATAAAAAAGCTCATATTTTGAGCATATAACTAAAATAAAAAAGCTCAGAACCTGAGCAAAACCCCCAAAAAAAAGGCACTCATTTGCCCTGTTGTGGGCTACGCCTGGTGCCAAGGCTCCTGCTCCTCAGTTGCCTGGGGGGAGCCTCGGGTGGGGGGGAGGGGCATCTGGAGGAGGATCATCCCCTGGTCTCTCCATGGCTGGCTGTCTGCCCTCCAATGCCAGGGCAATGCGGGTGAGGACCGCATTTGTCTCCGCCTGCATCCTTAGCTGGCGGGTGGTGGTGTGCCGTGGTGGCGCCTTGTCTGCCTCCCCTCTGCCTCGATGGCAGCCATTTTTGCCTGTATCGCCACTGCCAGGGTCTTGACCTCTGCCACGAGGTCTGCTGTTGTGGCCTGCAGCTCCCCAACGCAGGTGACCACTGCAGTGCAGTTGCCACTGACATCCTGCAGGCCGTCTGATATCTGTGCCGAGGAGGCCAGGCTGTCTGCCACCCGACGCAGGTCCCGGCTATCGCACCCATATGGCGGGTCTGGCGGGCCTGGTCCCTTGCAAGATGTTCCTGGAGGGAAGCAGGAACACCCCTTGTCTTCTGTATCGCCTTCCTGGGGGCAGAAGAGGCTTGGGGCCGTCTGTATGGGGAGGCCCTTGAGGGGCTTCCCCTGCTGGGGGCTGAGCCTGAGGGGCTTCCCCTGCTGGGGGCTGAGCCTGAGGGGCTTTCCCTGCTGGGGGGAGGTCTGAGAGGGCCCGGGCAAGACCGAAGACTCCTCAAGGTAGAGGCAAACCTCCTCATCCATATCCACCATCTCCTCCTCAACCACCTCTAGAGGAGAGGTGTGACCACTCCCCTCCACCGCTGTCTCTTGGCTTCCCAAGGGGTCAGGCTGAGCCAGATGTTCCGGGGATGGCGTGGGACTGCCACCCGCAGCAGATGGCCCGCTCCCTCCAACACATCTGTGGATGACACAAAGCATTCACATGTTGGTGGACCCACACACTTGTCACATGTTCCCTTCCACCCCCTCACAAGCTACACACCGGATAGGGGATAAAACACACTTACCTGTCCTCAAGGTACCGGAGTCAAAGCCCTCCATGCCCTCCACTTACTCCCTCTCCAGACATCTGGCGATCACCTCCTCCTCCGGGGTCAACCGCACATCAGATGGTGGTCCACCCCCCGTGCCCCTCTGGTGCCTTCTGATGGTGGCCACTTTATCCCGGACATGCCACCGCAAATCGTTTATTTTTTTGTTAATGTCCTTGGAGGTCCGGGACTCATGGCCAAGGGCATTAACATCCAGGGTGATCAGCTCCAGGATTTCTTGCTTCTTTGCCCTGCTGGTATGGTGACTCTCGGCGCCATGGAGGAATACATCATACCTCTATGGCCGAGATGAGAACAGCCTTCTCATCTGGACAGAAATGTTTCTTCCTCCTGTCTTTCTCTGACTCCACAACAGCCATCGCTCAGCAAAAGTACCTTTCTTCAGGGAGGGAAATAAGCAGGATGTACTTTTGCGCCGGACGGGCGTATGGCTGGGCGTATTTATGTGCTCGGCATAAGCCGGTGGGCCGGTGTATCCCAGGAAGTTGCACTGGCGTAGTTGTGAGCATGCGCACAGGGGAGCGATCATACGTCCACGCCACTGCGCATGCTCCGTTCATGATACGCCGGGCGTAAAACACTGCTCCACGCTCAGACCATCATTAGCATAAGGTCACACCCACTTACACTTACACTGGCTTACGCCTTCGATATTACGTTACGCCGGCGCAACGTTGGGAGCAAGTGCTTTGTGAATACTTTGCTTGCCTCTCTGTGTTACGTTGGCGTAGCGCATATGAGATGCGCTACGCCGGCAGAAATATGCGCCGATCTACGTGAATCTGGGCCATAGGCTTTTATGAAGTTGAGTTTAGGAGCTCATGTTTAGGAGCTGCCAGGAATATCACCTTCAACTACTAGAACAGAATTTTTTTTTTTTTTTAATACAGCTTACCTGTAAAATCCTTTTCTTGGAAATACATCACGGGACACAGAGCCTTAGGGCCAGATCCACAAAAGGGATACGCCGGCGTATCTACTGATACGCCGTCGTATCCCTGTTTCTATCTATGCGACTGATTCACAGAATCAGTTACGCATAGATATTCCTAAGATCCGGCAGGTGTAATCGTTTTACACTGTCGGATCTTAGGATGCAGTACCTCGGCCGCCGCTGGGGGCATTTCTCGTCGAAATTCCACGTCGGGTATGCAAATTAGCACTTACGGAGATCCACAAAGCGGTTTCCCTTCGTGAAGTCTCCGTAAGTTGTTAGTTTGCAAACGCAAAATTAGGGCTACTTTTACAAAGTGTAAAGTACACCATGTAAAAGTAGACCCTTCTTTCCCGCGACGCTGTCAAATTTGTATTTAATTGTTTTTTTCCCGCCGCATCTTTTTTTTCGCGACGCAACTTTTTTTACCCGGCACGATTCACAAAACTCGGCGTAACGTAACTTCGCGCAAAGCACGTCGGGAAAATCGTGTCGGGAGCATGCGCAGTACGTCCGGCGCGGGAGCGCGCCTAATTTAAATGGGACTCGCCCCATTAGATTGGGCACGCCTTGCGCCGGACAGATTTAAGTTACACAGCCGAAAATTTCTAGGTAAGTGCTTTGTGGATCGGGCACTTAGGTAGAAATTTTGCGGCGGTGTAACTTAAATAGGAAGATTTAAGTTAAGCCCGCTGGCTGTGGATCTGGCCCTTAATTACTTAATGGGTTATGTAGTCACCACAGGTGATTGGACACTGGCAAACACAATTAAAATTTAGGGCCAGATCCACAGCCCCGCAGCGCAACGTAACTTAACAGATTTAAGTTACACTGCCGCAAATTTCCTAAGTTAGGTATCGATCCACAACACACTTACCTGGAAATTTGCGGCGGTGTAACTCAAATCCGTCCGGCGCAAGGCGTTCCTAATCTAATGGGGCAAATCCCATTTAAATTAGGCGCGCTCCCGCGCCGGACGTACTGCGCATGCTTGTGACGCAAATTTCCCGACGTGCTTTGCGCGACGTGACGTAATTTTTTGATCGGCGCGTATTTCCGTATTCCCGTACGGCTTACGCAATCGACGTAAAATTTTAAAAGGAAGGACGCCCATACTTTACACAGCAGTACGCCTGCTGTGTAAAAGTAGGGCTGCTTTACAAAAGTGTAACTAAGCGACGGGAAACTAACGTAGCGGCGACGTAGCGAATGCGAAAAAGCTTTGAGGATCGACGTAACTCCTCATTAGCATACCCGACGCGTAATTTCGACAATGAATGCCCCCAGCGGCGGTCGCGGTATTGCATCTTAAGATCCGGCAGTGTAAAACTATTACACCTGCCGGATCTTCTGTCTATCTCTTGGAAACTGATTCTGTGGATCAGTTCCAAAGATAGAAACAGGGATACGCAGGCGGAACAGCAGATCCGCCTGCGTATCTCTTTTGAGGATCTGGCCCTTAGTTCCTCCCCTATATAACCCCTCCCAAATGGAGAGTACCTCAGTTTTGTAGCAAAGCAATAAGTGTTCCACGTTAACCCCCGAAGAGGGGTGGGAGCTCTGTGTCCCGTGATGTATTTCCAAGAAAAGGATTTTACAGGTAAGCTGTATTAAAAAATCCTATTTTCTTGATCATACATCTCGGGGACACAGAGCCCTAATTACTTAGGGGGATGTCCCATAGCAATGCTAAAATTAAAGGGGAGGGAGACACAGATCAGAATAAGACCACTATCGAACCAGAGGATTTATACTGCTGCCTGCAGCACACTACACCCGAAGGCGGCATCCTCGTAACCTCTTACATCTACCTGATAGAATTTGGTAAATGTATGGACCGAAGACCAAGTAGTAGCCTTACAGATCTGAGCCATGGAGGCCTGGTAATGCACTGCCCACGAAGCACCAACTGATCTAGTCGAGTGCGCTTTCACCTGAAAAGGAAGAATCTTGTTTTCTAAATCATAGGCCTGAATAATGACTTGTCGAAACCACCTTGCAATAGTGGATCTTGACACTGCCTGGCCCTTCTTTGGGCCTTGTGGCAGAATGAACAGACAATCAGTCTTCCTTATCTGAGCCGTAGCTTGCAGATAAACCTTTACCACTCTTACAACATCTAGAGAGTGTAGACTCCCTTCCTCCGCAGACTGCGGATTTGAAAAAAAAAGACGGTAGGGCCTCTTACACACTATAGGATCATCAGAGGAGAACGGTCTGAAGGACCGTTTTCATCAGTCCAAACCGATCGTGTGTGGGCCCCATAGGTTAGTTAACCTTTGGTCAAAAAAATGAGAACTTGCTTTAAAATTTAACCGATGGACGCCTAACCGATAGGTCAAAACCAATTGTTAGTATGCAAAAGCATCGGTTAAAAACCCGTGCATGCTCAGAATCAAGTCGACGCATGCTTAGAAGCATTGAACTTCGTGTTTTTCAGCACTGTCGTTGTGTTTTACGTCACCACGTTCTGACACGATCGGTTCATTAACCGATGGTGTGTAGGCACATCAGACCATCAGTCAGCTTCGTCGGTTAACCTAAGACAACGGACCTTCAGACTGTTGTCCTCTGGGAATCCTATTATGTGTACGAGGCCTAGGACTATATCTTGGTTCAGATGAAAACCTGAAACCACCTTAGGTAAAACATTTGGGTGAGGTCGTAGCACCACCCTGTCTTCATGAATAATCATATACGGTTCTTTACTAAAAAGAGTCTCCAATTCCAATACCCTTCTAGCCAACGATATGGCTACAAGAAAAAAAATGTTTCTGTGTCAACAGACTTAGAGAAATCTGGTGTTTAGGTTCAAAAGGTAGCTTCTCTAAAACAGATAATGCCAAAGTCAAATCCCATGGGCACACGAGAGACTTAATCAGCAGATTTAACCGCAGGACACCCTGAACAAAAGCCCTAACTAGGAAATGAGAAGCAAGCAGTTTCTGAAAGAATACCGACAAAGCTGAGATTTGGCCCTTGATAGGCAAGAATCCTATTATTGGCAAATTTCCTAGGATGCCACTTTCTGGGTTCACACCAGGAAACATATGCCTTCCAGATTCTGTAGTAGGCCGGCTTCCTAGCATTAACCAGGGTGGATAGGACTGATCCTGAGAGCCCACGCTTCTTCAGAATGTGGGTCTCAACAGCCAAACCGTCAAATTTAAACTTAGTAAGTAAGGATGGAATATTGGACCCTCATGATAATAGGTCTGGGCGTAATGGAAGAATCCAAGGTCTTCCTACTGTCATTCTTACGATTTCTGCATACCAGGGTCTCCTAGGCCAAGCCGGGGCGACCAAAATTACAGACTTTCCTTCCTTTTTGACCCTCTGAAGGAATCGTGGGAGGAGCGGTACTGGAGGAAATGCATAAATCAGGGAATACTGATCCCATGGGATTGTCAGGGCATCTGAGCCTTGAGCATAAGGATCTCCTGTTTTGAGTTGAACCTGGAAGTCAATAGGTCCACATCTGGGGTTCCCCATTTCTGACATATGATTTGAAATATGTCGGGGTGTAGAGACCATTCTCCTGGACTCAGCTGCCGGCGGCTTAAAAAATCTGCCTGCCAATTTTCTACCCCTTGTGGTGGAAAGTTTGAACTTCATATTTTATATCAGGGAAACCAGTGCAAAAGATGAATGTATGTTTTACTGGACTTCAAGTTTATGATCTGACAAAACTGAAGGGCTCAGCTGTCCTTTACATTAGCCAAATTGTCCTTTTGTTTTGAAGGGAAGCTGAAAAGCTCCATCATAGCAGGGGCCCTTTGCACACTGGTGTGACTACGCTTCAAAGGATAGCTGCATACCATTTGATAGTTACAATATATTTCCTGATAGGAAGTGGCCACCTGTATATTAGTAAAGGTTCCTTTCATCTCTTGTCTGATTAAGGAACACAATAGGACTCCCTGGCCAGATTCAGTAAGAATCTGCGCCTTTCTTACGCAGGCACAGGGCAGCGTTTTTGCCCTGCGCCCGCGCAAATTTTCTGCGCTGCCCGCGATTCACGGAGCAGAAGCTCCGTAAATTGCGGGGGCGCTGTGTTAACTTGCCCGGCGTACGGGCGCCTAATGTAAATGATCCCGACGTGCATTGCGGCAAATGACGTAGCAAGGACGTCATTTGTTTCAAAGTGAACGTAAATGGCGTCCAGCGGCATTCACGATCCACTTACGCAAACGACGTAACATTTGAACGTCGCGACGCGGGAACGTGGCCATCCTATAGCATTGGCTGCGCCTGCTATTAGGATGTGTAACGTTGCGCGAAACCCGACCTACGCAAATTACGTAATTTGCGTACGCAGGGCCAGCGCAAGTTTGTGAATCGTTGTTAGTATGCAATTTGCATATTATACACGGATCACAATGGGAGCGCCCCCTAGCGGTTTTCGCTAGAATGCAGCCTAAAATCTGCGTGGCATAAGAGCCTTATGCCGTGCAGATTTTAGGCTGCAGTCGGTGTAGCGATGTTCCTGAATCAGGAGCATTCGCTACGCCGGAGCAAGTAAGCAATTGCGCCGTGTAACCTATGGTTACACGGGCGCAATTGCTTCTTGAATCTGGCCCCCTGTGTTAATTGAACATGTCCAATTATGTCCTTGTGAGATACTAAGTGTGGGAAATATGTGAGTGGGTGATCACAAGGGAAGTTGGTAGGTGTCAAGAGGAGGTTACCGGTTGGGAGTCATTACTGAAAAGACTCATAGAGGCAACTAATCGAATCCTCGGGAATTTCCTTTAGAAATGTCATTTTGTGCAGGGACAGTTCTAAACACAGGAAAGACGCACCACATTACAGGCATACTATAGACACCCCCGAGGCACGATATTTAAAGGAATTTTTCACTTTTATTTTTTCACTTTAACCACTTAAGGACCGGACCAATATGCTGCTAAATGACCCAAGGGGTTTTTACAAATCACCTCTGCGGTTTTTATTTTTTGCGCTATAAACAAAAATAGAGCGACAATTTTGAAAAAAATGCAATATTTTTTACTTTTTGCTATAATAAATATCCCCCAAAAACATATATAAAAATATTTTTTTTCCTCAATTTAGGCCGATACGTATTCTTCTACCTATTTTTGGTAAAAAAAATTGCAATAAGCGTTTATCGATTGGTTTGCGCAAAATTTATAGCGTTTACAAATAGGGGATAGTTTTATTACTATTTTTTTTTTTTACTACTAATGGCGGCGATCAGCGATTTTTTCCGTGACTGCCACATTATGGCGGACACTTCGGACAATTTTGACACATTTTTGGGACCATTGTCATTTTCACGGCAAAAAATGCGTTTAAATTGCATTGTTTATTGTGAAAATGACAGTTGCAGTTTGGGAGTTAACCACAGGGGGCGCTGTAGGAGTTAGGGTTCACCTAGTGTGTGTTTACAACTGTAGGGGGATGTGGCTGTAGGTCTGACGTCATCGATCGAGTCTCCCTATAAAAGGCATCACTCGATCGATGCAGCCGCCACAGTGAAGCACGGGGAAGCCGTGTTTACATACGGCTCTCCCCGTTCTTCAGCTCCGGGGAGCGTTCGCGACGGAGCGGCTATAAACGAGCCGCGCCGTCGTCCCGGATCGCTCCCCGCGGGAATCCGACCGCCGCATGTAGCGGGGGGGTCCCGATCGGACCCCCGACCCACGTCTAGGCAGGGACGTACAGGTACGTCAATGTGCCTGTACGTGCCATTCTGCCGACGTATATGTACATGCGGCAGTCGGGAAGTGGTTGAGCATCACTTCTCCCGGAAAAACTGCAGTTTTTAAAACTTTTTTTTGCATTTATTTCTCCCATTCGAGTCCCATATACTTTAATGGTGTTCGAAAGTTTAGCTGCGGCTGTGGTGCTCCCCTCTCTCCCTCTCTCCTCCTCCTCCTGTGTATATCACGGACTCGGAGCTGGCTACGTCTGTGCTCGGCAGACACGCTGTAATATAGTTCCGCCCCCGGTCTAGAGGGGGGGGGACTGTGTTACAGTGCGCCCACCGAGCACAGACCAAGACAGCTTTGTGATACACACTGTGTGTGTTCAGGGCTTTTTTTCAGGGGGAACTTGGTGGAACTCAGTTCCACCACCTCTGGCTCAGACCCTTTGGTACTTGCTCACCACAATCACTTGTAAACACAGAAGTCCGGATTCTGTGTTTACAAGTGATTTACAGCTCTGCACTCTGTTTGTAACCCCCCTGAACTCTGTATATAATGCAATCCTGGTATTTAATATCCCTTTAAGACCCTCCTACTGTTCGTGAAATTTGACTGACCACACCCACTGTTTGATGTGATTTGGAGGGTGTGTGTAGGGGGGAGGGATTTTGTGAGGCCGTGGTTAAGTTCCAGCACCTATTGCTTGAGAAAAAAAGCCCTGTGTGTGTTACTTACCAGGCGATGGTGAGTCTGAATTTTTGGCACAGTGAGGCTGTAATGGTTGGGCAAATCGAGGCTGCATTTGATGGGCACAGTGAGGCTGCAATGGTGGGCACAGGGAGACTGCATTCATGGGCACAGTGAGGCTGTAATGGTGGGCACAGTGAGACTGCATTCATGGGCACAGTAAGGCTGCAATTGATGGGCACAGCGAGGTTGTAATGGCAGGCACAGTGAGCTTGCATTCAAGGGCACAGTGAGAATACAATGGCAGGCACAGTGAGCCTGCATTCACGGGCACAGTGAGGCTGTAATGGTGAACACTGTGAAGCTGCAATTATGGGCACAGTGAGGCTGCATTCACGGGCACCGTGATGCTGTAATGGTGGGCACAGTGAGACTGCAATGATAGGCAAAGTGAGGCTGCAATGTTGGGCACAGTGAGGCTGCATTCATGAGCACAGTGAGGCTGAAATGGTGGGCACAGTGAGGCTGCATTCACAGGCACAGCAAGACTGCAATGATGGGCACATTGATGTTGCATTCATTGGAATGGTAAGGCTGCATTCACGGGCACAGTAAGGCTGCATTCATGGGCACAGTAAAGCTGCATTTGATGGGCACAGTGAGGCTGCATTGATGGGCACAGTAAGGCTGCATTGAGCTCTTGTATCATGTGTGCAGTCTCTTACCATCTTTAGTATTATGTCCTCAGTCTCTAACCATCTCCTGTATCATGTCTGCAGTCTCTAACCATCTCCTGTATCATGTCCTCAGTCTCTAACCATCGCCTGTATCATGTCTGCAGTCTCTAACCATCCCATTATAATTTCCTCAGTCCCTAACCATCCTCTGTATCATGCCTGCAGCCTCTAACCATCTCTTATATCATGTCTGCAGTCTTTGAGGGAGTCTGGAGAGGAGTCAAGAGTGGGAGTACCACGGGGATGGGGGTCATGGGAGAAGTCAGACGTGTGTGGACTGTGGAGAGGAGACTATAGGATAAAACCAGAGCCACCGAGTTGGAGCCGACTGACTGATCCCTGCAGGGTGCACCTGAGAGGAGGTCCGTGACAGCACCACTAGGCCAGTCTGAGGGGGGAGGGGCGCGAGTCACTGATGTAAGGGGGGGAGTGAATACAATAATGTAAGGGGGCACTGATATAAAGGTTTCCCCCTTATATCAGTAACCCACCCCCTTTTCCTTAGCGTATTCTTTCTGTATCAGGTGGTTTTCCCCCTTCCCACGTTCTGAGTTCCTGTGGTCCGCCTTGATGATTGACCACTAGGGATGAGCTTCGCGTTCGAGTTGAACTCATGTTCGACTCGAACATTGCCTGTTCGACCGTTCGCTGAACAGCAAACAATTTGGGGTGTTTGCAGTAAATTCGAAAAGCCGTGGAACACCCTGTAAAAGTCTATGGGAGAAATCTAAAGTGCTAATTTTAAAGGCTTGTATGCAAGTTATTGTCATAAAAAGTGTTTGGGGACCTGGGTCCTGCTCCAGGGGACATGTATCAATGCAAACAATAGTTTTAAAAACTGCAGTTTTCCCTGTTTGTCTTTCAGGACAGCCACCTTAGAGAGATTCAGGCTCCTCCCCTCTTAGGAAACACCACCTTCCAATCAAGGATTTAAACCTCATCCTCCCTCCAGCTCCTCAGTTATGGTTTTCCTCCGGTGGGGAGACACCGCTGGGACCAAGGGCCAGACAGCTGGGGAGGCTGAGGCTATTATTCCTAAAGGGGGGGGGGCGGTCTCTTTGTCCCTCAGACCCTTCACAACAACCCGGTTGGCTAGTGAGCTATATACCGGAGGTACCTGTTGTGCTGCGTTCCCTCTGCGTTTCTGGGGAGATTTCTGACCGAGGAAGTCCTTTTCCTTTCGCCCAGGGGTGGCGCTGCATGTGGTGTGTTTGCTCCTTGTGTGATAGACACAGTCAGGCCAGGAAGCTGAGGCGGGGCAGGATGACGGGTGACGTCAGTTCCAGGAGGGGCGGGCACTTCCGGCGGATACGCGTCTCCCGGTCCCAGACGCGGCAGGTGAAAAGGACCGAACGCTGTGCTGGTGCGGCCTAGGCTTGCAGCCGTGGGGACGGCACTTTGTAGCGTTGTCTGCGACCACAATACTCAGCGGGGATGTCAGAAGTGGAGACTTTGTGCGCACCTCCGGATGACAGCAGCACCAGCCACTCTAAGGTAGGAACCCTAGGGTGGTATTCCTTACTATATCTTGTCAGCTTCACTGGTGTTTTTTCTCCTGGTGGTAGGGGGATTAGGAAGTGTATCCCTTGGTGGTGGTTGGTCCTGGGGTGAGCACTCCTGGTGTATAGCTGTTACAGCGCTGATAGCTCTCTCATGCTGGCTCTCTGCTTCAGTGGCGTCTCCAGCTTTCATATTTAGGGGGGGCACATGGGGGGACAGGGACAAAAGTAGGGGGGCCAACTATAAAATGCAATTATATATATATATATATATCCTGGGGCCCTTTACTACGATCCCACTATGGGCCCTTTCACATGTTCTACAGTGAGCTCCCTTCCTACTATACTGGGGCCCCCCAGGGTGGCAGAAAACAAGAGATATATAGTTACAGCGCTGGTCTGGCGTCTGTCTCCTTGGCAGCGGCGGCAGTCTATTAGGACCTAGTGCTGGTGACATTATGGGTGCATGCAGGGGAAGGCTGGCACTATTGGTTATAGAGAGCCGAGCCCCCAGCTGGTCACCTAGCAGCAGTAATGCTGTATAACCTTCTCTGTTGACATGCTGATCGGCATGTGATCCAGGTGATGCTCCCAGTCAGATCTAATAAACACAGTATTTATTAGCATCAAGAGTACAACCACATAAATATAATCAACTGTATGATCAGCAGCCATGTGGGCTCTATGCCTGTAAAGTGTGGGCTTTGATCAATAAAATCACTGATATTTATGACTAGGATTTGACTAAGAGCATCACCTGGATTGCATCCCGATCAGCATGTCAGAGAAGGGTCCACTGCTGCTAAGCAACCTGCAGGGAGCTCAACTGTCTACAACCAATAGAGATGGGCTCGGGTGTGTTTGAAATCCCACATGCCCGATCACGCCAGGAAGCCGACACTCCACAGTGCTAATCAATGTATGGGCTGCCTAAGAGCTAAGACCAGCCATAGACAGTTTAAATCTCAGCTGGTTCAGCAGAAACTGGCTGAGATTTGAACCATTAATGAGCAGATTCTCTTATAATTATCACTAGTGGTTGCTGTATAGTCACTAGTGATAATCACTGTTTGTCGGGAGATATAATTGCTGGGCAGGAGGGATATTCCCCTGTCACCACTGTCTGTTGATGGGGGAATCATGCAAGTTTCAGGAAAGAAATTTGCACCGTATATTATCTGCCTAACTGAAAGTGAAAGTAAATTGTGAATGTTTTGAAAGAACAGGAGAGGGGGAGGGAGACAGATGGGGGGGAGAAAAGGGATGGAGATAATGTAGTTCAGTGATTACAGTGTACTGCAGTCTGCAGTGCACACACTTAAACACGGCCCAGGCTAGAATATCTGGTTGTGTGAGCGCTCGCATTATGCAGTTTCGGCGAGCACAGGGAGAATCCCCCGCAGAGCTGACTGGGGACGCTCTCCCTCTCGGGGAGCAAAATACAAAAATTGCAACTTTTTGGGGGGGGCACATGGTGGGTGGGGCACAGCATGATGTTGGGGGGGTCAGGGCCCCCTCTGGCCCCCCCCTAGGGACGCCTCTGCTCTGCTTGTGTCTGTGTTTTTCCGCAGAAATCCACAGAGAAATCTGGCCATAATTCCAAGAAGAAGGGTCCTTCCTGCAGAACTTCTTTGGGAGAAAACTGGAATAAGGCACTTTGCAGACGTTGCATTGAGGGTCTAGTCAGGGAGAGAGGCAGAGCAGGATTCTGAGCTAGCGACATCCGTGAAAGAGCTTTCTAGCACCTTTCAATCCTTTAAGGATCTTTTTGCTAGTTTTCAGTTGCCCCAGAGCAGCCCTTCTCCAGCACAACAGATTATTCCACCTAGTCCAGTGGTACTTCCCTCCGTGAGCGGGGAGAAGCCAGGGGACTTCAGAGAGGATGCTGAGGAAGAGCCAGACAGTGCCGCTTCTAATTCCTAAGGGGAGTCAGAGGGTGAAGGTACGGAGGGGGAGTCCTCCAGGACCTCGCGCTACAAACTTTCCCTTGAAGAGGTGGAAGATTTATTGGGGGCTATCCACACTACTTTGGGGATAACAGAAGAGAAGAAGTCACTGTCGCTCCATGATCGGATGTACTTTCCGGTCCATGAGGTCTTGATCAATGCCATAAAAAAGGAATGACAGGATCCGGAGAGGAAACCTTTCTTTTCTAACGCTTTGAAACAAAGATTTCCCTTTTCTGAGGAGGAAGCTCTGGTCTGGAATAAAGTTCCCAAGCTGGATGCTGCCTTCTCGCAGGTGTCCAGACACACTGACTTGGCGTTTGAAGACATGGGGGTGCTTTCAGACCCCATGGACAGAAGGATGGATTCGCTTCTGAAGAATTTCAAAAAAGGGGGAGGGGGAATAACATATAAGCACTCACATTGGCCCACATCCGAAATAGTAGTTCAAAAAGAAGGGGGTTGTACTACACTAGGTAGTGACATGGCGGACTTTCAAGGGCAATCACAGGGACATTTTGAGTTCATAAAAAATAAATTTAATTACAAAAATACAAATATACAAATACATTTCAATATATGTTGAGAAAAATACATAAATACATATAAAGCAATATATTTATCTCGCCGACGCGTTTCGCCTTGCGGCTTCTTCGGGACGAGCTTTGAGATTTTATGACAAGAAGATATTGCTACTTGTATACGTCAATGGGTTGGTGGCCATCCAGTTCATCACGAATCATTGGAATCACAGGTAAAAAGGTACCAGGTGATGCGTTGGTAAGCCCAATGGGAGGAGAAAAAAGAATCTCCTAGTGATGTAAAGGGGTCACAGCGAGGGTAAATTGCTGATTCTGGAAATTAAAACAGAAGAACAAAAACCGGGACCAGCAAGGCAGAGGGCAGGTGGAGAAAGCCTAGGGGGAAAATAAATTCCTGATATAGGACAACCACGTTGCACTGTCCAACAAAGGACAAACCGGAGGGTTAGGAGCCTTGGAGTCTAAAAAATGTAGTGTGTCCCGGGGGGGTAGCGGAGCACAGGCTGCTACCCCCCCGGGACACACTACATCTTTAGACTCCAAGGCTCCTAACCCTATTGCGAAATTTCGCTAATGCGAATGCGAAAATTATTGCGAAATTCTCGTCCGCGCATGCGATCAACACGCGAAAACGGAGATAATTTCCTGGATCTTTGCCAGTCGAATTTCGGATCGCGATTTTGTGCTGCACTGCGAAGCGAAGATGGTGGGGAGTAACTTTTCATCCAGTGAGGAAAAACTGCTGATTAGTGTAAGTAATTTCACCACTGTTTTTTCATTATCTTTAACTGCATTTTAGACTAGTTTAAAAGTTAGGATATAAGATCAGATATTAGTATTTCCCAAACAGTGTGTCTCCAGCTCTTGCAAAACTACAACTCCCAGCATGCCTGGACAGCTGCAGACACCCTGGTTGGTAAATGTGTATTTAGGCACTTTCCTTGCTATTTAGCATAATTAACATGTTGTGGACATAGGACGTATGCGAACGTCCTGACTTCAGGGTCCTTAAGGCCCAAGGACGTTCGAATACATATTGCCCTTTAGATGTTGCAGAACTACAACTTCCAGCATGCCTGGGCGTGCTGGGACTTCTAGTTTTGCAAGTTCTGCAGGCCCACATTTTTCAGACCACTATTGGATTGGATTGGATTGGAAGAAATACTTATAGAGCGCCGAATGCGAGTTGTGAAACTCGCGTCTAAGCGCTTACCAACAAGCTGGGGGTATCCAGTTCCCAAGAGCAAAAAGAAGAAACTAGGACATCTAAGTAAAAGAGGGGAACAGACAAGAAATAAACAGAAATATAAAAAGAAGGGGGGGTGTCAGGGCACAAAAAGCCTATCCCTACTCCCTGACTATGGACCGCAGCCTGGGATTAAGGCAGCGTCCTGCTAAGGGCTTGGAAGGCCAAGTCTCTATCTGTAGGCTTGTGAAAAAATAAGTGTTTTCAAGCCCTTACGGAAGGCCATCAAGGAGGAGGATGTTCGGAGCTGATGAGGGAGCTGGTTCCAAAGAGAGTTCCCCATTGTTTGGAGCCGGCGGCCACCTTTTGAAGCTGATCGACTAGATTGAATAATTGCTAACAGGGCGTCAGTAGAGCGAAGCTCTCTGGGTGGACAGTAGTGTTGTGTCATATTCGATACGTACATCGGACCTAGTTGCCAATAGGCCCGAAACACCAGACAGAGTGCCTTGAACTAAACCCGTTTTGCTATCGGGAGCCAGTGTAGATTCTTAAGCACCGGGGAGATGTGATTCCGCCTTGGGCAGTTTGTGACTAGTCTTGCAGCATGATTCTGTGTAATCTGCAATCGTTTTATCCACTTCTGTGGGAGCCCTAGAAAGAAAACATTAGAACAATCTAACCTAGAGTGGATAAGTCCATGAACTAAGATCATACGGTTGTGCTGAGTGAAAAGATTCTTAATTTTCCGTAATAATTGCAGATGATAGTTGGCTGATTTTATGCAATATTTTGCGTGAGGTACGAAGCTTAGTTCAGCATCAAAAATTATACCCAGATTTTTTACCTGCTTAGCTGGAGTTGGGGCAGGGCCAAACGAGGATGGCCAGGCAGGTAAAAAGGTAGAGTTGGCCTGTGGGCCGATCAGCAAAAGCTCAGTTTTTCACTATACACGGGTCTCTAAACTGTGGCACTCTAGATGCAGCAAAAGTAAAATTCTTAGCATGCACTGACAGACCATGCCTGATGGGAGTAGTAGTTTTGCAACAGCTGGAGGCGCACTGGTCTTGAAACCCTGAGTTAGGTAACAAACTCGCAGTGTTTTGCAACCATTGTGCCTCCAGCTGTTGCAAAACTACAACTCCCTGCATGCAACTGGCTACAATAACCCCCCCCCCTCTCCCCCAATGTGAATGTACAGGGTACATTCACATGGGCTGGGGCTTACAGTCTGCTTCTAGCTGAAGCAAATTTGGCGCTGCAGCTCAAACCCTCAGCGGGAAACTACTGTGAACCCCACGCCCCTCTGACTGTACCATAAAAACACTACACCACACTAAATAAAAATTAAAAAACACAACATATACACATACCCCTACATAGCCACCCTCCCCTCCACAATAAAAAAAAAAAACGTCTGGTACGGCACTGTTTCCTAAACGGAGCCTACAGGTGTTGCAAAAAAAACTCCCCAGTATTACCGGACAGCCATTAACTGTCCAGGCATGCTGGGAGTTAAAGTATAATTGTTGTACAGCTGGTGACGGTGAGCTACATGGTGTATCAGAGCATGCTGGTAGTTGTAGTTTTTAAATAACATCAACTCCATTATTTATTCAAAATTAATTCATCAAAAAGTCAAAAGAAACAAACATATTATTGTTCCTATATAAAGATAGGGATGAAAAAAAATTGTCTATTGTACAGGCCCAGTATAAGGGTCAAAAAATAATTATAGCGGTCAGATGAATAGCAACTAATTTCTCCCCTATACGTGTATCCTGTGTTGTTGTTACTCATATATACATAATTATGCAAATGATAATGGCTGCTATATTTATGCAAAAAAGGTGGCGACCAAAATGGCAAGATATAAAATCTGTCATGTTACCCCTGTCATTGATTAATAAGGCGAGAATGCTTCCAATTGTTGAATACCATACATTTACGTCATATATCCATAAGGGTTTAAACAAAAGTATTATAATATACTTGACTGTTGTATAATCTATGTCATTACCTCTAAAACACTACTTAACATACTATACCTTCTAAAGTAACTTAGACCAAACCGAGGGTGTGGAGTAAACATGGCCGTAGCAGCCTCCTTTATTTAAAAATATAAAACTTTAACATAACTCAAAACCAAACTTGTTCAAACCCAAGGTGTGATCAATTTTGCAGGCAACCTTTATTAAACCTTTTTAACCACTTCTTGCACTGCGGCCTTCTTCATCCGATAGTAGGCCTCAAGCCGCCTTCCTGGCTAAAAGACAGATCCTGACCGCAGTGCCCCATTTACCGTACTTCCAGCTAAGCCTCCGCTTGCTGAAATCCCAACTATCAGGAACCCATACCAACGACGAGTCCTGACCCATCTTTTACTGGTATTTTCTTCTCCTGCAAAATGATCGACACCCGCCACTGCCACGACATAGGCAACGTCATAATCTAGATACATAAGGAAACAAAAAAGGGGGAAAAAACCAACACAACTCCCAGTCCCGTAATTCTTGGGGAAGGGTGGGCGGGAAATTTCGTTAGGGGAAGTGTTACAGGAGTGGGAGGGCCTTTACATTTTATACTGTCTCCCTCCCCCTCCCCTCTCTTCTTGCCAACCCACTTCCCTCTCTTCTTCCATTCCCAGTTTAACCCCGTCATGCCAGCCCTCCGCCTATGGCATTCTTTTGTTTTGCTCCGGGCTTTTCTTCACTGTTGTATAATCTATGTCATTACCTCTAAAACACTACTTAACATACTATACCTTCTAAAGTAACTTAGACCAAACCGAGGGTGTGGAGTAAACATGGCCGTAGCAGCCTCCTTTATTTAAAAATATAAAACTTTAACATAACTCAAAACCAAACTTGTTCAAACCCAAGGTGTGATCAATTTTGCAGGCAACCTTTATTAAACATTTTTAACCACTTCTTGCACTGCGGCCTTCTTCATCCGATAGTAGGCCTCAAGCCGCCTTCCTGGCTAAAAGACAGATCCTGACCGCAGTGCCCCATTTACCGTACTTCCAGCTAAGCCTCCGCTTGCTGAAATCCCAACTATCAGGAACCCATACCAACGACGAGTCCTGACCCATCTTTTACTGTTATTTTCTTCTCCTGCAAAACGACCGACACCCGCCACAGCGCACCACTGTAAAAGCCTTTACAGTTGGGCGACCCTCCACACCCTAAGGGCCCTCTGTATGCCGTCTTGCAGACCCAGCACCCACATGTCAATCCCGACATCTGATAAGTGCACCCCATCCCTGCGCAAGTACCTCCACGTCTCCTCCTCAAGTTCCATGTGCCGAATGACCAACCCTCCGTTCCTCACCATGAAACGCCCAACGTCCCTGTTGACCTTTCTCCTGGCCCTATTAATGCCCCCCCATGATCTGGCGAGGTGCCACGACGTACGCGACACCATGTCAGACCACACTACCACCATGTCTGGGAAAGCCATGCGCAGCCTGAGGACATCAAACTTTATGTCCTTGATCAGGTCCAACATAGACTGAAGGCCGAAATCATTACCACCCACGTGCAAAATGAGGACGTCGGGCAGTCGGTCCAGCCGCGCATATTTATGCACTTCGGGAACAAGCCTGCTCCACAGCATCCCTCTCACCCCTATCCAATGAATCCTAGCCTCCTCCCTGGGAAAACCCAACTGTCTACCTCCCGGTCTGGCCTCTGCCCTCTTGGCCCCCCAATACACGTAAGAGTGGCCCATGATCCATACCAGGGCCGGCGCCGAACCTGTAAGACAAAATAAATAGCTCCAGCGTAACCTAGCCGCCCTACCAATAAGATACATAACACCAACATTTTTCACCTTACCTGCTCACAACACGACTCTCTCCCCCCTACCTTGTGTTTTTTTTTTTTTTTACAACTGAACCAACAAATGGGGGCGTACATAAATGCGAAACCTATTGGACTCCCATCTCCCAATTTTCTTAACCGATTCCTCGTCTAACCCACACCTGGCTGCCTCGGTAGCTGCCCCAATCCTAAAAGAATGAGATGAAAATTCCTTTTCGGCCAGACCCAAGGACCTCAGACAGGAGCGAAACACCGCCGTGAATTGAAATCTGGACAATGATGACCCATCTGCATGTATCAAGAGGGACTTCCCTTCCCCCGGGCATACCTCCAAAAATTTCCGTACGGCCACCACCGGGCATAGTGATGACCCCGGCACTGCAAAAATCAAGACCCGTTTTCCCTTGCCCCTTTGATCTGTCTTGGATTTCCTCAACCAAAGCAACACCCTATCCTTCTCACAACTCACCTCATTCCTCCAGAGCCCCCCTTGTACTTTTTTGGAAGGGCTAACCAATTCCCCTATTCGGAATGCTCCAAAAAAGGCCAACGCGAACGCCACGCGAAATAGCGTTACCTCATAAGCCGAGGCGCAGACCTCCGGCAAACTATCGAACAGACCCTGCAGCACTCCAAACGACACTGGCCGTCTGGCATCCCTGCTAGGCGTCGCCCTTCTGTACCCTTTTAGAGCCTGTTTTACCCAAAAATCTTTGGTGAGATCCGGTAGGCCCTGCCATTTAAATAAAAATGCCAAAGCTGCAACCTTCTTATTTATGCCTGAAACTGATGCCCCTTCCTCCATTGCCCTGGAAACAAAGTACAACACCAGCAAACGTGCTTCCGCACCCATGGTATCGACCCCTGTTTCACGGCCAATCTCCGCCCATTCCTCCCAAACCTTGCTGTAAGCGGCCCACGTCGTCTCACTCACCGACCTGCGAATCCACCTATGCGCTACTCCAACGCAATTTTCCACAGCCAGTCTGGACAAGAGAGCCCTCGTTGATCCGCCTCTGGTGCCAACTCCCGAAACCTGGCCCACTGAAAACGAGATAACGCGTCAGCGATAACGTTCTCAATCCCCGGGATATGTACAGCATAAACAAAGATATTAAGCTGCATACAACGCAAAGTCAGCCTCTGCAACATCCTAACCACTGGTGGCGACGAAGCAGACGACTTGTTAAGTACCTGAACGACTCCCATGTTGTCTACGTGAAAACGAACTTTCCGGTCCCGGAAAGACTCCCCCCACAGTTCCACTGCCAGCACCACCGGGAACAGCTCCAGAAGCACCAGGTTTTTTGTAAAACCCGCCTGAACCCAACTCAGTGGCCAGGAGCCTGCACACCATTTTCCTTGAAAAAAGGCTCCAAAGCCCGAGGAGCCGGCTGCATCTGTAAACAACTCCATGTCGAAGTTGCTAACCGGCCCCGACATCCACACTGCCCTTCCGTTAAAGGACTCAAGGAATGTGTGCCAAACCCGCAAATCCTGCCTGTGCCCCTTCAACAGCCGGATAAAGTGGTGCGGTGAACGCACCCCCGCCGTGCTGGCCGACAGCCGTCGGCAAAAGGCCCTTCCCATGGGTATAATGCGACAGGCAAAATTGAGTTTGCCCAGCAATGATTGAAGAGCTCGCAGCGTCACTTTCTGTGAAGACAACATACCTCCTATTTCCTCCCTCAGCGCGTCCACTTTGCCCTCCGGCAACCTGCACTCCATGGCGACCGAGTCTATTGTGATCCCCAAGAAGGTAATAACCGTCCTTGGACCCTCCGTCTTGTCCGGGGCCAACGGAACCCCAAAGCGATCCGCGACGTGTTCCAATGTTCCCAACAGTACCGCGCACGTCCTGGATTCCGCCGGTCCCACGCACAGGAAGTCATCCAGATAGTGGATGATGGAACTGACACCCGAAACATCCCTGACCACCCATTCCAAGAAAGAACTAAAGTGCTCAAACAGCGAGCACGACACCGAACAGCCCATGGGCAAACATCTATCTACAAAGAACTCGCCCCCCCAGGTGCAGCCCAACAGGCGAAAGCTGTCCGGGTTCACGGGTAGCAACCGAAAGGCTGCCTCAACATCGGCCTTGGCTAACAATGCCCCCTGACCGTAGTGCCTCACCCATGCCACCGCCGCGTCAAATGACGTGTAACTAACTGTGCAAGTGTCCGGGTCTATGGCGTCGTTCACCGAAACCCCCTTTCGGAAAGGAGAGAAACTTGTTTAGCTCCTTCTTTGGAACAACCCCCAAAGGCGAAACTACCAAGTCGGGCAAAGGGGGCTCCGTGAAAGGGCCGGCCATGCGCCCCAAAGCCACCTCCTTCAGCAGTTTTTCGGAAACCACCTCCGGATGTCGGAAGGCCGAACGCAATTTTTTTGGAATCGGCGGTATCTCCTGCAGCGAGCACGGAATCTTGAACCCCACCTCAAAACCCTCTTCCAGTAAGCGGGCGGCCTGCCTGTCCGGGTACCTATTTAGGAACGGACGCATCCTTCCCACCATCACCGGAGTCCTCCCTCTTGTTGCCAAACTCACCTGTTCGCCCTTTTCCATGCTTGAAACACCTCGCCTGGGTGTGAGATCTCCCGCAGCCAGCGCACTCGTGCTTGAATCTGCATGATGACCCGAACTTACAATTTCCGGCGTTGTATTGCCAACAGACCCCTTTTGTTTTTGAGGCCGACTGTCCAGAGGAGGACGACCCGCCGGCCCCGTCTCAAAAAAAACTGGTTGGGTGCCCTAGCCGACGTCATGAGGCGGACCCACAAATTAATGTCCTTGTGGTCCCACCTCAGATCCGGCCGCATGGCCATCCGCTGCCTGAACTGCTCGTCATAGCGCAACCAGGCAGTGCCCCCGTAAACCCTATAGGCCTCCCCTATGGAGTCCTGGTACCCAAAAAACGCTGCACCGCACTCCGGCTTCTTAGTGCTAATCACACTAGCTAGAATGCCGAAGGCTTGCAGCCAATTTGAGAAGGTGCGCGGAATGAGACGATACCTACGCTTCTCCTCGTCGTCTTTTTTATAGTCGTCCGGCTTCACCCTGTCCAGGTTGAACTTTTCCAGCGGCAGCAAGGAAAAAATCTCCACATACTCACCTTTGCCTATTTTTTCGCGAACCTCCGCCTTCAAGTGCGTGCCCAACGGCCCTTCGAAACATATATATACTTCGCACTTGGCTGCGTCCGCCAGCCTGACCACGTCCTGCCTCTCCCCTGAGGACTTGCTAACCTCCTCCCCCTTCTTTTGTGCACCCTCGCCCCCAGCCGGGGAGGGAGCGGTGGGGGTCACTGCTGGGTTCGGGGGCTGCCCCCCCATGTCTCAACCCCACTCGCACCAACGGCCGCTGTCCCACTACTCTGTGGAGACCCCCATGCCCCTGCAGGGTTAACTTCACCCCCCTTTTCGAAACGGGAAACCAATTCCTTGATCCCGGCCTAAAACCCCTTGAAACCAGCCTCCTCCCCCCTGGGGACCTCATCCCTAACCCTCTCCTGACTACCACTGACCGCCCCTTGACCAGCAGCATTCATAGCAATAACAGTGCGAGAATTATTAGAAGACTTACCGGGTAGCCTGGGGAGTGAAGCCCCAGCCGACCGTCCCGAGTCCACCGCTGCCGTCCTCACCGCGCTGACACCCTCATCTTCAGATCCGGAAATCTCGCCTTCCGACCTGTCCACCGCCTGCTCGACCTCATCTGATGAAAACCCCCCAGGGGAAGGATCCCTGGAAGGCGAAGGTCCTGCCGCCTCCTGGCTCCGCCCCCTCGCGGCGGACCCGCCGACCGATTTCCGCGACGCTTTCCCCGGGCGGGGGGGGGGCTCTCTCCAGCCCTGCAGTGTTCACTCCTGTCTGCCGCTCTGTGCCCATCCACCTCCATCCGGCTCCGAGACCCGGCCGCGGAGATAGTAGGCCCGTGGTCCGCCACCCTGGTATCCATCTGCCGAGGCCCCCCCACGTGACTCCCCGCATGGTGGGAGGGGCCCGCGCGCTCCGGTTCCCGCCGTCGGACGGGTGTATCAGCCGCACCGGAGCTCCCGGAGCGGACGCCCGTCGAGCTGTGAAGTTGCTGGGGATTCCGTCCGGCGTCCCCCGCGGCGGTAGCATTGCGGCGCTTGGCGGGTGGACCCAACGGGGCCCGCGGAGCGGGATTCCCTGGTCGCGTGGCTCGGGGGGAGAGGTCAGGGAAGAAGCGCTCAGGCGGCTTGGACCGCCTAGCTCGCTCTGACACTCTCCCTCTCGTCTGCGGACCCGCTGCTGGAGGGTCCATGATAGGCCCCAGGTTCTCCTGAACCCAGTCTGCACCCCTGGCTGAGGCTTCGGCCCTGAGCTCCGCAAGTAGCTCCTCTATCCTCGACATTCCAGAAATGTCGTTAGGGGAAGTGTTACAGGAGTGGGAGGGCCTTTACATTTTATACTGTCTCCCTCCCCCTCCCCTCTCTTCTTGCCAACCCACTTCCCTCTCTTCTTCCATTCCCAGTTTAACCCCGTCATGCCAGCCATCCGCCTATGGCATTCTTTTGTTTTGCTCCGGGCTTTTCTTTGTTCTTCATCTTGCAGAGGTTCCTGCAACAGGGATATGACCAGATCCGCAGGCAGCAGGAAAAAAAAATTGTCAGCTCCCTATTGCGGGAGTTACGCAATGTGCATGGCGGCACACAGGACTGCATGGCCATCTTAAAAAAGTGGTCGGACCTAAAGAGGCGCCACATGGGCCAGGTCACACAGATCCGGGATGAATTCTATCCAGGTAAGTTATTGGTGACAGTTATGTAAGGTCATATGTAATTAACCTTAGGGCAGATGTTGTTAACCCAGACGCCATGTTGTGGTAACATATATCACCACCCAAGGTATTCATAGTACTGTTGAAAAAAGACATGGGACAGCAGACAGGAACACTTATTAACTATAATTAAACTAAATAAACAAGACACCCCATTAATGTACTAATACTGGCCGAGGCTGCTTTATTATTGGATTTCAGACATATATTTTAAATAAATACTTTAATAACTTAAAAAACAGACTAGTCACTACGGCTCAGGCTGTACCTAAATATATTCCAACTTTAAAATGTATCCAACAACAACTAAACTAAACAGATTTGTCACCCTTTGTATAATTTAATTTTTTTTATTATTTTTTTTAAAAAAAACAAAGGTGACCATCCCACATAATTAGCAGCCGCGACAAAAAGAAAAGAAAAAAGGGGGGGGGAGGGGAACACCACAGTCCCGTCTACTGAGGCAACTGAGAGCAAGGCTGATGGAAACCCTACTTATATACCCCTAACTAACACTGGATTTTTCCTGAACCAACTGGTAGCAGGCCCACAGGCCTAAAAAGTGCGGGAAAAGCACGTGTAGGCCGCGTGATCACCTCGTGTTCACCAAAAAAAACGGGAAAAACACGTTTTCCAGCTAACTAGGCCACGTGAGGACCAGCTTACACCTAAAGAGCCCTATTAGGTTCCCAAAAGGGGAACTTGAAACCGTCACTACTAATTTTAATAAGTCCTGCCGCTCTCCTATGAGAAAAGGGGGAATTGAAACCTTCTCCCCCTTTTCTATCATTATTCCATCAAGTTAAACCATGGAATTAAAGTGGTGGTGTGGTGGGTTAAAGGGGAAGGGGTGGTATTTTATTACTCAACTAGCTGAATACCCGACGTTGCCCGGTCTTCCTATCTTAACCTTTTGGGGAGGAAAATGAAGAAACCACAGTCCCATATACTTGCATGGGACTTGAAACAAAAACCCATATTTTATATAAGGGTGTAGGTAAGGGTTAATTTAACTGTCATATATTTTTATTTGGCATATAAGTAATATGTGTACCAGGTATTATTGAAATATCTCCAGGCGTACAGAAGTTATGTGGGAACATACATTTCCCATTGATTTGCATGGGACTTTAAACAAAAACCCCGACCCTCACAAATGGGGGTAGTTAAGGGATAAATTAACTATCCTATAGTTTAAGTGGACATATAAGTAACATGTGACCAAGTGTTATCGAAATATCTACAGCCGTTATGAAGTAACATGTATTTCCCATAGAGTTGAATGGGACTTTAAAGAAAAACCCAGACCATGGCAAATGGGGGTGGGTAAGGGTTAAACCACCTATCCTATGTGTGTTGCTGACATATAAGTAACATGTGTGCCAAGTTTCTTTTTTTTTTTTTTTTTTTTTACAATTTCTTTATTTTCATTTTTTCAAACAATTTTCACATCATCTTTACAGGGCATATATATTGTCATTACTATTAATATAATTCAAAATCAAAAAGGTCGGTACATAGTTAAATATATTTTCCCACCATCTTATTCTTTACATACATTTCAAACAAACAAACTATGGTTAGGGTCAGAGGATTCTATGCATCGCACATTGTAAATTCCCATTCTCTAAGGAATAAAAAACTAAAAACGGGGAAAGAAAAGAAAAGAGAAGAAGAAACAGAAAAGAAGAACCAGGGATGCAGAAGGGCACATAAAGAACATCTCTCCACCATCATATGCCCTCCCAATGTCCCGTCATGGGGCGACGCTTCCCCAGACCCGACCTCTGCATCCCCGGTTCTCACCACTCCCTGCCTCTGATTCCTGCCTATCTGACTTCATACCTCTGTACCTCCCATCATTCCTCCCCCCCCCCAAAAAAGGCCCATAAATAGAAAACAAACTACCCCTCCGCTCCCCCTCCCTCTCCCCCTCACGCCCCCCCCCCCGCCATCTCCCTACCCTCCTCTGACAGAGCCAAATCATTCCATGGTGACCATATTTTAATATATCTTTCTCTATTCTTCCTGCTTGTCCATATTAATTCCTCCATTCTGTTTACCTCTTCGACCTTCCTAAACCACATATTCAAAGTAGGGGGTTGTGATTGTTTCCATTTTAGTGGGATACACGCTTTAGCAGCGTTCAGCAAATGGTGTATTAGTGGATTCCCTTTTATTCCCCCCGGTATATTTGACAGGTGTAGGAGGAAGAATGCCGGGTCGTTTGGTATATCAGTCTCGGTAAATTTTTGGACTACTTCCCGGATTTCGCCCCAATATTTTTGAATTTTTGAGCAGTTCCAGAAGATATGCATCATCGAGCCTTCTTCTACTCGACATCTCCAACATACATTTTTAATACTTGGGAAGTATCTATGCAGCTTCTCTGGAGTCCTGTACCATTGTGAAATTACTTTATAATTATTTTCTTGCATTTTAGCCAAGTTTCATGTTAATATCTTTAGCCGTTTGGACGTGATGCTGGAACATACATACATACATACATACACACACACGTTGAGTTTTATATATATAGATTACCACTAAATTCCTGTGGTAGGCGTGGGGTTATCATAGTAATCCCGTGTACCCCATCAGGCCCTTTTTTTAACATGAGATTGTCTGAACAAAACAAAGGAAACAAAAACAGCTAATTTTACCATGGTGGCAGCCCAGCTCACACTCAGTCCCCTGTAGTGCCCGCAAGACCCTTTAATTTAACATTATCCCATTGGTTAACTGTCTATATAAATAAATTTGTATTCATATACAATACAGCAGAGTACACAGAATTTGCATACGTTATTAGAAAACATATTTACATATCTGAACATTGTGTTATTATAGGAGCTCCTCTACCATCTGTGCGCCCCAAGCGCACAAGGCGACAGGCCGCAGAGGAGGAGGATGAAGAGGAGGAGCAGGAGGAGCAGGAGGAGGATGCAGAGGAGGAGAGGGATGAGGAGCAGCCAGGGCCCTCCCAGTCGCCACCCCCAGCTCCTGTTGAGGAGCAAGAGGAGGAGCTGCAACCCCCCCCAAACTTCTGGTGGTGGATCGGGTGATGGAGAAGAGGAGCAGGAGGATGAGACGGTTCCTGTGAGCCTCAGTCAGGAGGGTAAATATGTGCACAAAGATTAATAACATTTCAACAATAAGATGTAGATATAAAAATGGACAGCATTTAAAGCGCACCCGTCAGATTTCAGAACAATAATATGGTGTTTATGATAGAAGTATATGTGCTAGACACATAACAATTGTATAGACATGATAATGATTGTTTAATAAGCAACATAAATATTTTATTTATTTGGTAACGGTCTTTGAAATCCACATTATTTTTTTCTTATATCCTAGCAGTTTTAAAAAAGATGGAGAAAAAAACAAACTGTCATGCAGAGGATCAATGACAAAATCCTCTCAAAGCAGCGGAAAATTCGGTTTCTAGACCTCCAAAATCAGCAGCTGGCGCAACAGCAGAGAAAGGATTTTGCTGAGATGGCAGAGCTTCAGAAGCTCATGCATAATTACATTTGATTTTTTTTTCTTTTAATAAAAAATGTTATTTTTTTAAAATGTTTCCTTTCTTATTGAGATTGTTAGTTTTTTCAACACATCTAACTTCACATCTAACACATCAACATCAACATCAACACATCTGACTTCATAATAAATACAATTATATTATAAAATGTTTTTGGTTAACACAAACCTAAGACAAACTAAAAAACACGGACACAGACACGACTAACACAAACTAAACTGTTGAAAAATGAATATAACAAAAGCAACAATATATATATAGATATAGAGAGAGAGAGAGAGAGCGAGAAAGAGAGAGAGAGAGTGCAGATTTGCTCTTGCAGACAGGCTAATGGTTGCAGTATAAAGGCCACAAACCAGGGTTTAACATAAAGTTCAGTGTTTTAGTCACACTTGCTGTTACGATCCGGTCTGGTAGCTTGTAGCGGAGGCTGTTGGTGGATCCGCTGTGCCAGAGAGGTCATGAAGCATTACTCAGCATGAAGGCAGCAGCAGTAGTATAAAAATATAATGTAATTATCACACATGCAACATTTACAAGCAGTAGTGGTAATAGTACTAGATAGCATCTAAACACTTGGGCAAGACTTTACAGCAGCAGTAGTGGTAATAGTAGTATATAGTGGCAAATAACTTGTGACATAGGTGTCGTGAGCAGCAGCAGTAGTAGTAATAGTAGACAATATAGTATCAAATCACTCGGGCAAGAGGTGCCATGATGAACAGCAGCAGCAGCAGTGGTAATGGTAGTATAGAGTGGCAAATAACTCGTGACATAGGTGTCGTGAGCAGCAGCAGTAGTAGTAATATTAGACAATATAGTGTCAAATCACTTGGGCAAGAGGTGCCATGATGAACAGCAGCAGCAGCAGTGGTAATAGTAGTATAGAGTGGCAAATAACTTGTGACATAGGTGTCATGAGCAGCAGCAGTAGTATTAATATTGGACAATATAGTGTCAAATCACTCAGGCAAGAGGTACCATGATGAACAGTAGCAGCAGCAGCAGTGGTAATAGTAGTATAGAGTGGCAAATAACTTGTGACATAGGTGTCGTGAGCAGCAGCAGTAGTAGTAATAGTAGACAATATAGTGTCAAATCACTCGGGCAAGAGGTGCCATGATGAACAGCAGCAGCAGCAGTGGTAATAGTAGTATAGAGTGGCAAATAACTCGTGACATAGGTGTCGTGAGCAGCAGCAGTAGTAGTAATAGTAGATAATATAGTGTCAAATCACTCGGGCAAGAGGTACCATGATGAACAGTAGCAGCAGCAGTGGTAATAGTAGTATATAGTGGCAAATAACTCGTGACATAGGTGTCGTGAGCAGCAGCAGTAGTAGTAATATTAGACAATATAGTGTCAAATCCCTCGGGCAAGAGGTGCCATGATGAACAGCAGCAGCAGCAGTGGTAATAGTAGTATAGAGTGGCAAATAACTCGTGACATAGGTGTCATGAGCAGCAGCAGTAGTATTAATATTGGACAATATAGTGTCAAATCACTCGGGCAAGAGGTACCATGATGAACAGTAGCAGCAGCAGTGGTAATAGTAGTATAGAGTGGCAAATAACTTGTGACATAGGTGTCGTGACTGAGCAGCAGCAGTAGTAGTAGTAGACAATATAGTGTCAAATCACTCGGGCAAGAGGTGCCATGATGAACAGCAGCAGCAGCAGTGGTAATAGTTACATAGTTACATAGTTAGTCAGGTTGAAAAAAGACACAAGTCCATCCAGTTCAACCACAAAAAAATAAACAAACAAAATAAAAAACACAATACAATCCCATACACCCAACTCCATACCCACAGTTGATCCAGAGGAAGGCAAAAAACCCCAGCAGAGCATGATCCAATTTGCTACAGCAGGGGAAAAAATTCCTTCCTGATCCCCCGAGAGGCAATCGGATTTACCCTGGATCAACTTTACCTACAAATCTTAGTACTCAGTTATTTTATGTACATTTAGGAAAGAATCCAGGCCTTTCTTAAAGCAATCTACTGAGCTGGCCAGAACCACCTCTGGAGGGAGTCTGTTCCACATTTTCACAGCTCTTACTGTGAAAAAACCTTTCCGTATTTGGAGGTGAAATCTCTTTTCCTCTAGACGTAAAGAGTGCCCCCTTGTCCTCAGTGTTGACCGTAAAGTGAATAACAACACCAAGTACACTGTATGGACCTCTTATATATTTGTACATGTTGATCATATCCCCCCTAATTCTCCTCTTCTCAAGAGTGAATAGATTTAGTTCTTCTAATCTTTCCTCATAGCTGAGCTCCTCCATGCCTCTTATCAGTTTGGTTGCTCTTCTCTGCACTTTCTCCAGCTCTCCGATATCCTTTTTGAGAACTGGTGCCCAAAACTGAACTGCATATTCCAGATGAGGTCTTACTAATGATTTGTACAGGGGCAAAATTATATCTCTGTCTCTGGAGTCCATACCTCTCTTAATACAAGAAAGGACTTTGCTCGCTTTGGAAACCGCAGCTTGGCATTGCATGCCATTATTGAGCTTATGATCAACTAAAACCCCCAGATCCTTCTCCACTACAGATCCCCCCAGTTGTACTCCCCCTAGTATGTATGATGCATGCATATTCTTAGCCCCCAAGTGCATAACTTTACATTTATCAACATTAAACCTCATCTGCCACTCAGTCGCCCAATTAGACAGAGCATTGAGGTCGGCTTGTAAATTGGAGACATCCTGCAAGGACGTTATTCCACTGCATAGCTTGGTGTCATCTGCAAAGACAGAAATGTTACTTTTGATCCCAGACCCAATATCATTTATAAATATATTGAAAAGTAAGGGTCCCAGCACTGAACCTTGGGGTACACCACTGATAACATTGGACCATTCAGAGTAAGAATCATTAACCACGACTCTCTGAATTCTGGCTTTCAGCCAATTTTCTATCCATTTACAAACTGATATATCCAATCCTGTAGACCTTACCTTACACATGAGCCGTGTGTGCGGAACTGTATCGAACGCTTTTGCAAAATCCAAATATATCACGTCCACAGCCACGCCTCTGTCCAGGGTTTTACTTACCTCTTCATAAAAGGAAATCAGGTTTGTCTGACAACTTCTGTCTTTCATGAATCCATGTTGTCTGCTGCTTAAATAGTTTTTTTCCTGCAAGAACTCATCCATGTGGTCTTTTATTAAACGTTCCAGTATCTTCCCAACTATAGAAGTTAGACTAACAGGTCTATAGTTACTTGGTAAAGACTTTGTTCCCTTTTTAAATATAGGCACCACATTGGCTCTACGCCAATCCAGTGGTACTATTCCTGTCATTAATGAGTCCCTAAATATTAGATACAGTGGCTTTGAAATGACAGAGCTCAACTCACCTAGGATCCGTGGGTGGATGCCATCTGGTCCAGGTGCTTTATCCACCTTTATTCTGTCTAAATATTTCTGGACCATATCACTTTTGAGCCATTGTGGATTTGGGGCTGTGTCACTCCCACCCCCATTTTGGACATGAGCTCCCCCATGCTCCATTGTATACACAGAGCTGAAGAAAGCATTTAATACATTTGCCTTCTCTTTGTCCCCAGTCACCCACTCTAGATTATTTTGTAAGGGGCCTACATGCTCAGACTTCACCTTTTTACTATTAATATATTTAAAGAATTTTTTGGGGTTTGTCCTACTATCTTTTGCAATCTGTCGTTCATTTTGAATTTTTGCATCCTTGATTTCCTTTTTACATATCCTGTTATATTCTTTGTAACATTTAAACAACACTAGTGTTCCTTCATTTTTATATTTTTTAAAAGCTACTTTCTTATTGTTTATAGCTTTTTTAACTTTGCCCGTGAGCCACATAGGTTTTATTTTTAGCCTTTTAAACTTATTGCCCATGGGAACATACTTTGCAGTGAGGTTCCACACAGTCTTTTTGAAAAATTCCCATTTCTGTTCTGTGTTCATCTGTGTCAATAGTCCCTCCCAGTCCAAGTCCTGGAGAGCAGCCCTCATCCTTGGAAAATTTGCTCTCTTAAAATTTAGTGTTTTAATATTTCCTGTATGTATTTCCTGCTTATAGTTAACATTAAATGAAATCATGTTATGATCACTGCTACCCAGGTGTTCCTTTATCTGAACATTAGTAATAAGCTCTGCATGGTTTGAGATTATCAGGTCCAACAGAGCATCATTCCTAGTTGGGGCCTCAATAAACTGCACCATAAAATTGTCCTGCAATAGGTTTTTAAATTTTTGTCCTTTAACTGTCCCAGAAGTGCCATTAATCCAGTCAATTTCTGGGTAGTTAAAATCCCCCATTATTATCACCGTCCCAGCCCTTGCAGCCCTTTCCATCTGTGCAAGGAGCTGAGTCTCCACCTCCTCATTAACATTGGGTGGTTTATAACAAACTCCAATGATTAATTTTGAACTACGCACATCTGTATGCAGTTCCACCCATAATGCTTCAGCCTCACCACACTCTCTATCAACCAGGTTCTCTTTCACGCTTGCTTTGAGGTCACTTCTCACATAGAGACAGACCCCTCCACCTTTCCTTTTTACCCTGTCTTTCCGAAAGAGAGCATAGCCAGGAATATTAATAGCCCAGTCATGTGAGGATTGAAGCCAAGTTTCAGCAATACCGATTACATCATAGCTCTCCTCATGCACCAGAGCTTCCAACTCCCCTGTTTTGCTTGGCAGACTTCTGGCATTGGTGAACAAACACTTAAATGTATTGTTACATTTTTCTCTAGTGTTTTTCATATAATTTATAGTAGTACAAATGGCACTATTATTTCCAATGGCTGTTTGCAACATGGGAACTTTCTTGTCACCTGCCATGACCCTCCCCCCATCTATCCCCATTCCACTCTCCATTAATGTCTGACCCCTTGCTGACCTGTGTACCCGATGTAATTCTAGTTCACCCTCCCCCCTCAATCCTAGTTTAAATACTCCTCCAGCATTCCCATAAACCTCTCCCCCAGCACAGCAGACCCCCTTCCATTCAAGTGCAAACCGTCCTTAGCATATAGGTTGCACCCCAATGAAAAGTCATCCCAGTGCTCTAGAAACCCAAATCCCTCCTTCCTACACCAGGTCTTTAGCCATGCATTCAGCTCTCTAATCTCCCCCTGCCTTTCCTGTGTTGCGCATGGCACAGGCAATATTTCAGAGAATATCACCTTGGAGGTCCTTCCCTTCATCTTGCAGCCTAGTTCTTTAAATTGATTCTTAAGGAGCCTCCACCTTCCATGTATACTGTCATTGGTTCCAACGTGGACCAAGACAGCTGGGTCATGCCCAGCCCCTCCCAGTAATTTATCCACCCGGTCCACCACATGCCGAACCCTGGCACCAGGGAGACAGCAAACCATTCGGTTGAAGCGATCCTGGCGACAAATTATTCTATCAGTCCTTCTGATTATAGCATCCCCTATTACCACCAACTGTCTAGGCCTACCTGAACTCCCCTCCCCACCTCTACTAGATGGGTTGCTCTCCCGGCTGTTAGGGGTAGCAGTAACATCTAGGGCTGCCACCTCTGTGTTTGCCACCTCCACATCATCACCCAAATTGGCAAATTTGTTTTGATGCACAAATACAGGACTGGCCTTCCCTTTCTGCACGCCCCTTCCACTCCCTCTAGCTACATTAACCCATCTCCCTATCTGATAATCCTGACTTGCCCCTCCACCCTCCACATCAACCTTACTGACCACCTGCTCAGCGAGCAGAGAACCCCTTTCAAGGTTGTCATTTCTACCCAGTGTTGCAACTTGCTCCTCCAGATCTCTAATACGAGCTTCCAGAAGGGCAACCTGCTCACATCTGTCACAGCGGTATCCATCTTGGAGCTGTTGCACCAATTTTGCATACATGTGACACATTGTGCACTGAGCAAACCCTTCAACCCTGCTAGCACTCATTTCCCAGTTACAATACAATTACTTGTAGGAAGTTTAAGAAGTTACTTACAGTTTTAGAAGACTCCTGTCTTTACTCTTGTTTTAAACTCCTGGTTTTTAACTCATCACTTGTATTCAAAAATCCCACTTCTGATCAGAAATTCCACAGATCTACTCTTAGCAAGGAGCCAGCTCTTATGGAGTTTTTACAGACACTTATAGTAGTATAGAGTGGCAAATAACTCGTGACATAGGTGTCGTGAGCAGCAGCAGTAATAGTAGACAATATAGTGTCAAATCACTCAGGCAAGAGGTGTCATGATGAACAGCAGCAGCAGCAGTGGTAATAGTAGTATAGAGTGGCAAATAACTTGTGACATAGGTGTCGTGAGCAGCAGCAGTAGTATTAATATTAGACAATATAGTGTCAAATCAATTGGGCAAGAGGTACCATGATGAACAGTAGCAGCAGCAGCAGTGGTAATAGTAGTATCGAATGGCAAATAACTTGTGACATAGGTGTCGTGACTGAGCAGCAGCAGTAGTAGTAGTAGACAATATAGTGTCAAATCACTCGGGCAAGAGGTGCCATGATGAACAGCAGCAGCAGCAGTGGTAATAGTAGT
The DNA here is from genome assembly GCF_905171775.1 of Rana temporaria. Taxonomy (NCBI): domain Eukaryota; kingdom Metazoa; phylum Chordata; class Amphibia; order Anura; family Ranidae; genus Rana; species Rana temporaria. The sequence goes on from NC_053495.1 coordinate 72,848,532, forward strand.
ATAGAGTGGCAAATAACTCGTGACATAGGTGTCGTGAGCAGCAGGAGTAGTAGTAATAGTAGACAATATAGTGTCAAACTACTCGGGCAAGAGGTGCCATGATGAACAGCAGCAGCAGCAGTGGTAATAGTAGTATAGAGTGGCAAATAACTTGTGACATAGGTGTCGTGAGCAGCAGCAGTAGTAGTAATAGTAGACAATATAGTGTCAAATCACTCGGGCAAGAGGTACCATGATGAACAGTAGCAGCAGCAGTGGTAATAGTAGTATAGAGTGGCAAATAACTCGTGACATAGGTGTCGTGAGCAGCAGCAGTAGTATTAATATTGGACAATATAGTGTCAAATCACTCGGGCAAGAGGTACCATGATGAACAGTAGCAGCAGCAGTGGTAATAGTAGTATAGAAGAGCACAGCCCGCTGTGACTCCTCATGGCTGCCGGGTCCATGACGTCCGACTCTTCAAGCTGGAGGCGCTGCTGCTCGCGCTCAGAGATGCCCAACCCCCGGACTATCGGTGCCCCCAACACCGGCTCTCCCTCCTGACAGGCCCTGACTCCAGGACGACACCAGTAACCTCCTCATCATCATCATCCTCCTCCTCCTCGTCCTGGGCCTGGTCTTGGTGGAGCAGTCTTGCCTCCTCCTGCTCCACCAAGGCACTCTCCCCAGCTTCGAGCAGGCGATCTAGTGCCCTGTCCAGCAGGAACACTATAGGGAGCACGTCATGCTCCCTGCTCACCATCTTGGTGGCCTGCTCGAAAGGAGCCAACACATGGCAGACCTGGTGTATCTGCCCCCACTCCGCACTGGTGATGTACGGGAGTGTTTGTGATGGCCCGGCAGTGCCTTGCTCCAGCAGGTATTCCTTCACCACCCTTTGCTGCTCCCACAACCTTTCCAGCATGTGGAGGGTGGAGTTCCACCGCATCACACTGTCCACAATCAGCCTGTGAAGGGGCAGGCTCTTGTCCCGCTGCAACTTGGACAGGGACGCGGTAGCGGTTGGGGAGCGCCTGAAGTGGCTGGCAATCCTACGCACCCTTAGCACAATGTCACTCAACCCGGGATAGGTGCGCAGGAACTTCTGCACCACAAGGTTGAGGACATGTGCCAGACAGGGCACGTGGGTCAGACTGCCAGCCTGGAGGGCGGAGAGTAGGTTGCTGCCGTTGTCACAGACAACCATACCTGCCTGGAGCCTTCGGGGTGTCAGCCACTTCTGGACCTGAGCCTGAAGTGCGGTCAGCACTTCTTGTCCAGTGTGTCTCCGGTCCCCTAAACTAACAAGCTGGAGCACGGCCTGACAGCGCACGTGCCCCACACTTGAGTAGCTACGGGGGCACTTGCTGGGAGGCTCAGCAGCTGCGGAGACAGTGGCTTGACGGAGACCAGCAGTTCTCCCCTGGACACCCCGGGGCGGCACCACAAAATCTGATGCCGCCGATCCCTCCCCGGCGCCTCGGAGGGAAACCCAATGGGCGGTGAAACTGATGTACCGGCCCTGCCCATGCCTGCTGGTCCAGCCATCCATTGTGAGATGCACCCTGTCGCTGACAGCGTGATCCAGCGACAGGGTTACATTCTGCACAATGTGCTGGTGTAGGGCAGGGACACCAGTCCTGGCAAAGAAATGGCGGCTGGGGACACGCCATTGGGGTTGGGCCTGCTCCAACATCTGCCTGAAGGGGTTGCAGTCAACGATGTTGAAGGGAAGCAGATGTTGGGCAATAACCCTTGCCAGGAGCCCATTGAGGGAACGCACACGTCGGTCTCCAGGGGGGAAGGGAGTGGTGCGTTCGAAGGCGTCGGAAAGCGACGCCTGGCGCCGGACGGCAGTGCAGGACACAGACGAGGAGGGTTCTGTGGAAGTAGAGGTCTGGCTGCCGGTACCAGTACCTCTACTAGAGGGAGCGGGGGGGCATGACCTGCTGGGAACAGATGAAGCTGTGGCAGGGGCTGCTGTACCCTGCTTACTTGTGGTGGTGGCGCTGCTACCACCACCACGCTTCATCTGGTCATACTCCCGCCAGTGATTAATTCTCAGGTGCTGGTTCAGGGCTGTGGTACCCACCCGAGCCAAGCACTTCCCTCTCTTCACCCTGGCACGACAGATATGGCAGATGGCTATGGTCTGGTTATCTGCTACCAGGGTGAAGTAGGCCCAGACAGGTGACTTCAGCGCCGCCCTCCTGTCAGATGGGGTGATGCTGACTTGCACCTGCTGGGACTCGGTGTGCACAGGTGGAGCTGCCTGCTGCTGCTGACACCTCCTGCTGCCATCACCAGTGGAGACCCTGACGCTGGTCTCCCTGGTGACCTGGCGCACCGTTTCCCCAGGGTGCCTACCTTCCTCATCGTCACTGCTGCTGTAAACCGACAAGGCACTGGCAGGTGGCACCCATGTTGTGTCACCATCGTCTTCGCCCCCAGATATGTCAGACCCAGGGCTGAAATGTGGTGGTCTGAGGGAACAAGCTGACATGGAGCCGCTAGCCTGGCTGCGCTGTCCCCTCACCGACGCCTGGGTCTGACTAGGTGCGGTTGTTTCCTGCACAAAAACAGCAGCACCACTTTGAAGGGATGTCTCTGGGATACTGACAGCAGGTACCCCATCCTCCTCCTCCATCATCCCTTCAAAAAGGTCCTGACCATCAGGACAGAACTGGATGTCTGCCTGATGCATGGCCTCCCCCAAGATATCCCTCTCACTGTCGCTGTCAAACAGTAAGAGGCTGGACTCTTGGGGGCTGGGGGTGGGTACTAAAGGCACCGGTGTACTGGTGGTGCTACTGGGAGTCGGGACTGACGACTCAGTGGCACTGCTGTGCCCCATATACTCCACCACTACTGGAGCCTGAGAAGGCAATATCGGGCGGCTGCCCGATGGAAAAAACTCACGGATGAGGCAGACTCCCCTTCCACCTGATCCTCTACCACTAGTAGGGGCGCGAGAGGTACCCCGTGCTGGCAGCGACCCAGCACTGGGAGTAACTCCCCTACCCCTGCTGCCACGGCCACATATGCTGCTCATACTTGCTGATGTGGGGGGGGGGGTAAGCTTTATTGGGGGGGAAATGTGAGGAAGGAGTGTTTTTTTTTTAATAAGACAGGCACGCAGACAAAGACGCAGACAAAGACGCAGACAAAGACGTAGACAGCTACTAGACTATAATAAAACTAGTACACCTAAAAGTTTTTTTTTTATTTTATTTTTTTTACACTGACTGACAAGGACAAAGACGAGGACTACAAAAAATAAAAAAAAATGCACTAAACAAACACTAACTACTTACACAAACTTATATGACTATAAACTAAAGCTAAATTTTTTTTTTTTTACACTGACTGACAAGGACTACAAAAAATGAAAAAAAATATTTTTTTTTTTTTACACAAAACGCAGACACTAAACACACACTAAACTAAGCTACCTTAAAGAAATGTACACTTACACTATGTACACTTACACTAACTACACAGAAATCTATCTAACACTAAGCTACACTAACCTGGACAAAACAACACAAATCTGAGCTTTTAAAAAAGCTGTTGGGTCTTTTGCTTTGAAAAAAGCAGTTTAGAATCAGGAAAATCTGAACTGAAATCACTATAGCAAGGAAGCACAATGCTGATGCTGTAAGCTGTAAGATCACACAGAAACAGTCCACTCTCTCTAGCCACCTTGTGAATCTGCACTGAAATACTGCTGGGAGTGATCTTATATAATGGTCGTGCAGGCAGGTTCCTATTGGTTGCTATGGAGGTTGCTAACCTCTGACAACTGTGGTAGGAGAACTCTGATTGGCTCTGATGCAAAAGAAGGGCGGAGAAAATAATCGCGCAATATTCCTTTTGCCGAATATTCGCATTGCGAATATTCGGCATTATAAAATGATCGCTTCAGCTACTCGGCCCAGGGTCTCTAATCATACCAGCAATGCTTTTAGACGTCGATGGAGATCACTAGGATGTGATCTGTTTTAAAAATAAAATTGAAAAAATACGAATATTCGGAATAGCGAATATTGACCGCGAAATTCGAGTTATTCGCGAATACTCGAATATGCAATATTCGAGTCGAATATTCGCAATACGAATATTCTTGAGCAACACTAGTGGCAAGGGGATAGTGCTTCTAAAGTTAAGCTGTGCGGTATTCCCCTTACAGGAGATCTGCTGTTTGGGCCAGGCTTGGAGGCTGTTCTAGACCGTACAGCCGACAAGAGAAAGGCCTTTCCCATAAAGAAAACATTTGGGGGGCAGGCCAAGAAAAAGTTCTGGTCCCATAAGAAGGTGGAAGCCACAAAACCAGAGGGGAAAAATAAGTTTTGGGGGCCGAAGGGCAAGGGTCGTGGAGGAGCGATTTTTCGCACTCCTGAACAGCCCCAAAAACCACAGTGACGAAGTCAAAGTGGGAGGAAGGTTGGGGGCCTTTCTCCCACAATGGGAAATGATCACCAGCAATCAGTTTGCGCTGGGGATCATAAGGCGAGGATACAAATTAGAATTCTCAGGTCCTCCCCCATTAAGACTTCTGGTCACCGAACTGCCAAAGTGCAAAGAAAAATCATCAGCTCTTCTTTCCTCCCTTCAGGAGTTGAAGGATCAGGAGGTGGTGGTTCGGGTCCCAACAGAGGAGACAGGTAGGGGCTTCTACTCCCACATCTTTGTGGTCTGCAAACCCTCCGGGAAGTTCAGACTTATACTGAACTTGAAGCCCCTGAATGTCTCGGTCACTTACAAAAGGTTTCCAGATGGACTCAATTTACTATGTGAGGACACTTCTACACATATGCCTATCTACACATCCCTATAGCGGAGGGCTATCAGAAGTTTCTGAGGTTGGCAATAAAGTCCAAGGAAGGGGCCGTTTTTACCTGCAGTTCAAAGCTCTTCCCTTTGGGCTCTCCTCTTCCCCCGCATCTTCAACCAAGGTAATGGTGGAGATTCTGGCGTTCCTTCGTCTCAAGGGTATCTCAGTGGTGGCGTACCTGGATGACCTGTTGTTGTTTGCAGCTTCCCCGGAACAGCTATCCCAGGACCTCCAGGTAACAAGAGATGTCCTGGAGAGCCTGGGATGGCTTTTGAATCTGGAGAAGTCCAGTCTGGTGCCTTCACAGAGGGTCACCTTCCTGGGTTACGAACTGAACTCAACCAGGCAGATGGTTTTTCTTCTGGCAGAGAAGGTTCAAAAGGTGGACAGGAGAGCTGCGGTGGCTCAACGTGATTGGCACTGCGTTGACAAGCCATTCACCTCTGCAGCTAGGGGTTCGGATCCCGGTCTCGGCTACATGTGAATTGAGTTTGGTGGTCTCAGCCCAGCTCCCGGTGGGTGTGCTATGCGAGGTAAGCCTGCGCTTAGTACGCCCACCCCCCCTCCCACAAAAAACCACCACACTTACACACGCACTCGAAATTGGGTTAGCATGCACGCACTTTGACCACGCAGTCTCTAAAAAAGAGAGGTGACGGACTAACGGGGGTGGTTGAGCGGGCTAGATCCTCTCACTCCCTTATAGGGAGTCCCTCTGCCCCGTTGGGCTTCAAAGTGGAGCAGGTAGGGCGGGCTGTGTGGGAGGACCCCCTCACACACCCGCCATTGCCACCCGGGGCATGGAGAAAGGTGGCAGAATGCCTCTGGGGAGGCCTGCCTACTCCCAACTCCTGCAGTCCGGCTCCTCTCTCGAGTACACGCACAAAATACACTTAAAAAACAAACAAAAAAAAAACAAAAGGTGGACAGGGCAATGTCACTCCTTCAGGGCAGCTCTCAGCTCTCAATAAGGAAAGCCATGTCAGCCCTGGGTCTGCTGACGTCCACACTTCCGGTGGTACAGTGCTCAGGGTTGCATTTTCGTCCCCTACAACTTTACATTCTAAGTGTCTGGGACCACAACCCAGGATCCCTGGATACCCTAATATCAGTGCCGATGCAGGTCAAGAGGGCCCTCTGGTGGTGGAAGAAGGGGGCAAACCTGTTACAGGGTCTAGAATGGATTTTTCCAGTATCCAGAACAGTAACAACGGATGCCAGTGGCACAGGGTGGGGAGCACACCTGAATTCCCATCTGGTGCAGGGTACCTGGAGAAAGGAGGACTCAGGCCGGTCCTCGAATTGGAGGGAACTGAGGGCAATAGGTCTAGCCCTTAGAGCCTTTCTAAAAGAGTTTCAGGGCCAGCATGTACGGATTTGTTCGGACAATTCCTCCGCAGTAGCCTATGTCAACAGGCAGGGGGGGAAACCAGGAGCAGGTCCTTGTGGGATCTGACAGAATCCATCCTCAGGTGGGCAGAGGCCAAAGTTCTGTCTCTTTCAGCAGTTCATCTAAAGGGGGAACAGAACCAAGTTGTGGACTTCCTCAGCAGGAAAACCTGAGGGAAGGCGATTGGGTTCTGAACCAAGAGGTCTTCGAAGTGATCACCCAAAGGTGGGGATGGCTGGAAGTGGATCTGTTCACCTCAAGGGAAAACGCCAAGACACAGTTCTTTTTCTCCCTGAACAGGTGGGACGGAGCTCTAGGAGTGGATGCTCTGGATCAGACCTGGCAATTCTCCAAGTGTTATGCTTTCCCCCCTCTGGAACTGATTCCAGCAGTCTTGAGAAAATTGCAGGGGGAGAATACAACGCTTATTCTGATTGCACCTCATTGGCCCAGAAGGCCATGGTTTTCCATCCTGAAGGGTTTGTCAGTGGAGCCTCGCTGGATTCTGCCAACCCGGGAAGATCTTCTTGCTCAGGGTCCAGTCTGTTGTCCGCAAGTACAGAGGTGGAATCTAGCAGCTTGGCTTCTGAAGAGGAGCTACTAAGGGGCAAAGGCTTCTCGGAACGCTTAATATCAATCCTTCTAAGTTGCAGAAAGAAGGAAACGCAAGCCATCTACTTAAAAGTATGGAAGCGCTTTAACAACTGGTGCTCGGGAAGCTCTTTCAATGTTCATAGCTCTGTGGCTGTATTAGAGTTTCTGCAGGCTGGGGCAGACAAGGGGCTGACCATTAGCACTCTGAAAGGTCAAGTTTCAGCGTTGAGTGTCTTTCTGGAAAAGCAGTTAGCAACTGATCCATGGGTTTCAAGGTTTTTTAAAGTCTTGAGTAGGCGGAGACCAGTTAGGGCCACCACTTTCCCAGTATGGGACCTCTCATTGGTCTTACAGGCCTTCACAGAAGAACCATTTGAGCCATTAGAAAGCTGTATGTTAAAGATGATCACTCTTAAGACTGTGTTTCTAGTCGCAATCACCATAGCTAGAAGAGTAAGTGAACTCGATGCCCTTTCTATTAGGGCACCTTTTTTTCAGTTTTTTTCGGATCGCGTTGTTTTCAAGACGGATCCGGCCTTCCTCCCGGAGGTATCTTCTAGTTTTCATAGGAGCCAAGAAATTACATTGCCTTCTTTTTGCTCGAATCCTGTGAGGGAACAGGAGCACAGCTTTCATAATTTAGACGTTAGGAGGTGTGTCCTCCAGTACTTAAGTAGCACAAGTCAGTTCAGGAAATCGGATTCCCTTTTTGTTTTATTTTCGGGGTCCAAGAAGGGGTCTAAAGCCCCTAGACACACAGGCCCGGATTCACGTAGAATGGCGTATCTTTGTGCGGGCGTAACGTATCCTATTTACGTTACGCCTCCGCAACTTTTACAGGCAAGTGCCGTATTTTTAAACAAAAGTCGCGGCGGCGTAGCGTAAATAGGCCGGCATAAGCCCGTCTAATTCAAATATGGTAGATGTGGGCGTGTGTTATGTTAATTTTATGTGACCCCACGTAAATGACGCTTTTTACGAACGGTGCATGCGCCGTCCGTGAAAGTATCCCAGTGCGCATGCTCCAAATTAACCCGCAAGAAGCCAATGCTTTCGACGTGAACGTAAATGACGCCCAGCCCTATTCGTGAACGACTTACGCAAACGGCGTAAAATTTTCAAAATTCGACCCGGGAACGACGTCCATACTTAACATTGGTACGCCGCATCTACACCTCATATAGCAGGGGTAACTTTACGTCAGGAAAAGCCTAACGTAAACGGCGTATCTGTAGTGCGTCGGCCGGGCGTACGTTCGTGAATTCGCGTATCTAGCTGATTTACATATTTCTAGGCGTAAATCAGCGTACACGCCCCTAGCAGCCAGAGTAAATATGCAGTTAAGATCCGACGGCGTAAGAGACTTACGCCGGTCAGATCTAATACAAATCTATGTGTAACTGATTCTAAGAATCAGGCGCATAGATACGACGGCCTCAGACATAGAGATACGATGGCGTATCAGGAGATACGCCGTCGTATCTCCTTTGAGAATCTGGGCCACAATAGCCAGGTGGTTAAGATCAGCTATTGTGCAGGCTTATGTATCAAGGGGGGTGGAGCCTCCAGAAGGTATCAGGACACACTCCACCAGGGAAGTAGCGGCTTCACAAGCAGAGTGTGCTGGTGCTTCCCCGGAGCAGATTTGCAAAGCTGCAACATGGTCTAGTTTCTCAACGTTTGTGAAATACTACAGACTGGACCTGCTTTCAGCCAAAGATCAAGCTTTTGGGCGCAAAGTTCTACAGGCAGTAGGCCCACCCTAGGGTAAGGTGCTCGCTTATCCTCTCTAAGGTGGCTGTCCTAAAAGACGAACAGGGAAAATCGGGGTTACTTACCGGTAACATCCCTTTTCCAGGAGTCTTTCAGGACAGCACCGGTACCCACCCTTTTTTAGTGGATATTTCTGGAAACTCATCATACGAGGCCGTCAGGTAAGATTATTAGCTGGATTCACAAAGAGTTACGCCGGCGTATCAGTAGATACGCCGTCCTAACTCGGAATCTAAGCCGTCATATGTTTAAGTGTATGCTCAAACTGAGATACACTTAAACCTAGCTAAGATACGACGGCCTGCGCCATCGTATCTTAGGGTGCAATATTTCCGCTGGCCGATAGGTGGCGCTTCCGTTGAGTTCGGCGTAGAATATGCAAATGACTAGATACGCCGATTCACGAACGTACACCTGCCCGTCGCAGTAAAGAAACGCCGTTTACGTAAGGCGATTCCCGGCGTAAAGTTAGTCGAACAAATAGCTGGACTAGTCAATGTTAAGTATGGCCGTCGTTCCCGTGTCGAAATGTGAAAAATTTACGTCGTTTGCGTAAGTCGTCCATGAATGGGGCTGGACGTAATTTACGCTCACGTCGAAACCAATACGTCCTTGGGCGTACTTTGGAGCAATGCACACTGGGATATGTCCATGGACGGCGCATGCGCCGTTAAAAAAAAAACGTCAATCACGTCGGGTCACGAGTAATTTACATAAAACATGCCCCCTCATCCTCATTTGAATTAGACGCGCTTACGCCGGCCCATTCACGCTACGCCGCCGTAACTTATGAGGCAAGTGCCTTGTGAATACAGCACTCTCTGACTTACGGCGGCGTAGCGTAAATACGATACGCTACGCCGCCTCAAAGATGCGCCCAGCTACCTGAATCTAGCTATATATATATTGGGCTAGATTCAGAAAGATAAGCGTATCTTTCTGCAGCCGTAACGTATCTCAGATACATTACGCCTCCGTAAATTAGGGCGCAAGTTCCGTATTCAGAAAGAACTTGCGCCCTAAGTTACGGCGGCGTAATGTATGTGGGCCAGCGTAAGCCCGCCTAATTCAAATGGGGATGATGTGGGCGGGTTTTATTCAAATGAATGGTGACCCTGCGTATTTTACGTTTTTTACGAACGGCGCATGGGCTGTTCGTGATAGAATCCCAGTGCGCATGCTCGAAATTCCGCCGCAAATCGTCATTGCTTTTGACGTAACGTAAATCACGTTCAGCCCTATTCGCGACCGACTTACGCAAACGACGTAAAATTTTCAAAATTCAACGCGGGGGGGGGGATGGGGAAGGGGACGACGTCCATACTTAACATAGGATACGCCTCATATAGCAGGGGTAACTTTACGCCGGAAAAAGCCTAACGTAAACAACGTAAAAAATTGCGCCGGGCGGACGTACATTTCTGAATCAGCATAACTACCTAATTTGCATATTCCTCACGTAAATATACGGAAGCGCCACCTAGCGGCCAGCGTAAATATGCAGCCTAAGATACGACGGTGTAAGACACTTATGCCGGTCGGATCTTAGGGAAATCTATGCGTAACTGATTCTATGAATCAGTCGCATAGATACGACGCTGCAACTCAGAGATACAACGGCGTATCTGGAGATACGTCGTCGTATCTCGTACCTGAATCTAGCCCATTGTTTTTTATGATGTGTTCTTGTGTCTCCCCAGCTGGCCGGAGGTACTCTGGTAAAACTGAGGAGCTGGAGGGAGGATGAGGTTTAAATCCTTGATTGGAAGGCGGTGTTTCCTAAGAGGGGAGGAGCCTGAGTCTCTCTAAGGTGGCTGTGCTGAAAGATTTCTGGAAAAGGAATGTTACCGGTAAGTAACCCCAATTTTTTTGGGAGCAGTGATTTTAATAATGCTTAAAGTGAAACAATAAAAGTGAAATATTCCTGTAAATTTCGTACCTGGGGGGTGTGTATAGTATACCTGTAAAGTAGCACTAGTTTCCCTTGCTTAGAACTGTCCCTGCACAAAATGTCATTTCTGAAGGAAAAAAAGTAATTTAAAAGTACTCGCGGCTGTAATGAATTGTCGGCTCCCGGCAAAACAGAGAAAAGTCATTGATAAAAAAAACAATGTGTGGGGGTCCCCCCAAATTCAATTACCAGGCCCTTCAGGTCTGGTATGGATATTAAGGGGAACCCTGCGCCAAATAAAAAATAATTACGTGGGGTTCCCCCCCCAAATATCCATACCAGACCCTTTATCCAAGCGCGCAACCTGGCAGGCCGCAGGAAAAGAGGGGGCCCCCCCTCCTGAACCGTACCAGGCCACATGCCCTCAACATGGGGGGGATGCTTTGGGGGTCTGATCCTGGCTCCCCATGTGAATTGGTAAAGGGTACATTGTACCCCTACCATCTCACAAAGAAAGTGTAAAAAAAAATAAAAAAAAACACACAGACACAGTTGGGATAAGTCCTTTATTAAAAATAAAAAATAAATAAAATAAAAAGATTCCAGTTGTGGTAATCTACTCCCGATCTCCACTCCAGCGCTGTCGGTATCCAGCGATGGATGATCTCCTCTCCAGGCTCCAGCGATTATATCCAGCGCAGCGAGAAACAGCATCCTGTCTCCACCAGAGACACCCTGGAAATGACGTCACGGCAGCCTGACCGGTCTTTTGTAGCTGAATACGGGGGCCACCAGTCACGTGACCACGTCCTCCTCTGACGCAAGGGGAAATTCAGGGTTTCCCAGTGAGATGGGTGACCACGCCCCACCTCTGATGCGAGGGGAAACCTGCGTTACATCAGACGGGGCGGGGTCACCTGTCACATCACTGGGAAAGCCCCTGTCCCCAGCTACCTAAGACCTGTCAGGCTGCCGCAATGTCATTCCTGGGGTGTGTCCGGTGGAGAGAGGATACTGTTCCTCGCTACGCTGGACATCATCGCTGGAGCCTGGAGAGGAGATCATTCATCACTGGATACCGACAGCGCTGGAGTGGAGATCGAGAGTGGAATTTTATTTTTTATTTTTATTTTTTAATAAAGGACTTATCCAAGCTGTGTCTGTGTGTTTTTTTTTAATTTTTTACACTTTCTTTGTGAAATGGTAGGGGTACAATGTACCCCTTACCAATGTTAATGGGGGGCCAGGATCTGGGAGTCCCCTTTGTTAAAGGGGTCTTCCAGATTCCGATAAGCTCCCCACCCACAAACCCCCACAACCACCGGGCAAGGGTTGTGGGGATGAGGCCCTTGTCCCCATCAACATGGGGACAAGGTGCTTTGAGGGGTCACAGACCCCCAAAGCATCCTCCCCATGTTGAGGGCATGTGGCCTGGTACGGTTCAGGAGGGGGGCGCTCTCTTGTGCCCCCCTCTTTTCTTGCAGCCTGCCAGGTTGCGTGCTTGGATAAAGGGTCTGGTATGGATTTTTGGGGGGGAACTCAACGCCATTTTTTTTATTGGTGCAGAGTTCCCCTTAAAATCCATACATGAAGGGCCTGGTAATTGAATTTGAAGGGACCCCCATGCATTTTTCTTTATCAATGACTTCTCTGTATTGCCGGGAGCCGACAATTTATTACAGCCGCGAATACTTTTAAATTTATTTTTTCCCTTCAGAAATTACATTTTGTGCAGGGACAGTTCTAAGCACGGGAAACAAACACTACTTTACAGGCATACTATACACACCCCCCAGGTACAAAATTAAAAGGAATATTTCACTTTTATTGTTTCACTTTAAACATTATTAAAATTACTGCTCCCGAAAAAACTTCAGTTTTTAAAACATTTTTGCATTAATACATGTCCCCTGGAGCAGGATCCGGGTCCCCAAACACTTTTTATAACAATAACTTGCATATAAGCCTTTAAAATTAGCACTTTAGATTTTTCATGTTCATGTCCCATAGACTTTAACAGTGTTTGGATGTTCGAACAAATTTATTGCCTGTTCGCATGTTCTGATGCGAACCAAACTGGGGGGTGTTCGGCTCATCCCTCTTACCACTTTAAACTGGAATTTGCTATTATATATCTATAAAGCCCTATGTGCTTTCATATCTGTCTTATCTATAGTATAATACACTTTTCAAATAATATAGATAAAGAGAAAACTGTGCCAAAAAAATATACTAGCAACCAAGGCTATATATAAATAAAAAATGAATGTGGATATCAAACACATAAATGAATAAATAAATAGGCCCGGATTCACAAACCAAGATACGCCTGAAAATAGGCTTCATCCGACCGACGTAACTTGCCTACGCCGGCGTATCGTGGGCGCATATTTACGCTGGACGTATTTGGCACTCCCATTGATTTTCTATTTACATATGCAAATGAGGGAGATACGCAGATTCACAAACGTACATGCGCCCGACGCAGGCTACGCGATGTGTACGTAAGTTGTACGTCCGGCCTAAAGTTATTCCTCATAAAGCAGGTGTAATTCAGCAACAGACGTGCACAGGTCAGCTGGAGAGCAGCTGCAGCAGCACCGTTACGAACGAGCTGAGCAACCACACTTGCAGGACAACACATATGTATGCCAACATGCCAGGGGCAGCCATGGTCATAGCACTACTGCATCTACAGAAACGGAGGAGGGCACGGGAGAGGATATACCAAACACGCATGAACGTCTTTGGCATGGGATAATCGGAGGTGTATTGCATCTCCAGATTCAGCCCTGATGCCATCCTGGAATTAGCCACAGCCCTGCATGATGAAATCACCAGCCAGACACAACGCTCACATGCAGTGCAGCCACTAGTCAAGGTACTGGCAACACTCCATTTCCTCGCCAGTGGATCGTTCCACTACGGCCCCCCGTGCCACAGAGCACATATACCGCAATCATAAGCAGTGGCATTCCATCAACGTACAGGTGATAGCCGATGCCCAATGCCTCATATGGCACGTCCGTGCCAAACACCCAGGGGCCAGCCACGACAGCTACATATTCCGTCAAAGCACCATCCCAATGGAATTTGAACAGAACGAGGACAGGGACAGCTGGCTGGTTGGTGAGTGACATGGGTGTCAGGCATGACTGTCCGACCCCATGATGCAGACATCACGAGGGGCACATTCACGACTAACATCCTCCTGTTTTTTCCCTTCCAGGTGACTCTGCATATGCACTTGGGCCCCATCTCCTGACTCCATACCGGAATCCCCAAACCAGAGGAGAGAGAAGATACAATGCTGCACAAATACGTACCCGTGCAGTGGTGGAGCGCACATTTGGCATCCTGAAGTCCCGTTTCCGATGCCTGCATAAGTCCGGGGGGACCCTGTTGTTTTCCCCAAAGTTTGTGTGCCAAATCATCGGTGCATGTTGCGTGCTGCACAAATACGCCATGAGAAAGGGCCTGGAGATTGACATATGTGATGACCTGACCCCCGAACCAGACAGTCCCCCCCTAACCAAGGCTACCCCGTCTGCTGAGGGAACAGCAGTCAGGAGTTGCCTCGTGCAACGCATCTTTGCACGTTAAACACACACATTCATCATTGCACAAGGAGAATGCACGCATGCACACCACTGTGGTCCCTAGCTCACACACACCACATCCACCTCACATTGGTTTAGCCCAGGTCCACCGTGCAGGACTTGGGAGCAGCAACACCACGCCAAGGCCCCAATGATGTTGCTGTCCATTCATTCCACATTCACATGGTCGTAGGGATAACCTCTCCCTGACGATCCAAGGTGACACGCCTTGCTGGCAGGAATGTCACCCACACATACACACACTCACACACCAGTCACACTGTAGCAGCACCGGGCAAACCCTGCCCCTGCAAACGGGTGTCCGGGCACCACTTCTGCACTCCTCACCGTGTGCAGTGACAAAAAATCATAAAAAAAGGGATCATGCCCTTACAGGAGGATGGCACATACTTCTGTGCACGTCCAACCCAAAAAAAAAAAAACGCATACTCTGAGCAAAAAAAAACAAAGAGCACTCATTTGCCCTCTCGTGGGCCAGGCCTGGTGCCACGGGTACGGCTCCTCAATTGTCTGGGCGGAGACTCGTGTGGGGGGAGGCGCATCATGACGAAGTTCATCCCCTGGTCTGATGGCAGATGTAGCCTGCATGCCCTCCAACGCTACGGCAATGCGGCTGAGAAAAGAGTTATTATCTGCCTGCATCCGCAGCTGGCGGGTGGTGGTCTGCCGCTGGAGTCGCCTGTTCTGCCGACCCTCTGCCCGGATGGCAGCAGTGTTTGCCTGGATAACCTCCCCCATGCTCTTCACCTCCGCCACGAGGCCTGCTGCTGTGGCCTGCAGCTTCCCAATGGCCAGGGTATGTCGCTCCAGGCTGGCCTGCACAACCGAGCCATGGTCCCCAGATGGTGAGGGACCTCCTGCCACCATGTGGTGCCACATGGCCTCAAGGGTCTCGGTTTGGCCACCCAGACATGTGACCATGGCTGCGCAGTTAGCGCTCACCTCCTGCAGGCAGTCCGACATTGAGCTGGTATGCTTAGCTTGCTGAATCAGGCACTGCTGCATAGTGGCTGCGGTGCCCTGCACAGCCACTGTGCATTCAGCCTGGGTCTTGGCCGAGGAGGCCAGGCTGTCATCCACACGGCACAGGTCACAGGCTAGATCACCCATGTGGCGTGTCTGCCTTGCCTGCTCCCTCTGCAGCCCTTTTTGGAGGGATCCAGCTACACCCCTGGTCTTCCGTAAAGCCTTCCTGGGGGATGGAGAGGCTTGTGCCCGTCCGGACGGGGTAGCCCTGGAGGGGGTTCCCCTGGATGGGGTAGCCCTGGAGGGGGTTCCCCTGGATGGGGTAGCCCTGGAGGGGGTTCCCCTGAAAGGGGTAGCCCTGGAGGGGGTTCCCCTGGATAAGATAGCCCTGAAGGGGGGTTCCCCTGGATGGGGTAGCCCGGGAGGGGGTTCCCCTGATGGACGGGGAGGTGTCTGAGGGTCCGGGGAAGGTGGAAGCCTCCTCAAAATAGAGGCATTCCTCCTGGTGCAGATCCCCTGGCTCCTCCACAACAACCTCTAGAGGAGAGGTGTGGGCACTCCCCTCCACCGATATTACGGGGCTTCCCAGGGGGTCGGGCTGAGGCTGAGGATATTCCCTGGATGGCGTGGGTCGGACACCGGCAGAGGGCGGCCCAGCTCCCTCTAGCACATCTGTGGATGACACAAAACATTCACATGTTGGTGGACCCACACACATGTCACATGTTCCCTTGCACCCCCTCACATGCTACACACCGAATGTGGGATAAAAAACACTTACCTCTCCTCAAGTCCTGGTCACTGGAGTCAAAGCCCTCCATGCCCTCCACCTGCTCTCGCTCCAGACAGCTGGCGATGACCTCCTCCTCCGGTGTCAACCTTAGAGCAGAAGCTGGTCCTCCTCCCGTGCCCCTGAGGTGCCTTCTCATGCTGGCCAGCTTATCCCGGACCCGACGTCTCATATCGTAAATTTTTTCTGAACATCGTCGGAGGATCTGGTCTCATGCCCAAGAGCATTGATCTCCAGGGTGATCTTCTCATATATCGCCCTCTTCCGTGCCTTGCTGGTCCTGGCACTCTGTGTGCGCCATGGAGGAACACATCGTACTGGCCTATAGCTGAGGTCAGGATAGCCCTCTCTTCCAAGGAGAAATTTTTCTTCCTCCTCTCCTTGTCCACCTTAGCAGCTGCCATGGCTCCACAAAAGTACTGTGCTCCAGGGGGGAAACAAGCAAACGGATGTACTTTTGCGCTGGACGGGCGTATGGCTGGGGGTATTTATGCACTCGGCGTAAGCCGGGCGGCCGATGTATCTCAGGAAGTTGTGCCGGCGTAGTTCTGAGCATGCACACAGGGGTGCTTGGCAGACGTCAGTGTCACGGCGCATGCGCCGTTCATGATACGCCGGGTGGAAAACATTGCGCCACACTCGGACCATCATTTGCATGGGGCCACACCCACTTCCACCTACGCCGGCTTACGCCTTCGAAATCTACGCCACGCCGACATGGCTTCGGGAGCACTGGCTTCCTGAATTCCATGCTTGCCTCTCTGCGCTGTGTCGGCGTAGCGTAAAGGAGATACGCTACGGCGGCATAAATATGCGCCAATGTATGTGAATCCGGGCCATAGTGTCCAAAATTGTGCTGATTAAATTGCATTGGTGTCCGTAATCAAGACAAACAACACCACAGTGAGCTTCAAAACATCCGTGAGGGACCACCACTACATGGAAAGCCGCTTACCGAAATGGCAGGTTTAAACAGCAATCAAAAGTGCAGTCTCCATCCACAAGTAGAACTACTGGATGAGAGGAGCCCTAACAGTGTAACCTCAGATCGTATAGTTGCTAAAATCTCTCCAAGCATGTGGCCCGTAGCTCATAAATAACAAGAAAATAAACCATAGCGTGATACCGTTTAGGCCAATTTATTAACCACTTGCTTACTGGGCACATAAACCCCCTTCGTGCCCAGGCGAAATTTCAGCTTCCGGCACTGCGTCGCTTTAACTGACATTTGCGCGGTCGTGCGACGTGGCTCCCAAACAAAATTGACGTCCTTTTTTCCCCACAAATAGAGCTTTATTTTGGTGGTATTTGATCACATCTGCGGTTTTTATTTTTTGCGCTATAAACAAAAAAAGAGCGACAATTTAAAAAAATATATATATATATTTTTTACTTGTTGCTATAATAAATATCCCAATTTTTTTTTTTAAAAAACTATTTTTTTTCTCAGTTAAGTCCGATACGTATTTTTTGACGTATTTTTGTAAAAAAAAAACGCAATAAGCGACTGGTTTGCGCAAAAGTTATAGCGCCTACAAAATAGGGGACAGAATTATTATTTTTTTTTTTACTAGTAATGGCGGCGATTTTTATTGGGACTGCGATATTGCGACGGACGTATCGGACACTTTTGACACAAATTTGGGACACAGATCGGTCTCCTCTCCTCTGACAGCACGTGGAGCTCTGTGTTTACACACAGAGCTCCATGTCCCTGTTGTGTTCCCGACGATCGCGTGTACCCGTCGGACATCGCGGCCGCCAGGTAAAGGCATTGGCTTCCCAGCGATGCGCCGGGACAGTGTTTACCCGCTGCACGCCCCCCAGAGGCACGCGCGGGTAATGCTTTTAAATGACGTCTAAAGACGTCCAGTTGGCACCTGAGAGCCGCACTGTTGACGTCTTTTGTCAATAGCGCAGGTCTCAAGTGGTTAACCCCCTTGACGGTAAACCCGAGCGTGACTCGGGGTTGGTTTTCAATGATAAGATCGGTATCCCCGAGTCACGCTCGGGGTGGACGTGCAGAGTGTGCGGCTTACCTTCTCGCTGGATCCACAGGCAAGTTACTTACCTTGTCCCTGGATCCAGCGATGCCACCCCGCTGTGTGAGCGAGCGGGACCTCCTCGCTCGATTCACAGTGTCCCCGTGTGACGCCGATCTCCGTTCCCTGCGACGTTACGACGCACGGGGGCGGAGAACGGCGCCAAATTCAAAAAAGTAAACAAACACTTTACATACAGTATACTGTAATCTTATAGATTACAGTACTGTATGTAAAAAAAACACACCCCCCTTGTCCCTAGTGGTCTGCCCAGTGCCCTGCATGTACTTTTATATAATAAAAAATGTTCTTTCTGCCTAAAAACTGTAGATTGTCCAAAAGTGTCCCTTTATGTCAAAAATGGTTTTAGATCAGCTAGAAAACAGCGATAATAAATTATAATCACTTGCAGAAATGTGCGATAGCGATTTGCGGGGAAATTCGTCATAAAAAAAAAAATAATGGCAGCGACAATTCTGCAACTGAGCAAATTTCAGTGATTTTGAGTTGATTACATTATTGAATAATTTTTATTATAATTATATTATTATTTGTTATAATTATTTATAGTTATTTATTATATTATAATTTATAATTTTGTTTTAAAAAAAAATCATACCCGGGATGCCTACAAGACTCTTGCTTGGTCAGATTTAAGTGAGTTATTTCTAAAAATTACAGGCCTACAGTATAAAACGCCAAATTTCCTTGCAAAATAATTGTACCGCTTTTGGTACGTAATTCCAGACAGAATCATACCGCCAGGGAGGTTAAAAGAAAGGAATATTGGGCCAGACTCACGTAGAGCGGCGCAAATTTAGTTTGTCCTAACATATGTCATTTAAGTTACGGCGCCTCAATTTTGTAACGTAAGTGCCGTATCCACAGCACATTTGCGCCCAAATTTGCGCCTGCGTAATGTAAATACCGAGGCGTAAGGCGGGGTAATTGCAAGTGGGAAGGAAGTGGGCGTGCTCCATTGAAATGAGCCGTGACCCCATGCAAATGAAGGGCCGGCCGTACTGCGCATGCGCGCACAAATCTGCACCTCACTGGGCATGTGCAGAACTCGGCTCGGCGCAATCAGTGAGATAGGAAAAAGGCCAAGCATACTTAGTGTGAGAATCGCCCTGTGCTTAAATAGCCCCAGACAAACGCACTTCCATTGCAAAAGTACATCCCTGTGTTTCCCTTCCTAAAGTAAGGTGCTTTTGTTCTGTAGTTTGTGGCTGTTTGTTGGTTAGTGTAGTATTGTTGGATTAAAGATTTATTGTAGTAGGAGGTTGTAGTAGCTGTGTGTATTTTCTGAGTGTTTTTTGTGTCTGTTTCTTCTGTGTTTTTTGTCTGAATTTGTATTAGCTGTCTGCTTGTGTTTTTTTTTTTTTGGTGTCTGTTTTTTGCTGTCTGATTTTTGTGTGTGTTTGTTCTGTGTCTTTTTGTGTTTGTTCTGTGTCTTTTTGTCGGTTTGTTCTGTGTGTTTTTGTGTTTGTTTGTTCTGTTTGAATTTTGTGTCTGTTTGTTGCTGAGTGCTGTGTGGTGAGATGGCACCTAAGAGAAGGAAGCTGAACTTCTCGGTGCGTGAGAAGCACTTACTGGCCAGGGCTATCACCCAATTTGGGCGATTTTTGCATGGCCCTGACAGCCGGGACGTCACCCCGGCCAGGAAGAGGGAGATCATACAGCAGATTACTAATCGGATCAATGCGGAGGGGGGGGACCCCCAGTGGGATTGCCAAGAAGATCAGAGATCTTAGGAGCCTGGTCCGTGAGAAGCTGGCCAAGCAAACAGCCCATGCCAGGGGCACTGGAGGAGGCCCACCCTGCACCGTAAGGTGGACTGAGGAGGAACTTGCGGTGGCCCGGTGCTTCCATAGCCAGCAAGTGGTGGGCCTGCCTGGCTTTGAATCTGATGATCCTGTGAGGACAGGTAAGTTTTTTTTTATTTCCATCTGGTGAGTAGCATGTGTGTGGGGGGGAAGGGAATATGTGCCAAGTGTGTGGATCCTCCAACCTGTGTATGTTTTGTGTCCTCCACAGATGGGCAGGAGGTTGCTGGGCCATCAGGCCAGGCTGCACCACCCCCAGGACAACAGGCTGCTGAGGATCCTCCAGAAAGGCCAGAGTCCCCAGGGCAGGGGAGTGGCCACAACTCCCCTCATGAGGAGGTTCAGGGGGAGGTGGTTCAGGGGGAGGAGGTTCAGGGGGAGGAGGTTGTGGATGACCGGATGGACATTGCCAGAGAAGTGATGTTGTGTTGGGATCAGTATTCCCTTGTGGCTGACAGCAGTCAGGCCACCATCAGGGGTAGTCCCTCCCACTCCTCCCCCAACAGGGCTGCCCCCCCAGGGGGCTCCCCTCCTCCTAGGCCACAAGCCTCATCTGGAGGCAGTCAGGCCACCATCAGGGGTAGTCCCTCCCACTTCTCCCCCAACAGGGCTGCCCCCTGGCAGGAAGGCCACCCAGAAGACCAGGGGGGTAGCTGAGTTCCTGCCTGCAAATCTGCAGAGGGACCAGGCCCGTCAGACACAACATCTGGGTCAGGTCAGCCGGACTTTGGCCCAGATGGAGGAGAGCCTGGCCTCCATCAAGGAGTCAGTCAGTGACGTGGGCACAAATTCAGTAGCACTAATCAATTGCTTTTGTGAGCTGCAGGCCGCCACAACAGGCATGGCCCTTGAGGTGACTGCCCTGACCCAGGCTGTCCAGGACAACACCCAGGCTGTCCAGGCCAACACGGCAGCCCTCACTCTGGGCCTGACCAGGATCGCCGTGGCCTTGGAGGGCAGGCCAGCAGGCCAGGGAGGCTCCTCCTTCCCCTGCTCCCCCCCCATGAGTCTCCCCTGAGGGGCCGTGGCCATGCCCGTTGCCAGCCCAGGCGTAGCTCACACCGCCATTGATATTTTGGGATGTTCCTTTGTTTTTGTTTTTTTTAATATGATTTTCCCCAGTCGTCTTCCAAGTCAGCCCTTGAGAGATGGAGCTCCTCCTCACAATTAGGAAACACGTTGCCAATAATTCTTTTCCTCCCTTTAAGAGGCGGTCCCTCAGGTCCCTGGTCAGTCTTAGTGTTTCCTCCGTCCGGAGGAGACATGTTGCCAGGGCTGGCCAGGGCAGGGGTCCAGCTGGGACAGCATTGTGTGTAAAAGCTGCGGGCGCAGCCATACACAAAAAATGAGCAGGGGAGCCTCAGAGCGGCAGGGGGTCAGGTGACCTTACCAGGAGCCGTGCAGCGTGGGCGGAGGACGACGGTGTATGGCCACGGGCAACCCTCGATGTGCAGAGGTGTCCCGGTTTCGGAATTCTTCTGTGCCCAGGCGTGGAGTAGGCGCCATTTCCTCATCCCCTTGGCGGCTTCGGCGGGGGGGGCGTGTTCCTGCAGCTGACGCCGATTGACCCGGAAGACGCAGGCGCGTCAATTCTGGGGCGGGGTGACGTCATCGGCGTGCGCCGGGGAGCTGGTCATTCCCCTTAAAGGCGCGGGAATTTCAAACAGGCCGACGGTGCTATACATGTGGATACGGCTGCAGGGGACAGCATAGGACGCCACAGTGTGCCAGGATGCTGGAAGAGGAGGATATCTCGTCGGGCCAGGCTCCAGGAGGCGAAAGCACCAGCAGGATACAGGTAGGCACCAGTGTGGTGACCTTTGTATTCGTTTATGTGGGACAGCAGCTAGATGGTGGTGGTACTAGCTTAGCTGGGGCTCACAGGGGTAGTGTCACCGGGTGTGCACTAGAAATGATGGTGGAATGTAGTCTCACCGCCATGGGGCCCCTGTGTTTTGTCTTTTTGTACAGGTGAAAACACCTAAAGAGCCAAAGCCCATTCCCAAGAAGCGGTGTGCTAAGTGTAATACCAAGATGCCTGTGGAATACACTGAACCGCTATGCCAGACTTGCATGGACAAGCTGGTACAAAAACAATCTGACGCAGTTTATGCAAAAAATGTTGGATCCGTGAGGGAAGATATGGCTAACACCTTTAACCACTTACCCCCCGGACCATATTGCTGCCCAAAGACCAGAGTACTTTTTGCGATTCGGGACTGCGTCGCTTTAACAGACAATTGGGCGGTCGTGCGACGTATCTCCCAAACAAAATTGGCGTCCTTTTTTTCCCCACAAATAGAGCTTTCTTTTGGTGGTATTTGATCACCTCTGCGGTTTTTATTTTTTGCGCTATAAACAAAAATAGAGCGACAATTTTGAAAAAAATGAATATTTTTTACTTTTTGCTGTAATAAATATCCCCCAAAAATATATAAAAAAACATTTTTTTTCCTCAGTTTAGGCCGATACGTATTCTTCTACATAATTTTCGTAAAAAAAAAAATCGCAATAAGCGTTTATTGATTGGTTTGCGCAAAAGTTATAGCGTTTACAAAATAGGGGGTATTTTTATGTCATTTTTATTAATATATATTTTTTACTAGTAATGGCGGCAATCAGCGATTTTTTTTCGATATTGCAACATTATGGCGGACACTTCGGACACTTTTGACACATTTTTGGGACCATTGGCATTTTTATAGCGATCAGTGCTATAAAAATGCATTGGATTACTATAAAAATGCCACTGGCAGTGAAGGGGTTAACACTAGGGGGCGGGGAAGGGGTTAAGTATGCCTGGGTGTGTTCTTACTGTGGGGGGGGGTGGACTCACTAGGGGAAACACTGATCCTCTGTTCATACGTTGTATGAACAGAAGATCAGCATTTCCCCTGCTGACAGGACCGAGAGCTGTGTGTTTACACACACAGCTCCCGGTCCCCGCTCTGTACCGAGCGATCGCGTGTGCCCGGCGGCGATCGCGCCCGCCGGGCACACGCATGGGAGTCGGGGGTGAGCGGGGGCGCGCGCGCGCCGCCGGAGAGTGGCGGCTGAGAGAGAGGACGTTATACTACGTGCTCTCGCCCAGCCGAGCCGACCTGCCGACGTAGAACGGCGGTGCGCGGTCGGCTAGTGGTTAAGGATCTTAAAAAATTTATCTCAGAAGTTAAAACCCCAGTAGTTCCTTCTGGAAGTCCCTCTCCCATGGCTTCTCCCAGATCTGAAGTCGCATCAGGGTCGCATGAGTCTGTGAGGGAGCGAGCAGGCAGCAGCGCAACTAGCGTTTTGGCCAGTGATGACTCTGAACCAGAACAGGAGGAGGGGGGTGAAGAAAGAAGGAAGGCACCCAATTATAAATTGTCGCTGGAAGAGGTGGATGTTTTACTTGGGGCCATTTATGAAACCCTAGAAATCGAACACGAAAGGGAGGAACCTTCCAAACATGATCTAATGTATCAGGGTCTGAGGAAGAAAAATTCCAAGGTGTTCCCAGTGCATCAGGTGATGTCAGACACAGTGATAAATGAGTGGAAAGATCCAGAGAAAAAAACATTCTTTGCAGCAAGCCACAAAAAACGTTTCCCTTTTAGTGACAATCCTAAAGAAGTGTGGAATAAAAATCCAAAACTGGATGCGCCACTTTCAAAAGTGTCAAAAAATTCTGCATTGGCCTTTGAAGACATGGGGCATTTAAAAGAGGCTATGGACAAGAAGGGGGATATTATCCTTAAAAGAGCCTGGGAAACAAGTGTTGCTAGCTTAAAACCTGCGCTAGCTACCACCTGTGTGGCAAGAAACATGGAATTCTGGCTAACCCAGTTACAAGAACATATAAAAAATGGCACACCTAGAGAGGAAATCTTGCAAACACTTCCAGTACTCTCTAAAGCTGTGGGTTATATTGCAGATGCTTCTGCAGAATCCGTAAAACTGGCAGCAAGGTCAGGTGGACTAGCTGTCGCAGCTAGGCGTGCGATTTGGATGAAGACCTGGACAGGTGACGCTGCATCCAAAAATAGACTTTGCAACTTGCCTTTCACAGGAGACTTGCTATTCGGGTCAGGCCTAGATGAGGCTTTGGAACGAACAGCAGATAGGAAGAAGTCCTTTCCTACGGAAAAGCGAAAATTTCCACAAAAAATATTTTTTCAGGGGAAAATAAATCGACCACAAGAAGGGAAAAAAAGAGTACCCAAAGAAGAATTGGACAGGCCAAAAGGGAAACCAAAAGAGTAACCCACTCTTTGGCGCTGCTAACTCAGCCACCAAACAATGACAACCAGATGCCAGTAGGGGGAAGATTGGCTGCCTTCCTACCACAGTGGCAAAAGGTGACAGCCAATCAATTTATTTTAGAAATAATCACAAAAGGTTACTCGCTGGAGTTCAGTTGTCATCCTCCAGAGAGATTCCCATTGACGAAGCTTCCCAGAGATTTGGAAAAAGCAAGAGCTCTACGTCTGTTGCTGGGGGAAATGGTGGATCAAAATGTCCTTATCCCAGTTCCAGAGAAGGAAAAAAGAAAGGGTTTTTACTCTCACGTATTCATAGTCAAGAAGCCCTCCGGGAAGTTCCGTCTAATACTGAATCTCAAACCTTTGAATCAATCGATTCAATACAAAAAATTCCGCATGGAATCCATTTTCTCTGTCAAGAACATTCTGCAACCAGAAACATTCATGGCGACCATGGATCTCAGGGACGCATATCTTCACATTCCAATCAGAGAAGAATCCCAGAGATACCTAAGGTTAGCTGTAGAAATAGACGGGAAGGAATACCACTTTCAAAGCAGAGCTCTTCCGTTCGGGCTGTCCTCATCACCGAGGATATTCACCAAAGTGTTGGCAGAGGTTCTAGCCCCTCTAAGGTTAAAGAAGATGACAGTAATTCCTTATCTAGACGACCTACTGTTCGCAGCTCCATCAGAAGCACAGCTGATAAGGAATCTCAACGAAGCTCAACTGTGGTTGAAGTCCCTGGGTTGGATCCTAAACTTGGAAAAGTCAAACCTTTGTCCCACCCAAAACATTCGGTTCCTGGGGTATCTGCTCAGTTCCACAGAACAGAAAACATTTCTTCCACAGGAAAAAATTCAAAACCTCATCACAAGGGTAGGTTCCATTCAGAACAATCTACCGATCACAATCAGAGAACTGATGTCGGTCCTGGGACTGATGACGTCATCAATTCCGGCAGTCCAATGGGCAAAATTTCACCTAAGACCTCTTCAGATTTTCCTCTTAAAAAATCAAAGAGGAGATCTGGACAGATCCGTGTTGCTCCCAACCCCAGTAAAAAGATCGCTATGGTGGTGGAGAACCCACACAAATCTAAACCAGGGTCTGGATTGGTCGTTTCAAATATCCCAGAAGTTGACCACAGACGCGAGCAGTTGGGGTTGGGGAGCTCACCTGGCAGGGCAACCTGCTCAGGGGAGATGGTCCCCAGAGGAAGCCAAAGAATCCTCAAATTGGAGGGAACTCATGGCGATAGCCAAAGCCATAGAGGTTTTTCAGACCCAGCTGAGAAGTCATCACGTCTTGGTACTCTCGGACAATGCCACAGCAGTGGCTTATCTAAACAAACAAGGGGGCACAAGAAGTCTTTCCCTGAGTTACATCTCCAACCAGATATGCCGGTGGGCAGAAGGGAACTTACTTTCACTAAGTGCAGTTCACCTAAAAGGGGAGGACAACCAAGTGGCGGATTTCCTCAGCCGCCAGGAGATCTCCCAGGAGGAATGGGTATTGCATCCAGAGGTGTTCAAAGAGATTACAGTCCGCTGGGGAGTCCCAAGCATAGACCTATTTGCCTTGCGGAAGAATGCTCAGGTGAAGTATTTCTTCTCTCTAAACCAGCAAGACCAACCGCTGGGAATAGATGCTCTCCAGAACCCCTGGAACTTCAAAATGTGCTATGCCTTCCCTCCAGTTCATCTGATCACAAGAGTGATAAAAAAGTTTCTACAAGAACAAACGAAACTCATACTAGTTGCACCATACTGGCCCAAGAGAGCCTGGTTCACTCAGCTCCTCAATCTCTCAGCAGAAGAACCATGGCTTCTACCTCACAGGACAGACCTGATGTGTCAGGGTCCGTTAACCGGCCTAAAACAAGAACATTTCAAGTGGGCGGCCTGGTTACTGAAGAGGACCTCTTGAGATCAAAGGGACTCTCAGAAAGGGTAGTAAAAACGCTTCTGAGTGCCAGG
The DNA here is from genome assembly GCF_905171775.1 of Rana temporaria. Lineage (NCBI taxonomy): Eukaryota > Metazoa > Chordata > Amphibia > Anura > Ranidae > Rana > Rana temporaria. The sequence goes on from NC_053495.1 coordinate 72,874,457, forward strand.
AAGCCAAACACCAGAGCCATCTATAGAAAGGTTTGGAGAACATTCAACAGTTGGTGCACGGAGAATCAAAGACAGAGAATGGACACTCCAACTGTCCTTGAGTTTTTACAACAAGGCGCGGATAAGGGACTAGCGCTTAGTATGCTGAAGGTGCAGGTTGCAGCACTTTCAGTGTACCTAGAAAGGACACTACAAAAGGACCCATTGGTCTCTCGGTTTTGCAGAGCATTGGCAAAACATAAAAAAAACAAAATTAAAAATTGTCCCACATGGGATCTATCGGTGGTACTTAGGGGGATCATCAAAAATCCATTTGAACCACTTCAAGAAACATCCTTGAGATTACTAACCTTAAAGACGGTTTTTCTTGTGGCCATTACCACGGCAAGAAGAATTGGAGAAATTCAAGCCTTATCAGTAAAAGAACCTTTTTTAAAGATCTATGATGATAGAATAGTTCTTCAAACTGATCCGGGATTTGTGCCAAAAGTGGCATCAACTTTTCACAAATCCCAGGATATTGTGTTACCTTCTTTTTGTACTTCTCCAAAAAACGACAAGGGACAAAATTTAAGTTTTCTAGACGTCAGACGTTGTCTACTTCAATATCTAGAAGTAACCAATGAGTTTAGATTATCAGATACTTTATTTGTTTTGTATGCCGGCCAACAAAAGGGCAAACAGGCGTCCAAAAATACGATCGCCAGATGGATTAAGGCAGCTATCCTGGAGTGCTACAGTGTGATGGAAAAAACACCTCCAGAAGATCTTAAAGCTCACTCTACAAGGGCTTCAGCAGCCTCGTGGGCAGAAAAAGCAGGGGCCACTCCAGAACAAATATGCAAAGCTGCAACATGGTCAAGATTTTCAAATTTTGTACAACATTACAGGCTGGATCTGACTTCCAGCCAGGACCAGGCTTTTGGGAGGAAAGTCCTCCAGGCTGTTGTCCCGCCCTAGATCTGGTGAGTTCTTGATTATGCTCTCAAGGGCTGACTTGGAAGACGACTGGGGAAAAAGCATAGTTAGATTCTTACTGGTAACTCTGTTTCCAGTAGTCTTCCAAGGCAGCACGATCCCACCCTTAAATGTCTAACCTTGTGGGGTTGTGTTGTGTATTCTATATCATTTCAGATTCCGGCCTTCGGTTCTCAGGAATGACTGACCAGGGACCTGAGGGACCGCCTCTTAGGCCCCGTACTCACGACCAAACATGTCTGCTGAAACTGGTCTGCGGGCCAGTTTCAGCAAACATGTTTGGTCGTGTGTGGGCGCGAGCGGGCCGAATTCCAGCAAACATTTGCCCGCCGGGCCTTTTCCCAGCGGACAAATATTCCTGGACTTGTTTTAAAACAGTCCGCTGGAATCCTGCCCGCTCGGACATGTACGGTCGTCAATACAGACCTACCGTACATGTCCAGGCGCCCGCCGTCCCTCGGATGCGTCGAATGACTTCGACGCATGCGTGTAAGCATTTTAAAGGCAGGGCGCCCACGTCGCCGCGTCATTGTCGCGGCGACACCGCGTCATCGGCGCGGCGACACCGCGGACACGCCCCGCGTATTGTTTACGCGCGGACTTCTGTACGATGGTGTGTACAACCATCGTACAGAAGCCCTCTGGCAGACATGTACGGTGAAAACGGTCCGACGTTTCCTAATTGTGAGGAGGAGCTCCATCTCTCAAGGGCTGCCTTGGAAGACTACTGGAAACAGAGTTACCGGTAAGAATCTAACTCTGCTTTTTCTACTGTGATTATGATTTGTTTTATGTGTGTGAATGATGTATGAATGTCATTTTTGGTGGAGTAGGGATCCCCAGGACCAGGGAGAAGTGATCCCAGGTCCATGTGAATGGTGTATGAATGCACAGTGACATAATTGTAGCCGTGGCGTGGCGTTGCTGCTCCCTAATACCATTTGGTTTACTTGGGTCTAATCCAATTCGATGTGCATGTGGGGTGTGTGTGCTAGGGACCACAGTGGGTGTGCATGCATGCATTCTCATTGTGCCATGATTAATGTGTGTGTTTACTGTGCAAAGATGCCTTCTGCGAGGCGTCTCCTGGCTGCTCTTCCCTCAGAAGAGGGGGTACCCTGGGTTAGGGGGGGAATGTCTGGTTCAGGGGTCAGGTCATCACGTATGTCAATCTCCAGGCCCCTTCTCACTGCGAAGTTGTGCAGCATGCAACATGCACCGATGATCTGGCACACAAAGTCTGTGAAATACAACAGGGTACCCCCAGACTTATCCAGGCATCGGAAACGGGACTTCAGGAGGCCAAAGGTTCGTTCCACCACTCCACGGGTAAGTATGTGTGCAGCATTGTATCTTTCCTCTCCTGGGGTTTGGGGGTTCCAGAATGGAGTCATGAGATGGGGTCCCAGTGCATATGCAGAGTCACCTGGAAGGGAAAAGACAGGAGGATGTTAGTCATGCATGTGCCCCTCGTGATGTCTGCATCATGGGGGTGGACAGTCATACCTGACACCCATGTCACTCACCAACCAGCCAGCTGTCCCCATACACGTTCTGTTCGAATTCTCTTGAGATGTTGCTCTGACGGTATATGAAGCTGTCATGGCTGGATCCTGGGTGTTTGGCACGGACGTGCCATATGAGGCCTTGGGCATCCACTATCACCTGTACATTGATTGAATGCCAATGCTTCCGATTGCGGTACATGGGCTCTGTCTTATGGGGGGGGGGGGCTGTAGTGCCACATGTGTGCAATCAATGGCCCCCACGGTGCGTGGGAATCCTGCAATTTTGTAAAAATCTGTCATTGTGTTCATTCGCTGGACCTCCTGGGTGGGTTTGATGATTTGGTTGGCCATGCGTCTCAGGATTGCATGGACAACCTGGTGCACACATCTGCTAATGGAGGATTGTGACATCCCAGCCACACCTCCACTTGTGCGCTGAAAAGAGCCAGTGGCAAGGAAATGGAGTGTTGCCAGGACCTTGATCAGTGGCTGCACTGCATGTGAGCGATGTGTTGGGCTGGTGAGGTCATCCTGCAGGGTTGTGGTTAATTCCATGATGGCTTCACGGCTGAATCTGAAGTTGCGATACACCTCAGAAGCAATCATGCCAAAGACATCTAGGCGTCTGCGGTATACCCTCTCCTGTGCCCTCCTCCTCCTCCTCCGTTCCCTCCTCCTTCTTTGCGCCTCCAAAGTCACTAGTATAGCTATGAGCATGGATGCCCCTGGCATGTTGGCAGACAGATTGTAGTCCGGCAAGTGTGTGTGCTCAGCTCTTCCTTAATGGTGTTGCTTTAGCTGACCTTTACACGGCTGGAGCAAAGTTAAGGCACCTTTTCTAAAGTGTAACTTCCCGCCGCACAGGATGCGCACAGGGCGTAGCCTACGCCGCACAAACTTAATTTTGTGGATCGCCGTATCTCCCTCATTTGCATCTTTGCCTATCAAAACAATGGTATGTCGAGCGTATTTTGCGCTCTAAGATTTGCCGGTGTAATCGTTTTACGTAGGACGGAAACAAATGGTTTTCAGGCGTATCTCGTTTTGAGGATACGGCGCAAAGATACGCGCGGCGCATTTTTCAATTATGCCGCGCTTCTCTAGATACGTCGGCGTAAGTGCTTTGTGAATCTGGCCCATTGTACTTACAAACAGAGATTGTAAAAAGCATAAAAACAAATGCCGGCCGGCACTATAGGAGACCTTCCTCCTTCACATCGAGCATGGTGACGTCACTGTACGCTGTCCTACTCTTCAAATGTGCTTTAAAAAACGCATTTTTTCTCCCTTTCATGAACAAGAAAATAATGACGTTATGATGTTGGGCTGGTATGATAATGCTATGGGGCTGGTATGAAATTTTTCCCAGGGCTGGTTTTTATTCCCAGTACGGCCCTGCTTACAGGCTGATCAGAACTGGGTTGTGGGACCCGGTTTATGTCATTTCTGGGGACTACTGGCTCAGTCTGATCAGACATAGCCCCATCAGAAACACGGTCTTGATTCTGAGATAGTTGCCTGGGCCTTAGTTGCTCCCTATTTTACCAGGGATTTTGGGGTGTCCCAACCTGTGGGGCTCCCTGTTTACCTGTGTAGGTCCCCAAGGCCAATTATATCGGTAATAGTGAGGGTTTCCACCGTCAGGTTTAAATTTGGCCCTTTGGGGATACTCCCTATAGGTTCTCCTAAACCTTGGGTCCGGTTCCCTTGGATGATACTCCTGGGGTGGTCTTTGTGTTCCCACTCTAAAGGTTTTTTTTTGCCCCCCCTTTCTGATTGGTGGGGTATCTAGTCTCCCGCTGGGGAAACTATGTGGCATATCTTCTCTGACTTCATCAGCGTATGTCTTTTTCTTGGTTTCAAACTGTAATGATTGAGGAGATACAGAAGTTTCATCCACAAATGTAGTTATAGGTTCAGGCCTTCCTTTGTATTCACCATTTGTTGGATAGAGTACAAATTGTTACTCTTTTACCAAGTACTCCAGTGAACACCCCACTTTGTAGTCTTTCGCTAAACTCAATTTTATGTGGGTAGGTAAGGCCTCGAAGAATATGAATTTAAACTCAGGGTGATTTTAATTTCTGGCTTCTTTTCCTGCTAAGTGTGAAGCACTTTTGAGCACAGCCAGAAATTCGGTGGGGCTTTGATGACTGGTACGTCTCAGATTGTATATAGCCGCTCTAGCCGCGGTCACATTTTTGTATGGGCCGAATTCTAGATGACAGTGATGTTTAATTTATTGCCATACAGACCTTTTAAAGATTCGCAGAATCAACAGTGTTTGGTTTCAAATACTCACGGCAAGAAATAATCCTAGACTGGTCATCATCCAGGCCTAAAACTGATAGGGTATTTTTATAGGTCTCAATGTGGTCAATAATGCACATTAAAGACTGGGACGGTATAATTTAAAAATGTTATTATTTCTGAGGAGTCCTGTTTAGGGGGTGTCTTTCTCTTTCTCTGAACCTAAAGAAAACTGATTAGACATACTTTCATGTGGCGGTTCAATTTTTACCCCCCTTTGCTCTACAGATGGCTTGGGATAGTATATGGGTTCTTTTTCTGATTCCTCCTCATTGTCTAACTCCCAAATTTCAGATTGAGAGTCGGATCTTGGAGTATTGTCAGACTGTTTACTTTCAGGGTTAGCCATCTGAGCATTACCCTGGGGCACAAACTTCAATTGTTCTTTCAATTCTCCTGATTGCTTAATTTGGGATTCCTGTCCTGACTAGGGATGAGCTTCGTGTTCGAGTCAAACTCACTTTCGACTCAAACATCGTATGTTCGACCGTTCTTCAAAATACGAACGTTACGGGCCGTTCACGCCAAATTCGAGTGGTGTGTCATGGCCCATAATTCACTGCGGCATCACAGTGCATTGCTGGCTGATGATTGACCAAGCATGCACTATGACCCGCATGCTTGGCCAATCACAGCTTGAAAAAAACGGAGAGCCATAATTGGCCAAAGCCAGGGTGGCTTTGGCCAATTATGGCTCAGGGGGTTTAGTACACGCCCCACACTATAAAAGGCACGTCGGCCTTGTGTAGTGTGTTGTGGCGGTGGTTAGAGAGAGAGTCAGTCAGTCATTTTTTTCTAGGTAGATAGAGCAGGCAGGCTAGTCAGTTAAAGTTACAGGCCCGGATTCAGATACAATGGAGTATCTATCCGTGGGCATAACCTATCTCAGATGCGTTACGCCGCCGTAAATTACGGCGCAAGTTCCGTTTTCAGAAAGAACTTGCGCCCTAAGTTACAAATGTGGATGATGTGGGCGTGTTTTATTTAAATTCACTATGACCCCACGTATTTGACGTATTTTACGAATGGCGCATGTGCCGTTCATGAAAGAATCCCAGTACGCATGCTCGAAATTCCGCCGCAAATCCTTAATGCTTTAGACGTGAACGTAACTTACGTACAGCCCTATTCGCGAACGACTTACGCAAACGGCGTTACATTTTTAAAAAATTCTTAACATAGGATGCCCCTCATATAGCAGGGGTAACTTTACGCCGGAAAAAGCCTAACGTAAACGATGTAAAAAAATGCGCCGGGCGGACGTACGTTTGTGAATCGGCGTATCTACCTAATTAGCATATTCCTCGCGTAAATATACGGAAGCGCCACCTAGCGGCCAGCGTAAATATGCAGCCTAAGATACGACGGTGTAAGACACTTACGCCGGTCGGATCTTAGTGAAATCTATGCGTAACTGATTCTATGAACCAGTCGCATAGATACGACCCCGCAACTCAGAGTTACGACGGTGTATCCGGAGATACGCAGTCGTAACTCCTTTCTGAATCCGGGCCACAGTGTGTAGAGGATATATATGCATCCCAGGTGTTGTATATATATTTATACACTTATACACTGTATAGTATAGCTAGATCCGCTCTTCCTAATTTACTGGCAGGCAGGTGATTGTGCTAGCTGCAGTATTCTCACGTGGTGTACTGCCTGTGTCCTCAGCAGTTTGCACCTAAAGCTACGTGGTGTGTACTGCCTGTGTCCTCTGCAGTTTGCACCTAAAGCTACGTGGTGTGTACTGCCTGTGTCCTCTGCAGTTTGCACCTAAATCTATGTGGTGTGTACTGCCTGTGTCCTCTGCAGTTTGCACCTAAAGCTATGTGGTGTGTACTGCCTGTGTCCTCTGCAGTTTGCACCTAAAGCTACGTGCTGTGTACTGCCTGTGTCCGCTGCAGTGTGCACCTAAAGCTACGTGGTGTGTACTGCCCGTGTCCTCTGCAGTTTGCACCTAAAGCAGCATGGTCTGTGTACTGCCTGTGTCCTCTGCTGTGTGTACCTAAAGCTATGTGGTGTGTATTGCCCGTGTCCTCTGCAGTTAGCACCTAAAGCTACTTGGTGTGTACTGCCCGTGTCCTCTGCAGTTTGCACCTAAAGCTATGTGGTGTGTACTGCCTGTGTCCGCTGCAGTGTGCACCTAAAGCTATGTGGTGTGTACTGCCCGTGTCCTCTGCAGTTTGCACCTAAAGCTACGTGCTGTGTACTGCTTGTGTCCTCTGCAGTTTGCACCTAAAGCTATGTGCTGTGTACTGCCTGTGTCCTCTGCAGTTTGCACCTAAAGCTACGTGGTGTGTACTGCCTGTGTCCTCTGCAGTTTGCACCTAAAGCTACGTGGTGTGTACTGCCTGTGTCCACTGCAGTTTGCACCTACAGCTACGTGGTGTGTACTGCCTGTGTCCTCTGCAGTTTGCACCTAAAGCTACGTGGTGTGTACTGCCCGTGTCCTCTGCCGTGTGCACCTAAATCTACGTGGTGTGTTCATGCTCGTGTCCTCTGCAGTTTCCACCTAAAGCTACGTGGTGTGTACTGCATGTGTCCTCTGCAGTTTGCACCTAAAGCTACATGGTGTGTACTGCCTGTGTCCTCTGCAGTTTGCACCTAAAGCTATGTGGTGTATACTGCCTGTGTCCTCTGCAGTTTGCACCTAAAGCTACGTGGTGTGTACTGCCTGTGTCCTCTGTAATTTGCACCTAAAGCTACGTGGTGTGTACTGCCTGTGTCCTCTGCAGTTTGCACCTAAAGCTACGTGGTGTGTACTGCCTGTGTCCGCTGCAGTTTGCACCTAAAGCTACGTGGTGTGTACTGCCTGTGTCCTCTGCAGTGTGCACCTAAAGCTACATGGTGTGTGTAATGCCTGTGTCCTCTGCAGTGTGCACTTAAAGCTACGTGGTCCTCTGCAGTGTGCAGGCCATTAGTATGTCTTGTAGGACAACAAGGAGAGGCAGAGAGTCACGAGCCGATAAAAGAGGGCAAGCAGGCTCTGCATCTAGAGGCAACAGTGCTGGTCGTGGACACGGTGCATCCTCATCAGCACGTGGCCATAGGACACGCTCGTCCTTTTTTTCGGCAGCTGGCCACGTTGAGCCGCAACATGCCGAAGACTTGGTAGAGTGGATGACCAAGCCGTCCTCATCCTCCTCATCCTCTCTCACCCAGGCTCAGTCTACTTTGTCTGGCAAAGCAGCTGCCAAGGCGGCCTCTTCCCTCTGTTCAATGGCATCAGTCACTCCTTCCCTAGCCCCACCATGTCCTCCTGAGGAGTCCCCCGAACTGTTTGACCACAGTGTTGGGTACATGCTGCATGAGGATGCGCAGTGTTTTGAAGGTTCGGATGATGGTACACAGCTAGATGAAGGCAGTAACGTGAGCCCAGAGAGAGGGGGTGCAGAAGGACAGCAATCTGGCAGTCATGTTCCCCAAGCTGCAGCATACTGCCAGGTTTTCTACAGTGATAAGGAGGGAGGGGATGATGAGGTCACTGACTCTACGTGGGTGCCTGATAGGAGAGAAGAGGAGGAGGAGGAGGCACAGGCACATCTCCAACGAGGCAGGATGCCCTCCAGGGGCCAGCTTAAGGGCAGCACACCGACTGCATCACAACGCAGAGCTACGCATGTGCAGGACAATGCTGTCTCTCCTCGTAACGCATGCACGTTATTCCAAAAGTTCTTTGGTGTGGGCCTTTCTTGAGATGAGAGCATCAGATCGCACCGCTGCTATTTGCAGCATATGTCTCAAGCGTATCTCGCGTGGCCAAAACATCACCCGCTTGGGCACCACATGCTTGACCAGACATATGTCGACCTGCCATGCAGTTCATTGGCAAGCGTACCTCAAAGACCCACACCAAAGAACAAAGCGGACCTCCCCTTGCTCCTTATCAGCTGGGATCTCTAACCCCACTATACCCTCAGTCCTCTCTGAAGCCTGCACTGATAGGACTGAAAGTGTAGAATTAGGTGTGTCACAGCCAAGTTCTTGCGGGCAATCTACCCTGTTTCCCCAAAAATAAGACCTACCCTGAAAATAAGACCTGGTGTTATTTTCCAGGAGGGCTGCAATATAAGCCCTACCCTAAAAATAAGCCCTAGTTAAAAATGCTTGTAAAATCCTATAATTTACTATATTATAGTAGTTTATAATGTACAATGTGTGTGTTTCTGTAATATAATTGCGGGGAAGAGAGCTCCGGCGGGTAACAGAAGTGCAGAGCGGCACTATAACAAATATTTTTGGCACAATTATATTACAGAAACGCACACATTGTACATTATATACTACTGTAATAGAGTGGATTATAGGATTGTACAAGCATTTTAACTCAGTTTACACTGGGGATTCCTGTCAGGCAGGGAGAGGGGGAGAGAAGACAGCACATTACATGGTAAGACCTACCCCGAAAATAAGCCCTACTGTGTCTTTTGTTGGCATAATTAATATAAGACCCGGGCTTATTTTCGGGGAAACACGGTACTATCGATACACCGATGGCAGATTGTACCAGGCAAATTTCCCTCCCCCAGCTACTGCAGCGCCGAAAAAAGTTCTCTCCCAGCCATCCACATGCCTAGCGGTTGAATGCTAGCTTAGCTAAATTGCTAGCACTTCAACTGCTGCCTTTTCAGTTGGTAGATTCTGCCCCCTTCCGTGAGTTTGTGGAATGTGCGGTACCTCAGTGGCAAGTTCCCAAACGCCACTTTTTCTCACGGAAGGCGATTCCGGCTCTCTACCGGCATGTGGAAGGCGATGTCCATGCCTCGCTGGACAGGGCGGTCAGTGGTAAGGTGCATATTACCGCTGACTCATGGTCCAGCAGGCATGGACAGGGACTTTACCTATCTTTCACGGCACATTGGGTGACTCTGCTGGCGGCTGGGAAGGATGCAGGACAAGGTACAGTAGTGTTGGAGGTTGTTCCGCCACCCCGCCTCCAAAATGCTACTACTGGTTGTGACACACCTCTCTCTTCCACCCCCTCCTCTACTTCTTCCTCTGTGGCCTCTTCCTGTGCTGATGTGTCCTCGGAACCAGCGGTGCTCTGTAGGCATTCAAGGGGCTACGCAGGAAAGCAGGCAAAGAGATGCCATGCGGTGCTTGAGCTGGTGTGCTTGGGGGACAGGAGCCATACTGGGACCAAGGTTCTGTCAGCTCTGCAGGGGCAGGCTCAGAGGTGGTTGACGCCACGCCAGCTTAAGCCTGGAATGGTGGTTTGCGACAATGGCACCAACCTCCTCGTCGCCCTGCGACAGGGACAACTGACAGTGTTCCTGCTTGCCCGCCTATCACACAGGAAGAGGAGGAGGATTGTGTCAGCATGGAGGTGGAGCCTAGCACTCAGCATCAGCAGCAGTCTTCAAGGGATCAATTACAGTCCCAAGAACCCATGGACTTGTACGTGGCTGGGACGAGGTGGCTGCGGATCGTGTCATCCTCAGTGACCCAGAGGACTCCGCACCGAATGCCTCAGCAAACCTATGTTGTATGGCCTCCCTGATCCTGCAAAGCCTGCGGAAGGATCCTTGTATTCATGCTATAAAGGAGAGGGATCATTACTGGCTGGCAACCCTCCTTGATCCACGTTACAAGAGTAAGGTTGCGGACCTTATCTTGCCGGCACATAGGGAGCAGAAGATGAAACATCTTCGGGAGGCATTGCAGAAAGGTCTGTGCAACGCGTTCCCAGATACTGGGAGGTTTCAAAATCCTGGACAACGTGTTACTGAGGCTTTGGTCAGTCACAGAAGGAGGGGTGAAGAAGGTGGCCGTCTGACCGATGCGTTCAGACAATTTTTTAGAAAAAAGTTCCAGCAACCCTCTCCACCGACTTGGTCGATCGACTGACCTTCATAAAAATGAATCAGGATTGTATCACCACCAGCTACCAAGCACCTGATGCTGATGTAACTGAATATTTTTTTTTTAAATGTCAGATCCCTTCAAGAATGCCTATGCTGATGCTGAATGACTATCCTGTTATGCTGAGTGACTATCCTTTTCCTCTTCAATGATCATGCCGATAGCTTGCAAGAACATTTTTGGTTCTGGTCACCAGCACCAGTGCCTAAGGCCCAATTTTTCAATTTTTGATGCAATACTTTGCAGCGGGCTCATTCCTGCGCTCCAACTAGAGTATCTGTGAGGGGTTGCAGTGTTGTGGCACCAGCACCAGTGCCTAAAGGCCAATATTTCTGCCCCTGTTTAACAGGGGCGTGTTATTACAATTTATGATGCAATACTTTGCAGCGGGCTCATTCCTGCTCTCCAACTAGAGTATCTGTGAGGGGTTGCAGTGTTGAGGCACCAGCACCAGTGCCTAAGGCCCAATTTTTCTGCCCCTGTTTAACAGGGGCGTGTTATTACAATTTTTGATGCAATACTTTGCAGCGGGCTCATTCCTGCGCTCCAACTAGAGTATCTGTGAGGGGTTGCAGTGTTGTGGCACCAGCACCAGTGCCTAAAGCCCAATATTTCTGGGGCGTGTAATTACAATTTATGATGCAATACTTTGCAGCGGGCTCATTCCTGCTCTCCAACTAGAGTATCTGTGAGGGGTTGCAGTGTTGAGGCACCAGCACCAGTGCCTAAGGCCCAATTTTTCTGCCCCTGTTTAACAGGGGCGTGTTATTACAATTTTTGATGCAATACTTTGCAGCGGGCTCATTCCTGCGCTCCAACTAGAGTATCTGTGAGGGGTTGCAGTGTTGTGGCACCAGCACCAGTGCCTAAAGCCCAATATTTCTGCTCCTGTTTAACAGGGGCGTGCAATTACAATGTATGATGCAATACTTTGCAGCGGGCTCATTCCTGCGCTCCAACTAGAGTATCTGTGAGGGGTTGCAGTGTTGTGGCACCAGCACCAGTGCCTAAGGCCCAATTTTTCTGTCCCTGTTTAACAGGGGCGTGTAATTACAATTTTTGATGCAATACTTTGCAGCGGGCTCATTCCTGCGCTCCAACTAGAGTATCTGTGAGGGGTTGCAGTGTTGTGGCACCAGCACCAGTGCCTAAAGCCCAATATTTCTGCCCCTGTTTAACAGGGGCGTGCAATTACAATTTATGATGCAATACTTTGCAGCGGGCTCATTCCTGCGCTCCAACTAGAGTATCTGTGAGGGGTTGCAGTGTTGTGGCACCAGCACCAGTGCCTAAGGCCCAATTTTTCTGTCCCTGTTTAACAGGGGCGTGTAATTACAATTTTTGATGCAATACTTTGCAGCGGGCTCATTCCTGCTCTCCAACTAGAGCAGTGGTTCTCAACCTGGGGGTCGGGACCCCCTTGGGGGTCAAATGATAATTTGCCAGGGGTCACCAAATCCTGGGCTATTCCTGAAGCCCGCACCACTCTCCCAGACTTTTTGCAGCCACCCAGCAGGGCTGTCCCTGGAGCCTGTGGCTGCCCAGCTGGGTTGTTCCTGGAGCCCACGGCCACCCACTCAGCCTCTTCGCAGGTGCCCATTCAGTTCACAGCATGGCTGGGGGGCAGAGACTTGAGGTCAGCTGACTGGTGAGGAATGTGAAGTGGGATGGGCTAGAGGAGACCCCATCTCCTGATTTCGGCATAGGGGTCACTGCTGCGAGAAACCACAAAGTCGGAGACACAGCGAGTGTGATTATAGTTGCCATTAAAAGGACTCAGGGAGCGCTAAATGTCTGTGGTTTAGGCGAAAATTACTTGTCATGCCTTGGGTGCTGACAACTCATGCTACAAAAATAATTTTACTGTTAGGGGTCCCCACAACTTGGAAAATTTTATCAAGGGGTCATGGCACTAGAAGGTTGAGAACCACTGAACTAGAGTATCTGTGAGGGGTTGCAGTGTTGTGACACCAGCACCACCACCACCAACAAAGGCCCAATTGTTCTGCCCCTGTTCAAGAGGAGCATGTAATTACAATTCTTGATCTAATATTTCACAGCAGTGCCCATTTCTGCGCCCACCAAGAGTAACTGTGAGGATTTACAGTGTTGTGGCACCAGCGCCAGCACCAAAGGCCCAATTTTTCTACCACTGTTCAACAATGGCATGTAATTACAGTTCTTGATATAATAGTACACACAGCAGGGCATTCCAGCACCCACCAAGACTAACTGAGGGCTTACAGTGTTGTGGCAACACCAACACCTAGGGCCCAAATTTATGCAGAGTATATACGGCAGGCCCCTACTTTCAAACATCCAACGACTCCTACTTGCAAACAGAAGGAGACAACAGGAAGTGAGAGGAAATCTACCCCTAGGAAGGGAAATTCTCTTCTATAAGAGGTGTCTCCTGTCCACTGATGCTTTATCACCAATCCTTGTTTCACTAAAAAACCCAAATTTTCAAAAAATCATTTGTCATTGGGACAAAAAGTGAATTGCAATCTTCTGAACAGATGCACACAGACAGCAAAACAAATGTTACAGGGGTGATAACCCTTCTCTATGTTTTCAGAAAAGCTTAAAAATAGATTTTATGGCTGGAGCTACACTTTAAAAAAGTACCAGTTCACAATTACAAACAGATTCTACTTAACAACAAACCTAAAGTCCCTGTCTTGTTTGCACCGCCTATATACTTCTGTTCAAAGTATATAGGGCCAAAGGGGCTTGTAATGACCTGGGGGGAGTTGGGTGAAACCCATGCTATTTTTCTCAATGATTTTCATCCATGTTGCAGGGATCAGACATTACATTTAAGCCGCAAGCAGTTTTAAATTACCTTTTTCTTATAGTAATCTCATTTTGTGCAGGGACAGTTCTAAACATGTTCAACTTCACAGGCATACTATAGACACCCAGCAGGTACGATATTTAAATTAATTTTTCTTTTTTTTTTTTCACTTTAAGCATCATTAAAATCACTGCTCCAGAAAAAACGACAGTTTTTAAAACTTTTTTTTTCATTGATACATGTTCCCTGGGGAAAGACCTGGGTTCTCAAACCCGTTTTCCGACATTAACTTGCATATTAGGCTTTAAAATTAGCACTTTTTAATTCGAACGTTCGAGTCCCATAGACGTCAATGGGGTTCTAAATGTTCGCGCGAACGTTCGGTCCGTTCGAAGGTTATGGTGCGAACCGAACGGGGGGTGTTCGGCTCATCCCTAGTCCTGACCTTAGCTGATTTATTTCTTCTTCTACTGCCTATTACTCTGGTACTTTTGTCAGGGGACTCTTTTTCTTGCAAAAAACTCTTGATCTCCTCTATTAATTGTTTCCACTTTTTATTTAATCGTGAGTTTTATCCTGGATTATTTTGGTGTTCTTTTGTAACCAATCTAGTTCATCTTGCATTGCCATTATATACTCGTGATAATGACCTGCCTTGTGATTGGTCTCCTTTCTATTTTTAGTGAGCTCACATGACATTCCCTTTCTATTAAACGGGACTGGGACCCTAAGATATGACTCCCCTGTTGGGTATTTTAATGTTTAAACTTATAAAGAAACACCAGGGCAGGGCATAGTTCCAAAAGAATGTAATCAAGCCTTTTTATTTCCTTTTGCCCCGTACACACGACCGACCGGGTTTTTACGACTGGGAAAACTGCGAGGAGAGCATTTGGCCGTGAATCCCGGCCGTGTGTATGCTCCCTCGCAGTTTTTCCAATGGCAAAACTGCCAAACCCGGCGGACAAAAGAAAGGAGAACCAGCTCTCTTTTTTCCTGCCATGATTCCCGATGGACTTTTTCACGTCAGAAAATCCGGCCGTGTGTAGCAGAGACCAGCCATTTTTGGCAGTTTTCCTGTGGGGAAAAACTCAGATGGAGCATAAACACGGTTGGGATTCTGAGTTTTCCCGATGTGAAAACCGATGGTCTGTATGGGGGAAAAGTAGCAAGCAGGTTCTCGGTTTTGCCATCTGGATTTCCGACAGACCTTTTCCCATCGGGAATTCCGGTCATGTGTACTAGGCATAAGTCTCAGGCCCCGTACACACGATAGAATCTATCCGCAGATAAATCCCAGCAAATGGGTTTCTGCGGATAGATCCTATGGTGTGTACACGCCAGCGGATCTGTTTCCGCGGAGAAATCTCCTCTGGGATGGATTCCAGCAGATCGAATATTTGTTGTGCTGCACAACATATCCATCTGCTGGAATCCATTCCAACGGATGGATCCGCTCGTCTGTACAGACTTACCGGATCCATTCGTCCAAAGGGATTCCCCGCACGCGTCGTAATGATTTGACGCATGCGTGGAATTCCTTATATGACAGCGTCGCGCCCGTCGCCGCGTCATAATCGCGGCGACGGCGCGACACGTCATCGGCAGAGGATTTCCGCGCGGATTTCAATGGGATGGTGAGTACACTCCATCCCATCGAAATCAACGGATATCTTTGAGAGGATTTATCCGTGGAAACGGTCCGCTGGACCGTATCTGCGGATAAATCCTCTCGTGTGTATGGGGCCTCAGAGAAGCTGTCTGTGAGTTCATAGATTTGACCTTCCGCATTCCACACATCTTTTACTAAATGACTGGTGCGGTTTTTAAGGTCTTTAATTTTTACAAGAGTCTGGTCTGGCCGCATCTTGATTATGCCATCCAGTTTTGGGCACCAGTCCTCGGGAAGGATGTGCTGGAACTAGATAGAGTCCAGAGAAGGGCAACAAAGTTAATAAAGGGATTGGAGGACCTCAGCTATGGGGGAAGACTACAAGCCTTTCTCTCTGGAAAGGAGGTGCTTGAGAGGGGGATATGATATCAATGTACAAATACCATACTCGCAAACCCTAGCAAAAAAAAAAGCGGGAATTTAAAGACACGTGCCCATTCACTAAAATTGGAAGAGAAGCAGTTTAACCTTAAACTCAATAGCTTAAAAAACTATTAGATAGGCACCTTAACGCCCACAACATACAGAGGTATATGATGTACTAATGATATAAACACACACACACATCTTAGGTTAAGCTGGATGGACTGGTGTCTTTTTTCAACCTCTGTAAGGTGCAATTAATCACATTGCAATTTAGGCAGAATTATTTACTAGCAGATAATACTTGCGGTGAGGTAGTTATTAAAAACTGGAAAACTTTAAAATTAAGTTGTTGCCCTTGATGTTACATTGTTTACACTCTGGGGAAATTAAACAAAGGAATGTCATCACTATGAACAATGGGCCAGATTCACGTAGAATCGCGGCGTAACGTATCGTATATACGTTATACCGCCGCAAGTTTTCATCGCAAGTGCCTGATTCACCAAGCACTTGCGTGAAAACATACGCGTAATTCAAAGGGGCGTGTGCCATTTAAATTAGGCGCGCTCCCGCGCCGGACCTACTGCGCATGCTCCGTTTTGAAATTCCCGCCGTGCTTTGCGCGAAGTGACATAATTTTTTCGAACGCCGACGTGCGTAGCGTACTTTCGTATTCCCGGACGTCTTACGCAAGAAATTTTTTTTTGAAATTCGACGCGGGAACGACGGCCATACTTTAACATGGGCTGTGTAAAGTTAGGACAGGTAAAACGACGACTAACTTTGCGACGGGAAACTAGACTAGCAACGACGTAACGAACGCGAAAAACCGTCGTGGATCGCTGTAAAAACCTAATTTGCATACCCGACGCTGGAATACGACGCAAACTCCACCCAGCGGCGGCCGAGGTACTGCATCCTAAGATCCGACGGTGTAAGACAATTACACCTGTCGGATCTAAGGGCTATCTATGCGTAACTGATTCTAGGAATCAGTCGCATAGATACTCTGAGAGATACGACGGCGTTTCAGAGATCTCTTCTGTGAATCTGGCCCAATATCTCCACTTGTATTCTCATATTTTTTGCCACTTTTTTAAAAATGGCTACAGGTAAAAATGTCTTACCTTAATGCATTCCCTGCATTAACCACTTAAAGGATCACTAAAGGATTTTTTTTTTTTTTTTAGCTAAATAGCTTCCTTTACCTTACTGCAGTCCTGGTTTCATGTCCTCATTGTTCGTTTTTGCTTTGAAGTAGCTGTAATTCTGCTGTGATCTCCACACTTCCTGCTTGTCTGGCTCCTTATGAAAAATCTCATGGCAGCTTTTCAGATTCATTTTAAAAACAAAACACTGCCCTGGATTTGTTTGTTTTTGTTCTGTGTCTCTCTCTACTTCACAGAAACACGAAACCAGTTTAAAAATGAAAGTGAAACTAGAGGCACATTATATGATTGATTTTTATCTATTTTTAATCATTTTTAAAAGGAATAAGTTAATTTTTATGTCTCTATACCCTGTATTTTCCTTAAGTGACCCTTTAAGCCCCGGACCAAAATGCAGGTAAAGGACCA
Organism: Rana temporaria; assembly: GCF_905171775.1. Lineage (NCBI taxonomy): Eukaryota > Metazoa > Chordata > Amphibia > Anura > Ranidae > Rana > Rana temporaria. Next base: position 72,891,530 of record NC_053495.1, read on the forward strand.
GGCCCCTTTTTGCGATTCGGGACTGCGTCGCTTTAACTGACAATTGCAAGGTCGTGCGACGTGGCTCCCAAACAAAATTAGCGTCCTTTTTTTCCCCACAAATAGAGCTTTCTTTTGATGGTACTTGATCACCTCTGCGGTATTTATTTTTTGTGCTATAAACAAAAATAGAGCGACAATTTAAAAAAAAAATCAATATTTTTTACTTTTTGCTATAATAAATATCCCCCAAAAATATATAAAAAAAAAATTCCTCAGTTTAGGCCGATACGTATTCTTCTACATATTTTTGGTAAAAAATCGCAATAAGCGTTTATCGGTTGGTTTGCGCAAAATTTATAGCGTTTACAAAATAGGGGATAGTTTTATTGCATTTTTATAAAAAAAAAATTTTTACTACTAATGGCGGCGATCAGTGATTTTCTTCGTGACTGCGACATTATGGCGGACACTTCGCACAATTTTGACACATTTTTGGGACCATTGTCATTTTCACAGCAAAAAATGCATTTCAAAATGCATCCTTTATTGTGGAAATGACAGTTGCAGTTTGGGAGTTAACCACAGGGGGCGCTGAAGGGGTTATGTTTCACCTAGTGTGTGTTTACAACTGTTGGGGGGTGTGGCTGTAGGAGTGACGTCATCGATTGTGTCTCCCTATAAAGGGGATGACACGATCGATGCAGCCGCCACAGTGAAGCACGGGGTAATCATGTTTATACAAGGCTCGCCCCGTTCTTCAGCTCCGGGGACCGATCGCGGGACCCCAGCGGCGATCGGGTCCCGCGGTCCCGGTACGTCCCGGTACAGGACGTGTCCCAGTACATCCATATGTCCAGCCGTGCCATTCTGTGGATGTATATCTACAGGCGGCGGTCCTTTAGTGGTTAATGCAAAACATTGTTTTACAACTTTGCTCCCTCATCTCCCGCAATCAATCCAGTGCTATGAATGGCTGCATTTGTTCTTCCCCTCTTCCTCTACTCACAGGGAATGAGGCAGCAGCAGAAATGATTGGCTCCTGTTGCTGTCAATCAAATCCTATGGGAAGGGGGCAGTACCAAGCTGCACTGTGAATGTCAATAGATGCACACAGCCTGGTTTTGGATGAAGCCCACTCATCTGCCCCAATAGCAAGTGGCTTGGTATGGGGCAGATCGAGAAGGAGGAGCCAAGAGTACTCCAAAAAGGAGGATCAGGGTCGCTGAGTAACGCCATCGTATCTCTTCTGTGAATCTGGCCCAATATCTCCACTTGTATTCTCATATTTTTTGCCACTTTTTTAAAAATGGCTACAGGTAAAAATGTCTTACCTTAATGCATTCCTTGCATTAACCACTTAACCACTTGGGATCCGCCTGCCGTCAATTGACGGCTACAGTGCGGATCCCAATCTCCAAACTGCCGTCAATTGACGTCCGCCCCTTAGGGCGGTCCCCGCGCGCGCTCCAGAGCGCGCTGCGGGGAAAATCTGTGTTGGCCGTGTCCCTCGGACACAGCCAATTACAGATCGCCGCGAACGGCCAATCAGAGTGGCCGTTCGCGATGCGATCTGTGCGGCCAATGAGAGATTATCTCATATGTAAACATATGAGATCATCTCTCATTGCCGTTTTACACAGAGACAGCGGTGCTGTCTCTGGAGAGGAGACCGATCTGTGTCTCTTGTACATAGAGACACAGATCGGTCACCCCCCCAGTCACCCCCCCTCCACCTACAGTTAGAACACTATATAGGACACACATTAAACCCCTTCCTCACCCCCTAGTGTTAACCCCTTCAATGCCAGTCACATGTATACTGTAATTAGTGCATATTTATAGCACTGATCGCAGTATAAATGTGAATGGCGCCAAAAATGTGTCCGATGTGTCCGCCATAACGCCGCAGTCCCATTAAAAATCGCAGATCACCGCCATTTCTAGTAAAAAAAAATAATTAAAAAAATAATAATTCTGTCCCCTATTTTGTAAGCGCTATAACTTTTGCGCAAACCAGTCGCTTATTGCGATTTTTTTTTTTTTTTTACCAAAAATATGTAGAAGAATACGTATCGGCCTAAACTGAGAAAAAAATATGTTTTTTTTTTTTTTTTAATTGGGATATTTATTATAGCAAGAAGTAAAAAATATTGTATTTTTTTCAAAATTGTCTCACTTTTTTGTTTATAGCGCAAAAAATAAAAACCGCACAGGCGATCAAATACCACCAAAAGAAAGCTCTACTTGTGGGGAAAAAAGGACGTCAATTTTGTTTGGGAGCCACGTCGCACGTCCGCGCAATTGTTAGTTAAAGCGATGCAGTGCCGAAAGCTGAAATTTCACCTGGGCAGGAGGGGGGTATATGTGCCCAGTAAGCAAGTGGTTAAAGGATCACTAAAGGATTTTTTTTTTTTTTTTTAGCTAAATAGCTTCCTTTACCTTACTGCAGTCCTGGTTTCATGTCCTCATTGTTCGTTTTTGCTTTGAAGTAGCTGTAATTCTGCTGTGATCTCCACACTTCCTGCTTGTCTGGCTCCTTATGAAAAATCTCATGGCAGCTTTTCAGATTCATTTTAAAAACAAAACACTGCCCTGGATTTGTTTGTTTTTGTTCTGTGTCTCTCTCTACTTCACAGAAACATGAAACCAGTTTAAAAATGAAAGTGAAACTAGAGGCACCTTATATGATTGATTTTTATCTATTTTTAATCATTTTTAAAAGGAATAAGTTAACTTTTATGTCTCTATAACCTGTATTTTCCTTTAGTGACCCTTTAAGCCCCGGACCAAAATGCAGGTAAAGGACCAGGCCCCTTTTTGCGATTCGGGACTGCGTCGCTTTAACTGACAATTGCGCGGTCGTGCGACGTGGCTCCCAAACAAAATTAGCGTCCTTTTTTTCCCCACAAATAGAGCTTTCTTTTGGTGGTACTTGATCACCTCTGCGGTTTTTATTTTTTGTGCTATAAACAAAAATAGAGCGACAATTTTTTAAAAAAATCAATATTTTTTACTTTTTGCTATAATAAATATCCCCCAAAAATATATAAAAAAAAAATTCCTCAGTTTAAGCCGATACGTATTCTTCTACATATTTTTGGTAAAAAATCGCAATAAGCGGTTATCGGTTGGTTTGCGCAAAATTTATAGCGTTTACAAAAAATAGGGGATAGTTTTATTGCATTTTTATAAAAAAAATTTTTTTTACTACTAATGGCGGCGATCAGCGATTTTCTTCGTGACTGCGACATTATGGTGGACACTTCGCACAATTTTGACACATTTTTGGGACCATTGTCATTTTCACAGCAAAAAATGCATTTCAAAATGCATCCTTTATTGTGGAAATGACAGTTGCAGTTTGGGAGTTAACCACAGGGGGCGCTGAAGGGGTTATGTTTCACCTAGTGTGTGTTTACAACTGTTGGGGGGTGTGGCTGTAGGAGTGACGTCATCGATTGTGTCTCCCTATAAAGGGGATGACACGATCGATGCAGCCGCCACAGTGAAGCACGGGGTAATCGTGTTTACACAAGGCTCGCCCCGTTCTTCAGCTCTGGGGACCGATCGCGGGACCCCAGCAGGGATCGGGTGCCGCGGTCCCGGTCCCGGCACGTCCCAGTACAGGACGTGTCCCGGTACATCCATCTGTCCAGCCGTGCCATTCTGTGGACGTATATCTACAGGCGGCGGTCCTTTAGTGGTTAATGCAAAACATTGTTTTACAACTTTGCTCCCTCATCTCCCGCAATCAATCCAGTGCTATGAATGGCTGCATTTGTTCTTCCCCTCTTCCTCTACTCACAGGGAATGAGGCAGCAGCAGAAATGATTGGCTCCTGTTGCTGTCAATCAAATCCTATGGGAAGGGGGCAGTACCAAGCTGCACTGTGAATGTCAATAGATGCACACAGCCTGGTTTTGGATGAAGCCCACTCATCTGCCCCAATAGCAAGTGGCTTGGTATGGGGCAGATCGAGAAGGAGGAGCCAAGAGTACTCCAAAAAGGAGGATCAGGGTCGCTGAGTAGATAAGTATATCATGTTTATTATTTTAACCTAAGAACATGTTTAATTTTAGAAACACTTTAGGTAAGGAGCCCCCTTTATTGTGCTTATGTAGCCTTATTGATTCAAATTGCATAGTTGTCTAGAGTTATCCTTTAAACTGCTGATGCTGGGAGTTCAGATTATTTGTGTTGTTAATACCTGAAATTCATGTTCATCTTTTCTTACTCAGACGTCTTATTTCAAGTTATCCATCAGGGTAGTGTCATCCATTCTGTAACAAAAATAATCGACTTAATACACATTACTTTTATCTTATTATAAAGTCTTGTTATGAAGCCTTGTCAGACTTCCTCTAGAAGAGCTACCGTAGATAATGATCATCATTTAATTTAATTATGTTTTGAAAACATAACACAATAGTAATTTATGCTGCTTATAGATCAATTAAGAAAATATTAAAACTTTGTTTTAACTGAAAGATAAAAAATAAAAGATTGAGAGAAAACCTTAAAAGCTTGTATTTATTGTGCAAAGTGTAAATTTAACCCCCCTAACAAAACACCAGTTGTCTGTCAAAGCCAAAAATAGAACAGCAAATGAACACTGCATTCTAGGAGTCACAAGAGAGATGTTTAATGAAATTGCTCCTTCATTTTAGACATGGTAAACATGCCATTTAAAGTTGTATTTTAAACAAAGGTTTTGAAAGGGTTGTTTATGCTTCCCAGTGGTGGTTGCTTTTATCTAGTTCAGCAGGGAACTGCCTGTTCACAGTATCAGGGGAGGGGAAAGAGGAGAAGGTTAGCTGAAAGTTATGTACTATTTGAAAACCAGGATGATCTAAGCCCTTTATTGAAGAACCATTGACTAATGGATCATATAGTTTACAGACTAGTAGCTGGATTCAGAGAGAGGCGTAGCGTATCGTATTTGCGCTACGCCGCCTTAAGTCAGAGAGGCAAGTACTGTATTCACAAATAGCTAGATTCAGGTACAATGGAGCAAACTTGCGGCGGCGTAGCTTAGCGTGTTTAGGCTACGCCGCCGTAAGTCAGCTAGGCAAGTACATGATTCACAATGTACTTGCCTGCTATCTTACGGCGGCGTAGCCTAAAGCGGGCGGACGTAAGGGCGCCTAATTCAAATGTGTTTGAGGGGGGCGTGTTTTATGCCAATGAGGCTTAACCTCACGTTTTTTTAGTTTTTTCGAACTGCGCATGCACCGGGCGCCTACATTTCCCAGTGTGCATTGCGGCTAAGTACGCCGCACGGGCCTATTGATTTTGACATGGACGTAAACGACGTAAATCCCGATTCACGGACGACTTACGCAAACAACGTAAAAAATTTGAATTTCGACGCGGGAACGGCGGCCATACTTGACATTACTATTCCAATAGGGCCTAGCTCTAACTTTACGCGGCCTATCTCTTACGCAAACGGCGTAAAAGTACTGCGTCGGCCGGGCATACGTTCGTGAATCGGCGTATCTCCTCATTTACATATTCTACGCCGACCGCAATGGAAGCGCCACCTAGCGGCCTTCCAAAATATTGCAATCTAAGATAGGACGGCGCAAGCCGTCGTATCTTAGATATGTTTAAGCGTATCTCTGTTTGAGCATACGCTTAAACATAAGTCGGCATAGATTCTGAGTTAGGTCGGCTTATCTACTGATAAGTCGGCCTAACTCTTACTGAATCTACCTAAAAGTACTTGCCTCTTAACTTACGGCGGCGTATCGTAAATAGAGCCGGCGTAAGCGCGCCTAATTCAAATTAGGATGAGGGGGGCGTGTTTTATGCTAATGGGGGGTGACCCGACGTGATTGACGTTTTTTACGAACGGTGCATGCACCGTCCGTGTACATATCACAGTGTGCATTGCTCCAAAGTCCGCCGCAAGGACGTATTGGTTTCGACGTGAACGTAAATTACCTCCAGCCCTATTCACGGAAGACTTACGCAAACAACGTAAAATTTTCAAATGTCGACGCGGGAACGACGGCCATACTTAACATTGACTAGTCCAGCTTTTTGATGGAATAACTTTACACCTGAAAACGCCTTACGTAAACGGAGTATCTTTACTGCGACGGGCGCACGTACGATCGTGAATAGGCGTATATAGTCATTTACATATTCTATGTCGAACTCAGCGGAAGCGCCATCTAGCGGCCAGCCTAAATATTCCACCCTAAAATACGATGGCGCAGGCTGTCGTATCTTAGCTAGGTTTAAGTGTATCTCAGTTTGAGAATACACTTAAACTTACGACGGCGCAGATTCAGAGTTAGGTCGGCGTATCTACTGATATGCCGGCGTAACTCTCTCTGAATCTGGCCATAGGCATACAGAAGCCGTCTTCCTAAAAGGTTTAAAACTCTGAAGTGAGGATATATCATTCATTCAAACACAACCACAGGCACATCAGTTTAAAATGCGCTTGACTGAAAATGTGAGTTATGCCGCGTACACACGACCGTTTTTCATGACGAGAAAATGCCATTTTTTTAATTGGTGATTAAAAACGATCGTGTGTAGGCTCCAGAGCATTTTTCTTGACGTGAAAAATGGCCATTAAAAAATTAGAACACGCTCTAATTTTTCACGTATTTTTTTCACGTCATCGTTTTTCACGTTTGTAATGGAGAAAGCACATTTGTCATGTTGTAAATTATTGCATCGTTTAATGCAGCGCATTCTTTTCTTCTTAATAATGCTACAATAATCAAAATTCTTTTGCTACTGATATTCTCACAGAGTTAGGCTCCATGCACACTAGGAGCAGAAAAACGTCAACGTTTTTAGCTTGAAAAACGTGGCATAAAAGACGCAAAATGAAAGCATATTGTACAAAGTTTAGGCGAGTCTATGAGAGTTTAGTTTATAGGCGTTTTTTGCACTACACTCCCCTCTGCAAAAGTTTTTACTCCCACAACACACCTAAAAAAACGTTGGCACTAAACTCCTCCAGGAAACGTGATAGAGAAGGTTTTTTTTCCTGCCTCTGAACGTCCCTGACAGAAAACGCCTGTAGCAGTCAATAATGTGCAAAGACACATAGAGCACAATAGAAGTGCTTCTAGAGGCAGGAGAAAAAAACGTCAAACGCCTGTAGAATCAACGTTTTTTAAGTCCAGTGTGCATGGAGCCTAAGGCATAACAAAACAGCAGTGGCCAAAGGCCAAAGTAAAAGTGCAAAGGGTGTGACACTCGGTCACTCAGAAGGTAAACAGGGGTTAAAAGAGAAACTTGGAGCTGAGAAAGAAAAAAAAAAAGAAAAGACTTCTCTCCAGCGGAAAGTTTTGCATAACTAGGCTCGATCCAGGTTAAGTGTGAGAGCGAGCATTCCTACGATCAACTGTACGCCATTCTTGGTCTTGGCCCCCCTTGTCATTCTTCTGTTATGAAGGCTGTTGCAGGTCGGGGACTATTCCCCAGGCTTTCAGCATAGCCAATCCTTTTTTCTAGGGAGTCCATCACGTATTCCCTCTCATCTTTTGTGACAATCAACTTTGTTGGGAAGCCCCATTTGTAGGTCAGTTTGTGATTCCTGAGGGCCTTCGTGACCGTAGCAAGGTTTCTGCGTTTCTGCAACGTGTATTGTGATAAGTCCGCATAGAACTGGAGGTTAGAATACTGTGCTGGAATCACATCTTTTTGGCGCAAAACCGCCATGAGCCTCTCTTTGGTGTGATAAAAATGAAGCCTGAGGCCTCGTACACACGGCCGAGGAACTCGACGTGCCAAACACATCGAGTTCCTTGGCCAGTTCAGCCCTGAAGCCGCCGAGGAGCTTGGCGGGCCGAGAGCTCCCATAGAACAACGAGAAAATAGAGAACATGTTCTCTATTTTCTCGACGAGTTCCTCGGCGGCTCCATCGGGCCGAAAGTGTACACACAACAGAGTTTCTCGGCAGAATCCGGCTCTGACCGAGTTTCTCGCCGAATTCTGCCGAGAAACTCTGTCGTGTGTACAAGGCCTGAGGATCACATCTCTAGGAATGTTGTCAGAAAGATAGGAGGGTTTGGGAAGTCTGTGTATCCTGTCCACAGTGAAGTCCAATTTGGACATGTCAGGCAGTGCTGCAGTGAATAGTTGAGCCAAAAACTCACATAGCTCCTGTTTAACAGATTCAGGAATCCCCCTTATTTTAATATTGTTCCTCCTTGACCTATCCTCCATTTCTGCTATCTTGGCCTTCAGTGCATCAATATCATCCTCAGTGTTCTCGTTAGCGTCTACTAAGGCATTAATAGTGGAAGCATATTCTTCCATCTTGTTCTCCACGTGTGAGACCCTGTCAGCCACATTTCTCAGATCAGAGCTGAATCTGTGCACACATGAAACCATGTCTGAGTGAAGGGAACTTCTAAGGGACACTAGCATTTCCTTCAGCACTGTATCTAGCACAGGCTTGTTAGTGGGAAACAAGTCAATGGAGTCAGGCAGCTCCCTAGTGTCATCCCCTGATTCTATATGAGAGCTCACCTCATGGCTGGCATCTGCTGCATCCAGCCGAAATCTTGCTTTTTCTGGGCTTCCAGAGGACGGGGTAGCAGGCGGGGGAGTTCAGGTTCCTAGGTGGGCTGCTTCTTTTTGTTGATTTCCCCATTTGGGACGAGTTCTGTGGGTCCTTAGGCAGCGGTGTGGAGGACGCGCCGGCGCCATCTTGTTTGGCTCCCATGGAGAAGAACTCTGTGAGTTTGAGGGGTTGGTTCCCCTCCTTCTTGCGCCTAACCATGCTCACAGTGGCTTCCTTGGCTCTCTGGGAGGTAGATCGCCACGTTGATGGGGTCAAAACCTCGCTGGATGGGCTGCTTTTGGCCGCTAAACACCCGCTGAATCCGGAGCTCAGCTACAGCGCGGCCATTCCGTTCTCCGGCTAGCTCCGCCCCTCTGGATGATATTTTAGACTGCTTTCCATTACTTTTTTTTTGAGTGTGTCAAGTTACCACAACAACATTATTATTTAGTATTATTTACCCACAAGGAGGTTAGTGACCCTTGTTAATTTTTAAATGTTTTTTTTTTAAATATCCCTGCCTACTCACTAGCAAACTCTCTATTTTGAATAAAAACACATGGTCAAGGTTTGACAGAAAACCAAAAATCCATTTATTCTGGTTCAAAATAAAATAAAGGTAAAGGCAAACCAAAAACACAGGTAATAAAAATAGCCAGGAAGGCAGCACTTCAGACCCTGCTTGAATTTGTGCAGACACAGATCCCCACAGCAAGTCCAAATGTGCGCCGTCGTATCTATGCGCTTATTCAGGAACTGAGATACGCCTGAATTTTGCAAGAAACGACCAACGTAAGTCTCCTTACGCCGTCGTATCTTGGGTGCATATTTACGCTGGCCGCAAGGGCCGCTTCCGTAGATTTACGCGTTGAATATGCAAATGACCTAGATACGCCAATTCAGTACTTGCGCCCGTCGGATTTAGCTACGCCGTTTACGTAAGGCTTACGTTCGGCGTAAGTTTACCCCTCATAAAGCAGGGGTAAGTCATGTTAAGGTATGGATGTCAAAAACGTCGGAACAGCGTCGTATTTTACGTCGTTTGCGTAAGTCGGACGTGAATGGGGCTGGGTGTAGGTTACGTTCACGTCAAAAGCATTGAGCTGACTTATCTTAGGGAGTATTTGCGACGTGATTCTGAGCATGCGTGCGCATGCGCCGTTCGATCAGCCATGCATTTACATGTGGTCATGCTTCATTATAATACAACACGCCCACTGCCTTGCTACTTTGAATTACGCGGGCTTACGCCGGCCCATTTACATTACGCCGGCGTACATATGGGAGCAAGTGCTTTGTGAATACAGTACTTGCCTCTCTACGTTACGTCGGCGTAGCGCATATGAGATGCACAACGCCCGCTCAAAGATACTCCAATGTATCTGAATCCCGGCCGCTGTGTGTGTCTGCCAGGACTGTCTGAATACCATACAAACAGACAACTGCACTGCACGGCTTGCAGACACTCTATGGAGAGAACTGTGGCAGACTTCAGTAAGGGTAAGAACCCTCTATACATCATTGGATTTCAGCAGGGCTCAAAATTTCAAGTCTTGAGCCACTAGCCAGGCCTCAAGGGTTACTAGCCACTAGTTGTCCAACCCAACCCGTACCCCGCCCCTAATTCTCCCGCTAATCACTCCCTTATAAATTATCTTGTAAAATGTTTTATGCACAATTAAGTTGCAAAAATAAATATTAACAACAACAACTTTATCAGTTCCCCTCAGCACATCCTCACCTGTGCCCACCATTGCATCCTCACTGTGCCCACCATTGCAGCCTCACTGTGCCCACCATTGCAGCCTCACCGTCCCCACCATTGCAGCCTCACCGTCCCCACCATTGCCGATTCACAGTGTCCCCATTGCCGATTCACCGTGTCCCCATTGTCGATTCACCGTGTCCCCATTGTCGATTCACCGTGCCCCCATTGCCGACTCACCGTGCCCCCATTGCCGACTCACCGTGCCCCCATTGTGGACTCCCCTGTTATCCCAGGTCAGTGAGGACCCCCTGAGTGGATTTCCCGATGAATGGGACCCTTGTGTGTGTTTATGGTGGGTAATGATGGGGCCAAGCCTAAGGAGATTAGACAAATCCCTCCCAGACTGAACAAAGTGCAGCTTTCCTGCAGAACAGTCTGACCATTCATGCCGGCTGATCCTTCTTAGAGGAGGAGATTAGAGGGAGAGGAGGGTGACACTGGGAGAGGAGGGTGACACTGGGAGAGGACGGTGCCACTGGGAGAGGACGGTAACAGTGGGGGGAGAGGACGGTGACACTGGGAGAGGAGGTTGACACTGAGAGAGGAGGGTGACACTGGGAAGGGAAGGTGACACTGGGAAGGGAAGGTGACACTGGGAGAGGAGGGTGATACTGGGAGAGGAAGGTGACACTGGGAGAGGAAGGTGACACTGGGAGAGGAAGGTGACACCGGGAGAGGAGGGTGACACTGGGAGAGGAGGGTGACACTGGGAGAGGAGGGTGACACTGAGAGAGAAGGGTGACACTGGGAGAGGAAGGAGACACTGGGAGAGGAAGATGACACTGGGAGAGGAGGGTGACACTGGGAGAGGAGGGTGACACTGGGAGAGGAAGGCAACACTGGGAGAGGACGGTGACACTGGGAGAGGAGGGTGACACTGGGAGAGGAGGGTGACACCGCTCTGCAGGGAGGAGACATACAGCTATACACACGGGGGACTACAAGTACTAGGGGGGCTGCTGATTGGTGGCTGCACTTCTATTGTATTTCTCTGATATTCTGATCGCCCCGATGGCATAAAGGAAGAGGAGAGCTGTAGGATCGCAGAGCGGTAAAGCCCGCTGTTACAACTTGCATTGAAATTTCCTCTGCTCTGCCGACAGCCCCGCCTCCTCCTGACCCCGCGCCTGTTATAGACAGAATGCGAGTCCAATGCTGAGATGTGTTTATCACAGGCGCGGGGTCAGGAGGAGGGCGGGGGTGTCGGCAGAGCGGAGGAAATTTCAATGCAAGTTGTAACAGCTGGTTTTACCGCTCTGCGATCCTACAGCTCTCCTCTTTCTTTATGCCATCGGGGCGATCACTGCGAGAACGGCTCGCGATTAACCCCGATCGCCAGCGGTGCTCGCCACCCACTCCCAGGCAGCCAGCTCCTCGCCAGACCTGATTTTCCACTCGCAAAGTGCGAGTAGGCGAGTGGAAAATTTGAGGTCTGGTTTAGGAGGTAAGTGATGGTTTAGGAGGTAGGTGATGGTTTAGGAGGTAAGTGATAGTTTAGGACATGGCTCAAAATGTCAAGTCTTGAGCCACTAGCCAGGCCTCAATGGTTACTAGCCACTAGTTGTCCCACCCAACCCCTACCCTGCCCCTAATTCTCCCGCTAATCACGCCCTCATAAATTATCTTGTTAAATGTTTTATGCACAATTTAGTCACAAAAAAATATTAACAACAACTTTATCAGTTCCCCTCAGCACATCCTCAACTGTGCCCACCACTGCATCCTCACTTTGCCCACCATTGCAGCCTCACCGTGCCCACCATTGCAGCCTCACTGTCCCCACCATTGCAGCCTCATCGTCCCCACCATTGCAGCCTCACCGTCCCCACCATTGCAGCCTCACCGTCCCCACCATTGCAGCCTCACCGTCCCCACCATTGCAGCCTCACCTTCCCCACAATTGCAGCCTCACCGTCCCCACTATTGCGGACTCACTTTGCCCACCATTGCCGATTCACCGTGCCCCCATTTCCGATTCACTGTGCCCCCATTGCCGATTCACTGTGCCCCCATTGCCGATTCACCGTGACCCCATTGCCTACTCACCCTGCCCCCAATGCCGACTCACCGTGCCTCCATTGCCGACTCACCGTGCCCCCATTGCGGACTCACTGTGCCCCCATTGCGGACTCACTGTGCCCCCATTGCCGACTCACCGTGCCCCCATTGTGGACTCCCCCCGTTATCCCAGGTCAGTGAGGACCCCCTGAGTGGATTTCCCGATGAATGGGACCCTTGTGTGTGTTTATGGTGGGTAATGATGAGGCCAAGCCTAAGGAGATTAGACAAATCCTTCCCAGATTGAACAAAGTGCAGCTTTCCTGCAGAACTCACCCTCCACATCCCATGTATGGGGGCAGACTCCGGGGGGCGCTCCTCTATGAGTCCTGAGTGTCAGAGACACAACCTGCTCTGCATCTGACAGTCTGACCATTCATGCCGGCTGATCTTTCTTAGAGGAGGAGATTAGAGGGAGAGGAGGGTGAGACTGGGAGAGGAGGGTGACACTGGGAGAGAACGGTGACACTGGGAGAGGAGGGTCACTGGGAGAGGAGGGTGACACTGGGAGAGGAAAGTGACACTGGGAGAGGAGAGTGACAATGGGAGAGGAAGGTGACACTGGGAGAGGAGGGTGACATTGGAAGAGGAAGGTGACACTGGGAGAGGAAGGTGACACTGGGAGAGGAAGGAGACACTGGGAGAGGAAGATAACACTGGGAGAGGAGGGTGACACTGGGAGAGGAGGGTGACACTGGGAGAGGAGGGTGACACTGGGAGAGGAAGGTGATACTGGGAGAGGAGGGTGACACTGGGAGAGGAGGGTGACACTGGTAGAGGACTGTGACACTGGGAGAAGAGGGTGACACTGGGAGAAGACGGTGACACTGGGAGAGGAGGGTGACGCTGGGAGAGGAGGGTGCAGTGCTGGGACAAGGTCATTTGGTGCCCAGGGCGAAGGAGGCAAACTGCGCCCCCCCCCCCCCAATTATCATCGCCATTCATCGTCACCGTTGTGACTATCTGTGCCTCTCTCAGCACATTCCCCCACACCTTTACAGTGCACTCCTCTCTGCACAACCTCAGGCTTTGGCAATCCCTCACCTCTTCTGACGGTCACCAGTCTCTATAGAGCAGAATTGTGCTCAAGGGCTCGAGGGCAGCAGCAGTGGTACACACACATCCCCCCAGCTCTCCTCCATGTACAAATCCCTCCAGATCCCCCCTCTGCACAAATCCCCCCAGATCTCCTCCGTGTACAAACCCTTCCAGATCCCCCCAGATCTCCTCCATGTACAAACCCCTCCAGATCCCCCTCTGCACAAATCCCCCCAGATCTCCTCCATGTACAAATCCCTCCAGATCCCCCCTCTGCACACATCCCCCCAGCTCTCCTCAATGTACAAATCCCTCCAGATCCCCCCTCTGCACACATCCCCCCAGATCTTCATGTACAAATCCCTCCAGATCCCCCCTCTGCACACATCCCCCCAGATCTCCTCCATGTACAAACCACCCCTCCAGATCCCCCCTCTGCACACATCCCCCCAGATCTTCATGTACAAATCCCTCCAGATCCCCCTCTGCACAAATCCCCCCAGATCTCCTCCATGTACAAATCCCTCCAGATCCCCCCTCTGCACAAATCCCCCCAGATCTCCATGTACAAATCCCTCCAGATCCCCCCTCTGCACAAATCACCCCAGATCTCCTCTGTGTACAAATCCCTCCATATCCCCTCTTTGCACACATCCCCCCAGATCTCCTCCGTGTACAAATCCCTCCATATCCCCTCTTTGCACACATCCCCCCAGATCTCCTCCATGTACAAATCCCTCCAGATCCCCCTCTGCACACATCCCCCCAGATCTCCTCCGTATACAAATCCCTCCAGATCCCCCTCTGCACACATCCCCCAGATCGCCTCCGTGTACAAATCCCTCCAGATCCCCCTCTGCACACATTCCCCCAGATCTCCTCCGTGTACAAATCCCTCCAGATCCCCCTCTGCACACATCCCCCCAGATCTCCTCCGTGTACAAATCCCTCCAGATCCCCCCTCTGCACACATCCCCCCAGATCTTCATGTACAAATCCCTCCAGATCCCCCTCTGCACACATCCCCCCAGATCTCCTCCATGTACAAACCCCTCCAGATCCCCCTCTGCACAAATCCCCCCAGATCTCCTCCATGTACAAATCCCTCCAGATCCCCCCTCTGCACAAATCCCCCCAGATCTCCATGTACAAATCCCTCCAGATCCCCCCTCTGCACAAATCCCCCCAGATCTCCTCCGTGTACAAATCCCTCCATATCCTCTCTTTGCACACATCCCCCCAGATCTCCTCCATGTACAAATCCCTCCAGATCCCCCTCTGCACACATCCCCCCAGATCTCCTCCGTGTACAAATCCCTCCAGATCCCCCTCTGCACACATCCCCCCAGATCTCCTCCGTATACAAATCCCTCCAGATCCCCCTCTGCACACATCCCCCCAGATCTCCTCCGTGTACAAATCCCTCCAGATCCCCCTCTGCACACATCCCCCCAGATCTCCTCCATGTACAAATCCCTCCAGATCCCCCTCTGCACAAATCCCCCCAGATCTCCTCCATGTACAAATCCCTCCAGATCCCCCATCTGCACACATCCCCCCAGATCTCCTCCATGTACAAATCCCTCCAGATCCCCCTCTGCACACATCCCCCCAGATCTCCTCCGTGTACAAATCCCTCCAGATCCCCCCTCTGCACACATCCCCCCAGATCTCCTCGATGTACAAATCCCTCCAGATCCCCCTCTGCACACATCCCCCCAGATCTCCTCCGTGTACAAATCCCTCCAGATCCCCCTCTGCACAAATCACCCCAGATCTCCTCTGTGTACAAATCCCTCCATATCCCCTCTTTGCACACATCCCCCCAGATCTCCTCCGTGTACAAATCCCTCCAGATCCCCCTCTGCACACATCCCCCCAGATCTCCTCCGTGTACAAATCCCTCCAGATCCCCCTCTGCACACATCCCCCCAGATCTCCTCCGTATACAAATCCCTCCAGATCCCCCTCTGCACACATCCCCCTAGATCTCCTCCATGTACAAATCCCTCCAGATCCCCCCTCTGCACACATCCCCCCAGATCTCCTCCGTATACAAATCCCTCCAGATCCCCCTCTGCACACATCCCCCCAGATCTCCTCCGTGTACAAATCCCTCCAGATCCCCCTCTGCACACATCCCCCCAGATCTCCTCCGTGTACAAATCCCTCCAGATCCCCCCTCTGCACACATCCCCCCAGATCTCCTCCGTGTACAAATCCCTCCAGATCCCCCTCTGCACACATCCCCCCAGATCTCCTCCGTATACAAATCCCTCCAGATCCCCCATCTGCACACATCCCCCCAGATCTCCTCCATGTACAAATCCTTCCAGATCCCCCCTCTGCACAAATCCCCCCAGATCTCCTCCATGTACAAATCCCTCCAGATCCCCCATCTGCACACATCCCCCCAGCTCTTCTCTCTGCTAACCCCCCCCCCCGCCCTTTTCACTGTTCTCTCTCTTAGCACATATTCCCCCTCCCCCACACCTTTACAGTGCACTCCTCTCTGCACCTCAGGCTTTGGCAGCCCCTCACCTCTTCTGACGACCACCACTCTCTATGGTATGCACAGAGTTTTTTTCTTACTTCAGCTGAGTACAGAGAGCTCTGCCTGCTGCCTGTAGCACAGAGCTGAGGAGGAGTTTCAGAGCTCCTCGGCTTCATGCTGCAATGTATCAGTAGTGGCAGCAAGCAGGGACAAGCTGCCTCTGCAATCACTAGCTTACAGTGCTGGGAGCAGGATTGTGCTCGAGGGCAGCAGCAGTGAGTGCCCAGAGCTAACACAGAAAAGCCAGGAGAGGAGAGGGCTGCCAGAGGTGAAAAAGTCCTGGTGATACACACACACTGAACTTACTGAACTTCTGCTGGTCCCTCCTCAGCGGCTCCTCCAGCAGTTTCGGCAGCAGCTCTCTTCTCTCCTCCTATCCCACCTCCGGCTGTGAGTGATGTCACGCTGCCGGGACAGGACTACAAATTCCCTTCATAGGGGGAGAGAAGGAGCAGCGCTGACAGGTATGGCTGGTGTGGACTGTGTAGGCTTGTGCTGGGTGCAGGAGCGCACTCAGCACATAACAGTAGTAAGTTACAGATGACTACTAGTGGCGCCGGCTAGTGTGTACAGTGAAGCACACTGACGGCACTTCACCTGCCCGCAAATGGTAGCGCTCAGGGCATCCGACCCTTCCGCCCCTGCCTTGTACCGGCCCTGGGAGGGTGACACTGGGAGAGGAGGGTGACACTGCTCTGCAGGGAGGAGACATACAGCTATACACACGGGGGACTACAAGTACCAGGGGGGCTGCTGATTGGTGGCTGCACTTCTATTGAATTTCTCTGATATTCTGATCGCCCCGATGGCATAAAGGAAGAGGAGAGCTGTAGGATCGCAGAGCGGTAAAGCCCGCTGTTACAACTTGCATTGAAATTTCCTCCGCTCTGCCGACAGCCCCGCCTCCTCCTGACCCTGCGCCTGTTATAGACAGAATGCGAGTCCAATGCTGAGATGTGTTTATCACAGGCGTGGGGGCTGTCGGCAGAGCAGAGGAAATTTCAATGCAAGTTGTAACAGCGGGTTTTACCGCTCTGCGATCCTACCGTTCTCCTCTTTCTTTATGCCATCGGGGCGATCACTGCGAGAACGGCTCGCGATTAACCCCGATCGCCAGCGGTGCTCGCCCCCCACTCCCAGGCAGTAAGCTCCTCGCCAGACCTGATTTTCCACTCGCAAAATGCGAGTAGGCGAGTGGAAAATTTGAGGTCTGAAATATAGGATGAGCGTGTTGATTAAAGGATGAGATAGAAGAGTCAAAAAACATTAATGGATTACTATTATCGAATAAAGAGCTAAGTATATTGGATGAAGATGTGTTTGACCCCCAACTTTCTCAACCCACAAGATGTTTGAAGTTGGGCCGTCAAGAAGTATATCCAAGAATTTTGAGCCGAGAACCCACCTTGAGCTTTGGTATATTATAGGTATTCATATTTAATTCTAGCTGGCTTTTTCAGCCATATTAAGCTCCGAAAGATCATACCAAATCTCTTGAACTATTTATGCGTAAACCAGCAGGGTGAGTTATGTAAATAATACAATAGGCATCCATATCATTTTCAGGAAATTTGACTGGCCAGCCACGGAGAGTGGCAGCTTACACCAAACTTTAATTTTGAGATCTAAGGGCCATATCCACAAAAGAGATACTCCGGCGTAAGCCGTCGTATCTCTGGTTCTAACTTTGGAACTGATCCTCAGAAGCAGTTTTCCTAAGTTAGGCAGAAGATCCGACATCTGTAAGGGACTTACACTGCCGGATCTTAGGATGCAGTACCGCATCCGCCACTGGGGGCATTTTGAGTCGAAATGCCTCTTCTAGTATGCAAATTAGCACTTAGGGCGATCCTCAAAGCTTTTGTGCCTAGTTTTTTCGCCGTAAGTGTTAGTTTGCCTGGTGTAAAACTAGGGCTGCTTTTACAAAGTGTAAAGTTAGTCACACCTTGTAAAGGCCCATTCAAGCGACGGCATTTGGTATGCATTCCCGAGGGAGAACTCCACGGCAATTTGTAAAATCCAAACCGGCATGGGTTCCCCCCCCAGGAGCATACCAGGCCCTTAGGTCTGTTATGGGTTGTAGGGAGACCCCCCCTCCGCCGAAAAATCGACGTAGGGGGTCCCCCTACAATCCATACCAGACCCGTATCCAAAGCACGCTACCCGGCCGGTCAGGAAGGGAGTGGGGACGAGCGAGCGCCCCCCCCCCCCTCCTGAGCCGTGCCAGGCCGCATGCCCTCAACATGGGGGGGGTTGGTTGCTCTGGGGAAGGGGGGCCCCCCCACCCCAGAGCACCCTGTCCCCATGTTGATGAGGACAGGACCTCTTCCCGACAACCCTTGCCGTTGGTTGTCGGGGTCTGCGGGAGGGGGCTTATCGGAATCTGGGAGTCCCCTTTAATAAGGGGGTCCCCAGATACCGGCCCCCCACCCTAAGTGAATGGATATGGGGTACATCGTACCCCTATCCATTCACCTGTAGGCAAAAAGTCATGCTCCGGCAGGTACCCACGTGGTGGGTGCCTACCCACGTGCACCCACCACGTGGGTACCTACCGGAGCATGATGGGACGGTGATGCCTATATAAATGGGATGCAAGGCGCGCTTCCATCATTACAGCGACAAGATGCGACGAGGCAACATCGGAAGAGGGGAGAAGAACAGAAGAGAAGACTCTGACGTCACAGAAGACCGCGCCGGCTGCCTGTTAGAAATTGAGCTAACACACACAGATAGCAGGCAGCCAGCGCTGAAGAAGAAGGCACCGGACATCTGCAGAAGAACCGGGGTTCGCCGAGTCAACAGCGGAAGAGGGGAGAAGATGGAAGAAGACCCCCGGAGATCGGAAGAAGAAACCCCCCCCGGAGAGTGGAAGAAGACCCCCGGAGAGTGGAAGAAGAAGCCCCCCCTGGTAATTGAGCTAATAACGAAGACAGGGGGGGCCTCCGGAGCAGAATAATAAATTAATTTAAAAACCCTTGTGTTGTGTGTTTACTAACTTTTACTTTTTGCCTCCAGGTGAATGGGTAGGGGTACGATGTACCCCATATCCATTCACTTAGGGTGGGGGGCCGGTATCTGGGGACCCCCTTATTAAAGGGGACTCCCAGATTCCGATAAGCTCCCGCCCGCATACCCCGACAACCAACGGCAAGGGTTGTCGGGAAGAGGTCCTGTCCTCATCAACATGGGGACAGGGTGCTCTGGGGTGGGGGGGCCCGCAGTGCGCCCCCCTGCCCCAGAGCAACCAACCCCCCCATGTTGAGGGCATGCGGCCTGGCACGGCTCAGGAGGGGGGGGGACGCTCGCTCGTCCCCACTCCCATTCCTGACCGGCCGGGTAGCGTGCTTTGGATACGGGTCTGGTATGGATTGTAGGGGGACCCCCTACGTCGATTTTTCGGCGGAGGGGGGGTCTCCTTACAACCCATAACAGACCTAAGGGCCTGGTATGCTCCTGGGGGGGCAACCCATGCCGGTTTTTTCTTTGAAAATTGGCATGGAGTTCTCCCTCAGGAATGCATGCTGAGCGACGATGTCATTTTTTAAAAAAATTATTTGTTTTCCCGGCGCGTCTTTTTTTTCACCCGTCGCAACTTTAGTGTCCCGTCGCAATCCACAAAGCCGCCCGGCGTCAATTACGTTCGCGCGCTGCACGTCGGGAAAATGACGTCACACGCATGCGCAGTACGGCCGGCGCGGGAGCGCGCCTCATTTAAATTGTAAACGCCCCCCGGAGAGGAGGACCGCCTTACGACGGCGGCACTTAAGTTACACGGCTTGAAATTTTTTCGTAAGTGCTTTGTGGATCAGGCACTTAGGTAGAAACTTTAAGTCAGTGTAACTTAACTGCTGAAAGTTAAGTTACGCCGCCTGGCTGAGGATTTGGCCCTAAATTTCTAAAGTAGGGGTAGCAAGTTTTGGGAGAACATATTTATTGGAATGGGCAGAAATAGTTACCCCTAGATATTTGATTTTTGCGTCCACCTTAAAGCAGAGGTCCACCCAAAAAAAGAAATATATTAAAAGCCAGCAGCTACAAATACTGCAGCTGCTGACTTTTAATAAATGGACACTTACCTGTCCAGGGTGCCCGCAATGTCGGCAGCTGAAGCCGAGCAATCCCCCGTCTCTTGGCTGCCCTGCCGCCATCCTCGGTGAGGGAATCAGGAAGTGAAGCATTGCGGCTTCACTGCCCAGTTCCCTACTGTGCATGCGCGACTCGTGCGGCGCGTCCTCACTGGTCCCCGCTGTCTCCTTGAACCAGTGTGTTTCCCAGAGGTCAGCAGGGGGGGGGGAATAAAGGGGCGTGACTCCCCTGGGAGTCTATTCCCGGAAGTGGGTGCAAATGCCTGTATTATACAGGTATCTGCACCCCCCTCCCCCCTGAAAGGTGCCAAATTTTACACCGGAGGGGGGGGGTCTGAAAAGAGGCGGTTTACTTTTTGTGTGGACCTCCACTTTAAGTTGTGATACTACGGGGGGAGGGGGGGGAGAGGGTCCTGGAGAGGATCCAATGAGAGTAATACTTGTTCCAGTTGATCCTAAGACCAGAGAAGATGCCAAACTTTTCTATAGCAGACATTGCAGCGACCAATGATTCCTGAGTGCCAGCTAAATATAGCAAGATATCTTCTGCATACAAATCAGTTTTATCATCATATTTACCTCTGCGAAAATCTCTTAATCCTGCCATTTTCCTCAACATAGCTGCAAGGGGTTTTATCACTATTGAAAACAGAAGGGGCGATAGTGGATTTACCATATTTATCGGCGTATAACACACACAGGTGTATCAGGCCCCGTACACACGACCGAGTTTCTCGGCAGAATTCATCCAGAAACTCGGTCGGAGCTGAATTCTGCCGAGAAACCCGGCCATGTGTACACTTTCGGCCGAGGAAGCCGACGAGTTCCTCATCGAGCCAAATAGAGAACATGTTCTCTATTTTCTCGTTCAATGAGGAAAGTTGGCTCGCCGAGATTCTCAGCGGCTTCACACAGAACTCGACGAGCAAAACGATGAGTTTTGCCCGTCGAGTTCCTCGGACGTGTGTACGGGGCCTAACACGCACCCTAACTTTAATAAGGAAGTTTCAGGAAAAAAACGTTCCACAGCCTCCTGCATATGACACGCAGGCACAGTTTACCCTCTATTTTCAGGGTAAAAAAGTGAGTGTTATATGCCAATAAATACAGTAAACATTACGTTTAGATAAGTTAAACATTAAAGATAGCAGAGCCCAAAAACAGTTCTAGGCTTTTTAGATGTCTACACAAGGGAGGCCTTTTACAGTTAAATATGTGGATTAAATGCACATATAATCATATGGAAATATTGTTGTTGAAATGAAAGCTATGGTGGCAGGATCTCTTTTAAGAAACTGTATCAAGTTGAACATAAAAATGAAACCCACGAAACCTGAACTTGGCAGCAAATTTTCTTGAAATAATTGGTGAGTGAATCTCAATACAAAATTCTGGCAATTTTTAAGGGGAATAGGCAAGCTATTGTTCCAAAAAGGGCATGGGTAGCTTGGCACTTCCATGGGAAAATTTTACAAAAGCAGGCAAACACTTTTAAAAATGCCACACAGTGGGGTGAAGGTCCTTTAATGCAACTTCAACATGGGGGGAATAAACAACATTCCTAAAGTACATGTTTGGGATATGCATTTATGCTGCATGTGGCCCCCATAAAACAATATGAATGTCACAGGCAGTCAGGGCCGGCGCAACCACCAGGCGGACCAAGCGGCCGCTTGGGGCGGGCAGGTCCGCAGCCTGGGATGGGGCGGAAAGATGACCTTTTTTTTTTTTATTTACTGTCCGGAGTTGCCGCCGCCCCTCCGGCGCCCGGTGTCCCGCTCCAGGGCTCGAGTTGCGGGAACGGCGTCTGTAGAGGAGAAGGGAGGGAGAAAAAGTTTCACTGGCACCGCACTGCCCCGCCCCCTCCCCCGGCGAGCTGTTGCAGAAGAACAATAACATCATTAGCATGTGACAAACCGAGTCTCTGCTGCCTGACTAGTAACTCCCCCCAGCAGGAGATCGTGGCCAGCACTAGCTAAACTTCTCTTCTCTTCTCTCCTGGTGAAGGGAGCATGCTGGCTGCTTGTAATTTTTTTTTGTGATGGACGCTGATGAGCTGACCAGCCAATCTGCAGGCACTTGATAGGGCTAGGTGCATGCAGATTGGCTGGTCAGCTCATCAGCGTCCATCACAAAAAAAAATTACAAGCAGCCAGCATGCTCCCTTCAGCAGGAGAGAAGAGAAGAGAAGTTTAGCTAGTGCTGGCCACGGTCGGGTTTGTCACATGCTAATGATGTTATTGATGTTAGGAAGCAGCATGGATGGAGGGTAAGTCACAGAAATTGTGTGTGTTACTGTGCCCCCCCCCCCTGCAGACTTTAATTAAACTCCTGTTTAAAGGGAAACCTGGCTGAGGTTGACAGGCTGGCATTGTGAAGATGGATGAGGATGACTCTGGGTGGATATGAGAGTTACATTGTGGAGATCCTCTTCACAATGTAACTCTCATCCCCACAGAGTCATCCTCATCCATCTTCACAATGCAACACAATCATCTTCATCCCCACCCAGCACCATCCATCCCTCTCTAACGCATCCCCTGCACCATCTATCCCTTTCCACAACACATCCCCACCCACACCCAGCACCACCCACCCCTCTCCACAACGCATCACCACAACGCATCACCACCCACGCCAAGCACCATCCATCCCACTCCACAATGCATCCCCACCCACCCCTCTCCACAACGCATCCCCACCCACGCCTAGCACCATCCACCCTCTCCACAACACATGGCTGTGGAGGAGGCGGGTACAGAGAGAGGTGGCTGTGGAGGAGGCGGGTACCACCCACCCCTCTCCAACGCATCACCACAACGCATCACCACCCACGCCAAGCACCATCCATCCCACTCCACAATGCATGCCCACCCACCCCTCTCCACAACGCATCCCCACCCACGCCTAGCACCATCCACCCTCTCCACAACACATGGCTGTGGAGGAGGCGGGTACAGAGAGAGGTGGCTGTGGAGGAGGGGGGTACAGTGAGGTGGCTGTGGAGGAGGGGGGGTACAGAGAGGTGGCTGTAGAGGAGGGGGGTACAGAGAGGTGGCTGTAGAGGAGGGGGGTACAGAGAGGTGGCTGTAGAGGAGGGGGGTACAGAGAGGTGGCTGTAGAGGAGGGGTACAGAGAGGTGGCGGTAGAGGAGGGGGCACAGAGAAGTAGCTTTATAGCCCTCTCTGTACCCCCCCTCCTCCACAACCACCTCTCTGTACCCCCATCCTCCACAACCACCTCTCTGTACCCCCCTCCTTAAAATGACTAAGATTGTATTTTTTTTTCTTTTTTAATAATTATGAGGTGGCACTGGTGGGCAGTAATGAGGTGGCACTGATGGACACTAATGGGCTGAACTGGTAGGCAGAGGTTGCACTGACAGGCTGAACTGGTGGACACTAATGAGGTGGCACTGTTGGACACTGATAGGCTGCACTTTACCTCTCCACCCTAAACCATAACCTCCTCCCCAACCTAGATTTTCTGAGATAATGAAAAAAAAAAAAAATGCCAAAATGGAGCTTCGCTTGTGTAGGCAGAAATCCTTGCACCGGCCCTGCAGGCAGTGTCACAAACATTGTATCCTGGCATTGCATATTTTGGAAGTGTTATTCATTTTTTAAAGGATAAATTCAACTTTACCTGTTGCACCCATATGTATCTGTCCTTGGTTATGTTGATTGATTGCATACAGTATATTAGTTTTTCATTCTGGAGAAGAGGTGCTTAAGAGGGGGTAAGATTACAATGTACAAATATATCAAAGATGAATTCAGTAAATGTAGTAAACTATTTACTCTAAGGTCCCTGAAGAGGACAAGAGGGCAATATTTGATGTTAGAAGAAAGGGGGGTTAACCTTATTTTTCAGAAAGGGATCTTTACTGTTGAAGCAGTTAAAATGTGGAACTCCCTCCCCCAGGAAGAGGTACTAGCTGAGAGTGTTGATGACTTTGAAGAAACTTTAGATGTCTTCTTTAGGAAGCAGAATATAAAGGGATATGAAAATTGTTAGAGAATAAAAATCACATACAGATACACACACACACACACACACATATAAGTTGAACTGTATAAACTTTTCCTGACAGACTCCATGGCAGCCTACGTGTGGGTTTACCCCTCCTCCTCTCCAATGCTAGAGGACCCCCTACCCTATAAGTTTGAGCTCACCGGTAGAGACTGTGTTCCTTTTTTGTCCTCCTCATGGACCTACATCACGTTTGTTCCTGCTGGCGTCCGTTTGGAATATTTCCAGAATGTTTGGCATATCATCCATGCGGTACAGCTCAGGGCTGAGCTACTAGAGGGCCTGTGCATTTCTTTGGCAGTATATACTCCATAGAGAAGAAGGGAACTGCCGCTCCAGCTGAGTGCACTAAGCAATCAGTGTCCTCTCAGAAGCCTGGGTGCAGGCAATGCATGGAAACAAAGCTTGAAAAGAAAAAGGTGAACAACCGCACTTCCAAAAATATATACCCCAGTGATGGAATGGAGGTCGCCACGGTATGCCTGAAGGTGGAGCATTCAACGGCTAGCAAGATCTGAACCTTTTTCACTTCCTCCATGGCAGTCGCCTCTGTGTCTATTTGTTTGTTTCCCTTTATTTCCTGGTACTCTCCGGTACCTCTGTGTCCCCTCACGGCGCATGGAACGCATTTGCGTTCCAGGGTGCCACGGTACTTCCGGGTCGCGGGCGCTGCCGCCGCTCTGCGCATGTGCGGGGCCTCTGTGATAGTGAGGCCTGGCTCGTGCATTCATGCAGTGGCGGCTGGTCCGGCGACCGCGCAGGCGCCGTTAGGCTGTCTTCACGGCGCAGGCGCGAGGTGGAGGGGGCGGTGAGGTCACCAGGCCGGGGATTCGAAGGTCTGTCTCCTGTCAGTGCGGGAATTTTCCGCAGACAGTGAGCGGTGGCTTCCCCCAAGCTGAGTCTGCACCAGGATGCCCTATATGTTAAAAAAAATAAAAAAAATGTATAATGTTATTAGTGTATGTATATATTTTTGATATTATAAAAAAATAATAAATAGATGTTTTTCTTCGGGATGGCTTCCCTGGTCTGGGTAACATTTACGGGTCATCCGCAGACTGTATGTATTTTTTGCTGACGTCCTGTCCAGAGGTTATGGATAGGTCACTGCTTTTATGCAGCCAGACCTTGTGCACTGGGTACATGCAGGCAAGGGGAGGGGGCCGAGGTTGCATTCTCAAGGGTTTGAGATTGCGTTTGGTGTCCCCACCCCCACAATTTTTTCTTTTTCAGCCCTTTTAAAAGATCGGACCAGCAATTTGTGGTTCAGGACGTCCGAGACCTTGCCAGACCACAATTTCTGCATTTATTGTCCAGTTCTAAACGAGATTCGCCATCTAGTTAGCAGAGGAGAAGTCGCATTCCTCCTGCAACTGGAGAAGTCGCATTCCTGCGGCAACTGGAGAAGTCGCATTCCTGCGGCAACTGGAGAAGTCGCATTCCTGTGGCAACTGGAGACGTTGCATTCCTCCTGCAACTAGAGGAGACGTTGCATTCCTCCTGCAACTAGAGGAGACGTTGCATTCCTCCTGCAACTAGAGGAGACGTTGCATTCCTCCTCCAACTAGAGGAGACGTTGCATTCCTCCTCCAACTAGAGGAGACGTTGCATTCCTCCTCCAACTAGAGGAGACGTTGCATTCCTCCTCCAACTAGAGGAGACGTGGCATTCCTCCTCCAACTAGAGGAGACGTTGCATTCCTCCTCCAACTAGAGGAGACATTACATTCCTCCTCCAACTAGAGGAGACATTGCATTCCTCCTGCAACTAGGAGAAGTCGCATTCCTCCTGCAACTAGGAGAAGTCACATTCCTCCTGCAACTAGGAGAAGACGCATTCCTCCTGCAACAAGGAGACGCAGCATTCCTCCTGCAACTAGGAGATGCAGCATTCCTCCTGAAACTAGGAGATGCAGCATTCCTCCTGCAACTAGGAGACGCATTATTCCTCCTGCAACTAGGAGACGCAGCATTCCTCCTGCAACTAGGAGACGCAGCATTCCTCCTGCCACTAGAAGGAGACGTAGCATTCCTCCTGCATCTAGAAGGAGACGTAGCGGTGGGGAGGTATGTCTTCGCTCATGTGAAAATGGGAGGTAGCCCTATGTTGCTACTGGTATGTTATATCCTAACCCCATATAGCTCAGAGGTCATCTCGGAGGGATTGGCCTATATGGCACAACATCCGACGGTGCCGGCAGTGTGGATGGGGGATTTCAACATGACGATGGACCCATTCATGGACAGGCCGGAGAGGGATGGGGGACAGAGTACCGGACTTAGACAAACCAGACTTAGCCGACTATTTGCAGAGTTTGCCCTGGAAGATGTGTGGAGGACTAGGAACCCTGGGGTACGAGCATACTCCTGCAACTGGAGAAGTCGCATTCCTGCGGCAACTGGAGAAGTCGCATTCCTGCGGCAACTGGAGAAGTCGCATTCCTGTGGCAACTGGAGACGTTGCATTCCTCCTGCAACTAGAGGAGACGTTGCATTCCTCCTGCAACTAGAGGAGACGTTGCATTCCTCCTGCAACTAGAGGAGACGTTGCATTCCTCCTCCAACTAGAGGAGACGTTGCATTCCTCCTCCAACTAGAGGAGACGTTGCATTCCTCCTCCAACTAGAGGAGACGTTGCATTCCTCCTCCAACTAGAGGAGACGTGGCATTCCTCCTCCAACTAGAGGAGACGTTGCATTCCTCCTCCAACTAGAGGAGACATTACATTCCTCCTCCAACTAGAGGAGACATTGCATTCCTCCTGCAACTAGGAGAAGTCGCATTCCTCCTGCAACTAGGAGAAGTCACATTCCTCCTGCAACTAGGAGAAGACGCATTCCTCCTGCAACAAGGAGACGCAGCATTCCTCCTGCAACAAGGAGACGCAGCATTCCTCCTGCAACTAGGAGATGCAGCATTCCTCCTGAAACTAGGAGATGCAGCATTCCTCCTGCAACTAGGAGACGCATTATTCCTCCTGCAACTAGGAGACGCAGCATTCCTCCTGCAACTAGGAGACGCAGCATTCCTCCTGCCACTAGAAGGAGACGTAGCATTCCTCCTGCATCTAGAAGGAGACGTAGCGGTGGGGAGGTATGTCTTCGCTCATGTGAAAATGGGAGGTAGCCCTATGTTGCTACTGGTATGTTATATCCTAACCCCATATAGCTCAGAGGTCATCTCGGAGGGATTGGCCTATATGGCACAACATCCGACGGTGCCGGCAGTGTGGATGGGGGATTTCAACATGACGATGGACCCATTCATGGACAGGCCGGAGAGGGATGGGGGACAGAGTACCGGACTTAGACAAACCAGACTTAGCCGACTATTTGCAGAGTTTGCCCTGGAAGATGTGTGGAGGACTAGGAACCCTGGGGTACGAGCATACTTGTGCCACTCGACCAGCTATGCCACTATGTCCCGTATAGATTATGTGATGGTATCTAGACTTCTCATGCCCAGGGTGGTTGGAGCCGGGTTCGCACCGAGGGCCTTATCAGATCATTCACCCTGTTGGATTCAACTGTGTATCTCAGGGGACTCCCCCCGAAGGATATGGAGGCTTAATCCATTCTGGCTAACAGCACTGACGGAACACGACAGCATAGAAAGAGAATTAAACCATTTTTTGGCAGAGAGACAAGAGGAGGAGCGGATACTTTCTGGATGGGATGAGTTTAAAAATCAGGCACGTAGAGTCTTAAACACTAAAATAAATAGGCTGAAGGCATCCTCAAGGGTGATAGTCAGCAAGTCGGAGGAGGCGCTTCAGATATTGGAGGAGGCATACAATACTCAACCTTCCCCTGAGAATCTGTCAAAAGTAAAGGTACAGGAGAGGGTGGTTTCTCAACTACACCTAGAAAAGGCCAAACAACGGGTTTTTTTCTGTAAAGCGCGTGTATATGAACACGGGGAGAAAGCAGGGAAAATGCTAGCGTATCTGGCACACTTAGAGGACAGACCGCCGGTAGTGGTTTCACTAGCTGGACCTGATGGCACGGTCACTGCTGACCCGCCGAGGGTGGCAGAACAGTTTAGACAATTCTATGAGGATCTATATCGGTCGCAGAGTCACCATACCGCGCAGGAGATACAGGCCTACCTACACACATTGAGATTCCCCAGACTGGGAGCAGCGCAGGCGCGGGAGTTGGAAGCCCCCATAACCACCCAGGAGATAGACACAGCGATCTCACAACTGGCTAAATCCAAAGCCCCGGGATTAGATGGCCTTCCCCTAGAATTTTATGCTACCTATGCTGAGACTCTAGTCCCTAAACTGAAAGTACTGTTTCAATCCATGTATGATCGGGGAGAGATCCCCTCCTCTATGCAGGAAGCACAAATTATTGTTTTACCCAAGCCAGGTAAAGATCCACTATATCCGGAATCATATAGACCTATCTCATTGCTGCCAGTGGATATTAAGATCCTAGCTAAAATTTTATCAACTAGACTGAACACAGTTATTTTATCCCTGATACACCCGGATCAGACTGGGTTTATGCCTGGGAAAAATACAGCGATGAATATTAGAAGGCTTTTCATGAACGTCCAGGCCCAACATGACAATGTCGGTACTCGGGTGGTGGTAGCGCTAGACACGGCTAAGGCATTCGACTCCGTTGAATGGCTCTATCTGTGGGAGTGCCTGAAAAACTATGGGATCGGTCCGAACTACATCAGATGGGTGAAGCTACTGTATCAGACCCCCAGAGCCAGGGTATTTGTAAACGGCTGGCTTTCGGACCAGATATCCTTGGAAAGGGGAACGAGACAGGGATGCCCACTGTCGCCTTTGCTGTATGCTCTGGCAGCAGAGCCACTGGCAATGGCCATCAGGACAAGCCCGGATGTGATGGGTCTGAAAAAAGGGGAGACATGGGACAAAATAGGCATGTACGCAGATGATACAGTCTTGTACTTGGCGGATCAGGGTCCCTCGTTGAGGGCGGCACTAAACATTATAGAGACTAATGGGAAATACTCAGGGCTTAAAATAAACTGGGACAAGTCTCGGATCCTCCCACTTGATCACTTCCCCCCGCAGGAGATAGTGCCAGACTTGCCTCTGAAAAGGGTAGATGAGATTAAATATCTAGGGGTGAAAGTTACACGGGATCTTAAAGAGTACGTCCCCCTAAATGTAGAACCCCTCTTTCATATTATTAAATCTAGAACCCAATCTTGGACGCGACTGCCATTAGGAGTAATGGGCAGGATCAATCTAGTAAAAATGATACTATTACCCAAAATTCTGTATATGATATGGCATGCCCCTTTATACATACAGCAAAAGGTGTTTAAGCAGATGGAGGCAATTCTAAAGTCTTTTGTGTGGGGATCAGGAAGACATAAATTGGCCTGGCATATCCTGAAGAATCCCACAGAGGAGGGGGGATGCGCCCTACCGGACTTACAGGACTATTATTTAGCATCCCAGCTCTCGCATATATTTTTCTACAATACATCGGAATCGCAGAGGTACAGGGCCCTAGTGTGCAATAAACCCGGTAGCCCACTTTACACTCCCATGCAGGCAATATTCAGGAAGAGTAGGGGGTCAAGTGGGTCATCCAGATTTGGAGCGGAAATACTGACACACCATCAGAAAATATGGGACATCGCCCTGAAGAGGCAGGGTAGATCTCAGTTTCATTCACACACACCGATATGGAATAATGACTCCCTGCCTGAGTTAGCCAGGGTGCCAGACACCGGAATATGGGCAGCATACAGGGTGCAGTATCTAGTACAGGTTTTGACGGAGACAGGAGTTAAGACATTCTCAGATCTAAGGGCAGAATTCGCGCTTCCCCAGCAATTTCAGTTTAGGTACCTACAGCTTAGACACGCACTCAGGAGTCAGCTGGCCAATATAGTAGTAGATCTCCAGCCCATACAGGTGTTGAATATTATTTTTGGATCGGAATCAACCAAACTTATATCCAATCTCTATTATGCTATCAGACAAAAAAAGATAGGAGAGGTGTCACGCGTGGCTAAAATAAAGTGGACTCAGGACGTAGGACCAATAGAGGACGAGGACTGGTGTGAGATTTTGGAGGGAGTTAAGATGGCGTCTCCTAAACTCTCTGATAGGTTGACGCAACTGTACATTCTACACCAGGCATACTTGACACCGGGGAGACTAGCAAAGTTTCAGCCAACGAGAAGCCTCTCATGCCCTATGTGCGGCTCAAACACGAGCTCTTTCTACCACTTGATTTGGGAATGCGCAGACATGCAAGCGTACTGGTTGCAGGTAACGCGCTTCTTGCATGACAATATGGGATCCCCGGTGGGCCTGGACCCGAAGGTCTGCCTATTGGGGCTCCTTCCTGACATTGACGCAGATAAATACCGGACCATACAGTAGGTGAACCCGATTTTGTGTCAATCTCGCTCTCTTTCTCAGCGAGATTGAGCACCTACGAGCCCCATCGCGGGAGCCAGCGCCGAGCTGGCTTGCCGCGATGGATACAGAGCCGTCATAGAAGCGACGGGAGATCCGACTTGGATTCCCGCCAATTCTACACGTGTGCGGCGTTTGTTATGAATCCTGAAGGGGAAGTCCCCGCCGGATTTTAAATAAAAATCCGGCATGGGTCCCCCCTCAGGAGCATACCGGGCCCTTAGGTCTGTTATGGGTTGTAAGGAGAGCCCCCCTACGCCGGAAAAAACGCAAAGCACGCTACCCGGCCAGCCAGGAAGGGAGTGGGGACGAGCGAGCGCCCCCCCCCCCCTCCTGAGCCGTACCAGGCTGCATGCCCTCAACATGGGGGGGTTGGGTGCTCTGGGGCAGGGGGGCGCACTGCGGCCCCCCCCACCTCAGAGCACCCTGTCCCCATGTTGATGAGGACAGGGCCCCTTCCCGACAACCCTGGCCGTTGGTTGTCGGGGTATGCGGGCGGGAGGCTTATCGGAATCTGGGAGCCCCCTTTAATAAGGGGGCCCCCAGATACCGGCCCCCCACCCTAAGTGAATGAGTATGGGGTACATCGTACCCCTACCCATTCACCTGCAAGAAAAGTGGTAAAAACACAAATAAACCACACAGTGTATTAAAATATTTTATTTTTCTGCTCCGGAGGCCGCCCCCTGTCTTCTTTATTAGCTCTTTTACCAGGGGGGGCTTCTTCTTTGACGTCTTCGGGTGGGTGGGGGCCGCCGTCTGGTTCTCTTCCACCGCCGGGGGGGGTGGCTTTTAAAAAAGCCCCCACCCCCCCGGCGGGTTTCCTCCGGCGTCTTCGGCGGGGCTCTTCTTCTTCCGCTATCCCGACGGGTCTTCTCAACTCTCCGGGGTTCTCCTTCTGTCTTCGCCGCTCTCCGTTGTTGACTCGGCGCACCCCGGTTCTTCGTCTCGCTGTCCGGTGTCTTCTTCCGTGATGTACGTCTTCTCCTTCCGTGCTGTGATGAGTTCTTCTTCCGTGCTGTGACGTCATGTTCTTCACTTCTCTCCTTCTCCCGATGTTGCCACGCCGGTCCTCCTCGCTGAAATGACGGATGCGCGCCTTGCATCGGACCTATATAGGCCTCACAGTCCCATCATGCTCTGTACCTACCCATGTGATACCTACACAATGTAAGCATAGAACATATGCTTACATTGTATAACTGTACATGTATGTTGTTTATACTAATGCATATGTATGTATCTCAATTTTTTCTTTTTTTGTTTGCATCTCAATAAACATTGTATTTTTGATAAAAAAATGGGTGTAGCCGGATACCTGCTTCATATGACCATCTAGCCTCTGTTTTGTTACTACGCTACCCAATTTGTGTGATTTTTTTATTTTGTTTTTTACTTTGACCTTCATTAAAATTTGTTAAATCTTTTTCTTAAAAAAAAAAAAAGAAGGAGACGTAGCATTCGTCCTGCATCTAGAAGGAGACGTAGCATTCGTCCTGCATCTAGAAGGAGACGTAGCAATCCTCCTGCATCTAGAAGGAGACGTAGCATTCCTCCTGCAACTAGAAGGAGACGTAGCATTCCTCCTGCATCTAGAAGGAGACGTAGCATTCCTCCTGCATCTAGAAGGAGACGTAGCATTCCTCCTGCAACTAGAAGGAGACCTAGCATTCCTCCTGCAACTAGAAGGAGACGTAGCATTCCTCCTGCAACTAGAAGGAGACGTAGCATTCCTCCTGCAACTAGAATGAGACGTAGCATTCCTCCTGCAACTAGAAGGAGACGTAGCATTCCTCCTGCAACTAGAATGAGATGTAGCATTCCTCCTGCAACTAGAAGGAGACGTAGCATTCCTCTTGCAACTAGAAGGAGACGTAGCATTCCTCCTGCAACTAGAAGGAGACGTAGCATTCCTTCTCCAACTAGAGGAGACGTTGCATTCCTCCTCCAACTAGAGGAGACGTTGCATTCCTCCTCCAACTAGAGGAGACGTGGCATTCCTCCTCCAACTAGAGGAGACGTGGCATTCCTCCTCCAACTAGAGGAGACGTTGCATTCCTCCTCCAACTAGGGGAGACGTTGCATTCCTCCTCCAACTAGAGGAGACATTGCATTCCTCCTGCAACTGGGAGAAGTCGCATTCCTCCTGCAACTAGGAGAAGTCGCATTCCTCCTGCAACTAGGAGAAGACGCATTCCTCCTGCAACAAGGAGACGCAGCATTCCTCCTGCAACAAGGAGACGCAGCATTCCTCCTGCAACTAGGAGATGCAGCATTCCTCCTGCAACTAGGAGACGCATTATTCCTCCTGCAACTAGGAGACGCAGCATTCCTCCTGCAACTAGGAGACGCAGCATTCCTCCTGCAACTAGAAGGAGACGTAGCATTCCTCCTGCATCTAGAAGGAGACGTAGCATTCGTCCTGCATCTAGAAGGAGACGTAGCATTCCTCCTGCATCTAGAAGGAGACGTAGCATTCCTCCTGCAACTAGAAGGAGACGTAGCATTCCTCCTGCATCTAGAAGGAGACGTAGCATTCCTCCTGCATCTGGAAGGAGACGTAGCATTCCTCCTGCAACTAGAAGGAGACGTAGCATTCCTCCTGCAACTAGAAGGAGACGTAGCATTCCTCCTGCAACTAGAAGGAGACGTAGCATTCCTCCTGCAACTAGAAGGAGACGTAGCATTCCTCCTGCAACTAGAAGGAGACGTAGCATTCCTCTTGCAGCTAGAAGGAGACGTAGCATTCCTCCTGCAACTAGAAGGAGACGTAGCATTCCTCCTGCAACTAGAAGGAGACGGAGCATTCCTCCTGCAACTAGAAGGAGACGGAGCATTCCTCCTGCAACTAGAAGGAGACGTTGCATTCCTCCTCCAACTAGAGGAGACGTTGCATTCCTCCTCCAACTAGAGGAGACGTTTCATTCCTCCTCCGATTCACCACACTCACTGCCATGACAGCCGCGCTGATTGCAGAATCTGCTGGAGATATGGGACATGAGTTCCGGAAGGCAAGTCTTTATGTGACCAAGGTTATGCCCAGGTGGTTGAGGAAAAAGGAGACGGGTCCAATAAAATATTGAGTCTCTGGTGAAACATGTGGTAGAGCAATCCCTTAAATAATGGGATACATCCCACACACGGAGCCAGTCTACCCTTCTACATGGCTCCTTGGCTAAATGCGGCCTAAAGGATTTTGATCCTTCCAGCCCTACGCTGCTTCGCTGGATTCTTCGGACAGAGAGTTGGAAGTTGATGAAAGGTTCCAGAGGATTTGATGTCTTTCTGGCACTAGTCAAGACGGTTAAGGAGGCCCTTGTGTTGGTAGACCATTCCATCCCCCAGCTAAGCAAGGGGGTTCTTTAAGCATCCGGGGGAAGAACACTCTTTCTCTCCTTTTTTGCTTTTTACAGGAATTAAGGATATCATCTGAGCAGAGTATGGTGGACAAGAAAACTTCTTCATCAAACAAAATATTCAGAGTATACCCCTGCAAGACAGAAGTGGAGTCCCTGGCATACTCCCCACTCATGGTTGCACTGAAGTCGCAGGGAGCAGTGGTACATGTCTGTAGGGACTGAGGTCCCCTCTCGTAGCAGGAGAAGAAGGTTTGTGGGGACCAGTGTCAGTCCTGACTTACCTAAACAGTGTTTAAAATCTGAAAGAGTCAAAGGAAGACTCTGTCGACTACCTGTACAGACAGACCACCGGCTATTCTCAATCGACTTAAATACTTATCTCCACGTTCCAGTGACAAAGGAGTTTCTCAAATACCTCCAGTTCCAAGTTGGACAAGAACATCTACAGTTCGTCTCCCTTCCTGTTGAGCCGACCACCTCACCCAAGTCTTCTCAAGAATTCCTCTGGCCCTCATCAGAACGAGAGGGGTTCATTGTGTCACTACTTTGACCTCCTGTTGCTGACGCAGAACAAAGGGTAGCTGCTGGTTCACAGGGAGAAGGTAGTCTCCACCTTGGCCAGCTTTTGGATGGTTCATAGGTTAGGGTAAAAGGCCACCTAGGACCAATCCAGTGTACTCTGGAGCCCAGCTTCGTTTTTTCCTATGGTGGAAAGCACCATCCCACTCCCAGTGGGGAAGATCCCGTTTTTTTTAGAAGAGAATTTTGTTATCTCTAATCTCTTCACGGCCGAGGGCCTCACAGTGCCAAAGCTTTTCGGCTCAATGGTCTCCAAGACCCCTATGGTCAAGTGGTCCCTGCAGACGTTGCATCCTTTTTTCTTTGTCAATTATGTTTCCTGCAGCTACATATGCCAAGGGGCAATGGTCAATTTAATTCTCCGGTTGGGGAGCCCTCTGCAGATCGGATCTTGCCCTAGTTAAGCTAGGTATACGTTTTCTCAACCCGGACTGGAACACCTTGGGGATTTAGGCAGCTTGGTGTGCCCTTCAGTCTTTCTCCAGTTCCCGGAAGAGAGAGTCAGTATCATTAAGAGTGATCAACACCACGGTGATCTCCTATATGAAGAATCTGGGAGCACTTAGAGGGAGGTCAAGTCCATTATGTCTTGGGTCCAGAAAAACCTATCCTGCATGTCAACGGCTTAACAGAAAGCCCTAGTGGTCTTCCTGACATGTATTCGGCTGGTCACCAACGAGTGGTCCCTTCATGTGCAGTCATTCAAGCAAATTCTGTCCCTGGGAAGTCCTTCTTGAAGTGGTCCTGCTCTCTAGTCTTTACCGGCAACTTTAAGCTTAAGAGGTATTACACTCTGGATCGTGCAGCTAGGCCTCTGGAATGGATGCCCTGACAGATCGATTGGTTTCTAGAAGACATACGCCTTTTTTCCATTGATCAAATCAAATCTATGATTGCCTCAAGGTCCCATAGGAGCCAGTGAATCGACCTACCAGTCCACTAGAATTCATCCTCTGGACATAATTGAAATCTTGGGGGTATGCTTGCGAGCTACTTCCTCCATCTCAAATACTCTGTCTAGTTGTTCGTCCTGCATGCTGGCAGTTGAGCCTCGAGCGGAATGATTGTGGCGGGGATTGTCCAGTCTGTCCAACAAGCTTATAAATGCGAGGACCCGGTTCCTCCAGAGTCGGCGAGGGCACATTCCACTAGGCGTATATCGGTTTAATGGGCAACAGTCCAGCTTATGGTTCCAGATGTCTTCTGTAGGACGGCCTCGTGGGCCTCCATTATTACCTTTTTGTCACTTTCTGTAGTGAGCCTGCTCCGTTACCTTCTATGGTCTTTTGTTTGTAAAACTTGTCGGTTGACAGGTCAAATCAAATGTATTTCTGTTCATCATACCCACCCGTGTGGATTGGCTAGTTATTTCTCACACGTAGGCTGCCATGAAGTCTGTCAGGGAAAACGGAAAATTTATTATCAGTACTTACCGTAATTTTCCTTTCCTGATGGACTCCATGGCAGCCGGAGTTCCCCCCCATCAGTCTAGAGTAGGCTAGTTACAGAACACAGGGCTAGATTCACAAAGCACTTACGCCAACGTATCTAGAGATGCGCGGCGTAATTCAAAAATGCGCCGCGCGTATCTATGCGCCGTATCCTCAAAACGAGATACGCCTGAAAACCATTTTTTTTCGTCCGACGTAAAAAGATTACACCGGCGCATCTTGGAGCACAAAATACGCTAGACACACCGTTGATTTTCTAGTTAAATATGCAAATGAGGGAGATACGGCGATCCACAAAAGTACGCTTGTGTGGCGTAGGCTACGCCCTGTGCGCATCTGCTAGTTTCACGGTGGAAATTTACACCTTATAAAAGGTGCCTTAACTTTGCACCAGCCGTGTACAGGTCAGCTAAAGCAACACCGTTAGGGAAGAGCTGAGCACACACACTTGCAGGACAACAATCTGTATGCCAACATGCCAGGGGCATCCATGCTCATAGCTATACTAGTGGCTTTAGAGGAACGCAGAAGGAGGAGGGAACAGAGGAGGAGGAGGAGGAGGGCACAGGAGAGGATATACCGCAGACGCCTAGATGTCTTTGGCATGGCTGTTTCTAAAGGTGTATCGCAACTTCAGATTCAGCCCTGAAGCCATCATGGAATTAACCACAACCCTGCAGGATGACATCACCAGCCCAACACACCGCTTACATGCACTGGAGCCACTGGTCAAGGTAGTGGCAACACTCCATTTCCTTGCCACTGGCTCTTTTCAGCACACAAGTGGATTGTTGGCTGGGATGTCACAATTCTCCATTAGCAGATGTGTGCACCAGGTTGTCCCTGCAATCCTGAGACGCATGGCCAACCAAATCATCAAACCCACCCAGGAGGACCTTCGGATGAAGACAATGACAGATTTCTACAAAATTGCCAGATTCCCACGCACTGTGGGGGCCATTGATTGCACACATGTGGCACTACAGCCCCCCCATGAGACAGAGCACATGTACCGCAATCGGAAGCATTGGCATTCAATCAATGTACAGGTGATAGTCGATGCCCAATACCTGATATGGCATGTCCGTGCCAAACACCCAGTCTCCAGCCATGACAGCTTCATATACCGTCAAAGCAACATCCGAAGAGAATTTGAACAGAACGTTTATGGGGACAGCTGGCTGGTTGGTGAGTGACATGGGTGTCAGGTATGACAGTCCCCCCCCATGATGCAGACATCACGAGGGGCACATGCATGACTAACATTCTCCTGTCTTTTCCCTTCCAGGTGACTCTGCATATGCACTTGGACCCCATCTTATGACTCCATTCCGCAACCCCCAAACCCCAGGAAAGGAAAGATACAATGAAGCACACGCACGTACCCGTAGAGTGGTGGAACGCACCTTTGGCCTCCTGAAGTCCCGTTTCCGATGCCTGGATAAGTCTGGGGGTACCCTGTTGTATTCCCCAAACTTTGTGTGCCAGATCATCAGTGCATGTTGCATGCTGCACAACTTCGCAGTGAGAAGGGGCCTGGAGATTGACATACGTGATGACCTGACCCCCCAACCAGACATTCCCCCCCTGACCGAGGGTACCCCCTCTTCTGAGGGAACAGCAGCCAGGAGATGCCTCGCAGAAGGCATCTTTGCACAGTAAACACACACATTAAACATGGCACAATGAGAATGCATGCATGCACACCACTGTGGACCCTAGCACACACACCCCACATCCTTATCGAATTGGATTAGACCGAAGTACCCCGCATGGTACTAGGGAGCAGCAACGCCACGCCAAGGCTCCAATTATGTCACTGTGCATTCATACAACATTCACATGGACCTGGGATCACTTCTCCCTGGTCCTGGGGATCCCTACTCCACCAAAAATGAGGGCGACACCATTTTTTCATCAGGAATGTCACCCCCACATTAATACATCATTCACACAAATATAACAAATCATAATCACAGTAGAATAAAAAAAAAATCAAAAGTACAACCAAAATTAACGGCGGCGTGAGCTACGCCTGGGCCGGCCATGGCCACGGCCACGGCCAACCAGGGGAGACTCATGGGGGGGGAGCAGGGGAAGGAGGAGCCTCCCCTGGTGTCTGTACAACTGCTGGCCTGCCCTCCAAGGCCACGGCTATCCTGTTCAAGCACACAGTGAGGGCTGCCATATTGGCCTGGAAAGCCTGGGTATTGGCGTGGACAGCCTGGGTCAGGGCACTCACCTCCAGGGCCACGCCTGTTGTGGCGGTCTGCAGGTCACAAGAACAAGTTATAACCGCCAACGAGTTTGTGCTCAATTCAGTGACCGAGTCTTTTATGGAGCCCAGGCTGTCCTCCATCTGGGCCAAAGTCCGGGTGACCTGACCCAGATGTTGGGTCTGACGGGCCTGGTCCCTCTGCAGATTTGCAGGCAGGAACTCGGCCACCCCCCTGGTCTTCTGGGTGGCCTTCCTGCCTGCAGCTGAGGCTTGTGGCCTGGGAGGAGGGGAGAGAGACCCTTGGGGGGGGAGCCCTGTTGGGGGAGGAGTGGGAGGGGCTACCCCTGATGGAGGCCTGACTGCTGCCAGCCTCAGGGGGAGCCACATCCAAAAGGCCAAGGATTTCCCTGGCAAGGTCCATCCGATCATCCTCAACCTCCCCCCCTCATCCTCCTCCCCCTCAACCTCCTCCTGAGGTGAGGTGTGGCCACTCCCCTGCCCTAGGGACTCCTGCCTTTCTTGGGGCTCTTCAGCAGCCTGTTGTCCGGGGGATGGAGCAGACTGGCCTGATGGCCCAGCAACCCTCTGGCCATCTGTGGATGACATACACAGGTTGGAGGATCCACACACTTGGCACATATTCCCTTCCCCCCCCCACACATACTACTCGCCAGATAGAGAAAAAACAAAAAAAATGACCTGTCCTCACGGCCTCATCGGAGTCAAAGCCAGGCAGGCCCACCACTTGCTGGCTGTGGAAGCACAGGGCCACCGCACGCTCCTCATCTGTCCACCTGACGGTGCAAGGTGAGCCCCCACCAGTGCCCCTGGCCAGCTTGTCACGGACCAGGCTCCTCAGATCATTGATCTTCTTTGCGATCCCACTGGTGGTCCTCGTCTCACCCCCGCATTGATCTCATCAGTAATCTGCTGAAGGATCGCCCTCTTCCTGGCCGGCTCTCAGGGCCATGCAAATATCGCCCATATCGGGTGATCGCCCTAGCAAAGATTTGCTTTTCATGCACCGAGAAGTTGAGCTTTCTCCTCTTTGGAGCCATCTCACCACACAGCAAACAGACACAAAAATCAGACCGAACAAACAAACACAAAAAGACACAGAACAAACAAACACAAAAAGACACAGAACAAACAAACACAAAAATCAGACAGCAAAAAACAGACACCAAAATCAAACCACACAAACAGACAGCTAATACAAATTCAAAAAAACACACAGAAAAAAACAGACACAAAAAACACTCAGAAAAAACAAACACCTACTACAATCTCCTACTTCAATAAATCTTTACTCTAACACTACTACACTAACCAACAAACAGCCACAGACAACAGAACAAAAGCACCTTACTTCAGGAAGGGGAACACAGGGATGTACTTTTGCAATGGAAGGGCGTTTGTCTGGGGCTATTTATACACAGGGCGTATCTCGCTAAGTATGCTTGGCCTATTTCCTATCTCACTGATTGCGCCGGGCCGAGTTCTGAGCATGCCCAGGGAGGTGCATATTCATGCGCGCATGCGCAGTACGGCCGGCCCTTCATTTGCATGGGGTCACGGCTCATTTCAATGGAGCATGCCCACTTCCTTCCCACTTTCAATTACCCCGCCTTACGCCTCAGAATTTACGTTACGCTGGCGCAAATTTGGGCGCAAATACTCTGTGGATACGCCACTTACGTCACAAAATTCAGCCGCCGTAACGTAAACGTAGTGGAATTTTCCTGGCTTGGGTTTTCCTAAATCCAAGCCAGGGAATTTCCACATTTTGTTCCTTATTATTTTTTGATCAATGTTGAAAAAAAGACATAGGTCCATCTGGCTACCTGCGTGTGTGATTTTTATTCTCTCCCATAGCCCTGTGTTTTCTGCTTTCTGAGAAAGACCTCTAACAGTTGTTTGAAATTGTTGACACTTTCAGCTAGTATAATTTCATAGGGCCAGATTCACTTAGAATCGCGGCGGCGTAACGTATCCTAGTTACGTTACACCGCCGTAATTTTTCATCACAAGTGCCTGATTCACCAAGCACTTGCGATGAAAACCTACGCCGGCGGCCTCCGGTGCAAGGCGGGCCAATTCAAATGGGCGTGTGCCATTTAAATTAGGCGCGCTCCCGCACCGGACCTACCGCGCATGCTCCGTTTCCGAACTCCCGCCTGCTTTGCCCAAAGTGACGTAATTTTTATTCCCGGACGGCTTACGCAAACAACGTTATTTTTTAAATTTCGACTCGGGAACGACGGCCATACTTTACACAGCAATACGATTGCTGTGTAGAGTTAAGGCACCAAAAAAAACTTGCGACTGGAAACTAGACTAGCGGCGACGTAGCGAACGCGAAAAACCGTTGGGGATCGCCGTAACTCCTAATTTGCATACCCGACGCTGGTTTACGACGCGAACTCCCCCCAGCGGCGGCCGCGGTATTGCATCTTAAGATCCGACAGTGTAAAACAATTACACCTGTCGGATCTTATGGCTATCTATGCGTAACTGATTCTATGAATCAGTCGCATAGATAGAAACAGAGATACGACGGCGTATCAGGAGATACGCCGTCGTATCTCATTTGTGAATCTGGCCCATAGTTCCTAATTTTTATTGCTATAACAGTAAAGAGCCCTTTAAGTAGATATTAATGCTTTCTTCTGAAAAATATGGGCTGCTATTTAATAAAACAATTCTCCTAAATAATCATGTTTTAATATTTATTTGTATTTTTTGGTAATGATGGGCCAGATTCACGTAGAATTCCGGCGGCGTAACGTATTGCATTTACGTTACACCGCCGCAAGTTTTATGGGCAAGTGCTTGATTCACAAAGCACTTGCCTGTAAACTTGCGGCGGCGTAGCGTAAATCCGTCCGGCGCAAGCCCGCCTAATTCAAATGGGGCGTGTATCATTTAAATTAGGCGCGTTCCCGCGCCGAACGTACTGCGCATGCTCCGTTTTGAAATTTCCCGCTGTGCTTTGCGCGAAATGACGTCGCACCGACGTCATTTTTTGAACGTTGACGTGAGTTACGTCCTTTCCTATTCACGGACGACTTACGCAAAAACAAAATTGAAATTTGACGCGGGAACAATGGCCATACTTTATCATGGCAAGTCTAAAGATAGGCCACGAAATACCAGCTTTAACTATACGCCGGGAAAAGCCAACTAGCGACGACGTAAGAGAATGCGACGGCTGCGCGTACCTTCGTGAATCGCCGTAAACAACTAATTAGCATACCCGACGCGGAAAACGACGCAAAAACCACCCAGCGGGCGCCGAAGTATTACACCTACGATCCGAAGGCGTATAAAGCCGTACGCCTGTCGGATCGAAGCCAGAAGCCGTCGTATCTTGGTTTGAGGAGTCAAACTAAAGATACGATGCGGCAAATTTGAAAGTACGCCGGAGTATCAGCAGATACTCCGGCGTACTTCTTCTCTGAATCTGGCCCGATATGTCTGCAATTCTCTGCTTTATCCCCATAATATTTAGTCTCCCGAGCTTTCAGCAGTTATTTGTTATTTTTTTATATTCATTTAATTCATTATAGTCGGGTCAAGGCATAGCAGGGAGAAAACCTAGGCAGGCTGCAGCAAAAATGAATGAAGTTTAATAAAATACTTCTCTTTTTTTAAGTTCACCTGTTTATAGACTCAGTGATGTTATCACTGCATCTTTCTGCCAGTCCTGTGTTTTTTTTCAAGCCCATAAGTACAAAGCAGCTGGTAAGTAAGCTGGTAAGCCATAAATAGCTGGTAATTATTAAAAATGTATTCCGATAAAAATGCCATTAAATGTTATATAATATTTGAGTAAAAAAAATTGTTGCCCGGAAGGATAAAATAATACCTCTTCTAGCAGCCATCTCAGAGTAACTGAAGTAGGGCCTGTGCACTGCTGGAAAAAGCTTACAACTATAGTATGAGATGTGGGCATTCCTGTAAGGACTTTTTTTAAATTCAATTCAGCCATGAAAATGCCCACAATTATGAAGAACAAACATATGATCATATGGGGGATATGATCAACATGTACAAATATATAAGAGGTCCATACAGTGAACTTGGTGTTGATTTATTCACTTTACGGTCAACACTGAGGACAAGGGGGCACTCTTTACATCTAGAGGAAAAGAGATTTCATATTCAAATACGGAAAGGTTTCTTCACAGTAAGAGCTGTGAAAATGTGGAACAGACTCCCTCCAGAGGTGGTTCTGGCCAGCTCAGTAGATTGCTTTAAGAAAGGCCTGGATTCTTTCCTAAATGTACATAATATAACTGAGTACTAAGATTTGTAGGTAAAGTTGATCCAGGGTAAATCCGATTGCCTCTCGGGGGATCAGGAAGGATTTTTTTCCCCTGCTGTAGCAAATTGGATCATGCTCTGCTGTTTTTTTTGCCTTCCTCTGGATCAACTGTGGGTATGGAGTTGGGTGTATGGGATTGTACTTTGTTTTTTATTTTATTTGTTTATTTTTTTTGTGGTTGAACTGGATGGACTTGTGTCTTTTTTCAACATGACTAACTATGTAACTATAACATGCCTGCCCACTTGTGACACAGTTGTTTAATATCTGTTTTTTTTATCGGACCTCTTGCTTGACGGCCTGGAGCTCCTTCTTGTGTGCGGCCTCCACACGTCCAACCAGGGCCTCATTGTCCGCCTTGGTCAGCAGGGCCTGTAGAATGGCTTTCAATTCCGCATCCGCCCGGTAAGTCTGTGGCAGGTGTGGTGAGCTCCTTGGGTCATTGGATGAAGCTGGCGGGGAGTTGGGGTACAACACTGGGCTCATGGAGAAGTAGGGATAACATTCAAGGATATTTAAACAGTCATTGAAGCAGTGTACTTGAGCTCATATGCATCTAACAGATAAACAATTTACAATCAAGGGCCTCTAGGAGCATGGCAGTTTTGGAGAAAAGATTTACAGCAAGTAGCCTAGGTAAAGGCATGGATCTAGGCAAGCATTTGAGCCAACAAAAGTGAAAAAAAATCTAAATTACCTAGTATTGGTTTTAATAGGAAAGAGTGACAGAACATAGGAGAGTAGAGAGGAGGGAAGGAAAGGGGTGGGGATAAGGATAAAGGGTGGGAGAGAGTTGATTGCTGGTAGTTAGGTTAACTTTAATAACGTAAACATACAAGTAGGGTCAGTAATGGCGTACACATTGCTATATGTACAGATTTTGCATTGATTAAGATTAATCAGCCTTGATTGACTGGGTGTCCTGTAGGACCGTAGACATGATATCTTTGTAGCAAGGGGTGTATGTGAATTTAATCCAAGGGGTTCAGATTAAGGTATGGCATTTAGTGTTTCCTCTGGCAATGTGAGTGAGGTCTTCTATGAAACACACCTCTGTGACCTTTTGTAGCCAATTCTTCATGGATGGGATTGTAGGTTGGCCCCAGAGAGTGGGTATGAGAGTCTTAGCTGTATTTAACAGGTGAGGGATGAGTGAGTGGCTCTTGAGTGGCGTGCAAGAGTCCATAGGTTGTGAGGAAGGTTAATGTCTGTTATCCGATATATCAGATTGAGAATATTGGTCCAAAAAGGGCAGATTAGAGGGCAGGTCCACCAAATGTGAGGGTGGGTAGCGTTGTTCCCACAGTTCCTCCAACATGATGGGGAACTGTAGGGGAACATTTGGTGCAGTTTGGATGAGGTGTAGTGCCACCCAAAGCTAATGAGGAGACATGCGCCAGTTGTAGGATTTTATCCTTTTTCTTGTTTGTGAGAGTGGATTCAAGATCAGATTCCCATTTAGCAAGAAAAGCCGGGTATGAAGGGCTTTGTAGGTCGATGAGGTCTTTATAAAACTGTGAAATACAGTGTAGTGGAGGGTCCTTGTGGTTGAACAGGGATTCAATTTCATTTAGATCCTGTATACCTCGTAGTGGCTGAGGGAACGTCAGGAGGAAGCGTTGTATCTCCATTTGTCCATTAATGTGATGGGTTTTGGGCCCAAAATCTCAGACAGCGGCTTGAGGGTGTTTGAATGGAGAATATGATGAAGCACAAAGGGTTCTCCTGATGTCCAAGATTTCAGATCCATGGAACCGGGTACAAAGTGGTTATGGTGTAGGAGTGGCATCAGGGGGGAGTCATATGACCAAGAAAGGTTTTTGTGTAGCGCATGCCCACGAGTCAAGGGAAGATGTGGTGAGGCATTCAGAGTGAAATTTCTGGAGGAGCGGGGTATCCAGGGGCAACTGATAGGTCTGAATCACTTAAGGCATATTCCAATTTTACTCACAATTTAGAGGCATTAGCGTATTTACAATCTGCTACACGTGACAACACAACAGCATGATAATATGCAGAAAAAATAAGTTGCGCTAAACCATAAGTGAATGTAAATTATCAATTAATATGAATTAATAGTGTTCATAAAGTCCAAAAAATAGTGAAAAATCAAATCAAGTGAGTGAATTGATGAATGATGGTGTAAACGTGACTGGCAAAACAAAAATCCTCCACCGGTGCAATAAATGAATGTCTATGCGCTTACCAGAAGGGCAAGCAAACAAGGCTTGCAGCTGGAACCCCCAGCAAGGGTCTTTAACAGAAACTGCCGCTAG
Source organism: Rana temporaria (assembly GCF_905171775.1). Classification (NCBI taxonomy): domain Eukaryota; kingdom Metazoa; phylum Chordata; class Amphibia; order Anura; family Ranidae; genus Rana; species Rana temporaria. Next base: position 72,936,217 of record NC_053495.1, read on the forward strand.
TAGTCCGGATGGTATTCCTCCAGTGATATGGATAGATAAGATCCGAAGAGCATGGAAAAAATATATACAGCATATGGTGATGTACCGCAATAAAAATGAAAAAATAGGCACACCAAGGAAAAGCCGCCACCGATAGATATCACCGAATAAGGGGGACTCTTACCAGATGTAAAACAATAGAATGCTTGTGGCCAAACCCAGCCAGGGCCTTTAAGGGGTTAACTCCAAACACACCAGCCAGTATTAACGACTCTCTCAAGCAGCCACAGCAGAGTATGTCACCAAAAGGAAAAATGAGATCCACATAGTGATGTACCGCAGATAAAACGATTTAATAAGGTAGATTGCACTTACATAAAAAAGGAGTACATTCAGCATTTAAAAATTTCGAGCCGGCCGGCTACAACGAACGCCCGTCCTTCGGGACCTAGACGCAGCACGTCAAAGCGTCTCCTCCTCCCGACGTACGTTTCGTCAGTATGTGACGTCGTCTGGGGAACGGGCGACGCAATGACGTGTCGCGCTTAAATACACAATAATAAAACCAAGCCTCGACATGGATACACTCCGGGCTATCACGCGGCCAGATTCAACCAATCGCGGGAGCCACCAATCTTAGCGAGACGGATGCTGTATAGACGCCGCAGAGAATTCATTATAGCATCTATGCAGCATTCGATATTAAGAGCAGGGTAATAAAAATACGAATACAAAATAACAGGGATGTATACATTCTCGAGTCGAGCCAACCACTATGGCCCAAAACGGAGTGCCAATTATCTCACATTGATTAAATGGAGCCCAGAAGCATATATAAAGAATTTAACCAGCAAAAATAAATTATAAATTGCTTTCTTGATAAAAAATATGTCAATCAAATAATATAGCAACAGATATATAAAGGGGAATCAGCCTCAATGCTTATTGATTAGTAAGATAGCCACCAAAGGTAAATATCAAAAAGCCCTTGTTGTACGATACAAGAACTTACTTCGAGGGCCCCAACATAAAAAATAAATACAAGAATAAAAATAGATAAAAAAGGAATTGTGTATTTAAGCGCGACACGTCATTGCGTCGCCCGTTCCCCAGACGACGTCACATACTGACGAAACGTACGTCGGGAGGAGGAGACGCTTTGATGTGCTGCGTCTAGGTCCCGAAGGACGGGCGTTCGTTGTAGCCGGCCGGCTCGAAATTTTTAAATGCTGAATGTACTCCTTTTTTATGTAAGTGCAATCTACCTTATTAAATCGTTTTATCTGCGGTACATCACTATGTGGATCTCATTTTTCCTTTTGGTGACATACTCTGCTGTGGCTGTTTGAGAGAGTCGTTAATACTGGCTGGTGTGTTTGGAGTTAACCCCTTAAAGGCCCTGGCTGGGTTTGGCCACAAGCATTCTATTGTTTTACATCTGGTAAGAGTCCCCCTTATTCGGTGATATCTATCGGTGGCGGCTTTTCCTTGGTGTGCCTATTTTTTCATTTTTATTGCGGTACATCACCATATGCTGTATATATTTTTTCCATGCTCTTCGGATCTTATCTATCCATATCACTGGAGGAATACCATCCGGACTACTAGCGGCAGTTTCTGTTAAAGCGGGAGTTCACCCATTTGTAAAAAAAAAAAATTTCTCCCCTTAGCTTCCTGCTCGTTCGGTCTAGGGGAATCGGCTATTTGTATTAAAATATGAGCAGTACTTACCCGTTTTCGAGCTGCATCTTCTTCCGTCGCTTCCGGGTATGGGTCTTCGGGAGCGGGCGTTCCTTCTTGATTGACAGCCTTCCGAGAGGCTTCCGACGGTCGCATCCATCGCGTCACTCGTAGCCGAAAGAAGCCGAACGTCGGTGCGGCTCTATACTGCGCCTGCGCACCGACGTTCGGCTTCTTTCGGAAAATCGTGACGCGATGGATGCGACCGTCGGAAGCCTCTCGGAAAGCCTGTCAATCAAGAAGGAACGCCCATTCCCGAAGCCCATACCCGGAAGCGACGGAGAGGATGCATCTCGTAAACGGGTAAGTACTGCACATATTTTAAAATAAATAGCCGATTCCCCTAGTAAAAACGAGCAGGAATCTAAGGGGGAAAAGTGCCCTCTAAGGGTGAACCCCCGCTTTAAAGACCCTTGCTGGGGGTTCCAGCTGCAAGCCTTGTTTGCTTGCCCTTCTGGTAAGCGCATAGACATTCATTTATTGCACCGGTGGAGGATTTTTGTTTTGCCAGTCACGTTTACACCATCATTCATCAATTCACTCACTTGATTTGATTTTTCACAATTTTTTTGACTTTATGAACACTATTAATTCATATTAATTGATAATTTACATTCACTTATGGTTTAGCGCAACTTATTTTTTCTGTTTATTGTTTGTATATTGTGCGTATATCACAATTTTTGTTGCAGCTTATTTATTTATTTTCTGTTTATTTAGTTAGTTAGCGCAGTATCATATTTTTTCTTGTCCTTTTGCTATATACCTAGTTACTGCAGCTTTTTGTTTTATTTTTATTTTATATATTATTATTTTTATTATGGATGTTTTTGATTATAGGGCTTCCAAAAAGGTTGATACCTCAGGGGTTTTTGAGTCATATAAAAATGATGAGGGTGACCTAATCGGTATTTTTACTAGACTCAAAAATTTAACCATTTCAGAAACTCATACTCAGTGGGACATAGCTTACTTGGAGACCTATGTTAAAGAAAATATGGTCCCACGCAGCCTTAGATGGGAAGTTGCACCCCAAAAAGGTGACACACAGCTTGATGATTGGTTCAAATATTTTAATGATGCTGGGGTCAAGTTTCTCTGCTTTTTGATCGCTAGAAAGCGTGTTAAACTCACCAGACTAGATGAGGAGATCAAAGCTATTGCAGAAAAACTTGTCCCTTTACGAGAGTCAGCAGAATATAAAGACAATTCAGAGTCTCTTTCTAAATTTCTGGAGAAAGAAGAGAGGGACCAGAAAAATAAGAAAAAAAAGAAATATAATAGAGATCTCTCAGATTATCATATTGGGGAGGTTTTCTCTTGGCAAAAGAAATTATTGGAGGAAAATAGGATTAGGAATGCGGAAGCGGAGATGGAAACCAATCAGTTACAGGCATCTACTTCGGCTATCCACCTTGCTGAAATTCAACCTTTGATAAAGGGTCGTTCCACCTTTCAGGGTGCCAGGAGAAGGGGCTCACATTCATCCCCCTTTAGAGCACCCAACCATGGTAGGGGAGGTTCTTCGCAGTCACATTCACAACCTCTTCCACCTAGAAATTTTAAACCATCTCATGGCCCAGGTAGGGGTGGTAACCGGGGTAACTCTTATCCCAATCAGGGGCGACCACCCTCAACCTATTCTCAAGGCTATCCACAATACACTAGTGGCCCACCACCCCTCCCATTCTTTCCTCCTTCTCAGGGTTTTCCTTATTTTCAACCCCCTAATTATGCTCATCATGCTGGCTTAAGTCAATATAATCCACCAAACACCCAGGATAAGGACTTCTCTTATCAGGTAGATACACAAAATCGCTTTTACCCCCTCCGTGACAAAGAGGGACCTAGCCATTATTTTGGAAGGAATAATGGCAATTATCCTTTGCAAGGAAGTTTGTCTGAGGTTGTTAACATTGCCTACCCTCAGATTAGTGCGGGCTCCTCTGGCCCTACGCCCCAACAGTGGGGTTTTCACAGGCCCAGCCAGGGCGTGAAACGTGCAGGCGATACAGGAGAGGAGTCAGAGGAGGGCGAAGGGTACGAGTCAAAAAGGCAAAAGTTTTAGCAGGATCAGGAATCTATAACTTGAGTACTGTTGTCTTGAATCAGTCTGAAAAACTTATTTTAGATAAAGGCCTCAAATATGCCCTACCCCGAAAATTGAATACATTTGAAACCTACATTGATATTCATAAGTTTATACGTAAAGTGCATATCAAGAGGTATATGATCACCAATCCTATTTCCAATAGTGAAAACCAATTGGGAGGTTTTGTGCATACTGGTTTATCTAATGCATCCCTATATAATCCTCAACCACTATGGCTCCCGCCATTAAGGTATTTAGAGATGCTCTTCTTAAAGATCTAGAACAACTTCCTGTTAAAAATAGTAAAGTTGACCATGATCTTTTGGCTGGCCTTAATTCTTTATGCGATAACAAAGATATCGTTATTCGGCCTGCCGATAAAGGCGGAGGGATTGTTGTCCTTAACCGATCAGATTATCTTTTGGAAATTAATAGGATTTTGGAGGATCGTGACACTTATACCCCCTTGAAATCCGACCCTAAAAACAAGTATTTGGAACAACTTGATCGCATTGTAAAAAATGGCTTTAGGGAAGGCATCATTACTAAAAAGGAGAGGGCCTACTTGGTCCCCTTGGCTCCTAGAATGCCAATCATTTATTACCTCCCTAAGATTCATAAAAGTCAAACCTGCCCCCCGGGACGCCCCATAGTGAGTGGGATTGATTCCCTCACTTCCCGGGTGGGCAGGTATATAGACTTTTTCCTTCAGCCGTTAGTGGCAGCGATGCCATCACTTATTAAAGATTCACGGCACACCATCAATATTTTATCTAGCCTTAAACCATCTCCCAATGTATGGCTTGTCACTGCGGACGTCACATCATTATATACAATAATTCGGCATGACCTAGGATTATTCGCTGTGGAATACTACTTGAGGCGTGATTCGGGGTTGTTTGATGAACAAATCTGTTTCATTTTGGATTTGCTCCATTTTGCAGCCTCTCGTAACTATTTCTGGTTTCAAAACCAGTTTTACCACCAAGATAGAGGTGTGGCGATGGGGGCTAAGTATGCCCCCAGTTTGGCCAACCTCTTTATGGCTTTATGGGAGGAGGATGTCGTCTATGTTAGCCAGACACCACAGCTCAAGCTGTGGAGAAGGTACATCGACGACATCCTCCTCCTATGGGAGGGGTCTCTTGAAGACTTACAAGCCTTCATGGAGCTTTTAAACAACAACTCTAGGGGCATTCATTTAGACTTTGAGGCCAGCCAATCTAGTATTAGTTTTTTAGATTTGAAGATTTCTATTATGGGTAACAAATTTGTTACATCTACTCATTTTAAAAAAACGGACCGCAACTCATATATCCCAGTTGACAGTTGTCATCACAAGTCCTGGCTACAGTCCGTGCCTAAGAGCCAATATTTAAGAATCAGACGCAACTGTACCGATCAGCAGGAATTCGTTAATCAGAGTGGGCTTTTGACCAAAAGGTTCTTAGAAAAAGGTTACTCATTGGGCCCTCTTATGGCCACTTTGGAAGAGGTTAAGGCAATTGATAGAGAAACTCTTCTTATCACAAAACCTCCCAAAGAAAAGAACTTATCTATGGTTCCATTTCTGACTACTTTTTCCACTCAACATCATAGTGTGAAACAACTAGTCAGAAAACATTGGCATATTTTACAAAATGATTCCATACTTGGCCCTGTTTTACCCTCTGTACCACAAGTTATTTTCAGAGGTGTTTCAGCATTGAGGCATAGACTGGCCCCCAACGTCATAGAACCACCTCCTCCGAGGATGACATTTTTGGATTCCTATACAGGGTTTTATCAATGTAGGAACTGCCGTGTGTGCTCCCTTAATGGGTGCACACATAGACGAACTCATGTTTTTACTTCTACATCTACTTCAGAGGAGCATAAGATCAAACCATTTATTACTTGCTCTACTGTAGGGGTAGTTTATTTGCTCCAATGCCCATGTGGGTTGCAATACATTGGCAGAACAAAAAGACCCCTTTCAGTTAGGCTCAATGAGCACATTACCAACATCCTAAATGGATTTGCCAACCATTCAGTGTCTAAACACTATTTATTATCACACAACAAAGACCCCTCCAAAACAGTTTTTTGGGGGATTGACAAGAATGTTATATTCCCCACGGATTAAATGTGGAGGTAGATGTTAACGCATTTATTAATAATGCCTGATTTTTTATTCTAACATTTTTTATTCCATTAAGCCTTTGTAATTTTGTTATATGACAACTTGAGTCGAGCCCATCATAGGCTGTATATTTGTGGACCTCCAATGGGGGGAGCCCCACTATTACATACATACTCTTGAGAATATACTGTTTACTAGTGAATTTATCTCCCTTTAGTATTTCTTCCTATATTATCATATATTTATTTTTTGGTTTGTAGGGGGATGCCTCTTAATAATAAAGGCACACCCGTTAGTAAGGCCATCAAGGAACTTTTTTATCGGCATTTAATATTTCTATTTCTATTTTATTTTTAATTCCTTTTTTATCTATTTTTATTCTTGTATTTATTTTTTATGTTGGGGCCCTCGAAGTAAGTTCTTGTATCGTACAACAAGGGCTTTTTGATATTTACCTTTGGTGGCTATCTTACTAATCAATAAGCATTGAGGCTGATTCCCCTTTATATATCTGTTGCTATATTATTTGATTGACATATTTTTTATCAAGAAAGCAATTTATAATTTATTTTTGCTGGTTAAATTCTTTATATATGCTTCTGGGCTCCATTTAATCAATGTGAGATAATTGGCACTCCGTTTTGGGCCATAGTGGTTGGCTCGACTCGAGAATGTATACATCCCTGTTATTTTGTATTCGTATTTTTATTACCCTGCTCTTAATATCGAATGCTGCATAGATGCTATAATGAATTCTCTGCGGCGTCTATACAGCATCCGTCTCGCTAAGATTGGTGGCTCCCGCGATTGGTTGAATCTGGCCGCGTGATAGCCCGGAGTGTATCCATGTCGAGGCTTGGTTTTATTATTGTGTATTTAAGCGCGACACGTCATTGCGTCGCCCGTTCCCCAGACGACGTCACATACTGACGAAACGTACGTCGGGAGGAGGAGACGCTTTGACGTGCTGCGTCTAGGTCCCGAAGGACGGGCGTTCGTTGTAGCCGGCCGGCTCGAAATTTTTAAATGCTGAATGTACTCCTTTTTTATGTAAGTGCAATCTACCTTATTAAATCGTTTTATCTGCGGTACATCACTATGTGGATCTCATTTTTCCTTTTGGTGACATACTCTGCTGTGGCTGTTTGAGAGAGTCGTTAATACTGGCTGGTGTGTTTGGAGTTAACCCCTTAAAGGCCCTGGCTGGGTTTGGCCACAAGCATTCTATTGTTTTACATCTGGTAAGAGTCCCCCTTATTCGGTGATATCTATCGGTGGCGGCTTTTCCTTGGTGTGCCTATTTTTTCATTTTTATTGCGGTACATCACCATATGCTGTATATATTTTTTCCATGCTCTTCGGATCTTATCTATCCATATCACTGGAGGAATACCATCCGGACTACTAGCGGCAGTTTCTGTTAAAGACCCTTGCTGGGGGTTCCAGCTGCAAGCCTTGTTTGCTTGCCCTTCTGGTAAGCGCATAGACATTCATTTATTGCACCGGTGGAGGATTTTTGTTTTGCCAGTCACGTTTACACCATCATTCATCAATTCACTCACTTGATTTGATTTTTCACTATTTTTTGGACTTTATGAACACTATTAATTCATATTAATTGATAATTTACATTCACTTATGGTTTAGCGCAACTTATTTTTTCTGTTTATTGTTTGTATATTGTGCGTATATCACAATTTTTGTTGCAGCTTATTTATTTATTTTCTGTTTATTTAGTTAGTTAGCGCAGTATCATATTTTTTCTTGTCCTTTAGCATGATAATATGCTTTGATATTTAGTAGAGCTAACTTGGAGTGATAAAGTACTGCTCTGGACACTCTGGGGTGGCTGTCTCTCCAAATGAAGTGGAAGATCATGGTCTGTAGTAAGGTAAATAACCCTATAGGAACACCCAGTGGAATCATTTGGAAAATAAAGAGTATACGGGGCAAAATGTTAATTTTGGTTATATTTATCTTACCTAACTAGGAGTGGGATAGGTTAGAACATTTTGTGAGGTCTTCTCTAATATTATTTTATAAAGGGTGTAACAGGGTACACAACTCTGTGTATGTCAGTGAGAGGTTGGAAAGGGCAGCTTTCCCTGTCTTGGAAAGGGTTAAGCCTGGCTCAACAGGTAAACCTCCTCTCTCACTCTATTAATTAGCCTGCACCTGATAGTGTGGAGGGAGAGTGAGAGCTCAGAGCGAGATCCAGGCTGCACTGGATGGACACAGACTGGAGAGGGTATGCGTATTCATGGAATTAAGGTCTGTCAGAACAATTGCTTATAACGGACTGTGTTTTTTTGTTTGTTTATACTAGAAGTCGGAATAGCCACTCTAGTAAAGCGTAGTGAGGGACGCTCTTGTTTAGTTAGCCTCCTAAGGTGGAGTAGGCCTATTTATTTGTGTTTTTTTCATTGGACGCAATAAAGCTGCATTTATTCGCCATTTCTGTTTAAAGACCAGTGACTTTCCTACAAGGGATATACTTATGTTTGAAAAGGGAATGGAGACTGGAGGTGAGATAAATGCCTAGATATTTCATGCTCTTCTGTTCCCATTGTCACAATGGTACTGATGTGAGCCCACAGTTGAGCAGGTGACACGGGATCCCCCAAGGCGTGGAATCTAAGGGCCAGCTGGTATTCTGCCAGAACCCCCTCACGAGGGTTTGGGCTTAGCTGCGTGCTGACCCCAGGTCACAACTCCCAGGTTCACCCTGCTTGCGAGGAGAGTACCAGAAGACCCAGTCAGACACAGATGGATGGATGAAGCAAAAGGAGAGCTGGATAGCAAGCAAAGGTTGAGGAGGGCAGCAGACAACGTAACCAAGAGAACTATCCGAGTCGGTACACAAGAAATCACTTCACGAGTAGTCAGGAAAAACAGGTAACAGGAAGGGTGCTCAGAAACAAGTGTTGTTCAAGCAACCAGAAACTGGTTTTAGTGAAATTTAAATAGCGTGACACGTGGGGGGCTGGACAGGAAGTAGCATGAAGGAAGGATATATTAAGCAACAGATGAAGCAGGCGACACTCATAGCTGCTGAGTGCAGCCAGAGCTGAACACATGCTTGTGGAACAGGTGCCAGCCGACCTACAGCAGTAAAGGTAAGACACAGATCAGCTCCACAGCTGATCTGTGACAGTGCCCCCCGCTTACGAGGTCCCCCTACACATCTGAGGTCCCCCTACACATCTGGTCACCAAGCATAGGGCTGAGACATCTGCAGCAGGAACCCAAGACCTCTCCTCCAGTCTGTAGCCCTTCCAATCAATCAGATAGAGTAGCTTCCCTCAGGAGTATTTTGAGTCCAATATTTCTTTAATCTCATACTAATCGGTGGTATCAGCCACAGGAGCGGGGCGAGAAGGACGAGAGACATGGAAGGCATTGGGGATCCTGAGATTAGAGGACAGACAGAGCTTGAAAGCAACTGGATTGATCTGACAGAGAATGGGAAAGGGACCAATGAAGCGAGGGGCAAATTTCATTGAGGGCACCCGGAGGCGGATGTGCTTGGTAGAGAGCCAGACTCAATCACCAGGCCGTTTTATGCCTGGAAGCAGCCAAATGAAGATTCTTATGCCGCGTACACACATTTTTCGGCATGAAAAAAACTCTGTTTAAAAAAAATGTAATTTAACCACTTAAGGACCGCCTCCTGCACATATACGTCGGCAGAATGGCATGGCTGGGCACAAGCACGTACAGGTACGTCCTCTTTAAATGCCCAGCTGTGGGTCGCGGGCTCCCGCGACCCGGTCCGAAGCTCTGTGACCGTGACCGCAGGACCCGCGGACCCGATCGCCGCTGAAGTCCCGCAATCGGTCCCCGGAGCTGAAGAACGGGGAGAGCTGTGTGTAAACACAGCTTCCCCGTTCTTCACTGTGGCTCTATCATTGATCGTGTGTTCCCTTATATAGGGAACCACAATCAATGACGTCACACCTACAGCCACACCCCCTACAGTTAGAAACACAGATGAGGTCATACATAACCCCTTCAGCGCCCACTTGTGGTTAACTCCCAAACTGCAATTGTCATTTTCACAGTAAACAATGCATTTTAAATGCATTTTTTGCTGTGAAAATGACAATGGTCCCAAAAATGTGTCAAAGATGTCCGAAGTGTCTGCCATAATTTCATAATAACAGTCACCCAAAAAATTGCTGATCGCCGCCATTAGTAGTAACATTTTTTTTTATAAAAATGCAATAAAACTATCCCCTATTTTGTAAACGCTATAGATTTTGCGCAAACCAACCGATAAACGCTTATTGCGATTTTTTTTTTACCAAAAATTGGTAGAATAATACGTATCGGCCTAAACTGAGGAAAACATAATGTTTTTATATATTTTTGGGGGATATTCATTATAGCAAAAAGTAAAAAATATTGAATTTTTTTCAAAATTGTCGCTCTATTTTTGTTTATAGCGCAAAAAAAACCTTGCAGAGGTGATCAAATACCACCAAAAAAAAGCTCTATTTGTGGGAAAAAAAGGACGTCAATTTTGTTTGGGAGCCATGTCGCACAACCGCGCAATTGCCAGTTAAAGCGACGCAGTGCCGAATCGCAAAAACTGGCCGGGTCCTTTAGCTGCCTAAAGGTCCAGGTCTTAAGTGGTTAAAATGATCGTGTGGGCTTCACATAATTTTTCGGGTTCTGAAAAACGAAAAAAAAAATTCCGAACATGCTGCATTTTTTAACAACGTTTTAAACTATGTCGTTTTTCGGGTTGTAAAAAATAATCGTGTGTGGGCTAAAACGACGGTAAAAACCCGCGCATGCTCAGAAGCAAGTTATGAGACGGGAGCGCTCGTTCTGGTAAAACTACCATTCGTAATGGAGTAAGCACATTCATCACGCTGTAACAGACAGAAAAGCGCAAATCGTCTTTTACTAACACGGAATCCGCTAAAGCAGCCCCAAGGGTGGCGTCATCCGCATGGAACTTCCCATTTATAGTGCCGTCGTACGTGTTGTATGTCACCGCGCTTTTCTAGAGCATTTTTTAAAAACGACGGTGTGTGGGCAAGGTCGTTTTAATGATGAAGTTGGAAAAACTTTTTTTTTTTCATGCCGAAAAATGATCGTGTGTACGCAGCATTAGACTTCTGACCAGATTGAGTTGAAAGTCCTTTGGGTTTCAGCTGCTGCTGGTATGACGGGAGAAATGGGAACAGGGAAGGGAACAAATGGATGCTGCCTGTAAACGGTGAAGAAGGGAAAAGGCAAAAGGTCCACCCAGTCATCTTGGTGGGCTGAGATGAAGGCACAGAGAAAAAGTTCTACATTTTGATTGACACGTTCTATTTGCCCATTGGACTGGGGATGAAAGGCAGAAGAAAAATCCAATTTAATCCCAAAGGATTTGGCCAAGGCTCTCTAAAACCAAGCAGTAAATTGAACTCCTCTGTCAGAGACGATATGTGAAGGCATCCCATGAAGACGAAAGATTTCCTTAATGAAAGTTGTGGCAAGACTGGGAGCAGAAGGTAGGCCTGGGAGAGGGATCAAGTGACACATTTTGGAGAAGCGATCCACCACTACCCAGATGACTGTAGAACCTGTTGAGGGGGGCAGATCCGAGGTCAGGAACTTGTAAGGGCAGAAGCAACCCAGCTGGGGCGGACGTGGAAGACTTGGATAGTACACAAACCTTACAAGCTTGAATGAACTCTTTGACATCCTTACGAAGAGAGGGCCACCAGTAATGACGCTGAAGAAGGTCACAAGTACGAGGTATACCAGGATGTCCAGAGAACTTGGAGTCATGGGCCCACGCAAGGAGTTTGGGACGAATTGTGGGAACTACAAAAGTTTTACCTGGGGGAGGCTGCATAGACCAGAGCTGAGCAGTGGCTAGAATTCCATGCAGAGGTGATTCTCAGAATCGTTGACATCAAAATGACCTGGACAAGGCATCGGCACAAAGGTTTTTGGCACCAGGACGAAAGGTAATGTTGAAGCGGGCGAAAAAGAGGGCCCAGCGAGCTTGGGGTGGGTTCAAGCATTTTGTGGATTGTAAATACTGCAGATTTTTATGATCAGTATAGATGGTAATGCAATGGGGAGAACCCTCTAGTAGATGTCTCCATTCTTAAAGAGCTAGTTTAATAGCCAGTAGCTCACAGTCCCCAATGGTATAGTTCTTTTCCGCATCAGAAAACCATAGATAAGGGTTTCGTGATGTCTGGACGTAGGAGAATTGGGGCGAAGAGGAAGGCATCAATGGCTTCAGGGACCAGAGTCGGGCATTGACACCCTTGCAAGTGAAAGATGTAAGTAGTTATGAATGAATTGGCAATAGTAATTGGTAAAGCCCAAAAAGCATTGGGTGGCTTTAAGACCAGAGGGCTGGGGCCACTCAAAGATGGCCCACAGTTTGGCTGGGTCCATGAGGAGGCCCTGTGATGAGATTATGTAGCCCAGAAATGGAACTTGTGTTTGTTCAAATAGGCACTTCTCTAATTTAGCATATAGACAATTGTCCCGTAGATGCTGTAGCACAGCTTTCACATGGAGACAATGGGTGAGTAAGTCTGGTGAGAAAATGAGAATATCATCCAGATATACAATAACACAGACATTCAGAAGGTCGCGGAAGATCTCATTAACCAAATTTTGGAAGACAGTTGGGGCATTGCATAAGCCAAAGGACATCACAAGATATTCATAATGTCCATCCATGGTGTTAAAGGCAGTCTTCCACTCGTCTCCTTCCCAGATTCTTATTAAATTGTAGGCCCCTCTAAGATCCAATTTGGTAAAAACATGAGAACCTTGCAGCCTGTCAAAGAGTTCTGAAATTAAAGGAAGGGGGTATCGATTCTTCACGGTGATGGCATTAAGGCCCCTGTAGTCAATGCATGGTCGAAGTGAACCATCTTTTTTTCCATACAAAGAAAAACCCAGCTCTGGCAAGTGAGTTGGATTTCCTGATGAAACCCGTTTGCAGGTTTTCCTGAATGTATTCAGACATGGCTTGTGTCTCTGGGATAGATAGAGGGTAGCCTCGGGGAAGAGGGGTCCCTGGTAACAGATCAATGGAGCAGTCATAGTCTCTGTGAGGAGGAATGCAATCAGCGGACTTTTTGAAGAAAACATCTGATTGGACTGATATTGAGAAGGCAACATGGGAGTTGTGGAGGTTTTAGCCAGAGGAATGGAAGGAGGTGGTAGTACCTTGGAGACGCATCGGTGCTGACACTGAGGACCCCAAGCCAATACTTATCCAGAGTTCCAATCAAGATGTGGGGAGTGTTTCTGCAACCATGAAAGACCCAGAATGATGGGACTGGAGGATTTAGGCAGAATTAGGAAAGAGATTTCCTCACCATGCAAAACCCCAATGTGTAACACAATAGGAGGGGTTTTAACTGGATGGGGCTTGTGACAGAACTCACTGTCACTGTGTGTTTTGGAAGGAACTGTGCATGGGCCTCCTACCGACAGACTATGGGCCAGAAGATACTGGAGACCTGAAACTGGCATTGATGTAATGTTACAGTCCTTCTCCCCCATCCCCCCCTCTTGTTGCTGTGTCTAATTGTGTTGATTCATGACACATAGACAATAGCCTGGACTGCAGACGTCTCTCCACAGGGGGTGTGTATTGAGGCTGCCTGCTTATCATAATCTCATTAGGTATTAGGTTTCAATGTACAAATGTTCAGTTCCCATTGGTTGTTGGCTAAGGGGAATGTCCCTAGCTCTGTGTAAAACTGTATGTCTTGGAATTTAATAACCAGTTTAAGCTCTGGATGTTTAACCCTCAACAACTGTGTGGATTGTCTCGTGATTGAGGGATTAAGGGCTGGTTATGGCGACTCTGCAGGCTGTGGGTGCGTTTGGACGAAAGGAGACACAGGTTTGGCGGATGTGCCCACCTGGGGTATCTGAGATCCCTCACAGGGCTCATTGGCAAGAAGGAGCCATCTACTGCAGTCACAGAGAGGGGTATAGCCAGGGCAACAAAGGAAATGCCCAACTCGGAAGCCAAAGATTGTTCATTGAAATTCCCGCTCCAGAGTCCAGGTATGCAGAGAGTTGATAGGCATTTTGAGCCCAATGGATAGACACGGGTACGGTGAAATGAGAGAAGCTGGCAGAATTAAAGGATCAGTGTAGATCACCTCTCTCCGAGTGACCTAGACCCTGGAGTTTCCCGTATGAACTGTACGGGAGTTCAAAAGATGTCCTTTATCACCACAATAAAGGCACAAGCCCAAACCAATGCGCCGGGCACGTTCCTCTGGAGTGAGGCGAGTTCACCCAAGGTTCTTCCAATGTTTGAGAGGTTGAAGACGGAGAGGGTTCCGCAAGTCTTTGGAGTGCCTGTGCTGGACAGCCAGCAGGGGGATGACTGGATCTCTCCAGGGCCCGCTCCTGGAAACTAATGTCTATTTGAATGCTTAATGCGATTAATCATCCAATGTGGTAGGAATGGTGCGTACAGCGAGTTCATCCTTTACACGCTCAGATAGGTCTTGCCAGAAGGTAGCAATAAGAGCCTCATTATTCCATTTGAGTTCAGCGGCCAGAATACGGAATTGAACTGCATATTGACCGACCTGTCATTCCTTGCTGACGACACTCTGCCGGACTCATCAAAAGTTTTCCGGAAAGAATCCAAAAAACCTGGAGGTCAGAGGTGTTATGCCGCATACACACCATCACTTTATGTGATGAAAAAAAACGACATTTTCTGTGAAGTAAAAAACGACGTTTTTGAAACTTCAATTTTCAAAGACAAAGTTGCCTACACACCATCGTTTTTCTCATAATGTTCTAGCAAAGCGAGGTTACGTTCCACCACGTTTTTCCATTGAAGCTCGCTTCATAAGTAGCTTCTGGGCATGCGCGAATGAAAAAACGTCATTTTAAACGACGTTTTTGCTACACACGGTCAATTTCTGTGAAGTAAAAGTTGACGTTTTGAAAAACGACACATAAAATTGAAGCATGCTTCAATTTTTTTTGGTCGTTTTTTAGAAGACATAAAACAACGTTTTCCCCCACACACGGTCAATTAAAGTGACGTTTTTAAAAACGTCATTTTTTTTCATCACATAAAACGACCGTGTGTACGCGGCATTAGAATCGTGTTGTTCCCAAGTTGAGGCCCAAGCTAGTGCATTACCAGAAAGGAGAGAGATGATATATGCGACTTTGGTGCGATCAGTTAGAAAATCGTGGTTGGAAAGTTCAAAGTGGATGGAACACTGATTAATGCAGCCACGACAAGCCTTAGGGTCACCAGAAAAATTAGGTGGTGGTGGTGGCAGATGCAAGCAGGGTTTGCAAAGTGAGGCAGGTAACACGGGAGCAGATGAGACAGAAGCAGGAGCTGAAGAAACTGAAGTTACAGCGACTTGCAGGCGATCCAGTCTGGTGGCAAGATCCTGTAGAAACAGCATTATTATGGCCGACTCTCAGAGGAGCTCATGGCTTGAGCAAACTGTCACAATGGCACTGATGTGAGCCCACAGGCGAGCAGGTGACACAGGATCCCCCAGGGCGTGGAATCTAAGAGCCAGCCGGTATTCTGCCAGGGACCCCCTCACAAGGGTTTGGGCTTAGCTGCGTGTTGACCCCAGGTGACGACCCCCAGGTTCACCCTGCACGCGAGGAGAGTACCAGAAGACCCAGTCAGACACGGATGGATGGATGAAGCAAAAGGAGAGCCAGATAGCGAGCCAAGGTCGGGCGGGCAGCAGACAATGTAATCAGGAGAACTAGCCGAGTCGGTACACAAGAGATCAGTTCACGAGAAGTCAGGTAAAATGGGTAACAAGAAGGGTGCTAAGAAACACAGGTTTTTATATATATTTATTTTATTATGTGTATGTGTGTGTGTGTATATATATATATATATATATATATATATGTATATATGTATGTGTGTGTGTATATATATATATATATATATATATATATATATATATATGTGTGTTATCTGTGTGTGTAAACAGTGTATAGTCATTTGGCAGCCTTCTGCTGCCAAAACACTGTGTTGTTTTTTTTTTTTATTGCTGTCCATAAGTCCCGCCCCCATTATAACACATAGACTATAATGCCGCGTACACACCATCACTTTATGTGATGAAAAAAAGACATTTTTAAAAACGTCAATTTAAATGACTGTGTGTGGGGGAAAACGTTGTTTTATGTCTTGTGAAAAACGACAAAAAAAAAATTGAAGCATGCTTCAATTTTTTGTGTCGTTTTTCAAAACATCGTTTTTTGTTTCACAAAAATTGACTGTGTGTAGCAAAAAACGACGTTTAAAACGACCTTTTTAAACCCGCGCATGCCCAGAAGCTAGTTATGAAGCAAGCTTCAATGGAAAAAAGTGGTGAATGTAACCTCGCTTTGCTAGAGCATTGTGAAAAAACGATGGTGTGTAGGCAACGTAGTTTTTGAAAATTGAAGTTTCAAAAACGTTGTTTTTTACTTCACATCTTGGGTCCTAGTCCATAGTAACGTAGGGTTGTCTTAAGATAATCCCAGTTCACCCTGTCAAATGCCTTTTCAGCATTGGTGGAGAGGAAAAGGGTGGGCTGGGCATATCTACGGACATAGTGGATCAGCGATAGGAATCGCAGGGAGTTATCTCTGGCTTTTCTGTTGGGTATAAAAAACCCATTTGGTCTGCTGTGATCCATCAGGGTAGTCTGTTTGCCATGACTTTGGCGTATAGTTTAGTGTCTATGTGTAATAGTGAAATAGGTCTGTAACTACCACAAAGTGTAGGGGCCTTGGTGGGTTTAGGAATAATGGTTATATGGGCTGAAATGGATTCCAGGCGTAAACCTGAAGTGTGAGAGATTGAGTTGGCATAAGCTGTGATACCTGTAGCGCTAGACAATGATATTCATAATGAAAAGGGTTGAAAAAAAGTGATACATATATGTGTATATAAACAATAATAGTGAAAGATATGGCCCAATTCCACTATCTCGGCGCTATGTGGCTAGAGGTTAATAACAGTGCAGATATGTACCAATATTGATATACCTTCAATATTGATTAAGTAGCTATTTCAAATAAACAAACAATATATCTATAGTAAAAAATTGATAAAATCAATAGAAGTCTTTATCAAAATCATACAGCAGCGCTAATTGTCACTAAAATACTGAATGTGACAACTTTTTTTCATGTAAAAAATATATACATTAAAGCGTGAAAGTTCTCCAGAGGTCAAAGGGTGAGATAAAGTTCAGTGGTGAAGGTGTTCATAAGCAAATGTTCAGCTATCCGCAGCTGGTGATATCACACGTGCCAAATCCACCTGTCCACCGTCTCCCGTGCCAATGTCCCCTCAAGGGGATCTACTCAACAGAAAGTAGATTTATTCAACCTCTGAACATCAAATCCTTAGATCATCTCCACCTCCAAAGTGAGCTGCGACCTGTCCAGAGTGTTATTCGCCTTGTGTCCACCAGATGTCAGAATGCCCGAAAATAAAAGGACTTGATATGGTGTAATATCGTTTAAACACTTTATTTAACACACTGTGCCAGTGCACTTAAAATAACAGCATTCGTTTTTTTAAATTATATAAATGCAGCACACATTTGGGCTGGTTCCAGCTCACAGTGGGGTTGCCAAAGATCGTGTTTGTCCACGTCCACCGCTATCACAACCTACCTCTGTCCCCGCACACTGGAGCGTTGATGGAACACAGCGCACAGTGTAAAGCTGCCTGTGTGTCGTGAAGTCACGCCCTGACGTTTCGTCTTTCGAGTTCCTCTGAGGGCGTGGCCTCCCGACGTGTCCACACAGCTTAAATTACATAGTAATTTACATAGTTAGTCAGGTTGAAAAAAGACACAAGTCCATCCAGTTCAACCACAAAAAAATAAACAAACAAAATAAAAAACACAATACAATCCCATACACCCAACTCCATACCCACAGTTGATCCAGAGGAAGGCAAAAAACCCCAGCAGAGCATGATCCAATTTGCTACAGCAGGGGAAAAAATTCCCTCCTGATCCCCCGAGAGGCAATCGGATTTACCCTGAATCAACTTTACCTACAAATCTTAGTACTCAGTTATTTTATGTACATTTAGGAAATAATCCAGGCCTTTCCTAAAGCAATCTACTGAGCTGGCCAGAACCACCTCTGGAGGGAGTCTGTTCCACATTTTCATAGCTCTTACTGTGAAAAAACCTTTCCGTATTTGGAGGTGAAATCTCTTTTCCTCTAGACGTAAAGAGTGCCCCCTTGTCCTCAGTGTTGACCGTAAAGTGAATAACTCAACACCAAGTACACTGTATGGACCTCTTATATATTTGTACATGTTGATCATATCCCCCTAATTCTCCTCTTCTCAAGAGTGAATAGATTTAGTTCTTCTAATCTTTCCTCATAGCTGAGCTCCTCCATGCCTCTTATCAGTTTGGTTGCTCTTCTCTGCACTTTCTCCAGTTCTCCGATATCCTTTTTGAGAACTGGTGCCCAAAACTGAACTGCATATTCCAGATGAAGTCTTACTAATGATTTGTACAGGGGCAAAATTATATCTCTGTCTCTGGAGTCCATACCTCTCTTAATACAAGAAAGGACTTTGCTCGCTTTGGAAACCGCAGCTTGGCATTGCATGCCATTATTGAGCTTATGATCAACTAAAACCCCCAGATCCTTCTCCACTACAGATCCCCCCAGTTGTACTCCCCCTAGTATGTATGATGCATGCATATTCTTAGTCCCTAAGTGCATAACTTTACATTTATCAACATTAAACCTCATCTGCCACTCAGTCGCCCAATTAGACAGAGCATTGAGGTCGGCTTGTAAATTGGCGACATCTTGCAAGGACGTTATTCCACTGCATAGCTTGGTGTCATCTGCAAAGACAGAAATGTCACTTTTGATCTCAGACCCAATATCATTTATAAATATATTGAAAAGTAAGGGTCCCAGCACTGAACCTTGGGGTACACCACTGATAACATTGGACCATTCAGAGTAAGAATCATTAACCACGACTCTCTGAATTCTGTCTTTCAGCCAGTTTTCTATCCATTTACAAACTGATATATCCAATCCTGTAGACCTTACCTCAGGCCCCATACACACGATAGAATTTATCCGCAGATACGGTTCAGCGGACCGTATCCGCGGATAAATCCTCTCTAAGATTTCAGAGGATTTCAATGCGATGGCGTGTACACACCATCGCATTGAAATCCGCGCTGAAATCCTCTGCCGATGACGTGTCGCGCCGTAGCCGCTATTATGACGCGGCGACGGGCGCGACGCTGTCATATAAGGAATTCCACGCATGCGTCTATTCATTACGGCGCGTGCGGGGAATCCCTTTGGACGGATGGATCCGGTAAGTCTGTACAGACGAGCGGATCCATCCGTTGGAATGGATTCCAGCAGATAGATATTCTGTGCATGTCGACAAATATTTATCTGCTGGAAATCCATTCCAGGGGAGATTTATCTGCGGATAAATATCCGTTGGCGTGTACACACCATAGGATCTATCCGCAGAAACCCATTTGATGGGATTTATCTGCGGATAGATTCTATGGTGTGTATGGGGCCTCACACATGAGCCGTGTGTGCGGAACTGTATCGAACGCTTTTGCAAAATCCAAATATATCACGTCCACAGCCACCCCTCTGTCCAGGGTTTTACTTACCTCTTCATAAAAGGAAATCAGGTTTGTCTGACAACTTCTGTCTTTCATGAATCCATGTTGTCTGCTGCTTAAATCGTTTTTTTCCAGCAAGAACTCATCCATGTGGTCTTTTATTAAACATTCCAGTATCTTCCCAACTATAGAAGTTAGACTAACAGGTCTATAGTTACTTGGTAAAGACTTTGTTCCCTTTTTAAATATAGGCACCACATTGGCTCTACGCCAATCCAGTGATACTATTCCTGTCATTAATGAGTCCCTAAATATTAGATACAGTGGCTTTGAAATGACAGAGCTCAACTCACCTAGGATCCGTGGGTGGATGCCATCAGGTCCAGGTGCTTTATCCACCTTTATTCTGTCTAAATATTTCTGGACCATATCACTTTTGAGCCATTGTGGATTTGGGGCTGTGTCACTCCCACCCCCAAATTGCGATCCAACTGGGTGAGCCGCGCCTACAGCATTTAACCCCTCGTATCCACACCATCTCTCCCAGGAACCCGGGAGGATACGTAGAGGATTCATTCACTGGGGACATGCTTGCAACGATCATATGTGCTCAAAACACCAGCGATCCTGACCGCATACAATAGGCTTATATTAGCATTCTGAAACAATCCCCAAAAATCACTCTGACATATAATTTAATACATATGGGGATAAAACAAACGATAATTGTCATTTCAAGAACATAATTGAAAGGACTGTAAAAAACATTTTTTCTGCACATTTCATTATATGATCGGCCATCACCAGGCGTAATATATAATTACTATATATATATATATATATATACCGGAACTCATGTAATCTAGATGGGTTCCTGAATCATAATATTTATATATTCCTAAATAAAATCCAAATCACTCAATTAAAAGCCATCGGGAAGTGTGCAAAATAAATGATCAGCTAATATTTTTAAGACATCAGCGGATATGTTTTTAAAATTCATCAAATTACAAATCAATATAATAAATAATCCAGATCCAAAAATTAATCATTTTAAATATTTTCAAAAAAAAGCTGCATAAAGAATAAAATATATATATATATATATATATATATATATATATATATATATATATATATATATATATATATATATATATATATATATATATATATATATATATATATATATATATTTATCTCAAATTTTTCTTATATTCCAGGTTATATTCAATTATTCTAAAATGCACAATTCTAAAATAAATAATCCTAAAAAAGGAAAAGAAAAGAAAGGAAAAACGTGGAAGACCACTAGGGGGAGCCATACAAAGTCCATACTGTCTCTATTTTCAAAGGAAGCACTAATCCTAAAACCACAGTTATTTCTATTATAAATCACTTATAAAGCAGTTAATATCCAGCTCTACATTTAACCCTTTTGGGGTGGGTGTATCTAATAAATATATCCACAGTTTTTCATGCTGGGATAATTCTCTGATCATATTATTTCCTCTCCATGCTGATTTAATTAAATCAATACCCCAAAATTTCAACCCCAAAGGGTCTTGTCTGTGGTGTATTTTAAAATGGAGCGAGACATTGTGGTCCTCGTAGCCGATCCTAATATTTTTAATATGTTCACCAATTCTGACTTTTAAACGTCTTTTGGTTCGGCCGACATACATAAGTCCACATGGACAACATAAGACATATACCACATGTGTGACATTGCACGTGATAAACTCCTTTAATATTGAACTCTTTATCATTAACTGTAGACTTAAAATTGGCTATGCCTCTCATAGGTTCTGAAACCGATTTACAGCATTTGCACTTCCGGCACGCATAGAAACCCTTTTGATCCCAAAAAGTTACCGTTTTCTTAGGTTGGTCCAATACTTTTTTCACGACCTTGTCCCCTATGCTGGGTGCTTTTCGGTAGATGAATTTAGGATTTCCTGGAAGTGCAGGTTTCAAAGTTTTATCAAGGCAAAGTACATGCCAATGATTCTGGAGTATGGCTTCCACTTCTTTGTATTGCGCATGGAAGGAGGATATAAAGCTCCATTCATGATCCTTGAAATTAGTGGTCTTAACAACAGCTTTAAGGACTTCTGCTCGTGGAATTAATTTAATCTCTTCAGATATTGAATCTAATTTTTGCACGTCATAGCCCTTTTCTCTGAATCTACTTTTCAAGATCTCAGATTGGGAGTCGAACAATTTCTCTTTACCAGCATTAGTTGACCCTTCGGTATGTTTTGTAACCACGCCGGATGATGGACACTCTGTATTGGTAAAAAACTATTGCGGTCTGTGGGTTTAAAATAAACTTTCGTTTCTAAAATATCTTAATTTCTATAGATGCTTACATCCAAAAAAATCAGTTTTCTCTTGGCTATATTGACTAGTTAGTTTAATGTTGTTTGAATTTAGATTGAGGAAGTCTAAAAATTCACCCAAAGAAGATTCGGGTCCTTCCCATAAAAACAACACGTCATCAATAAAACGCCTGTAAAATAATAGTTCAGTTCTCCGATTAGAAAAAATATATTTGTCTTCCCACTCACCCATAAAAAATTTGGCGATGCTCGGTGCGAATTTAGCGCCCATCGCCACACCTTTCTTCTGTGTATAAAAACAACTAGCCAACCAAAAAATAATTATGTGATAGACAAAAATCTAAAACATCCCTTAAAAACACCTTCTGATGATGTGGTAGATCATCCCTTTGGCTTAAAGTCCAATTAAGGGCTAATAGCGCGTCGTCATGTTGTATTACGGTATATAATAAGGTCACATCAGAGGTTACTAAAAAGACTTCACTCTTCCCTGTTAGTTTTACGTCTTGTAAGGCTTGTAAAAGATCCTTAGTGTCCCTCAAATAGGCTTTAGTAGTCTGGACACTTTTCTGTAAAAATTGGTCCAGATATTGTCCTAGCCTAGAGGTCACAGAGCCTATGCCATTTACAATGGGCCTGGCAGGGGGGTTAAGAGGGTCTTTGTGTATTTTAGGGAGTGTATAGATAGTGGGGATGCGAATGCTGCTCTGTATTAAGTATCTTTCCCTAGTCGTCTTCCAGGACAGCCCTTGAGAGATGGAGTCTCCTCCCATCGACACAGGAAACACGTTACCAGCAGTTCAAAAGGCGGTCCCTCAGGTCCCTGGCCAGTCTTTTTGTTTCCTCCGTCGGAGGAACATGTTACTTTAAAGCAGTGTTTCTCAATTCCAGTCCTCAGGCCCCCCCAACAGGTCAGGTTTTCAGGATTTCCCTCAGATGAAAAGGCTGTGGTGATTACTAAGGCAGTGAAACTGATCAAATCACCTGTGCAAAATAATGGAAATCCTGAAAACCTGACCTGTTGGGGGGGCCTGAGGACTGGAATTGAGAAACACTGCTTTAAAGGAACATCGTTTTTGACTACTTCTCTCAGGGGCTCTCCTGAAGGGAATAGGGGGCACACAGGGGACTGGGTCTTTTCTGTATGTGCCCCGAGAGTCTCACCTTTAATTGGTGTAAGGCACGGGTACCGTCCAGCTTGAGGAGCCGACCCGTTTTCCTTCCTCTTCCCGGTGCCGATGCAGGTCTGTGGCAGAATGGCGTGGTTCCCCCCCAGAACGGCAGGATTCGAAAATTTGCGCCGTTCAGTGGGGACAGAGACACCGTTGCGTCACTTCCGCCGGAACCGCGTCATAGCTGAGCGCCGAGACTTCCTGTTCCGGGTCTTCATGAGGCACAAGGGGAAGAGAAAAAGCCACGCTGATCCTGCATATCCCGGCCTGCCTCCAGCTGTAACGGACAAACGGCGGGATCGGAGAAGGGACCGACCATGGAGGCGCAATCCCTATTCGCTCCGGAGGACGCAGGCACCAGCATTTCCCAGGTAGGCTGCCGGGCATGTACTCAGGGGGAACTACTAGGCATGTTTGGTGACTGGGTGTGCTCCATGGGGGGTCACATCCCAGGGGGACTGTTCCTTTGGTGGTGGTAGCACTGGTGTATCCCTCAGTGAGGGTAATTCCTTAGGAAGTTTTTTCTTTTATTCTAGGTTAAAGATGCCACAAAGGAAGATAGATCTGGACTTAAAAAGTGTCCAAACTGTGGTAGCAAGTTGTCCTCTGGCTACGATAAATCTTTGTGTAAACAATGTATTGCAAAACTGTTAAAGTCTGAGGCAGATTCGCCAGTAGTTAAATTTCTGGGGTCTTTCAAAGAGGAAATGGCATCTACTTTTCAGTCCCTTAGAGATTTGATTGCAAATGTTAGCACAGTTGCTGCCACCAGTGGTTCTAATACTGCTTCCCCTTCTCCAAGTCCCACTATGCCTAGTTCAGGGGAGCCCCGTAGGGAAAGGGAGCATAGCCCCGAGTTAGCTAGAGCTGAAACCTCCGCAGCAGATTCAGATCAGGAGGAAAATCAGGTCGCAGCTAAAAGAGTGTCTAAATACAAACTATCTGTTGAAGAAGTAGATGATTTGTTAGGTGCCATATATGGTACACTAGATATTGAGGAGGAGGAATCTCAGTTATCTAGACATGACACAATGTATGCTGCCTTAGGGAGGAAAAAATCCAGGGTTTTTCCCATCCATGAAGTCCTGTCTGACATGGTACACAAAGAGTGGGCGGAGCCAGATAAAAAAACGTTTTTTCCAAATTCCCTTAAAAGGAGGTTCCCCTTTGACGAGAACCCAGAGGCAGTCTGGAACAAGGTTCCTAAACTAGATGCACCATTATCTAAAGTATCCAAGCAGTCAGATCTGGCCTTCGAGGATATGGGGCATTTGAAAGATCCAATGGACAGGAAGACTGACATCGTCCTAAAAAGGGCCTGGGATGCCTCAATGGCAGGATTAAAACCTGCAATGGCTACTTCTTGTGTGGCCAAAAATCTAGAGTTTTGGCTATCCCAATTAGAAGAACATCTTAAGGCTGGTACACCTAGGGAGGAACTTCTTAAAACCTTTCCTATGCTTTTTAAAGCAACAGGTTTTATTTCAGATGCAGCTACAGATGCGGTTAAATTTTCAGCCAAATCTGCAGCCCTCTCTGTGTCAGCACGAAGATCCTTATGGTTAAAAACCTGGGCTGGGGATACAGCATCAAAAACCAGGTTATGCATTGTCCCATTCAATGGAGATCTTATTTTTGGCCCAGAATTGGATACCGTCCTAGAAAGGACGGCAGATAAGAAAAAGTCATTTCCCCCTAAAAAGAAAAATTTCTTTCAGAAAAAGTTTTTTCGTTCCCCCAAGGAGCCAGAAAAAACAGGAAAAGATTTCAAACCCAAAAAACATTGGGCAGGCCAAAAAGGCAGGGGGAGAGGGAGCATTCTTTTTAATCGCCCCGGTCCAGACCCCAAACCACAGTGACGCCAAGGTCCCGGTGGGGGGGAGACTAGGAAACTTTCTTCCCCAGTGGAAAAAAGTAACCTCAAACGAATTCGTTCTCAATGTCATCAGGAGAGGTTATGCTCTGGAATTCCACAGCGAGCCACCGTCCAAATTCCTAGTGACAAAGTTACCCAGTCACTCAGAAAAGGCCAAGGCCTTACCTTTACTAATAGGAGACATGGTGGATCAAGAAGTATTGACACCAGTCCCTATTCACGAACAGGGGGAGGGTTTTTACTCTCATATCTTTGTAGTCAAAAAGCCCTCAGGGAGGTTCAGACTAATCATGAACCTGCGACCCCTAAACCTCTCCATCCGTTACAAAAAATTTCGGATGGAGTCCATCTATTCGGTAAAGAATCTTCTGCAGAAAGAAGTATTCATGGCAACCCTGGATTTAAGGGACGCTTACCTTCATATCCCAATAAAGAAGGAATGCCAGAAATTTCTTCGGATGGCGATCCAGATAGACTCAAAAATCTATCATTTCCAATGCAGAGCTCTGCCCTTCGGGCTGTCGTCCTCTCCAAGGATATTTTTAAAAGTCCTAGGAGAAGCACTAGTCCCTCTGAGACTTCAGGCGGTATCAATTATACCATACCTGGACGACTTGCTCCTCACAGCCACCTCAGAGAGGCAACTCTGTCAAGATATAGATCTAACACAACGGAGTCTAAGAAATCTAGGTTGGATAATCAGCCTGAAGAAATCCAAGACAACTCCAACACAGGATATTTTGTACCTGGGTTACAGGATCCTGTCAGTAGAGCAAAAAATCATCCTGCCAGAAGAAAAGATATCCAAGATACATCATCGGATGACTCTTCTTCAAACAAATCACAATTGTACTATAAGAAAAGTCATGTCCGCCTTGGGGCTTATGACATCAGCCATCCCAGCTGTACAATGGGCCAGGTTCAACCAAAGAAGCCTACAAAGCTTTTTATTGGAACAGATAAAAACAAAGGATCTGGAGGATTTAGTGACAATCCCCGACAGGGTGAAACGTTCACTTTGGTGGTGGAAGGACAAAGAGAACCTAAACAAGGGGGTTCTCTGGGTCCCTCCTATCAGGTACATTCTGACCACAGATGCAAGCAACTGGGGCTGGGGAGCTCACCTCAATGCTCTTTGGGTGCAAGGCAAGTGGACTCAAGAAGAAAGGAAGTCTTCCTCCAATTGGAAAGAACTAGTGGCAATCTTGAAGGCTTTACTTGCCTTTCAGGACAAGATACAAGGGCACCATCTCCAAGTCCGTTTGGACAATGTGACGGCAGTAGCTTACGTCAACAAGCAGGGAGGTACCAGGAGCTCTCGCTTAATGACAATAGCAAGACAACTTTTCGAATGGGCAGAAGTTCATTTAATGTCCATCTCTGCAGTTCACCTGAGGGGAGAACAGAACAATACTGCAGATTTTTTGAGCCTACATTTAGTGTCGAATCAGGAATGGTCTCTTCACAAGGAAGCCTTCAGGATCATAACGAGTCAGTGGGGGTACCCAGACATAGACCTGTTCGCAACCAAGGTGAATGCCAAAGTTCAAAATGTTTGCTCTCTGCACCCAGGAGATCATCCTTGGGGAGTAGATGCACTACAATTTCCGTGGACTTTCAATCTAGTTTATGCTTTTCCACCATTACATCTCATTCCAAGAGTATTGTCAAAATTTCTAGTGGAAGAAACATCTCTAATTTTGGTGGCCCCTTTCTGGCCGAAGAGGCCTTGGTTCTAGTGTTGCTCACGAATATTCGCATTGCGAATATTCGGCTCGAATATAGCATATTCGAGTAATCGCGCTATATTTCGAATTTCGCGGTGAATATTCGCAATTCCCAATATTCGATTTTTCCCAATGTTATTTTTAGAACAGATCACATCCTAGATATCTCCATCGACGTCTAAAAGCATTGCTGGTATGATTAGAGACCCTGGGCCGAGTAGCTGAAGCGTTCATTGTATTTTGCCGAAAAATCGCAATGCGATTATTCGGCAATCGCAATATCGCGCGATTATTTTCTTCGCCCCTATCTTCCGCATCAGAGCGATTTTTACAGTTTCATTTTTAAAACAGATCACATCCTAGTGATCTCCATAGACGTCTAAAAGCATTGCTGGTATGATTAGAGACCTTGGGCCGAGTAGCTGAAGCGATCATTTTATATTGCCGAATACTCGCAATGCGAATATTCGGCAATAGGAATATTGCGCGATTATTTTCTCCGCCCTTCTTTTGCATCAGAGCCAATCGGAGTTCTCCTACCACAGTTGTCATAGGTTTGCAACCAATAGGAACCTGCCTGCACGGCCATTATATAGGGTCACTCCCAGCACCATTTCATTGCAGATTCAGAAGATGGCTAGAGAGTGTGGAGACTGTTTCTGTGTTCCTGTGTCTGTGTTCCTGATTGATTGATCTAGCATCATCAGCATTGTGCTGCATTGCTACTTAGTGATTCCAGTGCATATTTTCCAGTTTATCAACTGCTTTTTTCAAAAAAGACAAGACAAGTTTTGTGCTGTGTTGTTCATCTTGTGTTACTGTTTGATCTTGCAGCTTCGCTTTTCAGTGATATTTGCTAGTGATTTCAGTGCACATTTTGCTGAGCTTTTCTAAAAGAGCTTTTCTAAAAGCTAAGTTTTGTGTTGTTCAGGTTAGTTAGATTTCTGTGTAGTAAGTGTACATACTGTTAGTGTACATTTATTTCAGCTAGCTTAGCTTAGTGTGTGTTTAGTGTCTGTGTTTTGTGTTAAAAAAAAAAAAAATATTAGTTAGTGTTTGTTTAGTGCATTTTTTTTTTATTTTGTAGTCCTTGTCTTTGGTGTACTAGTTTTATTATAGTTTAGTAGCTGTCTGTGTACGTCTTTGTCTGCGTGCCTGTCTTTTAAAAAAACACATAAAAAAACATTTTCCTCACATTTCCCCCCCCCAATAAAGTTTACCCCCCCACACACATCAGCAATCATGAGCGGCATCCGTGGCCGTGGCAGCAGGGGTAGGGGAGTTACTCCCAGTGCTGGGTCGCTGCCAGCACGGGGTACCTCTCGTGCCCCTACTAGTGGTAGAGGATCGGGTGCAAGGGGAGTCCGCCTGATCCGGGAGTTCTTTCCATCGGGCAGCCGCCCGATATTGCCATCTCAGGCTGAAGTAGTGGTGGACTACATGGGGCACAGCAGTGCCACTGAGTCGTCGGTCCCGACTCCCAGTAGTACCACCATTACACCGGTGCCTGTAGTACCCCCCCCAGCCCCCAAGAGTCCAGCATTTTACTGTTCGACAGCGACAGTGAGAGGGATCTCTTGGGGGAGGCCATGCATCAGGCAGACCTCCAGCTCTGTCCTGATGGTCAGGACCTTTTTGAAGGGATGGATGAGGAGGATGGGATACCTGCTGGCAGTATCCCAGAGACATCCCTTCAAACTGGTGCTGCTGTTTTGGTGCAGGAAACAGCAGCACCTAGTCAGACCCAGGCGTGGGTGAGGGGACAGCGGAGCCAGGCTAGAGGCTCCATGTCAGTTGGTTCCCTCAGACCAACACATCTCAGCCCTTGGTCTGACATCTCTGGGGGCGAAGAGGGTGACCCATCATGGTTGCCATCTGACGCGTCGGCTCACTGCGTCAGTGACGACGGGGAAGGTAGGCACCCTGGGGAAACGGTGCGCCAGGTCACCACCAGGGAGACCATCGTCAGGGTCTCCACTGGTGATGGCAGCAGGAGGTGTCAGGAGCAGCAGCAGCAGCAGCAGCAGGCAGCTCCACCTGTGCGCACCGAGTCCCAGCAGGTGCAAGTCAGCGTCACCCCATCTGACAGGAGGGCGGCGCTGAAGTCACCTGTCTGGAACTACTTCACCCTGGTGGCAGACAACCCTACCGTGGCCGTCTGCCGGATCTGTAAAGTGAGGGTGAAGAGAGGGAAGTGTTTGGCTCGGGTGGGTACCACAGCCCTGAACCAGCACCTGAGGATAAACCACTGGGGGGTGTTTGACGAGATGAAGCGTGGTGGTGGTAGCAGCGCCACCACCACAAGTGAGCAGGGTACAGCAGCCCCTGCCACAGCTTCATCTCTTTCCAGCAGGTCATGCCCCCCCGCTCCCTCTAGTAGAGGTACTGGTACCGGCAGCCAGACCTCTACTTTGACAGCACCCTCCGCGTCTGTGTCCCGCACTGCCGTCCGGCGCCAGGCATCGATTTCAGACGCCTTTGACCGCACCACTCCCTTCCCCCTGGAGACCGACGTGTGCATTCCCTCAATGGGCTCCTGGCAAGGGTTATTGCCCAACATCTGCTGCCCTTCAACATAGTTGACAGCAACCCCTTCAGGCAGATGTTGGAGCAGGCCCAACCCCAATGGCGTGTCCCCAGCCGCCATTTCTTTGCCAGGACTGGTGTCCCTGCCCTACACCAGCACATTGTGCAGAATGTAACCCTGTCGCTGGATCACGCTGTCAGCGACAGGGTTCATCTGACAATGGATGGCTGGACCAGCAGGCATGGGCAGGGGCGCTACATCAGCTTCATGGCCCATTGGGTTTCCCTCCGAGGCGTCGGTGAGGGATCGGCGGCAACCGATCTTGTGGTGCCGCCCGGGGTGTCCAGGGGAGAACTGCTGGTCTCCCTCAAGCCACTGTCTCCGCAGCTGCTGAGCCTCCCAGCAAGCGCCCCCGTAGCTACTCAAGTGTGGGGCACGTGCGCTGTCAGGCCGTGCTCCAGCTTGTTAGTTTAGGGGACCGGAGACACACTGGACAAGAAGTGCTGAAAGCACTTCAGGCTCAGGTCCAGAAGTGGCTGACACCCCGAAGGCTCCAGGCAGGTATGGTTGTCTGCGATAACGGCAGCAACCTACTCGCCGCCCTCAATGCTGGCAGTCTGACCCACGTGCCCTGTCTGGCACATGTCCTCAACCTGGTGGTGCAGAAGTTCCTGCGCACTTATCCCGGGTTGAGTGACATTGTGCCAAAGGCGCGTAGGATTGCCAGCCACTTCAGGCACTCCCCAACCGCTACCGCGTCCCTGTCCGAGTTGCAGCGGATCAACAGGCTGCCCCTTCACAGGCTGATTGTGGACAGTGTGACGCGGTGGAACTCCACCCTCCACATGCTGAAGAGGTTGTGGGAGCAGCGAAGGGCGTTGAAGGAGTACCTGATGGACCTAGGCACTGAGAGGGCTTCACTACAACTCCCTTTCATCGCCTGTGCGGAGTGGGGGCAGATACAGCAGGTCTGCCAAGTGTTGTCCTCCTTCGAGCAGGCGACCAAGATGGTCAGCAGTGAGCATGTCGGCCTCAATAACGTGCTGTCAATAGTGTTCATGCTGGAGAGGACACTAGATCGCCTGCTCGAAGCTGGGGAGAGTGACTTGGTGGAGCAGGAGGAGGCAGCAATGCTCCACCGAGACCAGGGCCAGGACGAGGAGGAGGAGGAGGAGGATGATGATGATGAGGAGGAGGTGGTTGCTGGTGTCGTCCCGGAGTCAGGGCCTGGTCAGGAGGGAGAGCCGGTGTTGGGGGCACCGATAGTCCGGGGGTTGGGCATCTCTGAGCATGACCAGTAGCGCCTCAGGGATGAAGAGTCGGACCTCATTGACCTGGGCAGCAGTGAGGAGTCACAGCGGGCTGTGCTCTTCCCCATGGCTGCCCACATGCTGAGATGCCTCAGGAGGGACCCCCGGGGTAAAGACCATCAAGGCGAGGGATGATTTCTGGATGGCCACCCTTTTGGATCCCAGGTGCAAGGGGAAACTGGAGCAGTTCATCCCAGCCAGCCGGAGGCAGCGCCGGATGGAGGAACTGCAGGCAGGCATTGTCAGCCGGTTGGAGCAGGCAACTCCCCGGCCTCCAGTTGTCCCCCCTCATCTCACCCAGCAGGTGGCTGCACCCAGCAACAGCCGAGCAGGGGACCTAATGGATGAGATGAGGATGTTCTTCCAATCGGAGCGACCCAGTACCAGCACCAGCAGCAGCAGTCACCACCAGCGGCTGGCCCACATGGTGGCAGACTACATGGCGTCCGTCGGTGCTTCTGACAGTATGAGCACCGACGACCCCATGGAGTACTGGGTTGCCAGATTGGACACCTGC
Organism: Rana temporaria; assembly: GCF_905171775.1. Taxonomy (NCBI): domain Eukaryota; kingdom Metazoa; phylum Chordata; class Amphibia; order Anura; family Ranidae; genus Rana; species Rana temporaria. The sequence continues at coordinate 72,967,252 of NC_053495.1, forward strand.
CGCGAGCTCGCTCAGTATGCGCTGGAGTTATTGTCTTGCCCCCCCTCCAGCGTACTATCTGAGCGGACATTCAGCGCGGCAGGTGGGGTGGTCACGGACAAGAGGACCCGTCTGTCCACAGACTCCGTGGACAGACTCACATTCATAAAGATGAATGAGTCCTGGATCGGCGGTGACTTTCTGGCACCCGCCGTCGGTTCAGGGCGCTGAAGGGTCCCTTGTCATGCATTCCCTGATGGAGCCCCGGACCTGATGTATTTACAGTGCTGAATATAACTATTTTAACACCTGAGAAAATCAATGTTAATATTTGGTACAGTAGGCTTTGTTTGCAATTACAGCGGTCAAACCTTTCTTGTAGTTTTACACCAGCTTTGCACACACTGGATGAGGGATTTTGGCCCACTCCTCCACACAGATCTTCTCTACATCAGTCAGGTTTCTGGGCTCTCGCTGAGAAACACGGATTTTGAGCTCCCTCCAAAGATTCTCTATTGTGTTTAGGTCTGGAGACTGGCTAGGCCACGCCAGAACCTTGATATGCTCCTTACAGAGCCACTCCTTGGTTATCCTGGCTGTGTGCTTTGGGTCATTGTCATGTTGGAAGACCCAGCCTCGACCCATCTTCAAAGCTCTAACTCAGGGAAGGAGGTTGTTGCCCAAAATCTCGCAATACATGGCCCCGGTCATCCTCTCCTTAATACAGTGCAGTCACCCTGTCCCATGTGCAGAAAAACACCCCAAAGCATGATGCTACCACCCCCATGCTTCACAGTAGGGGGGGCGTTCTTGGCATGGTACTCATCATTATTCTTCCTCCGAACACGGTTAGTGGAATTATGACCAAAAAGTTATATTATGGTCTCATCTGACCACATGACTTTCTCCCATGACTCCTCTGGATCAGTCAAGACAACTATGTCAAAAGTAATTTCCCACTCTATATACTCCTATTACCACTGCTGTTCATCATGGCACCTCCTGCCCAAGTGATATGACTCTGTATCTACTACTACTACTGCTGCTGCTGCTGCTCAGTCAAGACAACTATGTCAAAAGTAATTTCCCACTCTATATACTCCTATTACCACTGCTGTTCATCATGGCACCTCCTGCCCAAGTGATATGACTCTGTATCTACTACTACTAATACTACTACTACTGCTGCTGCTGCTGCTGCTCAGTCAAGACACCTATGTCAGAAGTTATTTCCCACTCTATATACTCCTATTACCACTGCTGTTCATCATGGCACCTCCTGCCCAAGTGATATGACTCTGTATCTACTACTACTACTACTACTGCTGCTGTTGCTCAGTCAAGACAACTAAGTCAAAAGTAATTTCCCACTCTATATACTCCTATTACCACTGCTGTTCATCATGGCACCTCCTACCCAAGTGATATGACTCTGTATCTACTACTACTACTGCTGCTGCTGCTGCTCAGTCAAGACAACTATGTCAAAAGTAATTTCCCACACTATATACTCCTATTACCACTGCTGTTCATCATGGCACCTCCTGCCCAAGTGATATGACTCTGTATCTACTACTACTACTGCTGCTGTTGCTCAGTCAAGACAACTATGTCAAAAGTAATTTCCCACTCTATATACTCCTATTACCACTGCTGTTCATCATGGCACCTCCTGCCCAAGTGATATGACTCTGTATCTACTACTACTACTACTACTACTACTACTGCTGCTCAGTCAAAACACCTATGTCAGAAGTTATTTACCACTCTATACTACTATTACCACTGCTGCTGCTGCTGTTCATGGCACCTCTTTCCCGAGTGATTTGACACTATATTATCTACTGTTACTAATACTGCTGCTGCTCACGACACCTATGTCACAAGTTATTTGACACTATTGACTACTATGGTCATTACTGATGCTGTAAAGTCCTGCCCACGTGTTTAGATGCTATCTAGTAATATTACCAATACTCCTTGTAAATGATGCCTGTGTGAGAGTTAAGTGGTCTAGCATAGCAAGAGCACTTATTGTTATCTCACATATATATTATTCTTATTATAGCCAACTTTTAAACGGTATCTCCTCCCACAGTTTTTACACTACATAGACAAGTAATATATCGAAACGTGTGGATTGTTCCAGAATGGTGTGCTATTACTTTGTGGAACGTTTCGCTTAATCATTCATGAAATATCGTCATTTTTGCGGCAAAATTTTCCCATAGGAGTGAATGAGGAGAGCTAGAGTGTGGAATGTGAAAACCGGAAAAATCAGCACATGATTTGTAAACTGCGACCACTCCCTCATTTTCAAGCCGACCTACACACATCTTAGATCAAAAAGTTCAGCTCTCCCTGCTGCCATCACACGTGTTTACGGCTAAGCGAATGATCAAACGGTTTTCACAATATGATAATTTGTTTGCAACCAACGACATCCATTATTTTAATGGAAGTCAATGGAGGTCAAAGTTTATAAAACTAAAATCTGCTGTTGAATTTGTAAACTTCGACTGTGCCTTCAATTTTATTATTTCAGAGACATACTATACATCAAAATGTAGGTCTGGGAGTTTGTGATTCGTAAACTATAAAGATATTCACTGTGAGATTTATAGTTTTTAAGATCGAACAATTTGAAGGACAAGTAATCAAAAAACATTCCTCAATTTCTGCTGTGTTTACAGAGAGCCTGCAAACCCAAAAATTGGTTTCCTAGGAAAAGCTGAGGAGTTTAATAACACCCCACATAAAGTTATGAGGTGAGTTGGTTCCTCCCACACAAGGCTGAGGGAACTTTCCTCTGTTAAGCAAGGGTCTCAAACTGGTGGCCCTCCAGCTGTTGTAAAACTACAGTTACCATCATGCCTCTGCCTGTGGGAGTCATGCTGGTAACTGTCATTCTTGCAATGCCTCATTGGACTTGTAGTTTTGCAACATCTCCCCGATGGGCGGTGCCGAGCCGCACGAGGAACTGAGAGACAGAGGCATACAGATCATGACTGCACGGAGCTGTTGTAACATCCGTGCCATGAGCCATAAATTTGGCTTCTGCAAACTACAAACGAGCTGAGAGGAGGGGGGGATGGAAGTGTTCCGGAGGTGAGAGATAAGCCTGTCATGCTTGATATACGGTGTGTAGAGAGGTGGCAGCATCCCCCCCCTTCCTGCTGCAGCTATCCTCTGTGTGTGTGTACTGTTTGTGCAGCCCCCAATTTGTAAGGCAAACTCTTTTACTGTCTAATTTCTTGCTGTGATTTCCCTATCATCTCTCCCCTCTGGAACCATCTACTGATCTGCAAGCAGTATATTTCTTGATGATTGGAATGTCTCCCTTTTTTTATTTGTGCAGTGATGTTGACCTGTTTACTATGCAAGTTGCTGCCAAAAGAATCAATGGCTTTGTTAAAGTGATACTAAAGGGTTTTATTTTCTTCTTTAAAATTAAAATAAAAATAAAAATCATACTTACCTACTGATCTTCTGTATAATTTCCGCAGTCTCTGACCATTTCCTGTAGCATGTCCGCATTCTCTGATCGTCTTATGTAGCATGCACGCAGTCTCTTATCTCGTGTAGCATGTCCCCAGTCACTGACCATCTCCTGTAGCATGCACGCAGTCTCTTATCTCGTGTAGCATGTCCCCAGTCTCTGACCATCTCCTGTACTATGTCTGCAGTCTCTGACCATCCCCTGTACTATGTCTGCAGTCTCTGACCATCTCTTGTACTATGTCTGCAGTCTCTGACCATCTCCTGTACTATGTCTGCAGTCTCTGACCATCTCCTGTACTATGTCTGCAGTCTCTGATAATCTCCTTTAGTATTTTGGGGGGAGAGACATGCGCACTTGCGCTGCAATCGTGATGCATCGTGATGCATCGCGGAATCGAATCGAATCGAATCGTGGACTTGATAATCGTAATCGCATCGAATCGTGAGACGGGTGAAGATGCACAGCACTAGTTTTGATGGTGCAGTTTTGATGGGCTAGTTTTGGATGGAGCAGTTTTTGATGGGGCAATGGACCGAACTGGATCCACACACGGTTGGATCACATTTACATCTCCAGGGGCACCGTCTCCAGTCAGTAGTATTGGTGGAGGCAAGACCACGCAGCACAATTTACCCTAAAATTGTATCTTTTCTAGTTACATTACATTTTAATACTACTGCTGCTGCCTCCATGCTGAGTAATGCTTCATGACCTCTCTGGCACAGCGGATCCACCAACAGCCTCCGCTACAAGCTACCAGACCGGATCGTAACAGCAAGTGTAACTAAAACAATGAACTTTATGTTAAACCCTGGTTTGCGGCCTTTATACTGCAACCATTAGCCTGTCTGCAAGAGCAAATCTGCACTCTCTCTCTCTTTCTTGCTCTCTCTCTGTATATATATACATATATATATATATTGTTGCTTTTGTTATGTTCATTTTTCAACAGTTTAGTTTGTGTTCGTCGTGTCTGTGTCCGCGAACTTTAGTTTGTCCTAGGTTTGTGTTACATAAAATAATAGTATACAATTTTTTTTGCTTATTAGGAAGTTAGATGTGTTGATGTTGATGTGTTAGATGTGAAGTTAGATGTGTTGAAAAACCTAAAAATCTATCTCAAAAAGAAAGGAAACATTTCCAAAAAATAACATTTTTTATTAACATAAAAAAAAAATTAACGTAATTAAGCATGCGCTGCTGAAGCTCTGCCATCTTTGAATAATTTATTAATTGCTGCTGCTCCAGCTGCCGATTCTGCTGGTCCAGATAACGAATTCTTTTCTGATTCGAGAGGATCTTGTCATTCGTTCTCTGGATCAAAGCCTGCCTCCGCAGCATTTTTTTTGCAACTGTTAGGATATAAGAAAAAAACATTGTGATTTCAAAGACCGTTACCAAATAAATAAAATATTTATGTTGCTTATTAAACAATCATTATCATGTCTATACACTTGTTATGTGTCTAGCACATACAGGGAGTGCAGAATTATTAGGCAAATTAGTATTTTGACCACATCATCCTCTTTATGCATGTTGTCTTACAAGCTGTATAGGCTCGAAAGCCTACTACCAATTAGGCATATTAGGTAATGTACATCTCTGTAATGAGAAGGTGTGTGGTCTAATGACATCAACACTCTATATCAGGTGTGCATAATTATTAGTCAACTTCCTTTCCTTTTGCAAAATGGGTCAAGAGAAGGACTTGACAGGCTCTGAAAAGTCAAAAAATAGTGAGATATCTTGCAGAGGGATGCAGCACTCTTAAAATTGCAAAGCTTCTGAAGCGTGATCATCGAACAATCAAGCGTTTCATTCAAAATAGTCAACAGGGTCGCAAGAAGCGTGTGGAAAAACCAAGGCGCAAAATAACTGCCCATGAACTGAGAAAAGTCAAGTGTGCAGCTGCCAAGATGCCACTTGCCACCAGTTTGGCTATATTTCAGAGCTGCAACATCACTGGAGTGCCCAAAAGCACAAGGTGTGCAATACTCAGAGACATGGCCAAGGTAAGAAAGGCTGAAAATCGACGACCACTGAACAAGACACACAAGCTGAAATGTCAAGACTGGGCCTAGAAATATCTCAAGAATGATTTTTCAAAGGTTTTATGGACTGCTGAAATGAGAGTGAGTCTTGATCGGCCAGATGGATGGGCCCGTGGCTGGAATGGTAAAGGGCAGAGAGCTCCAGTCCGACTCAGACGCCAGCAAGGTGGAGGTGGAGTACTGGTTTGGGCTGGTATCATCAAAGATGAGCTTGTGGGGCCTTTTCGGGTTGAGGATGGAGTCAAGCTCAACTCCCAGTCCTACTGGCAGTTTCTGGAAGACACCTTCTTCAAGCTGTGTTACAGGAAGAAGTCTGCATCCTTCAAGAAAAACATGATTTTCATGCAGGACAATGCTCCATCACACGCGTCCAAGTACTCCACAGCGTGGCTGGCAAGAAAGGGTATAAAAGAAGAAAAACGAATGACATGGCCTCCTTGTTCACCTGATCTGAACCCCATTGAGAACCTGTGGTCCATCATCAAATGTGAGATTTACAAGGAGGGAAAACAGTACACCTCTCTGAACAGTGTCTGGGAGGCTGCGGTTGCTGCTGCACGAAATGTTGATGGTGAACAGATCAAAACACTGACAGAATCCATGAATGGCAGGCTTTTGAGTGTCCATGCAAAGAAAGGTGGCTATATTGGTCACTTATTTGTTTTTGTTTTGTTTTTGAATGTCAGAAATGTATATTTTAGAATGTTCAGATGTTATATTGGTTTCACTGGTAAAAATAATTAATTGAAATGGGTATATATTTTTTTGTTTTGTTAAGTTGCCTAATAATTATGCACAGTAATAGTAGTCACCTGCACACACAGATATCACCCTAAAATAGCTAAAACTAAAAAAAAAAAAACAACTACTTCAAAAAATATTCAGCTTTGATATTAATGAGTTTTTTGGGTTCATTGAGAACATGGTTGTTGTTCAATATAGTGTTGCTCACGAATATTCGCATTGCGAATATTCGACTCGAATATAGCATATTCGAGAAATCGCGCTATATTTCGAATTTCGCGGTGAATATTCGCAATTCCGAATATTCGATTTTTTACAATTTTTTTTTTAAAACAGATCACATCCTAGATATCTCCATCGACGTCTAAAAGCATTGCTGGTATCATTAGAGACCCTGGGCCGAGTAGCTGAAGCGTTCATTGAATTTTCCCGAAAAATCGCAATGCGATTATTCGGCAAACGCAATATCGCGCGATTATTTTCTTCGCCCCTATCTTCCGCATCAGAGCGATTTTTACAGTTTCATTTTTAAAACAGATCACATCCTAGTGATCTCCATAGACGTCTAAAAGCATTGCTGGTATGATTAGAGACCTTGGGCCGAGTAGCTGAAGCGATCATTTTATATTGCCGAATATTCGCAATGCGAATATTCGGCAATAGGAATATTGCGCGATTATTTTCTCCGCCCTTTTGCATCAGAGCCAATCAGAGTTCTCCTTCCACACTCGTCAGAGGTTAGCAACCAATAGGAACCTGCCTGCATGGACATTATATAAGCTCACTCCCAGCACCATTTCATTGCAGATTCAGAAGCTGGCTAGAGAGTGTGGAGGCTGTTTCTGTGTTCCTGTGTCTTTGTTCCTGATTGATTTATATCATCACCAGCATAGTGCTGCATTGCTATTTAGTGATTCCAGTGCATCTTTTCCAGTATATCAACTGCTTTTTTCAAAGCAATAGACCCAAGAGCTTTTTTCAAAGCTACGTTTTGTGCTGTTTTGTGCTGTTTTGTTCATTTGTGTTACTGTTTGATCCTGCATCTTCGCTGTTCAGTGATATTTGCTAGAGATTTCAGTGCACATTTTGCTGAGCTTTCTAAAAGAGCTTTTCTAAAAGCTAAGTTTTGTTCATCTTGTGTTACTGTTAGATCTTGCAGGTTCGCTGTTCAGTGATATTTGCTAGGCATTTCAGTGCACATTTTGCTTAGTTTTTCCTAAAGAGCTTTTCTAAAAGCTAAGTTTTGTGTTCAGTTTAGTTAAATTTTGTGTAGTAAGTGTACACACTGTTAGTGTACATTTATTTCATCTAGCTTAGCTTAGTGTGTGTTTAGTGTCTGTGTTTTGTGTTTAAAAAAAAAAAAAAAAAAAAGTTAGTGTTTGTTTAGTGCTTTTTTTTTTTTCTTTAATTTTGTAGTCCTTGTCTTTGGTGTACTACTTTTCTTATAGTTTAGTAGCTGTCTGTGTACGTCTTTGTCTGCGTGCCTGTCTTGTAAAAAAAACACAAAAACACATTTTGTTCACATTCCCCCCCCCCAATAAAGTTTACCCCCCCCACACACATATCAGCAATAATGAGCGGCATCCGTGGCCGTGGCAGCAGGGGTAGGGGAGTTACTCCCAGTGCTGGGTCGCTGCCAGCACGGGGTACCTCTCGTGCCCCTACTAGTGGTAGAGGATCGGGTGCAAGGGGAGTACGCCTGATCCGGGAGTTCTTCCCATCGGGCAGCCGCCCGATATTGCCATCTCAGGCTGAAGTAGTGGTGGACTACATGGGGCAAAGCAGTGCCACTGAGTCGTCGGTCCCGACTCACAGTAGTACCACCATTACACCGGTGCCTGTAGTACCCCCCCCCAGCCCCCAAGAGTCCAGCATCTTACTGTTCGACAGCGACAGTGAGAGGGATATCTTGGGGGAGGCCATGCATCAGGCAGACCTTCAGCTCTGTCCTGATGGTCAGGACCTTTTTGAAGGGATGGATGAGGAGGATGGGATACCTGCTGGCAGTATCCCAGAGACATCCCTTCAAACTGGTGCTGCTGTTTTGGTGCAGGAAACAGCAGCACCTAGTCAGACCCAGGCGTGGGTGAGGGGACAGCGGAGCCAGGCTAGAGGCTCCATGTCAGTTGGTTCCCTCAGACCAACACATTTCAGCCCTTGGTCTGACATCTCTGGGGGCGAAGAGGGTGACCCATCATGGTTGCCATCTGACGCGTCGGCTCACTACGTCAGTGACGACGGGGAAGGTAGGCACCCTGGTGAAACGGTGCGCCAGGTCACCACCAGGGAGACCATCGTCAGGGTCTCCACTGGTGATGGCAGCAGGAGGTGTCAGGAGGAGGAGCAGCAGCAGCAGCAGCAGCAGCAGCAGGCAGCTCCACCTGTGCGCACCGAGTCCCAGCAGGTGCAAGTAAGCGTCACCCCATCTGACAGGAGGGCGGTGCTGAAGTCACCTGTCTGGAATTACTTTACCCTGGTGGCAGACAACCCTACCGTGGCCATCTGCCGGATTTGTAAAGTGAGGGTGAAGAGAGGGAAGTGTTTGGCTCGGGTGGGTACCACAGCCCTGAACCAGCACCTGAGGATAAACCACTGGGCGGTGTTTGACGAGATGAAGCGTGGTGGTGGTAGCAGCGCCACCACCACAAGTGAGCAGGGTACAGCAGCCCCTGCCACATCTTCATCTCTTTCCAGCAGGTCATGCCCCCCGCTCCCTCTAGTAGAGGTACTGGTACCGGCAGCCAGACCTCTACTTCCACAGCGCCCTCCACGTCTGTGTCCCGCACTGCCGTCCGGCGCCAGGCGTCGATTTCAGACGCCTTTGACCGCACCACTCCCTTCCCCCCTGGAGACCGACGTGTGCGTTCCCTCAATGGGCTCCTGGCAAGGGTTATTGCCCAACATCTGCTGCCCTTCAACATAGTTGACAGCAAACCCTTCAGGCAGATGTTGGAGCAGGCCCAACCCCAATGGCGTGTCCCCAGCCGCCATTTCTTTGCCAGGACTGGTGTCCCTGCCCTACACCAGCACATTGTGCAGAATGTAACCCTGTCGCTGGATCACGCTGTCAGCGACAGGGTTCATCTGACAATGGATGGCTGGACCAGCAGGCATGGGCAGGGGCGCTACATCAGCTTCACGGCCCATTGGGTTTCCCTCCGAGGCGTCGGTGAGGGATCGGCGGCAACCGATCTTGTGGTGCCGCCCCGGGGTGTCCAGGGTAGAACTGCTGGTCTCCCTCAAGCCACTGTCTCCGCAGCTGCTGAGCCTCCCAGCAAGCGCCCCCGTAGCTACTCAAGTGTGGGGCACGTGCGATGTCAGGCCGTGCTCCAGCTTGTTAGTTTAGGGGACCGGAGACACACTGGAGAAGAAGTGCTGAAAGCACTTCAGGCTCAGGTCCAGAAGTGGCTGACACCCCGAAGGCTCCAGGCAGGTATGGTTGTCTGCGATAACGGCAGCAACCTACTCGCCGCCCTCAGTGCTGGCAGTCTGACCCACGTGCCCTGTCTGGCACATGTCCTCAACCTGGTGGTGCAGAAGTACCTGCGCACTTATCCAGGGTTGAGTGACATTGTGGCAAAGGCGCGTAGGATTGCCAGCCACTTCAGGCGCTCCCCAACCGCTACCGCGTCCCTGTCCAAGTTGCAGCGGAAGTACAGTCTGCCCCTTCACAGGCTGATTGTGGACAGTGTGACGCGGTGGAACTCCACCCTCCACATGCTGAAGAGGTTGTGGGAGCAGCAAAGGGCGGTGAGGGAGTACCTGATGGAACTAGGCACTGAGAGGGCTTCACCACAACTCCCTTTCATCGCCTGTGCGGAGTGGGGGCAGATAAAGCAGGTCTGCCAAGTGTTGTCCTCCTTCGAGCAGGCGACCAAGATGGTCAGCAGTGAGCACGTCGGCCTCAATAGCGTGCTGCCAATAGTGTTCATGCTGGAGAGGACACTAGATCGCCTGCTCGAAGCTGGGGAGAGTGCCTTGGTGGAGCAGGAGGAGTCAGCAATGCTCCACCGAGACCAGGGCCAGGACGAGGAGGAGGAGGAGGATGATGATGATGAGGAGGAGGTGGTTGCTGGTGTCGTCCCGGAGTCAGGGCCTGGTCAGGAGGGAGAGCCGGTGTTGGGGGCACCGATAGTCCGGGGGTTGGGCATCTCTGAGTTTGACCAGCAGCGCCTCAGGGATGAAGAGTCGCACCTCATTCACCTGGCCAGCAGTGAGGAGTCACAGCGGGCTGTGCTCTTCCCCATGGCTGCCCACATGCTGAGATGCCTCAGGAGGGACCCCCGGGTTAAGACCATCAAGGCGAGGGATGATTTCTGGATGGCCACCCTTTTGGATCCCAGGTGCAAGGGGAAACTGGAGCAGTTCATCCCAGCCAGCCGGAGGCAGCACCGGATGGAGGAACTGCAGGCAGGCATTGTCAGACGGTTGGAGCAGGCAACTCCCCGGCCTCCAGTTGTCCCCCCTCATCTCACCCAGCAGGTGGCTGCACCCAGCAGCAGCCGAGCAGGGGACCTAATGGATGAGATGAGGATGTTCTTCCAAACCGAGCGACCCAGTACCAGCACCAGCAGCAGCAGCAGTCACCACCAGCGGCTGGCCCACATGGTGGCAGACTACATGGCGTCCGTCGGTGCTTCTGACAGTATGAGCACCGACAACCCCATGGAGTACTGGGTTGCCAGATTGGACACCTGCCGCGAGCTCGCTCAGTATGCGCTGGAGTTATTGTCTTGCCCCCCCTCCAGCGTACTATCTGAGCGGACATTCAGCGCGGCAGGTGGGGTGGTCACGGACAAGAGGACCCGTCTGTCCACAGACTCCGTGGACAGACTCACATTCATAAAGATGAATGAGTCCTGGATCGGCGGTGACTTTCTGGCACCCGTCGTCGGTTCAGGGCGCTGAAGGGTCCCTTGTCATGCATTCCCTGATGGAGCCCCGGACCTGATGTATTTACAGTGCTGAATATAACTATTTTAACATCTGAGAAAATCAATGTTAATATTTGGTACAGTAGGCTTTCTTTGCAATTACAGCGGTCAAACCTTTCTTGTAGTTTTACACCAGCTTTGCACACACTGGAGGAGGGATTTTGGCCCACTCCTCCACACAGATCTTCTCTACATCAGTCAGGTTTCTGGGCTCTCGCTGAGAAACACGGAGTTTGAGCTCCCTCCAAAGATTCTCTATTGGGTTTAGGTCTGGAGACTGGCTAGGCCACGCCAGAACCTTGATATGCTCCTTACAGAGCCAATCCTTGGTTATCCTGGCTGTGTGCTTTGGGTCATTGTCATGTTGGAAGACCCAGCCTCGACCCATCTTCAAAGCTCTAACTCAGGGAAGGAGGTTGTTGCCTAAAATCTCGCAATACATGGCCACGGTCATCCTCTCCTTAATACAGTGCAGTCACCCTGTCCCATGTGCAGAAAAACACCACCAAAGCATGATGCTACCACCCCCATGCTTCACATTAGGGATGGCGTTCTTGGCATGGTACTCATCATTATTCTTCCTCCGAACACGGTTAGTGAAATTATGATCAAAAAGTTATATTATGGTCTCATCTGACCACATGATTTTCTCCCATGACTCCTCTGGATCAGTCAAGACACCTATGTCAGCAGTTATTTCACACCCTATATACTCTTATTAACACTGCTGTTCATCATGGCACCTCCTGCCCAAGTGATATGACTCTGTATCAACTACTACTGCTAATACTACTACTGCTGCTTCTGCTGCTGCTGCCCAGTCAAGACACCTATGTCAGCAGTTATTTCACACTCTATAAACTCCTATTCCTACTGCTGTTCATCATGGCACCTCCTGCCCATGTGATATGACTCTGTATCAACTACTACTGGTAATACTACTACTGCTGTTTCTGCTGCCCAGTCAAGACACCTATGTCAGCAGTTATTTCACACCCTATATACTCTTATTAACACTGCTGTTCATCATGGCACCTCCTGCCCAAGTGATATGACTCTGTGTCAACTACTACTGTTAATACTACTACTGCTGCTTCTGCTGCTGCTGCCGCCCAGTCAATACACCTATGTCAGCAGTTATTTCACACTCTATATACTCCTATTCCTACTGCTGTTCATCATGGCACCTCCTGCCCATGTGATATGACTCTGTATCAACTACTACTGTTAATACTACTACTGCTGCTTCTGCTGCTGCTGCCGCCCAGTCAATACACCTATGTCAGCAGTTATTTCACACTCTATATACTCCTGTTCCTACTGCTGTTCATCATGGCACCTCCTGCCCATGTGATATGACTCTGTATCAACTACTACTGGTAATACTACTACTGCTGTTTCTGCTGCCCAGTCAAGACACCTATGTCAGCAGTTATTTCACACCCTATATACTCTTATTAACACTGCTGTTCATCATGGCACCTCCTGCCCAAGTGATATGACTCTGTGTCAACTACTACTGTTAATACTACTACTGCTGCTTCTGCTGCTGCTGCCGCCCAGTCAATACACCTATGTCAGCAGTTATTTCACACTCTATATACTCCTATTCCTACTGCTGTTCATCATGGCACCTCCTGCCCATGTGATATGACTCTGTATCAACTACTACTGGTAATACTACTACTGCTGCTTCTGCTGCCCAGTCAAGACACCTATGTCAGCAGTTATTTCACACCCTATATACTCTTATTAACACTGCTGTTCATCATGGCACCTCCTGCCCAAGTGATATGACTCTGTGTCAACTACTACTGTTAATACTACTACTGCTGCTTCTGCTGCTGCTGCCGCCCAGTCAATACACCTATGTCAGCAGTTATTTCACACTCTATATACTCCTATTCCTACTGCTGTTCATCATGGCACCTCCTGCCCATGTGATATGACTCTGTATCAACTACTACTGGTAATACTACTACTGCTGTTTCTGCTGCCCAGTCAAGACACCTATGTCAGCAGTTATTTCACACCCTATATACTCTTATTAACACTGCTGTTCATCATGGCACCTCCTGCCCAAGTTATATGACTCTGTGTCAACTACTACTGTTAATACTACTACTGCTGCTTCTGCTGCTGCTGCCGCCCAGTCAATACACCTATGTCAGCAGTTATTTCACACTCTATATACTCCTATTCCTACTGCTGTTCATCATGGCACCTCCTGCCCATGTGATATGACTCTGTATCAACTACTACTGTTGATACTACTACTGCTGCTTCTGCTGCTGCTGCCGCCCAGTCAATACACCTATGTCAGCAGTTATTTCACACTCTATATACTCCTATTCCTACTGCTGTTCATCATGGCACCTCCTGCCCATGTGATATGACTCTGTATCAACTACTACTGGTAATACTACTACTGCTGTTTCTGCTGCCCAGTCAAGACACCTATGTCAGCAGTTATTTCACACCCTATATACTCTTATTAACACTGCTGTTCATCATGGCACCTCCTGCCCAAGTGATATGACTCTGTGTCAGCTACTACTGTTAATACTACTACTGCTGCTTCTGCTGCTGCTGCCACCCAGTCAATACACCTATGTCAGCAGTTATTTCACACTCTATATACTCCTATTCCTACTGCTGTTCATCATGGCACCTCCTGCCCATGTGATATGACTCTGTATCAACTACTACTGGTAATACTACTACTGCTGCTTCTGCTGCCCAGTCAAGACACCTATGTCAGCAGTTATTTCACACCCTATATACTCTTATTAACACTGCTGTTCATCATGGCACCTCCTGCCCAAGTGATATGACTCTGTGTCAACTACTACTGTTAATACTACTACTGCTGCTTCTGCTGCTGCTGCCGCCCAGTCAATACACCTATGTCAGCAGTTATTTCACACTCTATATACTCCTATTCCTACTGCTGTTCATCATGGCACCTCCTGCCCATGTGATATGACTCTGTATCAACTACTACTGGTAATACTACTACTGCTGCTTCTGCTGCCCAGTCAAGACACCTATGTCAGCAGTTATTTCACACCCTATATACTCTTATTAACACTGCTGTTCATCATGGCACCTCCTGCCCAAGTGATATGACTCTGTGTCAACTACTACTGTTAATACTACTACTGCTGCTTCTGCTGCTGCTGCCGCCCAGTCAATACACCTATGTCAGCAGTTATTTCACACTCTATATACTCCTATTCCTACTGCTGTTCATCATGGCACCTCCTGCCCATGTGATATGACTCTGTATCAACTACTACTGTTAATACTACTACTGCTGCTTCTGCTGCTGCTGCCGCCCAGTCAATACACCTATGTCAGCAGTTATTTCACACTCTATATACTCCTATTCCTACTGCTGTTCATCATGGCACCTCCTGCCCATGTGATATGACTCTGTATCAACTACTACTGGTAATACTACTACTGCTGCTTCTGCTGCCCAGTCAAGACACCTATGTCAGCAGTTATTTCACACCCTATATACTCTTATTAACACTGCTGTTCATCATGGCACCTCCTGCCCAAGTGATATGACTCTGTGTCAACTACTACTGTTAATACTACTACTGCTGCTTCTGCTGCTGCTGCCGCCCAGTCAATACACCTATGTCAGCAGTTATTTCACACTCTATATACTCCTATTCCTACTGCTGTTCATCATGGCACCTCCTGCCCATGTGATATGACTCTGTATCAACTACTACTGTTAATACTACTACTGCTGCTTCTGCTGCTGCTGCCGCCCAGTCAATACACCTATGTCAGCAGTTATTTCACACTCTATATACTCCTATTCCTACTGCTGTTCATCATGGCACCTCCTGCCCAAGTGATATGACTCTGTATCAACTACTACTGCTAATACTACTACTGCTGCTGCTGCTGCTCAGTCAAGACAACTATGTCAAAAGTAATTTCCCACTCTATATACTCCTATTCCTACTGCTGTTCATCATGGCACCTCCTGCCCAAGTGATATGACTCTGTATCAACTACTACTGCTAATACTACTACTGCTGCTTCTGCTGCTGCTGCTGCTGCCCAGTCAAGACACCTATGTCAGCAGTTATTTCACACCCTATATACTCTTATTAACACTGCTGTTCATCATGGCACCTCCTGCCCAAGTGATATGACTCTGTATCAACTACTACTGGTAATACTACTACTGCTGCTTCTGCTGCCCAGTCAAGACATCTATGTCAGCAGTTATTTCACACCCTATATACTCTTATTAACACTGCTGTTCATCATGGCACCTCCTGCCCAAGTGATATGACTCTGTATCAACTACTACTGCTAATACTACTACTGCTGCTTCTGCTGCTGCTGCCCAGTCAATACACCTATGTCAGCAGTTATTTCACACTCTATATACTCCTATTCCTACTGCTGTTCATCATGGCACCTCCTGCCCGTGTGATATGACTCTGTATCAACTACTACTGCTAATACTACTACTGCTGCTTCTGCTGCTGCTGCCCAGTCAATACACCTATGTCAGCAGTTATTTCACACTCTATATACTCCTATTCCTACTGCTGTTCATCATCGCACCTCCTGCCCAAGTGATATGACTCTGTATCAACTACTACTGCTAATACTACTACTGCTGCTGCTGCTGCTGCTACTCAGTCAAGACAACTATGTCAAAAGTAATTTCCCACTCTATATACTCCTATTACCACTGCTGTTCATCATGGCACCTACTGCCCAAGTGATATGACTCTGTATCAACTACTACTGCTAATACTACTACTGCTGCTGCTGCTGCTGCTGCTGCTGCTGCTGCTCAGTCAAGACAACTATGTCAAAAGTAATTTCCCACTCTATATACTCCTATTACCACTGCTGTTCATCATGGCACCTCCTGCCCAAGTGATATGACTCTGTATCTACTACTACTACTACTGCTGCTGCTGCTCAGTCAAGACACCTATGTAAAAAGTTAATTCCCACTCTATATACTCCTATTACCACTGCTGTTCACTGATACCACTGATAGTTAATTTATCCCTTAACTACCCCCATTTGTGAGGGTCGGGGTTTTTCTTTAAAGTCCCATGCAAATCAATGGAAAATGTATGTTCCCACATAACTTCTGTACGACTAGAGATATTTCAATAATACCCGCTATACATATTACTTATATGCCAAATAAAAATATATAACAGTTAAATTAACCCTTACCAACACCCTTATATAAAAGATGGGTATATTTATATTACTATGATTTTCCTCCCCAAAAGGTTAAGATAGGAAGACCGGGCAACGCCGGGTATTCAGCTAGTAATAGTATAAAATGTTTTCGGTTATTATTAAGCTAGATGTGTTGATGTTGATGTTGATGTTGATGTGTTAGATGTGTTTAAAAAACTAACAATTTCAATAAGAAATGAAACCTTTGCAAAATATAAAAATTTTTATTAAAAAAAAAAAAAAAAAAAAAATTAAGACATGAACTTCTGAAGCTCTGTCACCTCATCCATGGTTTTCGCCATTTGTTGCACCAGCTGCTGATTTTGGCGCGTCAAAAAAAGTATCTGCTGCTCATTTGCCAGTACTCTCTGCGTCATGTTTTTCATGGCAGCTTGTTTCCCCTTGAGCTTTTTTATAACTGTTAGGATATAAGAAAAAAACATTTGGATTTCAAAGACCGTTACGAAAGATTATTTTCAGCCATAAAAATAATAAAGTCGGACTTAAGAGACTCTATGAAAGAGGATCTGGCAGAGGCAATTCTCTTCCTTAGAACTCTACATTGCATTTATTTGCATTTGCTAAGCCTAGAACTACATTTCAAGATTAATATAAACCATTTCTAGGTTTTTCAGATATTTTTTTTGGTTCATTATAGATAAGCTTTGTTTTTGTTCTAAAACAGCCAAATAATGTGGTCTGTATTTTTGAACTGTTAAAGATCATGTTCCTGATGTTTAAGCCTGCTGCTACTATCCAGTCACTTGATTGTTTTCATTGTGTTTGTCTTTTGCTTAAACTGTGCAATACAGTAGACTGTTGGCTTCCCAGCCAGTAGTCCTGTGGTAGGTTGCGTTTCTTTCCCTCAAGGAATCTATAAAATACATTTGCATATTAATACAGAGGAGTCGGAGTCGGGGAGTCGGAGTCTGAAGTACATAAAACTGAGGAGTCGGAGTCGAAAAATTTATCTACCGACTCCACAGCCCTGCTTTAAATGCTGTCCATTTTTAGAGCTACATTTTATTGTTGAAATTTTATTAATCTCTGTGCACATATTTACCCTCCTGATTGATGGTAAAATTAACCGTCTCATCCTGCTCCTCTTCCTCGTCACCCACTACTCCACCAGAAGTTTCGGGGGGGGGGGGTGCAGCTCCTCCTCTTGCTCCTCCACAGGAGCTGGGGGTGGTGATGTGGATGGCCCTGGCTGCTCCTCCTCATCCCTCTCCTCCTCTTCCACATCCTCCTCCTGCTCCTCCTCTGCGGCCTGTCGCCTTGTGCGCTTGGGGCGCACAGTTGGTAGCGGAGCTCCTATAATAACACAATGTTCATATATTATAAAAATGTTTTCTAATGACGTATGCAAATTCTGTGTACTCTGCTGTATTGTATATGAATACAAATTAATTTATATAGACAGTTAACCAATGGGACAATGTTATATTAAAGGGTCTTGTGGGCACTACAGGGGACTGAGCGTGAGCTGGGCTGCCACCATGGTAAAATGAGCTGTTTTTGTCTCCTTTGTTTTGTTCAGACGATCTCATGTTAAAAAAAGAACTTGATGGAGTACACGGGATTACTATAACAACCCCACGCCTAACACAGGAATTTAGTGGGAATCTATATATATAAAACTCAACGTGTGTGTGCATGTATGTATGTATGTTCCACCATCACGTCCAAACGGCTAAAGATATTTACATGAAACTTGGCACACAGGTTACTTATATGTCAGCCACAAATATAGGATTGGTGGTTTAACCCTTACCCACCCCCATTTGCCTTGGTCAGGGTTTTTCTTTAAAGTCCCATTCAACTCTATGGGAAATACATGTTACTTCATAACAGCTGTAGATATTTCGATAACACTTGGTCACATGTTATCTATACGTCCACTTAAAGTATAGGATCGTTAATTTATCCCTTAACTAACCCCATTGGTGAGGGTCGGGCTTTTTGTTTAAAGTCCCATGCAAAGCAATGGGAAAAGTATGTTCCCACATAACTTCTGTGTTCCTGTCTGCTGTCCCATGTTTTTTTCCAACAGTACTATGAATACCTTGGCTGGTGGTGATATATGTTACAACAACATGGCGTCTTGGTTAACAACATCTGACCTTACATTAATTACATATGACCTTACATAACTGTCCCCAAGGGACCCGGGCTGGCTCAACGCGATTGCCACTGCGCTGACAAGCCATTCACCTCTGCAGCTAGGGGTTCGGATCCCGCTCTCGGCTACATGTGAATTGAGTTTGGTGGTCTCAGCTCGGCCCCCAGTGGGTGTGCTATGCGAGGTAAGCCTGCGCTTAGTATGCCCACCTCCCTCCCACAAAAACCACCACACTTACACACGCACTCGCAATTGGGTTAACATGCACGCACTCTGACCATGCGGTCTCTAAAAAGAGAGGCGAAGGACTAACTGCTTCGAAGCGGAGCAGGTAGGACGGTCTGTGTGGGAGGACCCCCTCACACCCGCCATTGCCACCCGGGGCATGGAGAAAGGTGGCAGATTACCTCTGGGGGAGGCCTGCCTACTCCCAACTCCTGCAGTCCGGCTCCTCTCTCGAGTACACGCACAAAATACACTTTAGGGGAAAAAAAACATAACTGTGACCAATAACTTACCAGGATGATATTTATTCCGGATATGCCTGACCCGGTTCATCTGGCGCCTCTTCAGGTCGGACCACTTTTTGAGGATCGCCATGCGAGTGGGTGCTTCGCCGTTTTGGGCGCGTAGTTCCTCAATCAGGGAGCTTACAACTGCCTGTTTTTCTTGCTGCCTCCGCAGCTCATCGTATCCTGTTTCCAGGAACTTCTGCAAGATGAAGAACAAAGTATATTGTAATACTTTTGTTGACAGCCTTATGGATATATGACGTAAATGTATGCTATTCAACAATTGGAAGCATTCTCGCCTTATTAATCAATGACAGGGGTAACATGACAGATTTTATATCCTGCCATTTCGGTCGCCACCTTTTTTACATAAATATAGCAGCCATTATCATTTGCATAATTATGAATATATTATTAACAACACAGGATACACGTATAGGGGAGATATGCGTTGCTAACTCTTTTCCCTGTCAGGAGCCTAACGCCCCGGGGGGTCAGAGACGGGACCTTTTCGGAGGACCACTGACGTATGCAACCGTCGCAGTTTTTTGTGATGTCACTCTTTAGGTGTGTGCAAATTTTTCCTTGCACCGGGTGGAGTTTTTGGGTTGTGTTTTACACGCCACAGGCTTTTCAACAGAAAAAAACCAGCTGGAGGCAGAATGGTTGCAAAACACTACGGGTTTGTTACCTAACTCTGGGTTTCAAGACCAGTCCACCTCCAGCTGTTGCAAAACTACTACTCCCATCAGCCACGGTCTGTCAGTGCATGCTAAGAATTTTACTTTTGCTGCATCTAGGGTGCCACAGTTTAGAGACCCGTGCATAAAGGCCTGAAAAATGGGGGCCTGCAGAACTTACAATACTAGAAGTGCCAGCATTCCCAGGCATGCTGGAAGTTGTAGTTCTGCAACATCTAAAGGGCAATATGTATTCGAACGTCCTTGGGCCTTGAGGACACTGAAGTCAGGACGTTCGCATACGTCCTATGTCCAAAAAAATGTTAAATTCATTATGCTAAATAACAAGGAAAAGTGCCTAAATACACATTTGCCAACCAGGGTGTCTGCAGCTGTCCAGGCATGCTGGGACTTGTAGTTTTGTAAAAGCAGGAGACACATTTTTTGTGAAATACTAATATCTGATCATATATACTAACTTTTAAACTAGACTAAAATGCAGTTGAAGATAATGAAATAACAGTGGTCAAAATACTTACACAAATCGGCATCTTTTCCTCAGATACAGTGAAATTACTTCCAACCATCTTGCTCTGCGATTGCGTTGCGATCATAAAGTTGGAAACTGGCAAGGGTCCAGGAAATGGTCGCGTGTTGTTCGCGTGTTGATTGCGCTGCTTGGACCGAGATGGGTCCATATGGCTTCGGCTGTATGGACCACAGTAACTCTTTTCCCTGTCAGGAGCCTAACGCCCCGGGGGGTCAGAGACGGGACCTTTTCGGAGGACCACTGACGCATGCAACTGTCGCAGTTTTTTGTGATGTCACTCTTTAGGTGTGTGCAAATTTTTCCTTGCACCGGGTGGAGTTTTTGGGTTGTGTTTTGCACGCCACAGGCTTTTCAACAGAAAAAAACCAGCTGGAGGCAGAATGGTTGCAAAACACTACGGGTTTGTTACCTAACTCTGGGTTTCAAGACCAGTCCACCTCCAGCTGTTGCAAAACTACTACTCCCATCAGCCACGGTCTGTCAGTGCATGCTAAGAATTTTACTTTTGCTGCATCTAGGGTGCCACAGTTTAGAGACCCGTGCATAAAGGCCTGAAAAATGGGGGCCTGCAGAACTTACAATACTAGAAGTGCCAGCATTCCCAGGCATGCTGGAAGTTGTAGTTCTGCAACATCTAAAGGGCAATATGTATTCGAACGTCCTTGGGCCTTGAGGACACTGAAGTCAGGACGTTCGCATACGTCCTATGTCCAAAAAAATGTTAAATTCATTATGCTAAATAACAAGGAAAAGTGCCTAAATACACATTTGCCAACCAGGGTGTCTGCAGCTGTCCAGGCATGCTGGGACTTGTAGTTTTGTAAAAGCAGGAGACACATTTTTTGTGAAATACTAATATCTGATCATATATACTAACTTTTAAACTAGACTAAAATGCAGTTGAAGATGATGAAATAACAGTGGTCTAAATACTTACACAAATCAGCATCTTTTCCTCAGATTTAGTGAAATTGCTTCCAACCATGTTGCTGTGTGATTGCGTTGCGATCATAAGTTGGAAACTGGCAAGGCTCCAGGAAATGGTCGCGTGTTGTTCGCGCGATTGCGCATGCGCGATCGAAAAATCGCAATCGCAATATGTTTTTTGGTTAAAATATCATAAATATTCGATTTCAGAGTGCTGCTACAGCAGTTTTCGAAATATCTGCAATCAATTTCGCATTCGCATTTTGTGAAATTGCGTTAAAATATCTCGAATATTCGATTTCAGAGTGAGCCAATCAGAGCGCTCCTACAGCATTTCTCGAAATTGCGCAATAAATATCGCATTCGCATGTTGCGATATTTCGATAAAATATCACGAATATTCTGAGCCAATCAGAGCGCTCCTCCAGCATATCTCGAAATTGCGCAATAAATATCGCATTCGCATGTTGCGATATTTCGATAAAATATCACGAATATTCTGAGCCAATCAGAGCGCTCCTACCGCAGTTATTAAAAAATCGCAATTATTTTCACATTCGCAATAGCGAAAAATCGCAATCAATTAATTTCGATAAAATATCACGAATATTCGAATTTAGCGAATATATCTCGAATATTCGAATATATATTCGAGATATATCGCGAAATCGAATATGGCATATTCTGCTCAACACTAGTTCAATAATAAAATGAATCCTCAAAAATACAACTTGCCTAATAATTCTGCACTACCTGTATACTTCTTTCATAAATACCATAGTATGGTTCTGAAATCTGACGGGTGCGCTTTAAATGTTGTCAATTTTTATATCTACATGTTATTGTTAAAATGTTATTAAGCTTTGTGCACATAATTACCCTCCTGACCGAGGCTCACAGCAACGGTCTCTTCCACCTCCTCGACCTCCCCTGCAGCCGCGATTTGACCAGAAATTTGGGGGGGGGGGGGTAAGCTCCTCATCAGGCACCTCAACTTGAGCAGGAGCTGGGGTTGGCGAGTGGGAGGGCCCTGGCTGCTCCTCCTCATCCCTCTCCTCCTCTGCCGCATCCTCCTCTGCCGCATCCTCCTTTTCATCCTCCTCCTCTGCGGCCTGTCGCCTTGTGCGCTTGGGGCGCACAGCTGGTAGAGGAGCTCCTATAATAACACAATTTTCATATATGTAAAAATGTTTTCTAATGACGTATGCAAATTCTGTGTACTCTGCTGTATTGTATATGAATACAAATTAATTTATATAGACAGTTAACCAATGGGACAATGTTATATTAAAGGGTCTTGTGGGCACTACAGGGGACTGAGCGTGAGCTGGGCTGCCAACATGGTAAAATGAGCTGTTTTTGTCTCCTTTGTTTTATTCAGACGATCTCATGTTAAAAAAAGGGCCTGATGGAGTACACGGGATTACTATAACAACCCCACGCCTAACACAGGAATTTAGTGGGAATCTATATACATAAAACTCAACGTGTGTGTGCATGTATGTATGTATGTTCCAGCATCACGTCCAAACGGCTAAAGATATTTACATGAAACTTGGCACACAGGTTACTTATATATCAGCCACAAACATAGGATAGGTGGTTTAACCCTTACCCACCCCCATTTGCCTTGGTCAGGGTTTTTCTTTAAAGTCCCATTCAACTCTATGGGAAATACATGTTACTTCATAACAGCTGTAGATATTTCGATAACACTTGGTCACATGTTACCTATACGTCCACTTAAAGTATAGGATCGTTAATTTATCCCTTAACTACCCCCATTGGTGAGGGTCGGGGTTTTTGTTTAAAGTCCCATGCAAAGCAATGGGAAAAGTATGTTCCCACATAACTTCTGTGTTCCTGTCTGCTGTCCCATGTCTTTTTCCAACAGTACTATGAATACCTTGGCTGGTGGTGATATATGTTACAACAACATGGCGTCTTGGTTAACAACATCTGACCTTACATTAATTACATATGACCTTACATAACTGTCACCAAAGGAGCTGCGGTGGCTCAATGCGATTGCCACTGCGCTGACAAGCCATTCACCTCTGCAGCTAGGGGTTCGGATCCCGCTCTCGGCTACATGTGAATTGAGTTTGGTGGTCTCAGCCCGGCCCCCGGTGGGTGTGCTATGCGAGGTAAGCCTGCGCTTAGTACGCCCACCTCCCTCCCACAAAAACCACCACACTTACACACGCACTCGCAATTGGGTTAACATGCACGCACTCTGACCACGCGGTCTCTTAAAAGAGAGGCGAAGGACTAACGGGGCTGGTTGAGCGGGCAAATCCTCTCACTCCCTTATAGGGAGTCCCTCTGCCCCGTTGGGCTTCGAAGCGGAGCAGGTAGGACGATCTGTGTGGGAGGACCCCCGGGGCATGGAGAAAGGTGGCAGATTACCTCTGGGGGAGGCCTGCCTACTCCCAACTCCTGCAGTCCGGCTCCTCTCTCGAGTACACGCACAAAATACACTTTAGAAAAAAAAAACATAACTGTGACCAATAACTTACCTGGATGATATTGCTCCCGGATACGCCTGACCCGGTTCATCTGGCGCCTCTTCAGGTCGGACCATTTCTTGAGGATCGCCATGTGACTTGGTGCTTCGCCGTTTTGGGCGCGTAGTTCCTCAATTAGGGAGCTGACAACAGCCTTTTTTTCGTGCTGCCTCCGCAGCTCATCATACCCTGTTTCCAGGAACTTCTGCAAGATGAAGAACAAAGTATATTGTAATACTTTTGTTTAAAGCCTTATGGATATATGACGTAAATGTATGGTATTCAACAATTGGAAGCATTCTCGCCTTATTAATCAATGACAGGGGTAACATGACAGATTTTATATCCTGCCATTTCGGTCGCCACCTTTTTTGCATAAATGTAGCAGCCATTATCATTTGCATAATTATGTATATATGATTAACAACACAGGATACACGTATAGGGGAGATATGCGTTGCTATTCATCTGACCGCTATAATTATTTTTGGACACTGATAATGGGCCTGTACAATAGATTATTTTTTTTCATCCCTATCTTTATATAGGAACAATAATATGTTTGTTTCTTTTGACTTTTTGATGAATTAATTTTGAATAAATAATGGAGTTGATGTTATTTAACAACTACAACTACCAGCATGCTCTGACACACCATGTAGCTCACCGTCACCAGCTGTACAAGAATTATACTTTAACTCCCAGCATGCCTGGACAGTTAATGGCTGTCCGGTAATAACGGGGAGGCATAGGGTTCACAGTAGTTTCCCGCTGAGGGTTTGAGCTGCAGCGCCAAATTTGCTTCAGCTAGAAGCACACTGTAAGCCACAGCCCATGTGAATGTACCCTGTACATTCACATTGGGGGAGAGGGGGGGGGGGTAATTGCAGCCAGTTGCATGCAGGGAGTTGTAGTTTTGCAACAGCTGGAGGCAGAATTATTTCACATTGGTCACTTTCCTCACTCTCCCATCTTCCTTTTCCCCACTTTCTTTTATTATTTTTCCCCGTGTTCTGTTTTTCACTCTTTTTGTTTTGGTGCTTGCACTTTATGTGTGGCGAGTAGGGTGCTGGTCCTCGGGCCGGTCTCTGAAAGTCTTGGGAGTTGGTAGACTCGGCCTTCTGGTTAGGTTCACCGGCTCTCATGGGGTCTCCCTTCGGGGGAGCCTCACCGAGGAGGGTTCTGTTTCGGCAGTCCCTCCGAGGATGTTGGGTCCTTGTGGCTTTGGCTGCTTGGACCGAGATGGGTCCATATGGCTTCGGCTGTATGGACCACAGTAACTCTTTTCCCTGTCAGGAGCCTAACGCCCCGGGGGATCAGAGACGGGACCTTTTCGGAGGACCACTGACGTATGCACCCGTCGCAGTTTTTTGTGATGTCACTCTTTAGGTGTGTGCACATTTTTCCCTGCACCGGGTGGAGTTTTTGGGTTATGTTTTGCACGCCACAGGCTTTTCAACAGAAAAAAACCAGCTGGAGGCAGAATGGTTGCAAAACACTATGGGTTTGTTACCTAACTCAGGGTTTCAAGACCAGTCCACCTCCAGCTGTTGCAAAACTACTACTCCCATCAGCCACGGTCTGTCAGTGCATGCTAAGAATTTTACTTTTCCTGCATCTAGGGTGCCACAGTTTAGAGACCCGTGCATAAAGGCCTGAAAAATGTGGGCCTGCAGAACTTACAATACTAGAAGTGCCAGCATTCCCAGGCATGCTGGAAGTTGTAGTTCTGCAACATCTAAAGGGCAATATGTATTCGAACGTCCTTGGGCCTTGAGGACCCTGAAGTCAGGACGTTCGCATACGTCCTATGTCCAAAAACATGTTAAATTCATTATGCTAAATAACAAGGAAAAGTGCCTAAATACACATTTACCAACCAGGGTGTCTGCAGCTGTCCAGGCATGCTGGGAGTTGTAGTTTTGTAAAAGCAGGAGACACATTGTTTGTGAAATACTAATATCTGATCATATATACTAACTTTTAAACTAGACTAAAATGCAGTTAAAGATAATGAAATAACAGTGGTCAAAATACTTACACAAATCAGCATCTTTTCCTCAGAGAGAGTGAAATTACTTCCAACCATTCTGCTCTGCTATTGCGATGCGATCATAAAGTTGGAAACTGGCAAGGGTCCAGGAAATGGTCGCGTGTTGGGCGCGTGTTGTTCGCGCGATTGCGCATGCGCGATCGAAAAATCGCAATATCTATATCGCAATCGCAATATTTTTTTGCTAAAATATCACAAATATTCGATTTCAGAGTGCTCCTACAGCAGTTTTCGAAATATCTGCAATCAATTTCGCATTCGCATTTTGTGAAATTGCGCTAAAATATCTTGAATATTCGATTTCAGAATGAGCCAATCAGAGCGCTCCTACAGCAATTGGGGAAATTCCGCAATAATTATCGCATTCGCAATATTGCGAAATTTCGATAAAATATAACGAATATTCTGAGCCAATCAGAGTGCTCCTACAGCATTTGTCGAAATTGCGCAATAAATATCGCATTCGCATTTTGCGAAATTTGGATAAAATATCACGAATATTCTGAGCCAATCAGAGCGCTCCTACAGCATTTGTCGAAATTGCGCAATAAATTTCGCATTTTGCGAAATTTCGATAAAATATCACGAATATTCTGAGCCAATCAGAGCGCTCCTACAGCATTTGTCGAAATTGCGCAATAAATATCGCATTTGCATTTTGCGAAATTTCGATAAAATATCACGAATATTCTGAGCCAATCAGAGCGCTCCTACAGCATTTGTCGAAATTGCGCAATAAATATTGCATTCGCAATATTGCGAAATTTCGATAAAATATAACGAATATTCTGAGCCAATCAGAGTGCTCCTACAGCATTTGTCGAAATTGCGCAATAAATTTCGCATTTTGCGAAATTTCGATAAAATATCACGAATATTCTGAGCCAATCAGAGCGCTCCTACAGCATTTGTCGAAATTGTGCAATAAATATCGCATTCGCATTTTGCGAAATTTCGATAAAATATCACGAATATTCTGAGCCAATCAGAGCGCTCCTACAGCATTTGTCGAAATTGCGCAATAAATATCGCATTCGCATTTTGCGAAATTTCGATAAAATATCACGAATATTCTGAGCCAATCAGAGTGCTTCTGTCGGGGAAAAAAAAATCGCAATTATTTTCGCATTCGCAATAGCGAAAAATCGCAATCATTTAATTTTCGATAAAATATCACGAATATTCGAATTTAGCAAATATATCTCGAATATTCGAATATATATTCGAGATATATCGCGAAATCGAATATGGCATATTCTGCTCAACACTACTTGGTTCACGACAATACAAAATTTAACAGACCAACCACCACTGAGACTTCCCTACAGACAGGACCTTCTGTCACAAGGACCTCTCCTGCATCCTCAAATACCCATGCTAAAACTATCAGCGTGGTTACTGAGGAGGAAATTCTGAGGCGGAAAGGCCTATCAGAAAAAGTAATCAAAACCCTGTTACAAAGTAGAAAACCAGTCACCAGGGCAATCTATGGAAAAACCTGGAAGAAATGTAATTCCTGGTTGTCAGAGCAGGGTGAATCGGAAAGGAGTATTAAAAACATACTACAATTATTGCAGGATGGTATAGACAAAGGGTTGTCCCTCAGTACTATTAAGGTCCAAATAGCAGCCTTAAGTGTTTTTCTTGAAAAGCGGTTTCAAGAGGATCAGCTTATCTCTAGGTTTTGCAAAGCCGTTTCCAGGCAAAAGCCAGCCAAAACAAACACAACTCCCACATGGGACCTGGCGGTCGTTCTTAAAGCCTTTTTGGGTGCTCCATTTGAGCCCATCTCGGAGGCCTCTATTAAACTACTCACCTTTGAAAACAGTGCTCTTGGTAGCAATTACCACAGCACGCAGAGTGAGTGAAATTCAGGCATTTTCAGTCAGGGAACCTTTCCTTCAAATTTTGGAAGACAGAATTGTTCTAAAAACAGATCCTGGGTTCCTGCCAAAAATGACTTCAAATTTTCACAGGTCCCAAGATATTATTTTACCTTCTTTTTATCAGAACGCTTCTAATAGCAGGGAGAGACGATTTCATCTCCTTGATGTAAGAAGATGTATTCTACAATACTTAGAATCAACTAAGCCCTTCAGATTAACAGATTCCCTTTTTGTTCTTTTCTCGGGTAAACATAAAGGTCAGAAAGCCTCAAAATCCACGATAGCTAGGTGGATTAGATTAGCTATTCTAGAGAGTTATAGAATAGTGGGATTAGACACTCCAGGGGGTATTAAAGCTCACTCCACGAGGGCACTTGCAACATCCTGGGCAGAGAAAGCTGGTGCCACTCCGGAGCAGATTTGTAAGGCGGTAACCTGGTCAAGTTTTTCCACCTTTACAAATCACTACAGACTGGATCTACTGTCCAGCCAGGATTAAGCCTTTGGGAGGAAAGTCCTCCAAGCTGTGGTCCCAACCTAAATCTGGTGAGTACTTGGGGATCCTCTCAAGGGCTGTCCTGGAAGACGACTAGGGAAAAATGGAGTTAGTACTCACCGGTAACTCCTTTTCCGGTAGTCTTCCAGGACAGCACGATCCCACCCTTTTATATCTATAGGTAATGCATTAAACGTATTAACCTGTTGTAGTTATATTTTGCAGTTCCATCCTTTGGTTCTTGGGGAAGACTGGCCAGGGACCTGAGGGACCGCCTTTTGAACTGCTGGTAACGTGTTTCCTGTGTCGATGGGAGGAGACTCCATCTCTCAAGGGCTGTCCTGGAAGACTACCGGAAAAGGAGTTACCGGTGAGTACTAACTCCATTTTTTTTCTTTTAAAGTGAGTACATGTTTTTTATAACCAGAGATGACCAAGGCCTCAGGTTCTTTATTATATTGGGGTGTGGGGTCATTTTCCAATTTTTTATAAGTCTCATCGTCAGACAACATCACCATTATCTGATTGGTATAAAACTCTTTAGAAAGAACTACTACCCCACCCCCTTTGTCAGCGGGTCTGATTATTAGATCATTTCTGGATTCAAGATTTTTGATCCCCTCATATATATAATATGGGTTTACTCCCTTTTTGGGTATTATCTTTTCCATGTCTCTGAGAACTAAACCTTTAAAAACCTCCAAATGTTGTGTTGCCGTGTTGGGCGGATTGAAGAGAGATTTATTCTTCAAACCACTATCAACTGCAACTGATGCTGTACTGTTCCCAAATGTAGGATTGGAGGTTTTATTCAAAAAGTATTTTTTGATACTGAGTTTCCTCACGTATCTGTGGATGTCCACATAAACATCAAATTTATTAATGGGGCGCTTCAATCCACATTTTAATCCCATCTGTAAAATATTTGTTTCCGCATTGGTTAATTATACTCCACTTAAGTTGTAGATCCCAGTCAGTCTTTTTCCAGCCTCCTTTTTTTTGCTGGACTCTTGCTCCTGCTCTGCACCCACTTGTTCTTCCTTCCTTGGATTTTGTGGTTGTATACGATCCCTTTCCCAATTCTGTTGTTCCCTCCATTGTTGTTCCCTGTAATCGGGACCTGCTGGATGGTAAGTAGGAACTTGTTGTTGGTACTGGGGAGAGGGTCTCCCTCTCTGTGGGGGAAATCCTCGTCCTCTTCTCCTGTTCCCCCTTCCTCTCCATTGAAAAGGACGTATTGGATAAGCTCCATTTCCATTTTCATAATTGGTGAGAGGTTCATATTTATTGGCAACAGGAATGTGATATGAATTATCGTAATTTCTATAGTGTTGATCACTGCTAGAATTACCTCGACCTCTAGTACCCCTACCTCTTCCCTGGGTATCTCTCCTAGGTGTCAGGTGTTGGGGTTTTGGGTGCGTCATATTTGGTCTATTCGGATTTTTACTCCTCTGTGACAATTGTGTCGGTCTAGGTGTTTGAGTTGTGGGTGTGATCAGAGTTATGTCAACTTTCAATATCTGTTTGACTTTCTGAATTTTCTTGATTACTATTATTAATATTTTCTTGCCAAAAATATATAGTATTATTCTTAAAGTCCTTAGAATCCCGAAATTTTTTCGTAATTTTCTTCTTTTGTGTGTCTTTATCCACCTTTTCCAATTTTTTCTTAATTCTATTGTATCTATCGTAGCTGTAATTGATTAATATTACTCTGTAATTTCAGCATTTTCCTCTTTTTCCTTTGGAGGATCAAGTCCTGTAATTGAAGTCCAACATTATTGAAAAATGATAACCATTCAGCTACAGATTCCGGGTCGTCCATAGCGTCTTGTGGTGTGACCTCCCACCTCAGACTCCGTACTATGATCTTTTCTTTTAGATAGTGTTCAATAGTACATATGTCCCACCAGGTGCGGACTTGTTTCTCCAATAAATTGCCCAATGCAGTCAAAATGCTGTTATAATTTTCCTCCTGTCTAGCCTGTTCATTAACTGACCTGGAATCTGTAGCTGAATGGTTATAATTTTTCAATAATGTTGGACTTCAATTACAGGATTTGATCCTCCAAAGGAAAAAGAGGAAAATGATGAAATTACAGACTAATATTAATCAATTACAGCTACGATTAGATCCAATGAAGGACTCTCAGCAGGTTATAGATTTTAACAATAGAATTAAGAAAAAAATTGGAAAAGGTGGATAAAGATGCACAAAAGAAGAAAATTAAGATTTTTTTTCGGGATTTTAAGGACTTTAAGAATAATACTATATATTTTTGGCAAGAAAATATTAATAGTAATCAAGAAAATTCAGAAAGTCATACAGATATTGAAATGGACATAACTCCGACCACACCCACAACTCAAACACCTAGAACGACACAATTGTCACAGAGGAGTGAAAATCTGAATAGACCAAATATGACGCACCCAAAACCCCAACATCTGACACCTAGGAGAGATACCCAGGGAAGAGGTAGGGGTACTAGAGGTCGAGGTAATTCTAGCAGTGATCAACACTATAGAAATTATGATAATTCATATCAAATTCCTGTTGCCAATAAATATGAACCTCTCACCAATTATGAAAATGGAAATGGAGCTTATCCAATACGCCCTTTTCATTGGAGAGGAAGGGGGAACAGGAGGAGAGGACGAGGATTTCCCCCACAGAGAGGGAGACCCTCTCCCCAGTACCAACAACAAGTTCCTACTTACCATCCAGGTCCCGATTACAGGGAACAACAATGGAGGGAACAACAGAATTGGGAAAGGGATCGTATACAACAACAAAATCCAAGGAAGGAAGAACACGTGGGTGCAGAGCAGGAGCAAGAGTCCAGCAAAAAAAGGAGGCTGGAAAAAGACTGACTATGATCTACAACTTAAGTGGAGTAGAATTAACCAATGCGGAAACAAAGATTTTACAGATGGGATTAAAATGTGGATTGAAGCACCCCATTAATAAATTTGATGTTTATGTGGACATCCACAGATACATGAGGAAACTCAGTATCAAAAAATACTTTTTGAATAAAACCTCGAATCCTACGTTTGGGAACAGTACAGCATCAGTTGCAGTTGATAGTGGTTTGAAGAATGAATCTCTCTTCAATCCGCCCAACACGGCCACACAACATTTGGAGGTTTTTAAAGGTTTAGTTCTCAGAGACATGGAAAATATAATACCCAAAAAGGGAGTAAACCCATATTATATATATATGAGGGGATCAAAAATCTTGAATCCAGAAATGATCTAATAATCAGACCCGCTGACAAAGGGGGTGGAGTAGTATTTCTTTCTAAAGAGTTTTATACCAATCAGATAATGGTGATGTTGTCTGACGATGAGACTTATAAAAAATTGGAAAATTACCCCACACCCCGATATAATAAAGAACTTGAGGCCTTGGTCATCTCTGGTTATAAAAAACATGTACTCACTTTAAAAGAAAAAAGATACTTAATACCGAGCAGCATTCGGATCCCCACTATCTATACACTCCCTAAAATACACAAAGACCCTCTTAACCCCCCTGCCAGGCCCATTGTAAATGGCATAGGCTCTGTGACCTCTAGGCTAGGACAATATCTGGACCAATTTTTACAGAAAAGTGTCCAGACTACTAAAGCCTATTTGAGGGACACTAAGGATCTTTTACAAGGGAAGAGTGAAGTCTTTTTAGAAAACCTCTGATGTGACCTCGTTATATACCGTAATACAACATGACGACGCGCTATTAGCCCTTAATTGGACTTTAAGCCAAAGGGATGATCTCCCACATCATCAGAAGGTGTTTTTAAGGGATGTTTTAGATTTTTGTCTATCACATAATTATTTTTGGCTTGATAGTTGTTTTTATACACAGAAGAAAGGTGTGGCGATGGGCGCTAAATTCGCACCGAGCATCGCCAACCTTTTTATGGGTGAGTGGGAAGACAAATATATTTTTTCTAACCGGAGAACTGAACTATTATTTTACAGGCGTTTTATTGATGACGTGTTGTTTTTATGGGACCCGAATCTACTTTGGGTGAATTTTTATACTTCCTCAATCTAAATTCAAACAACATTAAACTAATTAGTCAATATAGCCAAGAGAAAATTGATTTTTTTGGATGTAAGCATCTATAGAAATGAAGATATTTTAGAAACGAAAGTTTATTTTAAACCCACAGACCGCAATCGTTTTTTTACCAATACAGAGTGGCCATCATCCGGCGTGGTTAAAAAACATACCGAAGGGTCAACTAATGCGGGTAAAGAGAAATTGTTCGACATTGGAAGATTGATTCCCAATCTGAGATCTTGAAAAGTAGATTCAGAGAAAAGGGCTATGACGCGCAAAAATTAGATTCAATATCTGAAGAGATTAAATTAATTCCACGAGCAGAAGTCCTTAAAGATGTTGTTAAGACCACTAATTTCAAGGATCATGAATGGAGCTTTATATCCTCCTTCCATGCGCAATACAAAGAAGTGGAAGCCATACTCCAGAATCATTGGCATGTACTTTGCCTTCATAAAACTTTGAAACCTGCACTTCCAGGAAATCCTAAATTCATCTACCGAAAAGCACCCAACATAGGAGATAAGGTTGTGAAAAAAGTATTGGACCAACCTAAGAAAACGGTAACTTTTTGGGATCAAAAGGGTTTCTATGCGTGCCGGAAGTGCAAATGCTGTAAATCGGTTTCAGAACCTATGAGAGGCATAGCCAATTTTAAGTCTACAGTTAATGATAAAGAGTTCAATATTAAAGAGTTTATCACGTGCAATGTCACACATGTGGTATATGTCTTATGTTGTCCATGTGGACTTATGTATGTAGGCCGAACCAAAAGACATTTAAAAGTCAGAATTGGTGAACATATTAAAAATATTAGGATCGGCTACGAGGACCACAGTGTCTCGCTCCATTTTAAAATACACCGAAGACAAGACCCTTCGGGGGTTGAAATTTTGGGGTATTGATTTAATTAAATCAGCATGGAGAGGAAATAATATGATCAGAGAATTATCCCAGCGTGAAACACTGTGGATATATTTATTAGATACACCCACCCCGAAAGGGTTAAATGTAGAGCTGGATATTAACTGCTTTAGGATTAGTGCTTCTTTTGAAAATAGAGACAGTATGGACTTTGTATGGCTCCCCCTAGTGGTCTTCCACTTTTTTCCTTTCTTTTCTTTTCTTTTCCTTTTTTAGGATTATTTATTTTAGAATTATGCATTTTAGAATAATTGAATATAACCTGGAATATAAGAAAAATATGAGATAAATATATATGTATTTATATATATATATATATATATATATATATATATATATATATATATATATATATATATATATATATATATATATATATATATATATATATAATATATATTTTTTATTCTTTATGTAGCTTTTTTTAGAAAATATTTAAAATTATTAATTTTTGGATCTGGATTATTTATTATATTGATTTGTAATTTGATGAATTTTAAAAACATATCCGCTGATGTCTTAAAAATATTAGCTGATCATTTATTTTGCACACTTCCCGATGGCTTTTAATTGAGTGATTTGGATTTTATTTAGGAATATATAAATATTATGATTCAGGAACCCATCTAGATTACATGAGTTCCGGTATATATATATATAGTAATTATATATTATGCCTGGTGATGGCCGATCATATAATGAAATGTGCAGAAAAAATGTTTTTTACAGTCCTTTCAATTATGTTCTTGAAATGACAATTATCGTTTGTTTTATCCCCATATGGGGATTATATGTCAGAGTGATTTTTGGGGATTGTTTCAGAATGCTAATATAACCCTATTGTATGCGGTCAGGATCGCTGGTGTTTTGAGCACATATGATCGTTGTCCCCAGTGAATGAATCCTCTACGTATCCTCCCGGGTTCCCGGGAGAGATGGTGTGGATATGAGGGGTTAAATGCTGTAGGCGCGGCTCACCCAGTTGGATTGCAATTTAAGCTGTGTGGACACGTCGGGAGGCCACACCCTCAGAGGAAGTCGAAAGACGAAACGTCAGGGTGTGACTTCACGACACACAGGCAGCTTTACACTGTGCGCTGTGTTCCATCAACGCTCCAGTGTGCGGGGACAGAGGTATGTTGTGATAGCGGTGGACGCGGACAAACACGATCTTTGGCAACCCCACTGTGAGCTGGAACCAGCCCAAATGTGTGCTGCATTTATATAATTTTAAAAAACGTATGCTGTTATTTTAAGTGCACTGGCACAGTGTGTTAAATAAAGTGTTTAAACGATATTACACATCTGGTGGACACAAGACGAATAACACTCTGGTCAGGTCGCAGCTCACTTTGGAGGTGGAGATGATCTAAGGATTTGATGTTCAGAGCTTGAATAAATCTACTTTCTGGTGAGTAGATCCCCTTGAGGGGACATTGGTATGGGAGACGGTGGACGGGTGGATTTGGCACGTGTGATGTCACTAGCTGCGGATAGCTGAACAATTGCTTATGAACACCTTCCCCACTGAACTTTATCTCACCCTCTGACCTCTGGGGAACTTTCACGCTTTTATGTATATTTTTTTACATGAAAAAGAGTTGTCACATTCAGTATTTTAGTGACAATTAGCGCTGCTGTATGATTTTGATAAAGACTTCTATTGATTTTATCAATTTTTTACTATAGATATATATGTATATACCGTGAACAGTGAGTGTCAGAATGCCTCACTGACTCAGTGAGGCATTCTGGAGGAGTTCAGGAGCTGTGAGCAAGGACAATGCCCTGGCAACGGAGACACTTGTTGCTGAAGCCCTGTGGCCTGAACGGCACTCTGAAACCCATTGGAACCCTAACCCAGTGTGGGACCAAGAGATTAGTGATTTTCAAAATATTGAAAAATCCCTGATGTTCCACCTATACGTTATTCACAGAACTCCTAGTGTAAAGCATTTTTTTTATTCTGGCTAGGGATGAGCCGAACATACCCGGGTTCGGTTCGCATCAGAACGTTCGAACAGACCGCGGGTTCGCGCGAACATTTAGAACCCCATTGAAGTCTATGGGACTCGAACGTTCGAATTCAAAAACGATCATTTTAAAGACCAATATTCAATTTAATGTTGGTAAACGTCTTTCAGAACCCGGGTCTTGCCCCAGGGAACATGTATCAATCGAAAAAAATATTTTAAAAACTGACGTTTTTGCGGAGCAGTGATTTTAATGATGTTTAAAGTGAAAAAAAAAAAATGAAAAATTCCTTCAAATATCACACCTGTGGTGTGTTTCTAGTAGTGGCACATGTTTAGAAATGTCCCTGCACAACATTAAATTATTATAAGAACAAAGTAATTTAATACTGGTTGCGCACGTGCTGTGTGGGAACAATATCTCGATTATTTTAGGGGTGGTGGGGGGTGGCATTATCTTTTTGGGAAAGCAAAATTGTAGAAAAAAGGGCACCCCTCAAACATACTGTAATTGTAGCGCAACAAAGAGCCACGTGCAAAGTATTGCATCAAAAATTGTTATTAGGCGCCCTTGTTACACAGGGGCATAAAAATGTGTCCGTATGCGCAACATAACACTGCAACCCCTCCCAATATCTGTAATTGGAGCGCAACAAGGAGCCACGTGCAAAGTATTGCATCAAAAATTGTTATTAGGCGCCCTTGTTACACAGGGGCATAAAAATGTGTCCATAGGCGCAACATAACACTGCAACCCCTCCCAATATCTGTAATTGGAGCGCAACAAGGAGCCACGTGCAAAGTATTGCATCAAAAATTGTTATTAGGCGCCCCTGTTACACAGGGGCATAAAAATGTGTCCGTAGGCGCAACATAACACTGCAACCCCTCCCAATATCTGTAATTGGAGCGCAACAAGGAGCCACGTGCAAAGTATTGCATCAAAAATTGTTATTAGGCGCCCCTGTTACACAGGGGCATAAAAATGTGTCCGTAGGCGCAACATAACACTGCAACCCCTCCCAATATCTGTAATTGGAGCGCAACAAGGAGCCACGTGCAAAGTATTGCATCAAAAATTGTTATTAGGCGCCCCTGTTACACAGGGGCACAAAAATTGTGCCTTAGGCCACGTGCAAAGTATTGCATCAAAAATTGTTATTAGACGCCCCTGTTACACAGGGGCACAAAAATTGTGCCTTAGGCCACGTGCAAAGTATTGCATCAAAAATTGTTATTAGGCGCCCCTGTTAAACAGGGGCAGAAAAATTAGGCCTTAGGCACTGGTGGCGGAGCACAGAAAAACAAAATTTCTTACTAGCTAACAGCATGAAAAGTGAGGAGGAGAAGGATATTCCATCAGCAGCACAACAGGACAGTCACTCAGCATCAGCAGTCTCAAAGGGATCTGATATTTCAACACAAAATTCTTATTCAGTAACATCAGCATCAGGTGCTTGGTAGCCGGTGTTGATCCAAGCCTGATTCATTTTGATGAAGGTCAGTCGATCAACAGAGTCGGTGGAGAGGCGTACCCTGTGATCGGTCACAAAGCCTCCAGCAGCACTGAATGTACGTTCTGAAAGAACACTGGATGCAGGGCAAGCCAGTAGCTCAATTGCGTACTGTGCAAGCTCTGGCCAGTGATCCATCCTCAAGACCCAGTAAGCCAGAGGATTTTTCGTGGGGAAGGTGTCCAAGTCGGATCTTGCCGCTAGGTATTCCCGGACCATGTAAACCAGACGCTGGCGATGGTTGCTGGAACCGGTCAGACCTTGGGGCTGCGGACTAAAAAATTGTCTGAACGCATCGGTCAGACGGCCACCTTCTCCACCACTCCTTCTCTGACTCACCGAAGCCTCAGCAAGACGTTGTCCAGGGCCAGGTTTTGGTAATCCCCCCGGTTCTGGGAACGCATTGCACAGACCCTTCTGCAAGGCCTCCCGCAGTAGTTTCATCTTCTGCTCCCTCTGCGATGGCAACATAAGATCCGTTACCTTACTCTTGTAACGTGGATCAAGGAGAGTTGCCAGCCAGTAATGATCCCTCTCCTTGATAGCACGTACACGAGGATCCTTACGCAGGCTTTGCAGAATCAGGGAGGCCATGCAGCGTAGGTTTGCAGAGGCATTCGGGGCACAGTCCTCTGGGTCACTGAGGACGACAGGATCCTCAGCCACCTCATCCCAGCCACGTAAAAGTCCACGTGTTCCTTGGGACTGTAAATGATCCCTTGAAGACTGCTGCTGTTGATGCTGAGTGCTAGGCTCCACCTCCATGCTGCTGATACAATCCTCCTCCTCCTCCTCTTCCTCATCCTCCTCCTCCTCTTCCTGTGTTCCAGGTGGGCAAGCAGGAACAGTGTCTGGATAAAGGGGGCCTTGAGAGGTAAGGAAGTCCTCCTCTTCCTCCCTCTGTTCTGCCTCAAGGGCCCTGTCCATTATTCCACATAGGGTGTGCTCCAACATGTGAATAAGCGGGACAGTCTCACTGATGCATGCACTGTCACTGCTCACCATCCTCGTGGCCTCCTCAAATGGTGACAGGACAGTGCATGCATCCCTGATCAAGGCCCACTGGCGTGGTGAAAAAAAAACAAGCTCCCCTGAGCCAGTTCTGCTGCCATATTGGCACAGGTACTCATTGATGGCCCTCTGCTGCGTGTGCAGCCGCTGCAGCATGGCCAACGTAGAGTTCCATCTGGTGGGCATGTCACAGATTAGGCGGTTCTTGGGCAGGTTGTATTCCCTCTGGAGGTCTATCAGCCGAGCAGTGGCATTATATGACCTCCGGAAATGCACACAGACTTTCCTGGCCTGCCTCAGGACATCCTGTAAGCCAGGGTACCTGCCCAAGAACCGCTGCACCACCAAATTGAGAACATGCGCAAAACAGGGCACATGGGTGAGTTTTCCACGTCGCAGGGCAGAGAGGAGGTTGGTGCCATTATCGCTGACCACCATTCCAGGCTTCAGCTGGCATGGCGTCAACCACCTCTGAGCCTGCCCCTGCAGAGCTGAAAGAACCTCTTCCCCGGTGTGGCTCCTGTCTCCCAAGCACACCAGCTCTAGGACCGCATGGCATCTCTTGGCCTGCATTCCTGCGTAGCCCGTCGTACGCCTACGGAGCACGGCTGGTTCTGAGCCAACATCACCACAGGAAGAGACCACAGAGGAAGAAGAAGAGGAGGGGGTGGAGGAGAGAGGTGTGTCACAAGCAGTTGTAGTGTTTTGGAGGCGTGGTGGTGGAACAACCTCCAAAACTACTGTGCCTTGACCTGCGTCCTTCCCAGCTGCCAGCAGAGTCACCCAATGGGCCGTAAAAGACAGGTAACGTCCCTGTCCATGCCTGCTGGACCATGAGTCAGCGGTAAGATGCACCTTACCACTGACCGCCCTGTCCAGCGAGGTATGGACATTGCCTTCCACATGCCGGTAGAGAGCCGGAATCGCCTTCCGTGAAAAAAAGTGGCGTTTGGGTACTTGCCACTGAGGTACTGCACATTCCACAAACTCACGGAAGGGGGCAGAATCTACCAACTGAAAAGGTAGCAGTTGAAGTGCTAGCAATTTTGCTAAACTAGCATTCAACCGCTGGGCATGTGGATGGCTGGGAGCGTACTTCTTTCGGCGCTGCAGCAGCTGGGGCAGGGAAATTTGTCTGGTAATATCAGTAGATTGGCCGGATGTACTACCACTACTACGTTGTGACACACCTATTTCTACACCTTCGGTGCAGGCTGCAGAGAGGACTAGGGGTCTAGT
Organism: Rana temporaria; assembly: GCF_905171775.1. Classification (NCBI taxonomy): domain Eukaryota; kingdom Metazoa; phylum Chordata; class Amphibia; order Anura; family Ranidae; genus Rana; species Rana temporaria. The sequence goes on from NC_053495.1 coordinate 73,006,173, forward strand.
GGGGTTTGAGGTCACAGAAGGGCAAGGGGAGGACCGCTTTGGTCTTTGGTGTGGGTCTTTCTGGTATGCCTGCCAACGAGCTGCATGGCAGGTCGACATATGTCTGGACAAGCATGTGGTGCCCAAGCGGGTGATGTTTTGGCCACGCGAGATACGCTTGAGACATATGTTGCAAACAGCAAAGGTAGCATCTGATGGACAGGTTTCAAAAAAGGCCCACACCAAAGAACTTTTGCTGTACCGTTGAGACACAGCAGCGCCACGTAATGCAGTTGGTGTACTGCCCTTAAGCTGACCCCTGGAGGGCTTCCTGCCTCTTTGAAGATGTGCCTGTGCCTCGTCCTCTTCCTCCTCCTCCTCTCTCCTACCAGGCACCCAGGTAGAGTCAATGACCTCATCATCCCCTCCCTCCTCATCATCACTGGCGACAACCTGGCAGTATGCTCCAGCTGGGGGAACATCACTCCCAGATTGTTGTCCCTCTCGGCCACCCCCTCTCCCTGGGCTCACATCAATGCCTTCCTCTATCAGTGTTCCGTCATCGGAGTCTTCAAAACGCTGTGCATCTTCAGCTAGCATGTACCCAACACTGTGTTGAAACAGTTCGGGGGACTCCTCAGGAGGACACGGTGGGACTAGGGAAGGATTGTGTGATCCCATTGTGCAGAGGATAGAGGACGCCTTGGCAGCTGCTTTGCCAGACAAACTATAATCAGTCTGTGTAAGAGAGGATGAGGAGGATGAGGACGGCTTGGTCATCCACTCAACTAATTTCTCAGCATGTTGAGGCTCAACACGGCCAGCTCCCGAAAAGAAGGACGAGCGGCCACGGCCACGTGCTGAAGAGGATGCACCACATCCATCACCAGCGTTACCTCTAGATGCAGAGCCTGCTTGCCCTCGTGACTCTCTGCCTCTCTTTGTCCTTCCAGCCATAGTTATGCGTTCAGGTGTTATGTAACAAAATAGTCGCTGTCACACCAACTGCGTTCAGATGGTATTAAACAGCAACCACACAGTAAGAGCGACTTGGCTCAAGTGTAAAGTAAGAAAATAGTCGCTGTCACACCAACTGCGTTCAGATGGTATTAAACAGCAACCACACAGTAAGAGCGACTTGGCTCAAGTGTAAAGTAACAAAATAGTCGCAGTCACACCAACTGCGTTCAGATGGTATTAAACAGCAACCACACAGTAAGAGCGACTTGGCTCAAGTGTAAAGTAACAAAATAGTCGCTGTCACACCAACTGCGTTCAGATGGTATTAAACAGCAACCACACAGTAAGAGCGACTTGGCTCAAGTGTAAAGTAACAAAATAGTCGCAGTCACACCAACTGCGTTCAGATGGTATTAAACAGCAACCACACAGTAAGAGCGACTTGGCTCAAGTGTAAAGTAACAAAATAGTCGCTGTCACACCAACTGCGTTCAGATGGTATTAAACAGCAACCACACAGTAAGAGCGACTTGGCTCAAGTGTAAAGTAACAAAATAGTCGCTGTCACACCAACTGCGTTCAGATGGTATTAAACAGCAACCACACAGTAAGAGCGACTTGGCTCAAGTGTAAAGTAACAAAATAGTCGCTGTCACACCAACTGCGTTCAGATGGTATTAAACAGCAACCACACAGTAAGAGCGACTTGGCTCAAGTGTAAAGTAACAAAATAGTCGCTGTCACACCAACTGTGTTCAGATGGTATTAAACAGCAACCACACAGTAAGAGCGACTTGGCTCAAGTGTAAAGTAACAAAATAGTCGCTGTCACACCAACTGCGTTCAGATGGTATTAAACAGCAACCACACAGTAAGAGCGACTTGGCTCAAGTGTAAAGTAACAAAATAGTCGCTGTCACACCAACTGCGTTCAGATGGTATTAAACAGCAACCACACAGTAAGAGCGACTTGGCTCAAGTGTAAAGTAACAAAATAGTCGCTGTCACACCAACTGCGTTCAGATGGTATTAAACAGCAACCACACAGTAAGAGCGACTTGGCTCAAGTGTAAAGTAACAAAATAGTCGCTGTCACACCAACTGCGTTCAGATGGTATTAAACAGCAACCACACAGTAAGAGCGACTTGGCTCAAGTGTAAAGTAACAAAATAGTCGCTGTCACACCAACTGCGTTCAGATGGTATTAAACAGCAACCACACAGTAAGAGCGACTTGGCTCAAGTGTAAAGTAACAAAATAGTCGCAGTCACACCAACTGCGTTCAGATGGTATTAAACAGCAACCACACAGTAAGAGCGACTTGGCTCAAGTGTAAAGTAACAAAATAGTCGCTGTCACACCAACTGCGTTCAGATGGTATTAAACAGCAACCACACAGTAAGAGCGACTTGGCTCAAGTGTAAAGTAACAAAATAGTCGCAGTCACACCAACTGCCTTTAGTTGCTATTAAGCAGCACGCACGCAGTAATAGCGACTGCGGTCAAATGCGATTTAACAGCACGCACGCAGTGACACCAACTGCCTTTAGTTGCTATTAAACTGCACGCACGCAGTAATAGCGACTGCGGTCAAATGCGATTTAACAGCACGCACGCAGTGACACCAACTGCCTTTAGTTGCTATTAAACAGCACGCATGCAGTAATAGCGACTGCGGTCAAATGCGATTTAACAGCACGCACGCAGTGACACCAACTGCCTTTAGTTGCTATTAAACTGCACGCACGCAGTAATAGCGACTGCGGTCAAATGCGATTTAACAGCACGCACGCAGTGACACCAACTGCCTTTAGTTGCTATTAAACAGCACGCACGCAGTAATAGCGACTGCGGTCAAATGCGATTTAACAGCACGCACGCAGTGACACCAACTGCCTTTAGTTGCTATTAAACTGCACGCACGCAGTAATAGCGACTGCGGTCAAATGCGATTTAACAGCACGCACGCAGTGACACCAACTGCCTTTAGTTGCTATTAAACAGCATGCACGCAGTAATAGCGACTGCGGCCAAATGCGATTTAACAGCACGCACGCAGTGACACCAACTGCCTTTAGTTGCTATTAAACAGCACGCACGCAGTAATAGCGACTGCGGTCAAATGCGATTTAACAGCACGCACGCAGTGACACCAACTGCCTTTAGTTGCTATTAAACTGCACGCACGCAGTAATAGCGACTGCGGTCAAATGCGATTTAACAGCACGCACGCAGTGACACCAACTGCCTTTAGTTGCTATTAAACAGCACGCACGCAGTAATAGCGACTGCGGTCAAATGCGATTTAACAGCACGCACGCAGTGACACCAACTGCCTTTAGTTGCTATTAAACTGCACGCATGCAGTAATAGCGACTGCGGTCAAATGCGATTTAACAGCACGCACGCAGTGACACCAACTGCCTTTAGTTGCTATTAAACAGCACGCACGCAGTTATAGCGACTGCGGTCAAATGCGATTTAACAGCACGCACGCAGTGACACCAACTGCCTTTAGTTGCTATTAAACTGCACGCACGCAGTAATAGCGACTGCGGTCAAATGCGATTTAACAGCACGCACGCAGTGACACCAACTGCCTTTAGTTGCTATTAAACAGCACGCACGCAGTAATAGCGACTGCGGCCAAATGCGATTTAACAGCACGCACGCAGTGACACCAACTGCCTTTAGTTGCTATTAAACAGCACGCACGCAGTAATAGCGACTGCGGTCAAATGCGATTTAACAGCACGCACGCAGTGACACCAACTGCCTTTAGTTGCTATTAAACAGCACGCACGCAGTAATAGCGACTGCGGCCAAATGCGATTTAACAGCACGCACGCAGTGACACCAACTGCCTTTAGTTGCTATTAAACAGCACGCACGCAGTAATAGCGACTGCGGTCAAATGCGATTTAATAGCACGCACGCAGTGACACCAACTGCCTTTAGTTGCTATTAAACAGCACGCACGCAGTAATAGCGACTGCGGTCAAATGCGATTTAACAGCACGCACGCAGTGACACCAACTGCCTTTAGTTGCTATTAAACAGCACGCACGCAGTAATAGCGACTGCGGTCAAATGCGATTTAACAGCACGCACGCAGTGACACCAACTGCCTTTAGTTGCTATTAAACAGCACGCACGCAGTAATAGCGACTGCGTTTCTGTGCAATTCAATAGCCCAGTTGCATTAACAGCGACTGCGCTTCTGTGCAAATAAATTGCACACGTGCAGTAACAGGTAATGCGTCTGTGTGTGCAATTAACTAGCACACGTTAAATAACACAGAATAATTATATTTAAAGTAAATCCCTAATGCAGGCAATACAACACGTTAGAGCGCTGCATGTAGAACAATCTCCTGCCTGACAGATACTAATAGATAAACTAGCTGAGCTGTACAGTTTATAAATATATTGACAACGCCTAAGGATGTGAATATATTCTCTACAAACTGTACTTTTAACTACTCTATCTATCTATCTATCTATCTATCTATCTATCTATCTATCTATCTATCTATCTATCTATCTATCTGGTTAAGACACTGTGTCTCTATCTCTCTATCTCTCTCTGTCTGACTGACTGATCTTCTCTAGAACCGCCAACACACTACACTAGGCAGCCGTGCAGGCTGCCTTTTATAGTGGGGGGCGTGTACTAATCCCCCTGAGCCATAATTGGCCAAAGCCACCCTGGCTTTGGCCAATTATGGCTCTTCGTTTTTTGAGCGCTGTGATTGGCCAAGCATGCGGGACATACAGCATGCTTGGCCAATCATCAGCGCTCAACGCCCCAGTGAATTATGGGACGTTTTGTGTCATTCGAATTTGGCGCGAACGACCCGTTTTGTTCGATTTTCGACGAACGATCGAACGACCGATGTTCGATTCGAACATACGTTCGAATCGAACGCGGAGCTCATCCCTAATTCTGGCGTTATCGGCTTATAATTAGGATTTCTACACCTAAAAGCCTGGTGATTCCATCTCCTGTTTCAAAGTCTGATGAGATTTCACCCATTGGTCTAGTAGAGGCTCTGAAGACCTGTTGATCCTCGATCTGTACATTGATCGTTGATGTTGGTATCTATACAAAGCCTTTCTGACTTTTGGTGACATATGTCCCCTAAGTCCACTCGGTCCGGTAAGCCTGCATTGTTTCCGGTGGTGGGAGAATTACACATGGAAGAAGTCACTTACTTGATGTTCTGATGCCATTCACATTCACTTGGTGGATTTTTTCAAACGTCTATGGACTCTTTTTTTTTACACATTTGTCAAAGGATATATAATTGACAATTTATATACAATATTGTGTTGACTGTTCACGGTATATACACATATATGTATCACTTTTTTTCAATGCTTTTCATTATGAATCTAGCGCTACACATGTATTTCCATTTCTATTTTTGCTTTTTTCAAATCAGCCGTGTTAGCAGCTATTATTATTGGCAGCGCAGGGTATCCACACTTTTTTCACTTATAAGCTGTGATACGGGGGAGTAAGATATTGCTAAATGTTTTGTAATATAGTGTTGTAAACCCATCTGGTCCAGGGGCTTTACCTGTGGGTGAGGATTTTAATGCGCATTGAAATTCTTCGATGATCTTTGAATGCCTTGGTGATTTGAGGGGTGGTGTTTGCCATTTCACCTGTTTGGAGTTTGATTTTAGGGATAAAAGACATAGGGGGTTATTTATTAAAGGCAAATCCACTTTGCACTACAAGTGCAAAGTGCACTTGAAATTGCACTGAAAGTGCACTTGGAAGTGCAGTCGCTGTAAATCTGAGGGGTAGATCTTAAATGAAGGGAAGCTCTGCTGATTTTATTATCCAATTATGTGCAAGTTAAAATGTTTTATATTTTCCTTGCATCTACAGCGACTGCACTTCCAAGTGCACTTTGCACTTGTAGTGCAAAGTGGATTTGCCTTTAGTAAATAACCCTTATAGTCTTCTTTGCCCTAAAGGATCTAACAAGTTGTTTACCTGTTTTTTTCCCCCCATTCGTAGATTTTTTTGTGACATGAAATGGAATTTTCTCTTAGTTTCTAGGTCAAGGAGGGTTTTGCTTTCTCCCCTTTTTGAGTGTAAGAGCTTCAAGGTGATAGTGAAGTGATAGTTTGTGTTGCTTGTCTAACTCAGCATTTAGTAGGACCGTTTTAAGCTGTCGACCATGTTCTCTTTTTTTCCTCGCACCGAGTTCAATGAGTCTACCCCTTATCGTAGCTTTATGGGCCTCCCACAGAATCGAGGGGGCAATTTTGGGGGATGCCTATGTTGACCGAGCGCAGAAGAGGGAGGAAAAAGTGGTCTATGAAAATAGTATCTATTTTGGAGTAGGATTCGTGGGTTTTGGAAAAGTGGGAATAATCGTTTTCTTTGGGGTGAAGTAAACGCCACACATCTATTAATTGGAAGTCAAGAAACTTTTTTTTAACATGAGCTAGGCGTTTACAACGGGATATTAGATCGACCTTGTGACGTGTCTATAGTGGGATCCAGTGGCATATTTATATCTTCTGCAAGAATAACTACCCCTGTAGCAAATTGCGATCATTTAGTGAGGATTTGGGAAAAAAATTGGGTTGGTTGTGGTTAGGGCAGTAGACATTCGCTAAGGTGCATTGGGTGTTGCCTAGAAAGCTTGAGGAAGAGAAAGCGACCATGATCATCCGCTAGCATTTCAGTGAGGCGAAAGGATTCACTTCCGCTGAATCCAATGGCTACTCCTTTGGCCTTATTGGTGTCAGATAAAATATAGAACCATTGTGGGAAGTATTGCGAGTATAATTTAAGAGGTTGAGTGTGTCAAATGTGTCTCTTGGAGAAAGGTAATGGAGCAGGAAGATTTTTTTTAATTCTCGCAGTACTTGACATAATTTCACAGCTACGTTGAGACCCCTTACATTATACGAGACACCTATTAGAGTAGCCATTATGTCAGTGGTGTGAGCTTTCAGCTTATGCAGCCATGTATACCAGCAAGGAGGGGGGAGAGGGGTTGAGAAATTAAAGATAGACCAGAAGAAGAGAGAGCATGTACAGGGTAAACATTTACAATCTGTAAAGCTAACTGGGTTAGAGGATAAACACGCAAAAAACTGCAGTAGTCCCTGAGGTGAAAGGGAGAGCGAGCAGCCGCCAAGACCTCTAGAGAGAGTGCGACAAGTATTATATGTGGGCTTCCTGCACTCACCATCCCGAAAAGGAGGGGGCAAGGGACATACAGAGAGATAAGGGCATTGACCTAGAGCAGTGGGCCCCGTCGGGCATACGGCCTATGTGATAATTAAGAACATAATTAAACTCTAGCAATGCTAAAACAGGAACAAAATAATACAGGTAGAGAGAACCGTGGTAAGAAATAGTTCAACCGTGTAATAGGGAGTATAACAGAACCTGAATTTGGTGTCAAATATGCATTAGGTAACTGATCTCAGGGGGAAATCCGTGATGAAGTGTCACAAAAAGGTAATAATGATGTAACAGCCACAGTAGTTGTGGGTAAATATGAATGCAAAGCAAATAGGGAAACTCAGAGTGCATCTCACCCATTTTTCTGGGAGGAGCCTGGTGTCACAGTGAACCTTTTTTTGATGGGGTTTTCTGCCATTGGGGGTCCGAGGGGACTGAGAATGTAGGCATAGGATCTTGCCAGCCCGGGAGGTCCAACAGCGGCATTTTTAGGTCTTGGAGGAAGTTTGGAAGCTCCTCAGGGAACCAAAGCATGAAAGATCAGGCATGCAGGGAAGCCCCATCTGTAGGTAACCCCATCCGTTCTCTGTTTGTCAAGAAGAGGTTTTAGAGCTCTATGGTGATTAAGGGTCTCCTTGGAGAGGTCAGGGAAAATGTTAATACCAGCCCTGTCAAAGACAATGTTGGGGGTACTCCGCAGTTTGGTCATAATGGCGTTTTTGTCTTCAAAGTACCTACCTGGATTGGTTGGTTGTGACATTGCATGGTCTCAAAGCGCAGTGTACACAGTCAAATCTCAACTGGTCAGTGACAGGGTTGCCCAGAATAGTATTTAGGATAACTCAAATCGAGGGTTTATGATCATTATCTCTGGTTGCCTCTGGCAACACCCAGATGCGCAGATTGTTTCTGCGATTACGATTTTCCAGGTCCTCAAGCTTGTACAATGAGGCACGGTGAGCAAAAGCTAATTGCGTGACTGACTCTGGCTGCCTCATGTGAGTCCTGGCGCTTCTCTGTCTCTTCAATTCTGACTAGCAGGTGCGACATGTCTGATCTCACTGCTGTAATTTCTTTTTTAATGGATTTCTTCAAACTGTGAAACATACCTGCAAGTTTTTTTTTTTTTTAAGCCCACTCACCAGAGATTGACATTTCTAAACCAGCAGGAGATCCAGGATCTTCCATGAGCTCCGAACAGCAGGAGGAGGCATGGGAGCTCTCTCGGATGGAAGAAGTGTGTGAGGAGAGAGAGATAATCGTTTGAGGTTCTGGTGTGTCTGCTCCGCGTGTTGAGGCTGTATCTTTCCGTAGCCAGTTACCACTTAATGGAGCTGACAGATGATAGTTTTGCAGCTGGACCTTTCCCGGCCCTCTTACCGAGTGTTGAGCAGGTTCCGAGGTTTTAGTCGGCATTGCTAGAAGGTATGAGGCTGATGGCTGGACAGAACTCTCTTTAGACACGTCCGTACCCACTACTCAGTACCATGCGTAGGCCACTCCCCTCACTTGTGACAATGTTATCTGCACCTACCCCAGGCAGAGAAAACTGAGAAATTAAAAAAACTATGGCTGTAAGAGGCAGGCCAAAAACAGAACAGATGTAGAAGTAGAGGGCTTTATTATCTATGAAGTCATTCATAACTCGAACTGCTGCAGCTTATTGGATATCTATTAGAAATATGACAGTGTCCAGGAAGATTAGACTATGAACTATCAACACTAGAGAGAACTTTCTACAGATTTGTGAAAAAATAAATAGCTGGCGTTCAGCTCCAGTCCCCTCATCAGGACTGTTAAAAAAAAAAAGACAGGCAAAACGAAAAAGATATTGATTTTAGTGATCTTATGTGCTTAGTGTAGTAAGGAAATGTGGCACTCAATAGCTCTGGATACAGAAAGAAAACAAAATACTACTCAAAAAGGTGTGCAACCTCCTTTAAATATATACATTTAAATAAATTAACAAAACATCACCAAATTATTGTGCTAATTCTGGTACAACAATTTTTATTGTAAAAAAATGTAACATTTGATAAACATTTCCCCATGCAGGGGTACAGCACAATATTCAGCACAGAAAGGTGTGGGCTGTGGAAGTCTGATCAAAAAACTTTTGAAAATAACAACTGTCCACTGAGTGACCTAGTGGGATATACCAAAGGTCCATAAAGATCGCTAAGGGCCATCTAACAGGGGCCCAGGTTCCAGATTTGCTGGTGTCAGCAAAAGATGTACTCCTCTATTGGACACCCCCTGGTACAGGATGGGGTGAATTATTGTGCTAATTCAATAAATTCATATTCAGAATCCTAAACAGTATTTGAAATTGTGAACAACCAACCAAAAGAATGGATAGAGATCAAACTTGTTAGGTATGGAGTTGGCACTTCTGGTACATTGTTGTTCCTGGAGCAATGCAAGTTGAATTGTACATTCATAAACTCAACGGATTGGATTGCCTTGGATCCCAATTGGACATTGGGTGTGAAATATATATATATATATATATATATATATATATATATATATATATATATATATATATATATATATATATATATATATATACACATTTTTTTATCACACTTTTTCCAATCTTTTGGATAGTTGTTCACAATTTCAAATATTGGTTAGGATTATGAATATGGATTTACTGTATTAGCACACACATTTGCTGACTTTTGTTTATTACATTCACTTTTATTTATATATTTAATAGGAGATTGTGCACCTTTTTGAGTAGACCTAAAATGTCCTGCTGTAGCTGAGCATGGCTAATGTGACCCCTTTCTTCTCCTCTTCTTCTTCCACCCTTTTCTTCTCATCCTCCATCCACTCCTCTTCTCTATCCTTCTCACCTCTTCCTCTTCTACACACAGAAGGAAGCTGAGTGGCTAAAAAAGCTTTGCTCTTCCTCCCCACAGGCCCAGAGCAGCGCATCTGGAATTGATGTTACTGCACTCTCCCCTTATGCATATTCTACTAATTCTGCTAAAGCCCCACTAACTTGCAATAAGTAGTTGGAAGACTTTTCTGATCACATGATCACTAACTTGCTGCAAGAGAATGATCTTGGCCATGCACAAACATTCCTCCAGTTATTGATGATAAGGAGGAAAGGGCCATGGTCACAGAGGGAGTGGACATCAGACAGGTAGCAGCAAGAGGCAGTGATGTTCCAAAAGATAGAACTTTTTGCAAAGTGGGCTCCACCACGAGAAGGGGTGAATGATGTGTTTGCAGACTGTCCTTGGTGCCAAGGATTTTGTTCAGGGACAGATTGTAGAGGACTGCAGGGTATAGCTACTAAATCATCTGATAGCAGTGGCCTTTATTTGTGAGGAAGTGTTATTCCCAGAACCCTGCAGTGTGAGCCCATTTAATCAAACTATTACAAGCCATTTGGGTACCACATGCAAGAGGAAATGCACAATTCTGTACCAAGCTCAGTGAAAGTAGCAACTCAGTGAGACAAATCTGCAGCAAAAAGCCTACACAGTAATATACTCAAAGAATGAATAAGATGAGTATCCAAACATACAAATAAATAAATGTGAATAAAGTCCATCTAAAGCCCAATGGTAGGATTTAGTTCATATAAAGGCAAAAATCTCATAGGGATAACTAGATAGAAAAAAAAACATAAAACCTCTATCCAAACATCGACTGTTAAATTTATGAATTGGCTGCTCACCTCCAACAATGACCCAAGGGTCAAACAAGGCTCATCAGACAGTCAGCTAAAGAATCCTGCTGATGGATCTGTAAAGGCATCCAGGTTCCAGGCAAAGACGAAGTACTACGTCCAAACTTGGCATTAAAACATCTTGGGTAATTCCATATATAGAGGAAACAGCTCGCTCCAAGGAATGGCACCTTTTGTACAAATGGCGCTTAAAGGAAACAAAGAACAGCAATAGTGCGATATTGCCAAATCAAAGGAAACAAAACAGCCATAGTGCAATATTGCCAAATGAAAAGTAAATTTATTTAGTAAAAAAAATGCTTACAACAAGTAAGGATAAAAATCGCAGTAAAAAGCAATGTGAGTAGTGACACACAGGCCTCCTCACCGTACTTCCGTTAAACACCACCGGAACTGACGTCACAAGGCTCTACCCGACACGTTGCGTCACTGGTCATGTGACTTCCTCAGGGGATGTCAGGATCCCTGAGGAAGTCACGTGACCAGTGATGCAACACGTTGAATGGAGCCTTGTGACATCAGTTCCAGTGGTGTTTAACAGAAGTATGGTGAGGAGGCCTGTGTGTCACTACTCCCATTGCTTTTCACTGCGGATTTTATCCATACTTGATGTAAGCAGTTTTTTTACTAAATACATTTACTTTTCATTTGGCAATATTGCACTATGGCTGTTTTGTTTCCTTTGAGCGCCATTTTATACAAGAAGTGCCATTCCTTGGAGCGAGCTGTTTCCTCTTTATATGGAATTACCCAAGATGTTTTGATGCCAAGTTTTGAATGTAGTTCTTCGTCTTCACCTGGAACCTGGATGCCTTTACAGATCCATCAGCAGGATTCCTTAGCTGACTATCTGATGAGCCTTCTTTGACCCTTTGGTCATTGTTGGAGGTTAGCGGCCAATTCATAAATTTAACAGTCGATTTTTTAATAGATAGAAAATTTTTAAAACTGCGCTATTTATATGAGGGTAACAAGCGACAACTGAAATGTTATACTACACCAAAGAATATATATATATATAAGAGAGAAAGCTGCGCTATGAATTGAACCTGTGTTATATGTTACCATCAGGGGCGGTCTGACAACTCATGTGGCCTCCGGGCAATAGAAGATTATGGGGACCTCGGGCTTACAGATGGCCACCAAGCCAGGAGGCAGTGCAGATGTGGGGCAGCTAAAATCTCAGGATTTTCACATCAAAAGCATGTCGATTTTGGACATATTAGGGACAGATGTAAAAAAAACTGATTTTTACATACTGTCCCTGGTTTTACTGAGCCTGGCAACCCTGATGGGGCCCCCTAGTGGCATGGGGCCCTCGGGCAGTTACCTTTAAGTAACTCACAGTCAGATAATATAGTGAAAAAGAGGTATTGCTACGGCACTAAATCGACAACCACCAAGACAATAATTGATCATCAAGGAAAATGAATAATCTGTGAAAAACTGTGAAATTGGATTATCAATCCGTGTGAAAAAAACTGAATATAAAAATAAAAAAAGAAACACAGGAAAAAAACGTCAGTGATCACAATAAGAGTCAATATCAGTGATTTAGAGATTACAAACAAAAATTAGGAAAAAAAGTCCATGTAAGTAAGAGCCTTGAAGCATCCACGGTGACAAATACTCCACAGCACTTGAGGAAAGGTGATGAAAGAAAATGCCTCTACCTAAGTACACACGGCCGCTTACTGAATAGATGTGATCTCTTAATTACAGGAGATCAAATAGGCGCATATGGCTTATAACCCAGCCTGGGGTCTCTGTGCCCTGCAGTTATGCCTCAGCTTCAGTCAAAATGGTCCTCACAAAATACAACCGATTCAGAGTGTCCCCACAAAAACAGAAAAGGCTGGTATAGTATAAAACCCTTTAAATGTAAATGGTACACATGACGAATGGACACTTTGTTTTTTGCATGCTGTTTTAAACGTCTAAACTATCGAGCCGGCCGGCTCACAATAGCAGCCCATATGCTTCCGGGTCTGACGCACAAGCGGTGACGTCAGAACATCGTTCCTCCCAGCGTTTCGTCACTAGAGGAACATGGTCACGGGATACGGGTGGCGTTCTGATTCACCGCTTAAATACAGAGAGTGGATAACACCGCCGTAGTTTGAGTCCCGAGGAACCGCGGTTAACAGCATCTTGATTGATAGAAAAAATGCTAAAGTTTATATCTAAAAAATTTACCTGTAAGGGCAAACATCAAATACATTCCTAAAATGGATAAGGACAATTGTCCAACCGCAATCATAAAAAATTATGGAAAAAAAAGTCATCTGGCCAAATTCATAACTGAGATGGCATAAAAAATGTCATATGGATCATGCACTGAAGTCGTCAAAAAATCCATATAGGACATTTAAAACCGGCGCTAAAGAGCTACCCAGTTAAAAAAAAAACTATATATCTCATTCACATTTAAGCTGGGTCACAACAGTGGACACCATTGAAAGTCGACTAAAAGCAAAGAGCAAAGGTGCACAGATATATTGAGTAAAGATATATATACAGTATATCAGAAAAATGTATATATATATGGGTGCATGAATACATGCATATATGTAAAGCTATTTAATCTGAAACGACATACTCGGGCGCATGGGTGAATGCACACAGGTGTATCAAATAAAAATAAAATAGAAAACATATAAAAAAACAAATGTATTCAAACGTATAAAAAACTGGTAGATACCACGGCTACCCAGGACTCAAATCAAGTTTACATAGTTTATTTGGTATGGTATTACTAACATTAAATTTACAAAAATGTAATCTGAAAAATATTAAATCAGAATATGAATAACATTTTTGTCACTAGGAGTTATCAATAAAAGAGTTAATGTCAACATCTATTTTTGGACCAAACATTTTAGCTTATGCACCCATGCCATCTCTAATTTAGAGATGCTCCTAACAAGACGGCTCCCCCTCCAGTGGGGGCTATACTTGTCAATACCCAAAAATATGGTGTTGGTTGGGTCTCTATTGTGTACTGTAAGGTAGTGTTTTGAAACAGAGTGTTTGGTGAAACCTCTTCTGATATTGTTTATATGCTCGTTCAAACACACTTGTAATGGGCGTTGGTCCTGCCCACATACTGCAGTCCACACGGACACTGGAGCATATAAACCACCCCCACAATGGAGCAAGAAGTGAAAGGCTCGATATTGAAACTCTAAGAGGAGCAACTAGAGCTAAAGTTTGGTGGTTCTTCTGGTTCTGCAGCCATTTAAAGAACAAACCTGACAATTCCTACATTGGTAGTAACCAGTAAGCCCTGAAAAAAAACATAGATCTTTTAGCCGGGAGGTTGAAGATGTTGGGGGCTAGTTTCTCTTTCAAAGAGGGAGCCCCCCCTGAAGACCAGCCGGGGGCTGTCAGGTAAAATAGTCTTTAGAATTTTATCATTCTTTAGAATATGCCAATGTTTACTCACAATATGTTTAATATTGGAATTTCTTTTTTTCTTTTTTCTTTCTTTTCTTTTCTTTTCTTTTTCCTTCGGCTTTCCTTAGGCTTCCCCACCTGATCTCTAATATGTTGTTTATCTCTCTCCTGATCCCATACCAGCTGGGCATCCACTTGGAATCATTACGGGTCAAAATATCAGCACATGTCCCATTATACCATTCTGTTGCCTCCACCGGCACTGCTTGGCCTTGGCCTGCTGTCGCCCCTGCCCCCTATGTGTTGGGGTGTTGGCGCTATTGGGTGGCTTCCTTTCCATAGCCTGTGACTGTATGGACACACTAGGGCGGGGTGTCAAAATGACACCCCGCCCGCCCCTTTGGCCGCATTCCGCGGCGCTGTGCTCTGCCCCACTACCCTATCCACGATTTACATCCAGCACCACCCTATCTGGGACGACATCAGAGTTTGCCGCTGCTGTGGTCCTGCAATGCCTTCTGGGCATTGTAGGCACGGACAGCATAGCCGCACATGCACTGTGGCCATCTCACGTCCGCTCCCGGCCGAAGTAATACACCGGCCAGCTGGGGGGCAATTTAAGGCCGACACTGCCAGCAATCCTTCAGTTGGCCGTGTCCATGGGGTGCCGAGACGTTTTATCTGTTTGCGGTTAAGGTAAAGCTATCTCCTGCCCTTCTGCTGCTATCTTTATATGAGTCTATGGATATTATCCTTACTGACTCACTGTGCTAGGCATTGACTCATGTAGGCCCTTTTTGTTTAAATTGATTCGTTCAGACCTGGACAATGGGTGTATGTCTGTTAACTCCTTGCAGTCTGCTACCTTCATTGCTTAAATTGTGGTAAGTTTATCCACCTAGCCCTGACATTGTGCAATTTATACTACCCTATTACTACTAATTTATTATTTTCTGGCCCTATGATCTTGGCACGCTAGGTATTGAACCTTGACTCAGCACCCCCGCTTTTGTTCTTTTTGTCCACTTAATTGGAATGTATATAGACTATGATAGCCCCATAGGGCAGATACTAGCCACTGAGCAGTCTGCCGGTATTTAATCCATTGTTAACCAATCTTTCCAATCTTTCCAGCTCTATGGTCTACATAGCCCCCTACAGTCACACTAGGGCATTGGTGGTTTGCCATTCCTTTTGGGCGCCTTTTTGACCTGGACACCTGTGGGAAAGCGGGTAGGTGTGGTTTTGTGCCTGGCGAGGTATGTGCTCTGTGGGGATAGCTTTGTGGTTGGATCATGATGGGACCCCTAGCATCCTATTGTCTACAATTCTCAACATGCACATACTTCATTAATGTTCATGTTTTTCCTTTTTTTCTTCTTTATAGAATTTAATTATCATACTGAATTTATACCATTCCCCTGAAGAAGCCAATGATTTGGTGAAACATGTTAGGATAATTCAGTTTGCATTTGCTTTTCTGTATTTCTGTACTTTTTTTCTTTGTTAACTTCGATGTCTAATAACCATTTGTACAAGTTAAACACTGTCTTCTTTTAAAAGAATCTATGTGAATAAATGTATTATTGGCACCGTTATAATCCCATCCCCCTCTTCCCCTTTTGTTTAATATTGGAATGCTGACAGGAATAATTAGTAATAAATGGATTACGAAATGCATTACTCCCACCGCCATCAGTTTTTTATTTTAGTAAGTTGGCTCTATCGACACTTTTTACATGGTCAAGGGTACTAGTAAGGGACTCTAGAGAGTAACCTTTATCCACAAATCTTTGTGTAAGACCCTGTGCTTGTGCCAGAAAAGTTGTCTGTACCGTGCAATTACGCTCCAATCTCAAGTACTGGCTTTTCAGCACAGACTTGAGCCAGGAGGCATGATGGCAACAATCACAAATTCCTGTCGGTGGATTTGAAAAAAGTAGATTTGACAAAACTATCTCCACCGACAGAAATCGTCAAATCCCCCAAAAAATGTCTCTCCTGGCTAGCTTCATAACTTAGATGGATACTTCTATTGTTTGATTTTAAGAGAGTTCATAAACATCAAGAGATCACTCTTGCTGCCATCCCATAGGAGGAGGTTGTCGTCTATGTAACAAAACCACAAGACGGCATGCGGGCTCGTCTGGACACAGATGACATTCTCCTCCCATTTGGCCATAAAAAGGTTCGCTAAACTGGGGGCATACTTAACCCCCATAGCGACACCTCTATCTTGACAGAAAAAATGGCCATCAAAAAATAACACTGCATCCAAACCTAACTGGTGAGGAAGGACGGTGTACAGTTTGGTTGGTGACTGCTGACATTACCTCACTGTACACCGTCCTTCCTCACCAGTTAGATTTGAATGCAGTGTTTTCTTGGATAGAGATTCCAATTTACCAAAGGGACAGGTGGACTTTATCATGGAGTTGCTGGAGTACGCAGCTACCCATAACTTCTTTTGGATTGATGGCCATTTTTTTCCATCAAGATAGAGGTGTCGTTATGGGGACTAAGTATGCCCCCAGTCTAGCGAACCTCCTTATGGCCAAATGGGAGGAGGATGTCGTCTGTGTCCAGATGAGCCCGCATGCCGTCTTGTGGGCTTGTTACATAGACATCCTCCTCCTATGGGATGGCAGCGAGAGTGATCTCTTGATGTGTATGGACTCTTAACATCAACAATAGAGGTATCCATCTAAGTTATGAAGCTAGCCAGGAGAAAAAAAATGTTTTGAATTTGACAATTTCTGTCGATGGAGAATTAGTTTATCCCGAGTGATTGTTGCCATCATGCCTCCTGGCTCAAGTCTGTGCCGAAAAGCCAGTACTTGAGATTGAAGCGTAATTGCACAGAACAGACAACTTTTCTGGCACAAGCACAGGTTCTTACACAAAGATTTGTGGATAAAGGTTACTCTCTAAAGTCCCTTACTAGTACCCTTCACCATGTAAAAAGTGTAGATAGAGACAACTTACTAAAAGAAAAAACTGATGGCGGTGGGAGTAGCGCATTTCGTAATCCATGTATTACTTATTCCTGTCAGCATTCCAATATTAAACATATTGTGAGTAAATATTGGCATATACTAAAAAATGATAACATTCTCAAGACTATTTTACCTGACAGACCCCAGGGGGTCTTCAGGGGGCTCCCTCTTTGAAAGAGAAACTAGACCCCAACATCTTCAACCCCCCGGCTATAAGATCTATGTTCTTTCCAGGGCTTACTAGTTACTACCAATGTAGGAATTGTCAGGTTTGTTCTTTAAATGGCTGCAATGACCAGAAGAACCACCAACTTTAGCTCTAGTTGCACCTCTAAGAGTTTCAATATTGAGCCTTTCACTACTTGCTCCACTGTGGGAGTGGTTTATATGCTCCAGTGTCCGTGTGGCCTGCAGTATGTGGGCAGGACCCAGTGCCCATTACAAGTGTGTTTGAACGAGCATATACATAATATCAGAAAAAATTTCACCAAACACTCTGGCCCGGATTCAGATAGAGATACGACGGTGTATCTCCTGATACGCCGTCGTATCTTTGAGTTCCGTCAGTCGGATCTATGCGCCTGATTCATAGAATCAGGTTCCGCATAGATCTCCCTAAGATCCGACAGGTGTAAGTGACTTACACCGTCGGATCTTAGGCTGCAATCTCACGCTGGCCGCTAGGTGGCGCTTCCGTTTGTATACGCGAGGAATATGCAAATGAGGAGTTACGCCGATTCAGAAACAAACGACCGCCCGGCGCTTTTTTTTACATCGTTTGCGTTCGGCTTTTTCCAGCGTATAGTTACCCCTGCTATATGCGGCGTATCCTATGTTAAGTATGGCCGTCGTTCCCGGGTCGAATTTTGAATTTTTTACATAGTTTGCGTAAGTCGTTCGCGAATACGGATGGACGTAATTTACGTTCACGTCGAAACCAATGACGTCCTAGCAACGTCATTTAGAGCAATGCAAGCTGGGAAATTTAGCGGACGGCGCATGCGCAGTTCGTTCGGTGCGCCTGATTTAAATGTTACACACCCCCTAGCCGCGGAATTTGAATTCCGCCGGGGGATTTACGATACGCCACCGCAACTTTTGAGGCAAGTGCTTTCTGAATAAAGCACTTGCCTCAAAAACTTGCGCCGGCGTAACGTAAATCAGATAGGTCAGCGGATCTAAAGATCCGCTGACCTATCTGAATCTGGCCCTCTGTGTCCAAACACTACCTTACAGTACACAATAGAGACCCAACCAACACCATATTCTTGGGTATTGACAAGTATAGCCCCCACTGATTATTCATATTCTGATTCAATATTTTTCAGATTCAATTTTTGTAAATTTATTGTTGGTTTATTTGGTATGATATTACTATGTAAACTTGATTTGAGTCCTGGGTAGCCGCGGTATCAGTTTTTTATATGTTTGAATACATTTTGTTTTTTTATGTTTTCTATTTTATTTTAATTTCTTATTTGATATACCTGTGCACATTCACCCATGCGCCCACGTATGTCGTTTCAGATTAAATAGCCTTACATATATGCATGTATTCATGCACCCATCTATATATATTTTTCTGATAATTTTATATATATATAATCTTTACTCAATATATCTGTGCACCTTTGCTCTTTGCTATTAGTCGACTTTCAATGGTGTTCACTGTTGTGACCCAGCTTGAATGCACATGAGATATATCGTTTTTTTTAACTTGATGTTTGTATTTTTTTATGTTTTTTCTTCTATCTAGTTATCCCTATGAGATTTTTGCCTTTATATGAACTAACTCCTACCTATGGGCTTTATTCACATTTATTTATTTATTTGTATGTTTGGATACCCATCTTATTCATTCTTTGAGTATATTACTTTATGGCACATTATTGAATAAGCGCACCGTTCCCATCTTTTTCTTTTACATTTATTTTGCAGTGTTTTTTGAGTACACTACTAAGTGGATGCAGCTAATTCACGGTCACTATTCATGTGATATATATATATATATATATATATATATATATATATATATATATATATATATATATATATATTTTAGAGTTTATTTTCACTATATTCACTGGAGGCTGATGGTTTATATTTGCTTAAAAATAAGAACATAGTAGCGCGCAAGTTTTTCCCTTATAACAAAAAGCCTACACCCCTCCTCTTCATTCCTCACTTTCCACATAAGCCCTGTCCACATTATTCTTCTGCTGCAGGAAGGGAAGTCTCACAAGGGATTTCAAATGCTTAAAAAATGCCATGCCAGTCGGGGAAAGAAAGTAATATGGTTATGTTGTGAAGAGTCAAGCAAAAGTTTTAATCTCTGCAGAATTCTTCTACATCCATCCTGCTTTCCCCTGCAGCATCCTTCCCAGGGCAGGAGTCTTTTTGACAGCTGCAGAAGAAATAAAATGTCCCCAAATCACCCCCATGCAAAGTTAATTATTACCAGCTTGGCAGTACTGCTGTTTTTTTAGTTACTCCTATTATCCCATTTTTGACCTGTGCTATATATACTACAGTGGCAGCTGCCATTATTTTGTCCTGCCCTGCCCTCCAAAAGCATGTGGAACGTATTATGAGTGTGTCACCTGAACACGTTGCCAGTGTACACATGACAACATACTCAAAATCAAGTAAGCATGGACGGGGATGCTATATATAATTTACAGCACAGTGGGTATGTTTTCTGTCATCTGGGAAGGATGCTGGATGGGGTACATTGTTGGAGCTAGTGGTGCTATGACGTGTCTTTCCCAATGGTGACAGCACAGTCACTTTCACCCTCTTTTCCTCACTGATCTCATCCCCTGACTCCTTAGGACCAGCAGTCTTTCTTAAGCATTTCAGAGCATATGTGGGTACAAGACAGAAGCCACATTGGACCCTCATTACAGCTGGGAGGTTTGTTAGTGAGAAGCTGACTTTTAATAAAAATGAATCAGACCAGGATCACAGAGGACTATGAAACACCCACTGCAGATGTTACTGATTTAAATCAGTACATTTTTTGTTTTATATATTTATCTAAGAGAGGACCAAACACTTGTCCCTGTTAATCTCATTGTTGCTGCCAACAGTTGCACCTTCTTGCGCCTCTCCTTCAAGTTCTTCTTAATTTTGCCCAAAAAATCATTGATTCTCTCCAATCAGAAAAGAGCTGAAGTTTTATTTTTTTTCTAAAGAGAACTTTTTATGCTTTCTGTCTCAAAATTTAGCCCTATTCTCACTGTGTTGTTTCTCTACATTTGGACTTGGACTTGTCTCAAAAATGATGTTTCAGTGGCCGATTTGCCTAAGATCCAAAATCTAAGAAGCTGCCTGTTATTCAACATTCCACTCTACAAGAAGTGGTGTACTTTGCTGCAGAACAGCCACCAGTTGGTGGGCCCCATGTACACTAATACTAGCAATTAAAAAAACATATTTATGATGACCATTAAGAACAAAAGGGTGTGGCCTAAAGCTGACCGAGATGGCTGCTTTATGAATCTGCACCAGGTACCTCTGTTGTGCCAAGGGACCATGGTAACATGGAAACACCCAGGACCTTGATTTCTACCATCTACAAATTACAACACTCACTGCTGCATGATCAACTCTTACACTGGCAGGTGGTCAACAGAATTGGGAAGCAAGCTTTCATTAGTCGACTAGCAAGTCATTCCACTTCACGCACAAATCTTCTATATCCTGCTATACCCAGGAAAAAAACTTTACACTCCTTTCCAGATGGTACAGGGACCCTCAATCTCTGCATAAAGGTCCCCCCCCTCATGTTGGGGGTGCGGATCGGCCCAGGAAAGCCATTTACACATTTGGTGGAACTGTACTGGAATACAAACCCTCTGGTCACAGGTTTTTACAATACATAGCAGTCTCTATGATCAGCCACTGGCACCCACCCCAGAGATTGTTTAATTATCCATGCTTCCAGGCTCCATAGCCTTCCAAAAGAACAATTTATTTAGCTTTTTCTTGTCAGCTGCCAGACAGCTAATCCCCCTATTTTAGAAAACAACTACCACCCCCCTCCCCTTGTCTTTGTTGGTCTCCATGCGTATGGAGATGCTATCCCTAGACAAAAAAAATGAAAGTCCTATAGCTAATTTGGATTTACTTTTCTACCTCTGACTCTCTGAAAAATATGCTGGCACCCCTGGCCAAGATGGAAAGTAGGGTTGTCCAGATACCGATACCAGTATCGGTATCGGGACCGATACCGAGTATTAGCGGGAGTACTCGTACTCGCGCAAATACCCCCGATACCTAAATAGAATACTTTCCCCCCCCTTCCCCCCCGCCGCTGCTGCCGCATCGCGCCGCCGCATCGAGGGACATGGCTAGAGGGACATTGCTGCATATGTGAGGGACATGGCTAGAGGGACATTGCTGCATATGTGAGGGACATGGCTGCATATGTGAGGGACATGGCTAGAGGGACATGGCTGCATATGTGAGGGACATGGCTAGAGGGACATTGCTGCATATGTGAGGGACATGGCTAGAGGGACATTGCTGCATATGTGAGGGACATGGCTAGAGGGACATGGCTGCATATGTGAGGGACATGGCTAGAGGGACATGGCTGCATATGTGAGGGACATGGCTAGAGGGACATGGCTGCATATGTGAGGGACATGGCTAGAGGGACATGGCTGCATATGGGGGGGACATGGCTGCATTTGGTGACACATTTAAAAAAAGTATCGGTATTCGGTATCGGCGACTACTTGAAAAAAAGTATCGGTACTTGTACTCGGTCCTAAAAAAGTGGTATCGGGACAACCCTAATGGAAAGAATTCCTGATTCCATCACACAGGATTGCTTCACCAAGGTTTGTTCAATCCCCCTCTGATTCTCTCTCCTCTTGCTCTATGTCTGAACTTCCTCCCCTTTCTTCTTTTTTTTCTCTCCCTTTTTTCTATTTTCACGGCTCCTCAACCCAAATCCAAATGTTCTATTCCCCAACTCCAACACGAGACATAAGGGCCTCTTGATGTTACAAGCTACCTACCTGATGGTACTTCACCTAGGCTTATGTTTGACATGCATTGGATATGTGAATTACATTGTACAATTTTCTGTAATGAACATTTGGTAATTACTGTATATAGGTTCTTCTATTTTGTTATACATAATAAAAACACATTTGACTCTAATTACCCCAAGCTGGAAGTTCTAATCTAAAAACAAGTCGGTTCTTGTGGCCAGATATTGGTCTTTAAAAGGATTTTTGTGTGTGCAGATCTGTGCATCTAGGCACAAACATAAGAAAATGTACCCCAGCACTGCAATTCTAAAAACGCAAGCATAATTTGTTTATATAGATAAAAACCCACCAGTAAAATATTGTTCGAAATTATAATTTTTATTTTATTTGCTAGCTTTCATGTAGTCAACAGCTGGTAATAGATTTAAAGAGCCTTGCTTTGGCACCTCGTGTTTTGGGTTTAGAATGCTCTCCCCTACAGTGCCTTGAAAAAATATTCATACCTCTAGAAATTTTCCACATTTGTCATGTTCCAACCAAAAACATGAATGTATTTTATTGGGACTTTATGTGATAGACCAACACAAAGTGGCACATAATTGTGAAGTGGAAGAAAAATGATAAATGGTTTTCCAATTTTTTTTACAAATAAATATCTGAAAAGTGTGGCGTGCATTTGTATTCAGTCCCCCTTCAATACATTGTAGAACCACTTTTCACTGCAATTAAAGCTGGAAGTCTTTTTGGGTATGTCTCTACCAGCTGTGCACATCTAGAGATTGACATGTTTGCCCGTTCTTCTTTGCAAAATAGCTCAAGCTCTGGTGTCTGTTTAATAAACTGAGAAGTTTTTTCTCTTTTCAATTCTCGGCAGTTCTCAGAGGAAAATTATCTCCTCTGCAGCCGGTTTAATAAACTTAGAAATTCAGTTCTCAGACGGAGAACAGAGAAGTGTTTCCTCTGAAAACGGCTGAGATCTGTGTAAAAGTGGCTGAGATCTGTGTAAAAGTGGGTGGACAGCCTGTAATCTCTTTGTGATTACTATTGTGAGATTACGGTGCAGCCGAGTTCAAAAAGTAAAAAATTAGTTTAAAAGAACATGTAATTACATGTTTTCAGACATGTGATAACTATATATATATATCCTATGTATATACACATGTGTGTGTGTGTATATATATATATATATATATATATATATATATATATATATATATATATATATATATATATATATATTAGGGTTGTCCCGATACCACTTTTTTGAGACCGAGTACGAGTACCGATACTTTTTTCCAAGTACTCGCCGATACCGGATACCGATACTTTTTTTTTAATGTCATGTGACGTTTTTTTTTTTTTTTACAGTGATGTTATTTATTTTTTTAGAGGGGATGGTAGTGGATTGTCAGTGTGTTTTTTGTTTATTATTATTATTATTATTATTATTTACATTTTATTTTTTTAATTATTGCAATTCTTTTCTCTTTTTTTTAATCAGCCCTGTTGGGGGGGCTTTGGTGAGATATCAGGGGTCTTAACAGACCTCTGACATCTCCCCTCTGAGACAGGGAAAGGGACTAGGGACACATATTCCCCAGTCCCTTTCTCTGTAGCCTCAGCTGCACTGAAAATGAATGGAGAGAAGACAGACGCAATTAAACACAGCACAGTAAAAACACAGTAAACACAGCTTACGATGTTTCAGTTATGTGAATGGACAGAGTCAGTGATCACGGATTTACCGGCTCCTACCTCCGCTCTCCATCCTGACAGTTCCAGGGGGTGGAGGAGGAGTACGGAGGGAGAGAGAAACACGGAGGGGGACACGGAGGGAGGCGGAAACACGGAGGGGGACACAGAAACACGGAGGGGGACACGGTGGGAGACGGAAACACGGAGGGGGACACAGTGGGAGACGGAAACACGGAGGGGACACAGTGGGAGACGGAAACACGGAGGGGGACACGGTGGGAGACGGAAACACGGAGGGGGACACAGTAGGAGACGGAAACATGGAGGGGACACCGTGGGAGACGGAAACACGGAGGGGGACACAGTGGGAGACGGAAACACGGAGGGGGACACTGAGGGAGAGAGCAGCACGGAGGGGGACACATGGATCGAGATGGCAGCACGGAGGGGGACACATGGATGGAGATGGCAGGACGGAGGGTGACACATGGATGGAGATGGCAGGATGGAGGAGGACACATGGATGGAGATGGCAGCATGGAGGGAGGGAGACTGCAGCAAAACGGAGGGGGGCTGGAGGAGAACATGAGACAGTCAGCGATGATCGTGTTTGGGGGAGTTACAAGCACCGATCACCGCTGATTTCAGCGGGGGGGGGGGAAGAGAGAAGCGGAGAAATTACTTTTAAATCTATACAGCGGTGATTGGTGCTTGTAACTTCCCCACGCACTGATATATATATATAATATATATATATATATATATATATATTAGGAAAATTTATTCTTACCTGAAATTTTCTTTTCCTGTAGTCCGTAGGCGGCACACAATGGGTTAAGCTTTCCATCTAACCCCTAAAGGAAGAAAACTTAAACAAGCAGTGAGACAAGTTAAATCAATTAATCAATTAATCAATGAATCAAGCACAGCAAGTCCACCTGTCCTGAAGCTATAAACCTCCCCCAAGAACACACACAGACGTATCTTATGCAGCAATAGAGTAATTTTAATGGGAGGGTAAACTTGTGCCGCCTACGGACTACAGGAAAAGAAAATTTCAGGTAAGAATACATTTTCCTATTCCTGGGCGTCCTATGGCGGCACACAATGGGATTTGCAAAGCAGTGCAAGAAAGAAAGGGAGGGACATCAATGGTTTATGGCACCTTGAAGCACTCTCGAGCCAAAGGCCGATCCCTCGGACGAAACTACATTGATTCTGTAGTGTTTTATGAACGTGTTCGGTGAAGCCCACGTAGCTGCCTTACAGATCTGGTCCATTGGAACATGATACCTCTCAGCCCAGGACGTAGCTGTAGACCTTGTGGAGTGAGCTCTTAAGAGAAGAGGGGATTCTTTGTCTTCTAGAAAATAACAGTGCTTGATGGTATCCCTTATCCATCTTGCTAGCGATGACTTATTCGCTTTTTCCCTTTGTTTGGCCCTTGGAACTGTAGGAACAGTGCCTCGGACTGTCTGAACCCCAAGGTTCTCTGTAAGTAGGTAGAGATGGTTCTTTTTACGTCCAAGAGGTGTAGGTCATCCTCCGAAACATCTTCAAACACAGGCAACACAATTTCCTGATTAATATTCGTGGATGTGGAGACTTTGGGAAGGAAACCCGGCATAGTCCTTAGAATAACTGCATCCGATAGAAACCTGAGATAGGGTTCTTTGGATGAGAGGGCCTGAAGCTCACTTATTCTTCTGGTGGATGTAATTGCTACCAGAAAGATACATTTGAAAGTGAGGAACCTTAAGGATGAACTCTCCAGAGGCTCAAAGGGAGGTGATGTTAGCCTTTTTAGCACTAAAGGTAAGCTCCAAGCTGGTAACGGCTTATGGAAGGATGGTCGTAATTTAATAATTGCTCTAAAAACCTGCTGACGAGAGGTGTTTTTGAAAATATTCCGTTCAGGCAGGAGTTAATGGCGGTCAACTGGACCCTCAGAGTGTTCGGCTTCAGACCCTTTTGGAACACTCTTGTAAGAACTGCAAGAGAGATGCCACTTGCTCAGGAGAAGATGAATTCCTGGCGCACCAGGCCGAGTAGAGGGTCCACACTCTACTGTAGACTTTTAAGGTAGCAGGCTTCCTAGAGGCTAGAAAGGTAGCAATAACCTCCTGAGATAGGCCTTGAGCCGTCAAGGCTTTGAGTTCAAATTCCATGCCGCCAGCTGGAGTTTCTCGAGGTCTGGGTGGAGCATCTCCGATTGGAGAAGAAGGTCCTTCTGGATGCGTAACTTCCAGACCTGATCCTTTGCCATATTCAAGGCTAGCGGGAACCATGCCCTCCTGGGCCAAAATGGCAGGATTGCTATTGCTCTCACCTCCTCGTCCCGAATTTTCTGCAGCACTTTCGGGATCAGTGGAATCGGGGGAAAGATATAGACGAAAAACTTCCTCCAGCTTATCGACAGAGCGTCTATCGCTAGCGGATTCCCCACTCTGGATAGGGAGCAGAACTGGGGAAGCTTCCTGTTCTGAGAGTTGGCCATCGCATCCAAATATGGCAGACCCCACCTGGAGGTGATCTTCCTGAAGACCAGAGGGTTCAGCTCCCAGTCTCCCGGGCCGATCGGATTCCTGCTGAGCCAATCCGCTCTCACATTGTCCACTCCTCTGATGTGGATGACCGTTAGAGAAAGGAGGTTTTCCTCCGCCCAGAGCATGATGCGGGCACACTCCTTCTGCATGGAAGGGCTTCGTGTTCCCCCCTGTTTGTTCAGGTAGAATACTGCAGCTAAGTTGTCTGATTGTACCTGAACCGCCTTGTGGAGAACTTTGGATTTGAAATGGACGAGCGCTTTCCTGATTGCCGTGAGCTCTTTCAAGTTCGAAGACATTAGAAGCTCCCTTTGCGACCAGGCTTCTTGTACCCAATGATCCTCCACATGGGCACCCCAGGCTAAGCCTGAGGCATCCGAGGTGAGGACCGTCTGAGTCGGAGCCTTGAGGGATCTGCCCTGCAGGAAACGTTGTGGGTGCATCCACCAACGGAGATCCTGCTTCACTGCCAGAGAAATGTTGATAGTTCTCTGCAAAGAGTCTGGGCTCTTGTCCCATTGGGTCAAAATGCAGTCCTGTAGCACTCTGAAATGAGCCCTGGCCCAAGGAACAGCTTCCAAGGATGATGTCATCATTCCCAGTACTCTCATTGCCTTCCTCACTGAGCAGTGATCGATTTGCAAGAGATCCTGTACTGCCTGTTGAAGATTGGTAGCCCTCTGATCTGAAAGGAACAACTTCATTTGAAGGGTGTCTATTGTGAACCCGAGGTAGGGAATGACTGGAGTAGGGTTCAGAGAAGACTTTTTTACGTTTACTATGAAACCGTGGGCGTCCAGCATTTGTAGAGTCTTGTGAAGATGTTGTTTCAACATGGCCTCTGAGGGAGCTCTGACTAGCCAGTCGTCTAGACAGGGTGTCACACATATCCCCTGTAGCCGCAGGGCTGCAGTCAGGACCACCACCACTTTCGTAAAAACTCGAGGTGCCGAGGTAATGCCAAATGGCAGGCATGTGAACTGAAAATGGAGAATCTGGAGATTGAAGAGGAGAGCGACCCGTAGATATTTCCTGTGTGCCCTGAGAATAGGGACGTGCAGGTATGCGTCCTGAAGGTCGACTGACGCTAGGAAGTCTCCTTATTCTATGTTCGCAATGGCAGACCGAATTGATTCCATTCTGAATTTGCGTTTGACAAAAAACTGATTTAGGTAAGACAGGTCTATTACTAGCCTCCATCCTCCTGAGGCTTTGGGTACTGGAAATATCGGGGAGTAGAGACCTTGGAATCTTTCTTGATCTGGAACCTTTTCTAGAGCGTGCTATCTTATGAAATCTTCCACCAACTCTAGAACTACTGGGTTGGAGGGCTTGTTGAGCATGAACCTCTGTGGTGGAAAAGACCCCAGCTCTAGAGAGAACCCTCTTGAGACGATGTCCGTTACCCAGGAGTCCGACGACGTCTTTTGCCAGATCTGAGAAAAAAACCTCAGCCTGCCTCCCACTGGAGGAGAGGCGCTGATGGCGTCATGCTTCTTTGGGCTTATTGAAAGGCTGCTTCTTGGCTGTCGCTGAATCTTGCCTTTTTTTATAGTAGGACCTTCTGCCCCGAAAGGAATAGTTCCTTTTTGGGGAGTATCTGGATCTCCCGTAGAACGGTTTACTCGACCTTTTCTTCTCTAAGGGAAAGGCAGCATCTTTCTCCTCATTGTAAGATTTGAGAATATCTTTCAGATGAGGGCCAAACATGGATGAAGGATGGAAAGGCATGTTAACAAAACTGACTTTGATGATATGTCACCCGACCATTGCCTTATCCAAAGCGCCCTCCTGGTCGCATTGGACAAGGCGAGAGATCTGGAAGAAAATTTTAGAACATCCACAGGAGCATCACATAAAAACTCTGCGGCCGACTTCATCATGTCAACTCCTTTCAACAAAGAGTATCTAGACACCCCTTCTTCTATATCTAGAGATAATTGACTCAGCCAGATCCTTAGGGCTCTGGCTACCGGAACTGAGGAAGCAGCAATTTTTGAAGTGGAAGCCGCCGCTAGGTAATTCTTTCGCCAGATCCAGTTTAGGTGGATTTTCCCATTCAGATGAAAATTTGGAGTCCAGCCTATAAGAGGATTTAAAGCGGGCCCCCGCATCAGATTTTCTGTCAGGATTGGCCCAGTTCTTTTTGAACCAGTCACTCAGAATGGGATGAGAAGGGAATCTCATATCTGGGATCTGAGGAAAATAATATAGCTGAACCTTCTTTAGTCTAGCCGATACATCTTTGGAAGATTCTATAGTGTCCTTTACCGCAGACAGTAACTTGGGAATCTTATCTTTGGGTAACAAGTACAAGTCGTCATCCAAATCATCAAAAACTATTTCCGGATTGGATGAGGAGGCACTACATTCCCCAGATGAGGAGTTAGATGCAGCAGGGGATATATCTCTGGTACTTCTCTTTCTCTTTTTGGGCACCAGAGAGTCTTTAATTTCTTTGAATGTGTTACACATTTCTCCCTTAAACCATGACAGGAAAGAACTAGCATTATCAGATTGATTCAAACAAGATGCGCAGGTGTCACTTGTATATGATTCTGGCAGTGGTTGTTCACATTTGTTGCATAAGTTGCCACTTAAATAATATGCTGCTGCAGATTTTAAGTATAAAATAAGTAAAAAATAAGGACCATGCCTCCTACCTCTGACCGGCCAAGGGATCTGCTGCCTAGGCTGAGTGCAGCCATTTGCAGATCCCGCCGGTCAGAAATAAGCCAGGGACCCGGACCGGAAGTGACGCGGCAGAGCACTGGTGTAAGGAAAGGACGGAGTGTCAAGGAAATGTCCGTAGAAGAAGTACTGGCAATCTTGCCAGTAGAAGAAATGGCCATGGAAGAAGTACTGGCAATCTTGCCAGTAGAAGAAATGGCCATAGAGGAAGTACTGGCAATCTTGCCAGTAGAAGTAATGGGAGCCATAGGCTCATCATGTGACAGGAAGATCCTTCCTGCTGCCTATTTAAAGAGAGCTCTGATCATCAGGCGGTGCTGACTGGTCTTCAGCAGTTCCCTGATTTCCTGACACCTGTATTATCTACCAGATTCCTGTTACCGACCCGGCTTCCTTGACTCTCCCTCTGGACCCTGATTCCTCCTGAATACCTGGCTTCTGATCCCGGCTATCCATTTGACCTTGCTCCTGCTGATCCTTGTGTACTTCGCTGCCCGTCTGTTATCAAACCCGGCTATCCTCTGACCACTGCATTCCGGACGTTCCCGCTACTTGTTCAACTTGACTCTGCAAGTGGGTTGGAGTTCCTCTTAACTCCAGCTGTTCTCTTCACACCACCTTGCCCGGTGCCTGCTGCTCTACCAGTGTCTTCTGTCTTCACCTCCACCTGACAGCACTCCAAGCAACACTCACAGGCACTCGTGTTCCTCCTAACCTGAACCGCCATCTGTCCCATCCTCAGAGGGGTTCTGGGCTGGAGATACAAGGGAGGCCGACCTCGTCACATCAGACTCCTACCAGGTACGTGACAGTACCAGTCAGCCAGGAATGGAGTCTGAAAGGGAGGCCTCTCCATCAAGGGACATTCTTGGGACAATTTCTGCACTTGCTCATATTGTGCAGAATTTACAGAAGGACCTCAGTCGCATGGACGAGCGATTCTCGCACAAAGAAAGTGTTGCACCAGCCCCTGATTCTCCTTCAGTCGCAGATGCCTCTACTCAAGTTGAGTCAAGCTCTCCCTATGGATTTATTCCTCCTCCTCCGGAACCCAGGGTGCCTATCCCCGAGCGATTTTCTGGAAATCGTGAAATGTTTAGAACTTTCCGCAATTCCTGTGAACTTTACTTTTCCCTGTTACCCCGGACCTTTGTTTCTGAGGACATTAAGGTGGGGTTTGTAATCACACTCTTGTTGAATGAACCCCTTTCCTGGGCTCATCACCTCCGTGAGCAGCTTGACCCTGCCCTGGCTACCATCGATTCTTTCTTCTCAGCCATGGCTCAGTTATATGCCGATCCCTTCTGTCAACAGTCGGCAGAATCCAGGCTTCATAAGCTACAACAAGGGTCAAGACCCGTCGAGGACTATATCACAGACTTCCGTGTTCTAAGTACTGACACCCAATGGAATAGTCCTGCCCTTCGCCACTGGTTTCGTCATGGTCTTTCCGATTCCTTAAAGGATGAACTAGCCAGAGTTGAGATCCCAGCATCCTTGGAAGATCTGATTAGTCTGACCACTCAGATCGACCGCCGGTTACGTGAAAGACAGGTGGAGAAAACTGAAGGGATCCTTTCTGTGGCTTCAAGGCCTGATCCATCTACCACACCTCCCAGCCAGAAGGCTCTACATAAGACCTACAACAGGAGCTTTCCAAGAGCACCCCTTACCCCGGCAGAACGTCTCAGACGACAACGTGCTAACTTGTGTCTATATTGTGGGGAGGCAGGTCACTTTTTACAGACTTGTCCAGCAAGGACCACCAGAGCCTGTTTCCAACGACCCCACTTGGAACATCTTCTCGGAGAGGGTCGGTCCCAACTTTCCCTTCCAGTCATCCTCCAGTTTGCCGGAAAGACTCTCCCTGTGTCAGCAATTATAGACTCTGGGGCCTGCAGCTGTTTTGTGGATTCCACATTTGTCTCTCTGCATCAGCTTCCCGTTTGTACTAAGAAACAAGAATTCCATGTCCACTTGGCTGATGGCTCTGGCATCAAATCTGGCCCGGTCACACAAGAGACTGCACCTATTTTTTGTCACACCCCTTCAGGTCACCACGAATTCCTCCGGTTGGATGTCATAGCCTCACCCATGTTTCCCATCATCCTTGGTGTTCCATGGCTAAGAGCCCATAACCCGCACATTGACTGGCCTACCGGGGTTGTCACCTTCTCTTCCAACTACTGTCTGGAGCACTGTTTTCCGGAAAAGCCTGTTAACACCGCTCCCCTTCTGAGTCTTCAACCTGACCCTGAAACCATTAAACTGGTACCTCCGGCTTACCATGAATACCTGGACGTGTTCAACAAGAAGGGTGCAGACACTCTTCCGCCCCACAGGACATATGATTGCCCTATTGAGCTATTACCAGGAGCCGAGATTCCTTTTGGCCGGATCTACCCACTCTCGGAACCCGAACTGGAAGCCCTACGTGCCTACATAGATGAAAGTTTGGAAAAAAAGTTCATCCGACCCTCCACGTCACCTGCAGGTGCCGGTATATTCTTTGTGGAGAAGAAAGATCACTCCTTAAGACCCTGCATTGATTACCGGGACCTTAACAAGATCACTGTTAAAAACAGGTACCCTCTTCCCCTGATCCCCGAACTGTTCCAGAGGCTGCGGGGGGCACGGATATTCTCAAAACTAGACTTGAGAGGGGCATACAACTTGGTTAGAATCAGGGAAGGGGATGAATGGAAGACGGCCTTTCGAACACGCTTCGGTCACTTTGAGTATCTAGTCATGCCATTTGGACTCTGCAATGCCCCAGCCACCTTCCAACATCTAGTGAATGATGTTTTTCGGGACTATCTTGACTTATTTGTCATAGTTTATTTAGATGACATCCTGATCTTCTCTGAATCCCTCGAATCTCATCAGATCCATGTCAAGAAAGTCTTGGACCGACTCAGGAAACACTCTCTCTACGCAAAAGCTGAAAAATGCGATTTCGAAAAACAAATTACACATTTCCTTGGACTTGTTATTTCCGCTGATGGGATCTCAATGGACCCGCAGAAAGTTACATCTGTTCTGGAATGGCCTGCTCCTACTGACAGGAAAGCCGTTCAGCGGTTCGTGGATTTGCCAATTTCTACAGGAAATTCATTAAGAACTTTTCTGGCATTATTTCCCCCATCACGCAATTAACCAAGCAGCATATTCCTTTCCAGTGGACACCCGAAGCTCAAGAGGCCTTTGAGCAACTAAAGATCTTGTTTACCTCAGCTCCCATCCTGAAGCACCCCGACCCTGCCTTGGCCTTTGTATTGGAGGTTGATGCCTCCGAAAATGCAGTCGGGGCTATATTGTCCCAACGTCAGGGTCCTAAGTCCCTGCTTCACCCTGTGGCCTTCTTCTCCAAGAAGCTAAACCCGTCCGAGAGGAACTATGACGTTGGGGACCGGGAATTGCTTGCTATTAAAGCTGCACTTGAAGAATGGCGCTACCTCCTGGAAGGAGCCTCTCATCCGATTCTCATCTTCACGGATCACAAAAATTTAGAATATCTAAGGACAGCTAAACGGTTAAGACCTCGACAAGCAAGATGGGCATTGTTTTTCTCTCGTTTTGTGTTTCACATCACCTTTCGCCCCGGCTCTAAGAACGGTAAGCCAGACGCCTTGTCTCGAATGTTTAAAGATCCTGTGAATTCCGCAGAGCCTGATACCATCCTCCCGGCTAAAAAATTTTTGATCCTTCAAGCAGATCTGATGTCTCAGATAAAGGCAAGTGTGATCAACCAACCACCTCCACAGGACTTAGCGCTTCAACTAAAGAATGGCTTTTATCTCCATGGGGAACAAGTCTTTATCCCTGAACAATTCAGAGTATCCATTTTGGGACGTTGCCATGACCACCCCTTAGCCGGTCACTACGGAATCCGTAAGACTGCCGATTTGGTCGCACGCTCCTTCTGGTGGCCAGAATTATTGCAGGACTGTAAGAGATATGTTAAATCTTGTATTACATGTCTTCGAAATAAGACGGACAGAACCAAGACTTGGGGTCTTCTGGAACCTCTCCCTGTACCTAAGAAACCATGGAGCATGATCTCCATGGATTTTATCGTGGAACTTCCCCCATCTGAGGACTTTAATACCATCTTTGTCGTGGTGGATCGCCTCACTAAGATGGCTCACTTTGTACCCTTGCAAGGCACTCCTTCTGCTACAGAAACGGCTACGGCTTTCATCAAGGAGATTGTCAGATTGCATGGTATTCCCGACAGTATTATTTCCGACCGAGGGGTACAATTCACCTCTAGATTTTGGAGGGCCTTATGTGAAGCACTAAATATTGAACTTCGTCTGTCCTCTGCATATCATCCACAAACCAACGGTCAGACTGAGAGGACGAACCAAACCCTTGAGCAGTACCTACGGTGTTTCTCCTCCTTCGCACAAGACGATTGGCTATCCCTCCTTCCGCCTTGCAGAGTTCTCATATAACAACACCATGCACTCAGCAACCAATCAATCCCCTTTCTTCGCTAATCTTGGCTATCATCCATCCTTTCTACCAGAACTACCTGTTGAATCTCCCGTACCTGCTGTACAAGACCGGTTTAAACTTCTTTTCTACCAACAATCAGGTGCTACAGGATGCAATCTCTAAGTCTCAAGCAAGTAACAAAAAGTTCTTTGACAAGAAGAGAAGAGGCAATCTGAACCTGGAGCCTGGGGATAAAGTCTGGCTATCCACGACCAATCTTAAATTAAGTTGTCCCTCGAGGAAACTTGGTCCCAAATTTTTGGGCCCCTTCCCTGTGAAACGGAAGATCAATGCAGTGGCTTTTGAATTGGTGTTACCCAAGAATCTGAAGATGCACCCGGTATTCCACGTTTTCTTATTGAAACCAACCATGCCAAACCCCTTCCCTAACCGGGTCTCGGAAGTTCCCTCTCCTGTGCTAATTGAAGGGAATGAGGAATTTGAAGTAGAGTCTGTATTGGACTGTAGACGTAGAAATAATCTTACTCAGTTCCTTGTCAAATGGAAGGGCTACGGCCCGGAAGAAAATTCTTGGGAACCGGCTTCTAACATACATGCACCAAGATTGGTGCAAGCCTTTTTTCAACGCCACCCAGAGAAGAGAGCCCTGAGGGGCATCCAGAGGCTGCCCGTAAGAGGGGGGGCAATGTAAGGAAAGGACGGAGTGTCAAGGAAATGTCCGTAGAAGAAGTACTGGCAATCTTGCCAGTAGAAGAAATGGCCATGGAAGAAGTACTGGCAATCTTGCCAGTAGAAGAAATGGCCATAGAGGAAGTACTGGCAATCTTGCCAGTAGAAGTAATGGGAGCCATAGGCTCATCATGTGACAGGAAGATCCTTCCTGCTGCCTATTTAAAGAGAGCTCTGATCATCAGGCGGTGCTGACTGGTCTTCAGCAGTTCCTGATTTCCTGACACCTGTATTATCTACCAGATTCCTGTTACCGACCCGGCTTCCTTGACTCTCCCTCTGGACCCTGATTCCTCCTGAATACCTGGCTTCTGATCCCGGCTATCCATTGACCTTGCTCCTGCTGATCCTTGTGTACTTCGCTGCCCGTCTGTTATCAAACCCGGCTATCCTCTGACCACTGCATTCCGGACGTTCCCGCTACTTGTTCAACTTGACTCTGCAAGTGGGTTGGAGTTCCTCTTAACTCCAGCTGTTCTCTTCACACCACCTTGCCCGGTGCCTGCTGCTCTACCAGTGTCTTCTGTCTTCACCTCCACCTGACAGCACTCCAAGCAACACTCACAGGCACTCGTGTTCCTCCTAACCTGAACCGCCATCTGTCCCATCCTCAGAGGGGTTCTGGGCTGGAGATACAAGGGAGGCCGACCTCGTCACATCAGACTCCTACCAGGTACGTGACAACTGGGATCTCCGGACCCCAGCCGCCTATACTGTACACCACTCACGTCTTCTTCATCTGTGGTAAGAAGAAAGAAAAAAATACGTCTGTGTGTGTTCTTGGGGAGGTTTATAGCTTCAGGACAGGTGGACTTGCTGTGCTTGATTCATTGATTAATTGATTTAACTTGTCTCACTGCTTGTTTTAGTTTTCTTCCTTTAGGGGTTAGATGGAAAGCTTAACCCATTGTGTGCCGCCGTAGGACGCCCAGGAAATATAAATACAGTATATATGTGTGTATGTGTATATATATATATATATATATATATATATATATATATATATATATATATATATACTGTATATATACACATGTGTGTGTATGTGTGTGTGTGTGTGTGTATATATATATATATACACACGTGGGTGTATATTGATAATGTATACATGTGTGTATATATGTGTATATATATATGTGTATATATATATATATATATATATATATATATATATATATACATACACACATATATACAGTATATATATATATATATATATATATATATATATATATATATATATATATATGTATATATATACAGTGTATATATATATATATATATATATATATATACAGTATATACAGTATGTATATATACAGTATGTACATGTATACAGTATATATTGTTGTTAATATTCATTTTTAACCCACTGGTGCTAATATTAGGAAGAAATAAGCCTTCTTCCTCTTATCACACCAGCTTCTCTCCCAGATTCTCCACCTCTGAGCTGGTGAATCTGGAAGGGAGATATTTCAGTGGAAGGGGTGTGAGATCTTCAGATCTCGGTTAATAAACTGGCCGTTTGTGACAAAACAGCCATGTGCTGTGATGAGAAGCGGAGAATATGTTCTCTGCTCCTTATCTCAGTTTATTAAACCGGCAATGCTCTGAGATAAGCCGTGATCATCATGATCTCGGCTTATCACGGTTTATTAAATGTACACCTCTGTCAGATTGGACAGAGAGCATCTGTGAACATCAAATTTCATGTCTTGTCACAGATTCTCCATTGAATTTAGGTCTGGACTTTGACTGGGCCATTATAACACATGAATATGCTTTTATCTAAACCATTCCATTGTAGCTCTGGCTGTATGTTTAGGGTCATTGTCCTGCTGGAAGGTGGACCTCTGCCCCAGTCTCAAGTTTTTTGCAGACTAAGGTGTTCTTCTACGATTGCCTTGTATTTGGCTCCAGCCAACGTCCCATCAACTCTGACCAGCTTCCCTGTACTTCCCTGAAGAAAAGCATCCTAACAACATGATGCTGCCACCACCATGTTTCACGGTGGGGGGTGATGTGTTCAGGACGATGTGCAGTGTTAGTTTTCTGCCACACCTAGCGTTGTGCTTTTAAGCCAAAAAGTTCAATTTTGGTTTCATCTGACCAGAGCACCTTATTCCACATGTTTGCTGTGTCCCCATGTGGCTTCTCACAAACTACAAATGGGACTTCTTATGGCTTTCTTTTAACCATGGCTTTCTTCTTGTCACTCTTCCATAAAGCCAGATTTGTGGCGTGCACGACTAATAGTTCTCCTGTGGCTGCTTCTCTGATGAATGCTTTCCTTGCCCGGCTTGTCAGTTTAGGTGGACAACCATGTCTTTGTATGTTTGCAGTTGTGCCATACTCCTTTTTATTTTCCGGTGATGGATTGAATAGTGCTCCGTGGTATGTTCAAAGCTTGGGATGTTTTTTATAACTCAACCCTGCTTTAAACTTCTCCACAACTTTATCCCTGACATGTCTGGTGTGTTCCTTGGCCTTCGTGATGCTGTTTGTAAGGGCTTCACAGAACAGATGTATGTATGCTGAGATTAAATTACACACAGGTGGACTCTATTTACTAATTTTAGTTAGGGGTATCAGAGTAAAGTGGGATGAATGCGCGCCACACTTTTCAGATTATTATTTGTAAAAAAATAAATTAAAAACATTTATCATTTTCCTTCCACTTCACATGTGCCACTTTGAGTTGGTCTATAACATGAAATCCCAATAAAATACACTTATGTTTTTGGTTGTAACATGACAAAATTTGGAAAATTTCAAGGGGTATGAACACCTTTTCAAGGCACTGTATATCCTATAATTTCAAGCCTGTAAATCACTGCTCTCCAAAAGAAACCTATACATTGCTGTGCTGATGTGCATTGATCAGGCATATTCCAGTTGCTATTGTCACCATTTTCAAAAGGATTGTGAAAACAATTGCAGCCAGCAACAATTAGGAAATGTGTTCTTTGAAAAACAAAACCAAAAAAACCACAGTCGTTTTTCGGCATGAAAAAAAAACGACTTTTTTAAAAACATCATTTAAAATCATCGTTGTGTGGGCTTCACATCGTTTTTTCAACTTCTGAAAAATGAAAAAAAAAAAAATTCGAACATGCTGCATTTTTTAATGTCGTTTTTTTAAAATGTAGTTTTTCGGGTTGTAAAAAATTATCGATGTGTGGGCTAAAACGACGTTTTAAACCCGCTCATGCCCAGAAGCGAGTTATGAGATGGGAGCGCTCGTTCTGGTAAAACTACCATTCATAATGGAGTAAGCACATTCATCACGCTGTAACAGACAAAAAAACGCGAATCGTCTTTTACTAACAAGGAATCAGCTAAAAGCAGCCCAAAGGCGAATAGAACTTCCCCTTCAGAGTGCCGTTGTACGTGTTGTACGTCACCGCGCTTTGTTCATCATTTTTCAAAAACTATGGTGTGTGGGCAACATCTTTTTTAATGATGAAGTTGGAAAAAACTTCGTTTTTTTGGACATGCTGAAAAATGTCATTTTTTTTAATGCCGAAAAAACGACCGTGTGTACGCGGCATAAGGGTTTACATCAACCTTAAAAAGCCCTACACTAATCTCCCCTTATGTAGTTTGTTAGCAGCAATCCCTATGCTTTATTTTTTAAAGATAAAGCACATTGCTAATATGGCTGTTGTGACACCAGACTTCTAGTGAGCAGGCTGGCTTGTTCAAAATCCAACCTATTGTCCATTCTAAGCCAGCTGACGTAAGTTCAAAGGCCAGGTAGTACATTATGTTAAGAAAGAATTCAGTTTGGCAAAATCATGCATAAATTTGCCTAGGGTTTGCCATAAATCCATGGTAGCAGCGAACCTGAACCTAATCCCTTCTGTATAGTATGCATGACATGCCAATAAGAGGGCACAGCCTGTGGTCAGGACATCAACTAGAAAGTTTTAATCTAGTTGTGATCAATAGTCAAGGCAAATGATAAAGTACTTCAGTAAAGACATTTTGATTTGATTTTAACAGGAATAATATTTCTAGGGGGCGTGGCCTAACTCCGGACCAAGATGGACGTGTGACTCCCGTCCTCCGGCACACAGGAGCGGCTAAAATAAGCTTTACAGCTCAGGACAGGAGCTCCACGGATGGGTAAGGGCGACCGCAGCGCTGCTGCCTCCCGCGGACCACAAAACACGGCCCAGCCGCAAAACATTTGTATCCCCGCGATGTTCCGGGCCTCGCTGGGAGAAGGCCTCACATCCGCGGCCTCGCCTAAGCAGCACACGCCGCTCGGCGGCTCCAGCTCTATCGCCGACGGACCGCAAGTCACAGCGGGCGTCATACAGGGCACATCCACCATTCCTGCATTGTTTAAACAACAGAGGGAAGAAAGCCACGCTGCAGCAGTTATCCCACAACCACTTGTCCCACTAGGAGGCTCCTATCCCATCATGGATGGCTCACCTCATGGCACGCAGGGGCTGCAGGCCCAATCAGTGCAATCACTCCATCCTCCTCCTCAGCCTTCACAGCCTCTCTGCCTAGCTGATTTACAGGCAGTGGCTCATGACATCAAATCTGCCATATCTGACCTCAAAGCTGACATCCAGAGTGTAGCAGGGCGTATGGGGCAGTGGAGCAATCCACAGCAAGACATGCAGAAGCCATTAAGCAGGTCCAGAAGTCCTCAGATCTACATCTGTCCCATCTAATTGACATTACTCGCCATTTAGAGGATCTGGACAATCGCGGAAGGAGGCACAACATTAGAGTAAGGGGTGTCCCTGAAAGCGCAGACCAGAACCCTGTAGAACAAACTGCGACACAGATATTCAATGATCTCTTGGAAAGACCCCCTGACTCCCCCATTGAATTCGAGAGAATCCACAGGGCCCTCAGGCCTAGGGGGAGAGACAATGAACCCCCCAGGGATATTGTGTGCTGCCTTGTTAACTTTCCACTAAAAGAGGCTATACTTAAGAAGGCAAGGGAGAAAAACAGGGTCATTTTTAACGGCAATGAGATTAAACTCTACCAAGATCTCTCTAACATCACTTTGCAACAGCGCAGAGCTCTAAGACCACTCTTAGAACAGCTAAGATCCAGAAACATCCCATATAGATGGAAGTTCCCGTTCTGTCTCTCTGCTACCTGGAGAGGCCACACGGCACTGCTTCGCACACCTGATGAACTTCGTTCTCTGTGAAACCCTGAACATCCCACTTGTAGATGTCCCTGAGTGGTATAACTCCTTCATGATACATGACAACTGGATCGAAGTGATCAGTACCAACAACCCGAGAGCACAGAGGACCGGAGACCGGCGCCGCAGACTTTCCTCGCCCCATCGCAACAGAGGAGGAGCAGCCCGAGGAAGTCCCGACTTGTCCCCACCAAGACGCAGAGACCGCCTGGATCGCCCTGATCAGATGGACACCTGACATCTCAACCTTTGTACCACAGTAATGATCTGTATGAAGCCTACGAACATTTATACATAAGATGGAAAACATCCCACCTTATGGGTGGGGGAAGGAGAAAGGAAAATGAGAGACAAAGGCTTCACGAGAATATTGAGAGCCTATCCTGGTTGAAATGACAAGGACAAGTCAACCATATACCGACAAACTGTATCTTTCTTCTTTTTGCTGGGGACATGTACCCCTATCTTGCTGGTTCCTCCCTGGGCCCCCCCTCCCAAGTTTCGTTTTTCTTT
Organism: Rana temporaria; assembly: GCF_905171775.1. NCBI lineage: Eukaryota > Metazoa > Chordata > Amphibia > Anura > Ranidae > Rana > Rana temporaria. The sequence continues at coordinate 73,046,251 of NC_053495.1, forward strand.
TTTTTTTTTTTTTTTTTTTTTGCTCTTGCGTCAGGTAACAAGTAAACAAGAAGCTACGTATGAAGAGAAATACGCGACCCTCAAGTTTACTCATTATTATTCAGGACTGAGACGCTTCAGTTGAATACTGCTATATGCCTGCTACTTACCAGACAAGACGGTTAACTAGCTGTAAGTACCCCTTTTGATCCATGGGACCTGTTCCATAATCCCACACAGTAATAGGGGTACACGTATTGAGTTTGAGATGATTGACTCTGAATCAATCTTAATCTTCAGTAATATACGTTTAGGCCACTAGAGGCCGCTCTTCTCTGGTTGCTTACATTGTTATTATATTTTCTATACATGTTTCTTGAATATACTCCCGCGTGGGGGGAGGGGGGGGTGGAGGACTTGGGGGGATACTGTTAGTTAAGATCCAGTCAAAAGCATAATTGATCCATCATAGGTTGATTCTCTTTGGATTATATTACGAGATCACTGAGGTCATAAGGTAAAGGAAGTATAATCCAGGTATAGATCCTACAGTGCGCCCTACTCTCAGAATATCTTAAATATGCTAGCATATATTACTAAGTTGACATAATCTACCTTACGCCCCTGAAGGAAGGTATCCTCTTTGGAGATGTAGGTGGCGGAAAACTTTGCGGAGACAGGTACCATGCGCGATATGTCTCACTATCTGATAATTCTGTTTTTGCTTTTTTTGGGTTTGTTTTTTTTTTTTCTTTTTTAAATAGGTAATTTGTGGTACTATTTACAGAAGTATCAATTCAATATAGTTATAACAAAATTAGTAAGATAGATGATGGTCTCTATATAATCTATAAAAACTACTCATAGTATCACTAACTCCTTGGGGATAATGTGCCAGGCAAATTTATTTATCAGTTTTAGGCCTAGGTTTTATCTCAAAATAACTATGAGACAGACAGTTGGAAGGGTTGGTAATACTTAAAGATGTAAAAGTGATAATATGTCGATTTGGTGGATCTGTTATTGTTATAAGTTGCTTATTTTGGTTGTGTCGCCAGTTTTTTTTGTTAACAGAGATTGTTTATCTGTATTTTACTCTGAGATACCCACCAGGGCCCTCTGACGGTAGCTCACAGCGCTATTAGAAATGTCAAAGAAGTAAAAACTTTTTAAACTGAAGTTTGTCTATAGGTGACAGAACGTACTAACATGTCTTTTCCATGCTCACGTAGTGCCCTTAGCAACTCAAAGTAATCTTGCAGCCTTTACCCTAGTTATTATTCATCCATTCACCTGAGCTTGATATACGCCATTTTTTTAGATAGTCGCTCCGGAGTGCCCACACACCTAATTTATAGAGAAATCTCTGAGGTGCAGGGAGACCTATTATATTGGTCTTTTTTGCTCATCACAATTTCTACCACTATTCTACTTCACTTGCTGTATCTTGATCCGAGTAGACACTGTTCCCACACAAGGGGTGTAACTTTTTAACCCTTTGATACTACCGGGTTGTACTATTAGAGCAGACCTTCAGGTTTAGGTCTACTCCCGGAATTCCCTGCCCAACTTTCCCCCTCCCGCTCCTACCCCCCCCCCTTTTTTTTTTTTTTTTTTTTTTTTTTTCTTTCTTTTCTCTGCACTTTTATTTATTTATTTTTCCTTTCTCTTTTCCTGAGGAGATTTTTGTTACAGTGCGAATATGCCACCTGATAACCATCGCTCTACTCCATTAGCGCTAAAGCTACTCTCTATAAATGTAAAAGGACTCAACATTCCTGAAAAGAGAACTAAACTGCTTAATGATTGCCATAAACACAAAGCCGATATTGTATGCGCCCAAGAAACCCACTTTAAAAAAGGCAAAATACCGAAATTTACTGATAAACGATTTCCTCTAGCTTTTCATGCATCCAACCCTGACGGGAAAACAAAAGGAGTCTCAGTGCTGATAGCAAAACACCCCATTCCAAATACAAGACACTATGCTAGACCCAGATGGGAGATACGTATTTCTTAAAGGGAAACTTAGATCACACCAGATCACTATTGCAAGTGTGTATGCCCCTAACACAAAACAGGTAGCATTCTTTCGTAAGATTAAACAATTGCTGACCACCTTTGCTTCAGGTATGCTCATACTAGGAGGTGACTTTAATGTCCCTCTCAATCCATTTTAGATACTTCAAACGGAGCGTCGAGCCTTCCTTATAGAGCACTGAAACAAATTAAACTTCAATTTCAAGGTTTAATGCTACATGACGCCTGGAGAACCTTAAACCCGCAAACCAAAGATTACACATTCTTTTCAGCAGTATGCCAAAAATATTCTAGGATAGACCACTTTTTCTATCTCAAGCAGACTTAAAATTACTGAAAAGTGCCACAATTGAGCCTATGTTGATATCTGACCACCACCCAATCACTATGACATTAATTTCCCAGACCGAATCACTACAACAAAAACGTGGAGACTCAATTCATCTATCCTGAAAGACCAGGTCCATGTACAATCCTTTAACGATACACTGACAGACTATTTCTTACGGAACGAAAATGGAGACACTTCACTTCTGTCCCAGTGGGAAGCACATAAGTGTGTCATGAGGGGGGAGTTCATCGCCGCAATAGCCAGACAGAAAAAAGACCAGCAGTTGAGGATTAAATCCTTGATCGCTCAAATACAGACATTAGAGGCAGCTCATAAACAAACTATTGCAGCGCATACCCTGGAGGAGCTGACGAATGCCAGACTATCCCTGTCGGAAGAATTAAGCTTAAAGACTAAAAGACAATACATACTACGTCATAAAATATATTACGAACAAGGTAACAAGAGTGGTAAACTTTTAGCGAAGGCGGTCCAAGATAAAAAGGCTGCTGCCACAATCCACCAACTTAGAGACAACACAGGCAAGATACACTCCTCTAACGAAGAGATAGCCAAGCAATTTGAAATGTATTATCAAACTCTATATAACTACCCTCTAACCCAAAATGCCCCCACAATACGGCTAAAAGATCACAACTTATCGAAGAGTTCCTACAAAAATACAGCCCACCAAAAATACCTGACAATGTAGCACAAGATCTTGATGCGCCCATATCAGAATGCGAATTTGACAAGGCCATTAAAGACATGAAGGTAGGAAAAGCTCCAGGTCCGGATGGTCTTCCTCTAATGTACTACAAGACCTTCACAGACATATTAAAACCCAGATTTCTAAAAACCTTCCGAGCCCTCCACTCTGAGCAAAACCCACCAGCCCAACTACTAGAAGCCCATATATCTGTAATTCCCAAGGAGGGAAAGGATCCTACCCAGGTTGCAAACTATAGACCAATTTCCCTGATCAATGTGGATGTTAAGATATACGCCAAAATACTAGCTAATAGACTCGTCCCACTGCTAACTTCCCTCATCTCCCTTGATCAAGTAGGGTTTATCCCAGGCAGAGAGGGACGTGACAACACGATTAAAGCGTTAAATGTTCACCATTGGCTTACTTCTAACAAGGTAAAAGGCTTTTTTTTGTCACTAGACGCCGAGAAGGCGTTCGACAGAGTGGCCTGGGACTATCTTGACGCGGTATTGAAACATATTGGTATCCCTCCTTAATGAGATCATATGTTCAAGCCCTCTATGTAAACCCGGTTGCAAGAGTACGCGTCAATGGCCACCTGTCGGACGCCTTCAAACTACGAAACGGAACGAGACAGGGCTGCCCCCTCTCCCCTTTACTTTATGTACTAACATTGGAACCCTTGTTAAATAGAATACGGGAAAACCCAGATATCAAGGGAATACAAATAAATGACAAAATGTACAAGATAGCCGCATTTGCGGACGACATGCTTCTCTTCCTTTCGCTTCCCCATATATCCCTACCCAATCTACTACAGGACTTAGAACAATTCCAAGCAATATCTAATCTAAAAATCAACCACTCAAAATCAACCGCGTTAAATATTACGTTATCCCCGGGCGAGGTGGACCTTTGTAGGAAGAACTTTCCATTCACTTGGGCAGAAAATTCCTTTACATATTTGGGAATTGTGATTCCCAAATCTTTACCTGACTTATTCAAATTAAACTTTACCCCAATTCTAAAGGAATCTAAAGAAGATCTCAAGAGATGGAGCTCCTTAAATGTCCCTGGTTTGGCAGGGCCTCGTTGATTAAAATGACAATACTACCCCGCTTCCTTTACGCTATGCAAGCGATCCCTATCAAACTTCCTCTTGCCTTTTTTGTCGCCTTTCGACAAGCCTGCTCTTCTTTTATTTGGAGAGGCAAATCCCCAAGATTAAGATTTACGAAACTGAATTTACCCAAACACAAGGGAGGGATTGCACTTCCTGATCTGCGTAAGTATCACCAAGCTGCCCTTCTAGCGAGGATAGTGGACTGGAACAACCACCACTCAATAAAGGATTGGGTCACATTGGAGCACTCGCAATTTGATCAACCAGTCAGAAATCTTCCTTGGATCAACCCGAAACACCACCCTTTAGCTGCCAAACATCATCCTCTCATTGGCCCCACCCTAGAAATATTTCGTACCACATTCAAAGCAACCTGCCCGTCACCATGGCTAGGCCCACTTACCCCCCTAAACAACAATCCTGATTTTCCTCCTGGATTAGAACGTAATTTCTTTCCCAGGACTTGGCCACACAGGGACAAACGGATTCTGCACTTTTTTAAGTCTGGTATCTTATTAACTAGAGATGAAGTGAACAGAGAACTAAAGCCGACTGTATTTTCACATTGGCAATACTTGCAAATCAAACATTTCTTGACTGCTAAAGACCTATCCGTATCTGGTCTCGACCCCCCACAGTTTTAGAGACCTTGTTTTCGCAAAATAAACCACAAAGACATACCATTTCTATACTGTATAATTCTCTATTTGAAACCGATGCGGACTTCTCCAGTGCGTCTGTCTGGCATGGGAAAAAGATCTCAACCTGACCTTCACACAAGCAGAATGGGAAACCATTTTTATGTACGCCCACAAGGGCTCTCTAAATGTTGCCACCCAAGAGTGTGGCTATAAAATTGTAACCAGATGGTACAGAACTCCCACCTTGCTCCATAAGTTTTCATCCCAAATTTCTAACAAGTGTTGGAGATGCAATGTAGGGGAAGGCTCGATGCTTCACATCTGGTGGTCATGCCCATTAATCCAACCCTTCTGGAAAATGGTTCATGAAACTATTACCTCAATCACATCAGAAGACCTCCGACTAGAACCGACACAATATCTGCTACACCATAGTTTAATCCCCAGAAGGAGATACTTGAAATCCCTCACAATGTTCATGATAAACGCTGCTAGACACTGTATTCCTTGCCACTGGCGTTCAACTATCACACCAACAAAGAAAGAGTGGTTTCGCAGGCTAACTAACATAGAAAGAATTGAAGAACTCATTAGCACTGCTCAGGAACGGATTACTACATTTAATGCGACTTGGTACAAATGGCTTGAGTATAAAGCACCCCAGAATACAAAACCTATAACTTGTAATGCCTGAACCTCAGATCTGTCTACTCTGAGATTGATGGTTTAGCGATTTTCTCCTCTCATACGCGCACACATGTCTTTCTTTTTCTCTCTCTCTGTTTTCTCTTTTTTTTTTTTTTTACCCTACCCCCCCCCCCTCCCCCTCCTAGGTCAATCCTTCCCCTTCCCAAACCCTGAATACAGGTACAAAACTAAAGGATGAATTTTTTTTGCTTATACCAATACATCAGCAAACTTCAGTTTATTTCATATGCATAATGTCTACACCATTCCTTTTATCTTGCTCATACCTGTAAAAATTCTGTGTTCTGAACTTTGAACATTTTATGTGCTCAAAATGTATTTTCTTGTTGTCTTTTGCACTATTATATACTCAATAAAGACTTATGGAATAAAAAAAAAAAAATATTTCTAGTTCAAACTTTAAGCCAATAGCAGCTTCACCAGCTACTATTAGTTTATTGACTTTACATAGACTTTTTCTTGGGTAGCCCAATTGTAAACAAATGTTACCAGCACAAAAAGGCTAGTTCACACTCGCTGTTTAAAAGCAGGCATTTGAGAGGTGTTAAAAACACCCCTAAAATGCCTACGCAAATAATACAATGTACATCACACAAGCATGAAGCGCTAGCATCGCTTTGCTTCAAAATTGATGTCGAGTCAGAAGGGTGTTTGCAGCCTTTCAACACCTCCTATTCAAGTCTAAGGGTAACGCTTCACAAAAGCTCTGGGCAGGCAGTTTTTGTGCGGTTGCGGGGCATTAATATTATTGTATTTCTTGTAAAGGAATAGGTATTTGTGGATCGTTTTTTATGAGCTACTAACACTCATCAAATGCTTCAAAACTGCCCATAGGTGCTTTTGGGGATCATTATAAAGTTTATTAATGCTTGTAAGATGCTAGTTTTAATGCAAATCTAATGCCCATACTAAGGCTAACAGAGCCTTTGCTTAGCGTTAAAAATTTAGTCAAGTGTGATATATGCCTCCTATGCTATTATCAACTTCTTGACTTTTAAATAAATAACTGGGACAGGAAGGAGAGGGAACGAGCGCTTCTAATCGTAGTATTTACAAAAACATTTTAATAGTAAAGGGTAAAAACACTCACAAAGGTAAAATGTAATGCGCTTGTATAAAGGAGTAAGTCCTGTTTTTGCGTTGGTTCTGGGTGGTCCCCTGTCTCTGTGTCCCAGGGTCTGTGTAGTGAGCTGGCGGGCTGACGATTGTGCTGTTGCCGATTTTGCATCAGCCGCGCGTTGGTGTGAGGCTGTGGATGCTGGAGACTCAGGGGGTGCTCACAAATGCGAGCCACCCTCCAACTGCAGTAACGAGTCACCCCTGGTCGCCAGCGTCCACAGCCTACACCAGGCACCAGCGCTGTGTTCCCTCTCCTTCATTCACCTGCCCAAAACCTTCTGGGACATGTCACAGGTCCGGAAGGGCTGCTGGACCCTTCACAATACACAGCGATCTCAGGCACGCACAGTGGGGAAGCGGCCATATAGCCTTAGCAAGGAAATAACAGCTGGCGTGCCAGCAGAGTTAACATGCCAGCACTAGTGACCTGCAGTACGGTGAAGAACCTACCCGAGTTCTTACTAAGGTAATAAGACCGGGTAGGTTCTTCACCGGTGCAGGTCCCTGGTGCCGCATGGTAACCTTGGCAGCCAGCTGTTATTCCTTGTAGCTTTATGTCCAGCTGCCCACTGTGCGTGCTCAAGCCTCGCTGTGCGTTGTGAATGGTCCTGCAGCCTTCTGGGACCTGTGGCAGGAAATTTTGGGTGAGGAGAAAGGAGGAGAACCTCCACTCAGATTGCCTAGGCGTGACGAGCGGTAGTAGAAGTGCGTGTACCTGTCAAAACCAGGACAAATAAACAGGGGAGTGGAGCAGGGGAAAGAGTGGAACTTCGACTTTTTGGGTAAAGTTCTGCTTTAAAGCGGATGTGCCACGGGAAAAATATATTAAAAGCCAGCAGCTACAAATACTGCAGCTGCTGACTTTTAATAATAGGACACTTACCTGTCCTGGAGTCCAGCGCCGATCGCAGCAGAGCACGAGCGATCGCTCGTCACTCTGCTGCTCCCCCCCGCCATCCATGCTGAGGGAACCAGGAAGTGAAGCGCTGCGGCTTCATGCCCGTTCCCTACGGCGCATGCGCGAGTCGCGCTGCGCCCGCCGATTGGCTCACACGCTGTGTGCTGGGAGCCGAGTGTTCCCAGCACACAACGGGCGACAGACGGGATGTGACGGAATGCCCGTCTTTCGCCCGTATCGTGTGGCCGGAAGTGGGTGCAAATACCTGTCTTTAGACAGGTGTCTGCACCCCCCCTCCCCCCTGAAAGGTGTCAAAAGTGACACCGGTGGGGGGGATGGGTTCCGATCAGCGGGACTCCACTTTAGGGTGGAGGACCGCTTTAAGGATCTATAGTACCTACTGTACATTACTCTTGTATCACAGGTAAAACTATTTAGTTTGGGTATTATGTTAAGCTTTTTGTAATTCCATGTTATTTTTGAGGCAGCGTAGAAATATAAATATGTGTTGTGATTATTTAGATCATTTAAAGTGTATCTTGCTTTTTCAGTTGTCAAAGCGTTGTATGTGACGTCCCATTCAAACGCTAAGTATCAAAATCTGTTGTTGTATGTGTGCATTTCACAGATAAAACTAGGATTTTCAAAAACCAAGATTATTGTTTCTCCTCCTCCAAATATGTTGTATTGCCACATAAAGATACCTTTTATATACAAACTTTCAGGAAGTCCCAAGCAACAGTAAAAAATAAAATATATATAAATAAAGTAATACATATATTATTTACTATATGTAATGGCCTCAAAGGGCTAGATACAGTACAGCGGTTCTTCCACTATAGAGCCTGAGAGCTCAGCCAATCGGTACATCTCCTCTCTCCAGTTGCATTGCTTGGCTGCTCACACAGTGAGGTAATATAGTGTTTTCTGCTGGTCTGCTTGAGAGCCGTAAGCCCATTTTCTTCTGTTTCAGAGTTAAAAATTCATATCCTAGCAATATGACCTGGCTTCCCATCCCTATAAAAGAGAACAAAATCTCAGTCTGTTCAGCCGATTATTATTGCCAAAGACCACATTTCCTGAGACACTACCGGCAGGTATCACTCTTTCCACAGTTGGCAGTTTTCCAGTACTACTATGGTTCTCTTGGTTTTCTGAGGGGAACAGAAGTTTGGTAAGAAATCCATTCACCCATGATGGCATTGAAAGGAAGCCCTGTGGATCTATCTGCGTAAAATTGCTTTGCTCCTCTTACCCTAGAGGGGGCAACAGAAAGACTGTTACACTGCTGCATTTTTTCATGGCACCACCAGGTGGTGCTAAAGAGAGAGGGGGGTGAAAATAGAGATGTTAATGATAAGCTACTAAGAGTCTCTGAAGGCTCACTTGTTCCTCTTAGACTGCCACCACCACCTTCTTCATCAGAAAGGGTCCATGGAGTCATTGAAGGGTACATCCAGGGACTAGTGCTACCACCACTACTATTGCTCCGTTGGTGCCGTTGAAACCTTCTGAAGTGCAAAGCTAGGGCGAGTATTCCTCCTCTGCATAATTGAAAGAGAAGATATAGGAAGGGTAGTATGGGGGGGTTGTAGGAGCTACACGCAGATCAGGGAGGTCCAAGGTGCACTGGGGAGAGTCACTTAGATTTAAGCTGTCCTCCAGTGTAGTCTGTAAGCTGTCCTCAGAAGTTGCACTTCCACTTTCCATTGATGAATTGCTTTCTGTTGGCTGGTAAAAAAAAAAGAGAAAAAAGCATTACTAAACCACAAAGCCATTTTAAAGCCATCTAGAAAAATGCTGTATTATGCATCTGGCGTTCTTTCTCAAATTGACATCCACATGGTTACTTGTTACTTTTTACTGGGTTTAATATCTGCTTAAGAATTGGTTCCTCACAGTCTATCTAGCTGCAAAGTGATAGTTTAAGTTTGGTCCAAAGAGGGGGAAAGGAGTCAGGAATATAATTATATATATGATATACTTAACTGTGTAATGTCCACTATATGGCCTTTAAATGTAATGTTGTGGAAGATAGATGGGGTACCAGTGGTTATACTGTTCTAACTCACATGTGCTTCTGTGCATAGTGACTGCAGTCACGCTCTTTATGTTTCGCATAGGCTCTTAGTAAGGCAAACAACAAGTGATTTCAAATACATAGCCTTGAAACAGACAGATAAATAAACACATTTCACAACACAATATAAGGAAATGCACTAAACTGCAGATGGGATAATGGGATAATTGGATTATTGGCTTCAATGCTCAGAACTCTCACTTAGGTGATCAGTGTACTTTTACACACATACATGGTAATGACTCTGTTGTTACTCAAATATGTTATTTCTTCTGCAGTGCATGATGCTATATTGACCAGAACCTCTCCCCCCACCCCCACCCCCACCTGGATACAAGCTATCTTCCTGGCTCTGTCCCTCCGTCTGTGACTGCATGGTCTGTCATTCTTCTCCTCCCTGACCACCTAGAATGGAGTGTGTTAAAACCCACCTGTGATTGCCGCTGTGCAGCCAATGGCATCACTAAGGGGAGCCAGAGGGGGCCCTGACCCCCCCAAAATTATGCTGTGCCCCACCATGTGCCCCCCCATCAAAATACATTTTTTGTTCTAAGTGTAGGCCGGTTCCCCCGCATCTTGCTCGGGTCACCGCCAAGCTCTCCTGAGAGGTAGAGCATCCTGACAGCAACTGCGGGGAATATCTCCCCCTCCCTCGCTGAAACTGCAATTGTGCAAGCTGCATTTTAATATGAGCGGCGCTCGCATAGCCACAGCCACCCGATATGCTCTTTCCCCCTGCATCCTGCATGCAGGGGAGGAGAGCGACTTCAGGAAGGACTCCACCAGCAAAGGGGGGGGGGGGGGTGGACAAGCCTCCCATTATCAAGTGGCAGTGAAAAAAATAGACTGATTTCTCCATCCATAGAACAGGAGAATCAGTCTGTAAATTGTGAGACTGGTGGCTGCAGCTCTGTGTAAGAGTGACTGTGACACTTACACAGCCCAAAGAACACATCCACCCCCTCCCCCACTGACAGGGAGATCAGAGGAATACAGCTCCTCCCACCTCTGCTCCTTCTGTCTTCCCGCCCCGCCCACACTATAGGTCTTCAGTTGTAGCTGAGAAGAGGGGATGTGTAGGCAGGAAATATGAAAACAAAATCAGCAGCTGCAGTTTCCACTGTGTGCCAAAGATGTCTGATCTTCCAGCCTGGAGTGGGACCTGTGAGTGTGTACACTGTGATCACTGAACTGTCCTCGTCTCCATCCCCCCTCCCTTCTCTCCCCATCTCTCTCCCCCTCCTGTTCTTTAGCTACTTGCCGACCTGCCGCCGTCATTTACGGCGGCGTTGGCTCCCCTGCGCGAGAGCCCGTAGCTCTACGCCGGCTCTCTCGCAGGATACTAGGGGCGCGCGCGCCCCCCGCTCGCCCCCGAGTCCCGTGCCCGGTGGGCACGATCGCCACCGAGGGCACCCGCGATTGCTCTTTACAGAGCGGGGACCGGGAACTGTGTGTGTAAACACACAGCTCCTGGTCTTGTCAGGGGGGGAAATGCTGATCCTCTGTTCATAAAACGTATGAACAGAAGATCAGTGATTTCCCCTAGTGAGGCCACCCCCCCACAGTAAGAACACACCCAGGGAACATACTTAAACCCCGCCCCTATTGTTAACCCCTTCACTGCCAGTGGCATTTTATAGTAATCCAATGCATTTTATAGCACTGATCGCTATAAAAATTCCAATGGTCCCAAAAATGTGTCAAAAGTGTCCGAAGTGTTCGCCATAATGTCTCAGTACCGAAAAAATCGCTGATCGCCGCCTTACTAGTAAAAAAAATATATTAATAAAAAATTCCATAAAAATACCCCCTATTTGTAAACGCTATAACTTTTGCGCAAACTAATCAATAAACGCTTATTGTGATTTTTTTTACGAAAAATATGTAGAAGAAATACGTATCGGCATAAACTGAGGAAAAAAAATGTTTTTTGATATATTTTTGGGGATATTTATTACAGCAAAAAGTAAAAAATATAATTTTTTTTCAAAATTGTTGCGAGGTGATCAAATACCACCAAAAGAAAGCTCTATTTATGGGAAAAAAGGATGCCAATTTTGTTTGGGAGCCACGTTGCACGACCGCACAATGTCAGTTAAAGCGACGCAGTCCCGAATCGCAAAAAGTGCTCTGGTCTTTGGGCAGCAATATGGTCCGGGGGTTAAGTGGTTAAAGACATTCACTAACTTTCACTTTCAGTTAGGTTGGTAATAGTGCAAATTTCTTTCCAGCAACCACAGATTGCAGGAAAGAAACTTGCATGATTCCCCCATCAGCACAGTCAGTGCTGACAGGTGAATCCCTTCCACCGAGCAATTGTATTCTCCCAACAAATAGCGATTATCACTAGCAGATATAGCAATTGCTAGTGATAATCATAAGAGGTTCCAGCAGGCTAGTTGTACCCAATTTGATCAATCAACTTGTTACATTCAGCCTGCCATTAAAATCTCAGCCAGTTCTCACTGAAACAGCCGACATTTAAACTGTCTATGGCTGGTCTTGGCTCTTAGACTGCTTTCACACTGGGGCGGCATCAGTAGGGTGACCACATTTCCAAACTACCATTCAGGACACCCTCCCTTCCCAAAAATCAGCTTGTGCTGTAATGAATCACAGCACAGTGGTTGGACACAAGAGGCGGGATTTATGATTTCTCCAATCACAAGCAGGGGGCGGGATTGTGGTTCTCCAGGCATTCCAGCCACTGTCAGTGAGTAAAGCGGTGATGTGGCGGCCTTTTTTGGGGCATCAGATTGGCCCGGGGGGTGGCTGTGTCAGTTTCATTCCAGGACACTGTATTGTCCTGGAATGAATGTGTCCGGGACAGACCTGAAAAATGTGGGACTGTCCCAGGCAATCCGGAACACTTGGTCGCCCTAGACGTCAGCGGTAAAGCGTTGCAGGCAGTTCGGCAGCGCTGCCCATTTATTTCAATGGGCAGGGGCGCTTTAGGAGCGGTATACCCCACTCCTTCACCGCTTCAAAGATGCTGCTTGCAGAAGTTTTTTTAACATCCTGCCAGCGGCATCACCTCAGTGTGAAAGCTCTCAGGTTCTCACACTGAGACTGCAGGGGAGCCATTTTTCAGGCGCTTTACAGACGCTATTTTTAGCCCAAAAGCACCTGAAAAATGCCCCAGGAGGAGGGGAACTGGGGAACCCCACAGTTGCAGAACACTAAGGCACAGTCGCAAGTGCAACCCCGGTAGTTCTCCCACTGCTCTGGACCCTTATATTTTTTCTGGTGTGCTGGTGACATACCTTTTTGTTTCTGCCACCCTGAGTGTCCCCAATACATTAGGAAGGGAGCTCACTGCAAAACATGTAAAAGGTCTAGTTGTGGGGGATAGTAATAAAGGGCCCCACAACAGAAGTAAAGGGCCCCAGGATATATAAATAATTGCATTTTATAGTTGGCCCCCCTACTTTTGTCCCTATCCCCCCATGTGCCCCCCCTAAATATGAAAGCTGGAGACGCCACTGTGTGCAGCTGCTTGTATAGACCTGGACACCAGCCACCTGTCTGGCTCTGTTCCTCCACTCCAGACTGTAGAGCACTGCCCCCCTCTCCTCCCTGACCATCGTAAACAGAGTGTGCCTCCCCTGGGCTGCCTCCCCCCTTATTTGACATCTGACAGTTTGAGAGTGGGAACCTCCTCCACACCCTCCGTAAACATCTCACTGTCTCTACACAGGATTAGAGTCGGTGACAGCCATCCACCCCCCGGGACTGTAGAGGATGATATGCTAGTCGTGAGTTACTGGAATTCCCAGGCTTCTCACCATTTTATCATCTGGATAATGTTTGTGAAAAGATACATTTGATACTTTTTACTTAAATTTTCTGGTTTATTGACAACATACTGGATCAGCGCTCCTTGTGTTGTTTTTTTTTACTGGGTTTGCACCATATTAATTATTCAATAAACTACGTTTTTCACATGGAACCTTTTAAGAGGCTGTTATCCATTACGCAATCTGCAAGACTGTCATTTTTCCCATATCTACAGTTGCAATAAAAAAATATGTGAACCCCTTTGGAATGATATGGATTTCTTCACAAATTGGTCACAAAATGTGATCTGATCTTCATCTAAGTCACAACAATAGACAATCACAGTCTGCTTAAACTAATAACACACAAATAATTAAATGTTACCATGTTTTTATTGAACACACCATGTAAACATTCACAGTGCAGGTGGAAAAAGTATGTGAACCCCTAGACTAATGACATCTCTAAGAGCTAATTGGAGTGAGGTGTCAGCCAACTGGAGTCCAATCAATGAGATGAGATTGAAGGTGTTGGTTACAGCTGCCCTGCCCTATAAAAAACACACACCAGTTCTGGGTTTGCTTTTCACAAGAAGCATTGTCTGATGTGAATGATGCCTCGCACAAAGAGCTTTCAAAATACCTACGATTAAGAATTGTTGACTCAGTCCACGGTAAGACAAATTGTCTATAAATGGAGAAAGTTCAGCACTGCTGCTACTCTGCCTAGGAATGGCCATCCTGTAAAGATGATTGCAAGAGCACAGCGCAGACTGCTCAATGAGGTGAAAAAGAATCCTAGAGTGTCAGCTAAAGACTACAAAGTCTCTGGCATATGCTAACATCCCTGTTAGTGAATCTTTGATACGTAAAACACTAAACAAGAATGGATTTCATGGGAGGATACCACAGAGGAAGCCACTGCTGTCCAAAAAAAAACATTGCTGCACGTTTACAGTTTGCACAAGAGCACCTTGATGTTCCACAGCAGTACTGGAAAAATATTCTGTGGACAGATGAAACCAAAGTTGAGTAGTTTGGAAGAAACACACAACACTATGTGTGGAGAAAAATAGGCACAGCACACTAACATCAAAACCTCATCCCAACTGTGAAGTATGGTGGTGGGGGCATCATGGTTTAGGGCTGCTTGGCTGCGTCAGGGCCTGGACGTATTGCTATCTGTAATGGACATATGCATGCTGCCGAGACAGTTATAAGCTTCATGCAGGAAGGACTACAAGGAACTGCATGGCTTGTCACAATTGGATGTACCACATTGTATTCTGAGCTCAAAGGGTTAATTGGACAAGTCTCTTTCATTGCTGAATGCTAATGTTCCCTTCGCATAGCTAATGAGAACTCTCTTGTGGAGGTAACAGCCTCCTGTGAGGTGTATGCTGATGGGGATTATGTGTGAGTGATAATTGTTTTAAAGGTTAATTGAATTCTATTGTCTGATCAAGTTGAGGAGCCGAAACGTCTATTTGGCTCAAGGGAAGGTCATTCTTTCAAAGTGTGTGTATTGAAGGCCCTGGGTGGGGGGGAGTGTCATTTGTTTCTCTACATTTTGTAACCAGATATAAGGAAGAAAAATGTGACATTAAAGGTCAGTCCTGCTTGACTCTGCAAACGTAGCCCGTCTCGTTTCTTGAAGGGCGTTTGATGGGATATACCGGCGGTACTTGCATATCGCAGCTTGCCAGGGAAAAGGACGTCTCCAACGGCTGAGACTCTCACACCAGTGGGTAGCCGTTACATTGGTGGCAGCAGTGGGACGGTCCTTTTATCCAAAGAGCAAGTGCTGAATGGAGTCGCAGTACGCCAGGCTGAAAAGATCCACACTGAAAGATTTATTAGAGAGTCGTGGTAGGAGCGCCAGCAACAGACCACGGAGGAGCTGTGATAGCTGAACTGCTGGAGCTGGACGAAATGGATGGATCCATGGAAGGAACTGA
The DNA here is from genome assembly GCF_905171775.1 of Rana temporaria. NCBI lineage: Eukaryota > Metazoa > Chordata > Amphibia > Anura > Ranidae > Rana > Rana temporaria. The sequence continues at coordinate 73,061,616 of NC_053495.1, forward strand.
GCCCCTTGCCACCGGTCAGCGAGGAAGATGTAATTACTGGGATTGTACAGCGGAGATTATCCTTGTATCCAGAAACGTCCGTGGAACTAATCAACCAGCTGTTTCGGGAAGCAAGGGAAGAGATACAAACGAAGAGGGGACAAGAACTGGAACTGGTAAGAGCGAGACACCCATTACACCTGCAGTTCCTACCCCCCCCACCTGCTGCTACAGGAAAGAAAATACCGTTCACTGCATTTAAAGCTTTTGTAGAAAGTGAGGAGGAAATCGATGGATATTTGGCGGACTTTGAGAGGCAGTGCTCACTACACCAGGTACCACCAGACCAATGGGTCACTATTTGTCGGGGAAATTGTCGGGCAAAGCCAATGAAGCCTTTCGGGCTCTCGCTCCAGAGGATATTTTACAATACCAGCAAGTTAAAAAGGCGCTGCTAACCCGATACGCCGTTACGCCAGAAGCCTACCGCCGGCGCTTCCGGGAGTCCAAGAAGATGGCTGTGGACTCCCACATGGAATGGGCCAACCAGTTACAAAGGGTGGCATCCCTTTGGGTCGAAGGGTGCAAGCCAACACCGGGGAGGAAGTATTGCAGGTGTTCCTAATGGAACATTTCTCCAAGACCTGGCCGCAGACATACAAGACTGGGTACGAGATCGCTGGCCCGCTAACTTAAACGAGGCGGCTCGACTAGCAGATGAGTACGCGGAAACAAGGAAAGTAAGCCAGGGTACTACACGGCTGGCTCATAAGGTAGAACCGCGTACTCCAACCGTCACCCCCACGCCCAGAGTTTCGGGCTCCAGTCCCACCACGTCCTCAGGGGCCTAGCAACTACCCCCCGGGATTCGCCTAGGGTGACGTGCCATCACTGCAGCGACACGGGACATATTGCTCGTTATTGCCCTTTGAGAGCTACAAATAACAATTGGAGACGCACAGTACCCAACACAGAGGTCACTCCATCACGTCCCTCTGCGGCCCACTGCCTGGAGACCGAGGGGGGCCCTGAGGAATGTCTGGGAATTTGGTATGAGGCAGACCCTATACAAGCTGCCTCTCCGGATAACCGTCAGCATCACCGTCAGGAGGTACGAGTGAATGGACAAGTAGCACAAGGCCTAAGAGATTCCGGGACTACTATCACTCTGATTCAAAAACATCTGGTAAAGCCAGAGAACGTGTCCACTCGCACAGTTGCCGTCCGGGTCGCAGGGGGTGCTGTATTTCGCGTACCCACCACCCGGGTGCACTTAGACTGGGGAGCCGGGTCAGGAAAGACCACAGTTGGTATCATGGACAACCTACCTGCCGAGGTGGTGCTGGGCAACGACATTGGCCCTCTGACTTCGGCTTATTTACCTACAACTGCTGCTGCTTGTGCCGTGACCACCCGCGTTGCTGGAATTAACCCGCTTGCTGCTGAGAACCGGGTAAGACTACTTTCCCCGACATGTACTGTAGATCCGGCACAATATCACAGTCTAAAATGGGAATGTGACAAGTTGGCCAGTGAGAAATCAGAGATGCAACGACACTATGTCATGTATTATGAGATGTCCCGTGGCTTGAACATTGAAATGCACAAACAGGCGGAAATTGTCAAAAGATTAAATGGGATTTGCATCCAGGTGGTGCCGTATCTGTCCCAAGAGCATCAGCAACAGGTTTTGGGAGCCATTGAGAGAGCAAAGCAAGTGACTGTTCCAGAATTGAATTCTATTCTTCACCGTCACCATCAGCTACCGACCTGGTAAGCCAATGGGAAGGCCGATGGACTGTCCAGGCAAACGGAACTTTTACCCTAACAGCAGACCGGACATCCCCAAGTTGATCCGAAAAGGATCAATCCGGGTCTGCCGGAGTGTTCCACAAAAGGGGAGTAGTGTAACGGACATATGCATGCTGCTGAGACAGTTATAAGCTTCATGCAGGAAGGACTACAAGGAACTGCATGGCTTGTCACAATTGGATGTACCACATTGTATTCTGAGCTCAAAGGGTTAATTGGACAAGTCTCTTTCATTGCTGAATGCTAATGTTCCCTTCGCATTGCTAATGAGAACTCTCTTGTGGAGGTAACAGCCTCCTGTGAGGTGTATGCTGATGGGGATTATGTGTGAGTGATAATTGTTTTAACTAGTAGCCGACCGCGCACCGTCATTATACGGCGGCAGGTCGGCTCTCCTGGGCGAGAGCCCGTAGCTATACGTCCTATCGTATAGCCGCCACTAGGGGGCGCGTGCACGCCGCCGGAGGCGCGCGCTCCCCGCTCGCCCCCGACTCCCGTGCGTGTGCCCGGCGGGCGCGATCGCCGCCGGGCACACGCGATCGCTCGGTACAGAGCGGGGAACGGGAGCTGTGTGTGTAAACACACAGCTCTCGTTCCTGTCAGCAGGGGAAATGCTGATTTTCTGTTCATACACTGTATGAACAGAAAATCAGTGTTTCCCCTAGTGAGGCCACCCCCCCCCACAGTAAGAACACACCCAGGCATACTTAACCCCTTCCCCGCCCCCTAGTGTTAACCCCTTCACTGCCAGTGGCATTTTTATAGTAATCTAATGCATTTTTATAGCACTGATCGCTATAAAAATGCCAATGGTCCCAAAAATGTGTCAAAAATGTCCGAAGTGTCCGCCATAATGTCGCAATACCGAAAAAAAAATCGCTGATCGCCGCCATTACTAGTAAAAAAAATATTAATAAAAATGCCATAAAAATACCCCCTATTTTGTAAACGCTATAACTTTTGCGCAAACCAATCAATAAACGCTTATTGCGATTTTTTTTACGAAAAATATGTAGAAGAATACGTATCGGCCTAAACTGAGGAAAAAAAATGTTTTTTTATATATTTTTGGGGGATATTTATTACAGCAAAAAGTAAAAAATATTCATTTTTTTCAAAATTGTCGCTCTATTTTTGTTTATAGCGCAAAAAATAAAAAACGCAGAGGTGATCAAATACCACCAAAAGAAAGCTCTATTTGTGGGAAAAAAAGGACGCCAATTTTGTTTGGGAGCCACGTCGCACGACCGCGCAATTGTCTGTTAAAGCGACGCAGTCCCGAATCGCAAAAAGTACTCTGGTCTTTAGGCAGCAATATGGTCCGGGGGGTAAGTGGTTAAAAGGTTAATTGAATTCTATTGTCTGATCAAGTTGAGGAGCCGAAACGTCTAGCAGCTGATTGGCTCAAGGGAAGGTCATTCTTTCAAAGTGTGTGTATTGAAGGCCCCCTGGGTGGGGGGGGGAGTGTCATTTGTTTCTGTACATTTTGTAACCAGATATAAGGAAGAAAAATGTGACATTAAAGGTCAGTCCTGCTTGACTCTGCAAACGTAGCCCGTCTCGTTTCTTGGAAGGGCGTTCGATGGGATATACCGGTGGTACTTGCATATCGCAGCTTGCCAGGGAAAAGGACGTCTCCAACGGCTGAGACCCTCACACCAGTGGGTAGCCGTTACACTATCATCGAAGGAAAAATGAATTCCCAAGTTTATCAAGACATTTTGCAGGAGAACTTAAGGCCATCTGTCCACCAGCTGAAGCTCAACAGAAGATGGGTGTAGAAACAGGACAACGACCCAAAGCACAGAAGTAAATCAACAACAGAATGGCTTAAACAGAAGAAAATACGCCTTCTGGAGTGGCCCAGCCAGAGTCCTGACCTCAACCCGATTGAGATGCTGTGGCATGACCTCAAGAAAGCGATTCACACCAGACATCCCAAAAATATTGCTGAACTGAAACAGTTCTGTAAAGAGGAATGGTCAAGAAGTACTGCTGGCCGTTGTGCACGTCTGATCTGCAACTACAGGAAACGTTTGGTTGAAGTTATTGCTGCCAAAGGAGGTTTAATCCAGTTATTAAATCCAAGGGTTCACATACTTTTTCCATATGCACTGTGAATTTTTACATAATACACAATAAAAACATGGTAAAATGTAATTCTTTGTGTGTTATTAGTTTAAGCAGACTGCGATTGTCTATTGTTGTGACATAGATGAAGATCAGATCACATTTTATGACCAATTTGTGCAAAAATGTATATCATTCCAAAAGGGTTCACATACTTTTTATTGCAACTGTACATTGAGACCATTTGGTTCAGAATAATTTTTTTCTTGTTTTGCTCCTCTAAAACCTAGGTGTGTCTTATGGTTAAGTGCGTCTTATGGAGCGAAAAATATGGTATATGTTTATAATTTAATTTTCTACATGGAGATTATGGGTGGAATATCATGGCTACACATTACAAGGAGCATATTTAACCAATTTCTGATAAAATATGCATATAATATTTTTTCTACGTGAGGATTATGGGTGAAATATCATGGCTAAACATGCCTAGGAATACAACTGACTTGTTCAACACTGGTATAATATTTTTTCTTTATGGGGATAATAGGTGGAATATCATGGCTAAACATGTGTAGGAACACAGTTGACCTGTTCCTGATAAGAACACTCGGAATATCATGGCTACACATTCCAAGGAACATATTTAACCAATTTCTGATAGCAATATGCATATAATTATTTTTCCACATGGGAATTATGGGTGATATATCATGGCTACACATTCCAAGGAAAATATTTAGGCGATTTCTGTTAAAAATATATGTATAATAATTATTTTTCTACATTGTAATTATGGATTGAATATCATGGCTAAACAAGCCTAGGAACACAGTTGACCTGTGTCTTGTAAGAACATGCGCATAATTTTTCTACATGGGGAGAATATCATGGCTACACATTCCAAGAAACATATTTAACCTATTTATGATTGGAATATGCATACAATTCTTTTTACATTGGGATTATGTGTGTAATATCATGTCTACACATTCCCAGGAGCATATTTAACTTATTTCTGATTAAAAATATATGTATATTTATTTTTCTACATGGTGATTATGGGTGGAATATTCAGGCTAAACAAGCCTAGGGACACAGTTGACCTGTTTCTGATAAGAACATGGGTATAATTATTTTCCTCCATGGGGATTATGTGTGCAATATCATGGATACACATCCTTTCTAATGCATTTGAGCCGTTTCTGATAGGAATATGGGTATAATTATTTTTCCACATGGGGGTTATGGGGGAAAATCATGGTTACACATTCCAATGAACATATTTAACCAATTTCTGATAGGAATATGCATATAATTATTTTTCCACATGGTGATTATGGGTGGAATATCATGGCTAAACATGGGGATTATTAGGGGCAATATCAAGGTTACACATTCCAAGGGGCATATTTAACCTATTTCTGATAGGAATATGCATATATTTTTTTCTACATGGGGATTATGGGGGGGGGGGGGTCATGGCTACGCATTCCAAGGAGCATTTTTACCCTTTTTCTGATAAAAATATGTGTAATTATTTTTCTACATGGGGATTATGGGTGGAGTTCATGGATACCCGTCTTTTGTAATTTGACATCTATTTTTATCAGATATAGGTTAAATATGCTCCTTTGAATGTGCAGCCATGATATTCCACCCATAATCCCCATGTGGAAAAATAAAAAATATGCATATTGCTATTAGAAATTGGTTAAATATTTTCCTTGGAATGTGTAGCAATGATATTCCACTCATAATCCCTATGTAGAAAAAATATTCTTCTAGATTGTAAATTCTAACGAGCAGGGCCCTCTGATCCCTCCTATATTGAATTGTATTGTAACTGTACTGTCTTCCCTGATGTTGTAAAGCGCTGCGCAAACTATTGGCGCTATATAAATCCTGCATAATAATAATAATAATAATTATGCCCATGTTCTTATCAGGAACAGGTCCAATGTGTTCCTAGACTTAGGAACACTTAGTTTAGCCATGATATTCCACACCTAATCCCCATGTAGAAAAAAAATGATGAACATATTTTTACCAGAAATAGGTTAAATATGCCCCTTGGGATGCGCAGCCATGATATTGCACCCATTATCCCCATCTAGGAAAATAATTATACACAAAAAAATTTAGAAACAGGTTTAGTGTAGCCATGATATTCCACCCATAATCGCCATGTAGAAAAATTATTAAATGCATATTTTTATCAGAAATAGGTTAAATATGTTCCTTCGAATGTGTAACCATGATATTACCCCCATAATCTCCATGTAGAAAAATAATCATACCTATATTCCTATCAGAAACATGTCAAATGTATTACATAGGATATGCATCCATGATATTCAACACAGAAACAGGTTAAATATGTTCCTTGTGTAGTGTAGCTATGATATTCCACTCATAATCGCCATGTAGAAAAATAATTATACAATTTTTTTTTATCAAAAATAGGTTAAAAAAAAGGGAGGTTGCCATCCGGGGCCCTGGGGACCTCTGGGCCTTTTAATAAAAAATAAAAAATACAAACAAAAAAATAAATAAACATTTATAAAAAAAGGGGGGGTTGCCACATGGGGCCCTGGGGACCTCTGAGCCCTTTAATAAAAAAAAAAAAAATATATATAAAAAAAAAATATTTTTTTAATAAAAAAAACAAATAAAAAAGAAGGGGGGTTGCCATCCGGGGGCCCTGGAGACCTCTGGACCCTTTTATTATTATTATTATTATTATTATTATTATTATTATTATATATGTGTATATATATATATATAAACTTTTTTTTTTATAAAAAAAGGGTGGGGGTTGACGTCCGGGCCCCTGGGGACCTCCGGACCCCCAAAAAAAAAATATTTTTTTTAAAGGGGGTTGCCATCTGAATTCTCTCTGGCTTACTCCTTCGTGTCTGACCTTGGCTTGGCTTATCGACTACAGATCCATCTTCCTGTGTATGACCCCGGCTATCCAAGCTCATCCTCTGAACTGATCTTACCATGTATGACCCCCGGCCTGGCTCTTGTTTCTGTTTCCAGTTTGCTACTATGTCAAGCTTTACCTGGTACTCCGCAAGCACACCAGCTTTACAGTTCATCCAGCCTGTTGTTCCTGCTACATCACAGTGACCAACTCATCTCATCTCAGTACCTGGCAAACTGTGCTTCTCTGGGCACTGCTCTCCCCAGCACTGTATCCTGGCCCAGGCTTAGGGCAGCACTTGTAAGTGGGGTACAGCCACAATAATTCACACAGACAGGTTCGGTGATAAACTTGTATTAAAGCAATGCAGCAACAGTTCAAAACAATTGTGGTGGGAAGACTCTCCAACCAGATGCACTCACGGCTACAGCAACATGAACAGAGAGGGCTCCAGCCAGAATGACAGCATCTGTAGAGAAGGGCAGAATGCAGCCTGGCTATTTTATGCCAAGTTCCTTTTCCTATTGCTAGTACTATCCCTAACAAATGGGGTACCTTTCCCTGCACTAGCCACTCACATTAAGCACACTAATCACAGAATCCAGGATCTTAATAGGCTCTGCCTAACCTAAAATGGCTGCCAGAGTCACATGGGGAAACAGTCCAATCAGATCGCTTCCCCCATGACTTAGGAAACCATAGAGGAACCAGGTTCCTCCTGACTAGGGATGAGCCGAACACCCCCCTGTTCGGTTCGCACCAGAACCTGCGAACACACCAAATGTTCGTGTGAACTTTAGAACCCTATTAAAGTCTATGGGACTCGAACAGTTGAAATCTAAAGTGCTAATTTTAAAGGCTAATATGCAAGTTATTGTCCTAAAAAGTGTTTGGGGACCTGGGTCCTGCCCCAGGGACATGTATCAATACAAAAAAAAAAGTTTTAAAAATGGCAGTTTTTTCTAGGAGCAGTGAATTTAATAATGCTTAGAGTGAAACAATAAAAGTGAAATATTCCTTTAAATTTCGTACCTAGGGGGTCTGTAAAGTAAGCATGTGAAATTAGCGCACTGTCACTGCACAAAGTGTCATTTCTGAAAGAAAAAAAGTCATTTAAAACCGGACTCGCGGCTATAATGAATTGTCGGCTCCCGGCAATCAGAGAGATTCATTCATTTAAAAAAAAAACGTGCGGGTGCCCCCAAATGTAATTACGAGGCCCTTCAGGTCTGGTATGGATATTAAGGGGAACCCCGCCGTCAATTAAAAAAAATTATGTGGGGTTCCCCCCAAATATCAATTCCAGACCATTCAGGTCTGGTGTGGATTTTAAGGGGAACTCCACCCCAATTTTTTTTTTAAAAATGGCGTGGAGTTCCCCCAAAAATCCACACCAGACCCTTATCCGAGCAAGTAACCTGGCCGGCCGTAGAAAAGAGGGGGGGACAGAGTGCGCCCCCCCTCTCTGAATCGTACCAGGCCACATGCCCTCAACATGGGGAGGATGTCACCATGTTGATGGGGACAAGGGCTTCATCCCCACAACCCTGGCCGGTGGTTGTGGGGTCTGCAGGCGGGGGGGCTTATTCAGAATCTGGAAATCCCCTTTAACAAAGGGGACCCCCAGATTCTGGCCCCCCCTATGTGAATTGGTAATGGGGTACATTGTACCCCTACCATTTCACGAAGGAAGTGTAAATAGTTGTAAAAAACACACACACACACACACCGTAGAAAAAAGTCCTTTATTAATAAAAAAATAAATAAAAAATCCAGCAGTGGTAATCCACTCGGTCCCGGCTCCCCCGCTCCAACGTTGTCTGTATCCAGCGATGGGTGATCTCCGAGATCCAGAGCGCAGCATCGCCAGGGGCCTGTCTCCACCGGAGGTAGCCCGGCGAATGACGCTGCGGAAGCTGTGACATTTCTTTTATTGGTGAGGCGGGGCCACCCGTCATGTGACCCCGTCCCCCTCTGACGCACCCTCTGCAACGTCACTGGGGAAGCCTGGCTTCCCCCTTGCGTCAGAGGGGGCGGGGTCACGTGACGCATGGCCCCACTTCACCTATAAAATAAATGTCACAGCTTCAGCAGCGTCATTCGCCAGGCTGCGTTCTGGATCCTGGATGATCTTCTCATCGCTGGACCGGAGGGGAGATCACCCGTCGCTGGACGTTGGAGCGGGATTCGGACCGAGAGTGGATTACCACCGCTGGATTTTAAATTTATTTATTATTAATAAAGGACTTTTTTCTACGGTGTGTGTGTGTGTTTTTTACAACTATTTACACTTCCTTTGTGAAAATGGTAGGGGTACAATGTACCCCATTACCAATTCACATAGGGGGGGCAGGATCTGGGGGTCCCCTTTATTAAAAGGGTCTTCCACATTCCATAAGCCCCCCCACCCGCAGACCCCCCACAACCAACGGCCAGGGTTGTGGGATGAGGCCCTTGTCTCCATCAACATGGGGACATCCTCCCCATGTTGAGGGCATGTGGCCTGGTACGGTTCGGAGAGGGGGGGCGCACTCCGTCCCCCCTCTTTTCTGCGGCTGGCCAGGTTACGTGCTCGGATAAAGGTCTGGTGTGGATTTTTGGGGGAACTCCACGTCATTTTTAAAAAAAAATTGGGGTGGAGTTCCCCTTAAAATCCACACCAGACCTGAAGGGTCTGAATGGATATTTGGGGGGAACTCCACATAATTTTTTTTTTAAATTGAGAGCGGGGTTCCCCTTAATATCCATACCAGACCTGAAGGGCCTGGTAATTACATTTGGGGGGATCCCCACGCTTTTTTTTTTCAATCACTTTTTAGGACACTTTTTAGGACAATAACTTGCATATTAGCCTTTAAAAATAGCACTTTATATTTCTCCCATAGACTTTAACAGGGTGTTTCGCTGCTTTTCGAATTTGCCGCGACACCCCAAATTGTTCGTTGTTCGCCGAACAGGTGAACAGGCAATGTTCGAGTCGAAAATGAGTTTGACTTAAAATCGAAGCTCATCCCTACTCCTGACTTCCAGCAGCAGGGCCGCTGTGGTTGAGAGCCACTTGCAGTAGAGGAAATACACTGCACCTGCCTACAGACTTCTAAGATGTCTTCAATAACACAGTTGGATGTACCATGGATCAACAACAATGCTGTTGGGTAATGGGAGTCCACACAGTGCAGCGCAAAGGACAATTCTATTTATTTAAGTATTTTAAATTATTTAATTATATTTAATTCAATTATATTGAAAAAACAAAAGTCCCAAATTTAATAAAAATCTGTAACATTCTACATGTTTTGGAGTATACTCTGCGCCTTCTTCAGGACACAGATTTTAATAAACTTTAGACTTTCATTTACGACCTCTGGGACTGTTGTTGAAGACTAGGGATGAGCTTTATGTTTGGGTCGAACTGAGTTCAATTCGAACATTGGCTGTTCGCCCGTTTGCCAAATAGCGAACATATTGGGGTGTTCGCGGCAATTCGAAAGCCACGGAAACACCCTTTAAAAGGCTATGGGAGAAATCAAAAGTGCTGATTTTAAAGGCTAATAGTACATTGTACGCCTACATTTCACCCAAAGAAGTGAGAAAAAAGGAAAAAAAAAAACACCACACACAAAGTTGGGACAAGTCCTCTAAAAAAAAAAAAATTCCAGTGCCGTAATCCTTCTACGAATCCACCCGTGACGTGGACGGGTGACCCCGCCCTTCTCTGACGCAATGGGGGTTTTCAGCGGTTTAACCATGGTGTCACGGGTGGGGTCACCCGTCCACGTCAACGGGTGGCCCCGTCCTCGGTTTTAAAAGAGCTGCCAGATGGGTCGCGCATCATTTGGCCGGGAGCCTTTATGGATCGTTCATATCGTCCGACTGGTAGAAGGATTACGCGCTGGAATTTTATTTATTTTTTTATTAAAGGACTTGTCCCAACTTTGTGTGTGTTGTGTGTGTTTTTTCTCACTTTTTTGGGTGAAAAGGTAGGGCTACAATGTACCCCGTTACCAATTCACATAGCGGGATCTGGAGGTCCCTTTATTAAAGGGGCTTCCAGATTACGATAAACCCACCCCGCAGTCCCCCACAACCACTGGGCAAGGGTTGTGGGGATGAGGCCCTTGTCCCATCAACATGGGGACATCCTCCCCATGTTGAGGCCATGTGGTTTGGTATGGTTCAGGAGGGGGGGCCGCTCTCTCGTCCCCCCTCTTTTTCCTGCGGCCTGCCAGGTTGCTGTGCTCGGATAAGGGTCTGGTATGGAGTTTTGGGAGGAACCCACGCCATTTTTTTTTTTGCCGTGGGGTTCCCCTGAAGGGCCTGGTAATGAAATTTGAGGGGACCCCCACGCATTTGTTTTTTGGTTCGGGGTTCCCTTAATATTCATTCCAGACCCAAAGGGCCTGGTAATGGACTGGGGGGAACCCATGTTTTTTTCAATTACTTTTATCTGTTTTGCCGACCCAGGACCTGACAATTCATTATAAGCCGCGAGTTTTTAAATTACTTTTTTTCCTTTAGAAATGTAATTTTTTGCAGGGACTGTTATAAACATGGGAAATGTGCTACCAGGTCCCCAAACACTTTTTATGACAATAACTTGCATATTGGCCTTTAAAATCAGCACTTTTGATTTTTCATGTTCGTGTCCCATAGACTTTAACAGGGTTTGCGTGTTCGAACAAATTTTTTGTCTGTTTGCATATTCTGCTGCGAACCAAACTGGGGGTGTTCGGCTCATCCCTATTGAAGACCTCTTGGAAGTCAACTGTGAATTCCTAGTAGCTTGTCAGCCAGGAAACATTGATGCTTTCTCGGCCACTGGTCAAGGTTGGGCTACCTACCTGTACATCTATTTCAGTTTTTCTGTTCACCCACCAATTTTTTTGGATGTGCTCCATCTTTATTTTGTTTTTCAGTATAAATTCCCTTTGTAAGGATTTGCAGTCAGCTGCTGGAAGAGGAAACTATACAGTATAAACAAAACTTTTACGCTGGATCACACCGATTGTGTTTTGCTTATAATTGTGGTGACACCAGAAAGTGAAATTTGTGTTTTATTTATCTTTTTTTGTTTAGAATTGGACTTTAACCACTTCCTGCCGGCCGTACGACTCTGAACGGCCTCAGTGTGGATCCCAATTGCCGGGAGGCGGTCTATATACGGCCTTCAGCCACTGGGGGGAGCGCGAGTGCCGCCGGCGGCGGCGTGTGCGTGCCCGCCCATCACTGAGATGCCGATGCGCATGCCTGGCTGCCGCGATGTCCACCAGGCACCCGCGATCGGCGGTTACACAGACAAGGCATGGTTAACACACAGATCCACGTCCTGTCAGGAGAGAGGAGACCGATGCTTTGACCTTGTACATAGGGACACAGATCGGTCCCCTTCCCCCTACAGTTAGAACATTACCTAGGCTACACATTTAACCCCTTCCTCGCCCCCTAGTGTTAACCCCTTCCCTGCCAGTCACATTTATACAGTAATTAGTGCATATTTATAGCACTGATCCGCTGTATAAATTTGAATGGTGCCAAAAAATGTGTCAAAAGTGTCCGACGTGTCTGCCATAATGTCGCAGTGCCAATAAAAATCGCAGATCGCCGCCATTACTAGTAAAAAAAAAAAATAATAAAAAAAATTATGTCCCCTATTTTGTAGGCGCTATAACTTTTGCGCGAACCAGTCGCTTATTGCGATTTTTTTTTTTTTACCAAAAATATGTAGAAGAATACGTATCGGCCTAAACTGAGAAAAAAACGTTTTTTTTATGAAATTGAGATATTTATTATAGCAACAAGTAAAAAATATTGTTTTTTTTTTTTCAAAACTGTCGCTCTTTTTTTGTTTATAGCGCAAAAAATAAAAACTGCAGAGGTGATCAAATACCAACAAAAGAAAGCTCTATTTGTGGGGAAAAAAGGACGTCAATTTTGTTTGGGAGCCACGTCACACTGCAATTGTCAGTTAAAGCGACGCAGTGTCGGAAGCTGAAATTTCGCCTGGGCAGGAGGGGGGTATATGTGCCCAGTAAGCAAGTGGTTAAAGAAGCCCAAGCACAGACAAATATGTATAAGCATATCATCATTTTGATAAACCATGTTTAGGTTTCCTTCATTTGTGATCTTTTTTATTTTCTGTTTCCCAGCACAAGTACAATTTGGAGAAAGTAACCTTACCCTGTCATGAAGTGAATATTTGGCAATCTGGGGAATGAAGAGTAGTCCAAGGCTCAGGAGAATAAAGTTTAGGGAGACTTTTTTGGAGTGCCAGATCCCCTTGATCTTTGTCAGCAGTAGAGATGGCAGGATGGAAGGAACTTGGCAGAGATTGGTAAACAAAGGAATCAATGGATCTCCTGGCAGAGGAGGGAGGTGGAGGAGATACTGAAGAAAAAAATGTTAAAAAGTGGAAAATGTTAAGGTCATGCTAAATAACTATACAAGGTCTGTACATAAGTATTGCAGATCTAGAATCCACGATGGTCAAATGTAATTAGACAAAATTCAAAATTTGGAAATTTAAAAATAGGTCCTTGTGCATCTTGAATTAACACAGATTTATTGTAGGGTGCATAAACAATTTACTACAAGTCACAACTAGGGGTATACAATAATTCAAATATTCGTTCTTTCTATCTGCTGTACTGTGAAATAATAAATTTCCAAAGAGCCTCAAAGAACAAAAAGATTTTAAAAATCAGGTTTTAGGCTTCTTCACACTAGCCGACTCAAAAGTTGCTAGTTTTGTTGCAACTTTGGAGTCTGGCTTTGATTGGACTTTGAAGTGACTTTTATAGGACTTTTATACTCTTTGGTGGACGGCACGGACGGAACGGCTCTTATAGAGCTACATGGCATGTCACTGCCCTGCAACTTGGGGTCTCACAAGTTGGATCCAAAGTCACACAAGTGTGAAAAAGAGCCCTAGTCAGGTTCTAATTTCAATAATTTTTATTAGGGTTTAAAACATAATACAGACAAAGTGCAAGTATTCAGATTCTCCACATCGCAGTGTGGGGGAGACATCCAGCTTTAACAGTGCGTTTTACACGACATACGTACATACTAACAGGTCTATGGATTATCACAACAAGAAAAAACATGTAAGAGTATGTATGCCATCGGTATATAGTCACCACCCCATCAGGGAAAGATAATGCACTTTACTAACGGATGTCCTGTATTTTTAACCAATAATAACTAAGAAAGTACCAATAAGTGCTCATTGGTCAAACGAAGAGAGAAGCTAAAAGAGAGGAAGGGATGTGAGAATAGAGAGAAGAAAAGAGAAAGGAAAGGAAGAAAAAGAAGAAGAAAAAGGAGGAGCCACGTCTAGACCGAAGTGAGGAGTATGTAGTTCAGATATAGACCATTAATGAGTACCCAGTTGGAATGGAGGGACACATAATTAGTAATTGTTGTACCAGTTATTCCAAAGTTCCCAGCAATTACCTACGCCAGATCTGCCTCCCATACCAGAGTCAACATTTGTTCATAAGTCCTTGTGTATGGATTATTTGCACAGTTTCGGCCAGGCCCGGAGATGACAGTCTCTCAGTGTCTAACCAGTGCTAGTCTAGCCGCCATTAATATATGGGACAGCAGGAGCTTAGATGGTGTGGCACCGAATCCATCTCCAGGGAAAGCAATGCCATCCCCGGCCCTGGGTTCAGAGCAAGACCTGTCACTTGTCGTACCAACTTGAATACAGAATTCCAGTATTGTGAAACTCCAGGACATGCCCAAAGCAGATGATACAGTGTGCCAGTGTTCCCGCACATCCTCCAACAAAGGGAGGATCCTCCAGGGGAAAACTTGGAAATACGATAGGGTGTGAGATACCATCGCAGCAGAAGTTTTTGATACAACTCCCACAGGTTGGCACTCCTAGTGGATGAATATGTGACCTTGAGGGCTAATTGCCATTGGTCCTCCAAGTACACTGTATTAAAATCTTTCTCCCATGCTCTCATATTGAGATTCTTTTGAAACCCACATTTATTTTGCAAAAGGGAGTAGAATAAGGAGATGCCTTTCACTTTTGGTGACTTGGACATGTAGTACTGGGAGATCTGCCACGGGAGAGAGATAGAGGTCTTCTGAAATGTTTTCAGGAGGTGGCCTATTTGTAGATATTTGTAGTGATCGGTGGAAGGTATCGCTAATTCTAATTGGAGGGTTCTAAAGGTCTTGATAGCAGGCCCAACATATAGATCCCCGATATTCAACCCCCCTTCCCGGTCCCACGTGGAGAGGGACAAGTTGGGAATGAGCAGTGACAATGCTGATATGGGGATCTGCAACGGTACAGATCTCTGCTCAGGGAATGAATGCAGCACTAGTGACCTCCAGGTAGCTATTGAACTATGAATTGTCGGACTCATCATGGGAGATGGGCGGGGGAGGGAGGTACTGGACATTAAGTAATTATGTAAGTTTCCCCCTGGGACCTGATGGCTCTCTAGCATGGACCAAAGACTAGGTGGCGTGGATGGAAACCAACCCCTCAGCTGGGCGAGAATGGATGCAGAATGATAATCTCTAATATGCGTATGTCCTATCCCCCCTGCTGATCTATGCTTGATTATCTTGCTAAATGCGCAGCGGGCCCTCTTGCCTCCCCATAGAAACTTATTGATCAGGGATTGCAAGGAAGAAAAGAAAGAGGCTGGAGCTGGTATAGGTACTGTTCTAAAGATGTAAATGATTTGTGGGAGGATTTGCATCTTGAAGGCCGCTAGGCGGCCAGACCAAGAAAGTTCAAATCTTGCCAGGTTGTTTAACTTAGAGGGAAGTGATTGCAAGAGGGGGTAGTAATTTTCTTTAGCCAATTCAGAAGATTTAGGAGTGAGAGTGATACCTAAGTACGAGACCCCCTTTTCTCTCCACACATATGGGAATCTCGAGCTCAAGGATCGTTGAAGCTCTGGAGGAATAGCTATTCCCAGGATGTAGGACTTGGTGTCATTGACCTTGTAGTAGGACACTGATGAGAACAGTTTTAGTGCTTCCTGAACTGATACCAAAGAGTTTTCTACATCTGTAAGCATCAGGATGATATCATCCGCGAAGAGGCTTATAGTATGCACTGAGTCCCTGCTTCTAATACCTTTAATCTGGGGATGCGAGCGATTGTACGAGGCCAGAGGCTCATAAGGAGGTTAATATAAGCGGGGATAATGGACACCCCTGGTCGTGTCCCTTAGTGATACTGGAACGAAGGAGGATAGCATACCGGACATATATACTTGTGCTGAGGGAGTTGGTATAAAGCGCCATTAATTGCAGATGGATTTCGCCCATAAACACCAAATTTGGTATGAAACTTTGTCAAGTATTCCCAATGGGATCCTATCAAACGCCTCCCTCTGCATCACAAAGCGAGGAGCAGAGAAGCGTTTTGGTCACATTTACTTGCATGAATACATTTATCAGACGTCTTGTTGCATCTGCCGTCTGCCCTCCCCTTCGTGAATCCCGATTGATCAATAGGATCAGGGATGGCAATAGATCCACCAACTGTTTGCGATGAGCCTGAGGCAAGAGCCTTCAGATCGCTGATCAACAAGGGAAATCGGTCTGAATTCTGTGGTGGTTGGGTCCTTCCCTGGTTTTGGAAGCGCCACGATAAGAGCACGGAGCTCTCAGCCGGGAAGGAGGAGGAGGAGACAGCTGTATTGTATACCTTGGATAAGTAGGGAGCTAATTCAAATTTAAAGGATTTAAAATATTTCCCCAGTGAACCCATCAGGTCCCGGAGACTTGTTGATAGGAAGGGAGTCAATGGCTGTAATAATTTCTTGGATTCCAAAAGGTGAGTTAAGGTCTGCTAACTGGGACGGTGTAACTCGGGGGAGATTAACCTGATCTAAGAAGTTTGTTATCATGGAGTCGGTAGGTTGAGTCGTAGTTTGGTCATCTCGCAAGTTATAAAGGGAGTTGTAATAGCAACTAAACGCATCTGCTATGGCCTGTGGATGATACAACTTTTCCCCCGTGAAAGGATGTAAAATGTAAGGCACTTTGGTCTTGTATCTAATCCCTCTAAGGCGGTTGGCTAATAGTTTCCCGGCTTTATTGCCACTAACATAATACTGCATCTTAAGGCGCTTGGTTGCAAGGTCAAAGTTATTCAATAAAACTAGTCGCAAGTCATACCTGAGCTGCGATAGTTGAGTAGATAATATCGGGGAAGTGTCTTTCTTATTTTGAACCTCTAGGGAGTGAATTTTGGTTAGCAAGTCTTGTATATGCTGTCTCCTCCTTCTCCGCACCCCTGCCCCCATTTTAATCAACACTCCCCTCATAGATGCCTTATGGGCATTCCAAAGAGTCATAGGGTTGGCAACAGAGTCAGCATTGTTAGTAAAAAAGGTAGACAGTTCTTCCTGCAGCAAGGCCCTAGAGTCCCCATCCTGGATCAGCCTCGAGTTGGACCGCCAGACGAAACATGAATTCACGCCTGGCGAGTCAGCAACCGACAGCGTCACCGAGGCATGGTCAGACCACGTAATGTCATAATTTTAGATGCAGGAAAGTTTGGGTAATAGCCACTTGTCTGTAAGAAATAAGTCCAGCCTGGTGTAGACTTGATGGCTGGGTGAAAAATAAGAAAAGTCCCTCTCTGACCTATTAAGGCATCTCCAGACGTCGTAGAGTTCTTGTGTATGTAAAAGTGGTTGCAACGAGAGGCGATGTCTGTTTGAGCAGGACGTTGAGTCCACTAGCGGGTCAGGAGGGAGGTTGAAATCTCCACAGAGGAGAAGATAGCCCTTTTGCACCTGCTTGACCTTTCTGAGGACTTGGTGCCAAAAATCGGATCTGGTGGTTGTTGGGCGCATACACATTTACTATGGTGTACGTAGTGGAGGCAATGTCGCATACTAGTATATGGTATCGGCCTAGAGGGTCGGCCGTTTCACTGTGTTTGGTGAATGAAACCGTGTCCCTAATCGCAGTAAGCACCCCTCCTTTCTTGGCTGGTGCACTTGCCGTGAATACGTGAGGAACTTAGGGTGATTGCAGGTGGGCATTTTCTGCTTGTGGAAATGAGTCTCTTGGGCACAAAGTACGTCACCTTTATGAAGGATGACCTCATTCCATAGGGATTTCCTCTTCACCGGATGGTTCAAGCCCTTGGCATTAATTGTCAGAAATGTGACTGGCATGGCGGGTCAGAAGAGAAAGTCATTGCTAAGCATAGAAATGGGTGCATCACTTACAGTTGTCGAGATTTGCGTAAGATGGAGGGACTCCTTCCTTATCCGGTAGGAATCTTGGTGCGCTTTGTGACTTTTCGAGGTCTAGAAGAAATGTGGTGTCGCCGGCTGTGGTAGATAGGCTCCAAACAAAAACAGAAGAGAAAGAGAAAAAAACGTGAACCAAAACAAACATCATAATTAAACGGGTGAGGTAGGTCATGACTACCCGAGTGTAGCGTGTACAAACGCTAGATCAGATCAGGGGAAAAAGTCTAGCTTGGTGAACAAGCTCCTCAACAGGGGTTTACAGCTGTAGATAAAGTGATGCATGTGTTTATCTCAGCGGGCACTTCAGCGGTGCGAGCGGGCGTTTTTTGCGTCGACTAGGTGCCATTCATCCCTGACACGTGATGGATCCTCTCTGTTCGGGCCCCGTGTGTCTCCCTCAGGGATAATGAGCCAGGATTTGAGCAGGTCGAGCCCTCTGGAGGAGGGAGTCAACAACAAAGTCTTTGCCTTTATTGGTGATAATAAGTTTAGTGGGGAACCCCCATTTATAGGCAATATTGTGGTTACGTAGGGGCCTTGCAGATGGTGTTCAAATTTGCGTCTCTTCTGCAGTGTGTACTGGGACAAGTCGGCAAAGAACTGCAGATCTTTGCATTGATCAGGGACCAGATCCTTGTTTACGGGCTGCTCTCATCAAACGGTCCTTTATGTGGTAGAAGTGGAGGCGTAGTATAACGTCCCGGGGCACATTGTCAAGCAAATGGGAAGGTTTGGGCAATCGGTGTATCCTGTCTATAGTAACATCCATCTTGGAAACATCAGGCAAGATAGAGGTGATTATAAGGGTAACATGGTCTTGTAGGTCTGACTGCTGAACCGTCTCAGGGACCCCCCTTATTTTAAGGTTGTTCCTCCTTGCACGGTCCTCAATGTCTGCGATTTTGGCCCTCACTGCTTCCATCTCCTCATCTCTAGCATCATGTGCGTCTACCAGGTTGTTAATGGTGTCGCATATTCCCCCCATTTTGGTCTCCACATGGTCCACCCTGGCTGATACATTTTGCAGGTCTTTGCCAAATTTACGCATGCAGGACATCATATCGCCATGAAGCGACGTCCTGAGCGAGACTAACATGTCCTTAAGTGTCGTATCCAGCACTGGCTGGTTAGTAGTAGGGAAGCGGTCTATGGATTCATGGAGTTCCCTAGTGTCATCCCCAGAGTCTAGGCCCACACTAACCTCCGGAGCAGGATCCGTGCCATCCAGCTTAGGCCGCGACTTTTCCGGACTCCCGAGGCAGAGGAGGACACAGGAGATTGTTTTCTGGCTGAAGGTGAGTTCCTTTTAGCTGCTTTGGCGTTGGATTGAGCCGCCTGTGGAGTGCTGGCTGCGGATGGTCCGAGAGGCCCGGCGCCATCTTGCCTCTGCTCCCATGCAAAGTACTCCGTCAGTTTTTGGGGCCTCTGGAGGCCTTTTCGTTTGTTCGGCATCCCGTGGGAGGTCAGCGGGACCCGGACGCCCGGTCAGTGAGTTTTAATCGCCGCTGAGTTGGCTGTAGTTAGGCGCTGTATCCCCGTTGTTGCTGGAGCTCTCCTCTCATGCGGCCATTCCGGTCCTCGCCAAGCTCCGCCCCCCCCCTAGTCAGGTTCTAACAGCTTTGAAACATCTACTGTTTGTTTACATTAGAATAAAAATGCTGGGATTCCTGGGCGTCTGTTGTGAACTTTAAAAAAATAATTTCCCCACAAAAACTATAGCTACAGAGAAGCATAGGGCTTGTTTTAAAGTCCTTTATTGATTGCTCAGAATATTCAGAGTACAGTCTTAGTACAGGTACCCGGTACTATATATACACCGGTATATATATATCTCACACACACATCTTCCTCAAGCTAGCATGTGCCTGAATGCAGTGCTGGCACCTCCAGCAGACAGGTCCTAAATGGGCCACCTCCAACAGATAGCTTACTGCCTGATGCTGAAAACTGCAAGATGCACGAACTGATCTGGTGGTTTCGAAGGAAAAGGTAGAACCTTTGCCCGGAGAGAATATAGGCTTGAATAAGCCATCTGGTGTTAGTGGAATGTTATGTAGACCTTCAGAAATGATGAAAGACTGTCAAAAGGATCTGTGACAGAGATAAATTCAAACATTGCATACCACAACCTTATGTATGTGTAGCACAAGAAAGGGTCCCTTAAGGCTCCCAACACAGGAACTTGCCTTTCCAAAGCTATGGCAACAAGAAAGGCAACCTTGTGAGTGATAGTAGATAGAGAAACAGATTGAGATCTCATAGATTCACTGGGGAGCATTCAAGAGGAATAATATGAGAGACACCTTGTATATAGAGTGCAGCATCGCAGCAAAGTAACCGGCCTACCTCGGAGTGATCACCCAAACAACTCGGGTCCTCCTCCCCTTCTACAAGAACCCTGGTTCAGTCCAAACCGCAGATGGCAGCCTCTGACTGGATAGGACAAGAGGTGCAACAGTGGAGGTATGCAACCATAGTGAGTCAATGGATGCGTCTATCCACCATGCAGATCCCATAGCCAATTTCCCACCAGCATTACCCCAAGAAATTATGGTGTCTCTATGGGCCTCGTTTGCATGCTGACATAACTTCTTCCCTGAGAAGGGTCAACGATTATGTGCATAAGCTAGGGGAGTGGATGGACCATGTGGAGAAAAAAAACGGAGGAATATGCCTCCTCCTCAAACGCTTTGGTAGACTCAAGTAATAAAAAGGGAGAAGATATTTCTTGACTTAAAGTGGAGGTTCACCCAAAAGTGAACCTCTGCTTTTTGGAACCCTCCCCCGCCTCTGGTGTCACATTTGACACCTTTCAGGGGGGAGGGGTGCAGATACCTGTATAAACAGGTATTTGCACCACTTCCTGGTATAGACTTCCCGCGGAGTCCCGCCCCTCCGTGTCACCCCCCTGTTGTGTTCTGGGAAACACACGCTCCCAGAACACAGCGGGGACCGGTGAGGACCGGCGCAGTGTGACTCGCGCATGCGCAGTAGGAAACCGGGCAGTGAAGCCGCAGCGCTTCACTTCCCGATTCCCCTCACCGAGGATGGGGGAAGCCAAGAGCTACTGCTCGGCTTCGGCTGCCGAAAGTCGCGGGCAACCTGGACAGATAAGTGTCCATTTTTAAAAGTCAGCAGCTGCTGTATTTGTAGCTGTTGGCTTTTAAAAAAAATATTTCAGGGGAACCTCCACTTTAAAGCGGGGGTTCACCCTAAAAAAAAAAAATTCTTTATCTACCACGCAAACTAGCATACTAGCGTCAGCTACAGTATGGCGTTTTTTTTTTTTTTTTTGCGGTGTACTTACGGTTTAATAATCCGTAACTTTCGTTTCAGACTCCGGCCGGGAAATTGGGCGTTCTATGAAGACGGGTACATGATTGACGTCCAGCTATGACGCGTCATGCCTTCCGAAAAAAGCCGAAATAGGACGCGGACATATACGGCACCTGCGCAGTCAGCTCCTAGTCTGTGCGCAGGCGCCGTATAGCGCCGTGAAGAGCGGAGTCCTATTCTGGCTATTTTCAGAACATGTGACGCGCCATAGCCGTCCGTCAACAATGTTCCACTCTTCATAGGAACGCCCATTCCCCGCGGGTGTCTGAAACTAAACTTACGGATTAAACCGTAAGTACAGCACAAAAAAAAAGGCATACTGTAGCTGATGCTAGTATGCTAGTTTGGATGGTACAAAGGTGTGTTTTTGGGTGAACCTCCGCTTTAAGGTAAATCTCGTGGACTTGGAGGACAGATTCAGGAGGAACAACTTGAAAATAAGAGAAATACCTAAATCTGTTCTTCCGGATCAACTATCCTGTTAAATTACAGTTTAAGGCTACCATAAGCTGTTTGAGCATGTCTGGGAAATGGAAACCCTAGAAGGTAGCTTAACCAGTAGCTGACCGCCGCACGACGATATACGTTGACAGAATGGCACGGGCAGGCATATGGACGTATATATACGTCCCTACCTCCCAGTGGGTGGGAGCTTGATTGAGGCGGCAGTCAGTATCCATCCAGGAGCGATCCGCGATGAGGGGGTGGCCATTGATTCGTGGCTACCCCCTCACGATCGCTCCTGGCGAATGAGAAGCTTCCTCTGCTTTTGTAAATGTAAACAGAAGCAGAGGAAGTAATGTCCTTGCGGCGGTCTTTTCGTCCGGAGCGCCAAGGAGAGAAGACATCAAGTAAGTACACTGACACCAGTACACGTAGGCACACAAATCACCCCCCAATCACCACCTGCACCCCCAGTCAGAGTGTCACTGATTGCAGTGGTCATTTATTTACTGATCACTGCATGCAGTGTCATTTGTGACTGTAAAAAGTGTCAGGGCAGTTAGTGGTAGGCCCCTTTAGGTGTAGGGTAGCAGGCTGCATCTTTGGTGCACTTTCAGAAAATGTAGCAAAAGTGTGCAACCTAAAAGTCTGAGGCACTGCGGTTAAGAAAACCCACCAGTACACCTGTACTGCAGCCAAACTACAGCACACCAGTGTGGGCCCAAAGGCTTTTATTCACTTGCAGCAAGCAATGCTGCTTCTCTAAAAAGTGATCCATGCTCAGGTCACTTTTCAGAGGCATTTGACGGGCAGTGAGTTGAAATTACATTTCCTGCCTGCTTTAACCCTCTAAATGCCAATCCCTCCAGGTAATGGCACTGTTCACTTTGAACTCCATATTTCCATTACTCTCTGTAGGTATTAGATGTGCTCTCACCCTATTGTTTGCACATCTAATACTTAAGGGTACTTTCACACTGGGGTGGTAGCGGTAACGCAATGCTGGTTTTGGCGGCGATTTCCCATCGGGTTATAACCGCCCGTGCTGCATTCATTTCAATGGTGAAAGCACAGTGTGAAAGCACTCAGGCTTAAACACTGGAGTGGCATAAGAGGCAATTTACAGGCACTATTTTTAGAGCTAAAACGCCTGTAAAGTGCCTTCAGTGTGAAAGTACCCTAAAGAGAGTTCTGGAAATAAGATGGAGTTCAAAGTGAAATTCTACACCTAGGTGGAGCACCCCTTTCAGAAGATTTGAGGATATTATTAAAGGGTCACTAAAGGAAATTTTTTTTTTTGCTGAAATGACTGTTTATTGGGTATAGAGACATAAAAGTTAACTGATTCCTTTTAAAAATGATTAAAAATTGAATTTAATCTATCATATAATGTGCCTCTAGTTTCACGTTCGGTTTTAAAGGTACATACATGAAGTTCCGGGTGAGAGGTGAGTCGGGAAGACTCACAGAACAAAAACAACAAATCCAGGGCAGTGTTTTGTTTTTAAAATGAATCTGATTGGTTCTGAGGAGTTTTAGACACACAGTAATGACAGCTTAGACCACCGTGAAATTCTCCCAGTACGATGGTTACAAGGAAACAGGCAACCAGGAAGTGTGGAGATCACAGCAGAATTACAGCTACTTCAAAGCAAAAACGAACAATGAGGACATGAAACCAGTACTGCAGTAAGGTAAAGGAAGCTATTTAGCTAAAAAATTGTTTTTCCTTTAGTGACCCTTTAAACCCAGAGATTTGTGGACTTAGGCCACCATAGACAGATTGAAATTCTGCCGGTTCAGCAGAAATTTCAATCTATGTGCAGACTGGTTGTACAGAATTCAATCTATCAACTGATTCAGTACAGCCAGCGTGTCTCTTTTTTTTGGCGATCACTGCTAGCTGCTATAGCTGCTGGCAGTGATCACTGTAGTCTGATGACTTGAAAACTTTCATTTAAGATCCCACACCGACACACGGCTTTTACAGAAGCTCGGTAAATCAAATGCCAGGCTTTCCTAGCATTACATCTGTGGGGCTGGGCACAAGCCAGCAAAGGCTCCTGGAAACACAGGAGGGTGGCCATTAAGAGGAGAGCTGGGATATAAAATTATTTACCTCATATCCCTGCCACTCTTAAAACTGGTCCACTGCAGGCCCACAATGCTCTTTAACTGCACCAGCGTGCACCTGCATGTACCTTTCTCATTACCTGCAATTGACACAGGAGGAGCCTGCAGCCTGGGGAATCTGGTAGTCATGCCGGGGAGACAGCAGGACTTGCGTGTTTAGCCTGCTGTGCTTACTGTGACTCTCTGCTTGCTTGGCTTGCCCAGTGGTGTGGTGCTCACTCACCAGAGAAGCTCCAGACTCGAAGGTAGCGTTTTTAGTCTTCATCTTTCTGCAGTCTCATTGCTGTGGGGAAGGGGCAAACTCTTTTTCGATGTCTCTCTCTGAGAGACTGCTCCACAATGATTGCACAGAGATTGACAGCTTCACACTGTCCCCACAGAAAGTGACCGCCTCTCTGTGCAGGCAGTGTCAATCGGTCTCTCTCTCTCTCTCTCTGTGCAGGCAGTGTCAAGCAGTCTATCTCTCTCTCTCTCTCTCTGTGCAGGCAGTGTCAAGCAGTCTCTCTCTATCTCTGTGCAGGCAGTGTCAAGCAGTCTCTCTCTGTGCAGGCAGTGTCAAGCGGTCTCTCTTTCTCTCTGTGCAGGCAGTGTCAAGCGGTCTCTCTCTCTCTGTGCAGGCAGTGTCAAGAGGTCTCTCTCTCTCTGTGCAGGCAGTGTCAAGCGGTCTCTCTCTCTGTGCAGGCAGTGTCAAGCGGTCTCTCTCTCTGTGCAGGCAGTGTCAAGAGGTCTCTCTATCTCTCTGTGCAGGCAGTGTCAAGCGGTCTCTCTCTCTGTGCAGGCAGTGTCAAGCGGTCTCTCTCTCTCTGTGCAGGCAGTGTCAAGCGGTCTCTCTCTTTGTGCAGGCAGTGTCAAGCGGTCTCTCTCTCTCTGTGCAGGCAGTGTCAAGCAGTCTCTCTCTGTGGCAATGTGGAGCAATTTCCCTCCCATCTCTCTGTGCGGAGAATGTAGTGTAGATGGATGGTGAGCCAATTCGATGAATCAATGGGCCACTTGATTGGACTTGCCCCCCAGGCCTAAGGCTTCCAGCCCTCCCCTGGCATCACCCCAGGCAGCGTCAGATAAGTGCCAGTAGCGCTAACACCCACGCACGCAGCATACACCTAACTTAGGAATATCTGAACAAATCAATATCTGATCTGATCAGATCTATACTAGCGTCCCCAGCAGTTTAGGGTTGCCAAAAACGCAGTGTTAGCGGGATCAGCCCAGATACCTGCTAGCACCTGTGTTTTGCCCCTCCGCCCAGCTCAGTTCAGCCCACTCAAGTGCAGTATTGATCGATCACTGTCACTTACAAAACACCAAACACATAACTGCAGCATTCACAGAGTCAGGCCTGATCCCTCCAATTGCTAACAGTTTTTTTGGTAGCATTTTAGGTTCAATAATATTTTATTGTTGTTTTAACAGAAAGACAAAACAGCATCGATCTGGACAAGCACCCAACAGAGGGCCACCCGATCTTCAAACATAGAAACATACAGAGTAGAAAGAAAACAGTAAACGGTTACATTACCATACCTATCAGGCGATGAGGTACCAACAAATATGCAATAGGCACTGAGGTGGCACATAGATGTTTAAGAAATACAGGCCAGCATCGGGCAGAGACTACCAGTGGTCCGGCCGCCCCTTTGGGAGTCTGCTGCGGCCAGGAGCCAGGGCAGTTATGTCTATGACATATGATAAATTAGGTGCTGGGATGCAAAGGGTACTTAAACAACACGGGGGATGCACCGCAACCCGGGGGTTCGTTCGGTGTACCAAATCGATGAATGACTAGTGAGAAATGAAATAAAAAGGAAGGAGAAACTGGATGGTCCGTTTAAGAGGCCCTGGGGGAGGGCCGAGAGCTAGGTAAGAGGGAAGAAGTGGAGATAGATAGAAAAGTTGAGTGAAGAAAGGGGCAAGGGGGGGGAGGGAGGGGGGGTTGCGGCGTGCTCCGTTCCTTGGGGTTCCACCCCCAGCTAGGAGGTGGGGTGGCCCCGAATGAAACAGGCGAATGGGAGGTTAGATTGGGTTCAGTCTGGTTTTAAGCTTATCTGAAGTAGAGTAATGCCTCCATATACTCCAGGTGAAGGAGAATTTAGCATGAGTGTTAAGGGACTTGGCTTGTAGCTCCTCCATGAGCATAATGTTGTTCATCTCACATACCCATTCGGCTGGGGACGGGGGGGTGGAGGATTTCCAATGTCTGGAGATCAGTTGCCTACCAGCGCTCAAACAGAACTTCAGGAGGGTGTGCTTTTGGAACTTAAGGGAACCTGGGAGGACAGAAAGAAGGACCACGGAGGGGGAGGGGGCAAGCGGTTTGTCATAGAGATCTGAATACATCTGGAAGATTGAGTTCCAGAAAGGGCGGATCAACTCACACTCCCACCAGATATGGTAGTACGTACCTGTGGCGTGGTCGCATCTCCAGCAAGAGCAGGCCCGTCGGAACAAGAGAGGCAAAGGAGGCAATTGCTTGGGGCCTCGAGCTGGCCAGGGGCCCCAGCATCCAGTGGCACAGGCAGCAGGATTTTTGTATCTTTAATGGGGATAATAACACTGACCGAGCCGCCGAGCCGATACCAAAAACCGATACATTCGGCGCTGTACTTTCAGCTCTCAGCAGGAATTCCCTGCTAGCAGCTGAAAAGTAAAGAAAAAAATGCTGGCGATCATTGGTTGTCAAGGAACGGGGCCGCCGCTTCCTTGACAACCAATCAGATGTCCTTTCCTCCCCACCTCCTCCTCCCCTCTCGTCAGCTATCACCATGCGGTCAAGGGCGGCAAGTTGCTCTGTGGGAAAATTGTGTGGGGAGCAGCGTAACGTGGGCAGCCGATGGACCCGTGCCCTGACCCTGGGTCCGATGCCTCAGCAAGCTGCGGGAGTCGGGACACTACTGACAGCGCCGACTCTTGCACAGAACAGTGAGGGGGATCGCTGACACGTGCATATCAAGTGCAGAGAACCGGAGGACCTGCGGGCGGAGGTAGCGGGACTCGGAAGCCCTGAAAGAAGTACAGTACACGCACGGTGAGTAGATGGCTGTGTAATAGAGGCGGAGGCTGGGCGGGACTATAGGAGGACTACAATCTCCAGCATGTCTATGTGCGGCTGGAGGTGTGGGGCTGGAGGTGTGCGGCTGGAGGTGAAACTATGGTGAGACCACATGTGAGTGTCTGGATGGCAGGGGGAGGAGCTCAGAATACCCTGCTATTTTTTGAGGGGGCAAACTGCTGGCAATTGATAGGCACAGTGGTGACAATTAATGGCATGGCACATAGGCGAAAATTAATGGCACAGTGGCTGTGTTTTATGACATGG
The DNA here is from genome assembly GCF_905171775.1 of Rana temporaria. Taxonomy (NCBI): domain Eukaryota; kingdom Metazoa; phylum Chordata; class Amphibia; order Anura; family Ranidae; genus Rana; species Rana temporaria. The sequence goes on from NC_053495.1 coordinate 73,088,881, forward strand.
CACAGTGGCGACAATTGATGGCATGGCACAGTGGCGACAATTGATGGAATGGCACAGTGGCGACAATTGATGGCATGGCACAGTGGCGACAATTGATGGCATGGCACAGTGGCGACAATTGATGGCATGGCACAGTGGCGACAATTGATGGCATGACACAGTGGCGACAATTGATGGCATGGCACAGTGGCGACAATTGATGGCATGGCACAATGGCGACAATTGATGGCATGGTAAAGAAAATGGAAAGAAATCTATGGTAATTGTTTTGTATATATTACCTGATTCAAAAAAGAAGCAATTAGACCCCTTTCACACTGGAGCGTATTGCAGGCGCTATAAGATTAAGGGCGGTTTGCAGGCGCTATTTTTAATCTTATAGCGCCTGCAATACGCTCCAGTGTGAAAGGGGTCTAATTGCTTCTTTTTTGAATCGGGTAATATATACAAAACAATTACCATAGATTTCTTTCCATTTTCTTTACCATCCCATTTCCATCTAAGAGTCCTTTCACACTTAGCAGCTCATAGCGTCGGCGGTAAAACTCTGCTATTTTTACTGCCAACGCTATGGGCGGATTTGCTAGCGCCCGAGGAAGGGTTAAAACCGCCCGCAATGCGCTGCTGCAGCAGCGCATTGCCAGCGGTATAGCTGCGCTGTCCCATTGATTTCAATGGGCAGCAGCGGTAAAGGAGCGGTAAATACACCGCTCCTTCTCCGCTCCAAAGATGTGGCTAGCAGGACTTTTTTTTTACACGTTTTTTTTACCGTCCTGCTGGCGCAATTCTCCAGTGTGAAAGCCCGAGGGCTTTCACACTGGAGACAATTGAGCAGCTTCTTAAAAATAGCGCCTGCAAACCGCCCTTAAGAAGCTGCTTAATTGTCTCCAGTGTGAAAGCCCTCAGGCTTTCACACTGGAGCATTGCGCCAGCAGGACGGTAAAAAAAGTCCTGCTAGCCGCATTTTTGGAGCGGAGAAGGGGCGGTGTATTTACCGCTCCTTCACCGCTGCTGCCCATTGAAATCAATGGGACAGCACAGCTATACCGCTGGCAATGTGCTGCTGCAGCAGCGCATTGCGGGTGGTTTTAACCCTTCCTCGGGCACTAGCAAATCCGCCCAAAACGTAAAAATGTTAGTGTGTGTTTTAAGTATGTTGGATTTCGTTATTGTGCACTTTAATGTATACTTGATTTTATGGTACAGTGGTGTTTTTTGCAAATGATAACATTCTATGCACATTATATACAACAGCAGTATTTGCACTGTAAACCTTCATTTTTTATATAAAGTGTGGGTGAACTTACACTGTATCGCTATGCTGTGGTTCTTGTAGGCTTTGTGTGCGTGCATGGGGGGGGGGGGGCTCCATGTCCATTTTGCTTGGGGCCCCCAAATTCGTTCAAACGGCCCTGAGCAAGAGTCAAGAGTGGACGGGAACATGATCTTTGATAGCATTTTATACAGTTGCTGACAGTCAGGTGCTTTTTTACCTGTGAATCTTACTAGTTGTACCAGTAAATTTAGAGTCCAAAATGGCAAATCGAAGGTACACTAGTGAAGAGGCCTACACATTTCTCAGCATGGAAGATAGTGAAGAGGAGGTCACTCATCTGTCAGATTCAGGCTCAGAATATGATCCTATAGACGACAGCGGCTCCATGACAGATAGTACTGATGACTAGGGATGAGCCGAACACCCCCCCGTTCGGTTCGCACCAGAACCTTTGAACGGACCGAACGTTCGCGCAAACATTTCGCACCCCATTGACGTCTATGGGACTCGAACGTTTGAATTCAAAAGTGCTAATTTTAAAGCCCAATATACAAGTTATTATCGGAAACGGGTTGTTTCTTCCGCCTTCTTCCACAGACTGTGTACACCGTTTTCACTCACACGGTATCCCTTTATACACTGCGCATGCGAGAAGCTCCGCACGTTCCCGCCCCTGACGATCATTCTAGTACTTTCCCCACCCCTTTTCGGTCGTTCAATGCAATACAACATGGAGGACACTCAGAAAGTTGCAACCTCAAGCCAGGAGCGAAGCCAGGCGGTAGCACACACCAGATACAGGAGCAGGAGGTACAAGGTCACAAATATGGCGTTTGAGGAGATGGTGGAAATGGTGGCAATCCTAAGGAGGGAGGATTATGACGGAAAACATGGCCCTTACAAGAATCCAAACAAAGTGAAGGCCCAGATCATGGACAATGTGCTGAAGAGTCTCCACCATAAATCCGGGGCACGCAGGTCAAGGGAACAGCTCCGCAAAAGGTGGTCTGACCTTAAATTAAGAGAGCCGGAGCAAATGGAGAAGATTAAAAAAAGTCATTAGAAGAAGTAAGTAATTTTCATGTGTACTCTGATTAGTTTTTTTTATTATTGTGCTTTTTCTTTCAGGTTGTATATATACAGTTCAAGAATAGATGTCTCAAGGTTCATGTTAGTGGGCATAATAATTGGTCGTATGAGTCGTCGTTCATTCGCTCACTAATAATAAAATACAGACAAAGAGATGGTATTTTATTATTAGTGAGTGAGCGAATGAACGACGACTCATACGACCAATTATTGTGCCCACTACACACAAACATGAAACTTGAGACATCTTGATCTATTTATGTGAGAACAATTTTTTATGTAATGTACATGTGTTCTTAACTTAGATTTAAATAATCAAACTTAAAGCGGAGGTTCACCCTCCAAATCAACTTTCCAGCATCCTTAACCTCCACCCAATGTAAGCATCATAGCGTTGTAAATTTTTTTTTTCAATGGTCCCTTACCTGTACTTTGATGTGCTTCCGGGTTTCCATCCCATCGGGGAGTGGGCGTTTCTCTACTTTCCCCCGACGGCGCTGTGCATTGTGGGCGCTGTTTGCTTGGTTCCGTTGCAGTGACGTGTGGGCCAATCATAGCACATCAACTGATCTCTCTGCGCGTGTAGTCTCGCGCTAGGTGTGCTGTCACGTGACGCGGGAAGCGGGTCACATGACCCGCAAAGCGCGTCATGTGATGAGGGCGGATACTGTGCTGGTAAAGGAGGACTAGTGTTACATCACAGCGGGGCGTGTCCTTTTCAGGACGCCGCCGGCCGTTGTGATGGCAACTGTGCAGTGTTGACGGCGCGACTCGCCGTCAACACTTCGCATGCGCGGGATTACGCGGTGAATGCTGGGAGATCAGCATTCACTGCATCCCGGAAGAAATACAGGAGGGCTTCAAGGTGCCCTCAATGAAGATGGCAATGTCCATCACAAGTTTTTATAAAATATCCTTTACTGCCAAAGCGCGATCGTGGCGGCTGCAAGATCGGCAATAGTAAGTAAAGAACTGTGTATTTGAACAGCAGCAGAGTAGTCTTAAAAAAAAAAAAACGTTTCCCAGCAGAACCTCCGCTTTAAGTCAATATACAGTAAAAGGAGAGTGGCCCAGATTCACATACATCGGCGTATATATGCTGCCGTAGTGTATCTCTTTTACGCTACGCAGACGCAACACAGGCGCAACGCAGAGAGGCAAGCATGGAATGCACAAAGCAAATGCTCCCAACGTTGCGCCGGCGTAACGTAAATTCGTAGGCGTAAGCCAGCCTAATTCAAAGTAGGTGGAAGTGGGCGTGATCCATTTAAATGAAGCGTGACCCCATGCAAATAATGGGCCGAACGAACGGCGCATGCGCCGTCCCTTGGACGTATCCCAGTGCGCATGCTCAGAATCACGTCAAAACTACTCCCTAAGATACTTCTAATCACTGCCTACGACGTGAACGTAACCTACGCCCAGCCCTATTCATGTACTACGTAAACGACGTAAAATCCAACGGCTGTGTTCCCTGGTCCATACCTTTGCATGACTTGCGCCTCCTATATGAGGAATAACTTTACGCCGGACGTACGACTTACGCAAACCGCGTATCTGATGCGCCGGGTGCAACTACGTTTGTGAATCGCCATATTTCCCTCATTTGCATATTGGAATCGAAATTCCCATATGCCTCCAGCGTAAATATGCGCCCAAGATACGCCGGCGTAGGCAAGTTACGTTGGTCGAAAGAAGCCTATTTTCAGGCGTATCTTGCTTTGTGGGCACATCGCACGGATACAACAGGGCACATTTACACTTACGCGGCGTATCTCGAGATACATCGGCGTAAGTGCTACGTGAATCCGGGCCACTATGCTCAGCAGTTGGTTACACATATGGACTCAGTAGTACAAATGTTGGCCACAAGAACAACCTATTTAGGGTGTCACACAGAGGTGATCCAGTGGATACTTGGGGCCAGATCCACAAAGAAGTTATGTCGGCGTATTTGATACGCCGCGTAATTTCTAGGATGTGCCGGCGTATCTTTTTTCTGTATCCAGAAAGCAAGATACGCCGGATTTTTGCTTAGATACGACTTAGATACGACTGACGCCACCTAGCTGGCCGCTAGGTGGCTCTTCCGTAGATTTACGCGCAGAATATGCAAATTAGGTAGATACGACGATTCACGAACATACGTGCGCCCGGCGTATCTATATGCGTCGTTTGCTTAAGGCGTCGGACCGGCGTGAAGTTACCCCTGCTATATGAGGCGTAGCCAATGTTAAGTATGGACGTCGGGACAGCGTCAAATTTTTCGTTGTTTGCGTAAAACGTTCACGAATAGGGCTTTGCGTAAGTTACGTTCACGTCGTCTAGGCATTGAGTGGGCGTAATTTAATTTGAAAATTCGACGTGATATTGAGCATGCGCGCGCATGCGCCATTCGAAAAAAGCGTTATTTACGTGGGGTCATGCTTAGTTTACATAAAACACCCCCCTGTTCCTCATTTGATTTAGGCGCGCTTACGCCGACACATGTACGCTATTCCGCCGTAACTTTAGACGCAAGTGCTTTGTGAATACAGCACTTGCCTCTATAGGTTGCGGCGGCGTAGCGTAACTACGATACGCTACGCCCGTCTACATTTACGCCGCTGACTGTGGATCTGGCCCTTGGTGTGTTTCCATGTAGGAAACTTGGCCAAAGATAGAGAAATGTAGCAGCTTTGGTAATGGATACAATCCTGTGTTAAGCTTAGAAGGATTGTAAAAACAGACAATTGTACCACACTCAAAAATAATGATTCATATTCCTCTTTCAGGCTTCTAATCTTTTTGATTCATGTATCCCTTTTTTACAATCTCATAGGGCGCAATCAAGCTTCGAGACTGGAGCAGAGAAACCCCACACATACCCAAGCCCCACCCCCGTGGGATGTGCAGGAAGTGGAAACTGCGACCACATCAGGTCAGTGTCATACTGCACAGCTTCAGGTAATAGACGTAGGCCTGCATCATTTTAATACATGGTTTGTTTCCAAATTTCAGGAGGTTTTCGTGCTATTGATGGTGGATTAGACACATACAGCGCCCAGCTGTTAATTGGAGAGGTGTTGTCCTGCAGGGCTGAAATCGAGGACATCCACATCCGTTTGGGGCAGATGAGAAAAAAAACAAAAACGGTGGAGCGAAAACTAAAGAATTTAATGGATGTTCTGGGGAGGGTTTAAATTTTTTTTTTTTAAGTTTTGTTTGTTTTTATATGTATGTTTTGTTTTAATTTTTTTAAAGTGGAATCTCTAGTTTTCTGGCTTAAACGCATGAACAATGACAAATGCTAAAAAGTTGGTCATTGTTCATGCGTTTTAACCAGAAATTTTTTAATTTTGTTATTCTCAAAGAAAATACACCAAGAAAAAATATATCTAAAGCCCCATACACACCATCAGATTATCTGCAGATTTTTTTCTGCAGATTTACCAAAACCATCTAATAGGAGGTCAAACCTTAAGAGTTTCAATTTGTATGCAATCAGGCAGGCCCTTGTACTACATGGTTTTGGTAAATCTGAAGACAAAAATCTGCAGATAATCTGATGGTGTGTATGGGGCTTTAGAAAAAAAAAAAGATATCTCTAAAAAAATAACAACAAAGAAATTTGATGTTGACAAATATTTCTATCCAAAAATATATTTCTTGATAATCAAAAAAAAAAAAAAAATGTATAATAAGATATTTTTGTATAAAAAAAAATGACACATTTTAAATGTGAAACAATAAATATTTTTGGATACTCAACAATGTGTGGCTTTATATTATATCAATGCTTCCTAAAAGAACAAATCTAGATTTGTGGTGTTTACATTTACAATGATTCGTGTTTAGTACAGGAAAATAAACATGGCACTATGATAACCTAGGAGAAAGCTACAATAAACCCAAATTAGAAAATAATCAAACAAAGAAAAACACTAGAACAGGGGCAGAAAAATTTGGCCTTAGGCACTGGTGGCGGTGCCACAACACTGCAACCCCTCACAGATACTCTAGTTGGAGCGCTGTAATAAGCCCTGCTGCAAAGAATTGCATCAAACATTTTTATTACACGCCCCTGTTAAACAGGGGCAGAAAAATTAGGCCTTAGGCACTGGTGGCGGTGCCCAGAACCAACAATGTTCTTAGAAAATATCAGCAAGATCATTGAGGAGGAAAAGTATATTCAGTCAGCATAACAGAACAGTCACTCAGCATCAGCATAGGCAGTCTCCAAGGGATCTGACATTTCAAAAAAATTATTCAGTTACATCAGCATCAGGTGCTTGGTAGCTGGTGGTGATCCAAGCCTGATTCATTTTTATGAAGGTCAGTCGATCGATGGAGTCGGTGGAGAGGCGCACCCTATGATCGGTCACAAAGCCTCCAGCAGCACTGAATGTGCGTTTTGAAAGTACGCTGGATGCAGGACAAGCCAGTAGCTCAATTGCGTACTGTGCAAGCTCTGGCCAGTGATCCACCCTAAAGACCCAGTAAGCCAGAGGATTTTCGGTGGGGAAGGTGTCCAAGTCTGATCTTGCCCCTAGGTATTTCCGCAACATTTAAAACAGACGCTGGTGATGGTTGCTGGAACCGGTCATACCTTGGGGCTGCGGACTAAAAAATTGTCTGAACGCATCGGTCAGACGGCCACCTTCTCCACCGCTCCTTCTGTGACTCACCGAAGCCTCAGCAACACGTTGTCCAGGACCAGGATTTGGTAACCCCCCAGTCTCTGGGAATGCATTGCACAGAGATTTCTGCAAGGCCTCCCGAAGATGTTTCATCTTCTGCTCCCTCTGCGACGGCAAGATAAGGTCCACAACCTTACTCTTGTAACGTGGATCAAGGAGAGTTGCCAGCCAGTAATGATCCCTCTCCTTGATACCACGAATACGAGGATCCTTACGCAGAATTTGCAGGATCGGGGAGGCCATGCAGCGTAGGTTTGCTGAGGCATTCAGGGCAGAGTTCTCTGGGTCACTGAGCATGACAGGATCCGCAGCCACCTCATCCCAGCCACGTAAAAGTCCATGGGTTCCTTGGGACTGTAATTGATCCCTTGAAGACTGCTGATGGTGCTGAGTGCTAGGCTCCACCTCCATGCTGCTGATACAATCCTCCTCCTCGTCTTCTTCCTGTGTGCTAGGCAGGCAAGCAGGACCACTGTCTGGATAAAGGGGGCCTTGAGAGGTAAGGAAGTCCTCCTCTTCCTCCCTCTGTTCTGCCTCAAGGGCCCTGTCCATTATTCCACGTAGCGTGTGCTCCAACATGTGAATAAGAGGGACAGTCTCACTGATGCATGCACTGTCACTGCTCACCATCCTCGTGGCCTCCTCAAATGGTGACAGGACAGTGCATGCATCCCTGATCAAGGCCCACTGGCGTCGGGAAAAAAAACCCAAGCTCCCCTGACCCAGTTCTGCTGCCATATTGGCACAGATACTCATTGATGGCCCTCTGCTGCGTGTGCAGCCGCTGCAGCATGGCCAACGTAGAGTTCCACCTGATGGGCATGTCACAGATTTGGCGGTTCTTGGGCAGGTTGTATTCCCTTTGGAGGTCTGTCAGCCGAGCACTGGCATTATATGACCTTCGGAAATGCACACAGACTTTCCTGGCCTGCTTCAGGACATCCTTTAAGACCGGGTACCTGCCCAAGAACCGCTGCACCACCAAATTCAGAACATGAGCAAAACAAGGCACATGGGTCAGTTGTCCCTTTCGCAGGGCAGAGAGGAGGTTGGTGCCATTGTCGCTAACCACCATTCCTGGCTTATGCTGGTGTGGCGTCAACCACCTCTGAGCCTGCCCCTGCAGAGCTGACAGAACCTCTGCCCCAGTGTGGCTCCTGTCTCCCAAGCACACCAGCTCTAAAACTGCATGGCATCTCCTTGCCTGCATTCCTGCGTAGCCCCTCGTGCGCCTACGGAGCACCGCTGGTTCCGAGGACACATCAGCACAGGAAGAGGCCACAGAGGAAGAATAAGAGGAGGGGGTGGAGGAGAGAGGTGTGTCACAACCAGTAGTAGTATTTTGGAGGCGTGGTGGCGGAACTACCTCCAACACTACTGTACCTTGTCCTGCATCCTTCCCAGCTGCCAGCAGAGTCACCCATGTGCCGTGAAAGAGAGGTAACGTCCCTGTCCATGCCTGCTGGACCATGAGTCAGCGGTAATATGCACCTTACCACTGACCGCCCTGTCCAGCGAGGCATGGACATTGCCTTCCACATGGCGGTAGAAAGCCGGAATCGCCTTCCGTGGGAAAAAGTGGCATTTAGGAACTTGCCACTGAGGTAACGCACATTCCACAAACTCATGGAAGGAGGCAGAATCTACCAGCTTAAAAGGCAGTAGTTGAAGTGCTAGCAATTTCACTAAGCTAGCATTCAACCGCTGGGCATGTGGATGGCTGGGAGATTACTTCTTTCGGCGCTGCAGCAGCTGGGGCAGGAAAATTTGTCTGGAACAATCTGCCATCGGTGTACCGATAGTAGATTGCCTGCATGTACTACTAGGTTGTGACACACCTAATTCTACACCTTCAGTCCTATCAGTGCAGGCTTCAGAGAGGACTGAGGGTATAGTGGGGTTGGAGATCCCAGCTGATGAGGGGCAAGGGGAGGTCCGCTTTGTTCTTTGGTGTGGGTTTTTCAGGAATGCTTGCCAACGAACTGCATGGAAGGTCGACATGTGTCTGGTCAAGCATGTGGTGCCCAAGCGGGTGATGTTTTGGCTACGCGAGATACGCATGAGACATATGTTGCAAATAGCAACGGTGCGATCTGATGCACGTCTCAAAAAAGGCCCACACCAAAGAACTTTTGCAATAACGCTGAGACACAGCAGTGCCCTGCACAGGCGTAGCTCTGCGTTGTAATGCAGTCGGTGTGCTGTCCTTAAGCTGGCCCCTGGAGGGCATCCTGCCTCATTGGAGATGTGCTTGTGCCTCCTCCTCCTCCTCTCTCCTATCAGGCACCCACGTACAGTCAGTGACCTCATCATCCCCTCCCTCCTCATCACTGTCGAAAATCTGGCAGTATGCTGCAGCTGGGGGAACATGACTGCCAGATTGCTGTGCTTCTTGGGCACCCCCTTTCTCTGGGCTCACATTACTGCCTTCCTCTATCTGTGTTCCATCATCGGAGCCTTCAAAATGCTGCGCATCCACATGCAGCATGTACCCAACACTGTGTTCAAGCAGTTCGGGGGACTCCTCAGGAGGACATGGTGGGACTATGGAAGGAGTTAGTGATGCCATTAATCAGAGGGAAGAGGACGCCTTGGCAGGTACTTTGCCAGACAAAGTAAGCTCAGCCTGGGTGAGAGAGGAGGAGGATGAGGATGGCTTGGTCATTCACTCTACCAATTTGTCTGCATGTTGAGGCTCAACACAGCAAGCTCCCTAAAAGAAGGACGAGCGTGTCCAACGGCCACGTGCTGAAGAGGGTGCACCGTGTTCACCACCAGCACTGTTGCCTCTAGACCAGCCCTCAAAATTTCCACTCGCCTACTAGCATTTGGCGAGTGAATTTAAGCTGGGGGCGAGTGATGACAGGGCTGCATGACCAATCTCCCTCCAATCTGTGCCTACACTTAGAGTCCCGATGAGATTGGCGGCCGAAGAGGAAAGGTGCATGCTCGGGAAAAGTAGTCTGGTGAGCCGCGCACAGGCAGAGCAGTACACAGGTGCTCTCCTTACAATTCTCATTAAGCCATAGGACCTAACAGTATGACCTCTCTGAGCCTGCCCCCAATCCCCCCGACCAATGTAGCTGGAGAGCAGAAAGTAATGAGTGAGGTGGAGGATTGCAAAAATTACCACTCCGGTGCAGCGCTCACTGAAAGTTGCCCTGACATGAGAGCGGCAGCCTTCTAGTTTGTGCAGTTTTCTTCTCCTTGTGCTCTATGTAAGTGTCCAACAGTTTAGCCTGAGCACTGTGAACAGACTGGTCTCAATGTGTGCTGTGCGCTGTCAGTGTGCACTGTGCTATGGTGTCAATGGCTGTGCAGTTGTGTGGATCTCAGCGCTGGATTGTACTCCCTCCCACTGTGCTGCAGCTCCTCTCCTCTCTGCCAGCCTGAATAAAAAGGGGAAGTGGGGACATGCAAGCGTGGAGCCGCACACACTGATGATGAGATAAATGGGAGAGAGAGAGAGGATGGATGGGAGTTGCAGAGGAAACAGCAAGAGAATGGGAAAGAGACCCAGTTCTAGTGCCCTGTCCCTCTGGTCTGCCCCCAGTGCCCTGTCCCTCTGGTCTGCCCCCAGTGCCCTGTCCCTCTGGTCTGCCCCCAGTGCCCTGTCCCATTTTGTTAAAGTTGTTGTTTGTAATATTTACTTTTGTAACTTGATTCTGCATAAAACATTCCATGAGATAATCGACGAGGGCGTGTTTACGGGTGCAATTAGGCGCAGGGCAGTGTATGAATTAGGTGGGGCAACTGGTGGCGAGTAACTCTTGAGGCCTGGCTAGTAGCTCAGGACTTGAAATTTTGAGCCCTGCTCTAGACGCAGAGCCTGCTTGCCCTTGTGACTCTCTGCCTCTCTTTGTTGTCCTTCCAGACATTATAATGGCCTGCAGAGGACAAAGTCAGTACACACACCTCGTAGCTTTAGGTGCAAACTGCAGAGGACACGTGCAGTACACACCAAGTAGCTTTATGTGCAAACTAATGAGCACACTTGCAGTATACACCAAGTAGGTTTAGGTGCAAACTACTGAGCACACTTGCAGTATACACCAAGTATGTTTAGGTGCAAAGTAATAAGCACACTTACAGTATACACCAAGTAGGTTTAGGTGCAAAGTAATAAGCACACTTGCAGTATACACCAAGTGTGTTTAGGTGAAAAGTAATAAGCACACTTGCAGTATACACCAAGTAGGTTTAGGTGCAAAGTAATGAGCACACTTGCAGTATACACCAAGTGGGTTTAGGTGCAAAGTAATGAGCAAACGTGCAGTATACACCAAGTGGGTTTAGGTGCAAAGTAATGAGCAAACTTGCAGCATACACCAAGTGGGTTTAGGTGCAAAGTAATCAGCACACTTGCAGTATACACCATGTGGGTTTAGGTGCAAAGTAATGAGCAAACTTGCAGTATACACCAAGTGGGTTTAGGTTCCAAGTAATGAGCACACTAGCAGTATACACCAAGTGGGTTTAGGTGCAAAGTAATGAGCACATTCCATTACTACGGCTCTCATCAACTACTGTAGACGGCGGAGTCACAGAGGTAACATGCCACCCAAAACTCCTCCGGGGGTAGTGCTACACGCTTCTATTCCCAAAGTTGCATGGATTACTTTTAGAAGTCCTGCAACCTCTTCTAGCAACATTTTCTATTTAGAAGCGGCCTCTACTTCATTTTCTTTCTCCTCAGAGTCTGTTCCATCTGGAACAAGAGAAGAAGATTCTTGGGAGGTCTCCTGTTAAAATTTGAGAGCCGTCTTGGGGTTCTGAGGAAGGCTGCGGAGCCCTGGGTTCCCTTGAGGGACCTGGTTCTTCCCTTAGGTTTGACCTAAAGGCTTGAAAGGTGGCACGGAGTTCATCCTTAATAGTAGATACTAAATCGCCACAAAAGGATGGAGACTCCTCCCTGACTACATTTGCAGTACAATCTACACAAAGCGACTTAGTCCAATCCTCGCTTAACTTCTCCTTGCAGACATGGCACCTTCTTTTGACTGGTTGGGCAGAACTTTTGGCCTGCACAAACAGAAGAGAAAAGACAAGGGACCACGCTAAGCAAACTGTTACACAGTACAAATCAATACACCCAGGTGCACTTAGGAAAAAAACACTTCCCACTTCCTTGTGTCCCGCAAGCCAGCACAACCATCACCTTTCAAAAGGTCCCCAGATAGTAGGCAGACATGTTAAACTAACAGCCAGTGCACCACCAGGGAGATGGGGGTGGGGAAAAAAAGGGGGGGAAAGGTGAGTAACCCCCCCACAGGAGAAAACGGGCCAGAGTTAAAAGAGGACATAGTCCCTTACCTTAGCCTTGCTGGTGCTTTGGCTTGCCCCCTTATCCGCTGCATCGCTCTCCATAGCTGCACTGCAGACGCCTGGTAAAGAAGCCGGTACCAGATTTGAAAACGCTGCCCGTTGATCTGGAAATTTAGGCACCAGTTGACCCTGCCCTCTCCCTCTGCGCTTTTGCAGCTGGAAATTACACGTGCACTGACCCAGAAGTGCTGCCTCTTCCCATGCAGGGTGCAGCCGAGGCTCTCCTCAGCCACCAAGGCAATGGCGGCTGCCAAACTCCACACCGCCATTCCTAGCAAAACGGGTAGCCAGCGGGAATACAACACTGCCCCTCTGAGCAAAAAAGGACCATCCAATGAGGAGGCAAGTGGGAGGATCACTCTCCTGAAGAAAATAGACCTAACAGGTGAGAACCTTGCGTCTCCCAGGAAAGCCCTGAGAGATCATGGCTCCCACCAGAGGTGTTCCTCCGCCTGGAGGAAACAAAAAAAACTGATGGAAGCAACATGGAGGCCTCCTATTAAAGACTTAATTGATGAGGTGTTTCCTGTGGGAGGAGGAGCCATGATTTCTCGGGTGCTGTCCTGAAAGACATTTTGGAAACATGCGCTACTTTACAGGCATAATATAGACACCCCCTAGGTACAAAATTTAAAGGAATATTTCACTTTTATTGTTTCACTTTAATCATTATTAAAATCACTGCTCCCGAAAAAACTGCCCTTTTTAAAACTTTTTTGCATTGATACATGTCCTCTGGGGCAGGACACAGGTCCCCAAACACTTTTTATGACCATAACTTGCATATTGGCCTTTAAAATTAGCACTTTTGGTTTCTCTCATACACTTTTAAAGGGTGTTCCGCGGCTTTCCTAATTTGCCGCGAACACCCCAAATTGCTTGTTGTTAGAAGTAATGGGCGAACAGACAATGTTCGAGTCTAACTCATGTTCGACTCGAACAGATAGCCCATCCCTACTGACCACTTTTTACAGTAGGTCAAAATGCACTTGAATTGAATGGACCAGAGGAATCCTAGGTAGGCATCTCTCCACTATGTGACCCCCGCAGATTGTGGGTGAGGATAAGGGAACAGACTCCACCAAGGACACACAAAAATAACTCTGTTTTAATATATATTTTTTAAAGTAACACAATATTTTACACTCACATGTGACTGTGCTATGCCGAGCACTGAGGTGTCTACACCATGTGCGGGTGGAGAAATCGGCATGGAATGGCGTGCTATCCATGCCTCGTTCTGGATATACCAATAAGGATGTCACATAGAGGACCCGGAAGTGATGAGTTTGCTCCTCTACGTACGTTTCACTGTACTGGCATCTTCCTGATGACACAAGTACAGCAGAACGTATGTAGAAGCATGGACTTGTACATTTTGTACGTTTTTTAGCACCAACACCTTTACATTTGATTTTTTTTACCTTAGCCCAGTTACTTCACAGGATATATGAAAGGGTTTATAACCACTTTAACTTAAATGGGTCATGTTTGGCAGTGATGACACATGACATACAGTAGGTTATAATTTTTGTATTAGCTGCAGCATGTGTACTGCCCTATCTGGCAGGCATGTAAAAACGTGCAAAAACGCACTGCAATAACACTACAGAAACATATCAAAAGCAAACTGCATAGGTGTGAATCAAGCCTAAATGGATGATAATGAAAACCATATTTAGTCAGCAAACATGTTAGAACATTACATTTGCCTAAACATTGTTATCCAAAGTTTAGTTCCATTGCACAATAAATTGTGTCAGTTTTACAATTATGTTAAAAATGAGCAGTTTTTACAGGCTGTTGCTTGCAAAGTAGCATTTAAGACTAAGGCCCCCTCCACGGACTCTGCCGCTGAGAAGGCGGATGACAGGTCTGTTTCCACTCACTGTGCAGAGACGGACCTGTCAGAGGCCTGCTCTCCTTTATGGGGATAGGATGAAAATGAAAATGAAAATGTCCGCCTGTACTTTTTTAATCCAATTCGATCCATCAGACAGATGGAAAATAGGGTCTCTATCCGTCCGAATTTAGCGGATCGGATGTCAGCCGATATGTCACCACTGACATTCATCGCTCCTTAGAACTGCATTGAGTGTCCGTTCAAGTCCACTAAAAAACTGACAGGTGGACCTGAGCGGCTTGCATGTGTAAAAGGGGCCTTACTTTCAATATAAAAGATTGTTGTTTACCTGGGTTGCTTTCTTCTTTCAGCCAGCTGTCCCAAGACTCTGCTGGGGGTAATGAGATCTTGTCTATCTCACATAAGTATTGTTCAGCTGCAGGAGAACCGGGAATGCTTGCAAGTGGAAAATGGTTTTCACCAAACATTCCAATCCCCAAAGAGTCTGGACTGTCTTGGCCATCCTGTTAATGAAGCAAAACAATTTAAATTAGCAGCAATATTTTATTTAAAGAGAATTTGAATAAAGGCGTTTCAACACAGTAGAACAAACTAACAACACATAAGTCATCTTTGGTCAATTCAGTATGGCTGTGTGCTGCTACAATTGGAAAAAAAAATAACCCTTATTTTCAATATGAATAAGAAGATTTTGCTAATGAAATACTGTAGTATCTATACTGAAAGAGACAGAAACAGTCAAAACTGGAACTGCATGGCATATATCATAAGATATTGCCATTGCAACTAGTATCAAAGTGACAGTAATTATTGCCATTATGTTTTAATGAAACAAAATATACATTTCACCTGAGGTTTAGGCTTAATGCTAAAGGATAGATTCAGATTAATGGGTTATTTAGGTCTTAAAGTGTTACTAAACCTAGGATCCTGCATTATTATATCTGGTCTCCCACAGTAAACAAAACATGGAAATGCAATCATTTTATTAAATATAAACCGTTAAATGCCTTTTCTCATCATCAGCAATATATAGCAGTCTTGTGACTTCTATCAGTGCCTGGTTAAAGCTTGTAGAAGGAGATTTCATATTGCACTGGCTGTTCTATCAGGATGCAGGACCCCTGACCCTCTGTCTAGACAGTGCTGATTGGCCCTGTGCTGATCACATGCGCTCTCCCAAGAAAAAAAAACAACTCTCTAGCAATACACACCAAACCGTATACGTTTAGCCTGACTCTGGTAACTCTGTCCTATTCAGACATGTTTTTGAAACAATGCAAGAAGGGGAGGATCTGTGCATACAGGATCAAACAGTATTTTTACACAATGCAGAGGATTAACCCCTTAGGTTCCACAGTGAGTATAACAAGCGTGCTTTACTGCATATACAGACTGATTTTACTATTGTGGGTTTAGTAACACTTTAGGTTTAGTGGTTCACCTTTCAAAAAAAATAAATGCATGTATTTTTTTCCGGTATCTTCCTCTAGCTTTTTGCCTGTATCCCCTTTCAGGCTTTCAGTTACAAAGCTGTAGGAAGGCTGAATGAACTATAAGCATGCTGAACAGTGCGCTCACAGCCAATTCAAACCACAAGTATGTTTGCCACAATGAAAGATGGTATTTCTTAGTTTCTTCATTCACAGGAATCTGTGAAGTAATGACGTGGCTGTGTCAGCAGAGCTCCGCACAGCTGTACATTTTTCAAAAAGAGACAATAGGTTCAAGGAGAGAATCCAACTGCAAACTTTTTTTTTTTTTTGGTACTCTGTCCCAAGTTTGTCCTCTTTAACATACAATGCAAGAATCCTAGCCCCTACACCCTTAAAGGGGTTGTAAAGCTTTGCATTTTTTCTCCTTAATGCATCCTATGTATTAAGGTGAAAAAACACCTGATGCTTACAAGCCCCTCAGTCCCCCGGTTTACTTACTTGAGCCATCGAAAGTCCAGCGTCATGAATGCGCTGGCTACCCCCCCCCCCCCCCCATCTTCAGGCTGTTCTTGGCTCTTTATTGGAGATTGATAGCAGTGCAGCCATTGGCTCCCACTGCTGTCAATCTAATCAATGACTCGGCGTGCCGGGGGGCAGGGCCGAGTAATAAGTCAGCGGCTATAGAATCCGGCTGTATCACGGGAGCGTGCCCGCAAGCTAACCCCCTTGGGAGAGAGCTTCCCATGAAGGGAGTTAGCTCTTGTGGGGAGGAGCCGAGACAACCGCCATAAGAAACCCAGAAGACCAGGATCGGGGCCACTCTGTGCAAAAACGAGCTGCACAGTGGAGGTAAGTATGACATGTTTGTTATTTTTTTTTTATTTAAACCTTTACAACCCCTTTAACTCTGTGTTAGGACAGACATTGTTCAGATCTAGTTACATGTGATTATAATGTCCCTGTTCTGCCTTTCGTGTGCGCATCCAACAAGGATACCATGTAAGTATGCCTTAGTTACTTGGAGGGAATTAGGCAGGGCCCAGAAGGGAGTGCATGCTGGCTGCCAATGGCTGAAAATCACTTGATTTTTTTTCAGAAAATGTTTTATAGAAAATAAAGGCACAGATATCAAAATTTACAACAAGTTCAAAACAGTCATTTAGGTTCTATTAATCATAATAGGAAAAATTCTCACATAACATTTAACAAGCCCAGTAGTGTGAACCCAGCTGACCTCAGTCACAAAATGATAATACAGCATGGTCATATATAAACAGTAGGATCAAACATCCCTAGTAACCTTGTCTTCTAATCAAAATACAGTAAAAAATCACTTGTCAGAGGAGTTTAACTCAACCCATAAGTAGTCTATACGTCACCAGTTCTAGTGGACTTAGGCCTGGGGTATCCAACCATGGACCCCAAATATTTTCAAATTTGCAGGGGTGTCCCCAGTGTTGGTAAATATACTTCTCCAGCCTAATGCCGCGTATACACGATAGGAAATTCTGACAAGAAATGTCCGATGTGAGCTTTTTGACGGAATTTCTGACCGTGTGTATGCTTCATCAGACTTTTGCTGTTTGAATTTCCGCCAACAAAAGATTGAGAGCTGGTTCTCAAATTTTCTCAAAAAATTCCTATCGGAAAATCCGATTGTCTGTATGCAATTCCGACACGCAAAAAAAAAAGCATGCTCAGAATCAAGTACGAGACGGAAGCGCTCGGTCTGGTAATACTAGCGTTCGTAATGGAGATGGCACATTCGTCACGCTGCAAATTATTGGATCTTTTAATGCAGCGCTTTATTTTCTTCTTTATAATGCTAGAATAATTAAGTTGTTTTGCTGTTGATATTCACACACAGTTCAGACAAACGTATTTCTTTTATTTCGTGATCTCATGAATAATCTTTTTTTTTTTTAAAGCCAGATCTCTATAATAATGTTTAGAATTATTTTTTAAAGTCATCTTTTTTCCCTTTTTTTATTTTAATCAAGATCTCCTGTTTTTTTTTTATTATTTTAACATTATTTTCTAGTGATCTCCATATTTTTTTTGTGTCAAGTTACCACAACAACAATATTATCCAGTATTTTTCAACCTCAAGGAGGTTGGTTGGTGTCTCTTGTTAATTTGACATTGTATTTTTGAAATGTACCTGCCTACTCACAAACTGTCCTATTTTCAGAAAAAATAATATCCATTTATTCTGGCTTATAATAAAATTAAGAAGAAGGCAACGCTGGAGAAACTACTAGTATTTGCGAAGCCTTTGGACCCCAGGGCAGACGTCAACTATTTACAAAACAAAATTGGTAGCTTGAGAAGTTCATATAATAGGGAGCACAATCTGGTCCTGGACTCCGAGAGATCAGTAACAGCAGCAGATGACATATATGTCCCCAGTCTGTGGTACTACATCTTCTGTCAGACCAGACTGAACCCAGGCCATCACCTTGTCTTCCCTGTAGCCTTCCCTGTAGCCTTTCCTGCAGCCTTCCCTCCAGCCTTCCCTGCATGCTTCCTTGGAGGCTGTGGCTCTGGTGGTGGAGTTGTGGCAGGAGGAGGAGGAGGAGGATGGGTGTGCTCACATAAGTGGATGTTTTCTGTCAGTTTGCCCCTTAACCCCCTTATGAAGGGCCTGAAAAAGCCTGCAATTTAGCAGCTACATAGCAGCCATAGGACTCTTCAGCGTCGGGGGGATTTTAGGGCCGCATTAGCCTCCCTAATAAGGCACAGTGCTGCCTCCTCCATGTTCCTCCCCTTCCCGGGCCTTTTTGTTGTAAGGCGGAAGTGAGGCACCTGAGATTGTGTGAGGCTACCGGGCCCGGCCACCTCCTGGCTGACACCTACCCCCGCCTCTTCCTGGCTGCCACATTCCAGAGCCTCGTCCTCACTGAGGTCTTCCTGTGTATAAAAAAGGGTCATAGTTTTAGTTTTTGGTTCATCAATCACACACAATTTTCAGCTCATGACTGTTGCAAATTGAATGTTAATTAATAGAAAAGACTCTTATTCTGTCCCCAGCATTTTTCATTCTTCTCCCGATCATTTTTGGCCACTACTGTCTATTGATATGTAAAACACTTGTTGTAAAATCATTAATTTGTTATCAATAACAACATCTAGTTAACATCAATCATTTTAGCACAATACATATGTTGAACAATACTATACCTGGCTCCAGCTGGGCTCCTCCACTTCTTCCTGGATGGAAGGCCCAGGTTGGTCCTCGCAAACCTCAGCTGTGGTTGAGGGAAGGGTGGAGGAAAGTGTGGAAAGTGTGGAAAGTGATGCGTCGCGGACCTGCGTCTTCACAAATTCCAGCAGTTTCTCCAGCACTGCTTTCTTAGCAGAATGGCACGGATGGGCACATGTACGTACAGGTGCGTCCTGTACTAGTACCCAGCCCTGGGTCGCGGGCGCGCACCAGCGGCACGCTCCCGCGACTCGGTCCGAAGCTCTGTGACCGGGACCCGCGGACCCGCGGACCTGATCGCCGCTGGAGTCCTGCGTGAGTAAACACGGCTTCCCCATTCTTCACTGTGGTGGCAGCATCGATCGTGTCATCCCTTTTATAGGGGGACACAATCGATGACGTAACACCTACAGCCACACCCCCCTACAGTTGTAAACACACTCCAGGTCACACATAACCCCATCAGCGCCCCCTGTGGTTAACTCCCAAACTGCAATTGTCATTTTCACAATAAACAATGCATTTTAAATGCATTTTTTGCTGTGAAAATGACAATGGTCCCAAAAATGTGTCAAAATTGTCCGAGGTGTCCGCCATAATGTCGCAGTCATGAAAAAAATTGCTGATCACCGCCATTAGTAGAAATTTTTTTTTATAAAAATGCAATAAAACTATCCCCTATTTTGTAAACGCTATAGATTTTGTGCAAACCAACCGATAAACGCTTATTGCGATTTTTTTTACCAATAATAGGTAGAAGAATATGTATCGGCCTAAACTGAGGAAAATTTTTTTTTTTATATATTTTTGGGGGATATTTATTATAGCAAAAAGTAAAAAATATTGAATTTTTTTCAAAATTGTCGCTCTATTTTTGTTTATAGCGCAAAAAATAAAAACCGCAGAGGTGATAAAATACCACCAAAAGAAAGCTCTATTTGTGGGAAAAAAAGGACGCCAATTTTGTTTGGGAGCCACGTCGTACGACCACGCAATTGTCAGTTAAAGCGACGCAGTGCCAAATCGCAAAAAGGTTCTTTAGCTGCATTTTGGTCCGGGTCTTAAGTGGTTAATCTCCCACAAATTGCTCAGATCCCTATACCTGTCTATGAACTGGCCCATGAAATCATGTTCTTTGAACTGTTTCATATTTTCTACAAGACAAAAACACTAATTTCAGGCTAAACTCTCCTAATCTTATCCCAATATAGGCCTCAATCTAAAATCAGTATAGGCCACTGATGCCCCACACACGTGTTAGCTTTATATACACTGCGCATTTGTGAAACTCTGCACACGTCGCCCGCCCCTGATGTTCTTTCTAGTATATTCCCCACCCATTCTCTTTTGTCACAGTGGGCGAGGAACATGGCGGAGACACAACAGGTGTGTGATAATACCAGTAACGAGGAGGAAAGCCCAGAGCCAGAAATGTCCCGATCCAGGAGGAGCTATAAGGCCTTAAATATGTCCTTTGCCAGAGATGGTGGACATCTTGAAGAGGACTATGATGGGAAGTATGGGCCGTACCCCAACCTAAATGTGAGAGAGGCTAAGATCATGACTATAGTTGTAAGAAGTCTGCACAGGAATTTTGGGGTACAACAATCCAAGGTACAATTGAGGAAATGCTGGTCAGACCTGAAATTGAGGGAGCACGATCAGTACAGATAGATCAGGAAACTGCTTCTAAAAAGTAAGTATTCGTCCTGTGTTCCTATTATTATTATTACTTGCATGTGCTTTTCTTTACTGTTGTACATTTTAAAATGGCAACGTTCAGGTTCGTGGGCACAGTAATCAGTCGTAGTAAATATCGTTCGCCCACTAAATACGATGTTTTTGGCAGATACAGGTTAAATATATTTGGTCATGTCTATTTGTATAAAAATATGTTTAGTACATTGTTGTCTAGATGTGTTTGTAACGAAAATTAAATGCAAACTTGATTCAGTGTAAAGGAGAGGACACTCAGCAGCTGTTTACAGATCTGGACTCTGGAGCACTAGTGTGGGATACCAGAACAACCTTTTTAGGGTGTCCCACACAGGTGCTCCAGTGGATACTTGGAGTGTCTCTATGTGTGTAACTTGTCCAAAAAAGGTAAGTATTCCATCTTTGGTTAGGGGAAAAATCATGTCTTCAGCTTGGAACTCTGACAAAACTGTAAGGTACCTGTGGTAGGTAGTCTCTGAAGTGGAACTTGTGTGCTGAGGATTCAGGCGAAAAACATAGTCAGGCAACAGGTCAGGCAAAACAGTACACAATCAAAATCCAGAGAGTGGTCAGGCAGGCAAAGGTCATACACGAGCTGGCAGTGAAGTACAAAATCAGCAGGCTAGAGAGTAGTCAGGGATTCAGACAGAAGTTAAACACGATAATCAAGATCACAAGCAGTCAGAACCCCCAGGGAGCTAATCCACACAAACAGGTACTGAGAGATAGAATCACTTTCTATTTTTGGGCTGCATTGATTGAAAATTGTCCACGGCTGGCAGCAGGTGGGGCTAATGAGTCCAACGTAAGGCTTAATACTGTGAGGACATTTCCAAAAGTCCAGATCTCTGTAGCACAATAGGTAAGGCTGCAGCTGTGGAACCAGGAAGATCCCGGTTCAAGCACACCCAGGTACATGACAGGGCCCCCTCCCCAGTGGACCCCTCCGGGGGCCTAGCGGGGCTTAGTAGGAAAGGAGGCATGGAAGTCTCGAATAAGAGAAGGGGCATGGAGATCTTTGGCTGGAACCCAAGAACGATCTGTGACAGTATATCCCTTCCAATGAACCAGATACCGAAGTGAGAGCGTTACTACCAGTTTCTTGCAGAACGCTCTCCAGAATTGGCAAACAAACTGGGATCCGCGATCTGAGACAACATTGCTAGGTATGCCATGATATCTCACAATATGAGAAAGGAAGAGAGTAGACAGTGCATCCGCTGTAGGTAATCCCAGGAGCGGCACAAAATTAGACATTTTGGAAAAGCGATCCACTATGACCCATATAGCAGTCATGCCCTCAGACTTGGGTAAGTCTGTAATAAAGTCCATAGTCAAATAGGTCCAAGGCTGGCGAGGTTCCGGAAGTGGTTGTAACAGCCCAGTAGGCAATGTGCAGTTACTTTATTAGCAGCACAAGTTGGACAGGCAGCCACATAGTCGGTAACATCCCTTTTCATATGAGGCCACCAGACATGACGCTGCAAGGTCTTATGAGTGATGGTGACACCAGGATGACCGGATAACACACCATCATGTGCCCAGAGGAGTACAGGTTTTCTGAGGCTAGGGGCTACGAACAGGCGACCTGGTGGTATTTTCAAGCCTTTGGGAACACGATTCTGGGTTTCTTGTAACTGTTGGGAAAGAGCGGTAGAGATCTGTGTGATAATTTTGTGAGGTGGGATTATATACTGCTTGGTAGGTTGATCTTCATAGGTAGCAAACTGTCTGGAAAGAGCATCAGCTTTCTTGTTTCTATGCCCAAGAACATAAGAAAGAACAAAATTAAAACGGGAGAAAAACAGAGCCCATCGAGCCTGACGTGAGTTTAGACATCATAATTCAAAACTTTCAAGAAAAAAATGCTACTGGATGGATTCTACCAGACTTAGACTGTCTCTGGAAGAGCACGGCACCTGCTCCTACCTCAGAGGCATCAACCTCAACTATGTACTGGAGATCGGGATTTGGATGCTGAAGAATTGGAGCTTTGCTGAACATGTCTTTTAATTGCTGGAAAGTTGATTCTGCTTCTGAAGACCACACCTTTCCTTGTCATAGCAGTACGGGGGGGCTGCAATGGAGGCAAAACCTTTGATGAAGCATCTGTAGTAATTTGTAAACCCTAGAAAGCTTTGGAGCCCTCTTAATGTGGTCGGTTGGGGCCATTGCAAGACAGCGGAAAGTTTTTGAGGGTCCATTTGGAAACCGACATCACATAATGTATCCAAGGAAAGGAATACGGCTTTGATGGAAACTGCATTTCTCAATCTTCGAGTAAAGATGGTTTTCTCTCAGTCGTTGCAATACCTGCTTTATATGGGAGATGTGCTCTAGATGAGTTTTGGAAAAGATAAAAATGTCGTCCAAGTATATGATCACAAAACTGTTGCTGAAATCATGAAAAATGTCATTCATAAAACGTTGGAAGACAGCAGGGGTGTTACACAACCCAAATGGCATAACCAGATATTCAAAATGTCCATTACGAGTGTTGAATGCTGTCTTCCACTCGTCCCCTTCTTTAATTTGAATCAGATTATAAGCCCCTCGTAGGTCTAGCTTGGAGAAGATAACGGCCCCCTTAAGTACTGAATAATTTTTTTGGAAATGTCAGATCCCTTCAAGACTGCCTATGCTGATGCTGAGTGACTATTCTGTTATGCTGAGTGACTATCTTTTCCTCCTCAATGATCATGCTGATAGCTTGTACAGTAGGTGACCGCGATATTGTGTCAATCTTGCTCCCTTTCTTGGCAAGATTGACCACCTACGAGCCCCATCGCGGGAGCCAGCGCCGAGCTGGCTTGCCGCGATGGAGACAAAGCCGTCATAGAAGCGACGGGAGATCCGACTTGGATTCCCGCCAATTCTAGCTGCGGCATTTGGTATGCATTCCTGAGAGGGAGAACTCCACGCCAAATTTTATATTCCATAAAGATTTTATTAAGAGCAAAAAGGTATGGACAATGTTGCATATACAACCTTAATATCAACAAACATAACATGTCCTCACACGAGGATTCACAGCAAAGTGTTCACATGAGGGGGGAACGGTACAGATTAAGCAAGTGAGACAAGTATCATAAAACATAGACATATTCCGTGTAAATTATCTCATCCACATATACTTCGTAGGGAAGGTGCATAGTAAATCGATCTAGAGGCAATATTTCTACTTGCAGCCATTCAATAGGCCTCTATGTCTTCCTAAGGACAACAGCTAACCCAAAACCCTTGTTCACTTGTACCACGTCCCCTATTCACTTCGTGGATCCTCTCGGTATAGGTGGGATGGATGCGGGGATCGACTCGGGGACACCCCGTTCGATCCCAACGTCCAACCTCAGTATACAAGCAGAAGAGAAGAGCAAAAAAGTAGGAGAGAAGGGGGAGGGAAAAAGGGAAGAGGTGAGAAGAAAAGAGAGAGAGAAGAGAGAAAAAAAAAAAGGGGGGGGGGGAAGGGAGGGAGGTGGACTCAACACAGGGGAGGGGAGGGGGAGCATATTACCGGACACAATACTCTTTAGGAGGTAAGTGGGGAGGCCCACCACCCCCGCCGTCTACTGAACAGTGGAAGCTCCACATATTAGCCATGTCACACATCAGTCGTCAGTTGAACGTATCCTTCAGGATCTCAATTAAGGGCTTGGTACTCTGCTGAGTTCCGGAAATCGAACCACTCAGTCCAGACAGAAGTGAAGTTAGAAATTCTATCGTGTGCAGTGCTTATCAGCTCCTCCATCGCTGCAATGCGGTCAATGCGTGCTATCCATTCCTTGGTAGTGGGAGGTGCCGTGGCTCTCCAGTGTACAGGAACACACAGTCTGGCTGCATTGACCATATGCATTGCTACTGAGTTGCGATATCGCTTTTGGGCAATTTTTGAGAGATGAAGAAGGTATTGTGCTGGTGAAAACTCCAGGGGAAGCGTAGAGACCGCTGTCGTCACATCATGCACCTTTTGCCAATATGGCTGAATCAGGGGACATTCCCACCAAATGTGGATGAAAGTACCTAAGGCCTGTCCACACCTCCAGCACCTATCTGTTACGGCTGGGGCAAACTTGTGTACAACATCCGGTGTCCTATACCACCGCGTCCTAATCTTATATCCATTTTCCTGAATGCTCACACTCACTGAGCCTTTAAAGATAAACCAGTTGATCTTCTCCCACTCTTTCATCTCAATTGTTCTGCCCAGCCGGGTTTCCCAGGAGGCTTGTTCCACCTGCACAGACACAAAGGGCGCCTTGTACATGGAGGCGTACAGCATTGAAATGATATGTCTCTGAGGTGACTTACTAGAGCACAATGACTCAAGTACCGTGGGTGGTTTCGTAAAACCACCTCTGATCCTCGGATCATCCAGAAAGTGTCTCAATTGGAGATACGCAAACATAGGAAATTTCTTTGTTAGGGATATCTTCTCAAGGTCCTTCAGAGATAGAAACCTATCTCCTGAAAAGAAATGTTTGGCCAACATTTCAGTATGTGGCCATTCGGCCACCAGGTAGCTATCATCTCGTCCCGGGAGAAAATCTGGGTTACCCCTAAGAGGGGTCAGTCTACATTCTGTCTTAGATACTTCAAACTTATCACAAGCTTTCGTGAATGCCGATAAGGTTGCTCCAACTATCGGATGAGACAGGACGTCGGGCGTCCAATGCCTCTTGGAGATCCAAGGTGTTTTCTCGAGTTGGGCTCCCGTGATCTGATTTTCCAACCATACCCAGTCTTTACAGCGCGTGTGTATTCGCCAATCCACTACACGTGTTAGGTGCGTAGCCCAATAGTATCGCTGCAAGTCCGGGAGACCAATACCCCCCTCTACTTTGGGCATCACCAACTTCGCCCAGCTAATTCTGGGTGTTTTGGATCCCCATAGAAACTTCCTGCATATTCTTTTGTAAGTTGCGAAGAAGAAAGGCGGGAGTGCAATCGGGATTGTCTGTAGTTTATAAAGCATGCGGGCAAGTATCGTCATTTTCAAGATAGCAGCTCGTCCGAACCAGGAGATTACGGGAGAATCCCATTGTAACATATCCTGTTGTATGGCCTTCAGTTCAGGCACGAAGTTCTTCTCATACAGGTCTGAAAGTTTACCTGGGAGCCGAATGCCCAGATAAGTAATATCATCAGATTTCCAGCGGAAAGGGAAATTCTCCTGGCAGCGGAGCACTAGCGATGGAGGCAAAGAGACATTTAGAGCAAACGACTTGGAATAATTGATTTTCAAGTGCGAAATGTATCGAAACTGTTTAAACACTTCTAATAGATTAGGTAAGGCTATCAGGGGGGAGGAAAGGAAAAGCAAGATATCGTCGGCAAAGGCCGCTAGCTTGTATTCCTTTTGGCGAATTTTAACTCCTGTTATATCAGGATGGGCCCGAATACAGCGAAGTAGGGGTTCCAGTGTGAGGATATACAGTATAGGGGAGAGGGGGCACCCCTGTCTGGTGCCGTTGTGGATGGAGAAGGCCTCTGACAGGTGACCATTGACTGGGACCCTGGCTCGTGGAGTTGTGTAGAGCGCTCCAATAAGAGCCCTCAGTCTGGTTCCAAGACCAAGTGATTCCAGGACCGAGTGCATATAGTCCCAGGCCACCCTGTCAAAGGCCTTCTCCGCATCCAGTGACAAAAAGAACCCTTCATTTTTTGTGGAAGTAAGCCAGTGATGTAAATTAATGGCCTTGATGGTGTTGTTCCTGGCCTCCCTGCCAGGGACAAAACCCACCTGATCAAGACCTACCAAAGCTGGAACATAAAAGGCCAACCGCGTCGCTAAGATTTTTGAGAAGAGCCTTACGTCGACGTTTAGGAGCGAAATCGGCCTATAGTTCGTCACGTCTGAGGGATCCTTGCCCTCTTTTGGTATTACTGCGATATAGGCTTCCAATAAGGTGTTAGAATTAGGTGGGGAGCTCGCCAAAGAATTGAAGGCTTTGAGGAAGCCCGGCACCAAAAGTTCAGAGAAGCATTTATAATATTGTGCCGTTAGGCCATCTGGGCCTGGGCTCTTGCCCGGTTTGGTGGCCTTCAGGGCTTCTACCCATTCTTCAGAGGTCAACTGCGATTCTAAGGTTTGCTGATCTTCTATGGACAATGCCCGAGGACAATATTTACTTAAAAAGTCTTTAATCAGGAGACAGAACAGAACTGGAATCCTTCATTACTACGCTCAATAATAATGAGCGTGGTATACGCTTGTCATATGAGGCCAGTCAAGAGTCAATCGACTTCCTTGACCTTACTATAATGAAAGACAAAGATCTATATCAGACCAAAACTTTCTTTAAAAAAACCGACAGGAATTCTTTTATTCCTAAGGGAAGCTGTCATCATGACAATTGGTTGAACTCGGTTCCAAGGAGCCAATTTGTAAGGATGAGGAGGAACTGTTCTACCTTGATAAACTATGAAACACAGGCTGGCATTCTTAAGGATAGACTTTTGGAGAAGGGTTATGACCCTGAATCTTTGGAGAGTACCTACAATGAGGTGGCTGCAATTGAAAGGAATACTTTGCTTGTGTCAGGCCCTAAACACAGTAGAGATAGACCGATTGTGCCATTTATCACGACATACTCAAACCAGCATTATGCCATTAAGAAGTTAATTAAAAAACATTGGCATATACTATCCAATGATAGAACCATAAATTCTTTTTTACCAACTAATCCTCAGGTGATATTTAGGGGTGTACCTTCATTACGGGACAGGATAGCCCCCAATGTGGTGGATCCACCCACGAAGAAAGTGTCCTTTTTTCAACGTAATATAAAGGGCTACCACCAATGCAGGAATTGCACAGTGTGTAAATTAAATAAGATTAAATCTAAGAAAACTTTATGTTTTAAATCCATGAGCACATTGAATGAACACAAAATCGAGCCATTCATCACGTGTAGCACTACAGGCGTGGTGTATCTTTTGGAATGCCCTTGCGGGTTACAATACATTGGCAGAACTAAAAGACCAATGAATGTCAGACTTGGTGAGCATATCGCCAATATTAGATCAGGATTCCCGCAACACTCAGTATCCAGTCACTATGACCAACACCATGAACGAAACCCTGAGGGGACCCTCTTTATTGGAATAGATAAGTTTGAGCCCCACTGGAGAGGTAGCTCATTGGTTAGGGAACTCTCTAGGATGGAGATGGCCTGGATATACAGAGTCCGTACATATAGTCCTTATGGACTAAACATAGATACTGACGTTAACGCGTTTATAGACAATGGCTAATTCTTGTGTACTTGTGATGAATTTCTGTGAACCATCTCTGAACCTTGGTACATCTGGGCCTTGACGATGGCTTACCCCTACAAGTTTACCTTACTTCCAACCCATTTGTCACAATTCTTATATTTTTATATTTTATATTACAATTAATTTTTCAATGTGCATCCATTAATTTTTCAATGTGCATCCATTAATTTTTAACTAATTTTTAATGTACATCCACTGATGGGTGGTTAGCTTATGGTAATTTCACAGTTTTGCTCTGTTATACAGATCAAGATTATCTTGATCATTATATTTATTAAAATAAAATAATTTTTTTCTCCCTATGGATGTTTTGATTACATTCATGAGGCCTTTTTTTCTGTTGTTATAGCACGGGCACAGCTTTGTCTGCTTAAATTGCGGATTATTTGCTGCTTTCGTGTTATGTAATTATTAATTAACTCACCTTTTTTCTCTATGAATTTTTTGCACTTTGTAAGGATACCTAATACTGGAATTTAGATTTTTATTTTCCTGCATTTTGGATGTTGACTGTCGGATAGCTTTATCATACGCTTCCTGACTTAGTCTAATATCATGCTAATTTTTAATGTGGGTATCCGTTGATAGATTTACCAACTGCTGGACAGTAAATACATTTATTTGTATATTGACATCAGATCTGCAGTTGTTTAAACTGCGGATCTGTGAGTAATTCACATTGCTAAATGGCTTAATTATACAGTAATTTGGATAACCTAAGCCTCTTAATATCACATATTAACTATCTCTTTACTGGTCTAGCATTAAAATTTACTTGGTGACAGATACGCGCAGCCCTGTATTCCAGTGGAGGTGATTTCTGTTATGATGCTTGGTTTTAAAAGTGGTGAGTCAATATGCCGCTTTTTTTCTTGTTATAAGGGTTTGTCGATACCCACTAGCATCACAAGTTTTTAAATCCACCGCAATTTTTAAGTTTAGTAGCTTTTTTTTATACTGGCAGCGATCCCAACTTAAAAATGGCGGCCGATGCCCGCGATCTCCCAAGGTTCAGAGCTGGGCGGTCCCGGGTGTTGTTTACTGTTATAAGAGTGGCGAGTCAGCGCGTCGCTCGTATCCCCTGGAAGAAGTCATTCTTGTGACGAAACGGCGTAGGGAGGAGCGACGTGCTGACGTCACCACGATCCACGCTGTCTACCCGGAAGGACGAGCAGACAGCAGAGCCGGCCGGCTATACTATTATCGATCGCACTTTTTATACTGTTTACATGTGAGTGCAATACCTTTTATACATTAAATATTTTAAAAACGTTATTACACCATGTGAGTGTTTTTCTCCTCTGGGTCGCATCTATGGAGAGAGTTGGTCTGACATAGAGGATTGGTGATACAGGAGAGAGAGTGGCAGCTTATCCAGGACCCTTATAGACCTATGTCTTACATGCTTGATTATATTCTTGCTCTGGTAAGCAGCTGATACATAAGTGGTGGTGGATTTATCATCTGATTCACAAGATTCTTAACTGGATATTTTACTTCACCCATTCGGAGAACTTCCTGTCACTTTTTGCAATCCTCTGTGATACATCTTATATGGACTCTTTGCACTAATCTTTTTTTCAGTTTTTGCACTGGGATTTTTGTGTACTTGAAACATAATTGATGTTTTATGTTGATTTAATTTGCAGCGCAGCTTTTCCTTTTTATAAGGAATTCCCTAGTATCTGCTGGGCCCACCCCTTTCTCCTTTGTTCCAATGTTATACAACATGCTATAGTACTCCCGAAATTGACGAGCAATGTCTTCTGTCCTAGTATGGATCTTACCTAGCTTATCTCTCACATGGTGAATAGTGGAGGCAAGGACACGTTTCTGCGTGAACCTTGCTAATAGTCTACCCGGTTTGTTTCCGTGCTCATAAAACATTTTCTGTGACAGCATCATGCGTTTGCGTGCCTTTTTGTACAGCTCCTCTCGCAAGCGTGATCTAGTCTCCGCTAGTTCCACTGCTACCTCCATGGCCTTGGAGCCTTTGTGTTGCGCCTCTAGTTTAGCTATTTTATCAGTAAGCTCCTGGATAAGAGCTACATACACTCTTTTCCTCCTCGCTGCTATGGATAGTAGATGACCTCTCACAACACACTTATGAGCTTCCCATTGAGTCATGGGCGACACATCAGGTGTATCATTATGTAGGAAGTATTCTCCAATTGCTTGTTTAAGAGTGGCCACGTCTGCAATGTCTGTAAGTAAGGAGGCGTCAAGCCGCCAGACCTTTGTGAAGGGCTCTTTCTGCGGGAATCGTAGGGTTAAGGTCACCGGATGATGATCTGATAATACTAAAGTTTCGATTGTCGCATCGTGTAGGTACGCGAGATCTTTTTGGGTAAGAAAAATATAGTCCAACCTCGAATACCGTTGGTGAGGGGACGAGAAAAACGTGTAACCCCTTCCACTGGGATTCAAGGTGCGCCACGTATCGTGAAGAGCCAAAGAGGCCAGTCCTATTTTCGCTTGCCTCAAAGCTGAGAAGGGGAGGGATGAGTGTCCTGTAGATGTATCGAGAGTCGGATCTAGAGCCATGTTAAAATCACCTCCGAGAATCAATAGGCCCGATTTGAAAGCGGTAAGTTTCGTAAGTGTATTCTTCAGAAAAGCCACCTGTTTGGAGTTAGGGCAGTATATGTTAGCAAATGTCATCAGCTTATCTTTCCAAAGCCCTTTAAGAAAAATGAATCTGCCCTCCGGGTCAACCATCTGGTCAGTGAGACGGAATGCAAGAGATTTTGCAAACAGAATTGCTACCCCCTTCGTTTTAGACTCAGCACAGGTCGCATGGAAGACCTCAGAGTATCGCTTGTTGGTGAGACGCTGTATACTGTTTGATTTGAAATGCGTCTCTTGAAAAAAGACGATATGCGCCTTCTGTCTATGTGCTTCTGCGAGAAAACTTGAACGCTTCTCGGGAATGTTCAGGCCCCTGGCATTTACCGAGAGAACCTTGAGCGATAGAGGAGCTGAAGACTGCGTTATGGAAGCCATGAGCGTTTAGTAGATAATTTAACACCTACTTTTCAAGATGGTAGATGGAAAGGGTAGTAGGCAGGTGGGGGAAGAGGAGAAAAAAAAAAGGGGGGGGAGAGAGGGAGGGTGTAAAGAGAAGAAAAGTCAGAAAGAAAAAGGAATGGGCAGCATTCCCCAAAAATGGAGGGAAACAGAGATTATCTGTGTCCTATGTGAGGTATGATAGGAACGGGGCACTAGGGTGTCCACTCAGAGGAAAGGAGCAAGAGAGAGAGAAGGACAGAAAAAGAAAAGAGACAGAAAAAGACCCCTAATGAGGGGCAAAAAAAGGGACAAACCGGAGGTAGTCTAAGGCCTGCTGAGCTACCTATAAAAAGTAAAGGGTAGTCCCAAAAAGAGAAAAACCCCGATCCTATACCGGAAAGGAACAAGAGGGATCCAGCCCCACTTGAGGTGGGGAAGTGAACCTGTACCCGAACTGTCCAAACAGTCCCACCGTCCAGACCTCCCAGACCCCAGTAAAGTTGTGCCTGACCCAAGAAACCCTCCTGCTAATGCCAAGGTAGGAGGGTTGAATTAATGAGAACACCCACCTCTAAAAGTGATGGGCTCCCCATAACTCCCCCCCCCCGTTACCTATTTGGCCCGCTAAACCCATCCTAGGAGGAATGTTTGAGTTTATGTTTTCCTGTTTTCCAAAAATCTGGAAAAACCACCTTAAGTCAATATATGTTGCCTGACACTTGATTGCGTGTCGACCCAACCCCTGAGAGAGTGGCCACTGTATGGAATTCTCGAACGCAAGTTCCATTTCCAAAATGCTTCCCACTGAGGAAGCCTAACCGGTTTCTCGGACTCGTACAGAGTGGACAGCACAAACAACAGCAGTGAACTATAAATCAATTGTATAACAAAACATTGAAAGCAACCTCATTTTGTACCAACTTCCATATTTAGCCCCTGTAGGGGCGTTGCCGCAGATATGGATCCCCATTAATATGTTTATGTCTAAATGGCCCCAGAGGACCGTATATGACTATATATTCTGCAAACCCATAGTTGCCTTCCAGGGACCCCCCCGGAGACCCCCCAACCCCACCGAGGCGGAGCACGAGCGGTCACAGCGGGCGTCCCCTTCAGCGACGATAAAAAGACAAGTATTCAAATACAGTATCAACAGACTGATAGGAAAAAGAATTTGGAAACAACTGCGCTAAGGTGAATGAAAAAATCGGATTAATAAGCAGCAATTAAATTGTGTATAAACAAAATAGTGATAGGAAAAAAGAGTAATTGCGCAATTACTCTTTTTTCCTATCAACAGACTGATCCCTTCAGCCTCCCCCCCTATCCCCCATATACCATAAGCAGAAACATGAAGGCCCCATTAGCATAGGCAGGACACGGTCACTATATAAGGGGGTGGGGGAAGGGGAAAAGGAGGGGGGGAAAGGAATATAGGAAGGGGAAGGGGGGAAGTATCAGGAAAACGGAGAGGGAGGGGGGATAAGGTAAAGGTGGGGGAGGGGAACCCAGAGAACTCCTATACAAGCTATTAAATACTGCAGTATGGCAGCCATGCACAATTATATACCCACGTTGGCCTATGTGCTAGGGATGAAGGTGTGCGGTGGTTATCCAGGCGTAAAGAAGTTCTTCACGGTGCCACGGTGGCGGTGCTGGGAGAGAAAACAGTCACATAATATGCCTCCTGGAAGCTTTTGTCTCAAGCACCCAAATAGCACCACATTGCAGCAAGAGGGGGCCAAGAGAACGGAAGGTGTTAGCTTACCTCCCTGTTACTGGGCTCTACTGTACATGGTGAAGGGGGAAAAGTAATTTCTGCAACCAATCCGTGCCCCAGAGCCCGGGGTAAGTCCATCACTCGTTCCCCAAAAGTTCCGCCCGCCAGCATAGGCGGCAGCCCAGGCCATACCATCAGGTTAAGAAGATCAGAAGTAAACTGGAGCTCCATGTGAAACAGAGCTGGGGTGACCATGTGTTCAGTTAGTGCAGTAAGGCCCCAGTGTGTACAGGGGGGGGGAGTGCATGGCAGGAAGAAGAAATCAGCTTACCACAGTCCGCAAAGCGTTCCTAGTTCTCCGTCCGTCGCCGTACAGAGGATGGCGACGTCCGGGGGCTCTCCTCAGTCTCCATGTCACCTCGGACTCTAGGTGGAGAAGCATCAGAAGGTCTGCGTCTTCTTTGTCTGTTCCTCTGTGATCTCGGGGTGTCATCCATCCTGGTGGGAATCCAGGGTTCAGGTTGGAAGAACGAACTGCATCATTCAGGAACGTTGGCTACCGGGATGCCTAGTGTATCACAGAACTGTTGTAAGTCTGCGGGTATTCTCAGCGAGGCTGTTCTGTTTCCAGCTGTGGCTTGAAGGCAGAATGGAAACTTCCATTTGTACAGAATGTCCCTGTCACGTAACAATTGCAATAAGGGGCGCAGGTCTCTCTTATGTTGCAATGTAATAGCCGACAAGTCTTGATATAATTGTATGCGAGCCACTTCGTATTCCAAGTTAGCCTGGTTGCGTGCTAGGCGCAGTATGTCCTCCTTTTGAACAAAGTTCACCAAGCAACACACTACATCCCTGGGTGGGTCTGTGTCCCTGCCTTTGGGTCTAAGCGCTCTGTGACACCTCTCCATCTCTACTGGGGCATCAGGTGACCTTCCCAGTAAAGTGTTGAAGAGAAGAAGAAGACGTCACAGAAGAGCGGACTGGCTGCCTGCTAGTAATTGAACTAACACACGAAGATAGCGGCGGCCGGCCCTGAAGGAGAAGGCAACGGAGAGCGGGAGAAGAACCGGGGTGCGCCGAGTCAACAGCGGAGAGCGGAGAAGATAGAAGAAGACCCCCAGAGAGGAGAAGACCCCCCCGGAGAGCGGAGAAGACCCCCCGGAGAGCGGAGAAGACCCCCCGGAGAGCGGAAGAGAACCAGACGGTGGTGAAGAAGAAGCCCCCCCTGGTAAAAGAGCTAAAGAAGACAGGGGGCCCCCCAGAGCAGACTAATAAATTATTTTAAAAACCCTGTGTCGTGTTTATTTACTTTTTAACACTTTGCCTCCATATGAATGCCTCCAGGTGAATGGGTAGGGGTACATATACATTCACTTAGGGTGGGGGGCCAGTATCTGGGGGCCCCCTTATTTCAGGGGGCTCCCAGATTCCGATAAGCCCCCCGCCCGCAGACCCCGACAACCAACGGCCAGGGTTGTTGGGAAGAGGCCCTGTCCTTATCAACATGGGGACAGGGTGCTCTGGGGTGGGGGGGGGCCCCGCAGTGCGCCCCCTGCCCCAGAGCACCCAACCCCCCATGTTGAGGGCATGTGGCCTGGTAAGGCTCAGGAGGGGGGGGCGCTCGCTCGTCCCCACTCCTTTCCTGGCCGGCCGGGTAGCTTGCTTTGGATACAGGTCTGGTATGGATTGTAGGGGGACCCCCTACGTAGTTTTTTTGGCATAGGGGGTCTTCTTACAACCCATACCAGACCTAAGGGCCTGGTATACTCCTGGGGGGGAACCCATGTCGTTTTTTTATTTAAAATTTGGCGTGGAGTTCTCCCTCTCAGGAATGCATACCAAATGCCGCAGCTAGAATTGGCGGGAATCCAAGTCAGAACTACCGTCGCTTCTATGACGTGCTCGCTGGAATGTGTTTTGTCTATTCCAGCGAGTGCGAGATGTCGGCACCATGTCGTCGAGAATCAGCGCGATGCTGTCGTGCTAAAAACACATTCTCGGCAACATGTACTGTAAGAACATTTTTGGTTCTGGGCACCCCCACCAGTGGCTAAGGCCCAATTTTTCAGCCCCTGTTTAACAGGGGCAAGTAATTACAATTTTTGATGCAATACTTTGCAGCAGGGCTTATTCCTGCACTCCAACTAGAGTATCTGTGAGGGGTTGCAGTGTTGTGGCATCAGCACCAGTGCTTAAGGCCCAATTTTTCTGCCCCTGTTCAACAGGGGCATGTAATTACAATTATTGATCTAATATTTCACAGCAGGGCCCATTCCTGCGCACACCAACTGTGAGGGCTTACAGTGTTGTGGCACCAGCACCACTACCACCACCACCAACAAAGGCCCAATTTTTCTGTCCCTGTTCAACAGGGGCATGTAATTACAATTCTTGATCTAATATTTCACAGCAGGGCCTGCACCCACCAAGAGTAACTGTGAGGACTTACAGTGTTGTGGCACCAGCACCAGCACCAAAGGCCCAATTTTTCTACCACTGTTCAACAATGGAATGTAATTACAATTCTTGATATAATAGTTCACAGCAGGGCGTTCATCAAGCGCCCACCAAGACTAACTGTGAGGGCTTACAGTGTTGTGGCAACACCAACACCTAGGGCCCAAATTTAGGGCCGAGTATATACGGCAGGCCCCTACTTTTAAATATCCAACTTACAAACGACTCCTGCTTGCAAACGGAAGGAGACAACAGTGTACTTAATTTAATTCTACCTGGTTTGTATGCCCATATAAATGCAGAAAACATACGATGCAGCTGTACAAAAAAACTTTTAGGCAACCATTGTGGAGAATTTCTAAACAAATACAAAAACATAGGAAGAATCTTCATCTTTATTAAATGTATTCGTCCTAGTAACGACAGGGGAAGCTCCTCCCATGCCTTTATTTTTTTTCCTAAACTCCTGTATTACTGGATCCAGGTTCAACATTCAAAATTCTTCCACCTGTTGAGATATTATTATACCAAGGTACTTAAATTCCGTTACCCATTTCAGCGGTAAATCCGGAGCAGCGGTATCTTGTGCTCCTTGGTCAATGGGAAATAGAGACTTACCCCAGTTTACTTTAAGCCCTGTAAATAGTGAAAAAATATTTAATAATTCTAAGGCTCCTTCCAAAGATGAACCCGCGTCTCTCAAAAATAACAACATGTCATCGGCATACAGGGCTACCCTCTCCTCCAGCCCCCCCACTCGGAGTCCTTGTATATTTGGCGAAGTCCTAAGAGCCTCTGCCACTGGCTCTATTGCTATCGCGAAGAGTGCTGGAGAGAGAGGCCAGCCCTGCCTCGTGCCTCTATATAACTAAAAAAAGAGATGATAGCTTTCCTCCCAATTTAACCGCTGACATGGGTTTCCTATATATTATTTGTATCCATTTAACCACTTAAGGACCACCTCCTGCACATATACGTCGGCAGAATGGCAAGGCTGGGCACATCCACGTACAAGTACGTCCTGTACTAGTACCCAGCCCTGGGTCGCGGGCGCGCACCCGCGGCGCACTCCCGCGACCCGGTCCGAAGCTCCGTGACCGGGACCGCGGGACTCGCGGACCTGATCGCAGCTGGAGTCCCGCGATCGGTCCCCGGAGCTGAAGAACAGGGAGAGCCGTGTGTAAACACGGCTTCCCCGTTCTTCACTGTGGCGGCAGCATCGATCGTGTAATCCCTTTTATAAGGGGACACAATCGATTATGTCACACCTACAGCCACACCCCCCTACAGTTGTAAACACACTTCAGGTCACACATAACCCCATCAGCGTCCCCTGTGGTTAACTCCCAAACTGCAATTGTCATTTTCACAATAAACAATGCATTTTAAATGCATTTTTTGCTGTAAAAATGACAATGGTCCCAAAAATGTGTCAAAATTATCCGAAGTGTCCACCATAATGTCACAGTCATGAAAAAAATCGCTGATCGCCGCCATTAGTAGTAAAAAAAAAATAATAAAAATGTAATAAAACTATCCCCTATTTTGTAAACGCTATAAATTTTGCGCAAACCAATCGATAAACGCTTATTGCGATTATTTTTTTCTTCCCAAAAATAGGTAGAAGAATACGTATCGGCCTAAACTGAGGGAAAAAAACGTTTTTTTTAGATATTTTTGGGGGATATTTATTATAGCAAAAAGTAAAAAATATTGAATTTTTTTCAAAATTGTCGCTCTATTTTTGTTTATAGCGCAAAAAATAAAAACCTCAGAGGTGATCAAATACCACCAAAAGAAAGCTCTATTTGTGGGAAAAAAAGGACGCCAATTTTGTTTTGGAGCCATGCCGCACGACCGCACAATTGTCAGTTAAAGCAACGCAGTCCCGATTTGCAAAAAGGGGCCTGGTCCTTTAGCTGCATTTTGGTCCGGGGCTTAAGTGGTTAATGAATACATATAAAAAAGAAAAAATATTGCGCTTATCTAAAGAAATTAAAACAAAAAAGAAGAAGCTGCTACACAACAATGTGACAAAGATTATAAAAGTGATAGATATAAAATGTAGTGCTAGTGATTGAGGAGAGACAGTGATATCTCGCTAGGTTCATATGTGATCACTATACTGAAAACAGTGATAATATAAACAAAACAACCAAAAATATGTGAAATTAATGTGCTAATAAGTCCACCTGTAAAAAAAAGAGGAAAGAAAAATGTCCATCAATAAAACGTAGATAAACGGTGCAGGTGATTGAACGTGCAGCCACGTAGATCATCATGGGAAAAATATTCCTTCCGACTAAATTAAATAGTTGAATTGCGCTTACCAGAACCAAAGGATCTACCTGTCGGAGACAGTAGATCATGTAGGCATGGGAAATCTCAAAGTGAATCAGCTCAACTTAAATAGAGACTCTGCGCAGTTGAAACCACACACTTGATCGTTGGGACCCAATAATCCTCAGCAGAAGACCCTGGATGGATGGATGGTGTCCTGGATCGGTGGAACAGACCAAAGCTCACAGGGTGTCCACCCTGTTTCCAATGGGTAGTTGAGATGGTTTGGGATGAGAAATACCCCTATAGGGATTTGGAAGGCACAAAGGGACTGCTCCAAAAAACTTACCAAAATTATGGCCCATTGACTTTTAGTGCCCTCTTGCTGATCTGTTTCTAAAGTAAGAATGAATACCAATGAGAATCCCATCCTTCTGAGTATTTCCCATAGAAAAGGCCATTGGATTGTATCGAAGGCCTTTTTTATATCTAGGGAGGACACCGTCCTAGATCCCACCTGGATATCATGAGTATGTATATTTGTATATAGCCTTCGTAATTTAACACCTGTTGTTCTCTGTGGCATAAATCCTGTCTGATCTGAATCTATAATATTTCTAAACAGGGGTTGTAGTCTTGATGTTAATATTTCCGTCAATATTATAAAATCTTTATTTAATAATTGGCCTATATGAGGAACATAATTTTGGATCCTTCATTTCTTTATATATTAAAGTTATTAAAGTTGTGCCTCTCTCATTAAATCGGAAAGGGCCCCTTTCGATAATCCACTTGTGAATACTTCTGCGAGTTCTGGGGCTATAAAAGCTCCATATTTTTTATAGAATTCCACCGGAATTCCGTCTGGGCCTGGTGCCTTTTCTCCTGAAAATGTATGTATAATTTTCATCATCATTTCACTTGTAATTGGGCAAACCAATGCCTCCCTCTCCCTGTCCAACAACCACCTAAGGGATACCCAGTCTAAAAGGTCCGTCATAATCTCTGGGCTGAAGTCAGAGGGGAGAGATGAGGCATATAACAAACTATAATACTCTCTAAAGGTCTCCAATATCTCCTTGGGTTCCTTTACTCTCTGTCCTTTTGAATTCTCAATTTCTGCTATAGCAGTAGCTTGATATTCTTGTTGTGCTAATCTCGAGAAAAATCTCCCACTTTTTATCCCCTTGCTCAAAAATATTTTGTCTATTTCTGTATAGCTCTAGCCTTGTTATTTCCTTCATATGCAGATGTAGATATTTGTGTGGTCATCAGTAGATCAAAATTGGTGCCACAAGAATCTTAACCATATTTTTCCTTCTGGGATTCTATCTGCATTTGCAGCTCCTGTATCCTGGCCTTCTGTTTTTTTTATTTGAAAAAAGGCAAAACCCCCTTTGAATGGGACTTAAGAAGTGACTAGAAGCAGGAGTATATATGTATAAAAATATCATTTATTGAAATATAATACAAAATAATTCATGGATTTAAAAGAACATATGAAATTTACAAATCCAGACAAATCATTAATTAGATGTGAACGACTCTTTGGTAAGAACCAACGGCCGTTTCGGTTTAATGCCCTTCCACAGGGGATTTACAGACGTTAGGAGTCAATATGTCTAGTAAAGAAACACATTCTGTTAGCATAACAATTCCTCTATACATCAAGAAATATTCAATTCTCAGAAAGGTATTGTGTACAATCAATTCAGTAGTGTAGATGAATCTTACATTGCCAAAAGGATTTGTTTGGTATCCCATATGTCCACAAAACATGTGTGCGCAACTCAAGATGGAAAAGGGGGGGGGGGGTTCTCCAGGTTCAAGGAGCAGACCGGTGACCTCCAACAAAGGTCTCCACTAAGTGTAGGCGGAAACAACCAACTCACCATCTAAGGATGTATAAATGTAAAGGAAAAAACACAGAAGTAATTTCCTTATAAGATAACCCCCTCAGATAATTTAAATACATGGCTTTAAAAAGGGATGCTTAAAAGTATCTAAAAAAGCACCTACCAATATATTAAATCAGCAAAAAGAGGGGAGGCACAAAAGGAGGATCAGCGTACCCAGCAGTTCAGGAACAGGTTTAAAGCGGGGGTCCACCCTAAAAAAAAATTCTAACATTACATTGAGCTCTTTTTTTTTTCCGTACATACCGTTGTATCGCTATTCCCCCCCCCTCCCCCGGCTTCCGGGTAGTGAATCCTGCGGGTGTGGGCATTCCTATGCACAGGCTAAGTGCCTGACGTATGACAAAAGCTTCCCCCCGATGCATACGGCCGCATCACGAGTTGCCGAAAGAAGCCGAATGTTGGTGCGCAGGCGCTGTATAGAGCTGACTCGCAGTCCGACTTCTTTCTGCAACTCATGACGCGGCCGTATGCGCCAGGGGGAAGCTTTTGTCAATGTCGGAAGTGAGCTCAATGTAATGTTAGAATTTTTTTTTAGGGTGAACCCCCGCTTTAACTATACTGACATAAGCAACCCAAATAGAAAGTGGAGGTTCAAGTCCTCCCACTTCAAAGGGGTATACCTAGGGGAGCAAAAGAGTATAGAGTTTATGCATGTATAAGGGTAAATACCCTAGTGACACCACAACGAGCATGAAAAACAGGGAGCCTCCACTGTACCTGTAGGATGGAAATGAAGCGCGTGGTTCCGCCATACGACCCGTCGCATCTGTCCACTGGTAGCTGCTGCGACTATAAATAGTGTAGTTTTAAATGCCCGC
The DNA here is from genome assembly GCF_905171775.1 of Rana temporaria. Classification (NCBI taxonomy): domain Eukaryota; kingdom Metazoa; phylum Chordata; class Amphibia; order Anura; family Ranidae; genus Rana; species Rana temporaria. The sequence goes on from NC_053495.1 coordinate 73,128,952, forward strand.
ACATGCGCCGAAGGGTACCTGGGGGTAATGACGTCATTGCGACTGCGTCACATAATGATGACGCATAGACGTCTATGATAAACATAGCGTCATCCCGGAGAATACAATTGTACTGCGCATGGGCATAGAGACACTGACAGAAGTCAGAATATGATGCAGCTGGAAAGCACATCCAGCAGTCTAAAGTAAACAGCGTGCCATATTCCATCAGAAGGACGGTCACCGGGCATTTTGACAAAATAAGCTGTATAAAAACAATAATAAAAATAAATCAAATGGTTTTGCTTCAACTGAAAATAGTAATGATCAACATTATTGGAAACTTTTCTCCCTATAAAAAGAAAAGAAAGGGAGAAAAAATATTGGGTTCTTTTCTCAGTTTTTTATTTACCGCTGAAATATTTCAGCTGTATTGTCCTTGCAGATACGCTTTAAAGTGGAGCTCCACCCTAAAGTGGAACTTCCACTCATCGGAACCCTCCACCCCCCTCCGGCATCACATTTTGGCACCTTTCAGCGGGGAGGGGGGTGCAGATACCTGTCTAAGACATCACTTCCCGCCCCCACCCGTTGTGTTCTGGAAAAACACACGGCTCCCAGAACACAGCGGGGACCAGTGAGGACGGTGCTGCGCGACTCACGCAATGCACCTTAGGGAATCGGGCAGTGAAGCCGGAACGCTTCACTTCCTGATTCCCTCACCGAGGATGGCGGTGGGGGCAGCAGATAGACGAGCGATTGCTCGTCTTCTGCCGCAGACGTCGCTGAGGACAGGTAAGTGTCCATATACTAAAAGTCAGCAGCTGCAGTATTAGTAGCTGCTGGCTTTAAATATTTTTTTAGCGGCGGAGCTCCGCTTTAAATGCATCCCAGACGATATCTACCGAGGACAATCCTGCATTATTCTCTTAGTATTCCATTATTATGGATGTAATATAACACCCACTGCGGCATTAATCTCCACAGTGATGTATTCCTCTGAATAGGGATACGTATTGACAAAAAGAACGGGATATGATCTGAAAGACCGCTCGGCAGATATGCGGCTTCCGCAATGCCTACTAATATTGTAGGATCTGCAAATGCTAGGTCTATTCTAGACGTCGTTTTCTAGAAGGTAGAGAAACAGGAGTATGTTTTTTTTTTTTTGCTTGCTACCAAAAATGCATTTCTATTGGTTCCCACGGAAAATGGGTTGACTGCTCTTCTCGATATTCCAGCCGGAGAGACACTATTTTAATGTTTATATGTCTTTTGTACATTGGCCATGTAACGGTTGGGATCCTCTATGTCTCTATCTGTTTGACCATGCCCACTCTACCCCCCTGCACCAATAATTGGAAACCCAATGACTCCCTTCTCTATAATCCTATGGATGCCTCTATATTATCCACCTCCCTGATGCAGTATTTTAGAGAGAATGAGTCTCCAGAAACTGTTCCATCCCTACTGTGGGAGGCTCACAAGGCCATAATGTGGTATAGGTTGATGGAATTTGGGGAAAAAAGGAGAGAACATAGGGCCAGATTTACGTACAGCGGGCGCAACGTAACCGATTTCCGTTACACCGCCGCAAATTTTCTGTCTAAGTGCCCGATCCACAAAGCACTTACCTGGAAATTTGCGGCGGTGTATCGTAAATCCGTCCGGCGCAAGGCGGGCCAATTCGAACGGGGCGGGTACCATTTAAATTAGGCGCGCTCCCGCGTCAACATATTGCGCATGCTCCCGTCGCAAATTTCCCGACGTGCTTTGCGCGAAATTACAAAGCGCCGACGTTTTGTGAATCGCGACGTCAAAAAAGAGTTACGCCGGGAAAATTATTTTTTTTTTAAAATAATTCAAAAGCGACGCGGGAAGGCCGGGCATACTTTCACATGGTGGAGTAATTTTCCACTTTGTTAAAGGTGCCCTATCTTTGCGACGGAAAACTAACACTCGCGGCGACGTAACGACGGGAAAAAGCTTCGTTGATCGCCGTAACTCCTAATTTGCATACCCGACACTGGTTTACGACGCAAACTCCCCCCAGCGGTGGCCGCGGTACTGCATCCTAAGATCCGACAGTGTAATACTATTACACCTGTCGGATCTTATGGCTATCTATGCGTAACTGATTCTATGAATCAGTCGCATAGATAGAACAACAGATACAACGGCGTATCAGGAGATACACCGTCGTATCTGCTTTGTGAATCTGGCCCATGGTCACCTACTTAAAGAAACTCTTCAACTTTCTCTGCACAAATCTCACATGGAGGCTCTTACGCTAAAGAGAGAAGCACTCAAAGCTCTGCTCGACTTAGATACAAAAAAAATGTAGTCTCACAGACAATCTATGAATGGGGCGATAAACCTGGTAGCCAATTAGCATGCTCCCTACGTGTGAAGAAATCCACTTCTTTAATACCCAAAATTAAAACCCCCTCAGGCGACCTGGTTCATGCTTCCCCTCAAATTGCCACATTCTTCAGGGAATTTTATGCAAATCTATAAGGGAGACTATAAGGGAGACCTGATGGCTACACGGTCCTTTACTATACAATGTTTAGTGATGTCCTGTTCCCCATTTAACGCCTTTCACCAACTCTACTTCTAACACCGCAGGTTTACGTACAGAATCCCTCACTGCCCATATCACGGTAATCCCCAAAGCCGGCAAGGATCCCACCTGTTGTGGCAGTTACCGTCCCATATCTCTACTTTATGCAGATGTCAAATTATTCGCAAAAGTAATGGCCACCAGACTTCTGCCCCTCCTTCCTAAATGGATTACTGTAGATCAAACAGGATTTATCCCTCAACAGAGAAGCTAGAGACAACTCCTTATGTTCCATGTCGCTAATCCATTTTGTTTGTAGGTTCTACCAGCCCACCCTTCTCCTATAAATTGGCTCAGTGGAAACAACTTAATAAAATTACTAGATAAAATTCATTACTGGAGTATTAGTACAACAAATGGGGTAGATTATATATTAAAAGGGTACTCTAAAATTAATAAAGATTACAACAATCAAAGTGTCAAAGTGTCAATCAGTCTGTAAATCAATTTATAAGAGAATCTAAAAGGACAGTAATTAGATGAGTATATATCAAAATTTAGTAATTGGGATATCACAATTGCGCCCGACTGATAACCCACTACTGCGCCAGTGTGGAAAAGAAGTTAAAGCGCCTAGCTGCTGTTTAAATAAATAATATGTGAAAAATAAAGGAATATATTATATACATCAAGTGCCAATATAAAACCACAGCGCTATGAGAATAAATAAATATTCAAATCTAAATATATACAGGTGTACAATGTGATAACACAATTATAAGTAATTGAACTCATACACTGTAAACATGCAAAAAAATATTATTATATGATATTAATAATATTAAGTGAAAAAAAGTCTGTGATGTAACAAAAAAGACGTGAAGTGAAAAGTTCATGTAACTTCAATGTGATTAATCCACTTTTCCAGGACTTCCACCACACCTCAGTGTTCAGTGCTCCAATCCCCCCTCACAGTGGACACTCACCACAATACTATGCCTCCCACTCTCGTGTTTGGCTAACGAGCTTGTAATAAGAGTATCTCCACGGTGTCACCAGTAAATGAATTCCAGTATTAAATGCAAGGATGTTCCAAATAGCAATGCAAAAAAAGAAAGGTGCACAATAGTGTAAAAACGTAAGACCAGTTTAATAAAAACACTCAAATGAACCTCCAAAAAATGCACTCACAAACAAACTCCAATGTAAAACTTTGTGTATAAACAGATCGCTGCACACTTCAAAATCCTCAATTGCAGATAACAGTGGTCACGGCGGACCCTCGGTCAACTGAATGATCTCACCGCAATCCTCGGCACAGCACACCACTTCAAACGATCACTCTTATCTTTGGTAATTCCAAACAGCTACAAGATGGCTGCTAGCAGTCTTAGATGTAACTTGGAACTTTCTAAACATGGATTAGGCCACGCCCCGACATGTTTCGACTTCCTGTCTTATTCATGGGTCTATATATCAAAATTACCTGATGTATATTAAGTGCATGTAAATATAAATAGAGCATGTGTATGTGTGTGTGTGTGTATATATATATATATATATATATATATATATATATATATATATATATATATATATATATAGTTAGAGAGAAGGGGGATTAAAAAATTGGGACTTTATATGAGGCAATGAGGGGTAACTTCATGTGTCTCCATCCCTGACATATTGAATTGAGGGGGGAATTTGTGGGACTTTGTATGAAGCACACTGCTGAATGACAATAAAATTGCATTGATGTTTATTAATTCCTGGTACATAGTAAAAGTAATGGGGTGTTGCCTGCAATAACACTAACATTGAGTGACAGGCAAACAATATATACAAGTACACATGTATTCCAGCGCAGTTGGAATGATAGACAATAATACATAACTATAGATAACCTTAAACATTGTAAGCGGTTGAATCTTAGACACCATTTGGCATGGGAGTGGCATGTAGCAGTCATTGAATGAAACGCGTAGACTATCTGAAATCTGGTATTATATATTGCTTATCTTTACACATAACGTTTTTTTGTCTATGTGTGACGTGTTGTGAGACACAAAGGTTTTTTGCACTGGTACATTCCCTTGATGTTGAAAAAAGTCAGGGAAGCACTAACAGTCGATCCTGATGTTTTTATTTTGCTAGGAGCTATTTGAGCCTTGATATTTTTAGCTCTTCTATAAGTAACTAAAGATCGATCTGTAAGTGTGTATTTGAGGTGGGGGTTTTCACTCAATATCGACCAGTGTTTTGATAAGATCCTTTCCATTTTTCTGAATTGGCTATGGAACTGTGTAACAAAACAAACCAGTTGTGTGTTGTCCTCTGTTCTTATAATTCTGTCACTCCTGACATCTGTATTGAGATAGTGTTGGAAGACTCCTTCCACAATCTCATCTGGGTAGCCCTTATCTTTAAATTTCATCTTTAGTGGCCATGAATGGTGTAATCCTGTATCCGAGTACAGTTATTTCTTGATCCAACGTGGGTGATGACAACTCCCATAGTGCAAGAAGGAGTTGCTCGAGGTAGGTTTTGTGCACAAATAATGTTGTTATCATGAAACAATTCCAAATCCCAAAAAGTAAGTTTTTATCATGTTAGTGTGGTAAAGGACAAGCCCATGATGGCATTGGTATTGCAATCTTGCAGAAATCCTGGAATTAGGGTGTCAGACCTGTCCCAAATGATAACTACATCATCGATGTAGCGACCGTAAAATACCAATTGGGAGGCGTAGAGATTGTTCTGCCAGATGTGGAGATGTTCCCAATAGCCCATGGTGAGGTTTGCGTAGCTGGGGGCAAAATGAGCCCCCATAGCTGTGGCCGGGTTTGAATATAAAACTCGCCGTTGGTTTCAAAATAATTGCGTGTCAGACAATATTCTAACATATTCAAGAGAACATGTACCCGTCAGGCATTGAGTAGAGGATCCTCATTAAGGTAGTACTGTGTAGCCATTGTGAGGAATGTCGGTATAGAGGGAAACTACATCTAATGAAAGCCAATGGTATGACAGTTCCCACCAATATTATTGTATCATATTGAGTAGTTGTATACTGTCTTTAACCTCTTAAGGACCGGACCAATATGCTGCCTAAAGACCCAAGGTGTTTTTACAGTTCGGGACTGCGTCGCTTTAACAGACAATCGCGCGGTCGTGCGACGTGGCTCCCAAACAAAATTGGCGTCCTTTTTTCCCCACAAATAGAGCTTTCTTTTGGTGGTATTTGATCACCTCTGCGGTTTTTATTTTTTGCGCTATAAACCAAAATAGAGCGACAATTTTGAAAAAAATATAATATTTTTGCTATAATAAATATCCCCCAAAAACATATATAAAATTATTTTTTTCCTCAGTTTAGGCCGATACGTATTCTTCTACCTATTTTTGGTAAAAAAAATCGCAATAAGCGTTTATCGATTGCTTTGCGCAAAATTTATAGCGTTTACAAAATAGGGGATAGTTTTATTGCATTTTTATGAATTTTTTTTTTTTTACTACTAATGGCGGCGATCAGTGATTTTTTTCGTGACTGCGACATTATGGCGGACACTTCGGACAATTTTGACACATTTTTGGGACCATTGTAATTTTCACAGCAAAAAATGCATTTAAATTGCATTCTTTATTGTGAAAATGACAGTTGCAGTTTCGGAGTTAACCACAGGTGGCGCTGTAGGATTTAGTGTACACTTAGTGTGTGTTTACAACTGTAGGGGGGTGTGGCTGTAGGAATGACATCATCGATCGAGTCTCCCCTATAAAGGGGATCACTCGATCGATGCAGCGCCATAGTGAAGCACGGGGAAGCCGTGTTTACATACGGCTCTCCCCGTTCTTCAGCTCCGGGGAGCGATCGCGACGGAGCGGCTATAAACAAATAGCCGCGCCGTCGTCCCGGATCGCTCCCCGAGGGAACCCGACCGCCGCATGTAGCGGGGGGGTCCCGATCGGACCCCCGACCCACGTCTAGGCAGGCACGTACAGGTACGTTGATGTGCCTGTCCGTGCCATTCAGCCGACGTATATCTACATGCGGCGGTCGGGAAGTGGTTAATATGTGAAGGGAGATTATTAACTATGGGCTGTATAAAGTGATCGATGTAGAGGGAGAAATAGCTTGTGACACTTTCTATGGCGGATTAGCTAGGAGATGATAGAAGTACGGCCTTTTATAAAAAATCCTGTTTGAGAAATGCTACCTCTGATTTAGTAATAAGTCCCTCAGTTTGAGGTCATAGGCTTCCTTTGAAAATGTGGGTAGAGGATCACTGGTGAGTTTACGGTAGGTGGTACTGTCGGAAAGGAGCCTAGAACTTTCCAACTGGTAATCTAGAAGATTTTGTACTACTATACCTCCCCCTTTATCAGCTGATCTAATAATAAGTTGTCTGTTATCTGTGAGCTGTTTGAGGGTGATAGTTTCAGCTATCGAGAGATTTGATGATGACCTGGTGTGTATAGGGGTTTGTTGACAGATTTGTAGGATTTCTGCGTAGACTACCTGGTAGAAGCTTTGGCAAAAGTGGGGTAAAATATAGATTTAGGTAGCAATTTTGTCTGCTGGATGGGTGGAGATATAGACAGGTGTTGGGTGAGTAGTTTGACGTAATCGTCTGAATTCTCAGTGTATAAATGGTCCAAATGGTCAAGAGCCATTGTTTCTGGGACACTACAATCCTGAAAGTTGTCTATTGGAGGGCTTATGTCCAAAGGGCTAGCGACTGGGTCCTGCTCAGCACTAAAATTCTTGTGAGCCTTAATGTTGAAATAACGTTTCACAGGGATGTTCTTAATGAATCTGTTAAGGTCTAAAAACAGGGTAAATGGATTTGGAGGTGCTGTTGGGGCAAAGGTAAGACCTTGAGCAAGGATTTACTCCTCTGACTTAGACAAGATGTAATCAGATAGAATGAAAATCGTTATAGTTTGCAGAGTTTCCCCCTCCTTTCTGTGTCTGCGTAAAAAAGAAGAGGAAGAGGTTGAGGGTATTGGTTCATCCACTTGTGTTCCTATCACAGCACCAGCAGATGATGGTGCTTGATCTGATTCTGTGACTGAAGTGCTTGAATGAGCACTGGGGCCATTGTGTATCTCCAAAGAATTTGGAGGTATCTCGAATGAGGTGGACTGACTGGAATCAGGTTTAGAGAACAAGGGACAGAGTATAGTTGTTTCACTGCAGGGTACAGTGTAAGAAGATGAGGTGGAAATCACTGCTGGTGGTTGTCTAGAGGGTTTTGTGGTTGTAGTCTTATTAGTTGGTAAAGCTAAAGGTTTGGTTAGGGGTGGATCATTTGTTATGGAGCAAAAGGACAGTGTTATTGCTATCCTTTGACGTAATAGAATGTGGTTTGGGTCTTGAAGATTGAGTGAATGTGACGTCCCTGCTTTTTCATAGGTGGATTTGATCATTTAAAGGGGGGTCTTATGGGGGGCCTGGGTACACACTCCATAAGGGGCATAGGACATCAGGCCTAGAAAGACCACAATCGTCGTCATCATGGATCATAGAATGTTTATAAGTAATTCTATTTTTTTTCCAACAAAAAACGTTATTAGTATTGTGATCGTCAAAGTCTCTTTGGATTTTGTGTAGTTTAATTTCGATAAGAGAATCTTCATGGAACTTGGTATTTAGTTTAAGCTTTCTTAGCCATGAGATGGGTAATGATGTCATATGTGATTGGAGGGAATGTGTAAGATCAGTTATTTTCGATAGGAAAAGTGTATATTGAATGTCCCTCTGTTTGGCAATAATGTCCATTAATTTTTGGGTGCAAAACTCAGAGATACTAGCCCACTCATGAGCTAGGTCTGCACCCAAAAAGGAACATGTGTAAAAATAAACCCAGCAGCTGCTCAAATTTTGTGCTTCAAAAACAGTAACATACAAGACAATGGGTAAATTAAGCGCCCTCTGGGTGGATGTGCAGTAAAACAAGACTATATAAGAGGGGGATCGTTTGGAAATGTTCAAAAAAGGGCAGTAATTAAGATGCTAGTGTCATAGAAGGCTGCCAACTTGCAGATAAAAGGTAATCTGAAACATAAACAAAAGGACAAGAGCGGAGCCTTCTAAGCGTAGCAGTTAAACTGTTTAATAGAAAATTATGTCTAAAAAAGCACTCACAAACGAGCGGTAAATATAGGCATATCGTCTGCGCTGTCCCGAGGAACACCTGGTGCCTGATGTTGGTGGCAGGGGTGTCCGTGTATCCTCCCTTGTTCCGGTAACGGTGGTGGAACCCAGCGCTCTCGGCAAATGGGCCATCATCAAATCTCTCGATAGCTGAAACTACCGCCCTCAAATAGCTCACCGATAACAGACAACTTATTATTAGATCAGATGATAAAGTGGGAGGTATAGTAATACAAAATCTTCTTGATTACCAGTTGGAACATTCTAGGCTCCTTTCTGACAGTACCACCTACTGTAAACTCACCAGTGATCCACTACCCAAGTTTTCAAAAGAAGCCAATGACCTCATTAATAGAGCCAAAACCTGAGGAACTTATTACTAAAACAGAGGTAGCATTTCTCAAACATGATTTTTATAAAAGGCTGTACTTCTATGCTCTCCCCAAAGTCCACAAGGACCTAGCTAATCTGCCAGGGAGACCTATTGTTGCGGCCATGGAAAGTGTCACAAGCTATTTCTCCATCTACATCGATCACTTTCTACAGCCCATAGTTAATAATCTCCCTTCACATATTAAAGACAGTATACAACTACTCAATATGCTACAACAATATCAGTGGGAACCATCATACCGTTGGCTTTCGTTAGACGTAGTTACCCTCTATACCTCCATTCCTCACAACGTAGGCTTACAGGCTACACAGTACTACCTTAATGAGGATTCTCTACTCAATGCCCGGCAGGTACATTTTCTCTTGGATATGTCAGAATATTGTCTGACACACAATTATTTTGAAACTAATGGTGAGTTTTATATTCAAACCCGGGGCACAGCTATGGGGGCTCATTTTGCCCCCAGCTACGCAAACCTCACCATGGGCTATTGGGAACATCTCCACATCTGGCAGAACAATCCCTACGCCTCCCACTTGGTATTTTATGGTCGCTACATCGATGATGTAGTTATCATTTGGGATGGACCTGACACCCTAATTCCAGGATTTCTGTAATATTGCAATACCAATGCCATGGGCCTGTCCTTTACCGCAGTAACAGATGATAACAAACTTGCTTTTTTGGATTTGGAATTGTTTCAGGACGACAACATTATTTGTGCTCAAAATTATACAAAACTTACCTCAGGCAACTCCTTCTTGCACTATGGCAGTTGTCATCACCCACGTTGGGTGAATAACATCCCAAAGAGTCAGTTTTGCAGATTAAGGCATAACTGTACTCAGATACAGGATTACATCATTCATAGCCAGACATTAAAGATGAAATTTAAAAATAAGGGCTACCCAGATGAGATTGTGGAAGGAGCCTTCCAACACTATCTCAATACAGATGTCAGGAGTGACAGAATTATGAAAACAGAGGTCAACACGCAACCGGTACCTTTCGTTACACAGTTCCATAGCCAATTCAGAAAAATTAAAAAGATCTTGTCAAAGTTAAGACCCCCACCTCAAATGCACACTTACAGATCGGTCTTTAGTTATATAGAAAAGCTAAAAAAAAATTAAGGCCCAAATAGCTCCTAGCAAAATAAAAACATCGGGATTGACTGTTAGTGGTTCCCTGACTTTTTTCAACATCAAGGTAATGTACCAGTGCAAAAAAACTTTGGGCCAGATTCTCAGAGCAAGTACGCCGGCGTATCTACTGATACACCGGCGTACTTTCAAATTTGCCGCGTCGTATCTTTAGTTTGAATCCTCAAACCAAGATACGACGGCTTCTGGCTTCGATCCGACAGGCGTACGGCTTCGTACGCCTTCGGATCAAAGGTGCAATACTTCGGCGCCCGCTGGGTGGAGCTTGCGTCGTTTTCCGCGTCGGGGTATGCTAAATAGCTTTTTCCGTCGATCCACGAAGGTACGAGCGGCCGTCGCATTCTCTTACGTCGTCGCTAGTCGGCTTTTCCCGGCATATAGTTAAAGCTGCTATTTTGTGGCGTATAGATAGACTTGCCATGTTAAGGTATGGCCGTCGTTCCTGCGTCGAATTTTAAATTTTTCTTTTTGCGTAAGTCGTCTGTGAATAGGAAAGGACATAACTCACGTCTAAGTTCAAAAAATGACGTCAGTGCGACGTCATTTCGCGCAAAGCACGGCGGGAAATTTCAAAACGGAGCATGCGCAGTTCAATCGGCATGGGGACGCGCTTCATTTAAATGAACCACGCCCCCTACCCGCCCAATTTGAAATACGCGCCGAGAGATTTTATGTGAATCTGGCCCTAAGTGTCTCATGTGCAGACACGTCACACATAGACAAAAAAACGTTATGTGTAAACAGTGCCGATCCTGACCTCCCTGGGGTCCTAAGCAAAATGACATGTCGCATTTCACATTAAGCAAGGGGGGGGGAGTGCTGCCAAAAATGACATGTCACATTAAAGTTGAGAAGCGGGGGAGGGGGTGTTCTGCTGTCGGAAATGACATCTTACATTAAAGTGAGAAACGGGGGGTGCTGACTTCTTACCTCTTCTCCCATGCAGCCAGCGAGTTGAGAAGCAGGGTGAGGGGCCGAAAATGACATCTCACCAGGTGGACCTCTAGTAATTTGGGGGGCCCTCCGTAGCTATGCGGGGCCCTAAGCGGTTTGCATAGTGAGCCTATAGGACGGATCGGCCCTGTGTGTAAAGATAAGCAATATACCATACCAGATTTCTTTACATGCTCTACTGAGTATGTTGTATATTGCCTAATGTGCCCATGCGGCCTACTTTATGAAGGCTGCACTATTCGAACTCTCCGCAAAAGGTTTGGGGAACATCGTAGCTCTGTAGAAAAAGGTTTGGATAAATATAGTGTTGCAAGGCCATTTCCAAACATCTCCCCAAAGCAAAACACTAAAAGAGGTTGTGCGAAAGGGGAAATTGGATCTACACCCTAGATAGCCTATCGTCTGGGGGCCTGAATAAGGGCATTGAAATAAATATCTTATTATAATTGCCTCACCATCACTACCATTGTCTTCATACCTATAGTCATAGCCCTTCTTTTTGCGTTAATACAAAGTCATATACGCACAATATATATCCACAAGTATGTGAAAAAACTATGCTTTCTTATTTTAATATAGCCTTTCGAGCACACAACATACACATATTGCACATATTCTAATTTTTGGTATTAATCTTTTGGCATTCTCATGCTGAGTGTCCTCCTTTTTATATAATTTTTAATTCGTTTTTATATATATGTATATATATACTGTATATAAATAAGTATATATATATATATATATATATATATATATATATATATATATATATATATATATATAGTTAGAAGATTATATTAAACATATATATATACACATGCTCTATTTATATTTATATGCACTTAATATACATCAGGTAATTTTGATATATACTTGTCTAATTACTGTCCTTTTAAATTCTCTTATAGATATATTTATAGACTTCTCAACACTTTGCTTGTTGTAATCTTTATTGATTTCAAAATTTAATATATAATCTACCCCATTTTTTGTACTAACACTCCAGTAATGAATTTTATCTAGTAATTTTATTAAGTTATTTCCACTGAGCCAATTCTGTTAGTGTTAGAGCAGTGGTCATCAACCCTGTCCTGCAGGGCCCACTAACAGGCCAGGTTTGCAAGATAACTGAAATACATCACAGCTGATATCATTTGCTCCTCAGTGATTGCAGTATTCTAGACTGCATCTCCCCAAGTTAATACATAAAACCTGGCCTGTTAGTGGGCCCTACAGGACAGGGTTGATGACCACTGTGTTAGAGCATTCCTGTATGGCCTATTGAATCACAAGGTACCATGGTCTCCATACGTTTCCATGGTTACCTATTCAGCCAGTCAGGTAGCATCAAGTTCAGTATAATAACCCTCTTCAAAGATGGCCCTAGCAGAGCCTGAGGAAGAATCACACATGCTTCGAATGCACACACCTCCCCGCTGACCCTGTACCCGGAAGTGACGACATCGCTGCTGTGCTTCGGTGTTCACCATCGTCCATCCCGATTTGCCGAGAGCGCTGGGTTCCACCACCGTTACTGGAACAAGGGAGGATACACGGACAACCCTGCCACCAACATCAGGCACCAGGCCATTCCCCGGGACAGCACAGATGATGACATTACTAGATATGCTTTATATTTACTGCTCTTTTGTGAGTGTTTTTTTTTAAACATAATTTTCTATTAAACAGTTTAACTGCTATACTTAGAAGGTGCCACTCTTGTCCTTTTGTTTAAATAAATTGTACTACACTATGCTACACTATGCCTGCTTGGCGTTTTCTTTCTCCGCTCCCCTGTGAAGAGATGCCACTGATCGGCTCTCCTCGCCTCACACTCTGTCAGGGACACGGCGCGACTTTGATCGCTGCGCGTCCCCTTCAGGCATGTTTCATCGTTGGTAGTATCTCACAAAAATGTATGCATTTTTTTGCAAGGGATGTTCAAAATCTGATTTGTATGTTAGTGCAGACTTCTGGAAAAATCAGTAAGCCAATCACTCAAGCAGGAAATTACATTATTCAGGGGGCAGATGATGTACAGGCATTCTGTACATCATCTGTGTACAGAATGCCTCCAGGTAGCCATATTGCATTGCATTTTTCTGAAAATTACAGCGCTGCAGATTGAAAAGGAAAGGTAATTTTTAATAATATTTAATTATAATATTACTTGAGTCACAATTGTATATGCTATATTATTATCATTTTTTTCCCCACGAAAGTGGAGTTACCCTTTAGGCTGCATATACACAAAATAATAATAGAAATGGCTTTGGCAGTCAATTTGTTAAATGTGGAATGCAGTGCTTTTGGATATTACTAGTATATGTAAAATTACATTTCTAAAAGCATGCACTTTGTAAATTTCATGAAATCATGCAATTAACAGACAAAGAGGACTAATTGTATCCAAATTGTTTCCATAAGCCTATCCATGGTAATTTATAGGGGATCAGGGCAATAATTAAAATCTCCTTTGATTTGAATACAATTTACATACAAAATATGCTTATTTTACCTTAATTTCCTTTAACTGACTTGTGATGCCTTGATCTTCTGAACTGAGATCATCAGTCAGTACTGAAGAGGACTTGTCAGAGGTTAAAGAAAAGGCCTCCATTTCTGCCAGCTGGACCTAAGCAAAATAATTATTAGTGATACGGATTTGTGAGTTAACTCATTGAAACATTGTACTTGTGTTCTGCTTAGCATACAATATCTGATTAAGCTTATGAGAGCTTAGTTAAAATCACTTCTGACTGTTATATCTATAGAAAAGCAGGTATTTTATTCTAATCCAATATGCTAATCATGCAGTGCACAAAGTCAATACAATTCATAAGCAATACATGAAAGCCAACGGTTTTGTTTGTAGATAAACCCACTGTGATACCCACAGGACAATTAATCTCCAGAAGAGAACAGTGGCTTAGCACAGCTAGTAACTAAGAGCAGAATCAATACACATTGCAGCTATGTTAATTGGCAATTACACCAAAACTGTACACAATGCTGTTGTGTGTTTTTTTTTTAATATACATCACTTATCAAACAGTGGTAATATACTACAAGATGACAAAGCTAAATGTGAATAATTACAATTGTAATATCACCTTGCAACAGTCTGAGTATTAGGCAAAGCTGGCAATTATTAAAAAAGCTTGGCTTTAATTCTTGTTGCGCGGAGGCTAAAGTGGCAGACATGTCAGGCTAGAGCTGTGAGGAGAGATAACTGCGATATAGAGACAGCCCGTCGGAACCAAAAAGTCACAATTCATGATACCACAAGCCTGAGAGGTGAGGGGGAGATTTTAAAAGCAAAATGGTGTTTGGAGGTGCCCGCAATAAGCAAAAACAGAACCCTAGCGGCAGCGGTCAGCAGGCAAGAGGTACCACAAAAAAAGCACCAGTCTCCTCAGTAACATTCTCCTCAGAGAAGAAGAATAAGGCTAAGCTGTCACAACCTGTTATCTACCCAGAGGATACTGACTCTGATACTGAGGTAACCATGTCTCAAACTTCTACACAGGAACCTTTAGTTCCCACAAGCATTTTAAAACAATTTGAGAAGATGCTTCACAAAGCACTAAAACAAACCTCAGAGCAGATTACAAGCAACCTCACAAAGGAAATAAGAGGCATTAGAACTGAAAGTGGAGGAAATTGAGAATTATACCAAAGAATACCTGACTGAAATAGATTCCCTAAAGGAAGAAAATGTCACACTTCAAAACAGATTAGATGATTTTGAGAATCGCGCCAGAAGGTCTAACCTGCGATTCAGAGGAATCCCTGAGTCAGTCATAGATCTACAAGCAACAATTATGACTTTATGTCAGGAATTAAAACCAGGAATACCAATAGAAAGGCTGGAGATGGACAGAGTTCATAGGGCTCTCATGCCCAAAAAAGCAGATGGACCACCAAGAGACATCATAGCTAAATTCTATTTCTACAAAACTAAAGAGCAACTCTTAGATGCAGCAAGAGAAAAGAACAATTTAATTTTCCAGCTGTTTGCAGACCTCTCCCAATTGACAATAACTAAAAGAAGGGCAATGAAACCCCAATTAATGGAGCTTCAAAGCCACAACATTAAATACCAATGGGGATTCCCATTCTCCCTGCGATTCACACATCAAGGAACCAGATTCTCATGCAGAACACCAGAAGAACTTCAGCAAGCACTTCTAGACCTCAAGCTGACTGAAGAGACCCCTGCAAACATTACCTCACGCAGAAGAACAGCCTCAGCTTCCTCCCTCAGAAACTCTTCCCAATCTGAGCACATAAATGGCAATTCTCATTCCCACAAAAGAGGTCGATTCGCATCTTCACCCAAAGGCCAAGAAGATACTATGGACTGACTGGCCACTCTTAAAACATTCACCCCACAATTTCTGCTTAGGCAGCACCCTCTGGGAAATAAGTACCACAGTTGAAATACTGCCTTTTTTTTCTTACTAAAAGGCCTAACTTTTTTTATTTTTTGGCTTCCTGGTGACTGACCCACACATGGAATTCAGTAGATTTTTTTTCTCTTTTCATTAGATCTTTTTTTAGATTTTTCATCTTAAATTATTACTACTTCATGGTTATAGTTGGTCTTGAAGGAAAAATGTAATAATTTAACAATGTAACATGTTACATTTTTCCCCATAATGTTATGGACAGTACTGCAGCAAGTTAATGTTATAGTTAAGAATACTGTTTAAACTTTGTAATTTCCCCCTAAGGAAATCCCTTTAGTTACTATGGATACCTACTTTAGGTACACCCACATGAAATTATTAGTTTGTCAATAGGGTTGTGAACTGTTCTACCATTATTTAAATATTGTGATTTACAGTATTTTTATGCACAATATTGTGATATCTTAGGCACCATGGACTAGATTCCACTTGAGATATGGTCCCATACATGGTAATAGTATTTCCTAAAAGCTAGTATTCTAGAGACAGTATCTAGAAATTTTTGCATTTTTTCCCTCCCTTTTTCTGAAAGTTTTATTACATATATTCATGAATATAATAGATTTAGTTAGGGCGATCAACTATTCATCCTTGTGATGTATACCCTTTATTACTTAGGTGGCTCTCCAGCGCACAGAAAACCCATGCGCCTCACCTTGCTTTCCTCGGTTCCCCGCAATAATATGTGGGGGTTCAACGAGAGCACCCTGTCCCCTGATGGGGGGTTTTACCCCTCAGCATGGGCAAATCTCAAATACTTGTATTCTCTTATTGTTTTCAGATGTCTTATAATTTTTCCTGTTTTTTATTTCTTTTCTGAGTTTGCTAGCTCTGGATCCCCTTACCCTCTATTTTTTCTTCCGTCCGCGGGGGTTGGGCCGAGAAGTCGCCACGTCAGCACAACCGGTAAGAGTAGCTTGTTGATTTGGTTACCATGGCTCCGTTAAATATTTTATCCTTAAATGTGCAAGGTCTTAACCACTTAAGCCCCAGACCAATATGCAGCTAAAGAACCAAAGGTGTTTTTACAATTTGGCACTGCGCTGCTTTAACTGGTAATTGCGCGGTCATGCAATGTTGTACCGAAACAAAATTTGCGTCCTTTTTTTCCCACAAATAGAGCTTTCTTTTGATTGTATTTGATTTCCTCTGCGATTTTTATTTTTTGCGATATAAACGGAAAAACACCTTACATTTTGAAAAAATTTGATTTTCTTATAACAAAAAGTAAAAAATATAGAATAAACAAAATTTTAGTCAAACATTTAGGCAAAAATGTATTCAGCCACATGTCTTTAGTAAAAAAAAAATACAATAAGCGTATATTTATTGGTTTTCGCAAAAGTTATAGCGTCTACAAACTAAAGTACATTTTCTGGAATTTACACAGCTTTTAACTAGGGCGGTGATCAAGGGGTAAAACCTTTATTAGGGGGGGGGAGGGAGCTACCCTGGACCTAAAGGACCTAAAGGGGCCTAAAGCTAACTGCCCTAACACTTTTTTCTGTCACAAATGACACTAAATGCAGTGATCAGAAAATAAATGATCACTGCAATCAGTGACACTGTAACAAGGGGCTGGGGGGGGGTGATCGGGGGGTGACTGGGGGGGGGTTGTGTGCCTATGTGTGACTGTGCCAGTGTACTGTTAAGTGCAACTCACAGTTCTGATGTCTTCTCTCTCCTCAGCGTCGGTCGAAAAGACCGCCACGAGGAGAGATGACATCACTTGCCCCTGCCTGTGTTTACACTAACACAGGCAGGGCGGGCAGAGGCGGCAGATGATTCGCTGGGAGCGATCGCGAGGGGGTGTCTAGAACGAATAGCCGCCCCCTCATCCCGGATCGCTCCCAGACGATTACCGACCGCCGCATGTACCGGGGGGGTCCCGATCGGACCCCCGATGTCTAGGCAGGGACGTACCGGCACGTTCATCTGCCTGTACATGCCATTCTGCCGATGTATATTTACATGCGGCGGTCGTTAAGTGGTTAATGTGCCCCAGAAAAGCCTTCAGATCATTTCAGGCCAAGAAGGCACACATTGTATGTTTACAAGAGACGCATTTTACCCCAAATTCAACTCCTAAATTTTTCAATGTCTCCTATCCACAGGTATACACAGCTTCGACTTCTACTAAAAAGAGGGGCATTCTAATAGCATTTCATTGTGCAATACCATTCTCACTACATTCTGAAATAAAAGACCCAGATGGCAGATACCTAATATTAACAGGTTATGTTATGGACACGGCTGTTACTATGGTCTCTTATTATGCTCCTAATCACAACCCTGTCCCTTTTTTGTCACATCTTTTTCAAACCATAGATACCCACAAGATAGGAGCTCCCATTGTGTGATTGTGTGGTGATTCCAATCAGGTCCTCATCCCATTTCTGGACAAAACCCTGTATACCCCACCAAGATATGAAAATAAAAGGACTCTCTCTAATCTTATATCTAAGTATAAATTGGTTGATTCTTGGAGAGAATCTAATCCTACAAAGAGAAATTACACCTATTATTCTAATCCACACCAATCATCGAGTCGCATCGATCACATTTTCTTAACAATAGGCATGGTACCGGAAATTCTTAATTCTAATATTATACTGATCCCGTGGTCTGATCACAATGCTGTATACACCACCATTGCCTCAACAATACCTAAGAAACATGACCCAACATGGTACCTCCCAGACATAATACTTAAACATCCCACATATTGCCTAACAAATGAACAGGCCCTATAAGAGTATTTAACCCATAATATGAGCCCCGACATTTCCACACTCACAATTTGGGAAGCACACAAACCAGTTTTAAGAAGTACATTCCAACAGCAAATGGGGATACTTAAAAAAGAACGTAAAAATCTTGCTATGAAATTAGAAAATTAATTTAACGCATCATTTATAGCCTTCCAAAATGACCCTAACCCCGCCGCAAAAAAAAGCACGTTTAGAATGTGACTTGTTCCTAACTGATTCAGCCGAAAAATCACTGCATAAAACCAAACACGCATTCTACATGAAATCTAACAAATTCGGAACACTTCTGGCTAGAACACTGAAGTCCATCAACAAATCATTTAAACCCATTAAACTTAAAGGAACACTAAAGGCAGAATTTTTTTTTTTTTTTAAATAACAAACATGTTATACTTACCTCCGCTGTGCAGTTCGTTTTGCACGGAGTGGCCCCGAATCCTGTCTTCTGGGGTCCCTCGGCGGCTGTCTCGGCTCCTCCTTGCAAAAGCTTTCCACGTTCATGCGAGCTCCCTCGCATGGTGGAAAGCTTTTGCGAGTGCGCTCCCGTGATACAGCGGCGGGCATAGCCGCCGACTGTATCACTCGGCCCAGCCCCCCCGGCGCGCCGCATCATTCGATGTGATTGACAGCAGCGCCAGCCAATGGCTGCGCTGCTATCAATCCGCCCAGCCTAGCCAACCAACGGCCAGGCTGGGAACCGAACAAGATGACAAGCACGCGCCCGGGACTTTCGAACGGTGAGGTAAGTAAAACGGGGGCTGGGGGGGGGGGGCGGTGCTGTCAGATGTTTTTTTACCTTAATGCATAGGATGCATTAAGGTAAAAAAACTTTTACCTTTACAACCCCCTTTACAAAGGATTTTTTTTTAGCTAAATAGCTTCCTTTACCTTACTGCAGTCCTGGTTTCATGTCCTCATTGTTCATTTTTGCTTTGATGTTGCTGTAATTCCTCTCTGTTCTGGACACTTCCTGGTTGTCTGTTTCCTGATCACCACAGTACTGGGAGATTTCTCACTGTGGTGACTAATCAAGGAGGTGTGATAACTGTGTGTCAGCACCAATCCAGTTTCGTTTTACAAAGCATCACTGCCCTCTATTGGCTATTTGTCTCTGTACATCAGAGAACCAGGAAACAACAGCATAAACAAAACTAAACTGTAGGTACATTATATGATTGTTTTTTATCTATTTTTAATCATTTTTAAAGGGAATCAGTTAACTATTATGTCTCTATACCCTATAAACAGTCATTTCAGCTAAAACATTTTTTTCCTTTAGTGACCCTTTAAATTGGCAAATAATACATCCACTAGTAATCCACTTAAAATAGTGCAGACATTCAGCTCTCATTTAAAAGCACTTTATACTGAATCAAATACCTTTAATACTGCTGCTGCAGACTCTTTTTTCTCACATATCAACCTTCCACAGATGAATGAATCTCAAAAAATGATATTAGAAAAACCCATTACAAAAGAAGAAGTAGCAGCAGCCATTAAAGAGCTTAAAACAAATAAGAGACCAGGCCCAGACGGATACTCGGCCCTTTTTTACCGGACTTTTAAGGACATAATCTACCCCTTACTAGCAGAAGCATTTAATGACTTACTGGAAAATAAATCCTTTAGGCAAGAAACATTGATGGCTATCATATGCATGATTCCAAAACTGCATACAGATGATACTCTTAGTACAAATTACCGCCCTATTTCCATGTTAAACATGGCTATCAAACTATTAGCAAAAATGTTAGCAAGCCGCCTCAATAAAATCATTGGTACTCTCGTTCACCGGGACCAAGTTGGCTTTATACCCTCTCGCCAGGCAGGGGACAATGTACGCAGAGCGGTCCTTTTAGTGCATATTGCTAAAACACGTCGTATCCCCTCATGTCTTCTCTCATTGGACATCAAAAAAGCCTTTGATTCTATTTCTTGGCCTTATTTGACATACACTTTATGAGCGCATCGAGGCCTTTGGGTAATGACTGCGCTCCCAATAAGCATTTTTATAAATAAATAAATAAAAATGGGGTTTTGGCCCCAACTTCACAAATTGGATAATGGCTTTATACAATAAACCAAAAGCATATGTCAAATATGCAGGATATAAGTCTGACCCATTTAATATTGATAGAGGGACTAGGCAAGGATGCCCACTCTCTACATTATTATTTGCCCTCCTAATTGAACCGATTGCGCAAACAATTAGATCTGACCCCAAAATTACTGGAATTGAAATAGGAGGACACCAACACAAGATATGTCTATTTGCAGATGATATCCTCCTATTTCTTTCATCCCCTCAAGTATCAGGTCCTAATCTCATCCCAATCCTCAATAACGTTGCGACACTTTCTGAACTATACATTAATCCTAAAAAATGCATAGCATTAAATATATCTCTTACTAGTATGGAACTGAGTTCTTCTAAAATAGGTTTACCCTTTACATGGACTGATAGCTCTATCCTTTACTTAGGGATACATCTAACACCATCGTGGACAGAACTTTTCTTACACAACTATCCTCTAATTCTAAAACAAGTATCGAATCTAATGAATTCATGGTCTCAACTCCCACTATCATGGTTTGGAAGAATCAATGCAGTCAAAATGACGATACTGCCTAAGCTACTATATTTATTCAGAGTATTACCTATCCCAATTCCAGCATATTATTTAAGAATATTACAAAGAAAAGTATCGTCATTTATCTGGGGCACTTCTTAACCGAGAATAAAGTTACATACTCTATATCTCCCTAAATTAAATCTTGGATGTCCTAATTTTGCATACTATTATAGGGCGGCACACATAGCAACTCTCATCAAATACCATGCTCAAAATGAAACCCCACTATGGGTGTCAATAGAAGCAACTGAATGTGACCCGATCCCAATTTCCAACTTACATTGGACTTCCCCAAAAGACCGTAAAGTGCTACAAAACCCCATTATTAAGCATTTTCTTTCCCTTTGGGATAGATTCAAAATTAGAAACCAATTCCAATCTCTCCATAATCCTTTATGGTCATTTAACAAAAACCCTGCCTTTTATCCTGCATGGGTCTCCCCTAGATCCTTTAAAGAATGGGCTTCACAGGATGTCCTATATTTGTACAAATTTGTAAATGCATCCTCATTTATTCCATTCCCAACCCTAAGAGAAACATACGGCCTACCACAATCAGAGTTATTTAGATATCTTCAAATAAAAAACTTTTACACACCCTTACTGGATACCGAAATATCTTTCACTCATTTGACTAGTTTTGAACAGTTTTGTAAGAAAGACCCCCATGCGAGAGGCATAATATCTACCTTATATTCTTATGCATTAGTCCAATCTGGAATAGATAAACCACCTTATGTCCAGAAATGGGAGGAGGATCTAGGGCGGGAACTAGACAACTCAGATTGGAATCAGATATGGAATACCACAAAAACAGCTTCACCCAACATACAGGCGGTAGAGGCAAACTATAAAGTATTAACAAGATGGTACTTGGTACCTGCTAGGATAGCTAAATACGCGAAGAATTACTCGGCACAATGTTTTAGGGGTTGTTCTGACATAGGTACACATTTCAATATTTGGTGGTCATGTCCGAAAGCTCAGATATTTTGGATAGGGATATTCAAGATTGCATCAATACTAAGTGGAAAGAATATTCCTTTAGATCCTGCCACGGCACTTCTCAACTTGAAACCAGAAGGTATTTCGCATTCTCAATTTAAATTGCTATTGCAGCTTTTCACAGCAGCTAAACAGACTTTGGCAAAAGCATGGAGATCCTCAAAGTGAGGGGTAAATGAAGTGGTGACTAAAATGAACAACACTATGACCCATGCCAAGATGCTAGCTATAGATATGGACATGATCCCTCAGTTTGAGAAAATGTGGAAACCCTGGATCGCATATGCTATGCCATCATCTTTTGATAATACGGTACTCTTGCCATGGTGACTAGAACAATAAGAACAAATACATCTCTCTGTGCCTGTAGGTAAGCATGTTTTTGCTGATTTTTTGTTGAACACTCGGACCATTTGCTACTGTCTTTTTTACCTTTTTTCAAATGTTTTACATCAATAATGTTATATTTATCCAATATTGTGTCCATATGGTGTAAATATGTTATTCTATATGGTTAATATATGTATGTTTCTTATTTAGTTATAAATTTAAAAAATGGATGTCGTTTTCCCCTGAGGAAGCGGAACCCGCGAAACATGTAGGGATATACGATCATCTTGTTCTCTCAAGCTAACTAAAATCCCACTTGATGATGACCATTTGGTATCCATGAAATCAATTGAATCATAGATTTTAATATATATATATATATTTTGTATTTTTGTATATTCCTATGTATTGAATAAAATTATTTTGTAAATTTTTACATAAGACATTGTTCTTTCTCATCACTCCCACCTACATATATGCACCGCAATTTATCCCCTTTACTTGGGATTAGGTGCCTTACTTGGGTGATTCTATAAGTGTCGGATTACAAAAAATCACATCTCTCTCTAGTTGTGGTGGAGGCTCTCGGCCTGACCTCGCGGACCCCTTCCATTCCATTCTTCTCTCTTTCCATTTTTTTTACTTTTTTCTTTATTTATTTTTTTTACTTATTTTTTATTTTCTGGTAATAATTTTGATTTTTCTTTATGATTTGAAGCTCCTGTTTTTTAATTGTATGATAATCTGAATTACTCAAGACAGCAAATAAGAATGTTACTCTTACAATATCTCTAGGCTTGACACCTTATGAAGAACTGTAAATACCTTCTAAAGTTTTAATCGATCTTGTTTCAATATTATTTAATAGTTATTATTACAGGCATACCCCACTTTTAAGTACACAATGGGACCAGAGCATGTATGTAAAACGAAAATGTACTTAAAGTGAAACAACACCTTTTTTCACTTCTAGGGTGTAGTGGGGGGTCAGGGGCTGTAGTGGGGGTGTCAGGAGCTGTAGTTGAGGTCTAAGGGGCTGTAGTGGGGGTGTCAGGGGCACACTGGAACAGGGTGGGCTATGCTCTCTGAGCTTCAGTTCCTTCTACCGCGGCTGCAAAATGTCTGTACAGTACTTGTAAGGCACTTACGGGTATGTCCTTACTCGCGAGTGTATGTAAAGTGAGTGTACTTAAAGCGGGGTATGCCTGTACATTCTCAATTAATTAACACTGAGCTTCTTACCCCTGACTGTATGATATTGTATTTACTTTATGCATTTTGTACACTACTTCTGTACTATTCAATAAAATATTTTGACAAGGAAAAAAAAATACAACCATTCATACTATTGGTTACATACGGAAATGTTATTTTCTGTCTAATGTAATATTTTTATTCAGGATTTTATCATTTGTATATAATGTATTATTAAGCAGAGACATATTTTGTTGAGATACAAATTAAGGTACTTTTCTAAAATTCCACCCAACACAGAAAATTTTCAAAATGTTATTTCAGAAAGGAACAACTGTGTAAGTGGGAATCAGGGATGGACTGGCCATAGGGACTACAGGGAGTTTCCCGGTGGGCCGATGGCTCAGTGGGCCGTTTTTTAAAACAAAGATGCTGCTTGGAGGACTTTTTTTAACGCCCTGGCAGCGCCCCAGTGTGAAAGCACTCAGGCTTTCACTCTGGGACTGCAGCGGAAGCATTTTTCAGTCGCTTTACAGGCGCCCAAAAGCACCTAAAAAATGCCTCAGTGTAAAAAGGGGTCCAACACTCACCCCCTCTCTTTTACACTCACTCTCTTTTTCCTACACTCACCCCCTTTCCCTCAACCCTCCCTCTCTCATGATATACAATAATGGATGTAGGGGCCTTTTGGTGGGCGTGATTTTTCGGGGGGGTGGGGGCAGCATTTTATTGAATTAAAGTGGGCCGGTCTGGATGAAGTCCAGGGCCGAATTTTTGTCCCAGTCCAGCCCTGGTGGGAATCCCATGAGTTTTAGAGGCCTTTCACATGGAGCAGATCCTGCTCTGATGAACAGGGGATCTGTGAGCTGATCGCCTTTTGATCAGAGCAGAGCTGGATGGATGTCACATCTGTGTTCACTCAGTTTATGCAGAATGGACACAGACAGACCGACGGGGTGTAAATGGACTCTGCTGTCTGTTCACAACTGTCTACCTGTGATCTGCTCTGCAGATGATTTATGACAAGACTTTCTGTCTCAGTGTCTTTTTACACATCCTGCTTACACATCCTTCCAGTTACCTCTATGTTACAGATGATTTTGATTATATTTTAGTAAATAATTTAAAAAGATAACAATTGTTTTGTTTTGTATAGTGTACAAGTGGGGTATGATTGAAAGCCTTAAACTTCAAAAGGGATGCAGACCCTACAACTTACCTCATTAGAACATTGCAAGTGCATCAGCTACTTAATAAAAAAAGTCACTCAGATTGACATAATCAATAAACAGATTTTTCTTCAGAGCAGTAACAGATAGGAATCCACAACAAAGTTTTTCAAAATCTTTGCAATGTACATTAATCATCCAGATAGGGTTGCTTTTTGTCAACAAAAGAGGAGTTACTCTTTAACCACTTAAGCCCCGGACCAATATGCTGCTAAATGCCCAAAGGCGTTTTTAGAATTCGGCACTGCGTCGCTTTAACAGACAATTGCGCGCTCGTGCGACGTGGCTCCCAAACAAAATTGACGTCCTTTTTTCCCCACAAATAGAGCTTTCTTTTGGGGGTATTTAATCACCTCTGCGGTTTTTATTTTTTGCGCTATAAACAAAAATAGAGCGACAATTTTGAAAAAAATTCAATATTTTTTACTTTTTGCTATAATAAATATCCCCCAAAAACATATATAAAACATTTTTTTCCTCAGTTTAGGCCGATACGTATTCTTCTACCTATTTTTGGTAAAAAAAAATTGCAATAAGCGTTTATCGATTGGTTTGCGCAAAATTTATAGCGTTTACAAAATAGGGGATATTTTTATTGCATTTTTATTAATTTTTTTTTTACTACTAATGGCGGCGATCAGCGATTTTTTTTTCGTGACTGCGACATTATGGCGGACACTTCGGACAATTTTGACACATTTTTGGGACCATTGTCATTTTCACAGCAAAAAATGCATTTAAATTGCATTCTTTATTGTGAAAATGACAGTTGCAGTTTGGGAGTTAACCACAGGGGGCGCTGAACGTTTTAGGCTTCACCTAGTGTGTGTTTACAACAGTAGGGGGGTGTGGCTGTAGGTCTGACGTCATCGATTGTGTCTCCCCTATAAAGGGGATGACACGATCGATGCGCCGCCACAGTGAAGCACGGGGAAGCCGTGTTTACATACGGCTCTCCCCGTTCTTCAGCTCCGTGGAGCGATCGCGACGGAGTGGCTATAAACGAATAGCTGCGCCGTCGTCCCGGATCGCTCCCCGAGGGAATCCGCCCGCCGCACGCAGCAGGGGGGGGCCCGATCGGACCCCCCACCCGCTAGAAGGCAAGGACGTATATATACGTCCTTCTGCCTGTCCGTGCCATTGTGCGGATGTAAATAGTCGTGCAGCGGGCGTTAAGGGGTTAAGAAAGCAAAGAGCACATCCTATTCCTGGGAGTATTAGAGCAGCTGGCTGGGATCAGAAGTGGGATCTCTCCCTTCAGGGAAAATGCCTATAAAAAATAATAAGCCAGTCTATCTGGTTATAGTCACACTGAATGCCACAGTGTCTCTGCAGAGAACTTTTGGAAAGACAAAGAGAATAGGTCTTCCTAAGGGAAGACATAGCAGGCAGATAAACCCTGCCTGCACCACATCAAGAGAGCAATCGCCTCAGTATAAAAAGAAAAAAAAGGATTAAAAAATAACTAAATCCCCAGATAACAAGGATATCTTGCCACACATTTGGGGCAGTGTTGAACTGTGATGCCAAAAAGAAGAAAAAGAAAGGTGCACCAGCCTAGTGTATTACCGTTTGACAGTTTAATAAATAGGCAAGATAAAATAAAACTACTCACAAACAATATAGTATAAAAAGCTTGTCAACAATGGTATGATGATGAATATCCCTCGAGGCACAATCCCGGATAGGGGGGAAAGAGGTGTGTCACTGCCGGCTGACGCGTTTCAAGGCAGCAGAGGCCTCTTCATCAGAGCTCAGCAGTCGGTGAACTGTGATGCCTCGTACACATGACCATTTTTCTCAGCAGGAACAAAAACAAAGTTTTTCACGACGTGATTCCTCTCCAGCCTGACTTGCATACACACATTCATGCAAAAAAACATTCATGCAAAAAACACGTAAGACGGGACTATAAAGGGGGAGTTTCTTTCAAATGGCGCCACCCTTTGGGCTGCTTTTGGGCTGCATACTTGATTCTGAGCATGCACGTTTTTTTTCCATTCGGAAAAGCATACACACGACCGTTTTTTTAGACGAGAAAATAACTTATGGGAAACACAACGAGAAAAAAGGGAACTAGTTTCAATTTTTTGAATGGTGCTGGGAGGTGCGAGGAGCAAAAATAAAACCAATTTCGGCTGCGGCGCTCAGCAGACCAAGAACGCAGCTAAAAAGGCGCCAGTCCCCTCAGAGAGACTCACCTCAGTGAAAGAAAAGAAACGAACGACAAAACCAACAAAACTTATGGCATCCCTCAGTAACCTTAACTCAGACAGTGAGGAGGATGATATTAATGATGTGACACAAACTACAAGTCAGGACACTGCGGTCCCCTCAGGACTGCTAAAACAATTTGAAAGAATGCTTCACAAAGCTTTACAACATACCTCAGACCAAATTACCGCTAGTCTCACAAAAGAGATTAGGGAGCTGGGAAATCGCACAGAAGCATTGGAAACAAAGGTGGAAGAAATTGAAATCTTTACTCAAGAATGCCTGACTGAAATAGACACACTTAAAGAGGAAAATTTAACTCTGCAGAATAGACTGGAAGACTTTGAGAACCGAGCCAGAAGGTCTAATCTTAGGCCTAGTAGACACGAGAGGATTTATCCGCGGAAACGGTCCGGAGGACCGTTTCCGCGGATAAATCCTCTGGCGGATTTTGATCTGATGGTTGTACTAACCATCAGATCAAAATCCATGCGGAATTCCCTCCGCGGTGACGTGTCGCGCCGTCGCCGCGATGATGACACGGCGACGTGCGCGACGCTGTAATATAAGGACTTCCACACATGCGTTGAATCATTACGACCCAAGCGAGGGAGGGAATCGGACGGATTGATCCGGTGAGTCTGTACAGACCATCGGATCAATCCGCTGGACTGGATTCCAGCGGATCGATTTCATGCTAAGAAATTTTGATCCGCTTGAAAACCATCGGCCCGAAAAATATCCGTGGATAAATATCCGCTGGGTTGTACACACCAGCGGATCTATCCGCTGAAAGTGATCCGCGGATAAATTCCAGCGGATAGATCCTCTCGTGTGTACGGGGCCTAAGATTTAGAGGTATTCCAGAGTCACTCATAGACCTGCATGCCACCATATTGGCATTATGCTAAGAACTGCTGCCCGGAATAGCGGTAGAAAGATTAGAAATGGACAGAATTCACAGGGCACTTACCCCTAGGAAAACAGAAGGTCCTCCTAGGGACATCATAGCTAAGTTCCACTTCTACAAAACAAAGGAACAAATACTGGAGGCTGCCAGAGAAAAGAGAAACCTATCATTTCAAGGTTACGACTACCAGATTTTTGCGGACATATCACAACTAACTATAGCTAAGAGAAGGGCCATGAAACCTCTCCTACTGGAACTACAGCATCACAAAATCAAATACCAGTGGGGTTTCCCCTTTTCCTTACGCTTCACATACCAAGGAACAAAAATTGTCTGTAGAACACCTGATCAGCTACACCAAGCCCTGTTGAATTTCAAGATAATTTAAAAACCTTCTACAGCAAATGCCGCTCGCAGAAGATCTGCATCCACCTCTTCACACAACAACTCATCTCAACAGGATCATAACAATGGCATACAACTGTCGCACAAACGAGGCAGATTCGTAGCCCAGTCCCAGGACCAAGAGAACACAATGGAATGACTCCCTTGTGCAAGAGTCTCCTAACTTTTCCTTTTTGCCCTTAGCCACAAAATTTAATATGGACTGACTTTGCATCCTAAAACAGATGTATCTTTTTCTTCCTCCACCCTTACTCTCCATCCCCAAAATTGAGGTCATAAGGGCAACACCAAATTCACTACATACCACATGTTTACTTTAATTAGAACTTAGATCTTTTCTCCTCCCCACCTTTGGAACATCTAGTCTATGTATTTTTGTAGTTCTTAATTCTATCAACTCTCTGCGAGGATATTCTAAGCTACCATGTCATCTTCACCTGATAGATTACATAAGAATAGCTTATCAACTTCACCCTGTCACCCAGTCAGAGCCTGACCTGACACTTAACACCCACTCTTGACTTCACAACCTTCTTAAAGAGCCCAGATAACGGACAAACACACACATTACTATACCCGAACAGTAAACAAAATTTAGCTATTCTTTTCCCTAAACTTTATTTTCAAACAGTGCACCACATAGGTCACTATAGCCACAATACCTTCGCCACAAAAAAAAAAAAAAAAAAATTCTCTTTTTTTTTTTCTCTCTTTCTTCCTACATTCTTTTAAAATTACTTCCTAACACTATACGCTTTTGCT
Organism: Rana temporaria; assembly: GCF_905171775.1. Classification (NCBI taxonomy): domain Eukaryota; kingdom Metazoa; phylum Chordata; class Amphibia; order Anura; family Ranidae; genus Rana; species Rana temporaria. The sequence continues at coordinate 73,158,087 of NC_053495.1, forward strand.
TTCTGAGTTATAGTCAACATAACCTTATCTCCACCTGTTATGAAATCACCACTGTTCCCTCTCACATCTCAAAATTGCACACCCTAGTGCAAATAATCAAAACACCCTGTTCATAATATGGTTATTTACAGTAAAGGTACAATATGCATTACTAGGGGTGCATAAATTATACTTCAGTAGGCGGGCCTCCAACGCATGGAAAAAACATGCGCCACACTAGGCACTCCTCTGGTCCGGGAAGTCGCTACACAAGGAATCACGGTAAGAATAGCATGATGGTTTGGCTACCATGGCTCCGTTGAATTTGTTGTCACTTAATGTACAAGGCCTTAATTTACCACAAAAACGCACAAAGACATTTAGATATTTCCAGGCCAAGAAAGCACACACAGGGGCTGATTTACCAAGCCTTTACTCCATGACTCATGGAGTAAAAGCAGGAGTAGCAGCCGTTTGGTCATTTACTAAAGAAATACGCTGCTAGTGCAGTGTATTTCCCTAGTTACTAATGTGCTCCGTGCGCCCAGGAGAGGGTGCATTGTGCACCAGTACAGACTTGGCGCACGGCACATTGAAATGTAAATTGCGGGGGTTTGGGCGGGAGTTTATTAGGGGGGGAGGTGGGGTGATGCAGGGGAAGTGAAGTGACATGTGTTTGAAAGTGTTTGGCGGGCCGAATTGAAAGGGAAAGTGTTTTTTGAAAACAGATCCCCGTACGCTTGCACAGTGCGCCTGAACCTCGGGAGGTTCATTTGCATACTGGCCATGCGCAGAGAGAAATTTCGGCGCTTCCCGTGCGCCTTGTCAGTACGCCGTGAAAATCTTAGTAAATACCAAGCGGCGTACCCGTGAATGCGCTGCGTGACGCGGCGCACGGGAATCTCCGAGCTGTTTTCAGCCATGAAGGGGAACTCAAACTTGAAATCGGCGCGGGTCCCCCTCCAGGGCTACATTAGGCTCTTAGGCTTGGTCCGGAACATGAGGGGTTAAAGCACGCAGTCTGGCACGGACAGGAATGGGGGTGGGGACGAGCGAGCGCCCCCCCCCTCCTGAGCCGTACCAGACCGCATGCCCTCAACATGGGGGAGTGTGTGCTGTGGGGGAGGGGGGCACTGCCCCCCCACCCCACAGCACTCTTGCCCCCATGTCGATAGGGACAAGAGCCTCTTCCCGACAACCCTTGCCATTGGTTGTCGGGGTATGCGGGCGGGGCTAATCGGAATCTGCGAGCTCCCTTTAATAAGGGGGCCCCCAGATACCGGCCCCCACCCTATATGAATGAGTATGGGGTACATCGTACCTCTACCCATTCACATGGGGAAAAGTGTAAAGTAAAATAAAACACCACACAGAATAAAATATTTTATTAATCAGCTCCGGAGCCCCCCCTTTCTTCTTTAGCTCTCTTACAAGGGGGGGTTTCTTCTCTCCCGATCTTCTGCCGGGACCCTGGGCTTCGGTGATTTCTGCCGGGGGAGGGCGCCATCCCTCGGTCCTCTCTGGAGCCTTCCGCCGGATGCCCCCACCCCATTTAAGCTCTTTTACATTAGGGAGGGGCATCCGGACTTCGGGGTCTTCTGCCGGGGGATGGCGCCTATCCCCCGGTCTTTCCGGTGCCTTCCGCCAGGGTTCCGGTCTTCCTGGTCTTCTGCCGGGGGTGCGCCAACTCCCTGGTCTTTTCTCTTCTGTCTTCTCTGCTCCCTCTTCTGCCTGGCTCCTCCGCGGAGCCAGGGCTTTCTTCCGTCTTCTTTCTTCTCTCTTCCTTCTTCTGCCTGTCTCCTCCGGGAGCACAGGGCTTGTCTCCGCTGTCTTCTTCCTTCTCTTCCATTGGATGTTGACACGACGAGGTTCCGCGCTGACATGCCGTGTCAGCGGCGGGCATGGACTTATATAGGGTAATGCCACCATGTGACCTCAACCCATGTGACATCACATTCCCTGGGCATGATGGGAATGTGATGTCACATGGGTTGAGGTCACATGGTGGCATTGCCCTATATAAGTCCATGCCCGCTGCTCAGACGGCATTCCAGCGCCGGACCTCGTCGTGTCAACATCGAATGGAAGAGAAGGGAGAAGACAGCGGAGACAAGCCCTGTGCTCCGCGGAGGAGACAGGCAGAAGCGGAAGGCATCGCAGAAGCCCGCGGGTGTCGCCCCCCGGCGGAAAACACCGTAGAAGCCCGGCGCTGAAGTCCCGCCCACATATATAAACATCTTTCTAACCACACATGTGAGGTATTGACGCGTGCGTTAGAGAGAGAGCAATACTTTTACCACTAGACCTTCTTTGTAACTATAAACTGGTAACCTGGAAAAAAGAGAAAAAGGTCGCCTATGGGGATATTCACGGAATTAATTTTGGCCCCATTGCAGGAGTGTTTCCAATAGTAAAGCGTGACATGTAAGGTATCTATTTACTCGGTGTAACATCATCTTTCACATTATCCCCAAAAATTGGGCTAACTTTTGTGTTTTGTTAATTTTTAACCACTTGAGCCCTGGACCATATTGCTGGTCAATGACCGGGCCAGGCTGGAAAGCATGAGATCAGGGAAAAAAAAAAAAACTCTCATGCCATTGCAGCTTGGTTCCTACATGTGTGATGAACTGAGTCTGCTCAAACACTTAGAAAAAATCCTTTCTTTTTAAAAGGTGAAAATCACTTGGATGGTCATAGAGCGTGGGTTGGGTTAATTAACCAGGTGTAAGCTCACCCACACTAGAGACTGCAATTTGTTCATGTGATTTCAATTGCTTCATTACTAGCACATGTTATAAAAACCGTGCATCGATCAGTCCTCAGCTGCCCTCATAGGGGCAGGCAGAAATGCTGTTGTGGAACACAAATGTGGTTTGTTGCATGGGTTTTTATTTTGCCAATGGTTTTTGTTTATTTTTAAATGATGTTCACTTTGATGTATTTGTCTCTGCTGCCTTATTTTATGAAAAAATTGTGAAGATGTTGCGACTTTAAATCTGTTTATTTTGAGTTTTAAAATGTATTTTTGTTTGTGTGTGTTTGTTTGTTTTTTTTCTTTCCTTGTTTTGTTGACCAATAAAAATTACTTTAAAATTTTGAAGTTTGTTTTTTGTTACTTTTAAATGCAACATATTTTGACAGCTGCAGCTGAACTAGGTTAGGGCCTAACAAATTAGGTGTGATTTTTGTCTAAGCTTCTTTCCTGGTGTGTAGGCATGAAATGTTTGCCATGTTTATTCCCCATGACTTTAAAGACAAAAACTGGTAAGTATTTTCTTTTAACTGTAGTGGTCCTCAGCCCTCAAGTACCCCCGACAGGACATGTTTTGTGGATTTCTCTTATCAAGAATTGCTGTCCAGACTGTCTTTTAAGGCACATGTGCAAGATGAAGGAAAACCTGCAAACATGGCCTGGGGGGGGTTGCTATTGGTGGACAGGCTTGAAGTGCTGATTTACAGCACTGTGCTTAAATCTAGGGCAAGGCAATCCTATTCTAATTGTGGGTGTTTGAGGGAAGCCAAGTGAGTGTTAGAACCCCTGCTTGTGTTTTTTTTTTTTTTTGTGTTGAGCTTTGTGTCCCTTTTCTTAAAATTGGCTCTTCACTTCCTGTCACACAGCTGAACAGGAAGTGAGGTTAAAACCCTACCAGTGTCTTTTCTTGGGGACACAGGTCAATCTAACTAGTGTCCCCATTAAGCAAATTGCACTCCAGCACTGCTGTGTACACCCCAAATCATGGGTCTTCAAACTACGGCCCTCCAGTTGTTCAGGAACTACAATTCCCATCATGCCTAGTCATGTCTGTGAATGTCAGTGCATTACAAGGCATCATGGGATGTGTAGTTCTACAACAGCTGGAGGGCCGTAGTTTGAGGATCCCTGCCCCAAATGATTATTTAGTTTGGGGTTTAGTAAAGGCAAAGCCACTCTGCAGTACAAGCATAGTTGCTGAAAATGAGAGAGGAAGCACTGATGGTTTTAACATCCAATCCTGTAGAAGCAAAGTTGTTTTGTTTTCTTCCTTGCTTTGCACTTGTAGGAGTGGATTTGCCTTTAGTAAATGGACCCCAAAGTCCAAGATCCCTAATAATTTGGGGTGTACACAGCAAAATACTAGAGTGCAATTTACATAATGGGAAACTATTTAGATTGATCTCTGTGTCCCCAAGAAAAGATATTAGTAAGGTTTTACCCTCACTTCCTGTTTGGCTATGTGACAGGAAGTGAATGAATTTGAATTAGAAAGGGTGAAGACACCTCACAAATGTTGTCACTATCAGGGGTGCAGACATCCCCAAAAAATGAGCAGATAATACTTATTTGCAAATTAATAATTTTTTAGTTAACATTGGGTGGGGTGCTCTAACACACACATTCATACATATTAGCCACGCTGTATCCTGGCCTAATGGCATGGTTATATTTTCTTAGGCCTCTCAATAAAACTCTATGAAATTTGTGCTTAAACTAGAACCAGGGGCGGACTGACAACTCATGGGGCCCCCGGGCAATAGAAGAGTATGGGGCCCCTCTGGCTTACAGATGGCCACCACGCCAGGAGGTAGTGCAGAGGCGGGCAGCTAAAATCTTGGGATATTCACATTAAAAGCATGTCATTTTCGGACATATCAGGGACAGATCTAAAAAAAACACAGATTTTTACATACTGTCCCTGGTTTTACTGAGCCTGGCAACCCGGATGGGGCCCCCTAGTGGCATGGGGCCCTCGGGCAGTCCGCCCCTGACTAGAACTATAATCAACACTTTTTATTTTCTTTAATTTTGGATAGAGTGAGGGAGGGTTATAGGCCCTGTCAGTTTATTTTGTATTATCTGTGTCCAATTGGGGAGATTTGCCTTCACTTCCTGCCCCATAGCCAAACAGGAAGTGAGAGAAAAACTATGCAAATTAACCACTTCCCGCCCAGCCTATGGCCGATTTACGTCCGGGAAGTGGTCACACAATCCTGACAGGACGTCCTGCAGGATTTAATGCCGCGCGCGCCTGTGGGGGCACGCAGCGCGGCGATCGGTGATGCGGGGTGTCAGTCTGACACCCTGCATCTCCGATCTCGGTAAAGAGTCTCTCACAGAGACGGAGACTCTTTCCCACGTGATCAGCCGTGTCCAATCACGGCTGATCACGATGTAAACAGGAAGAGCCATCGATGGCTCTTCCTCACTCGCGTCTGACAGACGCGAGTATAGGAGAGCCGATCGGCGGCTCTCCTGACAGGGGGCGTTCGCGCTGATTGTTTATCAGCGCAGCCCCCCCTCGGATGACCACACTGGACCACCAGGGATGCCCACCCTGGACCACCAGGGTGGGCAAAAAAAAAAAAAAAAATATGGAAAAAAAAAAAAAAAAGCATTAAAAAAAAAGAAAACAGATGCCAATCAGTGCCCACAAATGGGCACTGACTGGCAACCTGGGAAAATCAGTGCCACCCCACAGTGTCCATCAGTGCCACCCCACAGTGCCCATCCATGCACAGTGCCCACCTATCAGTGCCCACCTGCGCCACCCATAAGTATCCATCAGTGCCACCCATAAGTGCCGCCCATGAGTGCCCATCTGTGCCGCCCATGAGTGCCCATCAGTGCCGCCTATGAGTGCCCATCAGTGCCGCATACCAGCGCCGCCAATCAATGCCACCTCATCTGTGCCCGTCAGTACTACCTCATCGATGTCCATCAGTGCCATCTCATCGGTGCCCATCAGTGCCGCCATATCAGTGCCCGTAATTGAAAGAGAAAAACTTATTTACAAAAAAATTAACAGACAAAAATAAAAAAGTTTTTTTTTTCAAAATTTGCAGTCTTTTTTTAGTTGTTTCGCAAAAAAAATTGCAGAGGTGATCAAATACCAACAAAAGAAAGCTCTATTTGTGGGGGAAAAAGGACGCCAATTTTGTTTGGGTACAGTGTTGTATGACCGCGCAATTGCCATTCAAAGTGCGACAGTGCTGAAAGCTGAAAATTGGCTTGGGCGGGAAGGTGCGTAAGTGCCTGGTATGGAAGTGGTTAAGGGAATCCAGTGCCCCCCTCCCCCCCAGAACTAGTGTGTGGGTCCCCTGAAAATTACTGGGCGGGTCATACAAAAACAGGGTGTGACCTTGACAGGAAGGGGTGGGTCATTTTTCTATTAGGAGGTGCAGATATGTAGTCAGGCCTAGGGCAGAACAAAATCTAAATATACTACTTCATATTAGGGCTTATTTAGACCGGATCCGATTTACAGCGTGTTTTTATATTGTGGGAGGAAACCCACGCAGGCACAGGGAGAACATGCAAACTCCATGCAGATGGTGTCACGGGCTGGATTCGAACCAGCGACCGCAAATACCGTTGGAAATCAAATAAAAAATGACCGCCACTTTATTCCCTAGGGTGTCTGCTAAAAAATTATATATAATGTTTGGGGGTCCTGATTAATTTCCCAGGAACAAAATATATTTTTTACATGAAGGAGAGAAGTGCCTGAATAGGCGCGGTATGGAAGTGGTTAAAGTGAAATGATAAAAGTGAAATATTCCTTTAAATTTCATACAGGGGGGGAGGGGGGTACACGCATGTTTCCCGTGCTTAGAACTGTCCCTGTACAAGATGTCATTTCTGAAGTGAAACAAAAAAAAGGAAGTTTAAAGTACTCATGGCTATAAAGAATACAGTCATTGCTCATTAAAAATAATAAAAAAAAAAAAAAAAAAAATGGGGGTCCCTCCAAATTAAATTACCAGGCCCTTCAGGTCTGGAATGGATATTAAGGGGAACCCCGCCGTAAAAACCCCCCCAAAAAATGGCGTGGGGTCCCCCCAAATATCCATACCAGACCCTTCAGGTCTGGTGTGGATTTTAAGTGGAACTCCACCCCAAATTGAAAAAAAAATGGCGTGGAGTCCCCCTAAAAATCCACACCAGACCCTTATCCGAGCACGTTGACCTGGCCGGCCGCAGAAAAGAGGGGGGGACAGAGTGCGGCCCCCCCCCTCTCCTGAACCGCACCAGGCCACATGCCCTCAACATGGGGAGGATGTCCCCATGTTGATGGGGACAATGGCCTCATCCCCACAACCCTTGCCCGGTGGTTGTGGGGGTCTGCGGGCCGGGGGGCTTATCAGAATCTGGAAGACCCCTTTAACAAAGGGGACCCCCAGATCCTGCCCCCCCCCTATGTGAAATGGTAATGGGGTACATTGTACCTCTACCATTTCACCCCAAAAAAAATGTCAAAAGTGTTAAAAATGACAGTAGCCGGTTTTTGACAAATCTTTTAATAAAATCTTCTTTTCTTCTTTCCTTCGGGTTTCTTCCGCTGCTTCTTTCTTGGGTCTTCTCGTCCACATCTTGCCCGACGTGTTCTTCTATCTTCTCCGTCCGTCCTTCAGCCTTCTGGTCCCGCATCTTGCCCGTTGTCTTCTCCTGTCTTCTTCTCCGTCCGTCCACCAGCCTTCTCGTCCACATCTTTTTCTTCCCCGGACCCAGCGTTTGAATTTGATTTTGCCGCCGTGTTCCCGCTCCTGGGACCCGCCCCCCTCTGACGCCACAAGTAAACTCCTTAGAAGGTCATGTGCGTCAGAGGGGGGCGGGGTCACATGAGTGTGACACGGCGGGATCTTCAATTGGAAGCGGCGGCATCTTCTTCTCCGGGCGGCGCGATTGAAATTGACGCTCTGTGACCCCGCCCCCCTCTGACGCACATGACCTTCTAAGGAGTTTACTTGTGGCGTCAAAGGGGGGCGGGTCCCAGGAGCGCAACACGGCGGCCAAATCAAATTCAAACGCTGGGTCCGGGGAAGAAAAAGATGTGGACGAGAAGGCTGGCGGACGGACGGAGAAGAAGACAGGAGAAGACAATGGGCAAGATGCGGGACCAGGAGGCTGAAGGACGGACGGAGAAGATAGAAGAACACGTCGGGCAAGATGTGGACGAGAAGACCCAAGAAAGAAGCAGCGGAAGAAACCCGAAGGAAAGAAGAAAAGAAGATTTTATTAAAAGATTTGTCAAAAACCGGCTACTGTCATTTTTAACACTTTTGACATTTTTTTGGGGGTGAAATGGTAGAGGTACAATGTACCCCATTACCATTTCACATAGGGGGGGCCAGGATCTGGGGGTCCCCTTTGTTAAAGGGGTCTTCCAGATTCTGATAAGCCCCCCGCCCGCAGACCCCCACAACCACCAGGCAAGGGTTGTGGGGATGAGGCCCTTGTCCCCATCAACATGGGGACATCCTCCCCATGTTGAGGGCATGTGGCCTGGTGCGGTTCAGGAGAGGGGGGGGCCGCACTCTGTCCCCCCCTCTTTTCTGCGGCCGGCCAGGTCAACGTGCTCGGATAAGGGTCTGGTGTGGATTTTTAGGGGGACTCCACGCCATTTTTTTTTCAATTTGAGGTGGAGTTCCCCTTAAAATCCACACCAGACCTGAAGGGCCTGGAATGGATATTTGCCGGGAACCGCACGTCTTTTTTTTTTTTGTTTTTACGGCGGGGTTCCCCTTAATATCCATTCCAGACCTGAAGGGCCTGGTAATTTAATTTGGGGGAACCCCTACACATTTTTTGTTTTTGTTTTATGAATGAATCCCTTTAGAATTGTCAGAGCCGACAATTCATTATAGCCGCGTGTGAATTTTTAAATTACTTTTTTCCTTCTGAATGTCACTTTGTGCAGGGGCAGTTCTAAGTGCGGGAAAAATGCGCTATTTCACATGCTGACATTACACCCCCCCTAGGTACGAAATTTAAAGGAATATTTCACTTTTATTGTTTCACTTTAAGAATTATTAATTTCACTGCTCCCGAAAAAACGGCCGTTTTAAAAAATAAAAAAAGCATTGATACATGTTCCCTGGGGCAGGACTGAGGTCCCCAAACACTTTTTAGGACAAAACTTGCAGATTAGCCTTTAAAATGAACACTTTTGATTTCTCCCATAGACTTCTATAGGGAGTTCGGCGCGGCTTTACATATTACTTTCAATGTGCCGGCTGCTACGCTGGTTCATGCGCCTAATTAAGCCTCCACCCGGCGCACTAATTAAGGCATGAACCAGCGCAGCGCACAGAGCATAGTAAATCAGCCCCACAGTCTGCTTACAAAAAACACACTTCACTCCTAACGCTACCCCTAAATATTATAACGCATTCTATCCACAAGTATACACAGCATCTGCCTCTACCAAAAAAAGAGGAACCCTAATAACATTCCACAGAACTACACCATTCACTTTGAAATCTGAAATCAAAGACCCAGAAGGTCGTTATATTATTTTAACAGGGCATATCATGGACACGGCAGTGACAGTAGTGTCTTACTACGCACCCAACCTTAATCCAATGCCGTTTATGTTGCATCTCTTTCAAACCATCAATGCGCATAAAATGGGATCTCTCTTGGTATGCGGTGATTCCAATCAGGTCCTCCTCCCATTCTTGGACAAAACCCCCATACACCCCCCCGAAACAACAAACTAAGTGGACCTTTCCCAATCTATTATCCAAATATAATCTAGTGGACTCATGGAGAGAAACTAACCCTACGAAACGCAACTACACTTATTTCTCTAATCCTCATCAATCATTTAGCTGCATAGACCACATATTTTTAACAATCGGAATGTTGCCGGAAGTACTCAACTCCAACATCATTCCCATCCCTTGGTCAGACCACAATGCAGTATTCACTACAATAGCATCTGCGATCCCTAAAAAATCACAACCCAACTTGGTATCTTCCAGATATACTACTTAAACATCCAACCTACTGTTTAGAAATTAAACAGACCCTAAAAGAATACCTGGAACTAAATGAGAACCCAGAAATCTCCCCACTCACACTCTGGGAAGCACATAAACCAGTGTTGAGAGGGGCACTACAACGACAACTTGGGATCCTTAAAAGAGAACGTAAACAATTAGCAAAAAACTTAGAAACAGAACATAACCTAGCATTCCTGGCCTTCCAACATAATCACACTTCCAAAACTAAAGCCCGTCTCGATAAAGCGCGCTTAGAATACGATTTATTCCTCACAGACTCTGCAAACAAAACATTAATTAGGTCCAAACATACCTTCTATAAAACGCTAACAAACCAGGGACATATTTAGCAAGATCACTTAACTCAATCAATAAGACCTACAAACCTATAAAATTAAAAATAGCAAATAACAATATCTCCAGCAACCCTATTAAAATAGTGCAGAAATTCAGCTCTCACCTAATAAAACTATACTCAGAAATGAACACATTTAACAAAATGGAGGCTGACTCCTTTTTCTCACAGATACAACTACCACAAATGAACGAAGCCCAAAGAACACAATTAGATAAGTCAATAACACAAGATGACGTAGCAGCAGCCATCAAAGAACTTAAATTTAACAAAAGACCTGGACCTGATGGGTTCTCAGCCCGATATTACAAAACCTTTAAAGATCTAATCTCCTCCACGATGGCAGAAGCCTTTAATGACCTGTTAAAACAAAAATCCTTCAGACAAGAATCGCTATTGGCCACGATATGCATGATTCTTAAACCACATTCTGACACTACCCTCAGCGAAAACTACCGTCCAATTTCTATGCTGAACACAGATATTAACCACTTCAGATCCGCGCTATAGACAAAAGACGTCCGCAGCGTGGACCTGAAGTGCCGGGTGGACGTCCTGGGACGTCCTGTGTTTACATCGCCCTGCGCGTCCCCGCGATCGCGCATCGGGCGAAAAACTGTGTTGGCCGTGTCCCTCGCACACAGCCAATCACAGATCGTGCTGAATGGCCAATCACAGCGGCCATTCAGCACTCGATCGAGCCGTCCAATGAGAGATGATCTCAAATGTAAACATATGAGATCATCTCTCATCGCCGGCTTTCTCTCCTCACACACAGACCGCGTGTGAGGAGAGAGTGAGAGTGAGAGAACAGTACTGTGTTACAGTGAGTGAAAACACACACATCAGTGCCCACAGTCCCTGCCAGTGCCACCAGCCAGTGCCACCTGCCAGTGCAATCAGCCAGCGCTACCTGCCAGTGCTACCAGCCAGTGCCACCTGCCCCTGCCATCAGTGTCACCTGCCCCTGCCATCAGTGCCACCTGCCCCTGCCATCAGTGCCACCTGCCCCTGCCACCTGCTTGTGCCATCAGTGCAATCTGCCATCAGTGCTACCTGCCAGTGCGATCTGCCATCAGTGCCACCTGCCAGTGCCATCTGCCCATGCCACCTGCCAGTGCCATCTGCCCATGCCACCTGCCTGTGCCATCTGCCCGTGCCACCTGCCTGTGCCATCTTCCCGTGCCACCTGCCTGTGCCATCTGCCCGTGCCATCTGCCCGTGCCATCTGCCCGTGCCATCTGCCCGTGCCATCTGCCTGTTCCATCTGCCCGTGCCATCTGCCCGTGCCATCTGCCCGTGCCACCTGCCTGTGCTACCTGCCTGTGCTACCTGCCTGTGCTACCTGCCCGTGCCACCTGCCTGTGCCATCTGCCATCTACCCGTGCCATCTGCCTGTGCCATCTGCCCGTGCCATCTGCCCGTGCCATCTGCCCGTGCCATCTGCCTGTTCCATCTGCCCATGCCATCTGCCCGTGCCACCTGCCTGTGCTACCTGCCTGTGCTACCTGCCAGTGCCACCTGCCCGTGCCACCTACCCGTGCCATCTACCCGTGCCATCTGCCCGTGCCATCTACCCGTGCCATTTGCCGTCATCAACAACAATGGCTAAACGATCGTTTTCCCTCAAGGAGGCGTACGAAATTATTGCGGCCGATGGGAGCAACGGGGAGCTCCCCGATTCGGATTCCTCAGCAAATTCAGACGCCGAATCTGACGTTGACTACGAGCCGGTAGTCAGCAGTGGAGCAGAGACATCCCCGGAGGAGGAGGAAGAGGAAGAGGAAGAGGAAGAAGAAGAGGAAGAGGAGGAAGAGGAGGAAGAGGAGGAGGAAGAGGAAGAGGAAGAAGAAGAGGAAGAAGAAGAGGAAGAAGAAGAGGAAGAAGAGGAGGAGGAGGGTCCGCCCATCAGACAAAGGCGTATTGCTGAGGAGGCAGTGCCATCCACCAGCACCGTGGTGCCATCCACCAGCACCCGTGTTTCATCCACCAGAACCGCAACACCTCGGCAAGCAAGGTCACGTACCAGTAGGTCCCATGCCAGCCTTCCCTATTCCCTTCAGTACCCCTTGTGGCTTCCTCCTAATTCAGGAGAAGCCAACATTCCCCCTTTCACGGCCCAGCCAGGAGTCCAAGTGGACACAGAAAATTTTGCCCCGATCGATTTTTTTAATCTAATTTTTACTGACGACTTGCTTTCCTCAATTGTTTCCCAGTCCAATCTATATGCCGAACAATTTATTTCCAGTAACCCCACGTCCTCCTATGCCCGTCCCTTCGAGTGGAGACCCGTAACAGTGGAGGAATTCAAATTTTTTTTGGGCCTCGTATTCTGTATGGGACTAAACTATAAAAACGAAGTACGATCATATTGGTCAAAACGCCCCATCTACCACATGCCCATCTTTTCCTCAAAAATGCCCAGGTCCAGATATCAAATGATCATGCGATTCCTACATTACAGTGACAATACCCAGTGCCCTCCCCGAGATGACCCAAATTTTGACAAACTTTATAAAATTCGGCCACTACTAGATTATTTTTCCCAAATTTTCCCCCAGTTGTTTACCCCGGACCAAAACATCTGTGTTGACGAGTCACTTGTGAAATTTTCTGGTAGGCTCGGCATAATGCAATTTATTCCCTCCAAAAGGGCCCGCTATGGAGTGAAGCTCTACAAATTATGTGACCGTGCCACCGGATATACCTATGCCTTCAACATATATGAAGGAAAGGACAGCCAGCTACACCCCCCTAATTGTCCAGACTACATTGGGACCAGTGGGAAAATAGTTTGGCAACTCCTAAACCCACTAATGGATAAAGGCTACCACTTGTATGTGGACAATTTTTATACAAGTTTGCCCCTGTTCCGAAACCTCGACAGAAAAAAAACACCCGCATGCGGCACCGTACGGTCGAACCGGAAGGGCTTTCCACAAAGCCTCGTCACCAAGAAACTAAGAAAAGGGGAGACGGCGAGTGCACGCAATGAGGAAGTTCTGGCCGTGAAATGGAGGGACAAAAGGGATGTGTACGTTCTTTCTACCATCCACAAAAACACATTTGTTACCATCAGGAGGAGGAATGGGCAAACCGGAAACCAAAATGCATTCAAGATTATAATAAGTTCATGGGGGGGTCGACTTGAACGACCAGATGCTGGAACCGTACCTTTCCACGAGAAGATCTTACCAGTGGTACAAGAAAGTTTCTATTTACCTATTCAATTTGGCCATGTACAACACCTACGTATTATATCGGAAATCCACTGCAAGACCCAAATCCTACCTTTATTACCAGGAGGAAGTCACCACTGACCTTTTATACCCCAGAAACCCACCAGCAAGCATTCGTTCCGATGTGGTTAGCCGGCTTTACGAGCGCCACTTCCCAGATAGAGTCCCTCCCAGACCAACAGGCCAAAAACGTCAAAAGAAATGCCGGGTGTGCTCCAAAGGAGGAGTGAGAAGAGACACCACTTATTATTGTGCCCAATGCCCTTCCCAACCAGGCCTCTGCGTAGTTGACTGTTTCCGCATTTACCATTCCTCACTAAATTATTAGTCCCTTCCTGCCATTTACCTTGAATGAATGAATGAAAAAACTTATAACGCGCGGCGCATGCGAACTGAATCGCTTCTGGGCCCCTTATACCTCTGCTTATGACCCTGGCTTGTTATTCGACCACGATTCTGCCTACCGATTTTGTTTATACCTCTGCCCGATCTGGAACTGACCCTGGACTGTTATTTGACCACGCTTATGCTTACCGATTATGTTTATACCTCTGCCTGATATGGAACTGACCCTGGACCGTTTGACCACGCTTATGCCTACCGATTCTGTTTATACCTCTGCCTGATCTGGAACTGACCTTGGACCGTTTGACCATTCTTTTTGCCTGCCTCTTGAACTGATCTTTTACTCTGCCAGTGGACTAGTGGGATTCAAAGCACAGGGGTCTCACATGTGAGGGGCTCCAGAATTGTTTTTCTGGATGAAGAAAACTATTGTTTGTTTTCTCATTCTAGATTAGGGTCTGGTTGCCCGGAGGCTTCAAAGAGATTTGGGTGGGAGAAGCCTCTACCCCTGTCCCCATTCTGTCCTGAACGAGGCCCTACTTCTGCCTGCTGCCTGTAGGACCTATGCCATCATGCCTGAGGTGACTATTGACAATATCCCTGCCTGTTGCCTGGACAATTGCATTTTCTTTTGCTGACCAAGTCCCTGCCTGCTGCCTGGACCAGTGCTATCGTCCCGTGGACAACTGCGCTACTAAAACCACAGGTACATTTTTTTGTTTACCCTTTGCTTAGCATAATGTATTTTGGGGTGTAATTCTTGTCATGTGCATGCTATGTGTCCCTAGAACACCTGTTGGTGTTCCTTGCATGTTGGGCCTCTGTATGTGGTCAGGCTGTAAAAAAGTCTCACACATGTGGTATCGCCATACTCAGGAGGAGCAGCAGAATATTTTTTGGGGTGTAATTTTTTCTATGTACATGCTATGTGTTGGAAATATCCTATAAATGGACAACTTTCTGTAAAAAAAAATGCGTTTTTATTTTTTCCCACATTTTCCAAAAACATCTGGAAAAAAATAAACCGTTCAAAAGACTCATTATGCCTCATATATTATACGTTGGGGTGTTAGCTTTCCAAAATGGGGTCACTTTGTGGGCATTTCCCTTGTCCAGGTGCTCCAGGGCCTTCAAAAGTGTAATAGGTAGTCAACAAGTTAGATGTGTAATTTATGCTCCTAGAACACCTGATGGTGCTCCCTGCATATTGGGGCTCTGTATGTGGTCAGGCTGTAAAAAAGTCTCACACATGTGGTATCGCCATACTCAGGAGGAGCAGCAGAATATATTTTGGGGTGTAATTTTTTCTATGTACATGCTATGTGTTGGAAATATCCTATAAATGGACAACTTTCTGTAAAAAAAAATACGTTTTTATTTTTTCCCACATTTTCCAAAAACATCTGGAAAAAAATAAACCGTTCAAAAGATTCATTATGCCTCATAGATTATACGTTAGGGTGTTTGCTTTCCAAAATGGGGTCACTTTGTGGGCATTTCCATTGTCCAGGTGCTCCAGGGCCTTCAAAAGTGTAATAGGTAGTCAACAAGTTAGATGTGTAATTTATGCTCCTAGAACACCTGATGGTGCTCCCTGCATATTGGGGCTCTGTATGTGGTCAGGCTGTGAAAAAGTCCCACACATGTGGTATCGCCATACTCAGGAGGAGTAGCAGAATGTATTTTGGGGTGTACTTTTTGCTATGTACAGGCTATGTGTTGGCAATATCTTATAAATGGACAACTTTGCATAAAAAAATTGCGTTTTCATTTTTTTTCCACATTTTCCAAAAACGTTTGGAAAAAAATGAAACGTTCAAAAGACTCATTATGCCTCATAGATTATACGTTGGGGTGTTAGCTTTCCAAAATGAAGTCACTTTGTGGGCATTTCCATTGTCCAGGTGCTCCAGGGCCTTCAAAATTGTAATAGGTAGTCAACAAGTTAGATGTGTAATTTATGCTCCTAGAACACCTGATGGCGCTTCCTGCATATTGGGGCTCTGTATGTGGCCAGGCTGTGAAAAAGCCCCACACATGTGGTATCGCCATACTCAGGAGGAGTAGCAGAATGTATTTTGGGGTGTCATTTGTGGTATACACATGCCATGTGAGAGAAATAACCTATTACAATGACAATTTTGTGAGGGGGAAAAAATAAATAAAAAAAATATTAATTTTGCAAAGAATTGTGGGAAAAAATTACAACATCAAAAACCTCATCATGCATCTTACTAAATACCTTGGAATGTCTACTTTCTAAAAAGGGGTCATTTGGGGGGTATTTGTACTTTCCTGGCGTGTTCAGGGCCCCAAGAAATGAGATAGGCACCGGTACAACAGGTGTGATCATTTTTTTATGATTTGCACCATAGCTTGTAGACTCTCTAACTTTCACAAAGAGCAAATAATATCCACTAATTTGGGTTATTTTTACCAAAGACATGTAGCAGTATAAATTGTGGCCAAAATTTATGAAGAAAAATTAATATTTTGCTAAATTTTATCGCATAAACTAAGAAAAATTCATTTTTTTTCAAAATTTTCCGCCTTTTTTCATTTATAGCGCAAAAAATAAAAAGTCCAGAGGTAATCAAATACCACCAAAAGAAAGCTCTATTTGTATGAAAAAAAGGACAAAAAAATCATTTGGATACAATGTTGTATGACTGAGTTATTAACATTCAAAGTGTGAGAGTGCTGAAAGCTGAAAATTGCTCCGGGAACGAAGGTGGTTTAAGTGCCCAGTAAGCAAGTGGTTAAACTACTAGGCAAAATACTAGCAAACCATCTAAACAAAATTATCGGATCATTGATCCATCGAGATCAGATGGGCTTTATGCCCACTCGACAGGCGGGCGACAATATACGGAGGGCAAACCTACTAGCGCATATTGCAAAGAAGAGAGGAATTCCAGTGTGTTTCCTCTCTTTAGACATCAAACAAGCATTTGACTCCGTTTCATGGTCGTATCTGGAATATACATTGCAGAAATGGGGCTTTGGTCCCAATTTCACAAAATGGATCTTGGAACTTTACAATAACCCAAAAGCATATGTTAAATATGCAGGGTACAAATCAGACACGTTTACCGTACAAAGAGGTACGAGACAGGGATGCCCATTATCCCCATTACTGTTTGCCCTCCTTATAGAACCTCTCGCCCAAATGATCAGATCTGATCCTACAATTCTAGGCATAGAATTGGGAGGTTTCAAACACAAGATGTCTATACGCAGATGACATCCTACTATTCTTCTCATCAGGTGAGTCAGGAGGAGGAGGTAAAAATAAAATTTAAGGTAAAGGAGGTAAAAATAAAATTTAAGGAACATAAAAAACTACTGATTAAACATCTGAACAGGAAATGGGACGTGTCCTTTTTACAGACATATATTGAACAAAAAATAGTACCCAGGGGATTAAGAGACAAAGTAGTACCAGCTGAACATCTTCATAACGAGAGATTCCTGGAAAAATGGAAAACACTTTGCATTGAGCACGGTATCTCCGTTATGAAACTGATAGTTGAAGAGGAAAAACTCCAGCTAGAAGAACTCACAACCTCCATTACCAACAGCTCCCAAGATCTTGACCCCTTTAAAGAAACGGAAGAGTTCAAAAAACAAAACGATCTCGTCAAAAAGGAGGTAGAGAGAATCCAACATAACCTAAAAGTGACTAAACAGTCTAAATTTCACCGTGACCTCAAAGATTGGGACAAGGGGGAAATCTTTGACCTTACAAAACGTAGGAATAGGAGTAGGTCACGTAGGGGACGACAGAACTCTAGAGGGAACAGGTCATCCCAAGACACCTATGAAGATGACAATGTCCCCAAACAGGTCACTTTTTTAGAAAAGGGTGCGGGGGGAGCAACAGATCTAAGGGGCAGACAGAACCCAGACGACATAAACAATTACAAACAACCGAGAGGACAACAACAGACAGACAGGGGACGAACTTCGGGGAAAACGGGACCAAATACCAGAAGCCAGAAGAGCCAAAGGGGACACTGAGAGAACAGGGTGACAGGGTAGACATGAAAATTATTAATCTTTCCTCCTTTCCATTGGAATCAAGGCACATTAACCTTCTACAAAAAGGTATGTCCTTCTCTCCGATGAGTACAATGGATGAGTTTGTGGTCTATAAGGACATAGTACTTTTCATTCGAAAAGTATTCCTTAGACAGCTACACACATACAACCATGACCGTGAGAACCCTGACATCAATGTGATTGATAATGATGAGGAAATACTACAAATGCTCAACTCCTTGTTGGAGGAAAATGAGCAATATGATGAGGATGATTCTGCAACACTATTTAAAAGATCAGCCAATCTCAGGATAAGATCAACTAAGATGCCACCTTTATATAAAAATAAATGGCTTGGTGTTTTCCTCGACCTGATACGCACCGATCTAAGTAAAATCGATTGGGCTAAAAAAGATAAAGATAATCTATATTCAGACGAGAGATGTGCCATACGTGAATTAACCTCGGCCAAAAAACTCATCATCAAACGGAGTGACAAGGGAGGAAATGTGGTCCTCCTTGATGAGGACATATATGTTAAGGAAGTCAATCGACTTCTGAGTGATGAAAAAACGTATAAAAAACTGTCTGGTAACCCTCTCCCTGCCCTCGTGTCCTCCCTTAATCAGAAATTAAGATTAGCCACGGAGGAGGGCCTCCTGGGCAAAAAAGAGCAAGAATACTTGAGTGTCAGTGATTTCAATATACCCACTTTTTATATTATCCCCAAAGTGCACAAATCCCTACAGAAACCACCAGGAAGACCAATAGTCTCAGCCATAAGAGGGCCCCTAGAACGCATAGGGAAATACCTAGACAACATGATGAAAGATATGGTCACCGACCTCCAATCATATGTCCAGGACACGCGTGATGTACTGGCATCGATTGCTAAGATCAAACTGGAAGAAGATGTATTGCTAGTGGGGATAGACGTGGAATCCCTTTATACTTCAATACCTCATGAATGGGGACTGAAGGCCGTGCAATATTTTTTGGAGAAACATTATCCACAATGTGGACCACAGAATGAATTCATCCTGGAACTCCTTCTTTTTGCGTTGGAAAACAACTTCTTCCAGTTTGACAACAAATATTACCAACAAACCAGGGGCACCTCTATGGGAGCACCCTGGGCACCAGCATATGCGTGTCTACATCTGGGCATGTGGGAGGAGGATCTGGTGTACCGTCATCCAATGTACCTGGGCCAGGTACACACCTGGCTCAGGTACATTGATGACGTCCTGCTGGTATGGAGAGGGGACTGTGCCTCTCTGGAGGTCTTCTTGACAGCCCTCAATAAAAATAATCGCAACATCAAATTAACTTTTATCCATGATAGGAAAACGATTTCCTTCCTCGACCTCAACATCAGTATAGAAGGTAATATTCTGACAACCTGCACCTTTAGAAAGGAAACGGCCGCCAATACGCTTTTGAGAGCAGAGAGTTACCACCCTCAAAAACTAAAAGATGGGATCCCAGTAGGACAATTCCTTAGAATTAAGAGAAACTGTTCTAACCCCAAAGAATACCAGAAGGAAAGCAGGGATCTGTACCTTCGTTTTAGGGAAAGGGGATATTCCCATCGACAGCTGAGGCAAGCAAAAAGTAGAGCCGGGAAACGAATACGGAATGACTTAATTTGCCCAAAAAAAACAACTCCGGAATCTACTGCATCGGGACCAGTGAGGCTGGTCACTCAATATGGGGCACAATGGGAAGTGGTCAAAAGAACACTTGAAAAACACTGGTCAGTACTAACCAATACCCCAGGTCTAGCTAAAATAGTTGGTCCCACACCCCTAATGACGGCCAAAAGGGCAAAAAATCTGGGTGATATACTTATACACTCTGAATTCACGCGATCTCAAGAGACTAACTGGCTGTCCAACTACCCCAGAAGTAAGGGTATGTTCCCTTGTGGACACTGTCAACTCTGCCCCTTCATAGAAAGAACAGATACCTTCAGTGATAGTAGTCATAAACAAAATTACGTCATAAAAGATCTGATCAATTGTGCCTCCACATGTGTTATATATATGCTAACGTGCCCCTGTAACAAAATATACATTGGCAAAACGAAACGCCAAATGAGGGTGAGACTGGGAGAGCATATGCGAGAGATCAAGGAGAAGAACCCAGAGAAACCACTCGCTAAACATTTTGCCCAATTCCATGAAGGCAAACTGAGTGGGATGAAAGTAAAGGGAATCTTCTCTCTTAATCTCTCACCAAGAAGAGGAGACTTTGATCAGATTTTACTACAGAAGGAAAAGATGTGGATATTCCGTCTCAACTCTCTTGTACCGCAGGGGTTAAACAACGAATTAAACTTTCAACCGTTTTTACCATCATAGATCTTTAAATTCCCCCTGCTAGACAGTGGCTGTATACAAAATGGGACGCATGTAGAAGTGAATGGGACAGTTTTCCCGTCTACCCGTCTACATCATTCTTTGATCTCTACGTACGGCGGGAATTAAATAATGAATTAAAATTTCTAAACTGTTTTGCTACTACAGACAATCTTCCCTGTCAGACAACACCCGTATATAAAGCTGGACATATGTTAGAATGAATTGGATGGGCGGTATCTTTACCACTGACCCATCTACAACATATGTCACATGATGACAGCTACTGTTATCTAATTTGGGTACATCTATTGTGAATCATTCACATCTTTTTCATACAGATTCATCTGACACCTATATGAGTCAGTTGATTCCTGTCATTTTTAACAATAAAAAACTCAATGACACATTTAGACAGGAAGATTGTCTATGCTAATATACTGCATGATATATATCTTTCTTTCTTCGTGCACTATAGCTCCATGGACAGATGAATATGTTAGCAAAGACTTTGCTGCATGGGCATCGAGTGCTGATCAGAAACACATGTCTATACAATTACTATTGTCCTTGTTTTTTTCTTTTTCTTTCCTCTTTTCTTAATCAACTAATTAACGATTGCAATCAGGGAAGGACACTATAAAGAGGAAACCCTGATGTGCATCGATACGCCCAGACGAAGCTATGCATTGACCATGCGAAACTAGTCGGCGAGGATCTTTTTATTTTGACCATCCGGCCATCTTACAGACTTGTATGTCTGTGTGATTCTCACACGATGAGGCTTAAACAGCTGTTTGAGACTGCATAACCAATACAACACAACGGAAAGCAGAGCTATATCTTCAGGCAACTATTTGCTGGACAATGAATATGATTTGACCCCTGTTTTAAATCCACGGATGTGAGCCTTTGGGGATAACAGTAAAACCAGCTATAAAGCTAATCACTGCAACGGTGAATGACCCACATGAAGTAACATCTTCAGAGTATGAGGACATCAGCTGACCTGTGTGTTATCTACACTTGAACAGATCCCCTACAAGATTGCAAACGGCTGGAGAATCTGTCTCAACCTGCTTGGCTGGATACACAGACGCTGCGATCTTTCCACCTGTGGATTACAACTAAGAACGGCAGAAGCAAACACCTGACTGTTCCAGGACTGGTAAAGTACCCATTGTGAATCAATGCTTTTCTCTTATATAATATATGAGAACACATTTACTGGAAAATACTGAAATCATATGCTGGATTTTCAGGGATCCCTCTGAAATATATGTGTGTCTTTCTGCCTCAGGAATCAAATCATTTCCAGGCATTGCTGCAATTTTTTGCACTTTCATTCTGTAAGGACGTATACAGGTAATTTCCTGTCCCTTATTTTTCTCAAGATATGTGAATATCCATCAGCTACAGTTGCCTTATATCAAATAGCAGAGATACAATATTTCGGATCTGAATCTATATGTAGCGCAATACATTCAACATTAATTACATGAGGATATACACAGGAATTCCTGCTCCCTCCTGGATTGTTATTAAATTGCTACATTGTTTCTTCTTTTCTTTATCTCTGCTTCCTCTGCTTTCTTACCTAATTTCTTTAACAGCTCGAGCTTCAGATGAGATTGGAGGGATAATATATTTTCTTTATTTTTTCAATAAATTTGTTTATTGGTTACTTCATTCAGGGATTTCCCTGTAATATATATCCCTCCACCCTATCTGATATCCGGATGGCCTTTATGTTTATATGTTTTGTATATATTTTTTCTTTATTGTTAGTATGTGGAGGCTGCCTTGCTGGTTTCAATATACCCTTTAGCTGGTGAACCGCACCGCAGCCAATCTTTTAATAATATTGTCCCTTATCCAACCAAGTTCTTCCAATATATGTACTATTAATATTTAAAATTAAAAATTTTCTACTTTTTGAATAATTATTTAGTCAGGTGTTTTTCCTTATAGTCCTTTCTTTTGGTTTGACTCTCTTGTTCAAACAATTTTTTCCATATATGCAGTTATAGGACTGGAAACCTGACCTATTTACATATTTAAATCACAAGCCTCATATTCTTATATCTACTATATGCTTTAATTGGATTACAAGTGATCCTTCTTGGAGGCATCATTTGGAAGAACCTGGATGGGGATTTCTGATCAGCACTTAATTGCGCAGAGGGTTAGTCTTTTCCTCCCCCCCCCCCCCTCTGTTTTTTAGGGAGGGGCTGGTTGCAACATATTCTTTAAATTATATCTATCTGTCAGTACGATCTGGTCTGGTTTTCACTATATACCAGGCTTTTTAAGGGAATCCCCCTGCCTTGCCCTTCTCCCCTTATATATATATATATATATTGGAATAGTTTGTAAACGCTCGATGGCGTTTGTATTGGGAGATGACATAGATCTGGAGATTCAACAAGCCTTCCATCCTGACTCAACGATTGATGTGAGTCAGGAGGAGGAGGTAAAAATAAAATTTAAGGAACATAAAAAACTACTGATTAAACATCTGAACAGGAAATGGGACGTGTCCTTTTTACAGACATATATTGAACAAAAAATAGTACCCAGGGGATTAAGAGACAAAGTAGTACCAGCTGAACATCTTCATAACGAGAGATTCCTGGAAAAATGGAAAACACTTTGCATTGAGCACGGTATCTCCGTTATGAAACTGATAGTTGAAGAGGAAAAACTCCAGCTAGAAGAACTCACAACCTCCATTACCAACAGCTCCCAAGATCTTGACCCCTTTAAAGAAACGGAAGAGTTCAAAAAACAAAACGATCTCGTCAAAAAGGAGGTAGAGAGAATCCAACATAACCTAAAAGTGACTAAACAGTCTAAATTTCACCGTGACCTCAAAGATTGGGACAAGGGGGAAATCTTTGACCTTACAAAACGTAGGAATAGGAGTAGGTCACGTAGGGGACGACAGAACTCTAGAGGGAACAGGTCATCCCAAGACACCTATGAAGATGACAATGTCCCCAAACAGGTCACTTTTTTAGAAAAGGGTGCGGGGGGAGCAACAGATCTAAGGGGCAGACAGAACCCAGACGACATAAACAATTACAAACAACCGAGAGGACAACAACAGACAGACAGGGGACGAACTTCGGGGAAAACGGGACCAAATACCAGAAGCCAGAAGAGCCAAAGGGGACACTGAGAGAACAGGGTGACAGGGTAGACATGAAAATTATTAATCTTTCCTCCTTTCCATTGGAATCAAGGCACATTAACCTTCTACAAAAAGGTATGTCCTTCTCTCCGATGAGTACAATGGATGAGTTTGTGGTCTATAAGGACATAGTACTTTTCATTCGAAAAGTATTCCTTAGACAGCTACACACATACAACCATGACCGTGAGAACCCTGACATCAATGTGATTGATAATGATGAGGAAATACTACAAATGCTCAACTCCTTGTTGGAGGAAAATGAGCAATATGATGAGGATGATTCTGCAACACTATTTAAAAGATCAGCCAATCTCAGGATAAGATCAACTAAGATGCCACCTTTATATAAAAATAAATGGCTTGGTGTTTTCCTCGACCTGATACGCACCGATCTAAGTAAAATCAATTGGGCTAAAAAAGATAAAGATAATCTATATTCAGACGAGAGATGTGCCATACGTGAATTAACCTCGGCCAAAAAACTCATCATCAAACGGAGTGACAAGGGAGGAAATGTGGTCCTCCTTGATGAGGACATATATGTTAAGGAAGTCAATCGACTTCTGAGTGATGAAAAAACGTATAAAAAACTGTCTGGTAACCCTCTCCCTGCCCTCGTGTCCTCCCTTAATCAGAAATTAAGATTAGCCACGGAGGAGGGCCTCCTGGGCAAAAAAGAGCAAGAATACTTGAGTGTCAGTGATTTCAATATACCCACTTTTTATATTATCCCCAAAGTGCACAAATCCCTACAGAAACCACCAGGAAGACCAATAGTCTCAGCCATAAGAGGGCCCCTAGAACGCATAGGGAAATACCTAGACAACATGATGAAAGATATGGTCACCGACCTCCAATCATATGTCCAGGACACGCGTGATGTACTGGCATCGATTGCTAAGATCAAACTGGAAGAAGATGTATTGCTAGTGGGGATAGACGTGGAATCCCTTTATACTTCAATACCTCATGAATGGGGACTGAAGGCCGTGCAATATTTTTTGGAGAAACATTATCCACAATGTGGACCACAGAATGAATTCATCCTGGAACTCCTTCTTTTTGCGTTGGAAAACAACTTCTTCCAGTTTGACAACAAATATTACCAACAAACCAGGGGCACCTCTATGGGAGCACCCTGGGCACCAGCATATGCGTGTCTACATCTGGGCATGTGGGAGGAGGATCTGGTGTACCGTCATCCAATGTACCTGGGCCAGGTACACACCTGGCTCAGGTACATTGATGACGTCCTGCTGGTATGGAGAGGGGACTGTGCCTCTCTGGAGGTCTTCTTGACAGCCCTCAATAAAAATAATCGCAACATCAAATTAACTTTTATCCATGATAGGAAAACGATTTCCTTCCTCGACCTCAACATCAGTATAGAAGGTAATATTCTGACAACCTGCACCTTTAGAAAGGAAACGGCCGCCAATACGCTTTTGAGAGCAGAGAGTTACCACCCTCAAAAACTAAAAGATGGGATCCCAGTAGGACAATTCCTTAGAATTAAGAGAAACTGTTCTAACCCCAAAGAATACCAGAAGGAAAGCAGGGATCTGTACCTTCGTTTTAGGGAAAGGGGATATTCCCATCGACAGCTGAGGCAAGCAAAAAGTAGAGCCGGGAAACGAATACGGAATGACTTAATTTGCCCAAAAAAAACAACTCCGGAATCTACTGCATCGGGACCAGTGAGGCTGGTCACTCAATATGGGGCACAATGGGAAGTGGTCAAAAGAACACTTGAAAAACACTGGTCAGTACTAACCAATACCCCAGGTCTAGCTAAAATAGTTGGTCCCACACCCCTAATGACGGCCAAAAGGGCAAAAAATCTGGGTGATATACTTATACACTCTGAATTCACGCGATCTCAAGAGACTAACTGGCTGTCCAACTACCCCAGAAGTAAGGGTATGTTCCCTTGTGGACACTGTCAACTCTGCCCCTTCATAGAAAGAACAGATACCTTCAGTGATAGTAGTCATAAACAAAATTACGTCATAAAAGATCTGATCAATTGTGCCTCCACATGTGTTATATATATGCTAACGTGCCCCTGTAACAAAATATACATTGGCAAAACGAAACGCCAAATGAGGGTGAGACTGGGAGAGCATATGCGAGAGATCAAGGAGAAGAACCCAGAGAAACCACTCGCTAAACATTTTGCCCAATTCCATGAAGGCAAACTGAGTGGGATGAAAGTAAAGGGAATCTTCTCTCTTAATCTCTCACCAAGAAGAGGAGACTTTGATCAGATTTTACTACAGAAGGAAAAGATGTGGATATTCCGTCTCAACTCTCTTGTACCGCAGGGGTTAAACAACGAATTAAACTTTCAACCGTTTTTACCATCATAGATCTTTAAATTCCCCCTGCTAGACAGTGGCTGTATACAAAATGGGACGCATGTAGAAGTGAATGGGACAGTTTTCCCGTCTACCCGTCTACATCATTCTTTGATCTCTACGTACGGCGGGAATTAAATAATGAATTAAAATTTCTAAACTGTTTTGCTACTACAGACAATCTTCCCTGTCAGACAACACCCGTATATAAAGCTGGACATATGTTAGAATGAATTGGATGGGCGGTATCTTTACCACTGACCCATCTACAACATATGTCACATGATGACAGCTACTGTTATCTAATTTGGGTACATCTATTGTGAATCATTCACATCTTTTTCATACAGATTCATCTGACACCTATATTATGAGTCAGTTGATTCCTGTCATTTTTAACAATAAAAAACTCAATGACACATTTTAGACAGGAAGATTGTCTATGCTAATATACTGCATGATATATATCTTTCTTTCTTCGTGCACTATAGCTCCATGGACAGATGAATATGTTAGCAAAGACTTTGCTGCATGGGCATCGAGTGCTGATCAGAAACACATGTCTATACAATTACTATTGTCCTTGTTTTTTTCTTTTTCTTTCCTCTTTTCTTAATCAACTAATTAACGATTGCAATCAGGGAAGGACACTATAAAGAGGAAACCCTGATGTGCATCGATACGCCCAGACGAAGCTATGCATTGACCATGCGAAACTAGTCGGCGAGGATCTTTTTATTTTGACCATCCGGCCATCTTACAGACTTGTATGTCTGTGTGATTCTCACACGATGAGGCTTAAACAGCTGTTTGAGACTGCATAACCAATACAACACAACGGAAAGCAGAGCTATATCTTCAGGCAACTATTTGCTGGACAATGAATATGATTTGACCCCTGTTTTAAATCCACGGATGTGAGCCTTTGGGGATAACAGTAAAACCAGCTATAAAGCTAATCACTGCAACGGTGAATGACCCACATGAAGTAACATCTTCAGAGTATGAGGACATCAGCTGACCTGTGTGTTATCTACACTTGAACAGATCCCCTACAAGATTGCAAACGGCTGGAGAATCTGTCTCAACCTGCTTGGCTGGATACACAGACGCTGCGATCTTTCCACCTGTGGATTACAACTAAGAACGGCAGAAGCAAACACCTGACTGTTCCAGGACTGGTAAAGTACCCATTGTGAATCAATGCTTTTCTCTTATATAATATATGAGAACACATTTACTGGAAAATACTGAAATCATATGCTGGATTTTCAGGGATCCCTCTGAAATATATGTGTGTCTTTCTGCCTCAGGAATCAAATCATTTCCAGGCATTGCTGCAATTTTTTGCACTTTCATTCTGTAAGGACGTATACAGGTAATTTCCTGTCCCTTATTTTTTCTCAAGATATGTGAATATCCATCAGCTACAGTTGCCTTATATCAAATAGCAGAGATACAATATTTCGGATCTGAATCTATATGTAGCGCAATACATTCAACATTAATTACATGAGGATATACACAGGAATTCCTGCTCCCTCCTGGATTGTTATTAAATTGCTACATTGTTTCTTCTTTTCTTTATCTCTGCTTCCTCTGCTTTCTTACCTAATTTTCTTTAACAGCTCGAGCTTCAGATGAGATTGGAGGGATAATATATTTTCTTTATTTTTTCAATAAATTTGTTTATTGGTTACTTCATTCAGGGATTTCCCTGTAATATATATCCCTCCACCCTATCTGATATCCGGATGGCCTTTATGTTTATATGTTTTGTATATATTTTTTCTTTATTGTTAGTATGTGGAGGCTGCCTTGCTGGTTTCAATATACCCTTTAGCTGGTGAACCGCACCGCAGCCAATCTTTTAATAATATTGTCCCTTATCCAACCAAGTTCTTCCAATATATGTACTATTAATATTTAAAATTAAAAATTTTCTACTTTTTGAATAATTATTTAGTCAGGTGTTTTTCCTTATAGTCCTTTCTTTTGGTTTGACTCTCTTGTTCAAACAATTTTTTCCATATATGCAGTTATAGGACTGGAAACCTGACCTATTTACATATTTAAATCACAAGCCTCATATTCTTATATCTACTATATTCTTCTCATCACCCCAAGTTTCAGGCCCTAATCTTATCCCAATTCTGAACCAATTCGCATCTTTTTCAGGCCTAGCAATTAATCCCAAAAAATGCCTAGCCCTAAATATATCACTCTCAAACACAGAATTAAGTGCCGCCAAATCAGGTCTTCCCTTTGAATGGCCAGTAAAAAGCATCCCCTATTTAGGAATACACCTAACAGCAGCAGTATCAGATCTATTCTCGCATAACTACCCCTCTCTCCTAAAGCAAATATCAAGCCTATTAAAATCAAGGACCCAACTACCACGGTCATGGTTCGGAAAAATCAACGCTATTAAAATGACGATACTACCAAAACTTCTATACCTCTTTAGAGTACTCCCCATCCCAATACCGGCTTACTACTTAAGAATGGTCCAAAAGAGAGTTTCTGTTAAGACTCTGCTGTCTGGAGTTACAACAAGGTTTGGATCTCAGCTGCAGAGGCTTCTCAGGTATGATCCCCCAGTTCACTCTCAATGTTATTCTGAAAGTTTGGGATCAAATCATCACAACCTCTTTAGAGAAACAAACAAAAGTTTAAGGATGCCTATTCTTTCATAAGCATTGAATATAACAAAAGGTCACTTGAGGGTGGTGTAGATATAATATAGTACTCAGTGGAGCAAGGAATAGAACTAGTACACAGTATACATATCAGTTCAGGATGAGATGCAATCCTATGCTCAAAACTAAGTTCAGGCTTGAAAGTCCCCTTTAACAAGGTGCATAGAAAATAGACATTACAGCATGCTATTGTTATGCCAGGATACTTGCGATTAAGCTGGGTAGACCTGATGCGGGGGTGGCAACGGAGTCTTTGGGTTCATCCAGTAGTGAAGCCAGAGGAGGAGGAAGTCCCAGTCTGTAGTGGAGGGTGGAAGGTGTTTGCAGGAGTATTGGAGTAACAGAGGTCCGTTTGGCTGCAGGTAAGGTCTGTGTTGTAAGGAGGCATTGTGGTGTCCAAAGGTGCCAGGGAGCCAAGTCTGTGAAGCTGAGGGCTTGGTTCGTCTTCTCAGGTGGCGGCAGGCGTCCAACGAGAATTGTGGAACACCCTGCCGCCATCTCTGAGGGTTTAAATAGCCCGAGAGCGAGGGATGAGGCCGGGGGACGCCAGGACGCACTTCCGCGTTCCAGCGTGGAGCGCAATCGTCCGCGCACCGGAAGTGACGCGGACGATTCAGAGAATGGAGCCTGGATGTCAGGATTCGACGTGGGAGGAGCCGTTTTACAAAGGGAAATGAATGAGTCCTTACAGAGAACGACAGGGGCGTTACATACTCCCCTCCTCATGAATGTGTGAAGAATCTTCCCAGGAATCATCAAGTTGACTGTAGCCAAGCCAACATATCAAATACTGCAGGGATGAACCCCGTCTCCTTGAGTCGAGAATCTTTTCGACCTCATATTCTGTTTCTCCCAAGACCTCGACTGGAGGAGGGGGTTGTGGATGCCTGTTAGGAAATGGGTTGGATATGAAAGGTTTAATGAGTGAAACATGGAAAGAGGGATGTATCTTCCAATCTGGAGGTAGTTTCAATCTAACCGCATTAGAATTGATCACGTGTGAAATTGGGAAAGGACCAGTAAACTGTCGGCCAAGTTTTTTAGAAGGAACTTTAATTCGTAATTTTCGGGTAGAGAGCCATACTAAATCGCCTACTTTATACACAGGAGGAGCTGTTCTGCGAGCGTCATAGTATCTTTTTTGCCTTTGCTGGGCAGCTTGTAAGTTGGAACGGAGTACGCTCAAAGTGTTCTTAACAGTAGAAAGATAGTGTTCTACTGCGGGAACATTATTTGGAAGGAAGGAGGTAGGTAAACTGTTGGGATGAAATCCATGGTTGGCGTAAAATGATGAGAACCGAGAGGAGGAACTGGTGGCATTGTTGTATGCAAATTCAGCGTGAGGAAGCAGCTGATACCAATCATCTTGGAGATGGGAACAATAACATTGCAGATACTGTTCAAGTGTCTGGTTGACACGTTCAGTCTGGCCATTTGTTTGGGGGTGGTAAGCAGTGGACATGCAGTGATCTATTTGCAGGGCATTACATAGGGCCTTCCAGAATCTAGAAATGAACTGTGATCCACGGTCTGAGATGATTTGAGAAGGTAATCCATGGAGCTTCAGAACGTGGTTAATGAAAGCCTTGGCTGTCTCAAGAGAGGTTGGTAAATTCTTTAAAGGAATGAAGTGTGCCATTTTAGTTAACACATCCACTGTAACCATGACAGTGTTAGCTCATTGTGATCTAGGGAGGTCAACTATGAAGTCCATTGACACTACTTCCCAAGGTCTATTTGGTACTGGAAGGGATGCTAAAAGTCCATAGGGTTTTCTGGAGTGTTTGTTGGTGGCACAAATCTCACAGGAGCTGACATAGTCATGGATGGTTTTGGCCATATGGGGCCACCAGTATTCTCTCTTAACCAGATGAATGGTCTTGCTAATACCAGGATGGCCAGCTAGTGGACAATCATGGAGTTGTTTGAGAAGAAAAAGCTGCAGTTCTGGAGGAACGTAAAGTTTGTTGTTGAAGGTATAAACACCATCAGGTTGTCTAGTGAGGTCTTTAGGTAGGGAGGAGGCATCAGTTGAAAAGGTACGGGTAAGCAACTGCCTGAAAGGAGTAGTTACCCCAATGAAGCGGTTCGGAGGTATGATGGAGAGAGGTGGAATCTCATTGGTCTGGTCTTCATACATGCGGGATAGGGAGTCGGCTTTTATATTTTGTGAACCTGGGCGGTAGGAGATGAAAAAATCAAATCGGTCAAAAAATAAGCTCCACCTAACTTGCCGGGCAGATAGAGTCTTACAGGCCTTGAGGTGTTGTAGATTACGATGATCCGTTAGAATAGTTATAGGGTGTATGGATCCCTCTAATAGATGTCTCCAATTTGCCAGTGCATCCTTTATAGCAAGGAGTTCTTTCTCCCCAATGGGGTAGTTCTTCTCGGATGGTGATAGAGTCCTGGAATAGAACGCGACTGGATGCAAAGGTTCAGATAGAGTGGGGCGTTGAGAGAGAATTGCTCCTAAGGCAAAGTGGGAGGCGTCAACCTCTAAAGTGAAATGGTACGTTGAATTTGGTAGTTGTAGGATGGGTGCGGAAGTGAAACAACCATTGAGAGTATCGAAAGAATTCTGAGCTTCTTTAGACCATGAGAAAGGTATTTTAATACTAGTCAAACGAGTGAGTGGCTTCACAGTTGATGAGAAATTCTTGATGAACTTGCGGTAGTAGTTTGAGAATCCTAAAAAGCGTTGTAAAGCCTACATTGACTTAGGAACTGGCCAAGAGAGAATGCTGTCCACTTTAGTTTGATCCATCTGGATGCCTTCAGGGGTAATTTGATAACCCAGAAAGGAGATGGAAGTCTGGCTGAAAACACATTTCTCCAGTTTGGCGTACAAGGAATGTGTTCTGAGCCTGGCCAAAACCCATCTGACATGTTTGTAATGTTCTTGTGGGGTGTCAGAATAAATCAAGATGTCATCTAGGTAAATAACGACACAGATGTCAAGCAAATCACAAAATATATCATTGATGAACCACTGGAAGGTAGCGGGTGCATTGCATAGGCCAAATGGCATTACTGTATATTCAAAGAGACCGTACCGAGTCTTGAATGCAGTTTTCCATTCATCACCCGGACGGATCCTAATCAGGTTGTAAGCACCCCTGAGGTCCAACTTTGTAAAAAATTTAGACGTCTGGAGTCGCTCAATGAGCTCTGGAATGAGGGGTAAGGGATAACGTTTTTTCACTGTGATATTGTTAAGAGATCTGTAGTCGATTATTAGTTGGAGAGAGCCATCTTTATTTTTAACAAAAAACATAGCAGCACTAGCTGGAGAAGTAGACGGTCTAATGAAGCCTTTCCTTAAGTTGTCATCAAGGTAGTCCTTGAGATGGACTAGTTCTGGTTGCGATAGTGGATAGATACGTGCAGTAGGAATAGAACTGCCAGGAATGAGATCTATAGGACAGTCGTAGATACGATGGGGAGGGAGTATCTCTGCATTAGATTTACTAAATACATCTACAAAATCATGTAAGTGTGATGGGAGATCGGCATAAACAGCATCTGCTAATAGGATAGAGTAAGTAGGGAAACAGGTCCCCTTGCAGTGTGTGGAGTCTAGAGATATAGATCTGCTAGACCAGTCAAACCTGGGTTGATGGAGATGTAGCCAAGGTAACCCGAGTACTATTGGGAAGAGGGGGGACGGAATGATAGAGTGATAGAGTGTCAAATGATAGAGTTTCAGTATGACCATTCCCACATGAAACCTTTAGAGGAGAAGTTTGAGAGCAGACTGGACCAGAGGAGGAGCTAGAGCCATCAATAAAGGTGACAGACAAAGGAGTTTGCTTAAGCACAGAAGGGATTTTATTTGATTCAACAATTCCTGAGTCTATGAAGTTGCCACAAGCTCCCGTGTCCACCATAGCGTCAATTATGGTCCTATCTTGGTCCTACTGTAAAGTAAGAGTGACAAAAATATAGCAGTTAGTGGTACTCTCTCAAGGTTTGGGCTTACAAATGTTAGAAATGTTACCTTCGGAGTTCTTCTTGAGTAAAGGACAAGTGGAAACGATGTGGTCTGGTGCGGAATTAATATAAGCATAGATTATTTAATCTGCGACGTTGTTTCTCAGCAGGGGACAAGGGTCCTTTAATAGCACCAAGCTCCATTGGAACCTCTTTGGGAGGTGATTTAGATCTTCTGAGAGGAGAAGGTGGGTATATCATGGCCCGTTCAGCCTTCCTCTCTCGTAGACGTCGATCGATGGCTACAGATAGGTGCATCAGATCCTCTAGAGACGTGGGAAGTTCAACACGAGCAATCTCATCCTTCATTGCCTCTGATAGGCCTAATCTAAACTGATTCCGAAGTGCAATGTCAGTCCACTGGGTCTCTCGACTCCAGCATTTGTATTCAGAGATATAGTCCTCTACCGGTCTTTTCCCTTGTTTAATGTTCCTGATTGTATTCTCTGCAGTGAGTTGTTTATTGGGGTCCTCATAGAGTAAGGACATCTCATCAAGGAAGATGTTAAAGGCACCTAGAAGATCCCCATGCTCTTCCACATATGAGTCGGCCCAGACTCTAGGTTCACCTTTGAGATATGAAATCAGGGTAAGAATTCTAACTCTGTCTGAGTAATAGGTGCGGGGGCGAAGTTTAAACATAAGACGGCATGAACTAACAAATTGACGAAACAGATTCCTGTCACCTGTGAAGGGTTCAGGGGGACATACTTTAGGCTCGGGTCGGTCCCTGGGTTGCGCAAAATTTTGGTTGCGTAGGGTGTCATTTTCTAGACGAAGTTCATTCATAGAAGTGGTTAGGGTATCCACCCGTTGTGAAAGTCCAACTAAATGGTTAGTAAGCTCTGCTGGATCCATTTAACAATTAGGGTTCCACAATTATGTTAAGACTCTGCTGTCTGGAGTTACAACAAGGTTTGGATCTCAGCTGCAGAGGCTTCTCAGGTATGATCCCCCAGTTCACTCTCAATGTTATTCTGAAAGTTTGGGATGAAATCATCACAACCTCTTTAGAGAAACAAACAAAAGTTTAAGGATGCCTATTCTTTCATAAGCATTGAATATAACAAAAGGTCACTTGAGGGTGGTGTAGATATAATATAGTACTCAGTGGAGCAAGGAATAGAACTAGTACACAGTATACATATCAGTTCAGGATGAGATGCAATCCTATGCTCAAAACTAAGTTCAGACTTGAAAGTCCCCTTTAACAAGGTGCATAGAAAATAGACATTACAGCATGCTATTGTTATGCCAGGATACTTGCGATTAAGCTGGGTAGGTCTGATGCAGGGGTGGCAACGGAGTCTTTGGGTTCATCCAGTAGTGAAGCCAGAGGAGGAGGAAGTCCCAGTCTGTAGTGGAGGGTGGAAGGTGTTTTGGAGTATTGGAGTAACAGAGGTCCGTTTGGCTGCAGGTAAGGTCTGTGTTGTAAGGAGGCACTGTGGTGTCCAAAGGTGCCAGGGAGCCAAGTCTGTGAAGCTGAGGGCTTGGTTCGTCTTCTCAGGTGGCGGCAGGCGTCCAACGAGAATTGTGGAACACCCTGCCGCCATCTCTGAGGGTTTAAATAGCCCGAGAGCGTGGGATGAGGCCGGGGACGCCAGGACGAACTTCCGCGTTCCAGCATGGAGCGCAATCGTCCGCGCACCGGAAGTGACGCGGACGATTCAGAGAACGGAGCCTGGATGTCAGGATTCGACGTGGGAGGAGCCGTTTTACAAAGGGAAATGAATGAGTCCTTACAGAGAACGACAGGGGCGTTACAGTTTCATCCTTTATCTGGGGCTCCTCCAAACCGAGAATTAAACCTCAAATCCTGCACCTCCCCAAAGTTAACGGGGGACTTGGATACCCTAGCTTTACACACTACTACCAAGCTGCACAACTAGCAACCTTAGCAAAGTACCATGCAAAGCAATAATCACCTCTCTGGGTATCGATAGAAGCGATAGAATGCGACCCCATTCAAATATCTAACATACTATGGGTCCCTCCCAAATTGCGTAAACACATAAGCAACCCCATTACTAAACACTCATTATCCCTATGGGATAAAAGTCAAATTAAAAAAACATTTACAATCGCCACAAACTTCGCTACTTTCATTTTACAAAAACCCTGCATTTTACCCGGGATGGGTCTCTCCCAACACATTTAAAGAATGGGTGATCAGGGATTGCATACAAAAATAAAAAAATTTAGACTCTACATCCTTTATGCCCTTCCCGACACTATGCGAATCATACGGTATCCCGCAAAGTGAACTATTCAGATACCTGCAAATAAAAAACTTTTTTCAACCACCAGTAAATTCTTCAACTTTGCCAACTCAACTATCTATTTTTGAAAACATCTGTAAAAAGGATCCACATGCCAGAGGCGCTATATCAACCCTTTGCTCTCAACTACTAACACAATGCAATACCGGAAAACTATTATATGTCCGCAAATGGGAGGAGGACTTAGAAACGGAACCGAGTACCACAGACTGGAACCAAATATGGTATAACACCAAAACAGCATCCCCAAATGTTTTAGCATCAGAGACAAACTACAAAGGGCTAACTAGGTGGTACTTAGTGCCAGCTAGAGTGGCAAAATATGCACAAAATTACTCAGAGCTATGCTTTAGGGCAGGGGTGGGGAACCTGCGGCCCGCGGGCCGCTAGCGGCACGCAAAATCATTCAATCCGGCCCCCCATGCGATTCTAAAACACCGCCGCCGATTGTCACTATGGAGCGGAGTAAATGTATTATCATGGCGATCATTCATTCATTGTCCGTGTGTTTAGAAATACATTTACTCCGCTCCTGCGGCCCGCCCCTGTTAGCCGGCACCAGCCTCCAGCCAATAGCAATAACTCCGCTCCTGCGGCCCGCCCCTGTTAGCCGGTGCCAGCCTCCAGCCATTGCACTGCAGCTAAGATGCTTCCCTAGGTTTACAGCCCCGCCCGGCGGCGTGACGTCACTCACGGCGGGCGGGGATCACCATTCATGCTGGCTGGGATGGCACTGATGGGAGGAGCATAGAGAGGACGAGCCAGCGCCACCGACGAGGAACCATTTCCAGCAGCAAGTAAGGCAGCCAGACAGCATCATGAAATACAGCGAATTTTTTTAATATGCAGCATAGCGGCGGGGGGAGGGGGGTAAATGTCCTGCACAGTGCACAGAACATTAATACATAAGTTACCATGACCAGTGCAGGACATTTACCCCCCCCCCCCACATGCTGCATATTAAAAAGATCATATTCATCATATTTACATTTAATAATTTTCAAATTGCATCAATGATGCAATTTGAAAATTATTAAATGTAAATATGATGAATATGATCTTTTTAATATGCAGCATGTCGGGGGGGGGGGGGGTAAATGTCCTGCACTGGTCATGGTAACTTATGTATTAATGTTCTGTGCACTGTGCAGGACATTTACCCCCCTCCCCCCGCCGCTATGCTGCATATTAAAAAAATCACAGACAGTCATCAAAGTTAATAATCCTCAGACTGCATCATTCTGTATGCAGTCTGAAGATTATTAACAGTGATGACTGTCTGTGATTTTTTTAATATTCAGCATGGTGGTGGGGGGAGGGGGTAAATGTCCTACCTACACAGTTGCACTGGTCATAGTAACTCATGTATTAATGTCCTGCACTGTGAGTTACCATGACCAGTGCAGGACATTTACCCCCTCCCCCCATGCTGCATATTAAAAAAAAATCACAATGTCATTAGGGGAAAGTTCTTATCTTTATTCAGCAGTTCTGAGTCCTGACAATCTAATCTCCCCACGTCCTCTTCTATACAAATACCCTGTCTGAGTAATGTAATTGCCGAGAACCTCTGCACAAGGATTACTCCGCCTGAGCCCGAAAACCACCAAATAGTCCCTGCAGAGTAATCCTTGTGCTGCTGATCCCGGCAATTACATTACTCACTGTATCTGTATAGAAGAGGATATTGGGGCTCAGATTAAATTGTCCGAACTGCTGTATAAGGATAAGAACTTTCCCCTACCAACTTTAACTACTAGTGTTCCTCCACCAGCTAAGCCACAGTACAGTTTGAATCATGTGTCCGGTTGGAAGGCGGAAGGAGACCCGGACACATGATTCAAACCCCGTACTGTCCGGGTCAATCCCGTACAGGTGGCAACCCTAGGTAAATGTCCTGAACTGGTCAATGGTCATGGTAACTCATGTATTAATGTCCTGCACAGTGCAGGGTGCTGTGTAATGTAAAGGGGTCCAGTGATGCAGGGTGCTGTGTAGTGTAAAGGGTCCAGTGATGCAGGGTGCTGTGTAATGTAAAGGGTCCAGAGGTACAGGGTGCTGTGTAATGTAAAGGGGAACAGTGATGCAGGGTGCTGTGTAATATAAAGGGGTCCAGTGATGCAGGGTGCTGTGTAATGTAAAGGGGTCCAGAGGTGCAAGGTGCTGTGTAATGTAAAGGGGTCCAGAGGTGCAAGGTGCTGTGTAATGTAAAGGGGTCCAGATGTGCAAGGTGCTGTGTAATGTAAAGGGGAACAGTGATGCAGGGTGCTGTGTAATATAAAGGGGTCCAGTGATGCAGGGTGCTGTGTAATATAAAGGGGTCCAGTGATGCAGGGTGCTGTGTAATGTAAAGGGGTCCAGTGATGCAGGGTGCTGTGTAATGTAAAGGGGTCCAGAGGTGCAAGGTGCTGTGTAATGTAAAGGGGTCCAGTGATGCAGGGTGCTGTGTAATGTAAAGGGGTCCAGTGATGCAGGGTGCTGTGCAATGTAAAGGGGTCCAGATGTGCAAGGTGCTGTGTAATGTAAAGGGGAACAGTGATGCAGGGTGCTGTGTAATGTAAAGGGGTCCAGTGATGCAGGGTGCTGTGTAATGTAAAGGGGTCCAGAGGTGCAGGGTGCTGTGTAATGTAAAGGGGTCCAGTGATGCAGGGTGCTGTGTAATATAAAGTGGTCCAGAGGTGCAAGGTGCTGTGTAATGTAAAGGGGTCCAGTGATGCAGGGTGCTGTGTAATGTAGAAGGGTCCAGTGATGCGGGGGGGGGACACGTTTAATCCCCGCTATAACAGGCTAATTTTTAAGTTGATCATTTTGTACGGCCCCCGAATGATGTTACAAAAATCCAAATGGCCCTCGGCAGAAAAAAGGTTCCCCACCCCTGCTTTAGGGGATGCTCAAACATGGGAACATATTATCACATCTGGTGGTCGTGTCCAAAAGCGCAGACATTCTGGTCGGAAATTTTCCAATTAGTAAGCACCCCGACAAACAAGAAAATCCCTTTAGATCCCAAAACAGCTCTGCTCAATTTAAAACCTGACAATTTGACACATGCACAATTTAAACTGATAAGGCAGCTTCTTACAGTTGCAAAACAGACTCTAGCGAAGGCATGGAAATCCCCAAAATTGTCAGTAAACAAAGTATTAAATAGAACAAACAATGCAATGACCCATGCCAAAATGTCGGCTATAAACACGGATACAATCAGTGCCGATCCTGACCTCCCTGGGGCCCTAAGCAAAATGACATGGCACATTAAAAATGAGAAGCGGGGGGCGCTGACAACAGTGACATGTCACATTAAAGAAAGTTGAGAAGAGGGGGGAGGGGGTGTTCTGCTGTCGGAAATGACATCTTACATTAAATTGAGAAGCAGGGGGTGCTGACTTCTTACCTCTTCTCCCATGCAGCCAGCAAGTTGAGAAGCGGGGTGAGGGGGCGAAAATGACTTCTCACCAGTTGGGGCCTCTAGTAATTTGGGGGGCCCTTCGCAGCTTTGCGGGGCCCTAAGCGGCTTGCATAGTGAGCCTATAGGGCGGATCGGCCCTGGATACGATCACCAAATTTGAACAACTGTGGAAGCCTTGGATTACTTACACAATACCTAATGCTTTTAATAATGATGTTATGATGCCATGGTAGCCCAGCCATCGTAATAGTTAGCTACACTTCTTGCTCAGTGACGGTGATTCCCGGCCTAGTCCTGCAGACTCCCTAACCTCGCCCTTCTTTCCCTCCCTCTTACTTATTGTTTTGATGTTACAGTCTCTACTCCACCTAGGTAACTTTAAGACGTTATTATAAGAATGAAACTCCTATCGTCATTTCAATATGTAAACATACTAAGCGGATACACTCAGGAAAAGGACACAAGACTTCAAGTCATCAAGGAACTATATAGAGATCCATTATCTCTTGATCAAACTTTATTAGAATATCGCAAACGTATCCACTATTGTTATAGTGTACTCTTTATTTGAAATATTACAAGTTAGTTTACATGTAAAGGAGTTTCTCTTCACCTGTAATGTATTTGTTTTACACTGCTTGTACAATTCCTACAACATTTACAAAATAAAGATATTTTGACAAGGAAAAAGAAGATCGTGATCAAAAGTTCAAAAAACACAAAAAATACTCTAGGGATGCAGGATATTATAAAAATGGTACAGTTTTTAGTTGGCAAAAACTTTTTTCTGCTACGTCGGGTGCTGATATGGATTCCACTCCAGCTTTAGTACCTTCCTCCTCAGCTCCCCCTATTTCAACTGAGGGTCCATCTACCAGTCATGGTTTGTTGGGTCCCCAAGAACTCCCTCTATACAGGTATCCTGAGGAGGCGAGTTTCATGATGATCAATTTTATGATGCCTCCCCAGCCAAATATAGGGATAGATCAGGTCCGTATAGAGACCATTCTCCCTATTATGGCTTCCCTCCAATCCCGGTGCATAACAGATTTTCCCCTCTGGGTGAAGTACGTAATGACAGCTATCAGAGCCGAAATAGGAATCACCGAGAACCATTGAACCATAATTATATTCAATCCAATCATGGTTCTTATGGGGTCCAGACCAAAGAGAGGGACCAGAGGGGGGAAGAGAGTTCAGAAGAGGAAAGAGAAGATGCACATAAAAGGATATGGAGTTTTCAATTTATGTACCAAAGTCTTCTCACAAGAAGAATTATCAGTTTTGGATAAGGGCCTTAAATTTGCCCCACCCAAGAAACTGGACAAATTTGGTACTTTTATTGATATACAAAAGTATATTCGCAAAAAAAATATACAGCGGTATTTAATCACCAATCCCATCAGGAATGAGCCTAGGGCAGCCACGTCCGGAACTGTACACTCAGGGTTGTCTAACCCGTCGTTATTCAACCCATCTGTTCCCGCCGTGGCTGCTGTTAATATCTTTAAAGACTTGGTCCTAAAAGATTTAGCGGAGATACCAGATAGGCGTACACATCGCCATCCAGTGTCTAGCACCGGCCTGAAATCCTTGTGTCAAAACAAGGATTTAGTTATCCTCCCTGCCGACAAAGGCGGTGGTATAGTCATTTTAGACAAGCTTGACTACAAAACTGAAATGTTCAGGATTCTGAATGAACTTAAAACTTATCAAATGTTGCCCACCAATCCTACCTCTCAGTTCAAAACAGAACTCCAGAGTTTGCTAGATAGTGGTTTTAGTATGGAGATTTTAAACCTGAAGGAAAATAATTTTTTAGTTCCCACGGTCCCTAGGATACCCACGATTTATTATTTACCCAAGGTCCATAAGGACCCTGTTCAACCACCAGGTTGACCCATTGTCAGTGGGATCGACTCAGTGACTTCACATGTGGGTCGATATATTCACAATTTTTTACAGCCATTGATCAAACGCACACCATCCTATTTAGGTGACACGGGTGCTACAATTAGGAAACTGGAGAATGTGGACATAAGAGGTGACTTCATCATGGTAACAGCTGATGTAGCCTTGCTTTATACATGTATTCCACATGATAGAGGTTTTGAGGCTGTACATTATTATTTAAAGAAGGATCACACGTTAGCTTCTTTTCAAACTGATTTTATCATGGAACTTTTGGAATTTGCTACAAAGCGTGGTTATTTCTGGTTTAATGACTAGTTCTATCTCCAACTGCGCGGTGTCGCCATGGGGGCTAAGTATGCCCCAAGTCTTGCCAACCTGTTTATGGCCAAGTGGAAGGAGGATGTCGTCTATGCCTACGACACCGGTTCACTGGTGTTGTGGGCCAGATACATATAGATAGATTCAGAGAGAGTTAGGCCGGTGTATCAGTAGATACGCCGACCTAACTCGGAATCTGCGCCGTCCTAAGTTTAAGTGTATTCTCAAACTGAGATACACTTAAACCTAGCTAAGATACGACAGCCTGCGCCGTCGTATCTTAGGGTGCAATATTTAGGCTGGCCGCTAGGTGGCGCTTCCGTTGAGTTTGGCGTATAATATGTAAATGACTATATACGCCGATTCACGAACATACGTGCGCCCGTCGCAGTAAAGATACGCCATTTCCGTAAGAGATACGCCGCGTAAAGATAAAGCTGCCCCTAGTTGGCCTAGTCAATGTTAAGTATGGCCGTCGTTCCCACTATGAAATTTGAACATTTTACGTTGTTTGCGTAAGTCATCTGTGAATGGGGCTGGACGTAATTTACGTTCACGTCGAAACCAATACGTCCTTGCGGCGTACTTTGGAGCAATGCACACTTGGATATGTACACGGACGGCGCATGCGCCGTTCGTAAAAAACGTCAATCACGTCGGGTCACGAGTAATTAACATAAAACACGCCCCCATCCTCATTTGAATTAGGCGCGCTTACGCCAGCCGCATTTACGCTACGCCGCCATAAATTAGGAGGCAAGTACTTTGTGAATACGATACGCTACGCCGCCTTAAAGTTGCGGCGGTGTCTCTGAATCTAGGTAATAGACAACATCCTCCTCCTCTGGGATGGCAGCATGGTGTCACTTGGGACTTTCATGAGTCATTTGAATCACAATGATAGAGGCATATCCCTTACTTATACAGCCAGTCAGGAGATGATTCAATTTTTAGACCTTGAGATCAGCATTGTCAATAATCAGTTTCATTTTAAAACTTTTTTAAAAAGACTGATCGAAATGGTTTCATTCCTAGTGACAGTTGTCATCACCCCTCATGGCTCAGTTCATTTCCCCTGGAGTAAATTTCTGAGATTACGTAGAAATTGCTCGGATATTAACACCTTCAATGTACAGGCTAATATTCCTAAGCAGAGGTTCATTGATAAAGGGTATGATCCTGAAATCATTGAATTAGATCTCAGAACTACTTTAGACACTAATAGGAGCTCCCTACTTGAGATTAAACACAAGCGAGAGCAAGGTGATAACTTCAGGTGGGCCCTACTCACATCCTTTTCTACCCAATATAAAC
Source organism: Rana temporaria (assembly GCF_905171775.1). Lineage (NCBI taxonomy): Eukaryota > Metazoa > Chordata > Amphibia > Anura > Ranidae > Rana > Rana temporaria. The sequence goes on from NC_053495.1 coordinate 73,199,650, forward strand.
AGGTGAAATCGATCATCACCAAATATTGGGAGATATTAAGGAATGATCGGGTTCTGAGTACTGTTTTGCCTGAACGGGCAAAAGTTGTGTTCAGGGGTGCACCCACGCTTCAAAGTAAAATTGCACCCAACATCATCAATCCTCCGACCCGCCCCTCTTTTTTTCATCAGTTAGTGGCCTATCATCCATGCAAGAAATGTACCGTTTGCAAATACAATATCAACGGTAGGGTAAAAAGTTTGGAGTTCAGATCTTCGGCTATGGGGAAAACATACCCTATAAAACATTTTTGCACGTGTGGGACTAAATATGTTGTCTATCTCATTACGTGTCCGTGCGGCCAACAGTATGTTGGTCGCACCATTCGCACATTCTCTGTGAGAGTTGGAGAGCACATAGCCCTCATCCTTAGCGGAGACACTCATCACACTGCGCCTAGACACTATAGAGCACATCATAACAGGAATCCATCTGGCACACAATTTTTAATCATCGATCAGTTTATTCACCCTTGGAGGGTTAGTCCTAAGACTCGTGGCGTGTCCCATCTTGAGACCTTCTGGATTTACGAATTGGGAACACACACGTCGTCAGGTCTCAACGTCGAGTGGGACGTTAATTCTTTTATTAACAAATCTTAAAGTTGATATTAGTGTTGACCGATGTTGCACATTCATCCTCCCATTCGTGGGTATCCTTCCCCTTTATTAGTTTTATTTTATTGAGATATTTTTTCCTTGAGGTTTTCTGACCTTTTCTTTTAATGTGTATATTTGTTTTTATAAAATGTAATGTATACACGGATATTTTATCCCTACGGGGGTTCGTCCAATGAGAGATTGCCATTTCGGGGGCCATTTTTGTGATATAATTTTATATTTATTATGTCTCCTTTATAGGATTTGGGTTTAATATCCCTTTGTCCCCCTTTTTTTGGGCTATTTCGGGGACCCGTATATGGGTTGTACTCGATCTAGACATTTTTATAGTAGTCTAGTAGATGACATGTTATTACTCTATTATACTCCCCCCCCTATTTTATTATACCCATTTTATACCTTGTATTTTTTAAATAGACATTTGGGCTTATTTTGTTTCCAGTAGGGGGGACGTCTTTTTTCATTCTGGCCATAGAATTTTTGTGGGTTTCACTTATATTTTTACCCCAATGCACAATTATAACAATTCCCCCAGATTCATTCTGCGGGGTTGTGCTGCTGCGCAGGCCTCTTTGGAGCATGACGTGCGTGTCACGCGGACTGCGCGTCATATGACATGTGCCGCGTGGCGCACACCTATTCGCGTATGCTCCAGGGGTGGATCCTTTGTATTTGGGCCCTGGAGCGTGACGTGCGTGTCACGTGACATGCGTTGTTTGCGCTCCACGCCAAGCGGAAGGTTATGGCTCACGTGATGAGCCATGTGACACCGCTGAGGTGCACGCCGGTGTGCGATTGGCTACAGCGGAAGGTCGTGGCTCACGTGATGAGTCATGTGACACTGCGGAGGTGCACGGTGGTGCGTGATTGGCTGTGTACCATTCTGTGCAGTTTACACTGCTTTTTATGCCCACAACCAACACGTTCAAAATGTATTAATCTGACCATATTGGAAACCACTATTATAGTCATCCCGGCCTGTTTTTACACCAGGACATTTATTTACACCAGGTATACATATTGGTTTATTTAGATTGCTAACCCGGAAGTTGTCTCGGATTGGACGAGCTCCCGGGGGTGTGCCTGGGATCAGGGTCAGATTGTATATTTAAGAGAGATGGGCATCAGTGGAGGCATACCCCAGACGAAGCAAGTTTTTGTGAAACGCGTCGGGTGACTCCACTGCTGCCACACACATTTTGATCAGAACATTCTTTTCTTCCACTTCCATGTAAGTGTTTCTAACCGTTATTAAATGCTCATTTGCCTACGGTATTATGCTATGTGTCTCATCTGTTTCACTCTTTTCCTATACATCTGGTAAGCCTCTGCTTTACTGGTGGCGGGCACTTGGTGTTTTGATATAGACATATAGGCCCGGATTCACGTAGAGCGGCATACATTTGTGCGGGCGTAGCGCATCTCATATGCGCTAAGCCCGACGTAACATTGAGAGGCAAGAACAGTATTCACAAAGCACTTGCTCCCTACGTTGCGCCGGCGCTGGTCGGCGTAAGCCCGCCTAATTCAAAGTAGGAAGGAAGTGGGCGTGATCCATTTAAATAAAGCGTGACCCCATGCAAATGAAGGGCCGAACGAACGGCGCATGCGCGCGAATGCTCAGAATCACGTCAAATATACTCCCTAAGATACAACGGCTCAATGCCTACGACGTGAACGTAACCTACGCCCAGCCCCATTCACGTACGACTTACGTAAATGACGTATCTATTTTATTTATTATCACATCGCTCGGCGCTACAATTTATATGTTTTGTTTGTTATCTTACTTTGTTCACTGCTTTTTTGTAGCTGCTCACTTATTGGATAGCGCGGATTTACTTTGTTTTGTAACTTACAATTCTATGCCGACTTGTCTCATTAAACTCTCCAAAAGTGCAGAAACCTGAATACTATTACGAAAGCCCTCAGGTACCATAAATTAAGCTTCAAATGGGGATTCCCTACAAAGTTGATTGTCACCAAGGAGGGTACAGAGTATGAGATGGACTCTGTTACTAAAGGCATAGCATTACTGAATACATGGGGGATCATCCCTGAACCTCAAACGCACGCACCCCAGGGAAGCAGCAATACAAGCCCTGAGCCTGAATGGCGCAAAGTAGATCAGAAGAATACCCGCACTCATAAATAATTTGGATATACAGTGGGGATCGAAAGTTTGGGCACCCCAGGTAACAATTGTATTAATGTGCATAACCGAAGCCAAGGAAAGATGGAAAAATCTCCAAAAGGCATTAAATTACAGATTAGACATTCTTATAATATGTCAAAAAACGTTAGATTTTATTTCCATCATTTACACTTTCAAAATGACAGAAAACAAAAAAATAGTGTCTGTAAAAGTTTGGGCACCCTGCAGAGTTAATATCTTGTACTGCCCCCTTTGGCAAGTATCACAGCTTGTAAACGCTTTTTGTAGCCAGCCAAGAGTCTTTCAATTCTTGTTTGAGGTATCTTTGCCCATTCTTTCTTACAAAAGTCTTCCAGTTCTTTGAGATTTCTGGGCTGTCTGTCACGCACTGCTCTTTTAAGGTCTATCCATAGATTTTCAATTATGTTGAGGTCAGGAGATTGTGAAGGCCATGGCAAAACCTTCAGTTTATGCCTCTTGATGTAATCCCCCGTGGATTTTGAGGTGTGTTTAGGATCATTATCCATTTGTAGAAGCCATCCTCTCTTTAACTTCAGCTTTTTCACAGATGGCATCAATTTACCATCCAAAATTTGCTGAAATTTTATTGAATCCATTTTTCCTTCTACTAGTGAAATGTTCCCTGTGCCACTGGCTGCAATACAACCCCAAAGCATGATTGTTCCACCCCCAAGCTTAACAGTTGGACAGAGGTTCTTTTCATTAAATTCTGTGCCATTTCTTCTCCAAACTGACCTTTGCTTATTCCGGCCAAAAAGTTATATTTTAAACTCCTCGGTCCACAGAACTTGTTTCCAAAATACATCAGGCTTGTCTCTATATGTTCATTTGCAAAGTTCAAACGCTGATTTTTGTGGTGAGGACATAGAAGAGGTTTTCTTCTGATGACTCTTCCATGAAGACCATATTTGTACAAGTATCTCTTTATAGTGGAATAGTGTACCACAACTCCAGTGTCTGCCAGATCTTTCTGGAGGGATCGTGCAGTCAAACGTGGGTTTTTAATTGCTTTTCTCACAATCCTGTGAGCTGTTCTGTCTGATATTTGTCTTGGTCTTCCAGATCTTGCTTTAACTTCCACTGTTCCTGATGACTGCCATTTCTTAATTACATTCCGAACAGAGGATATTGACATCTGAAAACACTTTGCTATCTTCTTATAGCCTTCTCCAGCTTAGTGAGCGTCAACTAGTTTCAGTTTTCTAGACAACTGCTTAGAAGAACCCATGGTGCTGATTGTTGGGGCAAGGTCAGATGAGTCTGGGCATTTAAAACCTTTGAGATTGACATCACCTGGTCTTCCCAGACGATGATTGAGAACAATCCATGACACTGGCAGGTCTCAGCTTTGTAAAGGGGGCAGTGCATGCTATAAATTCTGCAGGGTGCCCAAACTTTTGCAGACGCCATTTTTTTGTTTTCTGTAATTTTGAAAGTGTAAATGATGGAAATAAAATCTAACTTTTTTTGACATAACATAAGAATGTCTAATCTGTAATTTGATGCCTTTTGGAGATTTTTCAATCTTTCCTTGGCTTTGTTATGCACATTAATACAAATTTTTACCTGGGGTGCCCAAACTTTCGATCCCCACTGTAGGCACTGTTCACATATGCAAATACCCGCTGGGGAGGAAATTCCTCCTATCCAAACAGTTTTTCAAGTTTTTTTCCCCCACTAAACCTCTGTTGGCTATATAAGTCACACCCGAATACCGTTCACTGTTGTTTGGCTAAAAAGCCATTGTTATGTTATGTTATTGTTCAAGTAAACTTTACTGTTAGAGAAATTAGATGTTTATGTTATAATCATTTATGCTTGAAAGTAGAATTATTCTATAAAATACAGAATGGGCCATATTCCCGTAGATTTCGGGTGGGCGTCGCGTAAGTCATTTACACTCCGCCACCCCAACCCACAGGAGCAAGTGCTGTATTCCCCAAACACTTGCTCCGTAGTTTGGGGCGGCGTAGTGTAATTGGCCCGGCGTATCCCCGCGTAACTCCAAGGGGGCGGCTTGTATTTAAATTAAGCGTGCCCCCGTTTCGAGCGAACTGCGCATGCGCTGGGCTAAAAATAGCCCAGTGCACATGCTCCAGCTCTCGGCGGAAAACGTCAATGACGCCGACGTGTGCGTCATATTCAAGAACGACTTAGTAAAATGACGTACCCGACGGGAAAAGACGACGCGGACCCAACGCCATACTTAACATGGCATACGTGGGACTGGCGTAAGGTTACCCCTCATATAGCAGGGGTAACCTTACGCTTACGCACACGACGTTAGCGACGGTAACGCGATGCGATTTCGTTCGGGAATCGGCGTATCAGGCTCATTTGCATAAACAAATGAGACCTGAACGTAAACGCCACCTAGCGGCCGGCGGCGAATTACATTTAGGATCCGACAGTGTAAGCGACTTACACTAGTGGAATCCTAGCCTAAATCCGGCGTATCTTGTTTTGTGAATACAAAATAATAATACGCCGGCGGGAAATTCGATTTACGCCGGTGTATCAGTAGATACACCGGCGTAACTTGTTTAAGAATATGGCCCATAGTCTTTATTTTTAAGTACTGAACTTAGCTGGTATTCTTAAGACAGAGTCATAAGCTAACTAGGTGAAAGTGCACTGAAGACAGTTCATTCTAAGTTCAACATTCTGGCAATTGTTGAAAGATAGCTGATGAGATAAGCACCAAAGATAGTGATACAGGTGGTTTAAAATAATTAGGTGGTTTGAGAAAGTTATGTACAGAACATTAATCAAGTTTGGCAGGGCCTATTTGTGCCTCATTAAAACTTAAAATACATTATATAAGATACATTAATAATTAGACAATATTGAATAAAGTAATTAGCTATGTATGTATGTATGTATGTATGTATATATATATATATATATATACAGTATATATATATATATATATATATATATATATATATATATATATATATATATAAAAAATACAGTACCTTTTATGGAACCAAATATATAAATACAGTACATGCACATAGAATTAGTAAGACATAACAGATAAGGTGGGGTTATTGAAAGTTCATTCTCAGGCTGAGATAAGGCTTCTAAGGGTATATAAGTACAAGTTTTACAATTGTTAGGCAGAGAAGTCAGATGGGAGCTCATAAGGCTGACCTCTATGTAGGGATGAGCTTTGAGTTCGACTCGAACATTGGCTGTTCGCCAGTTCAATGACTTTTATCTGTATTGCCGGGACTTTTTTTTCCTTCAAAAAATACATTTTGTGCAGGGAACCAAAATAAAAAAAATAAAAAAATGTGTGGGGGTCCCCCCAAAATACAGGTCCCGCCCTTCAGGTCTGGTATGGATATTAAGGGGAACCGCGTGGGGTCCCCCAAAAAATCCATAACAGACCCTTTATCCGAGCATGCAACCTGGCAGGCCGCAGGAAAAGAGGGGGGGGAGAGAGCACCCCCCTCACGAACCGTACCAGGCCACATGCCCTCAACATAGTGAGGATGGGGACAAGGGCCTCATCCCCACAACCCTTTCCCGGGGGTTGTGGGGGTCTGCGGGCAGGGGGCTTATCCAGGGCTGGACTGGGACAAAAATTTGGCCCTGGACTTCATCCAGACTGGCCCACATTGACAGGTCTCTCCCATGAGGGCCGGACAACTCCCGCACCTCCCCCGGCCACCCAAGCCCCCTCTACCCCTTCACTAGCCACTAGCCATTCTACTTTATTAGAGTAGAACGGCTGGTACTGGTACTCTTATAGGCAGTACCAGTGGGGAAGGTAGACATAATTTCACCCGGGGCTAAGAATCCGTTCGGTGCCCCCCCTTATGGGACAAGATTAGGCAGAAGTGATAAACTCCCAGGCCATAGCTGTTGAGTCAGCTGTCTGCCTCCTCCCCACTGCGGAGAGGGAGAGGAGGTGAGCGCTGCAGGGAGGGAGAGGAGGTGAGCGCTGCGGGGAGCGTGGCAGTCCGCTGTCACTGAAGTGGCCCACTGAGCCATCGGCCCACCGGGAAACTCCATGTAGACCCAATGGCCAGTCCATCCCTGGGCTTATCAGAATCTGGAAGCCCCCTTTAACAAAGGGGACCCCCAGATCCCGCCCTATGTGAATTGATAGAGGGTTCATTATACCCCTCTCATTTCACAAAAAAAGTCAAATTGTTAAAAACCACACAGACACAGCTTTATAAGTACTTTATTAAAAATAAAAAAATGAAAAAGAAAAACAAAGATTCCAGCGATATAATCTACTCTCAATCTCCACTCCAGTGATGGAATCCATTCTCTGTATCCAGCGATGGGTGATCTCCACTCTGCAGCGATGGTGTCCAGCGAGGAACATGCACATGATGCTGACTCCACCGGAGACACCCCGGGAATGATGCAGCACTAGCCTGACAGCTCTTATGTAGCTGAGGGCAGGGCCACTCGTCACGTGACCCTGTCCCCCTCTGACGCAAGGGGACAGGCTTTCCCATTGACTTGGATGGGTGGTTTTCGTTGCATCAGAGGGGGGCGGAATCACCCATGCACATCACTGGGAAAGCCAGGCGTTTTCCCTTGCGTCAGAGGGGGACGGGGTCACGTGATGGGTGGCCCCCCCCCTCAGCTACATAAGAGCTGTCACTGGCTCCCGCCGCATCATTCCCTGGGTGTCTCTGGTGGAGACAGGATGCATTGCGCTGGACATCTCATCGCTGGATCCTGGACCTGCATGAAGAGGAGATCTTCTCATCGCTGGACCCCGGAGAGGAGAGCATCCATCGCAGGTTACTGACAGCGTTGAAGCGCAGACCGAGAGTGGATTACCACCACTGAAATCTTTTTTTCTTCTTTAATAAAGGACTTCTTTCAACGGTGTCTGTGTGTTTTTTTACAATTTGTTACACTTTCTTTATGAAATGGTAGGGGTACAATGTACCCCTTACCAATTCACATGGGGGGCGGGATCTTGGGGTCCCCTTTGTTAAAGGGGTCTTCCAGATTCTGATAAGCCCCCCGCCCACAGACCCCCACAACCCCTGGGCATGGGGTTGTGGGGATGAGGCCCTTGTCCCCCCCATGTTGAGGGCATGTGGCCTGGTACGGTTCAGGAGGGGAGCGCTCTCTCGTCCCCCCTTTTCCTGCAGCCTGCCAGGTTGCGTGCTCGGATAAAGAGTCTGGTATGGATTTTTGGGGGGAACTCCACGCCATTTTTTTTATTTGGGGTGGAGTTCCCCTTAAAATCCATACCAGACCTGAAGGGTCTGGTATGAATATTTGGGGGGAACCCCACGTCATTTTTTTTTTATTTGGGGTGGAGTTCCCCTTAATATCCATACCAGACCTGAAGGGCCTGGTAAATGAATTTGGGGGGACCCCCACGTATTTTTTTTTATCAATGACTTTCAATGCCTTTTCTCTGTATTTTGCCGGGAGCAGACAATTCCTTATAGCCGCGAGTGGTTTTAAATGACTTTTTTTTCCTTCAGAAATAATACTTTGTGCAGGGACAGTTCTAAGCACGGGAAACAAGCGCTGCTTTACAGGCATACTATACTCACCCCTAGGTACGAAAATTTAAAGGAATATTTTACTTTTATTGTTTCACTTTAAGCATTATTAAAATCACTGCTCCCGAAAAAACTGCAGTTTTTAAAATGTATTTTTTCTTTGAAACATGTCCCCTGGGGCAGGACCCAAGTCCCCAAAAACACTTTTTATGACAATAACTTGCATATAAGCCTTTAAAATTAGCACTTTAGATTTCTCCCATAGATTTTTACAGGGTGTTCTGCGGCTTTTTTGAATTTGCCGCGAACACCCCAAATTGTTCGCTGTTCGGCGAACGGGTGAACAGGCAATGTTCGAGTCGAACATGAGTTTGACTCGAACTCAAAGCTCATGCCTATCCTCTACCTTGAGATTTCTCAGTTCATCGATAAGCTGCCTACTATATTTCAAATATGACTTGCCTTCTTTCACTAATGGTCGTAAGAAATCATCCAAATATGCCCCATGTTTTGAAAAAGTGAATCAATGCCACTAATTATTGACCTTCCTTGTGGTTTTTGCTGATTCTTATGAATTTTAGGGACATAATACATTACAGGCGTATTTGCAGCCTCTGGAGTTAAAAAAAAGAAAATTATTTCTTTGGGTTTCCTTTCAGCTTCTTGTATGTATCTTTTACATTTAGTAGATTATTCATTTCTAATTTGTAATCTTCCTTATTGAGGATAACTAAACCCCCCCCCCCCCCCACTTATCCGCTGGACGAATAATTATGTTATTCTTTTTTTCTAGTTCTTTAATTGTCTTCCAGATGTTGTTTCTTTTTGACTTGTTTACTTTTAATTTTCTGATGTCATCTTTCACCATCTTTCAAAAAACTATTAGGCCTTGTACACATGATCGGTTAACCAGAGGACAACGGTCTGAAGGACCGTTTTCATCAGTCAAAACCGATTGTGTGTGGGCCCCATAGGTTATTTATTCATCGGTTAAAAAAAAGCAAACTTGCTTTAAAATTTAACCGATGGATTGATAACCGATAGGTCAAAACCGATCGTTAGTATGCAAAACCATCGGTTAAAAACCCGCGCGTGCTCAGACTAAATTAGGGGACGGGAGCGCTCGTTCTTGTAAAACTTACGTTCGTTTTGGAGATGGCACATTCTACATTTTTAAAATTAGTGACTCATTTATTGAAGCACATTTTTTTCTTCGTTCTATTGCTAGAATAAACACATTGTTTTGCTGATGCTATTTAGACAGAGTTCTCCCATACTGACTTCTTTTCTTTTTTGCTTGTGATCTCATTTTCATCTTATTTTTTTTTTAGAAAGCCAGATCTCCAAAATATTTTTTTTTTTTGGAGAACTTTCATTTTTTTTTCAAGTTATCACAACAATGTCCCCCCCCCCTCAAGGAGGTTGTGTCCTTTGTTAATTACACATTGTATTTCGGAAATGTTTGATGACTATTCACCAGAAAAACACAATAGACAAGTATTTAACTTAAATTAAATCACCATTTATTTATGATAAAAAAAAAGCTACATGAAGGGCAACAATTGCCCAATCAGCCAAATATATGCCGACTTTGGACACCAAAGGCACATTCCACCATGATCACCAACAAAATCAATAACATCAGGAGTCCCTCTAATTTGGGCCTCAATGTGCTCCCCAAATCCCAGAAATCAGAAGCAGCAGCAGATGACATACATGACCCCAAGCTGTGGTACTACAACAACCTCAGTTGTATACCAAATCAGCTTGAAGCCAGGGAATCACTTTCTGGTCTTCCTTGCAGCCTTCCTTCCAGGCTTCTCTGCAGCGTTCCTTCCACGGCTCCTTCCACGGCCCCTTGCAGGTGGGAAAAATGTGGCAGCAGGAGGAGGAGACTGGGCCGGGTCACTGAATGGTGTGGTGTCAGTCAGCAGGCCCCTTTTTCCCTTCTGTATCACAGCTACAATTATGTCCTGGGCCAGGCCCCATTGTTGCTGCTCCATTTGCTGGAGTTCACTCGCAATATAGGAGGCGCATCTGGAGGGGAGGCACCTGTGATACAGTGCTGGGCCTGGGCACCTGCTGACTGCCACTCGGCCCAGCCTCCTCCTGGCTAACACATTCTGGAGCCTAATCCTCCTCCTGGCTGTTCTCTTTCTGTGTAGAAAAAAGGGACATGGTTTTATTTTTGGCTTCATCAATCACACACATTTTCAAGCTCTTGACTGTTTTTTTATTTATTTATTTTCTGTAAAATTGAACAGACTCTTATTCTGACCCCTGCAGTTGGCATCCCTGACACAATTATTTCTGCCTACGACTTTTGTTTGTGTTTCCAAGATTTAATTTTGGTTCAAAAATCATTTCGTTAAACCAACAATAATTTACGGCCAAGAAATATGTTTTAAACTACTATACCTGACTGAAGATGAGCAGATCTGGGTCCTCTATGTCAGCCAGCTCCTCGGCACACTCTGCAGGGGTGGGTGGAACATTGGAAGGAACGCTGGAGGGAATGCTGGAAGGAAGGGTGGAAGAAAGACTGGATAGTGATTCCCGGCCCTCGATCTGATCCTTCAAAAAATTTAGATGCTTATAGTACCACAGCTTGGGCTCACGTACTTCACCTGCTGCTGCTCTTGACCTCCGAGCATCACAGAGTTTTTTAAAGCGCTTATTGTACGTATTCCTGATGTTATTGATTTTGGTGTTGACCATGGTGGAAGTGACCTCTGGTATCCAGGTCCGCATATAAGTGGCGAATTGGGCAATTGTTGCCCTTCGGATGTTTTGATTCTGATAAGTTGGGTTTCTGATGTCCCATAGGCCCTCGAGCTCCCTATATTTGTCGATGAACCTCATCAATATGTCTGGCTGGTTTAATTTATCCATCTTTTCTAAATATATTTCTAGAAGAGAAAACCAAAAACATATCAACACTAGGCTTAGCTTTGACATTGACAGAATGTTAGCACAATCTTTTGACCTTTAAACATAGTGTCTCCTGCTGCCACTAAAATGCTGCCCAGCTCTGCCCCATTGTTGTGTAATGATGAATTAACTGCAGACCCTGTGTTTACATTGAAATAAATAAGTGGCATTAAAATATGCAAAATTAATGAGAGCATTCATCAAGGCACCATTCATGTGTAGATATCATGCCCCTCAGCATTGATGAGATGATGCACTGCTTAATTACCTCTGTCCAAAAATCACACTCATTGCCTGATCTGATACACAGTAAAAATAAAGATGTTTTGCAGTCTCACATATATATATATTGGAGATGTCTCCGAGCAGATGGAGAGCAAAATTGCATGGGGGGCCCCAAGATTAAATTGCTCAAGGGTCCAATCAACATATAAACCCCCCATCCCATGATTCAAGTCTATATAGGCCTCTGCTAGCCCCATTTTCAGTTGTACCTTCGTTTCTGACAGTTGTCACTTCTGCTCATCCAGACTCCACGTAACCAACGTAGTCACGTCATTCTCCTTATATACCCCGCGCATGCGTGAAACGCCGCCCTCTTCGCCCGCCCATGACGGACCTTTTCCTCTATTCCACGCCCCTAATCATTGTGCAACGACAATATGGCGGTGTCACAGGTGCGTGGTAGATCCCGCAAAGACGAGGAAAGCCTGGAGGCGGGAACGTCCCGATCCAGGCCCAGATGCTACAAAGCGACAAATATGTCACTTGAAGAGATGGTGGAGATGGTGGAGATACTGGAAAGATTATGATGGCGAACATGGCCCATACCACACCCCTAATCAGAGGAAGGCCCGAATAATGGACAAAGTGGCGAGGAGACTTTATGAGAATTTTGGGGTCAGGAGGTCCAAGGAGCAGCTCCGTAAAAGGTGGTCTGACTTGAAATTGCGGGAGCCAGAGCAATATAGGAAAATCAAGAAAATTCTAGACAAAAGTAGGTATTTTTCATGGGTTTGTTGCAATTATCTTTTTTTTTTCCATGTTTTTCTTCATGTGCTTGTTTGGCCTGGTTGTACTTTGTCAACTTATAACCTGAAAGTAGCCATGTTAAAAAGTGTAGTATTTTCCGTTCGTAGTAATCATCGTTCCTGCAAAATCCGATGTTTTCCGCTGATCCTGGAAAAACACACGTGGTCATGCCTATTTGGCGTAAAACAACGTTTATAAACATTGTTGTCAAGATGATGTGTTTGTTCAACCTTACTAGAATGTGACAGACAAACCGGATTCATTCACACAGTGATAATAAGCAGCTGTTTACACATCTGGACTCATGAGCACCTGTGTCCCCCCCATAACTAACCTTTTTATTAGGGTCTCCCACAAATGATACTTTTGGGGTGCCTCCATGTGTGTCACTTTGCCAAAAAGCGTCAGTATTCCAGCTTGGGGTAACTCAGAAAAACAAAAGTAATGTTTTTACGAATGATCCCAAACAGACAATTGTACCCCACTTCCAAGCAATGTTTACTTTTTCTGCCCTTCAATATCTGTGTGCTGAGTATACCTTTTGTTTCATTTGATTAGGGGAAAGAAGAGGACACCATTCGGAGGAGACAAGGAGGCACAGACAGGAAAAACCCCACCAACCTCAGCATGTGGAGGAGGTGGATGTGGAAGAAGGAGGTGTGGAAGAAATAGAGGTGGAAGAAGGAGGTGTTGAAGATGGGGAGGTGGAGATTATCAGGTCTACAGGTCAGTGTCTGTCACCCCAGCTTCACAGGGAAGAAGAGATGTAGGTAGGCCTGCACATTTCTAATAAACCCTTTTGTATTTTTTTAGGGGATGAACATGGTGGTATCACAGCATCTGCTAGGACAGCTTTTTCCAGTGCTAGTGCCCAAATCGTGATCCAAGAAATAATGGAATGCAGTTCTGAAATGGACATTATGAGGAATAGGATGAATGTCATTGAGCATGATGGGCCGTATAGTAGATTAAACCCCCCCCCCCAAACTTTTTTAGATGTTATGTTTTGCACACCTATTTGCATTGGATAATCCACAAGCCAAAATTTGAAGATGCACACAGTGTGCCAACATGTGCTATCTGCCATCACAGGATATCGATTGTCTGTGCTTTGTGGGTGCAACCCCTTCCTAGCTACTCAAGTAGGTGAGAGGAAGGGTTTGCACCCCAAAAACACATCCATTGATCACCCATGATGGCAGATAGCACATGTTGACATTTGGCATGGGATCAGGATAGAAATCCCCATGTTGACGCTCAAAATGTGTGCATTTTCAAATTTTGGCTTGTTCCAGGGTGACATCACCCCATCACATGTGTTTCTACTAAGGTTGAACTTTGTAAGTTCCATTGTTTGTAGATATTTGCTTATTTGAAAAAAGCCTGGTTTTCGTACAAGCAAAAAAATATATATTTTTTTTAACATGAAAAATTTAAAAACGCACAAGTTGTGCACCAAAAAATAAATAAATCAAAAAAATATATGGGATACCTGAAAATTACAAAAACGCACAAGTTGTGCAAAGATTAAAACCCCAACCAAAAAAATAATTGTGTGGCTTCTTCTTTCTATACTCAATACCAGTTTGGACATTTAAAGTGAGTGAGTGATTACTGTGACAATTGTGGTTATTTACTAAAACAGAGAAATACATTTGGCACTAGAAGTGCACTAGTTGGAGAACCAGGGAGACATAAAACAAACCAAAGCAAGAATGACAAACAACTGTATAAATTCCAATGGTCAAATTATTTATTATTTATTTATTTCTTTTTTGGGCCCTAGTAGAAAGAAATATGGTCTGGCATAGCAATGGCCCCCCTACCCATGAAGTACTCAACATATTTGTCGCGTGCCTCACGAGCAGATTGGGGGCCAAGCCAGTTCGCCCAGTGTCCAGGCCAACAAAGGTATCTGAGGGTAGTCCTGCCTCAGGCCCAATGTTGGTTAGGTATGTCTGGGAGTGCCTGCGTACAAAATTGTGCGAAATGCAACAGGCAAAAACAATAGTGTTCAGTTTATATTCCACCAGGTGTATGGCTGTCTGGAACAGGCGGAACCGGCTGGCCATGATCCCAAAGACATTCTCGACTACCCTCCGGGCTTTGGCCAGCCGAAAATTGAAAACCCTCCTCTCCTGGGTTAGGGCTCTCTGGGGGAAACGACCGCATGAGGTATGATCAAAGCTCGAAAGCTTCATCCGCGAGAAAAACAGACGGAAGTCCCTCCAAATTGTCTTCATCCCGTGGCAGTGCAAGACCACCAGTCTGTAGACACTTGGCAAACTCCGTCTGCGCGAACACTCCCCCATAAGACAGCCGGACGTTCTTCCCCACGTCCACATACAAAAAATCATACTGTGCCAACACCACCGCCATCAACACGATACTATTAAAACATTTATAGTTAAAATAGTATGACGCCGAACGGGGTGGCGGCACTATGCGGACGTGTTTCCCGTCTATTGCCCCTCCACAGTTCAGGAAGTCCCACCGCTGAGCAAATTGGGAAGCCACAGTCTGCCATTCCTGTGGCGTGGAGGGAAACTGTAGGGTCAAAAAAAAATGAGTACTTTGGCACATAAACTTTGCAATCACAATACAAAAGACATCCTTGTCCAACATCAGTATATAATTTATTATTGGAGTGAGTATTTCATGGCAAAAATAAAAGGCCCACTTATCATACTCCTTGTACCTCTGATGGGCCTTAAACCTTTTTAGGGGGGGGGGGTTCTAGCTGAGTTTAGGCCCAGAAAAAAAAAACCTGTAGCACTCTGCCTAAATTGAATGAGAAAAAATACATTGGAACACATTTTAAGGGGGGGGGGACAGAACTACAATGGAGCAGACAAAAATCAGGCTGTAAACAGACTAGGCTAGGTGTGTTTGGGCCTAGGATAGCATGCTGGACAGGTTAGTGAAGGGAAAGATGCATGTAGGCCAAAAAAGGACCATTCAAAGCTTACAACATGCATGGGGACAAAGGGGCAATTCACAGCATATTACAATTGTGGTAATTAGGGAATAATGCAAGAAAAAAAGACATTAGCTAACATTAAAGACATAGATTGTGATGTTAAGGAGGAAACTTACCTTAATATACTCCTCCTGCATCATCCTTGTATGATGGCAGAACACGTCTCCGGTATGATGATCCCAAGCGCCTGGGGGGATGCCTGTCGAGAATTTGAGGTCCTACAGGCTGCTCCCAGTCACCAGGTACCGCAACGTGGCAATGAGCCTCTGCTCGGCCGAGATGGCTTGTCGCATCACAGTGTCCTGCCTTGTTATAAAGGGGGACAGAAGATCCAATAGACGGTGGAAAACGGGGTCCGTCATATGGGATTATTCTCCTGGATTTCCCTAAGCAGAGGCATATGAGAGAATTGGTCATGCTGGCGCAACCAATTCTAGGCCCATGAACTCCTCTTCGCCCTGTTCACGGCCACAGATCTACCAACAGTATGAACTGCAGAAGACAGCCCATACACAGCACGAACTCGAGCATGAGAACGCAGCTCCAACATGGCTTCAAACCGGTCGGCTGGTCAGAACGCACTTGAAACAGAAAGCACCCCAAACACAAAAAGACCTGTAAAGAACGCACTTGAAAAAACAGATACTAGCGGACAGGAAGGCTCTGCAAAACAGTAACGACCTGACTGCAAGCACTGAATGCCAAATACGAACCCACAAGAACAAACTGAACCAGAAAATACGATCTGCAAAGCACGGAGACTGAAAAGAGCGAATCGGCTCTAACCAAACTTTCACTAACACGCAGTAACACGGAATCAGCAAAAGCAGCGCCAAGGGTGGCGCCAAAGGCTTTGGCATTCCCCTTTATATAGTGCCGTTGTACGTGGTTTACGTGTCCACGTTCTGACACGATCAGTTATTTAACCGATGGTGTGTAGGCACAAGGGACCATCAGTCAGCTTCATCGGTTAACCTAAGACAACTGTCCTTCAGACCTTTCTCATCGGTTTGACCGATCGTGTGAACGAGGCTTTAGACTTTCATTTTGTTGCAACTTCGCATTAAATGTTGAGTAGTTTCTCAAATTAGAATGTTTGTATGTTGTAACTTCCTTTTCCTCTAATTTCTTCTCTTTTGTTGCAATGAATTTTTTTATATTAATTTTTCTTACAAATTTTTGTAGGTCTATGTAAGTTTCAAATGTATCTAATTCTTTGTCATGGGCAAATTTAAGTCCTAAATTTAAAATTCTTCCCCATTAAAAGTTTCTTCACTCAGGTTAAAAATAGGGCAGAAACAACTAATCGATTAATCGATAACTAATCGATTATGAAATTAATCGATTACAATTTTCATAATCCATTAATCGGCCAGTAACATAATGGGGTTAAAAAAAAAAAAACTGTCCCACAGTAAAAAAATTAACCCCTTACAGTAGCGATTATTTGCTCTTTTTGTACTTTTTTTAACCCCATCATGTTACTAAACATCTCAGGCCTGGGTTCACGCCTCTGTTTTTTGGTACTTTTTGCAGAAACACACTACAGTTCATTTACATGTTTTCCTATGGGACACATTCACATCCATGATTTTTGTCAGCTGCTGCGTAATTGGAAAGGGCAAGGACTTTTTAATGCAAAACAGTGCCACTTTGTTTGTTTTTTCGGTTCAATATACTTTAACGGAGAAGCTGCAGAAAAGCATGTAATGTGTTTTTTTTTGCGGCAATTTGTGTTTTGTAATCTGCCCAACAACAAATTGGCCCCAAAAAAGGCTTTTAAGGCTATTATGCGATTAATCGAAACAATCATCGGCCAACTAATCGATTATAAAAAAAATAATCGTTAGTTGCAGCCCTAGTTAAAAATACCTCCTCCTAGTACTCTCGCCTTCTTTTTCTTGATGCCCCCTCCATTACTTCTGGTCTGTTTCCTCTTTGCCATCTCTGGGGTCTGTGTGTATATTCTCTCCTCTCTACCTATTCGTTTTTTCTTGTTCCCTTTTGTCCGATTTCCTCCTAATTTTCCTGGTCACTCTCGGATTCCCCCCTTGTTGCCCTCCTTGTTGTCTGGGGTCGCCTTGGAATTAATTCCGGGGTGGATACCTGAATGGTCTCCTCCACCCTTGTGGTTGGAAGAATTCATTGTCTACTCTGGCTGCTGGTGGTCTCCCTCTGTATCCTCTTGGAAAAAAATCATACCTGAATTGTGGTTCCCTATATGGGGTATCTTGGAGATAATGTTGAAGTGGTGAAAATCTGTTATGGTGCCTAGGTATTCTTGGTGTAGTTGGAATGTTGATTTGTTGTGTCCTATTTCCATTTTGTTCCTGTTGACTGAAAGTCCTACGAATTGGGCTCCTTTCTTCTCTTCTCTGAGTCGGTATAGGTTCCTCTATCTGAACATTCCTTACTGTTCTATTATTTCCTGATCTTAGAGGCTGCCATATTGATTCTTCTCTTTCTGTCAAAGTGTCTCTTGAATCATTCGTCATAGAGATGTTTTGATCTGATTCATTGTAAGTTTCATCTGTCTGCCATTTGTAAACTTGCTGGTTTTTGTAAACCAACACGTCCCTCTTGAATTTCTTCTTCTTCTTTTGTTGTATTTCTATGTCATATTTCTTAACAGCTTCTTGTAAAATTAACTCTTTATCTTTATATTCCTTAGTTTCAATGTATGATATTAACTGATCCCTTAAGTGGAGAATTTCTGCTTCTATGTTTTTTAACTTATACTGCCACCATATGACAATTTTATGCAGCAGATCTGTTTCACTCTGGTTAAAAAACCTATACCATTCATCCATTAAGTTTTTTATCATTAACAGCATCATTAGGTGAGATGTCCCTTCTCAGTCTCCTCGGTGTGATTTTTTCTGAGATATACATTTCTAATGTTGTGATGTCCCAACATACTCTGAGTTGCTTTCCAATACAATGTCTGAGCTGCTTAAAGAGGCTATCCATATCCTACTTGTTAACCACCTGTTCCTGGTTAAAAACCTCTATCAGGTTAATTGCCCTACTGTGCATATATTTAAAAAAAGGTCCATTGCTGCAGTTTCTATTGGTGTTCAAGCAGAACCCCACATGATAGAGTGAGTGTGTGTAACCCTGTGCAATGGAATGAATGTCAGCAGGCAATGAATATAAGAACTGCTGCCTCTACGGATTACTGCCACCTAAGTGTAGTAAGAGATGTAAATAGAAAAGTAGATGTGGCGCTGTTCTAAAGTGAATAAATATATGGTTTAATATGTTTAAATAAGTATAACGTGCACCTGTGCATATACAGTACAGACCAAAAGTTTGGACACACCTTCTCATTCAAAGAGTTTTCTTTATTTTCATGACTATGAAAATTGTAGATTCACATTGTAGATTCACATTGAAGGCATACAAATATGAATTAACACATGTGGAATTATACATAACAAAAAAGTGTGAAACAACTGAAAATATATTTCATATTCTAGGTTCTTCAAAGTAGCCACCTTTTGCAGCAGACACATCTCTAGAACTGTTAAGAGGAGACTGTGTGAACCAGAATATCTGCTAGGAAACCACTGCTAAAGAAAGGCAACAAGCAGAAGAGACTTGTTTGGGCTAAAGAAAACAAGGAATGGACATTAGACCAGTGGAAATATGTGCTTTGGTCTGATGAGTCCAAACTTGAGATCTTTGGTTCCAACCCCCGTGTCTTTGTGCGACGCTGAAAAGGTGAACGAATGGACTCTTCATGCCTGGTTCCCACCGTGAAGCATGGAGGAGGAGGTGTGATGGTGTGGGGGTGCTTTGCTGGTGACACTGTGGGGATTTATTAAAAATTGAAGGCATACTGAACTAGCATGGCTACCACAGCATCTTGCAGCGGCATGCTATTCCATCCGGTTTGCGTTTAGTTGGACCATCATTTATTTTTTAATAGGACAATGACCCCAAACACACCTCCAGGCTGTGTAAGGGCTATTTGACCAATAAGGAGAGTGATGGGGTGCTGCGCCAGGTGACTACCTCTTGAAGCCCATCAAGAGAATGCCAAGAGTGTGCCAAGCAGTAATCAAAGCAAAAGGTGGCTACTTTGAAGAACCTAGAATATGAAATATATTTTCAGTTGTTTCACACTTTTTTGTTATGTATAATTCCACATGTGTTAATTCATAGTTTTGATGCCTTCAGTGTGAATCTACAATTTTCATAGTCATGAAAATAAAGAAAACTCTTTGAATGAGTGAATGAGAAGGTGTGTCCAAACTTTTGGTCTGTACTGTAAGTGCGAAAAAATAAGCTGTGCAAACAATGTTAATAAAAAAATAATAGGAATAATTAATTATTAAAAATAATATTAATAATGATATTATAAATACTACATTCCATTGGTGTGTAGCCTTAAAATGAGTGCAAAAAGTGCAAGGTGCAGAAATAAATACAGATGAATTGACCAATGTGCAAAAAGTTGAACAAATAAAACAATATATATAAAAAAAAAAAGAAATGCAAAGTGCATCGTAAAAATAAATATAAATGATGTGCTAAAAAAATCACTAGAGTCTGATTCTTGAAAAACGTGATGCGTATCTTGTGAAAAAAACGTATTCTTATGTTGATCACAGCAACCGTGGCTATCCGTGCTCTTATTTGGGTTACACTCACCAGATATTTCACCCCTCACTCCTACAATGGCTTCATTTGTAACTCATATAAGGAGGAGAAAGGCAGATGCCCAATAGTGTGATACCGTTTTTTTAAAAACACTATTTATTAAGATTTGAGTGGAAAGGTACTTGCATTTCATACAAATTAAAATGCTTGTATTACTGACACTGTTCAGTCCGACTGGAAGTGATATGATCTGTGCTAACCCCCGCCCTACCTGTTTTGTCCTGCTGACGTCATCTGGAGCGTGCACACCAATCGCCGCACTTTCTTATTTATAAAACATTGAGGTTACGTGGGTGCGGCGGCCATTTTGGGTGTGATTCTGAGGACAGAAGTCCGCCGTAATACATTGTTACAGCCGACATTTTTGGTTGGATTTTGCAGACCGAAGCCTGCTTAATGCTAAAATAATATCTGCCATACTCAGTCATTACGGCCACCATTTTTGATTGTTTTTTGCAGACCGGAGCCTAATTGGTAGTATTGAGAACTTATTCCCCATGAAAGGCCAGAATCTATATGTCTGAAAACATAGGTAAATGCTGCAGATATTCTTCAGAATTCCTCTCCCTTGTGTCCCGCAATGTGCTGTAAATGTCATATTCAATAATACAATCCAACATTAAACGGAATACAGAATATTTACAACACTTTAAAATTTATACTACCGTTTTGACCACTATCTGTAGTGAATGGAGTTGTATATGCTAAGAGAGAATATACGTGATTTTGACCTTGTTTGTATTTACAAAAAAAAAAATTATATTATTTTGGACCAAAGGATCAATTAATATATATGAGGAAGATAAAAAGTATATATGAGGAAGATAAAAAGTATATATGAGGATGAGGAAGATAAAAAGTATATATGAGGAAGATAAAAAATATATATTCATTTTTAATCAATTATTTACATTCAAACAACATAGGCTATAGCCTGGAACAGAAGGTGTACTGGAGGCCTATAATACACCTCCCGGCGCCAAAATGGACAGAAACTGTACAATAATCAATAACAGAGGATTGTCAATGAATCGATCATCTGTGTATTACAGTAAATTAAATTAAAAAAAGGCAGCCGTTTAATAAAATACAAACATATAAAAAGAGATTAAAATCTATAAAAACAGAAATTGTCAACATAGAAAAAATCACAAACAGCGCTAATAGTGGTATGTTCTAGCGTAAATCCCAAAAAGGAACCACTTATACACTCGGTGCAGAATAAAAGAGTGTGTCAGTAAAATAAAGAAAAGTCCATTGATACAGTGTCCGATATAAGGAAGAAATCAGATAGCAAACACCTTCCACCCGAATTCCTTAAAGGGCACCACGTGGGACAAAGTAAGCCCCCTCTGGGGTGCGAACTCACCGCAACACAATGAATACAAGGCGATGTATAATATCTCCAGACTGACAAAACTCTTCAGGTAGGGTAATCAGAAACATCTGCTAATAGTCTCCCAAACAGACCAAAAAAACACAGAGAAATGCCATAGCGTAATTCCGTTTTTAATGGTAGTATAAAACAAGAGCCCCACAGCACAGATTCCCCTCAATCAATGCACGTACATGTAAATAAAATCAATAGCGCAACATAGTCACCATCTCCAAGGACTGGAGTAGCATCATACTGGCCTGGTGTAATCTCGTGGGAGACAGACTGTCCTGGTTCCAGCAGAGGCTCTGGTGGGGCGCATAGGTCACTGCCTGAGCGTCGTGATAAGCCACGCCCTGACGCGTTTCGTCATAGGACTTCGACAGAGGGCGTGACTTCACGACTGCAGACGCTAATATAAATAGGCAAACCCATTGAGCACCGCTCCAATCGCCGTGTAGTGGAGGGCGGGCATTGGTGCTTGTCCCGCCTACCTCTAATCACTGCCAGCATATGGGAACGAGCAAACAACGGTCTCCACAGAATAATCTGTCTCGTACACCACAATGCGGCACATCCACTCAACAGAGCAGAGGGGCAGCATGTGGAGTGATAACAGACCTCAAAATACATTACATCAATACAAAGTGTATACTAATTATGCAAAGCGGAATAACTCTCAAATGCACAACTATATCAATAATACAATATATGTACATGTTCATGAAAGGCATACTCATGTGACACGAAGCAGCATAAGATCACACTTATTAAAAAACATGTATTGATCAATTAAGCATCAATATGTAAAAGCTAAATCAACCAATATATCTATATCAATCAAAAGCATACATACATATATATATAATAAATATATCTAAACTAAAAAACGGCTTTAAGATGAATATCATATTACAAATATAAATAAGACATTAAGTATTGCTACACATAATATAGCCAAAAAAGAGGACATATATATAGATGCTCCATCTTGTGGTGGTTAAGTATATCTACGACTAACCTCAGCATCAGGCAGAAGCAGGTCACAAACAGGTTGTTTGCAAAATGCCCCACCATGGGAAGCCAACAAAAAATGCCAGCTAATGGTCAAAAAACAGCTAAAAAAAGAACCATAAATGGGAGGCAAAAGTTGTATGGCAAAAAAAAATTTATAAATATATATTATCCCATAGAGTCAGTCCCGAAAATATAAAACAGACATAACTCACAAATCGATAATCTCTCAATAATCACTAATGAAACAGTTGATATCTAAATCAATATTAAGGCCCTTCGGGGCCAAAGTGTCAGCCGAGATTATCCATTGGGTCTCTCTTTTTGATAAGTCCCTCACCAGATTAGAGCCTCTCCATGTAGGTTTCAAATGGTCAATGCCCCAAAACTTCAGACCACTCGGGTCTTGCTTATGAAAAAGTTTAAAGTGTAACGAGACGTTATGATCCTTGAAACCCAACAGGATATTAGCAATATGCTCCCCAATACGTACTTTGAGTTGACGTTTAGTACGTCCAATATAAAGTAAACCACAAGGGCACTGGAGAGCATATACCACATGGGTAGTATTACAAGTGATGAACTCACTAATCAAAAATTCTTTGTTATTGGCACTGGATGTAAAATTCTTTACTCCTCTCATGGGGCGTGTAATTTCCCGGCATGCTCTGCACTTACGGCAGGCATAAAAGCCATCACAGTCCCAGAAACTAGACGGTCTAGTGGGTGGATCAAGTACCTTACAGACTAGTTTATCAGAGAAACTCTGAGCCCTTCTGTAGATAAAACCTGGTTTATCTGGCAACACTGCCATGAGGACTTTGTCCATTAGCAATATATGCCAGTGATTAGAGAAAATGGCCTCTATCTCTTTATACTGGGCATGATATCCCGATATAAAGTTCCATTCGTGACTCTTAGGGGATCTTGTCACTGTTCTATCTAGAAGCAGATGTTCTCTAGGTTGTAAAGCCAGATCTTTTATAATTGGATCCAACCTCTCTTTTTTATAGCCTTTCTCTAGGAATTTTCCTTTTATGATTTCAGCCTGAGCAAGGAAGTCCGTGGTGTTAGTACAGTTCCTCCTTACTCGGGTAAGCTGACCTTTGGGAATATTTTTCAGCCACATCGGATGGTGACCACTGCTAACTGGCAGGTAACTATTCGAATCAGTTGGCTTGAAAAATACCTTTGTTGACAATCCCAAATCTGTCCTGGAGATTTCTAGATCTAAAAAGTTGACTTTATCCTGACTAATGGTACTAGTAAGTACAATATTTTTAGTGTTGGAATTCAATTCATCTAAAAATATCTGTAAAGCAGTGAGTGGGCCGTCCCAGATAAAGAACAAATCGTCAATATATCTTTTATAGAACAAAAGAGATGGACGTGGGACCGAAAAAATAACTTTGTCCTCCCACTCACTCATGAACATATTTGCTATGCTTGGAGCAAAACGAGCTCCCATTGCTACTCCCCGGCATTGGGAATAGAACTCTCCTCCATACCAAAAAAAATTATGTCCAAGACAAAAATCTAATGCATTTCTTAAGAAGATTTTTTTATTATGGGAGATATCCTCACGTTGACTGAGACTCCAGTTGAGTGCTAAGAGAGCATCATCGTGCTGTATCACCGTGTACAGCGATGTAACATCAGCTTTAACAAGGTATACCTCCTTCTTACTAGTAAGATCAATGGTTTGCAAAAAATTCAGGAGACTTTTAGTATCCTTCAAATATGCACGAGTATGTATAACGCTTTCTTGTAGATACAGGTCCAAATATTGGCCGAGTCTTGATGTCAGGGACCCTATCCCATTAACAATGGGTCTGCCTGGGGGACAGTGCGTGCTCTTATGTATCTTTGGAAGCGTATAAATAGTCGGAATTCTATTGAAACTTGGTACCAAGTATTTTTTCTCACGACTATTCAAAACCCTTGATTTAAAACCCATATTGATCAGGTGTTCCAAATCAATCTCGTATTGGGGTGATGGATCTTTATCCAATTTAACATAGGTACTAGTGTCACTCAACATTTCAGTCAACTGATTAACATAAAATACTTTGTCCAAAATAACTACTCCTCCTCCTTTATCTGCAGGGCGTATTATTAAATTCTTTTTTTCTTCCAACATTTTAATACCGTCCAAGATATATTGAGGATTGACATTTTTCTTAGGGACTATCTGTTGCAAGTCCCTCAAAACTAGTCCTTTAAAAGCCTCTATCTGGTGATTGGCTTTATTCAGGGGGTTGAAAAGTGACTTATTGCGCAAGCCACTATCCAACACCACTGAAGATGCCACATAGGCAGATTCTCGATTTTTGTTGAGAAAATATTTTTTCATATTTATTTTACGTACGTATTTGTGAATGTCAATAAATACGTCAAATTTATTGATAGGTCTTTTGAGTCCGCATTTAAGACCCAAGTGTAAAATATTTGTCTCCTTAGGGGATAGGATAGTATCGCTTAAATTAAAAATACCACCTAAATTTAGACTTGCCTTCTTTTTCTGGATTTTTCGTCCAGATCTACAACCTCTCGCTCTTCCATCCTTGTATTGGGGTAATAAACGTAATTCTGTTCCCAGGAGGGAGGCTGTTCCCTCCATTGTTGTTCTACATACCCTGTTGACGGTTGGTGATACGGAGGTGGTCTGCCTCTCCAATGAGACGCACCCCGTCCTCGTCTCTGACCCCCCCTGCCCCTCCCTAAAAAAGGCTTAGGGGATTGATGTCGACTTCTATCCTCCCATAATGGTTCAAAACGGTTCTGAACTGGGACACGATATTGCCTATCGCTTGATGTACTTGGATGGTCAGAGTACTGGGGCTCCCTAGCTGTATTACCTTTTGCCTGATTGGCATTAGGTCGAGAAGTAGGAATCTGATTCCTGGGAGGTTTAGGGGGAAGAGGAGTCGTCACATTTCCACTGGAATTTTGGGTAGGAGTCACCCCTAAGGTATTCTCAGATACAACCTCCATATGAGTGGCAGCCTCATCCTCATTCTGTCTGGTTTGTTGCCAAAGATAGACTTTATTTGATTGGAAATCCCCTAAATCCCTATGAAATTTTTTAGTTTTTTTCTTTTGTGTATCTTTGTCAACTTTTTCAAGTTTCTTCATAATACGGGTGTTAAAATCAATTACCTGTTGGGTATCTTTAATTGGTTCGAGCTGTATTTTTAATTCATTAATTTTTCCAACCAGAATACTCATTTTTTTCTTCTTACGTTTAAGTACAAGGTCCTGAAGTTTAACACCCGTATTGTGGAAAAAATTATACCACTCATTCACAGAGTCAATATCGTCGAGGCCGTCTTGCGGCACAACATCCCAACGTAGACTCCTAGTGATAATTTTCTCCTTTGCATATTTTTCAAATGTGCAAATGTCCCACCATGTGCGGACCTGTTTCTCGAGCACATTACCTAGGGTGGTTAACAAGACATTATAATTGATTTGTGTGGATGTCTGCTCAGTGACAGAGAAAATGTTGTCAATATCAATACTTCTGTTATTAAGAAATTGTAAGACGTCCATGGCTGCCAGGAAAAACAAAACAATAAATGGAACAGAAGGTGTACTGGAGGCCTATAATACACCTCCCGGCGCCAAAATGGACAGAAACTGTACAATAATCAATAACAGAGGATTGTCAATGAATCGATCATCTGTGTATTACAGTAAATTAAATTAAAAAAAGGCAGCCGTTTAATAAAATACAAACATATAAAAAGAGATTAAAATCTATAAAAACAGAAATTGTCAACATAGAAAAAATCACAAACAGCGCTAATAGTGGTATGTTCTAGCGTAAATCCCAAAAAGGAACCACTTATACACTCGGTGCAGAATAAAAGAGTGTGTCAGTAAAATAAAGAAAAGTCCATTGATACAGTGTCCGATATAAGGAAGAAATCAGATAGCAAACACCTTCCACCCGAATTCCTTAAAGGGCACCACGTGGGACAAAGTAAGCCCCCTCTGGGGTGCGAACTCACCGCAACACAATGAATACAAGGCGATGTATAATATCTCCAGACTGACAAAACTCTTCAGGTAGGGTAATCAGAAACATCTGCTAATAGTCTCCCAAACAGACCAAAAAAACACAGAGAAATGCCATAGCGTAATTCCGTTTTTAATGGTAGTATAAAACAAGAGCCCCACAGCACAGATTCCCCTCAATCAATGCACGTACATGTAAATAAAATCAATAGCGCAACATAGTCACCATCTCCAAGGACTGGAGTAGCATCATACTGGCCTGGTGTAATCTCGTGGGAGACAGACTGTCCTGGTTCCAGCAGAGGCTCTGGTGGAGCGCATAGGTCACTTCCTGAGCGTCGTGATAAGCCACGCCCTGACGCGTTTCGTCATAGGACTTCGACAGAGGGCGTGACTTCACGACTGCAGACGCTAATATAAATAGGCAAACCCATTGAGCACCGCTCCAATCGCCGTGTAGTGGAGGGCGGGCATTGGTGCTTGTCCCGCCTACCTCTAATCACTGCCAGCATATGGGAACGAGCAAACAACGGTCTCCACAGAATAATCTGTCTCGTACACCACAATGCGGCACATCCACTCAACAGAGCAGAGGGGCAGCATGTGGAGTGATAACAGACCTCAAAATACATTACATCAATACAAAGTGTATACTAATTATGCAAAGCGGAATAACTCTCAAATGCACAACTATATCAATAATACAATATATGTACATGTTCATGAAAGGCATACTCATGTGACACGAAGCAGCATAAGATCACACTTATTAAAAAACATGTATTGATCAATTAAGCATCAATATGTAAAAGCTAAATCAACCAATATATCTATATCAATCAAAAGCATACATACATATATATATAATAAATATATCTAAACTAAAAAACGGCTTTAAGATGAATATCATATTACAAATATAAATAAGACATTAAGTATTGCTACACATAATATAGCCAAAAAAGAGGACATATATATAGATGCTCCATCTTGTGGTGGTTAAGTATATCTACGACTAACCTCAGCATCAGGCAGAAGCAGGTCACAAACAGGTTGTTTGCAAAATGCCCCACCATGGGAAGCCAACAAAAAATGCCAGCTAATGGTCAAAAAACAGCTAAAAAAAGAACCATAAATGGGAGGCAAAAGTTGTATGGCAAAAAAAAATTTATAAATATATATTATCCCATAGAGTCAGTCCCGAAAATATAAAACAGACATAACTCACAAATCGATAATCTCTCAATAATCACTAATGAAACAGTTGATATCTAAATCAATATTAAGGCCCTTCGGGGCCAAAGTGTCAGCCGAGATTATCCATTGGGTCTCTCTTTTTGATAAGTCCCTCACCAGATTAGAGCCTCTCCATGTAGGTTTCAAATGGTCAATGCCCCAAAACTTCAGACCACTCGGGTCTTGCTTATGAAAAAGTTTAAAGTGTAACGAGACGTTATGATCCTTGAAACCCAACAGGATATTAGCAATATGCTCCCCAATACGTACTTTGAGTTGACGTTTAGTACGTCCAATATAAAGTAAACCACAAGGGCACTGGAGAGCATATACCACATGGGTAGTATTACAAGTGATGAACTCACTAATCAAAAATTCTTTGTTATTGGCACTGGATGTAAAATTCTTTACTCCTCTCATGGGGCGTGTAATTTCCCGGCATGCTCTGCACTTACGGCAGGCATAAAAGCCATCACAGTCCCAGAAACTAGACGGTCTAGTGGGTGGATCAAGTACCTTACAGACTAGTTTATCAGAGAAACTCTGAGCCCTTCTGTAGATAAAACCTGGTTTATCTGGCAACACTGCCATGAGGACTTTGTCCATTAGCAATATATGCCAGTGATTAGAGAAAATGGCCTCTATCTCTTTATACTGGGCATGATATCCCGATATAAAGTTCCATTCGTGACTCTTAGGGGATCTTGTCACTGTTCTATCTAGAAGCAGATGTTCTCTAGGTTGTAAAGCCAGATCTTTTATAATTGGATCCAACCTCTCTTTTTTATAGCCTTTCTCTAGGAATTTTCCTTTTATGATTTCAGCCTGAGCAAGGAAGTCCGTGGTGTTAGTACAGTTCCTCCTTACTCGGGTAAGCTGACCTTTGGGAATATTTTTCAGCCACATCGGATGGTGACCACTGCTAACTGGCAGGTAACTATTCGAATCAGTTGGCTTGAAAAATACCTTTGTTGACAATCCCAAATCTGTCCTGGAGATTTCTAGATCTAAAAAGTTGACTTTATCCTGACTAATGGTACTAGTAAGTACAATATTTTTAGTGTTGGAATTCAATTCATCTAAAAATATCTGTAAAGCAGTGAGTGGGCCGTCCCAGATAAAGAACAAATCGTCAATATATCTTTTATAGAACAAAAGAGATGGACGTGGGACCGAAAAAATAACTTTGTCCTCCCACTCACTCATGAACATATTTGCTATGCTTGGAGCAAAACGAGCTCCCATTGCTACTCCCCGGCATTGGGAATAGAACTCTCCTCCATACCAAAAAAAATTATGTCCAAGACAAAAATCTAATGCATTTCTTAAGAAGATTTTTTTATTATGGGAGATATCCTCACGTTGACTGAGACTCCAGTTGAGTGCTAAGAGAGCATCATCGTGCTGGATCACCGTGTACAGCGATGTAACATCAGCTGTAACAAGGTATACCTCCTTCTTACTAGTAAGATCAATGGTTTGCAAAAAATTCAGGAGACTTTTAGTATCCTTCAAATATGCACGAGTATGTATAACGCTTTCTTGTAGATACAGGTCCAAATATTGGCCGAGTCTTGATGTCAGGGACCCTATCCCATTAACAATGGGTCTGCCTGGGGGACAGTGCGTGCTCTTATGTATCTTTGGAAGCGTATAAATAGTCGGAATTCTATTGAAACTTGGTACCAAGTATTTTTTCTCACGACTATTCAAAACCCTTGATTTAAAACCCATATTGATCAGGTGTTCCAAATCAATCTCGTATTGGGGTGATGGATCTTTATCCAATTTAACATAGGTACTAGTGTCACTCAACATTTCAGTCAACTGATTAACATAAAATACTTTGTCCAAAATAACTACTCCTCCTCCTTTATCTGCAGGGCGTATTATTAAATTCTTTTTTTCTTCCAACATTTTAATACCGTCCAAGATATATTGAGGATTGACATTTTTCTTAGGGACTATCTGTTGCAAGTCCCTCAAAACTAGTCCTTTAAAAGCCTCTATCTGGTGATTGGCTTTATTCAGGGGGTTGAAAAGTGACTTATTGCGCAAGCCACTATCCAACACCACTGAAGATGCCACATAGGCAGATTCTCGATTTTTGTTGAGAAAATATTTTTTCATATTTATTTTACGTACGTATTTGTGAATGTCAATAAATGCATTTGAGAGTTATTCCGCTTTGCATAATTAGTATACACTTTGTATTGATGTAATGTATTTTGAGGTCTGTTATCACTCCACATGCTGCCCCTCTGCTCTGTTGAGTGGATGTGCCGCATTGTGGTGTACGAGACAGATTATTCTGTGGAGACCGTTGTTTGCTCGTTCCCATATGCTGGCAGTGATTAGAGGTAGGCGGGACAAGCACCAATGCCCGCCCTCCACTACACGGCGATTGGAGCGGTGCTCAATGGGTTTGCCTATTTATATTAGCGTCTGCAGTCGTGAAGTCACGCCCTCTGTCGAAGTCCTATGACGAAACGCGTCAGGGCGTGGCTTATCACGACGCTCAGGAAGTGACCTATGCGCTCCACCAGAGCCTCTGCTGGAACCAGGACAGTCTGTCTCCCACGAGATTACACCAGGCCAGTATGATGCTACTCCAGTCCTTGGAGATGGTGACTATGTTGCGCTATTGATTTTATTTACATGTACGTGCATTGATTGAGGGGAATCTGTGCTGTGGGGCTCTTGTTTTATACTACCATTAAAAACGGAATTACGCTATGGCATTTCTCTGTGTTTTTTTGGTCTGTTTGGGAGACTATTAGCAGATGTTTCTGATTACCCTACCTGAAGAGTTTTGTCAGTCTGGAGATATTATACATCGCCTTGTATTCATTGTGTTGCAGTGAGTTCGCACCCCAGAGGGGGCTTACTTTGTCCCACGTGGTGCCCTTTAAGGAATTCGGGTGGAAGGTGTTTGCTATCTGATTTCTTCCTTATATCGGACACTGTATCAATGGACTTTTCTTTATTTTACTGACACACTCTTTTATTCTGCACCGAGTGTATAAGTGGTTCCTTTTTGGGATTTACGCTAGAACATACCACTATTAGCGCTGTTTGTGATTTTTTCTATGTTGACAATTTCTGTTTTTATAGATTTTAATCTCTTTTTATAGGCTATAGCCTGTTTACATAAAAAACAAATTGCCTGTCCCATTTGCACAGAATGAATAAACATGCACTTTCACTGTTAAGATGACTATGTGAATTCTTTATAAATCAATATCTTTGTTGAGGATGAGGATGCCCTCATATTTCCTCTTCTGGTCAAATGTTTTTAGCCTAGTGTTAACCTATTTTTTCTGCTAGTCAAATGTTGTTTTTATTCACTTGGTCAAATGTTCTTAAGACTATTTTTCTCTTGGGATTAAATGTTAGGAAATTTTACTTTTAGCCTGAGAAAGGTAACACATAGAAACTGACATTTTACTTACTGTATGTTACAATTACAGGTATTATTTCTGACTTCTGTGGAAATGCTGAGAGAGTAGTACATCATTATTTTTATAAAAATAATTCCAAGTAATTATATTTCAGTATACTAAAACCAGATAATGTTAAAATAAATGCTAACTGGGCTATGTTCTTCGTTGCACTACATTGTATGTTGGCTTACTTAACATGGGTCATCTAATATCTATATAAAGTCCTTATATGGTTAAAAATATAAACAATTTGTAAGCCACATGCACAATTCAGAAACTATCTATGTTCATTTTCAACATGGATATAATTACAGCCTGTGTTAATAATCTGTGTAATGTTTTCCACTAAACTTTATTATTCTAGAATTTGCTTTACCTCCTGCTTGTCGTGGCTACATTTTTCACACACTGCTGGTGAAGAATAGTGATGGAATACAGATCCAGATAAATTGTCAATAATCATCAGTTCCCCTTCAAATGTATCCTTAATTATCAATGAAACGCTGTCAAGCCACAAGTTCTCCTAAAAGAAATAAACAATAGACATGTGTAGTGATATAAATGGTCTGTTGTCTGTAGAGCTAGCCATACACCAATCAAAATGTGTTTATTGACAACACCTGCCTAGACAAAAGATGAGTTTACAGTGGTCCTGTTATAAGGGTGGTCTGAATATAGACTGCATGCCCTTAAACATTGAGGTCAGTTGCCAAGCCTTCTATCTTTTTTGGAAACAAGGGAAAGTAAAAGTACAGTGCATGCAACAAGTTTGTCTAACATTTGAGCATCAGGGTGCTTGAGGACTTAATTGGGAATGGTCAGACATTTATCCATCTATGGACTCTGGAACATAATACTCAAATAGCCACTGGGGACTTTCAAACCTGCACATGTAGTCAGATAAAGGAAAACTTCAAACCAGCTTAATACATTTGGCAATGCAGTTCCAAAACAGCAAGGCTTCCCTCAACTGACACCGAACAGTAGTTGAGACCATAAAAATACAGAAAAAAGAGTCAGACCAAAACTAGATGAAAGAGTCAAAGATCATTTTAATTGTTGTTAAAACGGACGATAAATAACATCAGGTCAGTTCTCATATATACAAACGTCTACAAAGTCCCATATTGAACGCGAAACTGGGAATGTGTGAGTTCCGTAGGATGCAAGATTAGGGATGTAATGCAAATGTCCTTAGATGACAGATAACATATGGACATCAACTCTTTTTTTTTTACTAGTGGTTGATATGCAGGGAATGCAGTGTGCCACAAGGAACATGGATAATGTAAGTGTGTAAGCAGGAGTGAACTTTGTTTAATCAGAAGATATATAGATACAGTACAGACCAAAAGTTTGGACACACCTTCTCATTCAAAGAGTTTTCTTTATTTTCATGACTATGAAAATTGTAGATTCACACTGAAGGCATCAAAACTATGAATTAACACATGTGGAATTATACATAACAAAAAAGTGTGAAACAACTGAAAATAAATTTCATATTCTAGGTTCTTCAAAGTAGCCACCTTTTGCAGCAGACACATCTCTAGAACTGTTAAGAGGAGACAGTGTGAATCAGGCCTTCATGGTAGAATATCTGCTAGGAAACCACTGCTAAAGAAAGGCAACAAGCAGAAGAGACTTGTTTGGGCTAAAGATAACAAGGAATGGACATTAGACCAGTGGAAATCTGTGCTTTGGTCTGATGAGTCCAAACTTGAGATCTTTGGTTCCAACCCTTGTGTCTTTGTGCGACGCAGAAAAGGTGAACGAATGGACTCTACATGCCTGGTTCCCACCGTGAAGCATGGAGGAGGAGGTGTGATGGTGTGGGGGTGCTTTGCTGGTGAAACTGTTGGGGATGTATTCACAATTGAAGGCATACTGAACCAGCATGGCTACCACAGCATCTTTCAGCGGCATGCTATTCCATCCGGTTTGCGTTTAGTTGGACCATCATTTATTTTTCAACAAGACAATGACCCCAAACACACCTCCAGGCTGTGTAAGGGCTATTTGACCAAGAAGGAGAGTGATGGGGTGCTGTGCCAGGTGACTACCTCTTGAAGCTCATCAAGAGAATGCCAAGAGTGTGCAAAGCAGTAATGAAAGCAAAATGTGGCTACTTTGAAGAACCTAGAATATGAAATATATTTTCAGTGGTTTCACACTTTTTTGTTATGTATAATTTCACATGTGTTAATTCATAGTTTTGATGCCTTCAGTGTGAATCTACAATTTTCATAGTCATGAAAATAAAGAAAACTCTTTGAATGAGAAGGTGTGTCCAAACTTTTGGTCTGTACTGTATATATATATATATATATATATATATATATATATATATATATATATATATATATACACACACACACAAAAACACACACACATACACACACACTCTTCAAAATAATTAAAGGAACACTTTTTAATCAGAGTATAGCATCAAGTCAATTAAACTCTTGGAATATTGATCTGGTCAGTTAAGTAGCAGAGGGTGTTTTTAACCAGTTTCAGCTGCTTTGGTGTTAATGAAATTAACAACAGGTGCACTAGATGGGCAACAATGAGACAACCTCCAAAACAGGCATGGTTTTACAGGTGGAGGCCACTGACATTTTTTTCCCTACTCATCTTTTCTGACTGTTTTTTACTAGTTTTTAGGGTTGAGCGAACCCGAACTGTAAAGTTCGGGTTCGTACCAGACTTTTGGATTTTTGGTACCCGGACCTGAACCCGAACAGTTTGCTGTAAGTTTGGGCTCGGTAATGTAATGGCGCGCTGCAGGGCAGCCAATCAACATTCGTTTAACTTGTCATGTGACCTAGAAGCCATCACAGCCATGCCTACTAATGACATGTCTGTAATTGGCCAGTGCAGCATGTGACCCGTCTCTATAAAGGCTAGAGGCACACAGCACAGCATGTCACTCTGCTTTAGATACTGTAGGGAAAGGCTGGTGCTGCTGCTGCTGCTCTGAGGGAGAGAATTAGATAGGAGTCAGACTGTCCTGCTTCAGAAATCAAATTACTTAGCGATCTACATATGTGCAAGTCACTCTGCTTTAGATAATTTAGGGAAGGTTCCTGCCTCGTTTTGCTTTTAAGGAGAGAAATAGATAGGAGTCAGTCCTGCTTCAGAAATCAAATTAGACCAGCACTGCATATGTTACTGTGAGATATCTGCTTTAGATACTTTAGGGAAAGGTTCCTGCCTGGTTTTGCTTTTAGGGAGAGAAATAGATAGGAGTCAGTCCTGCTTCAGAAATCAAATTAGACCAGCACTGCATATGTTACTGTGAGATATCTGCTTTAGATACTTTAGGGAAAGGTTCCTGCCTGGTTTTGCTTTTAGGGAGAGAAATAGATAGGAGTCAGTCCTGCTTCAGAAATCAAATTAGACCAGTACTTCATATGTTACTGTGAGATACACCCTTTAGATACTTTTCTTCTATTGTGCTATTCAAAAAACTTCCATTTAGGGAAAAAAATGTGCAGTGTTTCCTCCATATCTGTACTTGTGAGATAAACACTTTAGATACTGTTCTTCTATTTTGCTATTCAAAAAACACCCATTTAGGGCAAAAAAAAAATATTTTGCTGTGTTTTCTCCATATCTGTACGTGTGAGATAAACACTTTAGCTACTGTTCTTCTATTTTGCTATTCAAAAAACACCCATTTAGGGCAAAACATTTTTTTTGCAGTGTTTCCTTTAGTGTTTGCAGTGTTTCCCCCATATCTGGACGTGTAAGATAAACACTTTAGCTACTGTTCTTCTATTTTGCTATTCAAAAAACACCCATTTAGGGCAAAAACTATTTTTTTGCAGTGTTTCCTTTAGTGTTTGCAGTGTTTCCCCCATATCTGGACGTGTAAGATAAACACTTTAGCTACTGTTCTTCTATTTTGCTATTCAAAAAACACCCATTTAGGGCAAAAACTATTTTTTTGCAGTGTTTCCTCCATATCTGTACGTGTGAGATAAACACTATAGATACTGTTCTTCTATTTTGCTATTCAAAAAACACCCATTTAGGGCAAAACATTTTTTTTGCAGTGTTTCCTTTAGTGTTTGCAGTGTTTCCCCCATATCTGGACGTGTAAGATAAACACTTTAGCTACTGTTCTTCTATTTTGCTATTCAAAAAACACCCATTTAGGGCAAAACATTTATTTTTGCAGTGTTTCCTTTAGTGTTTGCAGTGTTTCCCCCATATCTGGACGTGTAAGATAAACACTTTAGCTACTGTTCTTCTATTTTGCTATTCAAAAAACACCCATTTAGGGCAAAAACTTTTTTTTTGCAGTGTTTCCTCCATATCTGTACGTGTGAGATAAACACTATAGATACTGTTCTTCTATTTTGCTATTCAAAAAACACCCATTTAGGGCAACAAAATGTTTTTGCAGTGTTTCCTCCATATTTGTACACGTGAGATAAACACTATAGATACTATTCTTCTATTTTGCTATTCAAAAAACACCCATTTAGGGCAAAAAAATAATAATTTGCAGTGTTTCCTCCAGTGTTTGCAGTGTTTTCTCCATATCTGTACGTGTGAAATAAAGGCTTGGTTTTTCCCTGGGCATTCCCCAGGTTGTTGTTGTTATCTGCTTTAGCCTTCCAATGCTACTTACTGTTATGGCCAGCTATAGACGGGGGCAGTGGACATGTTTATGCTTCACCTGTGGTGTTTATATTGGTCCATCAATGCACCAACACCTTTGCAGCCATTGTGCTATATGCTGGGTGCTTGGTGTGCTCTTGTACCTTTAAAGGAGGGGTGGCTTCCCTTCAGTTCACCTGCCCCTGTCTATCCATTAAAATGCATGTGCCTCCACTGTGGGGACGCTCATTGTTTAGTGTTAGGACCACAGATATTGCAGGGTGCCTTGGCGCGGCTCTGTGGCTCACGCATGCGTTTGCAAATGCGTGCGGACTGAACCCCTGTTTTTAACGCATACTGTAGACAGGTTAATTGGTTTTCTGCAAGCTGGTCGGTAAGTAGGCTTGGTTTTTCCCTGGGCATTCCCCAGGTTTTTGTTGTTATCTGCTTTAGCCTTCCAATGCTACTTACTGTTATGGCCAGCTATAGACGGGGGCAGTGGACATGTTTATGCTTCACCTGTGGTGTTTATATTGGTCCATCAATGCACCAACACCTTTGCAGCCATTGTGCTATATGCTGGGTGCTTGGTGTGCTCTTGTACCTTTAAAGGAGGGGTGGCTTCCCTTCAGTTCACCTGCCCCTGTCTATCCATTAAAATGCATGTGCCTCCACTGTGGGGACGCTCATTGTTTAGTGTTAGGACCACAGATATTGCAGGGTGCCTTGGCGCGGCTCTGTGGCTCACGCATGCGTTTGCAAATGCGTGCGGACTGAACCCCTGTTTTTAACGCATACTGTAGACAGGTTAATTGGTTTTCTGCAAGCTGGTCGGTAAGTAGGCTTGGTTTTTCCCTGGGCATTCCCCAGGTTTTTGTTGTCATCTGCTTTAGCCTTCCAATGCTACTTACTGTTATGGCCAGCTATAGACGGGGGCAGTGGACATGTTTATGCTTCACCTGTGGTGTTTATATTGGTCCATCAATGCACCAACACCTTTGCAGCCATTGTGCTATATGCTGGGTGCTTGGTGTGCTCTTGTACCTTTAAAGGAGGGGTGGCTTCCCTTCAGTTCACCTGCCCCTGTCTATCCATTAAAATGCATGTGCCTCCACTGTGGGGACGCTCATTGTTTAGTGTTAGGACCACAGATATTGCAGGGTGCCTTGGCGCGGCTCTGTGGCTCACGCATGCGTTTGCAAATGCGTGCGGACTGAACCCCTGTTTTTAACGCATACTGTAGACAGGTTAATTGGTTTTCTGCAAGCTGGTCGGTAAGTAGGCTTGGTTTTTCCCTGGGCATTCCCCAGGTTTTTGTTGTTATCTGCTTTAGCCTTCCAATGCTACTTACTGTTATGGCCAGCTATAGACGGGGGCAGTGGACATGTTTATGCTTCACCTGTGGTGTTTATATTGGTCCATCAATGCACCAACACCTTTGCAGCCATTGTGCTATATGCTGGGTGCTTGGTGTGCTCTTGTACCTTTAAAGGAGGGGTGGCTTCCCTTCAGTTCACCTGCCCCTGTCTATCCATTAAAATGCATGTGCCTCCACTGTGGGGACGCTCATTGTTTAGTGCAGTGGTTCTCAACCTGGGGGTCGGGACCCCCTCGGGGGTCGACTGATGATTTACCAGGGGTCACCGAATCCTGGGTTGTTCCTGAAGCCCACACCGCTCTCCCAGCCTTTTTTTTGCAGCCACCCAGCTGGGCTATTCCTGTTTGTCTTGCAGCCACCCAGCTGGGCTGTTCCTGGAGCCCACAGCCGCCCCACTCAGCCTCTTCTCAGGCGCCCATTCAGTTCACGGCATGGCTGGGGGGCAAAGACTAGAGGTCAGCTGACTGGTGAGGAATGTGAAGTGGGAGGGGCTGGAGACCCTTTCTCTTGATTTCGGCATAGGTGTCACTGCTACTAGACACCACAAAGTCGGAGACACAGTAACACTACCAGTGATTATAGTTGCTATTAAAAAGACTTAGGTAGCGCTAAATGTCTGTGGATTAGGGGCGCAAATTACTTGTCTTGCCTTGGGTGCTGACAACCCATGCTACAAATTTTTTTTTACCGTTAGGGGTCCTCACAACTTGGGAAATGTTATCAAGGGGTCACCGCACTAGAAGGTTGAGAACCACTGGTTTAGTGTTAGGACCACAGATATTGCAGGGTGCCTTGGCGCGGCTCTGTGGCTCACGCATGCGTTTGCAAATGCGTGCGGACTGAACCCCTGTTTTTAACGCATACTGTAGACAGGTTAATTGGTTTTCTGCAAGCTGGTCGGTAAGTAGGCTTGGTTTTTCCCTGGGCATTCCCCAGGTTTTTGTTGTTACGTGTGAAATAAACACTATAGATACTGTTCTTCTATTTTGCTTTTCAAAAAACACCCATTTAGGGCAAAAAATATTTTTGCAGTGTTTCTTCCAGTGTTTGCAGTGTTTCCTTCAGTGTTTGCAGTGTTTCCTCCATATCGGTACGTGTGAGATAAACACTTTAGCTACTGTTCTTCTATTTTTCTATTAAAAAAACACCCATTTAGGGCAAAAAAATATATTTTGCAGTGTTTCCTCCAGTGTTTCCTCCATATCTGTACAAACTGTACATGTGAGATAAACACTATAGATACTGTTCTTCTATTTTGCTATTCAAAAAACACCCATTTAGGGCAAAAAAAAATATTTTTCAGTGTTTCCTCCAGTGTTTGCAGTGTTTCCTCCATATCTGTACGTGTGAGATAAACACTTAGGGCCAGATTCACGTAGAGCGGCGCAAATTAAGTTACTCCAAACGTATATCATTTAAGTTAGGGCGCCTTAATTTTGTGACGTAAGTGCCGTATCCACATCGCTTTTGAGCCCAAATTTGCGCCAGCGCGACGTAAATTCCGAGGCGTAAGGCGGGGTTATTGCAAGTGGGAAGGAAGTGGGCGTGCTCCATTGAAATGAGCCGTGACCCCATGCAAATGAAGGGCCGGCCGTACTGCGCATGCGCGCACGAATCTGCACCTCACTGGGCATGTGCAGAACTTGGCTCGGCGCAATCAGTGAGATAGGAAAAAGGTAAAGCATACTTAGTTTGAGAATCGCCCTGTGCTTAAATAGCCCCAGACAAACACACTTCCCTTGCAAAAGTACATCCTGTGTTTCCCTTCCTAAAGCAAGTGTCTTTTGCTCTGTTGTTTGTGGCTGTTTGTTGGTGAGTGTAGTGTTATATTAAAGATTTATTGTAGTAGGAGGTTGTAGTAGGTGTGTGTATTTTCGGAGCGTTTTTTGTGTCTGTTTCTTCTGTGTTTTTTGTTTGAATTTGTATTAGCTGTCTGCTTGTGTTTTTTTTTTTTTTTGCTGTCTGATTTTTTTGTGTGTCTGTTCTGTGTCTTCTTGGCTGTCTGTTCTGTGTCTTTTTGTCTGTTTGTTCTGTGTTTCTGTGTTTGTTCTGTTTGAATTTTGTATCTGTTGCTGAGTGCTGTGTTGTGAGATGGCACGGAAGAGAAGAAAATTAAACTTCTCGGTGCGAGAGAAGGACTTGCTGGCCAGGGCAATCACCCAATTTGGGAGATTTTTGCATGGCCCTGACAGCCGGGACGTCACCCCGGCCAGGAAGAGGGAGATCATTCAACAGATAACTGATCGGATCAATGCGGAGGGGGGGGGAGACAAAGACCCCCAGTGGGATTCAGAAGAAGATCAACGATCTTAGGAGCCTGGTCCGGGAGAAGATGGCCAAGCAAGCAGCCCATGCCAGGGGCACTGGAGGAGGTCCACCCTGCACCGTAAGGTGGACTGAGGAGGAACTTGCGGTGGCCCGGTGCTTCCACAGCCAGCAAGTGGTGGGCCTGCCTGGCCTTCAATCTGATGATCCTGTGAGGACAGGTAAGTTTTTTTTTATTTCCATCTGGTGAGTAGCATGTGTGGGTGGGGGAAGGGAATATGTGCCATCAGGCCAGGCTGCACCACCCCCAGGACAACAGGCTGCTGAGGAGCCCCAAGAAAGTCTGGAGTCCCCAGGGCAGGGGAGTGGCCACACCTCACCTCAGGAGGAGGTTCAGGGGGAGGAGGATGAGGGGGGGTGGTTGAGGATGAACCGAGAGAGCTTGCCCGAGAAGTGATGCTGTGTTGGGATGAGGATTCCCTTGTGGCTGACAGCAGTCAGGGCACCATCAGGGGTAGTCCCTCCCACTCCTCCCCCAACAGGGCTGCCCCCCAGGGGGCTCCCCTCCTCCCAGGCCACAAGCCTCAACTGCAGGCAGAAAGGCCACCCAGAAGACCAGGGGAGTGGCCGAGTTCCTGCCTGCAAATCTGCAGAGGGACCAGGCCCTTCAGACCCGCCATCTGGGTCAGGTCACCCGGACTTTGGACCAGATGGAGGAGAGCCTGGCCTCCATCAAGGAGTCTGTCAGTGAGGTGGGCACCAATACTGTTGCATTCATCAACTGTTTCAGTGAGCTGCAGGCCGCCACAACAGGCGTGGCCCTTGAGGTGACTGCCCTGACCCAGGCTGTCCAGGACAACACACAGGCTCTCCAGGCCAATACGGCAACCCTCACTCTGGGCCTGACCAGGATCGCCGTGGCCTTGGAGGGCAGGCCAGCAGGTGGGCAGCCACCCGGGGAGGATCCTCCTTCCCCTGCCCCTCCCCCATGAGGATCCTCCTTCCCCTGCCCCCCCCATGAGGATCCTCCTTCCCCTGCCTCCCCCCCATGAGGCTCCCCTGAGGGGCCGTGCCCGTGGCCCGGCCCAGGTGTAGCTCACGCAGCCGCCATTGATTTTTGGTGTGTACTTTTTTTTTGTGTTTTTTTTAATGTAATTTTTATGATGATTCTTTTTTTTTTGTGTGTGAATGATGTATGAATGTGGGGGTGACATTCCTGGTGAAAAAGGGTGTCACCCTCAGTTTTGGTGGATTAGGGATCCCCAGGACCAGGGAGAAGTGATCCCAGGTCCATGTGAATGGTGTATGAATGCACATAAGTGACATAATTGGAGCCGTGGCGTGGTGTTACTGCTCCCTAATACCATGTGGTTTTCTTGGGTCTAATCCAATTAGATGTGCATGTGATGTGTCTGTGCTAGGGACCACAGTGGGTGTGCATTCATGCATTCTCATTGTGCCATGTTTAATGTGTGTGTTTACTGTGCAAAGATGCCTTCTGCGAGGCGTCTCCTGGCTGCTGTGCCCTCAGCAGACCGGGTAGAGTTGGTTGGGGGGGGGGGACTGTCTGGTTCGGGGGTCAGGTCATCACGTATGTCAATCTCCAGGCCCCTTCTCACTGCGAAGTTGTGCGGCATGCAACATGCACCGATGATCTGGCACACAAAGTTTGGAGAATACAACAGGGTACCCCCAGACTTATCCAGGCATCAGAAACGGGACTTCAGGAGGCCAAATGTGCGTTCCACCACTTCATGGGTACGTATGTGTGCAGCATTGTATCTTTCCTCTCCTGGGGTTTGGGTGTTCCGGTATGGAGTCATAAGATGGGGTCCCAGTGCATATGCAGAGTCACCTGGAAGGGAAAAGACAGGAGGATGTTAGTCATGCATGTGCCCCTCGTGATGTCTGTATCATGGGGGGGGACAGTCATACCTGACACCCATGTCACTCACCAACCAGCCAGCTGTCCCCATACACGTTCTGTTCAAATTCTCTGGAGATGTTGCTGTGACGGTATATGTAGCTGTCATGGCTGGACCCTGGGTGTTTGGCACAGACGTGCCATATGAGGTATTGGGCATCCACTATCACCTGTACATTGATTGAATGCCAATGCTTCCTATTGCGGTACATGTGCTCTGTCTCATGGGGGGGGGGCTGTAGTGCCACATGTGTGCAATCAATGGCCCCGATGGTGCGTGGGAATCCTGCAATTTTGTAAAAATCTGTAATTGTGTTCATTCGCTGGACCTCCTGGGAGGGTTTGATGATTTGATTGGCCATGCGTCTCAGGATTGCAGGGACAACCTGGTGCACACATCTGCTAATGGAGGATTGTGACATCCCGGCCACACCTCCACTTGTGCGCTGAAAAGAGCCAGTGGCCTGGAAATGCAGTGTTGCCAGTACCTTGATCAGTGGCTGCACTGCATGTGAGCGGTGTGTTGGGCTGGTGAGATCATCCTGCAGGATTGTTGTAATTTCCATGATGGCTTCACGGCTGAATCTGAAGGTGCGATACACCTCAGAAGCAGCCATGGCAAACACATCTAGGCGTCTGCAGTATACCCTCTCCTGTGCCCTCCTCCTCCTCCTCCTCCTCCGTTCCCTCCTCCTTCTTTGCGCCTCTAAAGTCACTAGTATAGTTATGAGCATGGATGCCCCTGGCATGTTGGCAGACAGATTGTAGTCCGGCAAGTGTGTGTGCTCAGCTCTTCCTTAATGGTGTTGCTTTAGCTGACCTTTACACGGCTGGAGCAAAGTTAAGGCACCTTTTATAAAGTGTAAAATTACTCCGGGAAACTAACAGATGCACACAGGGCGTAGCCTACGCCGCACACACTTAAATTTGTGGATCGCCTTATCTCCCTCATTTGCATCTTTGCCTAGAAAAACAATGGTGTGTCTAGCGTATTTTGCGCTTTGAAGAAGCGCCGGTGTAATTTTTTTAGGTAGGACGGAAAAAAATAGTTTTCAGGCGTATTTCGTTTTGAGGATCAGGCGCAAAAATATGCGCGGCACAAATTTCAATTACGCCGCGCAACTCGAGATACGTCGGCGTAAGTCCTTTGTGAATCTGGCCCTTAAGATACTGTTCTTCTATTGCGCTATTCAAAAAACACCCACTTTGGGCAAATAATTTTTGTTGGTGCGTTTCCTGCATATCTGTACGTGTGAGATACACACGTTAGATACTGTTCTTCTATTGTGCTATTCAAAAAAAAAATATTTAGGGCAAATAATTTTTTTTTTGGTGCGTTTCCTGCATATCTGTACGTGTGAGATACACCCTTTAGATACTGTTCTTCTATTTTGCTATTCAAAAAACACCCATTTAGGGCAAAAAAAAATTTTTTTCAGTGTTTCCTCCAGTGTTTGCAGTGTTTCCTCCATATCTGTACGTGTGAGATAAACACTTAGGGCCAGATTCACGTAGAGCGGCGCAAATTAAGTTACTCCAAACGTATATCATTTAAGTTAGGGCGCCTTAATTTTGTGACGTAAGTGCCGTATCCACATCGCTTTTGAGCCCAAATTTGCGCCAGCGCGACGTAAATTCCGAGGCGTAAGGCGGGGTTATTGCAAGTGGGAAGGAAGTGGGCGTGCTCCATTGAAATGAGCCGTGACCCCATGCAAATGAAGGGCCGGCCGTACTGCGCATGCGCGCACGAATCTGCACCTCACTGGGCATGTGCAGAACTTGGCTCGGCGCAATCAGTGAGATAGGAAAAAGGTAAAGCATACTTAGTTTGAGAATCGCCCTGTGCTTAAATAGCCCCAGACAAACACACTTCCCTTGCAAAAGTACATCCTGTGTTTCCCTTCCTAAAGCAAGTGTCTTTTGCTCTGTTGTTTGTGGCTGTTTGTTGGTGAGTGTAGTGTTATATTAAAGATTTATTGTAGTAGGAGGTTGTAGTAGGTGTGTGTATTTTCGGAGCGTTTTTTGTGTCTGTTTCTTCTGTGTTTTTTGTTTGAATTTGTATTAGCTGTCTGCTTGTGTTTTTTTTTTTTTTTGCTGTCTGATTTTTTTGTGTGTCTGTTCTGTGTCTTCTTGGCTGTCTGTTCTGTGTCTTTTTGTCTGTTTGTTCTGTGTTTCTGTGTTTGTTCTGTTTGAATTTTGTATCTGTTGCTGAGTGCTGTGTTGTGAGATGGCACGGAAGAGAAGAAAATTAAACTTCTCGGTGCGAGAGAAGCACTTGCTGGCCAGGGCAATCACCCAATTTGGGAGATTTTTGCATGGCCCTGACAGCCGGGACGTCACCCCGGCCAGGAAGAGGGAGATCATTCAACAGATAACTGATCGGATCAATGCGGAGGGGGGGGGAGACAAAGACCCCCAGTGGGATTCAGAAGAAGATCAACGATCTTAGGAGCCTGGTCTGGGAGAAGATGGCCAAGCAAGCAGCCCATGCCAGGGGCACTGGAGGAGGTCCACCCTGCACCGTAAGGTGGACTGAGGAGGAACTTGCGGTGGCCCGGTGCTTCCACAGCCAGCAAGTGGTGGGCCTGCCTGGCCTTCAATCTGATGATCCTGTGAGGACAGGTAAGTTTTTTTTTATTTCCATCTGGTGAGTAGCATGTGTGGGTGGGGGAAGGGAATATGTGCCATCAGGCCAGGCTGCACCACCCCCAGGACAACAGGCTGCTGAGGAGCCCCAAGAAAGTCTGGAGTCCCCAGGGCAGGGGAGTGGCCACACCTCACCTCAGGAGGAGGTTCAGGGGGAGGAGGATGAGGGGGGGGTGGTTGAGGATGAACCGAGAGAGCTTGCCCGAGAAGTGATGCTGTGTTGGGATGAGGATTCCCTTGTGGCTGACAGCAGTCAGGGCACCATCAGGGGTAGTCCCTCCCACTCCTCCCCCAACAGGGCTGCCCCCCAGGGGGCTCCCCTCCTCCCAGGCCACAAGCCTCAACTGCAGGCAGAAAGGCCACCCAGAAGACCAGGGGAGTGGCCGAGTTCCTGCCTG
This sequence comes from Rana temporaria, assembly GCF_905171775.1. Taxonomy (NCBI): domain Eukaryota; kingdom Metazoa; phylum Chordata; class Amphibia; order Anura; family Ranidae; genus Rana; species Rana temporaria. The sequence goes on from NC_053495.1 coordinate 73,243,898, forward strand.
CAAATCTGCAGAGGGACCAGGCCCTTCAGACCCGCCATCTGGGTCAGGTCACCCGGACTTTGGACCAGATGGAGGAGAGCCTGGCCTCCATCAAGGAGTCTGTCAGTGAGGTGGGCACCAATACTGTTGCATTCATCAACTGTTTCAGTGAGCTGCAGGCCGCCACAACAGGTGTGGCCCTTGAGGTGACTGCCCTGACCCAGGCTGTCCAGGACAACACACAGGCTCTCCAGGCCAATACGGCAACCCTCACTCTGGGCCTGACCAGGATCGCCGTGGCCTTGGAGGGCAGGCCAGCAGGTGGGCAGCCACCCGGGGAGGATCCTCCTTCCCCTGCCCCTCCCCCATGAGGATCCTCCTTCCCCTGCCCCCCCCATGAGGATCCTCCTTCCCCTGCCTCCCCCCCATGAGGCTCCCCTGAGGGGCCGTGCCCGTGGCCGGCCCAGGTGTAGCTCACGCAGCCGCCATTGATTTTTGGTGTGTACTTTTTTTTTGTGTTTTTTTTAATGTAATTTTTATGATGATTCTTTTTTTTTTGTGTGTGAATGATGTATGAATGTGGGGGTGACATTCCTGGTGAAAAAGGGTGTCACCCTCAGTTTTGGTGGATTAGGGATCCCCAGGACCAGGGAGAAGTGATCCCAGGTCCATGTGAATGGTGTATGAATGCACATAAGTGACATAATTGGAGCCGTGGCGTGGTGTTACTGCTCCCTAATACCATGTGGTTTTCTTGGGTCTAATCCAATTAGATGTGCATGTGATGTGTCTGTGCTAGGGACCACAGTGGGTGTGCATTCATGCATTCTCATTGTGCCATGTTTAATGTGTGTGTTTACTGTGCAAAGATGCCTTCTGCGAGGCGTCTCCTGGCTGCTGTGCCCTCAGCAGACCGGGTAGAGTTGGTTGGGGGGGGGGGGGGCCTGTCTGGTTCGGGGGTCAGGTCATCACGTATGTCAATCTCCAGGCCCCTTCTCACTGCGAAGTTGTGCGGCATGCAACATGCACCGATGATCTGGCACACAAAGTTTGGAGAATACAACAGGGTACCCCCAGACTTATCCAGGCATCAGAAACGGGACTTCAGGAGGCCAAATGTGCGTTCCACCACTCCATGGGTACGTATGTGTGCAGCATTGTATCTTTCCTCTCCTGGGGTTTGGGTGTTCCGGTATGGAGTCATAAGATGGGGTCCCAGTGCATATGCAGAGTCACCTGGAAGGGAAAAGACAGGAGGATGTTAGTCATGCATGTGCCCCTCGTGATGTCTGTATCATGGGGGGGGACAGTCATACCTGACACCCATGTCACTCACCAACCAGCCAGCTGTCCCCATACACGTTCTGTTCAAATTCTCTGGAGATGTTGCTGTGACGGTATATGTAGCTGTCATGGCTGGACCCTGGGTGTTTGGCACAGACGTGCCATATGAGGTATTGGGCATCCACTATCACCTGTACATTGATTGAATGCCAATGCTTCCTATTGCGGTACATGTGCTCTGTCTCATGGGGGGGGGCTGTAGTGCCACATGTGTGCAATCAATGGCCCCGATGGTGCGTGGGAATCCTGCAATTTTGTAAAAATCTGTAATTGTGTTCATTCGCTGGACCTCCTGGGAGGGTTTGATGATTTGATTGGCCATGCATCTCAGGATTGCAGGGACAACCTGGTGCACACATCTGCTAATGGAGGATTGTGACATCCCGGCCACACCTCCACTTGTGCGCTGAAAAGAGCCAGTGGCCAGGAAATGCAGTGTTGCCAGTACCTTGATCAGTGGCTGCACTGCATGTGAGCGGTGTGTTGGGCTGGTGAGATCATCCTGCAGGATTGTTGTAATTTCCATGATGGCTTCACGGCTGAATCTGAAGGTGCGATACACCTCAGAAGCAGCCATGGCAAACACATCTAGGCGTCTGCGGTATACCCTCTCCTGTGCCCTCCTCCTCCTCCTCCTCCTCCGTTCCCTCCTCCTTCTTTGCGCCTCTAAAGTCACTAGTATAGTTATGAGCATGGATGCCCCTGGCATGTTGGCAGACAGATTGTAGTCCGGCAAGTGTGTGTGCTCAGCTCTTCCTTAATGGTGTTGCTTTAGCTGACCTTTACACGGCTGGAGCAAAGTTAAGGCACCTTTTATAAAGTGTAAAATTACTCCGGGAAACTAACAGATGCACACAGGGCGTAGCCTACGCCGCACACACTTAAATTTGTGGATCGCCTTATCTCCCTCATTTGCATCTTTGCCTAGAAAAACAATGGTGTGTCTAGCGTATTTTGCGCTTCGAAGAAGCGCCGGTGTAATTTTTTTAGGTAGGACGGAAAAAAATAGTTTTCAGGCGTATTTCGTTTTGAGGATCAGGCGCAAAAATATGCGCGGCACAAATTTCAATTACGCCGCGCAACTCGAGATACGTCGGCGTAAGTCCTTTGTGAATCTGGCCCTTAAGATACTGTTCTTCTATTGCGCTATTCAAAAAACACCCACTTTGGGCAAATAATTTTTGTTGGTGCGTTTCCTGCATATCTGTACGTGTGAGATACACACGTTAGATACTGTTCTTCTATTGTGCTATTCAAAAAAAAAATATTTAGGGCAAATAATTTTTTTTTTGGTGCGTTTCCTGCATATCTGTACGTGTGAGATACACCCTTTAGATACTGTTCTTCTATTGTGCTATTCAAAAAACACCCATTTAGGGCATAATCCTACATTTGAGAAATATGAGGAGAACGTCAAATAAGGGACATGGCCCCCAGTCGTGGTGCTGCTGGTGGAGCTCCTGTTGCAGGGAGAGGACGTGGTCGATCTGTGCCACCTACACGCACAAGTGAAACACCTTCCTCAGGTGCGAGTAGGCGACAGAGCCTGCAGCGGTATTTGGTCGGGCCTAATCCGGCTCTACGAATGTTGAGGCCAGGAGCAGAACAGGCGATAGTAGATTGGGTTGCTGACAGTGCCTCCAGTTCCTTCACATTGTCTCCCAACCAGTCCTGTGCTGAAAGATCAGAGTTGGCACCTGCAGCCGATGTCCATCAGTCTTTCACCTCACCCCCTTGCAAATCAGCCAAGCAGTCTGAGCCCCAAATCATGCAGCAGTCTCTTCTGCTTTTTGATGACTCTGTTAGCATGGTTTCCCAGGGCCATCCACCTAGCCCTGCCCCAGAAGTGGAAGAGATTGAGTGCACCGATGCCCAACCACTTATGTTTCAAGATGATAAAGGAGGGAACTAGGGGCTAGTTTTTGGACTTTTTAGGCACGATTTGGTTGGTCAGAATATATATACAAGAAAAGAATTTTTTTCTAAAAAGTAGATTTGTTTATTTAGATATAAAATATCATAATGTGTAGAAAAATACAGAAGAAAGAGTATTGCTGTTTCCAGCACAACAAACCATCTAACAGGCTAATCTAGGCAAGCCTATCCATGAACATTGACAGGAATATATACATAAATTATAGCAAAATATCAACAATAAAATTGAACACTTCCAAAAGTATTTGGAATAAGGTGCATGAATGTAATTAGTGGTCCTGTCACGTTGTGGAAATGCAGGCAGAGAAAGGTCTGCGGTGGTTTGGCTTGCTGCGTAGGTGGACTCGACCGGTTTCGCGCTTCAGCAGCGCTTCCTCACGGAGTCAGCAAAGTAGTTTTAACTATAGAACAACATTAAACAATAACACACAAAAAAGAAAAGTAAGAGCAGTATATCAATTTGGATAATAGCGCTGGTGAAGCAATAAAATAAATAGATATACATATAAATATATATACGGGCAAATGAAAGTAGGAATGAGAAAGGAGGATAAGAAAGAAAGAGAGAAAGGGGGGGGGAGGGGAAGGGGAGAAAGGGGGAGGGAAGGTAGAAAGTGAGGGGAGAATGAGGGAAAAAAAAAAAAAAAAAAAAAAGGAGGGGGGGAGGAAGAAGGAGGACATGGGGGGGGTGAAAACAGGGAAGGGAAGGGAGCATAAAGTCCTGATAGGTGAACGTAACCCCAGAGCATTTCCTCAATGATACAGTGGGAGCGAGGATAGGTCTGTATATATATAGAATATAGAGTAGTATTGGGAAGGAGAGAATACTAGAATAGAAATAGCTGGTATAGGTACTTACAGATAGTGTTGGTTGGTAGGGGGATCAATATATAAATTTTCTGTCAATAAAATAAGATAAGAAATAGACTGTGTCCGGGCTGCTGGACGTTGTAAAAAGTGTAGGAAAATGACCCACATAAACTAGATAATAACAGTCTGAAAGGTAAAAGATAGAAGATAATGCAATGAATAGAATATCAAGCTGGTATTGGATAATAACAGAAATAATAAAGGGGACATCCTACCTTCAATGAAGGAGGACAGGGCTTGAGGAGAAGGGAGAAGGCAGAGAGCGACCACTACCCTCTAACAATCCTCAATACATGTAACATTTCCTGGTAGTAGAAATGAGAAACCAGAGCTGGATGCCGGCTGGTAGCCAAGGATTAAGGCAATGATAAGTCTGGTATGATAAAGAGAGATATGTAGCCTATTAGTTACAAAAAGCAGCCTCGAGGTAAAAGAAAAGGGGGGGGTGATAGGAAGGGGCATACCTGGTTCAGTATGTGCGATGGCACTCTCCTCCATGAGTCTCCCGAGAGACTGCAGCAATTCTGGCTTGTGTACGGGGGTTTATATAGGGACTCGCTCAGTGCGGAGAGGACGTAGTGCACGAGGGTGCGTGTGACGTCATCCGCAGCAGCCGCGCATCTCCTCATCATGTGTGCGCGCCGCAGATACAAACAACGCGGCGCCACACATGAGAGGCATCGCTCCAGGATGGAGAGCTCCATCTAGTGGTGCGAATACAGATCTATGTATAATGATCTGTGATGCGCGGCCAGCCACTGCATCGAAGTAGGGGGAGAAAAATATCTCAAAGGGTAGAGTGAACCGTGGCAGGACTAAAAGGAATAGATAATGAAACAAATAGAAACTGACATAGTGTGAGAAGAGCAGGGGAAAAGAACATGGACAATTGCCCGTGTATATATAATGCTAAGTACTGGTTGCGATATAAATGATTATTAAGAAGTGACACATAGGATTCATTAATAGTTGGAAGTTCCTTGAATAGATAGAATGATAAGAAAGGGGAAAGAGAAGAAGGGGGGGGAGGGGGAAAGGAAAAGACAAAAAGGGGGAAGAATAGAAGGAGCAAAGAAGGGGGCTCCAGAGGACAAAAAGGCAGAAATAATAAAATTTATTAAGCCACAAAAACAGTCATATCCCAATGATAGCATACCAACGGGGTTACACAAAATTCTGCACAGTGGTCTCAATATGCATATGATTAAACGCGACACATGAGCCATACATAGATGTACATATATTAATATATTTATACATATATAAATAGATGGAGCTTGTGGAGACATTTGGTATTACATATCATCCCATAAAGATTTATATTGAAAAAATAATGATTAAGGTATATATCTCTGGGAGTTAACCCCGAAGTGTCCATAGCTAGTATATAAAACATTTAGTATTACATATAGAGATTTAAATTGACAAAATAGTAGTTAAAATGTGTATCTCTGGGAATTTGCCCCCCAGAGATACACATTTTAACTACTATTTTGTCAATTTAAATCTCTATATGTAATACTAAATGTTTTATATACTAGCTATGGACACTTCGGGGTTAACTCCCAGAGATATATACCTTAATCATTATTTTTTCAATATAAATCTTTATGGGATGATATGTAATACCAAATGTCTCCACAAGCTCCATCTATTTATATATGTATAAATATATTAATATATGTACATCTATGTATGGCTCATGTGTCGCGTTTAATCATATGCATATTGAGACCACTGTGCAGAATTTTGTGTAACCCCGTTGGTATGCTATCATTGGGATATGACTGTTTTTGTGGCTTAATAAATTTTATTATTTCTGCCTTTTTGTCCTCTGGAGCCCCCTTCTTTGCTCCTTCTATTCTTCCCCCTTTTTGTCTTTTCCTTTCCCCCTCCCCCCCCCTTCTTCTCTTTCCCCTTTCTTATCATTCTATCTATTCAAGGAACTTCCAACTATTAATGAATCCTATGTGTCACTTCTTAATAATCATTTATATCGCAACCAGTACTTAGCATTATATATACACGGGCAATTGTCCATGTTCTTTTCCCCTGCTCTTCTCACACTATGTCAGTTTCTATTTGTTTCATTATCTATTCCTTTTAGTCCTGCCACGGTTCACTCTACCCTTTGAGATATTTTTCTCCCCCTACTTCGATGCAGTGGCTGGCCGCGCATCACAGATCATTATACATAGATCTGTATTCGCACCACTAGATGGAGCTCTCCATCCTGGAGCGATGCCTCTCATGTGTGGCGCCGCGTTGTTTGTATCTGCGGCGCGCACACATGATGAGGAGATGCGCGGCTGCTGCGGATGACGTCACACGCACCCTCGTGCACTACGTCCTCTCCGCACTGAGCGAGTCCCTATATAAACCCCCGTACACAAGCCAGAATTGCTGCAGTCTCTCGGGAGACTCATGGAGGAGAGTGCCATCGCACATACTGAACCAGGTATGCCCCTTCCTATCACCCCCCCCTTTTCTTTTACCTCGAGGCTGCTTTTTGTAACTAATAGGCTACATATCTCTCTTTATCATACCAGACTTATCATTGCCTTAATCCTTGGCTACCAGCCGGCATCCAGCTCTGGTTTCTCATTTCTACTACCAGGAAATGTTACATGTATTGAGGATTGTTAGAGGGTAGTGGTCGCTCTCTGCCTTCTCCCTTCTCCTCAAGCCCTGTCCTCCTTCATTGAAGGTAGGATGTCCCCTTTATTATTTCTGTTATTATCCAATACCAGCTTGATATTCTATTCATTGCATTATCTTCTATCTTTTACCTTTCAGACTGTTATTATCTAGTTTATGTGGGTCATTTTCCTACACTTTTTACAACGTCCAGCAGCCCGGACACAGTCTATTTCTTATCTTATTTTATTGACAGAAAATTTATATATTGATCCCCCTACCAACCAACACTATCTGTAAGTACCTATACCAGCTATTTCTATTCTAGTATTCTCTCCTTCCCAATATTACTCTATATTCTATATATATACAGACCTATCCTCGCTCCCACTGTATCATTGAGGAAATGCTCTGGGGTTACGTTCACCTATCAGGACTTTATGCTCCCTTCCCTTCCCTGTTTTCACCCCCCCCATGTCCTCCTTCTTCCTCCCCCCCTCCTTTTTTTTTTTTTTTTTCCCTCATTCTCCCCTCACTTTCTCCCTCCCCCCCCCCCCCCTCCCCCCCCCCCCCCTCCCCCCCCTTTCTCTCTTTCTTTCTTATCCTCCTTTCTCATTCCTACTTTCATTTGCCCGTATATATATTTATATGTATATCTATTTATTTTATTGCTTCACCAGCGCTATTATCCAAATTGATATACTGCTCTTACTTTTCTTTTTTGTGTGTTATTGTTTAATGTTGTTCTATAGTTAAAACTACTTTGCTGACTCCGTGAGGAAGCGCTGCTGAAGCGCGAAACCGGTCGAGTCCACCTACGCAGCAAGCCAAACCACCGCAGACCTTTCTCTGCCTGCATTTCCACAACGTGACAGGACCACTAATTACATTCATGCACCTTATTCCAAATACTTTTGGAAGTGTTCAATTTTATTGTTGATATTTTGCTATAATTTATGTATATATTCCTGTCAATGTTCATGGATAGGCTTGCCTAGATTAGCCTGTTAGATGGTTTGTTGTGCTGGAAACAGCAATACTCTTTCTTCTGTATTTTTCTACACATTATGATATTTTATATCTAAATAAACAAATCTACTTTTTAGAAAAAAATTCTTTTCTTGTATATATATTCTGACCAACCAAATCGTGCCTAAAAAGTCCAAAAACTAGCCCCTAGTTCCCTCCTTTATCATTTATACTAGGACGTGGCACCCTCTTTTTACTTTATAATATCCACATGCACACTACATGTGAGGATATTGTTACCTCTTTTCTTTTCAAATGTTTCAAGATGAGTACATGGGGGGACCATCACAGCACATCTTGGATGATGAAGAAACACAGTTGCCAACATGCTGCTGCTTTCGCAATTGTGCAGACCGACAAGGAGGGCAGTGGTGAAGACTGGGTGGAAGATGAGGTGGGGGACGATGAGGTCCTCGACCCCACATGGAATCAACGTCATGCAGGTGACCTGTGTAGTTCGGAGGAAGAGGCAGTGGTCGCACAGAGCCACCAGCACAGCAGAAGAGGGAGCAGGGTGCAAAAGCGGAGCGTCCGTCCCCTAGACAGTACGCCTGCTACTGCCCAACGCAGCAAGGGACCGAGCACACCAAAGCCAGGTCCAAGGAGTTCCCTAGCGTGGCAGTTCTTCAAGACACAAGTGGTTTGCACGCTGTGCAATCAGAGCCTAAAGCGAGTCATAAACATTCTCAACCTGAGCACAACCTGCATGACCAGGCATCTAAGTGCAAGAAAGGTCTCTGGCTCCTCCTGCTTCCTCTTCTGCTTCAATCTCTGCCTCTTCATCCACCTCTGTAGTGACAGTGGCACCTGCCACCCCACAATCAGAGGATCGGCAAGCAACACTACCCCCAGGGTCACCAACCATCTCCACAATGTCCCATGGAAGCGTTCAGCTCTCTATCTCTTAAACACTGGAGCGGAAGAGGAAGTACCCCCCCTACCCACCCGCCATCCCTGGCCCTGAATGCCAGCATTTCAAAATTCCTGGCCTTTGAAATGCTGTCATTCCGTCCAGTGGAGACACAGATTTTTAAAAGCCTGATGGCATTGGCTGTCCCACAGTACGTCGTGCCCAGCCGCCACTACTTTTCCAGACGAGCCATCTCTTCCCTGCACAACCAAGTGGGGCACAAAATCAGGTGTGCGCTGCGCAACCCCATCTGTGTCAAGGTACACCTAACTACGGATACGTGGACCAGTAAGCACGGTCAGGGACGTTATATCTCCCTAACAGCACACTGGGTAAATGCAGTGGCGGCTGGGCCTGAGGCGGATTGCAGTTTGGCGCATGTCCTTCCACTACTGAGGATTGCAGGGCGCTTCAGTTTGCCTCCTGCTGCTAACTCCTCCTACTCCGCTTCCTCATCCTCTACCGCCTCCTCATCCGGTCAGCATAACACATTCACCACCAACTTCAGCACAGCCATGGGTAAACGACAGCAGGCAGTTTTAAAACTTTCCTGTTTGGGGGAAAAACCCCACACCGCGCAGGAGTTGTGGAGGGACATGGAACAACAGACCGATGAGTGGTTGGCGGCAGTGAGCCTCAAGCCGAGCCTGGTGGTGTGCGATAATGGGTGAAATCTCGTAGCAGCTCTGGGCCTAGCCAGTTTGACGCACATCCCTTGCCTGGCGCATGTGCTGAATTTGGTAGTGCAGAGGTTCCTTAAAACTTACCCCGATATGCCACAGCTGCTGCAGAAAGTGCGGGCTGTCTGTGCGCAGTTTCGGCGTTCTCACCCTGCTGCTGCTCGCCTGTCAGCGTTACAGCGTAATTTCGGCCTTCCCGCTCACATATGTGACGTGCCCACAAAGTGGAACCCCACCTTTCACATGCTGGCCAGACTGTGCGAGCAGCAGCAGGCTATAGTGGAGTTTCAGCTGCAGCACGCACGCGTGAGTCGCTCAGCGGACAGAACCACTTCACCACCAATAACTGGGCCTCCATGCGAGACCTGTGTGCCTTGTTGCGCTGTTTCAAGTACTCCACCAACATGGCCAGTGCCGATGACGCCGTTCTCAGCGTTACTATCCCAGTTCTATGCCTCCTTGAAAAACGCTTTGGGCGATGATGGAAGAGGATGTGGCACAGGAGGAGGAGGAGGAGGAATCGGGATCCTTTCCAAGACTTCATTCACAAGTGGCTCCGAGGGTGGGTTCCTGCACCAACAAACGGCAGGTACACAATTGTCCAGCAAGGGCAAAGTTCTGGAGGATGACGAGGTGGAGGATGAGGAGGAGGAGATGGAGGAGGAGAAACCATGTTCACAGCAGGGTGGCACCCAGACCAGCTCATGGCCATCACTGGTGCGTGGCTGGGGGGATACAGAGGACACAGACGATGCACCTCCCACAGAGGACAGCTTTTCGTTGCCTCTGGGCAGCCTGGCACACATGAGCGATTACATGCTGCAGTGTCTCCGCAACGACCGCCGTGTTTCCCAAATTTTAACAGGTGCTGATTACTGGGTGGCCACGCTGCTGGATCCCCGTTACAAGGACAATGTATCATCCTTAATTCCCTCACTGGAGCGTGATTGCAAGATGCGCGAGTACAAGCGCACGCTGGCAGACGCGCTGCTGGTGGAATTCCCACCTGGCAGCGGGGGCACAGTGGAAGCATAAGGCGAAGGCAGAGGAGGAGGAAGAGGTCGCCAACGCACCCGGGGCACCGCCAGCACCTCAGAAGTCAGGGTTAGCATGTCCGAAATGTGGAAAAGCTTTGTCAGCACACCACAACAACCAGCACCACCAGCTGATATGGAACGTTTTAGCAGGAGGCAGCATTTCACCAACATGGTGGAGCAGTATGTGTGCACACGCCTACACGTACTGAATGACAGGTCTGCCCCCTTAAACTTCTGGGTCTCCAAATTGGGCACATGGCCTGAGCTTGCCCTTTACGCTTTGGAGGTGCTGGCCTGTCCTGCAGCCAGTGTATTATCTGAACGTGTATTTAGCACGGCAGGGGGCGTTATCACAGACAAGCGCAGCCGCCTGTCCAGAGCCAATGTGGACAAGCTCACGTTCATTAAAATGAACCAGGCATGGATCCCACAGGACTTGTCCGTACCTTGTGCAGAATAGACACGTATACCGGCCTTACCCAGCCATTCTTTTATTTCTGATTTTTCTCACTCTTTTGAGGTGTACCCTAATTTAAAAAGGTCAAGATAATTTTTTTATTTTTTTATGTATTTTATGTTATTTTAAGTTATTTCCCTATCCACATTTGTTTGCAGAGTACTTGCCATGCTCTTACCAACATTTTGCTGTCATCTGCAGCCCATCTAGCCCTTTCCATTACTTTTTTAGAGAAATTTTAGTACTCAAAAGTTCAGGTCCCCATTGACTTCAATGGGGTTCGGGGTCAAGTTCAGGTCAAGTTCAGATCCCAAACCCAGACTTTTTTCCGAAGTTTGGCTGAACCCGTCGAACCCGAACATCCAGGTGTCTGCTCAACTCTACTAGTTTTGAATTTGGACAGGGTCAGTGTCACTACTGGTAGCATGAAGCGATACCTGGACCCTATGGAGGTTGCACAGGCAATCCAACTCCTTGTAAAAGGCGCTCTCTCATCGCTGTATTGCATTCCACGCTGTAACGCATACGGCGCCGCGTGCGTTCCAGCGTGGAACGTGGAAGTGCGAGTCGAGTCAGTGCTTTATGCACTACACATGGTCTCCTTCCTATAAACAGGACAGCGTGGATAGTACAGCTGTCCTATTATTGTCGGCTGTAGCCGGACCACGCTACATACCAACTACTGGCAATATCCCCTCAAAAACGAGCAGCAAAACCTGGATCCATGATACCTCTTAGTTCTGCACTGCCTTCATCCACGCTGCCCATCTTACTGCTGTGGCTGGGGACACCCTAAGATATCCTATACCAGGAGACCCTCCATGACAGAAACGTATTGCTTCTACACTACTCTACTTACTCTTATCCTTTGCAAACGGATAAGTACCATCACTACGTTATGTTTATTGCTTTGGAATTAACCGGTTCACATATAGCTTTACTAAGTACTGTATTTGAATCTGCCTCTACTAATACTATGATGCTGCTTGGCATTACTTGTTGTGCTTTCAAGTAACAGTTGTGGAATATCTTAAAGGCACATACACTCCCAGATCATTTAAGCTAAAGTTACTTCTCTCAAGTAATTGCTAATTGCATATAGTATTTTCATATGCTACGTGCTTGACATTTGTTGTTACTTGTATACGGGCTTCCGCCCTAAAATACTGAACATGTTCGTTATACCTTTTTTTGGCTAAGGATAGAAGGTGTGTTACACCTCTTACCTTAGTAGCTCAATGCATTCCTATAAGTAAAAAAGATGATGTAGTGAACCCCCAAACTCCTGTTCTCTGGTTGGAGTGACGCCTGGGGTCCAGTACTGAAATTTCACATAGCATAGAGAGGTGCATTGAAATGTTTCCTAACCCGCAGTTGTGGTTCCCTCGCGCTCACAGTAGTTTGTGACACTCCTCCAGGATGGCACATCAATATGTGTCATTGCCAGAAGGTTTTAAGAGCATGGAGGAGATTTCAGGAGACAGGCAGTTACTCTACGAGAGATGGGCAGGCCATTAGAAGGTCCTTACCCCATCAGCAGGACCGGTATATGCTCATTTTGTGCAAGGAGGAACAGGATGAGCACTGCCAGAGCCCTACAAAATGACCTTCAGCAGGCCAATGGTGTGAATGACCAAACAATCAGAAACAGACTTTGTGAGGGTGGCCTGAGAGCCGACGTCCTCTAGTGGGCCCTGTGCTCACTGCCCAGCACCGTCAAACTCGATTGGCATTTGCCATTGAACACCAGAATTGACAGATCTGCCACTGGTACCCTGTGCTTTTCACAGATGAGAGCAGGTTCACCCTGAGCAAATGTGACAGGCATGCAAGGGACTGGAGAAGCCATGGAGAATGTACAGTAATGCTGCATGTAACATTTTTCAGAATGACCAGTTTGGTGGTGGGTCAGTGATGGCCTGGGGAGGCATATCCATGGAGGGACACACAGACCTCTACAGGCTAGACCATTGATCTTCAAACTACGGCCCTCCAGCTGTTGCAGAACTACACATCCCATAAGGCATTGTAAAACTCTGACATTCACAGACATGGCTAGGCATGATGGGAGTTGTAGTTCCTGAACAACTGGAGGGCCATAGTTTGAAGACCCCTGGGCTAGACAATGTCATTAGGTAACGGGATGAAATCCTTGGACCCATTGTCAGACCCTCTGCTGGTGCATAGTGGGTCCTGGGTTCCTCCTGGTGCATGACAATGCCTGGCCTCATGTGCTAAGAGTATGCAGCCAGTTCCTGGAGGATGAAGGAATTGATACCATTGAATGGCCTCTGAGACATTATGTTTCCGATCCATCCAACGCCGCCAGGTTGCACCTCTGTCTGTTCAGGAGCTCAGCGATGCCCTGGTCCAGATCTAGGAGGAAATAGCTCAGGACACCATCCGTCATCTTATAAGGAGCACGCCCCAACATTGTCAGGCATGCATACAAGTATGTGGGGGCCATACAAACTACTGAGTACCATTTTGAGTTGCTGTAATAAAATTTCAGCAAAATGGACTAGCCTGCTGCATAATTTTTTCACTTTGATTTTCAGGGTGTCTTTAAATTCAGCCCTCTGTAGGTTGATAAATTTCATTTCCATCAAATCATGTGACATTCTTTTGTTCCTACCACATTACCCAGTCCATTTTAGTATAGATATCCAGTATGATATTTTCCCCATTGAGATCTAAAGTGTTTTCAAAGTTAAGCCCCGTACACACGGTCGGACTTTTGCCCAACCAACTTCAAAATCTGCAACTTTTCAAATTTGTCCGACCGTGTGTACGCTCCATCGGACCAACTTTTTCTGGTTTCATCCGACAAAAAGTTGGGTCTGCGAACGGACCAACTTTTCGGCAAAAAAAAAGTCCGATGGTGCTTTGTGTGACTGTGTGTACAGCAATCCAACCAACTTTTGGACAAAGTGCAAATACGAATGCTCAAAACCAATGTTAAAAGCAACAAACAATAGCAGAAGTTAACCAAAGGGTGGCGGTAAAGAGCAGAAAAGAGCAAAAAAAAACATGTGATGTTAGGAAACTTTTAGAAAAGTTTGCAGAAAAGTCTGACTGTGTGTATGCTCTGGGTGTGGCCGGACAAATCAATTAGGACAAAAATCCAAGGGAAATTTTGTTGGATGTCCTACCGTGTGTATGAGCCTTAAGTGTTCAGGCCCATACACATGGTCGGACTTTTTGCCAACAAACTTCAAAATTAGCAAGTTTTCAAAATAGTCCAACTGTGTGTACGCTCCATCGGACAAAAAGTTTGGTCTGCAAACAGACAAACTTTACGTCAACAAGAGTCCGATGGTGCCTTTGTACAGCAAGCAATCAGACTTTTGTACAAAGTACAAACGCGCATGTTCAGAAGCAAAGACCAGCCGGAAGCGTTCTATCTGGTAAAACTAGCGTTCATATTTGAAAGAGCACATTCGTGACGCGGAAAGTTCTAAAATCAAGAAAAGCAGCGCACATTCTCTTCTTCTTTATAATGTGATAATACTAAAAGCTGCTTTGCTGGTGATACTGACGGAGTAAAAACAAATGTCTTTACTTTGGATTTGTGTATTTTGGTTATATGAATCAAACATATTTTTTTGTGGGTCAAGTTAGCACAACCCCATTGCGCAACATGTCTGCTTGACGAACGGACTTTCAGAAACGCACAAAATTGCACGAAACTGAAAATCGCGAATGCACACAGACGGAACCTCTACTAACTCTCGATTAGCAGAAGGAGCCCAAAGGGTGACGCCGGAGAATTGAACTTCCTCTTTTAAACTCTCGTCAGTACGTTGAAACGTCACTACGTTCGTGTTTTTTTGCCGAAAAAGTCAGAGCGTGTGTATGCTATGGGTGTGACCGGACAACTCCCTTCGGACAAAAATCCAAGGGAAAGTTTGTTTGATGTCCGATCGTGTGTACGAGGCTTTCCTTTAATTTTTTTGAGCAATGTTCATATATATCTACAGTTCACATTTATCTATAAATATATATAAATTATATTACCAAAAGTATTGGAATGCCTGCCTTTGCACGCACATTAACTTTAATGGCATTCCAGTCTTAGTCTGTAGGATTCAATATTTAGTTGGCCCACCCTTTTCAGCTATAACAGCTTAAACTATTCTGGGAAGGCTGTCCATAAGGTTTTGGACTGCGTCTATGGAAATGTTTGACCATTCTTCCAGAAGTGCATTTGGGAGGTCAGGCACTGATGTTGACGAGAAGGCTTGGCTCGCAGTCTCTGCTCAAATTCATCCCAAATGTGTTCTATTGGGTTGAGGTTAGGGCTCTGTGCAAACTAGTCAAGTTCCTCCACCCCAAACTCCCTCATCCATGTTTTAATGGACCTTACTTTGTGTACTGGTTCAAATCATTTGGTGGAGGGGGAATATGGTGTGGGGTTGTCTTTCAGGGGTTGGGCTTGGCCTCGTAGTTCCAGTAATGGGAACTCTTAGGCCCCGTACACACGGTCGGACAAAACCGATGAGAATGGTCCGATGGACCGTTTTCATCGGTTCACCGCTGAAGTGGCCTGACGGCCTGATGTGTTTACACACCATCAGTTCAAAATCCGATCAGGTCAGAACGCGGTGACGTAAAACACACGACGTGCTGAAAAAAACGAAGTTCAATGCTTCCAAGCATGCGTCGACTTGATTCTGAGCATGCGCGGGTTTTGAACCGATGCTTTTCTGTACTAACCATTGGTTTGGTCCAATGGAGCAGTGGTCCATGTTTTAAAATTTTGGAAATTTTGGACCGAAGGAAAACAGACCGATAGCCTATACACACGGTCGGTTTGGTCCGATGAAAATGAACTTCGGTTAAGGTGTCAGCATACCAACACATTTTGGACAAGTTCATGCTCCCAAATTTGTGGGAACAGTTTGGGGATGGCCCCCTTCCTGTTCCAACATGAATGCGCACCAGTGCACAAAGCAAGGTCCATAAAGACATGGATGAGCAAGTTTGGAGTGGAGGAACTTGACTGGTCTGCGTGGAGTCCTGACCTCAATCCGGCAAAACACCTTTGGGATGAATTAGAGTGGAGACTGCGAGCCAGGCCTTCTTGTCCACATCAGTGCCTGACATCACAAATGTGTTTCTGAAAAAATGGTCAAACATTCCCATAGACGCACTCCTAAACCTTGTGGACAGCCTTTCCACAAGAGTTAAAGTTGTTATAGCTGCAAAGGGTGGGCCAACTCAATATTGATCCCTACGGACTAAGACTGGGAATGCCATTAAAGTTTATGTACTGCAAGTGTAAAGGCAGGTGTCCTAATACTTTTGGTTATATAGTGTGTGTATATATCTTAATATATCTATATATATCTATATATATATATATATATATATATATAGATATATATAGATATATTAATATATATATATATAGATATAATAATATATATATATATACACACACACAAACACATTTATCATACACATACATGCATCTTACCTGAGCTGGAGAAAAACATCTTAAGCTACGGTGCCCTTCTGTGGTTGGTCTTCCTCCACGTCCCCCATTGTCCATAGCAAAAACAGGTGATGCCTGAGAACAGAGTCCATGAGCCAACTCCATCTCAATCTCAGCATCCAACTCTGCATCCTCTTGTGCTTCTTTATTACTGTCATCCAGATGCTTCATTAATACAGCAACTACCACATTTATTAGTACAAACTGAGCTGTGAGCACAAAGCTGACAAAGTACAGAGGTGAAATGAATTGTAGGTTGCTCAAGCAGCTGCGGTCATCACTGGTGCAGTCACGTAGTGTATCCTGTTGGCACAAAATAACAGTACAATTCCTAAGTCAAAACCAAAGTATTACACGTGTAAAAAACAATATATCAATGAATGAAACGGTTTTCTCCTTAAGTATATATGTACAGTGTTCAAATGCTTCAGCTTTTCTTTTTCATCTAGTTAGGTTAAAAAAAGTGATACTATAAAATATATACATTTCATTTTATAATTTTTTCCTATTCTAATGAAATTAACTAACAAATCTAATAAGAAATCATGAAGAAAAACAGTTTAAGGTGATCCTACATAATATAGGGATTGTTACAGTGTCGACACACCAAAAAAAACACACAGTATACCAAAGTATCCCATTGAAAAAAGGGACCGCAATGATTTCAAAACACTGAAACATATACATGTTCCACTCCTTAGGTCCCTTTCACGCGGATTGGGCCCTCTCTGACCAAGCGGGAAGCTGTGACTAGTTCCCCTGCTGAACGAAGTTGAGCAGGATGGGTGTCACATCTGCGCCAACTCAGTTTATGCAGAGTGGACACAGGCAGATTCCGCTGAGCTCTATGGATCCAGAGGTAGGTAGGTATAAATGGGCATTCGTTCACTCACATCTGCTTATCCATAGGGCTCCACTGACCCTCCAAGCAGGCCCACTTGAAAAACGAATGGATGGAAGGTGACTGGGCGGAGCCTAGCAAGACAGACATGGAGAGCTAGAGCTCTGCTCCGCCAAGGGAAAAAAGGCGCCTTAATAAGAGACAAAGCAGGACAAAAATGTATCCCTCAGCACCCCCTTATACCAGGGAACAAGCAGATACCATTTTAACCACTTAACGCCCGCCGCACGACTATTTACGTCCGCAAAATGGCACGGACAGGCAGATGGGCGTATATATACGTCCCCGCCTTTCCGCGGGTCGGGGTCCGATCGGGACCCCCTACGCTGCGTGCGGCGCGCGGCTTACCTCAGGGAGCGATCCGGGACGACGGCGCGGCTATTCTTTTATAGCCGCGATCGCTCCCCGGAGCTGAAAAACGGGGAGAGCCGTATGTAAACACGGCTTCCCCGTGCTTCACTGTGGCAGCTGCATCGATCGAGTGATCCCTTTTATAAGGAGACTCGATCGATGACATCATTCCTACAGCCACACCCCCCCTACAGTTGTAAACACACACTAGGTAAACCCTAACTCCTACAGCACCCCCTGTGGTTAACTCCCAAACTGCAACTGTCATTTTCACAATAAACAATGCAAATTAAATGCATTTTTTGCTGTGAAAATGACAATGGTCCCAAAAATGTGTAAAAATTGGCCTGAAGTGTCCGCCATAATGTCGCAGTCACGAAACAAATCGCTGATCGCCGCCAATAGTAGTAAAAAAAAAAAAAATAATAAAAATGCAATAAAACTATCCCCTATTTTGTAAACGCTATCAATTTTGCGCAAACCAATCGATAAACCCTTATTGCGATTTTTTTTACCAAAACTAAACTGAGGAAAAAAAAATTTTTATATATGTTTTTGGGGGATATTTATTACAGCAAAAAATATTGCATTTTTTTCAAAATTGTCGCTCTATTTTTGTTTATAGCGCAAAAAATAAAAAACGCAGAGGTGATCAAATACCACCAAAAGAAAGCTCTATTTGTGGGGAAAAAAGGACGCCAATTTTGTTTGGGAGCCACGTCGCACGACCGCGCAATTGTCTGTTAAAGCGACGCAGTGCCGAATCGCAAAACCTGGCCTGGGCATTTAGCAACAAAATGGTCCGGGGCTTAAGTGGTTAAGCTGCTAAAATGGTTTTGGGAGGAAAACTCTCCTCACAAAAGACACACTGGGGCGCACCACAGTTAAAATGGTGGCAGCTCCCTCTTCATTCACTGCCTCAGCGAGAAAGAATCATGTGGTCCAAGGCACCATAGGTAAATGGCCTCCATCCCAAATTTGAACAGAAAAAAGAGAGTTTGGTCAGCGGGACTTTAAATGAGGCCAATTACCATGCACGTAGCATGTAGGATATATAGTATTGCTTAATTGGGTTCCAACACAAAATGGGGGAGTTAGTTTGGGACTTAGAATTAGAGATGTATAGGAAAAATCAGTCTAAGCAAAGAGCATTTTATTATGCCTTGTGATATCATGTAAAGCATACTTAACCCTCCTAGCGGTATTCCCGAGTCTGACTCGGGGTGAGATTTTTATACCAAAAGCGGTAACCCCGAGTCAGACTCGGGCTTGCCTCGCTGCAGCCACAGACAAAGTTACTTACCTTGTCCCTGGATCCAGCGATGCCACCGCGCTGTGTGAGCGAGCGGGACCTCGCTCGATTCACACAGTGTCCTCCTGTGCCGCCGATCTCCGTTCCCTGCGACGTTACGACGCACAGGAGCAGAGAACGGCGCCAAATTCAAAAAGCTAAACAAACACAATACATACAGTATACTGTAATCTTATAGATTACAGTACTGTATGTAAAAAATACACAACCCCCTTGTCCCTAGTGGTCTGCCCAGTGTCCTACATGTACTTTTATATAATAAAAACCTTTTTTTCTCCCTGCAAACTGTAGATTGTCCATAGCAACCAAAAGTGTCCCTTTATGTCAAAAATGGTTTTAGAGCAGCTAGAAAACAGCGATAATAAATTATAATCACTTGCAGAATTGTGCGATAGCGATTTGTGGAGAAATTCGTCATAAAAAAATAAAAGTAATGACAGCGACAATTCTGCAACTGAGCAAATTTCAGTGATTTTGAGTTGATTACATTATTGAATATTTTTTATTATAATTATATTATTATTTGTTATAATTATTTATAATTATTTATTATATTATAATTTTGTTTTAAAAAAAAAAATCATACCCGGGATGCCTACTAGACTCTTGTTTGGTCAGATTTAAGTGAGCTATTCCTAAGAATTACAGGCCTACATTACAAATCACCAAATTTCCTTTCAAATAATGGTACCGCTTTCAGCACCTTTTTTCTGAAAGAATCATACCGCCAGGCAGTGGCGTAATTATCATAGTCGCACCAGTCGCACCCGGGAGATAGTACATTAGTCATTTACCAAAACGGCTGCCCGCCCGCACTCACGAGCACACTGCAGTCCCCGCCCACCCCGACCATCCGCAGCACAATCCCCGCCTTTTCCACCCGCTCCGCCAATCCTCTCTGCCCATCTTCTCCTCTCGCACTCAGCGCACAGTCCCTGCACGCTCCGCCCATTATCTCCTCCCGCACTCATGGTACAGTACACGGCGGGTCCGCCCATCCTCTCGGCCCACTCCACCCATCCTCTCCACCCGCACTCACGGGCACAGTCCCTGCCCGCTCTGCCGATCTCAGACTACGCCTGCACAAACTGGTACTCGCAGGCCCTGCCCATCCTCTCTGCACCCCAATGAAGACCTAGCAAGGAGGGGGAACCAAGAGATCTGCAAGTGAGTGGCACCCATCCCTCTAAATCAACAATGCCACTGATTTCCCCCCCTACATCACCACCACTACTGCCACTGATGCTCACCCCACCACCACTACTGCCACTGAACCCCCCCCCACATCACCATCACTACTGCCACTGATGCCCACCCCACCACCACTAGTACTGCCACTGATACCCCCACATCACTGCCACTGATCCCCCCACATCACAACCACTACTGCCACTGACCCCCCCACCACCAATACTGCCACTGCCCCCCCCACATTACCACCACTACTGCCTCTGATCCCCCCCCACATCACCACCACTACTGCCCTGATCCCCCCCACATCACCACCACTACTGCCCTGATCCCCCCCACATCACCACCACTACTGCCCTGATCCCCCCCACATCACCACCACTACTGCCTCTGACCCCCCCCACATCACCACCACTACTACTGCCACTGATCCCCCCCACATCACCACCACTACTACCACTGATGCCCCCCACATCACCACCACTACTGCCACTGATGCCCACCCCACCACCACTGCTGCCACTGATCCCATCCCCACCCAACCACCACTGCTGCCACTGATCCCACCCCCACCCAACCACCACTGCTGCCACTGATCCCACCCCCCCACTGCTGTCACTCATCCCATCCCCCACCACCGATGCCACTGATCCTATCCCTCCCCAACCACCACTGATCCCATCCCCCACCACCACCGCTGCCACTGATCCCCCCACATCACCACCACTACTACCACTGATGCCCCCTACATCACTACCACTACTGCCACTGATGCCCACCACCACTGCTGCCACTGATCCCATCCCCACCCAACCACCACTGCTGCCACTGATCCCATCCCCCACCACCACCGCTGCCACTGATCCCAGGGGCGTAACTACAGGGGTCACAGTTGCAATAGCGCACATGTTGCCTCTAAACACCTGCACCTCCCCTCCATTTTTCTCCTGCCGCCACCAAAAGTCTGCTTCTTCTCCTCTCCCTCCGATAGACATTCAGTGACAGCAGGAGGAAAATAAAGAGGATTTGTTCCCCCTCCTATCTAGGTCCTGCTGCTTCCAGGATTAGTGGGAAGGGCCCTGGCCGGAGGTCAGGGGGGCCCTCCATGGTTTCTTGCACCGGGGCCCTGAAGGTTCTAGTTACGCCTCTGCCGACAGGGAGGTTAAAATTGAAAAAAAATGATCTATTGCTGTATTACACAGAGTGGAAATGTATATGTTACAGTGTTCTGAAGTACATGACAGCCCATTTTTTTGAAGGAGAGTATGGTGTAACAAAACTAAAAAAATGAAAAACAAGTTTAAATATTAATGATTTAAAAAATAGCATAAAAATATGTGGAGCTTCTGGTCGCCTTGTCCACGCCTCTAAACAAAGCTTACGCATCGCTAAGATGATTTATTAACAAGGATTGGTGGATATTTGGAGGGAAATTAGCCCCACGGATATACTATACTCATTTCTCCTGCCCCCACAATTGTTTTGCCAGGATTGACCACATCTTTATTTCGAAAGTCCATATACCCATAGCTATTAAGTCCTTTATCAGGGATTCTGCCTGGTTGGACCATTCCTCAGTTCTCTTCGTCATTTATCATCCCGCGCACCCGAAAGGCAACAGATGCTAGAAACTCAATGAAGCAATCCTTAGGGACCTTATTAAGGTCCTTGAAATTGAAGGGGCTATTCGTGATAAATTCCTTTAACCACTTGACAACTGGGCACTTAAACACCCTTAATAACCAGACCAATTTTCAGCTTTCGGTGCTCTCACATTTTGAATGACAATAACTCAGCCATACAACACTGTTACCAAATGAAATTTTTGTCCTTTTTTCCCACAAATAGAGCTTTCTTTTGGTGGTATTTGATCACCTCTGCGTTTTTAATTTTTTTCGCTATAAATGAAAAAAGAACGAAAATTTGGTAAAAAAATTAATTTTTCTTCATTTCTATTATAAAATTTTGCAAAAAAAATATTTTTCTTCATAAATTTGGCCTAAAATGTATACTGCTAGATATCTTTGGTAACAACAAAAAAAAAATTGGATATTATTTAGTCTGGTGAAATTTATAGGGTCCACAAGCTATGGTGCCAATATCTGAAAATTGATCAATTTGATCACACCTGAAGTACAGACGGCCTATCTCATTTCTTGAGACCCTAACATGCCAGAAAAGTACAAATACCCCCTAAATGACCCCTTTTTGGAAAGAAGACATTCCAAGGTATTTAGAAAGAGGCATGGTGAGTTTTTTGAAGTTGTCATTTTTTCCCACAATTCTTTGCAAAAATCAAGATTTTTTTTTATTTTTTTTCACAAAATGTTCATATTCGCAGGTTATTTCTCACACACAGCATATGCATACCACAAATTACACCCCAAAACACATTCTGATATTCCTCCCGAGTATGGCGATACCACATGTGTGCGACTTTTACACAGTGTGGCCACATACAGAGGCCCAACATGCAGGGAGCACCATCAGGCGTTCTGGAACACCCAGACCAGTTCTGACATTCCTCTCCTACATGTAAAAATCACCATTTATTTGCTAGAAAATTACATAGAACCCCAAAACATTATATATGCTTTTTTAGCAAAGACCCTAGAGAATACAATGGCGGTCGTTGCAACTTTTTATCGCGCATGGTATTTGCACAGCATTTTTTCGAATGCGTTTTTTTGGGAAATACAACAGTTTTGTGCTTTTAAAAAAAAAAACATTAAAGTTAGCCCAATGTTTTTGCATAATATGAAAGATAAATTTACGCCGAGTCAATAGATACCCAACATGTCACCCTTCAAAATTGCACACGCTTGTGGAATGGCGCCAAACTTCGCTACTTAAAAATCCCCATAGGTGACGCTTTAAATATTTTTACTGGTTACATATTTTTAGTTGGAGAAAAGGTCTAGAGCAAAAATTATTGCTCTCGCTCTAACGTTCGTAGCGATACCTCACATGTGTAGTTTGAACACCGTTTTCATATGTGGGCGGGACTTACGTGTGCGGTCGCTTCTGTATACGAGCACATGGGAACAGGGGCGCTTTAATTTTTTATTTATTTTTTTATTGTTCATTTTACTTTATTTATTTTAGTTTGACACGTTTTTCCCCAAAAATAAATGTTTTGATCACTTTTATTCCTATTACAAGGAATGTAAACATCCCTTGTAATATGAATATAGCATGACAGGTCCTCTTTACAGTGAGATATGGGGTCAATAAGATCCCACATCTCACCTCTAGGCTGGGAAGCCTGAAAAAAACAAAAACGATCCTGGCTTGATCGTAGCGGTGAGTCGGAAGCACCAGAGGGCGAAGGGAGGGGGGGACGTCCCCTTTCGCCTACCGTAAGAACGATCAAGAGGTGGAACAGCCGCCATGATCATTCTTATGGTGTAGGGAATCGCTGGCTGAAAAAGATGATATCTGAATGATGCCTGTAGCTGCAGGCATCATTCAGATATCCCTGCACAAAGTCAAGGACGTTATATGACGTCCGGCGGGTGGGAAGTTGTTAAAACGCATTTTTTTCCCCAGAGTATTTTCCGGGTATTGCAGAGTATTGGTGCGTGGATATTGCAGAGTATTGGTGCGTGGGTATTGCAGAGTATTGGTGCGTGGGTATTGCAGAGTATTGGTGCGTGGGTATTGCAGAGTATTGGTGCGTGGGTATTGCAGAGTATTGGTGCGTGGGTATTGCAGAGTATTTGTGCGTGGGTATTGCAGAGTATTGTGCGGGGGTATTGCAGAGTATTGCGCGTGGGTATTGCAGAGTATTGCGTGTGGGTATTGCAGAGTATTGCTGGGGGTATTGCTGGGGGTATTGAAGAGTATTGACCGTGGGTATTGCAGAGTATTGTGCGTGGGTATTGCAGAGTATTGCGCATGGGTATTGCAGAGTATTGCGCATTGGTATTGCAGAGTATTGCGCGTGGGTATTGCAGAGTATTGTGCGTGGGTATTGCAGAGTATTGCGCAGGGGTATTGCAGAGTACTGGCAGGGAAGGAAGAGTATTGCTGGGGGTATTGCACAGTATTGGGGCGGGGGTTGCAGGGATGGCTGAGCAGGGATGGATGGATCTGTGACTGCAATAGTCACAGATCCATCCACAGCGCTGCTGACACCCATGCTCCCCCCTCTCACACTGTATCGATCGGTACAGAGAGAGGAGGGAGGAACCGGCATCATCAAATGACGCCGGTTTGTTTACATGTGATCGCTCCGTCATTGGACGAAGCGATCACGTGGTGAATGGCCGCTATCAGCGGCAATTTACCGCGATCCGTGACATTCCCGTGTGCGCGCCCCAGGGCCGCGTGCGGGAGCGCAACTCCGGGAGGACGTTATATAACGTCCACCCCGAGTTTAGGGACCACCCTGCAGCCGTTATTTTACGGCTAGCGGTGGTTAAGTGGCTAAAATGACGTTGAGGAGACCTCCCCGAAAACTCTCTGGGCAGCGCAGATTCACCGTGCTAGCAGGGCTGGATTAGGAGCAAGATGGGCCTGGTGCTGGGAATTTTGGTGGTATTTTTTTTTGGTAGGCCCTGGATTATGAAGCCCCTTGACCTATATGCTACATTAAAATGTTCTCTACAGCCTGACTTCCTTAACCACCACTTGTGCCTGTGCACTCCTTCCCACACCATCCACCTTGCCTTGGATCTCTTCCCTCACTATCCACTGTGTCTACATCCCTTCTCGTCTTACCACCCACTCAGGGCAGGTGTAAGGATTTTTGAGGAATAGCAGGCCTGCAGTGCGTCACCGGAGCCTATGCACGTGGCCGGCGGCCACAATGTCCACCGGCCATCCGCAAACGCTTCACAGAGAGCCACAATGGGGATCTGTCAATGTAAACAAACAGATCCCTGTTCTGACAGGGGAGGAGAGAGCGATCTGCTGTTTCTAGTGATCACAAACAGCGTTCTCTCTCTACTCCCTGTCAGTACACTCCCCCCACAGTTAGAAACACCACCCTAGGGCACACCTTACCCCTTGATCGCCCCCTGGTGTTAACCCCTTACCTGCCAGTGACATTTATATAATAATCAGTGGCTATTTTTAGCACTGATCGCTGCATAAGTGTCACTGGTCCCAAAAAAAGTGTCAAAAGTGTTAGATCTGTCTGCTGCAATGTCGCTGATCGCCGCCATTACTAGTTTAAAAAAATGAATTAAAAAAATGCCATACATATATCCCCTAATGTGTAGATGCTATTGTATTTCTTTCAAAATGTAAAGTATTTTTTTGTTTATAGCAAGAAACATTTCAACTGCAGATGTCATCAAATACCACCAAAAGAAATCTCTATTTGTGGGAAAAAAAGGACATCAATTTTGTTTGTGTACAACGTCGCATGACAGCGCAATTGTCACTTAAAGCAATGCAGTGCTGTATCGCAAAAATGGCCTGGTCACTAAGGGGGTAAATCCTTTTGGGGCTGAAGTGGTTAAAGACTGTTCCAGTGACCTCACACACTTAAGCAGGTCAGAAGATTTACCTTCACTGACTGCATGCTTGTTGTGGCTCTGTGTTTTACATTGATTCCAGAGATATTCATTCATATAGATGTCAGTACAGTCCAGGTCTTTTGGTAATTATTGCATCTGCTCCTATTTTTATGTAAATTCCATATGAATTACATCAGCATTAAATTCATATAATTGATCCATCTAATGATTCTAATCACATGAACCTGCAGACAGTGTTATTTTTATATGTTCATACCGCTTTACCCTGATTATTGCTTTCTATATAGATGTACAGGGTAGGTAACCACCAGTTATCAATAGGCTGCGATGAGAACCATACTTTCTGATGGTTCGATTCCTGTATAGTAGCACACATAGCCTTTCCTAAGTCCTGTGCTTATCTATCATCTCAGGTCTTTGTTCCATGTCTCCTCTTGTCCATCCATGGTGATGATCCCCTCCCTGCATAGCCCTCCAGCCTGCACACATGCTGCTTTTCACTCACACCTCCTCAGGCACTGGCCAGGTTAATGATAGCGTGTCTGTTACATCCGAGTGACAGGTCAGCTGCAATTCTTTCAGTCTTTATTCGTTGGCTTAGACTGAATTAATTTTACTGTGGACCAATCACGGTCTCCCTCATGTATACACGCTGAAGACAAACTTTACTAAGCGCAATGGAACATCTATCAATCACTGCATTCCTCCTTCTCTGGTACTTTGTTTTAGCACTGCCTTCTAGCAGGCAGCGTGAGGCTGAACATTGGCATAACAATTGGTCTGCCCGCCCTCCTTCCACTGGCAGCTGATAATTGTCTATGTAGGCCATATTGAGGAAAGTTACATTCAGAGTTTTTTTTTTTCTCAGAAAATACACTATTACTGACCCCCGTCCCATATGGGGAAGCGCATGATGCATCAGAAGGGTACGGGGCTCTGGAGTGTACTACCTAGAGAGAGTGCAGGGTTTAGGCGTGTACTACCTAAAGAGAGTTTAAGGTTAAGGAGTGTACTATCCAGAGAGAGTGCAGAGTTCAGGAGTGTGCTACATAAAGATATAAGGGTTCAAGAGTGGGTTACGTACAGAGTGCAGGGTTCAGGTGTGCATTATGAACAAAGTGTAGGGTTCAAAAGTGTATAAATATATACACACACACTACAGTATATATACATCATTGTTGTTGAGATCAGTTTAGGACAGACACTTCCTATCTCATCAAATAAAGCAATAAAGCAGGCACCTACAACATCATATATGTTCCACTTCTCATCCTGAAATATGAAGTGGAACACTCCCTACATGATAAAAAAAAAAAGTATTATCACTATGGCTCAATTAATCATTTACTACCAAGGGTTAGAGCTGCACGATTAATCGCTAAGAATCAAAATTGTGATCTTTTTTCCCTTCCAGAACTCCAAAACAGCATGTTACGATTCTTTCTAACAAGTTTTATCACAACCCACCCCCCCCCCCCATAAGCAGAAACAAAGTATCTTTTTGCTCTTTTATCAAAGGAATGCTCTCCGGCGTGTAAATGAGGCAAGTTTAACCACTTAACCGCTTAAGCCCCGGACCATTTTGCAGCTAAATGCCCAGGCCAGGTTTTGCGATTCGGGACTGCGTCGCTTTTACAGACAATTGCGCGGTCGTGTGACGTGGCTCCCAAACAAAATTGGCGTCCTTTTTTCCCCACAAATAGAGCTATCTTTTGGTGGTATTTGATCACCTCTGCGGTTTTTATTTTTTGCGCTATAAACAAAAATAGAGCGACAATTTTGAAAAAAATTCAATATTTTTTACTTTTTGCTATAATAAAAATCCCCCAAAAACATATATAAAATTTTTTTTTCCTCAGTTTAGGCCGATACGTATTCTTCTACCTATTTTTGGTAAAAAAAATCGCAATAAGCGTTTATCGATTGGTTTGCGCAAGATTTATAGTGTTTACAAAATAGGGGATAGTTTTATTGCATTTTTATTAATTTTTTTTTTTTTTACTACTATTGGCGGCGATCAGTGATTTTTTTCGTGACTGCGACATTATGGCGGACACTTCGGACAATTTTGACACATTTTTGGGACCATTGTCATTTTCACAGCAAAAAATGCATTTAAATTGCATTGTTTGTTGTGAAAATGACAGTTGCAGTTTGGGAGTTAAACACAGGGGGCGCTGTAGGAGTTAAGGATCACTGTGTGTGTGTTTACAACTGTAGGGGGGTGTGGCTGTAGGATGGACGTCATCGATCGAGTCTCCCTATATAAGGGATCACTCGATCGATGCGCCGCCACAGTGAAGCACGGGGAAGCCGTGTTTACATACGGCTCTCCCCGTTCTTCAGCTCCGGGGAGCGATCGCGACGGAGCGGCTATAAACGAATAGCCGCGCCGTCGTCCCGGATCGCTCCCCGAGGGATCCCGCCCGCCGCACGCAGCGGAGGGGGTCCCGATCGGACCCCCCACCCGCTAGAAGGCAAGGGCGTATATATACGCCCTTCTGCCTGTCCGTGCCATTGTGCGGACGTATATAGGCGTGCGGCGGGCGTTAAGTGGTTAAAGACCAAACCTTTTCTGACATTTGTTGCTGCTTACAAGTAATAAACATTATTTTCTGCTAGACAATTACTTGGAACACCCAAACATGATATATATATTTTTTTAGCAATGACCCTAGAGAAAATTGTAGTTGTTGTAATATTTTATGTCACACCGTATTTGTGCAGCATTTTTTCAAGTCAAGTTTAAGTTTTTTTAAAGTTAGCCCAATTTTTTTGTATAATGTGAAAGAAGATGTTACACTGCAAGAATCGTGATCTTTATTCTAAGCAAAAAAAATTGTGATTCTCATTTTTGCCAGAGTCATGCAGCTCTACCCCATACTCATTCACCTAGGGTGGGGGCCGGGATCTGGGGACCCCCTTATTAAAGGGGGGCTCCCAGATTCCGATAATCTCCCCTCCCGCAGACCCTGACAACCAATGGCCAGGGTTGTCGGGAAGAGGCCCTGTCCTCATCAACATGGGGACAGGTGCTTTGGGGTGGTGGGGCCGCAGGTGACACGTTTAAGGAGGGGGCTGCGCTCGCTCATCCCCACCCCCTTTCCTGACCGACCGGGCTGCTGCTCGGATACGGGTCTGGTATAGATTTTGGGGGAACCCCACTGTGTTTTTTTCGGCGTACGGAGGTTCCCCTTAAAATCCATAGCAGACCCAAGGGCCTGGTATGATCATGCCGTTTTTTTTTTTTATTTGACGTGGAGTGCCCCCTCAAAATTCATACCAAACGCAGCTGACACTGTGCACTGCGATTACCTGCGGTTATGTGCCGATAGCTGTGGGAGTTCTATTTTTTCTATCCGCACAAAACTGCGAGTAACAAAACCGCAGGTAACTATAGTGTGTGAATGGTGTCATAGGAAAGCATTGTGTGCTTCTAGCTGCGGTAAAATCCGCAGCTAAAAGCACCATTCTATCTGTCCGTGTGAAAGGGGCCTTACTCTACTTTTGTTTACAGCGCAAAAAATAAGAACCACAGAGGTGATCAAATACCACCAAAAGAAAGCTCTATTTGTGGGGAAAAAAAATCATAAAAATTTCATTTGGGTATAGCATGACCGTGCAATTTTCATTCAAAGTGTGACAGCGTGGAAAACTAAAAATTGGCCTAGGCAGGAAGGGGGTGAACATACCCTGTATTGAAGTGGTTAAGTTATCATCCTTTCATGGGACACACGTTCTTTTATTTTTCAGCTGGGAAGACTTTATTTTTACTATTTTGGACTTGTTTTTGTTCACCCATATTGTTTATTGTCATTTAATTATGTTTTGCTGTTACACACTTTTTTACATATACACCAACAGAAAAGGATTCCTGCACAGAAAACATAATCCCAAAGTCCATCAAAACAAATGTAAGCCTCCTGGCTAATAATTAGACCTCACTGGGTCTGCTCCAGTCCTGCAGGCATGTTCCCTCACAGCCTGCTTCTCCTCTCTTAGCGCCAACCAACCTGATTAACCCAAGGAAGACCCATTATACCCCAGATGGGGAGCAAGGTGTGGCCAGTGCTTAACCCCTTGTTGCATACAAACCTATATTTACCTCATGAACCTCAGTTGGTTATGTTGACTTACAATTGTAATAAGCTTGTAGAGGACTGGATATTTGTTTTGGGTACTCCTATAACAACGATTCAGAATCTTTTTCCCTTTCTCTTTTTTTAATGTATTTTATATATAATCTTTTTATATTGTGAAAAAAATAAAATTATGTATGCTGATATGTGGTTGTCATTATTTGATATCTGGTGCCTTAAAAAAATCCTTAAATAGCTTCCTTTACCTTAGTGCAGTCCTCCTTCACTTACCCCATCATTCGATTTTGCTTTTAAATGTCCTTATTTCTTCAGAGAAATCCTCACTTCTTGTTCTTCTGTTTGTAACTCCACACAGTAATGCAAGGCTTTGTCCCCTTGAGGGGGGAGGGGGCGAGCAGGAGAGTCAGGATGCCCACTAACACACAGCTCCTTTATCTGCAACGTAGAAAGCGTCCTGACTCTCCTGCTCGCCCCTCCCCCTCAAGGGAGGGGGCGAGTATGACACTCCACACCAGGGAGAAAGCCTTGCATTACGGTGTGGAGTTACAGACAGAAAAACAGGAAGTGAGGATTTCTCAGAAGAAATAAGGACATTGAAAAGCAAAATCGAAGGATGAGGTAAGTGAAGGAGGACTGCACTAAGGTAAAGGAAGCTATTTAGGGAATAAAAAATGTACCTTTACAACCCCTTTAACCCCCAAAACTTAAGTATGTTGTGATTGTAACTACCGTAATAGGCACCTTTTATACCACCCATATTGCATTGTTCCAGATAAGGTCTTACCAATGATTTGTAGAGGGGCTAAATGGTATCGCTCTCTCTGGAGTCCATACCCCTCTTAATACACGAAAGGCCTTTGCTCGCTTTGGACACCGCAGCTTAGCATTGCATGCCATTATTAAGCTTATGAACTACAAAAACCCCCAGATCTTTCTCCACTATAGATTCCCCCAGTTTTACTCCCAGAGACATCCTGTAAAGATGTTTTTTTTTTTTTACCATGTAAGCTGTAATTCCACTGCATAGCTTGGTGTCACCTGCAAAGACTAAAATGGTACTTTTAATCCCAGACCCAATATCATTTATAATGATATTAAAAAGTAAGGGTCCCAACACTGAACCTTGGGGTACACCACCAAGAACCTTAAACCATTCAGAGTAAGAATCATTAACCACTACTCTCTGAATTTTGTCTTTTAGCCAGTTTTCTATCCATTTACAAACTGATCTTTCCAAGCCTATAAACTTTACCTTACACATTAGTCATGTGTGTGGGAAACTGTGTCAAACGCTTTTGCAAATCCAAGTATACTTAATTTACAGTCACCCCTCTGTCCAAGGTCTTACTTACCTCTTCATAAAAATAAATCAGGTTTGTTTGACAACTTCTGTCTTTCATGAATCCATGTTGTCTCCTGCTTAAAATATTTTTTTCCAGCAAGAACTCATCTATGTGGTCTTTTATTAAACTCTTCAGTATTTTCCTGACTATAGAAGTAAAACTAACAGGTCTAACATTACTTGGTAAAGACTTTGATCCCTTTTTAAATATAGGCACCACATTGGCCTTATGCCAATCCAGTGGTACTATTCCAGTCATTAATGAGTCTGTAATAATTAGAAACAATGGCTTTGAAATGACTTTAAAAAGAAGAAAATAAAATTTACCTTCATTATTCCATTCCAATTATCTCCAGTAGATACCTGGAAGAGAGTCAAGAAGGCCATCCCAAAGTTCTCAAAGGTAGCATGGCGGCTCATTCCCTCGCATGGATGATCATTATCACAAACTGAAGAGTGAAAGCAAAACATTAGCATCTCTTCAGAATAAGGTTTCATGCACACAGGTGTAAAAAAAAAAAAAGAAAAAAATGCATTTCAAAGCATTTTTTGTTTACAGATCTGAAGGCAGGTGTATTGTTTTTAATGGGGACATGCACACAGGTACATGAACATGCACTGCAGTCAGTCCTGTAACCTAAATCAAAAAATCTGTTTCTGAAGACATGTTGTATGCACATACAAGTGTAAACACATGTATACACACTGTATACCAGATGCAAAAAGTGCATTTCGGGTATTAAAAACAGCCATATAGGATATAAAACTAAAACTTTACATATTTAAAAAAAAACTATTTAATTCTTACTGTCATGTGCATGTACCCTTACAAGACAATCCCACAGTCATAAAATGTATGATTGTTTATAAGTATACTCACCAAGTTTCCCAAACAGCTCGACTCCTAGAGCTGCATAAATAAAGAAGAGAAGCATGAAGAGAAGTCCCAGGTTTCCCACCTAAAACAAAAATTACAAGATTGAAAAGAACCGTGCAAAATTTTAATTCATGACATTATAAACATAAAAGTTAATGTCCCCACAAAACTAATATTTCAGTTTTTGGTAAACACTGAAGAGTTAAACCATCTGGGATTCCGTTGGTGAGATATCTGTCCTTGAATTACTGGGTCTTCACATGTGCTATGGTTGTTACAACTCCATGCTATGCTCCCTGTTGAGTTTTGTAATTAGTTATATGAAAGAGAATGCAACATGCAAATGTAAGCAGGTATGTTTTAAAACCTCTAGGCAAACAGAATTTATAGGTGATTCATAAACGTAGAGCCTAGGTTCACACTGCTGCGAATTCAAAATCGCGCATTTTACCGCGATTTCGCGGCTGCGATTTTGCCGTGATTTTGCCGCGATTTCGGCCGCAATTTAATGTAAATCGCGGCCCGAAATCGCAAAAAGTAGTACAGGAACTACTTTTTGAAATCGCAGATGCGGCGTCGCACTGATTAGGACAGTGCCATTGCCGACAATTGCCGCCGATTTGAGATGCGATTTATCGCATCTCAAATCGTTCCAAATCGTACCCAGTGTGAACCAGGGCAGAAGTTGGGATTTATAGAAGGGAAATATCGCTTTTATGATATTCAAGGCATGCAAAAAAACTAGAAGTTGACATGGCCAATTGTGGTCCTCATATAACTAAACATCACTTTTGGGTGGACTTACACAAATATAATATATAATAAGGATGAACTGTATAAAAATTTGGTATATTAGCTCTACCCATTTAAAAATAGAATTAAAGTCAGTAGTAGCCATTAGCAAAATGTGTCAATTTTGCTTTGCTAAAATGTGTCCTATAGGCAAAATGAATTACAGCAAATAGGAATCAAGAAACTATTGTGGTTTGTGCTTTTTTACCTTGTTGCATTCCCTGTTTTAGGACTTGCTGTGCCCCTTTCACCTCTAAACACTTATCTCACTACTAGATTGATCCAG
The DNA here is from genome assembly GCF_905171775.1 of Rana temporaria. NCBI lineage: Eukaryota > Metazoa > Chordata > Amphibia > Anura > Ranidae > Rana > Rana temporaria. The sequence continues at coordinate 73,276,911 of NC_053495.1, forward strand.
CATTTTGCCCGGCTGCAGTCTTCTCTCCTTTCTCCCCCTTCACACAAGGACTGCCATTAAGCAGCAGGAGCCATTGGCTCCTGCTACTGTCATACAAATTCAGTGAGAAGGGAGCAGGGCCGAGCTGCATTGTGTGTTTGTCAATAGATGCACACAGCACAGCTCAGGATTGAATCTGCACATCTACCCCCATAGTAGGTAGCTTGATATGGTAACAGACACAGAAGAGGAGAATCTGAGAGTGCCAGCTGAGGAATCCAGAAAAGGGGGATGGGGGCCTCTGTGCAGTTTGCTATTTTAGGGAAAAATAATCCTTTAGAACTGTTTTAACCACTTCAGCTCCTTCATGACCAGGCAATTTTTTGCGATATGGCACTGTGTTGCTTTAACTGACAATTGATGTCCTTTTTTCCCCACAAATAGAACTTTCTTTTGGTGGTATTTAATCATCTCTGTGGTTTTTATTTTGTGCGCTATAAACAAAAAAAGACAGACAATTTAGAAAAAAATAACAATATTTTTTACTTTCTGCTATAAAACATATCCAATATTTTTTTTTTTAAATGAAATGTATTCATCAATTTAGGCCAATATGTATTCTGCTACATGTTTTTGTTAATAAGTATAGTTTGATTGGTTTGCGCAAAAGCTATAGCATTTACAAACTCTGGGATAGATTTATGGACTTTGGGCCAGATTCACGTAGGGCAGCGGTGGCGTAACATATCCTAGATGAGTTACACCGCCGCAATTTTTCATCGCAAGTGCCTGATTCACCAAGCACTTGCGATGAAAACCTACGCCGGCGGCCTCCGGCGCAAGGTGGGCCAATTTAAATGGGCGTGTGCCATTTAAATTAGGCGCGCTCCCGCGCCGGACCTACCGCGCATGCTCCGTTTCCCAACTCCCGCCGTGCATTGCGCGCGGTGACGTAATTTTTTCGAACGGCGCGGCGCGTAGCGTACTTCCGTATTCACGGACGGCTTACGCAAACGACGTAAAATGTTGAATTTCGACGCGGGAACAACGGCCATACTTTAGACAGCAATACGCTTGCTGACTAAAGTTAAGGCACCAAAAAAATCGACTAACTTTGCGACGGGAAACTAGTGTAGCGGCGACGTAGCGAACGCGAAAAACCGTCGTGGATCGCCGTAACTGCTAATTTGCATACCCGACACTGGTTTACGACGCAAACTCCCCCCAGCGGCGGCCGCGGTATTGCATCTTAAGATCCGACAGTGTAAAACAATTACACCTGTCGGATCTTCTGGCTATCTATGCGTAACTGATTCTATGAATCAGTCGCATAGGTAGAACAACAGATACGACGGTGTATCAGGAGATAAGCCGTCGTATCTGCTCTGTGAATTTGGCCCTTTGTTTTCTTTATTGTTTTTACTAGTAATGGCAGTGATCAGCGATTTTTAGTCAGAAAGGCAACATTGTGGCCAACAAATCTGACACTATGACACTTTTTGGGTACCAGGGACACCAATACAGTGACCAGTACTAAAACAAATATACTATCACTGTATAAATTACACTGATAGGGAAGGGGTTAACACCAGGGGCGATCAAAGTGTGCTCTTAGGGAGTGATTTCTAACTGTGAATGCTGACAAAAACAGAGCTTTGTGCTTGTTGTTAGCCGCTTATCCTGATCTCCTGGCTTGACCCCTAGCTTGCAACCTGACTCTGCTCCTGCTTGTTCCCTCAGGATTGACCTCAGCTTAGTTCACAAATCTGCTATCTCCTATCTACTGTGTATGACCCTGGTTTGTTTCAGTTCACACCAATCACAGACTGATCCACCGTGTATGACTCCTGGCCTGGCTCCGGACTACATTCCTGGTTCACTTCACTGCCTTATCCCTTTAACACTATCTAAGCATGTCTATGTAACATCTCTGATGTTTCCCTGTACAGAACGAGCGCAGCTGAGCCTTCTACAAGCAGCTGCGCTCCGTTCTGCAAGACATCTGCGTCACTTCCGGTGCGCGGACGTTTGCGCTCCAGCGTGGAACGCGGAAGTGCGACTCTGCCTCCTTCCTCGATTTCCCCGCGAATTCGGGGCTATTTAAACTCCTTAGAGATGGCGGTAGGGTGTTCGGTTATTTTGTCGGATCCCTGCCGCCAGTCAAGGAACACTACCTCCCAGCACCGAGCCCTGGAACCACTGCTGTACTCCTCTCCAGCCAATATCCATACCTCAGATCTCTACCTCTCTAATCCACATGCTGCATGCCTGTTTGTTACTACACCCAGCCTCAGCTTGACAGGAGAACCATTGCTTCCTGGATTCTTGGACCCTTTTACCTAGCAACTACATACATCCCCTGGTGAACAACTACTACCAGCTGAACCGCAAGTATCTTGAATTACAATAGTTCCCTGCATTATAACCAGATATCTGTTGTTCTCAAGCTGTTGGGATTATACTAATGAATGCTGATCCTTTTGGGCTATATTCTAACCACAAACTAAGGAATTGTTTTCTATAGATAAAACTACTCCATAATATTGTGAATTAACAATATGACTGCCAGAGTTTAAATACTTGCTGCATTCAGACTTTTCTCAAATTACACTGTGTAGCAAAGTTAATACAATCTCCATACTTCAGCTGCTGCTGGGATAGCTCATATACTTTTATACTCACATGAGGTTGTGATGATTTAACCCCTAAACTTTCTGATACATATGAGAGTGCATTGGTGGTTTACCCTGAGAAACCTCTTTCTGCTGAGTTCCAATCATACCTGTTATTAATAAATTCTCAGGAGTGTTACATAATAACCGAACACCATAAAACCATACAAGATAGGAACCATGGATCCAGCAGACCTTGCTAACCACCTAGTTGGACTTTCACAAAGAGTGGATAACCTCACTACTACTATGAATGAATTACGTTTTGAAAATGAAGCATTACGCAACCAAAACCTTGCATTACCCCGAGAGAGACCTGAACCTAAGGTCTGCCCCCCAGAACCCTTTTCAGGGGACCGGAAAATTTTTCGCCAATTCATTAGTGCTTGCCGTCTCATGTTTGATTTACGCCCCCGCACCTACCATTCAGACAGGGTTCGTATCCTTACACTTATATCCTACCTAAGAGGAGAACCTAGAATCTGGGCTGATGCATATGTGGAAGAACATGGTGATTTATTGGGGGCTTTCAATACATTTTTGGATGAGATGTCACTTTTATATGAAGATCCAAACAAACAACTTACTGCAGAGAACTTTATCAGGAACCTCAAACAGGGGAAAAGACCCGTAGAGGATTTTATTTCGGAATTCAAGTGTTGGAGTAGAGAAACACAATGGACAGATATTGCTCTTCGTAATCAATTCAGATTAGGACTATCCGAATCTATGAAGGATGAGATAGCTCGTGTAGAGCTTCCTCCGTCCCTTGAGGACCTCATGCATTTATCCCTTACCATTGACCGACGTCTCCGTGAAAGGAAGGCTGAACGCTTCAACACTTATCTTCCCCCACAATTCAGAAGATCTAAATCTCCCCCAAAAGAGGTTCCAATGGAACTTGGAGCTGTCAGGGCTCCTTTATCATTTGCTGAGAAACAACGCCGCAGAGCTCATAACCTCTGCCTCTACTGTTCCGCTCCAGACCACATGGTCTCCACTTGCCCACTCCTCAAGAAGAATTCCGAAGGTAACTTTTTAAACATAAGTAAGACTAATCCAACAGGAAATACTACTAATCGTTTTGTTTATGTCACTCTTACCTTACAGTGGGATCAAGAAAGACTTAGGATTGATGCAATGGTGGATACCGGCGCTTGCGGAAATTTCATTGATTTAGGAATTGTAAAGTCTAATAAAATTCCTTGCATGGTTAAACAAAATCCTCTTTCTGTCACTTTTATTGACGGTTCAAGTTCCATTTCGGGCCCTATTTCCTCTCAAACCTCACCCCTACTGGTCACTTGTGGCAATGACCATACAGAGACTCTTGTCTTTGATGTCATTCCATCTCCATTGTTTCCAATAGTCCTAGGATTACCTTGGTTAATACTCCATCAGCCAACTTTCCTTTGGACTAACCTCTCACTTAATCTAAATTCTACATATTGCCAGGAGAATTGCTACCCTATTCTTTCGGTTCTGTCCACAACAGTTGACTCAATAGATCTCCCTAACTATCTACAAGATTTCTCAGATGTTTTTAGTAAAACCAAGGCAGAGATTCTTCCACCCCATCGTATTTACGACTGTCCTATAGATCTCATTCCTGATACACCTGTACCAACTGCACGTATTTATCCTCTATCCCAACCAGAACTTGTACACCTGAAGGATTACCTTGATGAAAACTTAAAAAGGGGTTTTATCAGACCATCCACATCTCCTGCAAGTGCAGCTATGTTTTTTGTTAAAAATAAAGATGGTTCACTACGTCCGATCATTGACTACCGTCGTCTCAATAGCATCACTATTAAGAATCGCTACCCTCTTCCTCTCATTCCAGAACTCATCGAACGTCTTCAAACTTCAAAAGTTTTCACAAAACTAGACCTTAGGGGTGCCTATAACCTGATCAGGATTCGTCCAGGTGATGAGTGGAAGACCGCTTTCAAGACTAGATACGGTCTCTTTGAATACACTGTAATGCCATTCGGTCTGTGTAACGCACCCGCCACTTTTCAGTGGTTCATAAATGACATTTTTCGAGATCTGCTTGACATCTGTGTTGTGATATACTTGGATGACATCCTGATTTACTCTGATACACTTGAGGAACACACTAAACATGTCCGTTGGGTTTTGGCCAGGCTCAGAACGCATTCTTTATATGCCAAACTAGAAAAATGCGTTTTCAGTCAGTCAAGTATTTCCTTCCTTGGATACCATATTACTCCTCAGGGCATCCAGATGGAACCCTCTAAAGTAGAATGTATCCTCTCCTGGCCAACTCCCAACTCTAGGAAGGCCCTTCAACGTTTTCTCGGTTTCTCAAACTACTATCGCAAATTCATCAAAGATTTTTCAGCAATTGTCAAACCATTGAGTGCCCTTACTAGCACGAAGATACCTTTTACGTGGTCAAAGGAAGCCCAGATTTCTTTTGACACTCTTAAACAATGCTACACTTCAGCTCCCATCTTACAATTACCCAACCCACAATACTACTTCACTGTGGAAGTAGACGCCTCTCATTATGCTCTTGGAGCTATACTTTCTCAACGTCCAAGTCTATCTGAACCTCTACACCCAGTAGCTTTTTTTTCAAGGACCTTGTCTTCAGCAGAGAAGAATTACCCCATTGGTGAAAAAGAACTTCTTGCAATTAAAGATGCACTACAAAATTGGAGGCACCTATTGGAGGGTAGTAAACACCCAATTACCATCCTTACAGACCACCGTAATTTACAGCATTTGAAAACATGTAAGACACTCTCTGCCCGTCAAGTTAGGTGGAGTTTATTCTTTGACAGGTTTAATTTTTTCATATCTTATAGGCCTGGTTCACAGAACATCAAGGCTGACTCTTTGTCCCGCATGCATGAAAACCAGAACACTGAGATTCCTCCTCTATCTATAATTCCTTCAGACCGTTTCATTGGAATCTCTTCGTCTTTTAGACAGTTAATCTCACAGTCACTCTCCAAAGATCTCTCTTGTCTACCAAAAAATCTTACCAGACTGCCAGATGGAGTGTATACTTTCAATAATAAGGTTTTCGTTCCTCCTAAATTACAAATTACACTTCTCAAACATCTTCATGATTCACCATTAGCCGGCCATCCCGGAATCAATAAAACCATCCATCTTGTTAAGAGAGACTACTGGTGGCCTAATATGACTAAAACAATCCACACTTATGTTAATTCATGTGAGATTTGTGCTCGTAACAAGCATTCTAGGAGACCCCCTTCTGGTCTACTCACTTCTATTCCAGTACCCAACAGACCGTGGGAAGTTGTGTCGATGGACTTCATTGTTGAACTCCCTAAGTCAAACGGTGCTAACACTATCATGGTTACAGTAGACCTTTTGACCAAAATGGCACACTTCACTCCTTTAAAGAAGTTACCAACTTCCCATGAAACTGCAAAAGCTTTCATTTCCAATGTTCTTAAATTACATGGACTACCCTCTCAAATCATATCTGATCGTGGAACTCAGTTTATTTCTAAATTTTGGAAGGCTTTATGTAATACTCTGAAAATTGACCACCGCATGTCCACTGCATACCACCCACAAACAAATGGACAAACTGAACGAATTAACCAAATCCTTGAACAATACTTACGATGTTACTGTACACATCTACAAGATGATTGGTTTCAATTACTACCCCTTGCTGAATTCTCTTATAACAATTCCGCCAGTTCTTCTTCTCGATTTACACCATTTTTTGTTAATTATGGTTTCCACCCCAACAGTCTCCCAACCAATCACCCCCCAAACAGTGTTCCAGCAGTTAATCAATATCTCACGACTTTAAAGAACACACTAGACATCTTACGGTCTAACTTAAAATTTGCCCAACAAAGACAAAAGCGATACTACGACTCTCACAGATCGACACCACCTGAATATAAGGTTGGCGACTTGGTTTGGCTTTCCACGCGAAATCTTCACCTTAAAGTACCTTCAAAAAAATTAGGCACTCAATTCGTTGGACCATTCCAAATATCCCATTTGATCAATCCGAACGCTGTAAAATTACTTCTACCCCCAGATTGGAAGATACATTCCTCATTTCACGTTTCCCTCATTAAACCTTTTATTTCTAACCCATTTCCTAACAGACAGCCAAACCCTCCTCCTCCTGTCGAGGTACATGGTGAGATTGAATACGAGGTTGAAAAGATCCTGGATTCGAGGAAACATGGTTCCACCCTTCAATACCTGATACATTGGAAAGGTTATGATCAACTTAATGACTCTTGGGAGAATTCTTCAAACATACATGCTCCTCGCCTGATTAGACAATTTCATCTTAGGTATCCTAATCGCCCCTCTCTTTCTAGGAGCACTGCTGGTGCCCCCTTGAGGAGGGGAGTATGTAACATCTCTGATGTTTCCCTGTACAGAACGAGCGCAGCTGAGCCTTCTACAAGCAGCTGCGCTCCGTTCTGCAAGACATCTGCGTCACTTCCGGTGCGCGGACGTTTGCGCTCCAGCGTGGAACGCGGAAGTGCGACTCTGCCTCCTTCCTCGATTTCCCCGCGAATTCGGGGCTATTTAAACTCCTTAGAGATGGCGGTAGGGTGTTCGGTTATTTTGTCGGATCCCTGCCGCCAGTCAAGGAACACTACCTCCCAGCACCGAGCCCTGGAACCACTGCTGTACTCCTCTCCAGCCAATATCCATACCTCAGATCTCTACCTCTCTAATCCACATGCTGCATGCCTGTTTGTTACTACACCCAGCCTCAGCTTGACAGGAGAACCATTGCTTCCTGGATTCTTGGACCCTTTTACCTAGCAACTACATACATCCCCTGGTGAACAACTACTACCAGCTGAACCGCAAGTATCTTGAATTACAATAGTTCCCTGCATTATAACCAGATATCTGTTGTTCTCAAGCTGTTGGGATTATACTAATGAATGCTGATCCTTTTGGGCTATATTCTAACCACAAACTAAGGAATTGTTTTCTATAGATAAAACTACTCCATAATATTGTGAATTAACAATATGACTGCCAGAGTTTAAATACTTGCTGCATTCAGACTTTTCTCAAATTACACTGTGTAGCAAAGTTAATACAATCTCCATACTTCAGCTGCTGCTGGGATAGCTCATATACTTTTATACTCACATGAGGTTGTGATGATTTAACCCCTAAACTTTCTGATACATATGAGAGTGCATTGGTGGTTTACCCTGAGAAACCTCTTTCTGCTGAGTTCCAATCATACCTGTTATTAATAAATTCTCAGGAGTGTTACAGTCTGCCATACAGTACACCCAGCTTGTCCAACCACTCTCTGGTGAACTGCTCATCTAACAGCAGTAACCAGCTTCTTTGGGCACTGCACCCCCTGTACCACTCACAGGGGTGTGCTGCACTTTGCAAGGGGAGCCCTCTCAGCAACTCTGCCTCACACCTGAAACCTGACACACACTATATACCTTCATTACTAGTATAGTGTCTGAATGGATCAATATCTTTGATCAGATCAGAACTATATACTAGGGTCTCCAATAGTTTGGTGTTCCCAAAAATGCAGCATTAGCAGGATCAGCCCTGACACCTGCCAGCACCTGTGTTTAGCCTGTCCATCCGCCCCACAAACAAGTGAAGTATCAGTAGATCACTGTCACTTCTGATACAAAGCACACAGAACGGCAGCATTAGCAGAGTCAAGCCTGATCTCTGCTAGCGCTAACAGTTAAAAAAAATTGTAGCGGTTCAAACAGTCCTTGACAACCAAGTGCTTTTTTACCTGTGAGTCACACTAGGTACCTGTAAATTTAATGGCCAATATGTCAAACAAAAGGTACACTAATGAAGAGGCCTACAGGATACTGAGCATGACAGATAAGAGTGCAGGGGAAGCCTCATGTCAGAATCAGATTCAGGCTCAGTATACAAACCTGTAGAGAACAGCGGCACCCTAAAATATACCTCTGAAGACGTAGTAGAGATCCCTGCTAAGGTCAGGTGTACCCAACCCCATTCCTCTGTTGCTGAGGTGCAACAATGACATGGTTTTTGTATGCAGCACAGTGCTGGTACTAGTGCCGCTGGTGAACTGGCAACCACAAGCGGCCTATTACCTCCTGGTCGTAGACAAACCAGCACTGCAGTAACACTTGGTGACATAGCGAGTCCCATAAGTGCAGCTTAAGCTGTTGCAGTGGCTGCCACAAGTAGTGTCCCACAACCACCAAGAATTAAAACACAGGCACATAGAGCTCATGGTGCCCTTCCTGATACGCTTGCAAATCCTGATTGACAGCCCACCAATTCTGCAGTGCCTGTACTTCCCTTATTTACTGGCAAACCCGGAATTCAGGTGGAAATAGCAAATTTAACTGCCCTTGGTTTTTATAAGCTGTTTTTCACAGAAGATCTGTACAGATCTATTGTGGACCAAAGCAATTTATATGCTGATCAATTTATCGCTGCAAACCCAAATTTAACCCTTGTCAGACAATTTGCATGGAAACTTTCTGACAACTTTTTTTTTTCAAACAGTTTCTCCCAACCAAGAGTGCCAGATATGGGCTCAAAATATATAAGCTCTGTGACAGGGCAACCGGCTATACATGTAGTTTCCTGGTTTACGAGGGAAAAGATAGCAGTGTGGAACCCCCCCCGACTGCCCAGACTACATAGGGAACAGCAGCAAGTTTGTTTGGGACTTGGTGTCACCCTTATTCCGAAAGGGGTACCATTTATACATGGACAATTTTTACACAAGAGCGCCACTTTTTAGACACCTCTTAGGAATTGGTACATGTGACATCGTGAGATCAAATCGCCCTGGCTTCCCCAACAGCTTGTAAATGCCCCACTTAGACGGCGGGGAGAGCCTGCTTTAGGTGCAATGAATTGCTTGCAGCGAGGTGGAAGGACAAAAGGAACATTTTTGTTTTGTCTTCCATTCAGGCAGATACAGCAGTCCAAACTGTAACAGCGACTGGTGTTGATGAGAAGCCCCTCTGTGTCCACGAATACAACCTTAAAAATGTGAGGGGTGGACTTCAACGTCCAGATGACGGGGCCGTACTTAATTGCTGTAAGTCCATACGTTGGTACAAAATGTAAAAAACAATGAATAGCGCCCTGAAGACGCTAATATAGGCAAAACGTTTGTCGGAGCAGAGAAGCCACCGATCCAGGTTCTGATCCCACATCCTTTCTAGGTTTGGCCTTAGGAGAGACGTAGTTCATGCTATGCTTTTAGGACTAGCCGGCTTGCACATGCTGATTATACCTGGTGCCCGGATCGACACTGTAACACAGTGGTCATCAACCCTGTCCTGCAGGGCCCACTAACAGGCCAGGTTTGCATAACTGAAATACATCACAGCTGATATAATTTGCTCCTCAGTGATTGCAGTATTCTAGACTGCATCTCCCCAAGGTAATACATAAAACCTGGTATACAAAGAAACACCCGCAAGAAGCGCTACACCATAGGAACGGTAAACCACAGTATTGTCAGTGGTTTAAAAAGTTTCACTAAAACATAAACCCGTGCAGCTGTCAACCACTAAGGAGACATGGGCAAAAAGCAAAGGAACAAAAACAAACAGCGCACATGGGTTAAGTGAATGTCACTTTATAGTCTGTAATGGGTGGAAAAACATATATGCATGAAAATTTTTTTTTTTTTTTTGAAATAGCCACTAATAGCACGCAGTAAAAAAGAACATTAAAATTTTTTAAATTACTAATAAAAATAGTCCGCATAACAAAGGCAGCAGTTCACGTGGAGATGGTAGAGTGAAGACACATACACTTCGGGGGAGATGTTAAGAGTGAATCCAAATAGTGTGCTTACACTTGTAGGCAGAGGTAATACAATACCTCGACAAAAGCAGCCGCTTCAACGTCTCAATGCAGGGAGATGGAATCCATAGGTGGGAAGATGACAGCCTCACTGGGAGCAGATGTAGAAGTTATTTCATGCAGAGAGGATACTGCCGTTTGGACACCAGAGCTTGTGGTGCATTGAGACGTTGAAGCGGCTGCTTTTGTCGAGGTATTGTATTACCTCTGCCTACAAGTGTAAGCACACTATTTGGATTCACTCTTAACATCTCCCCCGAAGTGTATGTGTCTTCACTCTACCATCTCCACGTGAACTGCTGCCTTTGTTATGCGGACTATTTTTATTAGTAATTTAAAAAAAAAATATGTTCTTTTTTCCTGCGTGCTATTAGTGGCTATTTCAAAAAAAAATTCATTTTTTCATGCATATATGTTTTTCCACCCATTACAGACTATAAAGTGACATTCACTTAACCACTTCCTTACTGGGCACTTAAACCCCTTCCTGACCAGAGGACTTTTTGCGATTCGGCACTGCGTCGCTTTAACTGACAATTGCGCGGTCGTGCGACGTGGCTCCCAAACAAAATTAACGTCCTTTTTTCCCCACAAATAGAGCTTTCTTTTGGTGGTATTTGATCACCTCTGCGGTTTTTATTTTTTGCGCTATAAACAAAAATAGAGCGACAATTTTGAAAAAAAAAATATATATTTTTACTTGTTGCTATAATAAATAGCTCAATTTTTTTTTTTTACGTTTTTTTTTTATCCTCAGTCTAGGCCGATACGTATTCTACATATTTTTAGTAAAAAAAAAAAAAAAAAAATCGCAATAAGCGACTGGTTTGCGCAAAAGTTATAGCGCCTACAAAATAAGGGACAGAATTATTATTATTATTTTTTTTTTTTTTACTAGAAATGGCGGCGATCTGCGATTTTTATTGGGACTGCGACGTTATGGCGGACACATCGGACACTTTTGACACATTTTTGGCGCCATTCACATTTATACTGCAATCAGTGCTATAAATATGCACTAATTACTGTATAATTTTTTTTTTTACTAGAAATGGCGGCGATCTGCGATTTTTATTGGGACTGCAACGTTATGGCGGACACATCGGACACTTTTGACACATTTTTGGCGCCATTCACATTTATACTGCAATCAGTGCTATAAATATGCACTAATTACTGTATAAATTTTTTTTTTTACTAGAAATGGCGGCGATCTGCGATTTTTATTGGGACTGCGACGTTATGGCGGACACATCGGACACTTTTGACACATTTTTGGCGCCATTCACATTTATACTGCAATCAGTGCTATAAATATGCACTAATTACTGTATAAATGTGACTGGCAGGGAAGGGGTTAACACTAGGGGGTGAGGAAGGGGTTAAATGTGTATCCTAATTAGTGTTCTAACTGTGGGGGAAGGGGGGTGACTGGGGGGGGTGACACATCTACAAGAGACACAGATCCGTCTCCTCTCTCCCCTGACAGCACCGCTGTCTGCGAGAGCCGGGAATGAGAGATGATCTCATATGTAAACATATGAGATCATCTCTCATTGGCCGCACAGATCGCCTAGGAAACGGCCGCTCCGATTGGCCGTTCACGGCGATCTGTGACTGGCTGTGTCCAAGGGACACGGCCAGCACAGCAGTTCCCCGCTGCGCGCTCGGGAGCGCGCGCGGGGAACGTGAAAAGGGGCGGCCGTAAAAACACGGCCTCCCAGAGAAGTAGAGCCACCCTGCGGCCGTATATAGTCGTACGGCCGTCGGGAAGTGGTTAACCCATGTGCGCTGTTTGTTTTTGTTCCAATACATAAAACCTGGCCTGTTAGTGGGCCCTGCAGGACAGGGTTGATGACCACTGCTGTAACATGTGAGTGTAATCGCCATTTGTTGTTGTTATTTGCTTTTATCTACTAAAAATACTACACTATGAGACCTCCCTCTATGTCTCTTGTGGAGCAATTTTTCCCATCCTAGTTTCATCTTGAGGGACCATTGGAGTGGAACTGTGCTGTCAGTGGAATCAATTGGTATTCCAGAAGCGCTGTTTGACCTTCCTTTCAAAAGGGGTCATAATTCTCTGGTGAGTGGCTGTCCATCTCTTGAGCACTTGTGGTGAAGAATTAGGAATCCGATTTTGAGCCTCACAATTTGGTGTTGGGATTTATCAAATATGGACTTTTAGCTTGCTATTTATTTGTATTTGCATATGCTTTAATATAATTTTCCCTGGTACAAAAAAGTGTCTGTATATGTATTCCAACTGGCTCTGTTCAATGCTTATGTACTATAAAAAGCATCAGGAAGATGTGGATCCTTCTTAAAATTCCAGGAAGAGATCATCGCAGCCCTTTTGTATCCAGAAGGTACTGTTGCCCAATTCCCAATCCAGATGCAGTGAGCCGGCTGCATGAGAGGCATTTTCCGGATGTCCTCCCTGGTACCACTACCCAAAGAGCACCCCAAATAAGATGTTGGGGCAGATTCATAAAGCACTTACACCGTTTTTTTGGTAGATGCACGGCGTAAGTGCAGATTTGCGCCGGCGGATCGCTGCGCCTTACCCAGAGAACCATATTACGCCTCCAAATAGACTTCATCGCCTCGGTGTAACCTTTCCACGCCGGCGCGGCGTTGGTGCAGATTTACGCTGGTCCGATCTGGCGTGGCCATGGTTTTTTGGTTTTAAATATGCAAATTAGGTTTTTGGGCCGATTCATAAACTTAAGCTTGTCCGGCGCAGGCTACTCCCGGTGAGCGGAAGAGAAAATTCCGGCGCCAAGTTACCCCTCATAAAAGCAGGGGTAGCTTTGCACCAGACTTGCACAGGTCAGCTGGAGAGCAGCTAAAGCAGCAGCGTTACACACGACCTGAGCAACAACACTTGCTGGACAACACATCTGTGTGCCAACATGCCAGGGGCAGCCGTGGTCCTTGCACTATTGCGTCGACGGGCACGTAGGAGGGCACGGGAGAGAGTATTCCGCACGCGCATTGACGTCTTTGACATGGGGGAATTGGAGGTGTTTCGCATCTACAGATTCAGCCGTGAAGTCATCCTGGAAATAACCAGAACCCTGCAGGATGACATCACCAGCAAGACACACCGCGTACATGCAGTGCAGCCACTGGTGAAGGTCCTGGCAACACTGCATTTCCTGGCCACTGGATCTTTTCAAAGAACAAGTGGATTGTCGGCTGGGATGTCACAATCCACCATGAGCAGATGTGTGCACCAGGTTATCCCTGCAATCCTGAGACGCATGGCCAACCAAATCATAAAACCCACCCAGGAGGTCCAGCGGCTGAAGACAATGACAGATTTCTACCAAATTGACAGATTCCCACGCACTGTGGGGGCCATTGATTGCACCCATGTGGCACTACAGCCCCCCCGTGACATGGAGCACATATACTGCAATCGCAAGCATTGGCATTCCATCAATGTACAGGTGATTGCCGATGCCCAATGCCTCATATGGCACGTCCGTGCCAAACACCCAGGATCCAGCCATGACAGCTTCATCTACCGGCAAAGCAACATCCCTACAGAATTTGAACAGAATGTGTACGGGAACAGCTGGCTGGTTGGTGAGTGACATGGGTGTCAGGTATGACTGTCCCCCCCCCATGATGCAGACATCACGAGGGGCACATGCATGACTAACATCCTCCTGTCTTTTCCCTTCCAGGTGACGCGGCATATGCACTGGGACCCCATATGATGACCCCATTCCGGAACCCCCAGACCCCAGGAGAGAGAAGATACAATGAAGCACACGCACGTACCCGTGGAGTGGTGGAACGCACATTTGGCCTCCTAAAGTCCCGTTTCCGATGCCTGGATAAGTCTGGGGGTACCCTGTTGTATTCCCCAGACTTTGTGTGCCAGATCATCGGGGCATGTTGCATGCTGCACAACCTCGCAGTGAGAAGGGGCCTGGAGATTGACATACGTGATGACCTGAGCCCCCAACCACATAATCCCCCCCTGCCAGAGGCTATCCCGTCTGCTGATGGAAGAGCCGTCAGGACACGCCTCGTGGAAAGCTTCTTTTCTCGTTAAACACACACATTAATCATGGCACTATGAGAATGCACGCATGCACACCACTGTGGTCCCTAGCACACACACCCCACATCCACAATGAATTGGATTAGACCGAAGTAGCCCCCATGGTACTAGGGAGCAGCAACGCCGCGCCAAGGCTCCAATTATGTTGCTGTCCATTCATACACCTTTCACACGGGTCGTGGGGATCACTTCTCCCCAACGACTGAGGGTGACAAACCTTAAAGGCAGGATTGTCGCCCCCCCACATTCACACACCATTCACACTGAAAGCTGCACTACTCCCCGTGTGCAGGGAAATAAATTAAATTGACTCATAACCCGAGTATCAAAAAAATAAATAAGACTCATAACCTGAGTGCACAAAAAATAAACCAAAAAAATTAACGTCCCTTGCGTGGGCTCTTTCTTGTCCCTAAGGTTTTGGGCCGCTGTTGCCTGGTGCGAGCCGGGGCTGGGGGGGCTGGTGGAGCTGGGGGGGCTGGGGGGGCTGGTGGAGCTGGGGGGGCTGGTGGTGGAACCTCCCCCAGTCTCTCCATAGCTGCCTGCCTGCCCTCCATTGCCACGGCTAGCCGGTGGAGGTAGCTATTCGTGGCAGCCTGCATCCGCAGCCGGCGGGTGATATTGCTGCGCTGCTGGCGCCTTGTCAGCCTCCCCTCCTCTCTGACAGCACCTGCCAGGCTCTGGACCTCAGTAACCAGCTCGGATGTGGTGTCCTGCAGGTCACCCATACAGGACAAAAGGGCTGCCCCTGTTACCCACAACATCCTGCAGGCTCTCGTTTAGGAGCCGACTGTCCCCAGCCTGCTGCATAACGGCCTCCTTCAATGCCACAGTGCAGGCAGCATGGCTCTCGGCAGAGGATGCCAGGCTACCTGCGACCTGGGTCAAATCCCCCGCAAGAGTCCCAATGTGGCGGGTCTGCCTGCTTTGGTCCCTTTCAAGACTTAACTCCAGCTCTGCAGGGACTCCCCTTGTTTTTTTTAATGCCTTCCTCTGGGCAGGAGCGGATTGAGGCCGGGTGGAAGGGCTGGCCCTGAAGGGGCTGGGGTCCTGTGAGGGGCTTGCCCTTGAGGGGCTGGGGTCCTGTGAGGGGCTGGCCCTGGAGGGGCTGGGGTCCTGTGAGGGGCTGGCCCTGGAGGGGCTGGGGTCCTGTGAGGGGCTGGCCCTGGAGGGGCTGGGGTCCCGTGAGGGGGAATCCCTGATAGGGATAGCAAGCCCTGAGGGGCTAAGTCTAATGAGGGGAGAGGTTTGGGAGGGGCCAGCAATGGGGGTCTCCACCAATAAATAAACAGTCTCCTCCTCTAACATGACCTGCTCCTCCTCCACTTCCTCCATCACATATGTAGGGGCAGTCTCCACCCTGGATGTGGTGGGTCGGTCTGCAGCCGATGATGGCCCAGCTCCATCCTGCACATCTGTGGAGGACACAAAACATTCAGATGTTGGTGGTCCCACACACTTGACACTTGTCCCCCCCCCCCACACACACACATGCTACACACCCGAAAGAAGATAAAACACACTTACCTATCCTCAAGGGCTGATCCCCAGAATAAAAGCCATCCAGGCCCTCCACCAGCTCCCTAGCCAGGAACCTGGCCACAACAAGGTCCTCCGCTGTCAGGATGATCTTTTTGGCTGGTCCTCCTCCAGTTCCACTGGCATGTTTTTTTTTTTACATCAATTTCTCTTTCACTAATCGACGCAAGTCATTAATTTTCTTCCGGATATGCTTGGGCTCCCTGTCTGCCACCCCCAAAGCATTCACCTGTGCTGTGATCTCCGCAAAAATTCTCACTTTATCAGCCTTGCCAGTGTAGGCACTCTGTGGCCCATAGAGGCGGTCCCCATGTTGGGAGAGGCCCTCAATAATCACAGCCCTTTCCTCAGGGCTGAAGTTGGTCATTCGCCCACCTGATTCTTCATCAGCCATAACTGACCAACACACTGCAAACTACCTAGCTTACAAAAAAAAAGCTTCAGTACATTTGCACCTGTAGGGCGGAAGTCTGGGCTGATTTATGGACTGGGCGTTGGTAGTGGGCCGGCGGAGCTCAGGGCTCACGCCGGGGTGCAGTTCTGAGCATGTGCAGATTGGGGCATTTACCCCTGGATGTCACTGAGCATGTGCGGTCTAAAATGCGCCCGGCGTGACCCCTGCGCCACGGTCGGCAATTCATTAGCATATGGTGACTCCCATTTGGCTTTACCCCGCCTTACGCCGTCTAAAATCCGCCCCGCTGGGGCATCGTAGACAAAAAAAGTTTCTTGAATCACCTAACTGCCGCTCTGCGCTGGACCGGTGTAGTCTAAAAATGATGCACCACGCCGGTGCAAATCTGCACCATTGTATATGAATCTGCCCCGTTGTGTCTAGGTTCAAAGTTTAAAAAAAAAAAAATGTAAAAAATAAATAACCCCCCCCCCCCAAAAAAAAAAATATATATATATATATATATATATATATATATATATATATATATATATATATATATATGAGCTTTTTTTCTCAAAAAATAGGTGCAGGAACTCAACCACGACCCCATTCAAATTTCACAAATAGTAGAAGGGTCTTAAAGGGGCATTAAGTACAAGGATTGCATTACATACAGAGTGTAGAGTTCAGGGGGTTACACACAGAGGCCCATATTCACTCTAAATGTCCGCGGGCGGCGCGTAGGGCATTTACACTCCGCCGCCCCAAACTACAGGAGCAAGTGCTGTATTCCCCAAACACTTGCTCCGTAGTTTGGGGCGGCGGAGTGTAAATGGCCCGGCGTAGCCACGCGTATCTTCAAGGGGGCGGCTTCTATTCAAATTAAGCGCGCCCCCGATTCTAAGTAACTGCGCATGCGCCGGGCTTAAAAAAGCCCAGTGCGCATGCTCCAGTTCTCGGCGGAAAACATCAATGATGCCAACGTGTGCGTCATTGACGTAAAGTCGTATTCAAGAACGACTTAGGGAAACGACGTAGCCGACGAAAAAACACGACGCGGACCCGACGCTATCCGTAACATGGCCTACGTGGGACATGCGGAAACATATAGCAGGAGTAAGTTTCCGCTTACGCAAACGACGTTAGCGACGGGTACGCGCCGCGAAATCATTCGGGAATCGGCGTAGCAGGCTCATTTGCATAAACAAATGAGACCTTCACGTAAATGCCATCTAGCGGCGGGCGGCGTAATTACATTTAAGATCCGACAGTGTAAGTGACTTACACATGGCGGATCTTAAGTGATTCTATGCGAAAATGATTCTAAGAATCAGTTGCATAGATACACGGGCCAAAAAAGAGAGATACGATGGAGTATCCTGAGATACTCCATCGTAACTTCTCTCAGAATATGGCCCAGAGTGCAGAGCTATCACTTGTAAACATAGAAAGCAAACTTCTGTGTTTACAAGTGATTGTGGTGAGCTGGCACCAAAGGGTCTGAGCCAGAGGTGGTGGAACTGAGTTCCCCCAAATTCCCCCTGAAAAAAAGCCCTGTATATATATATATAGTTGTCGTTTTGCCCTGGTGTGCCCTGTCACATACAGCCCCTCCTCTTTTTCCAGGACTTGATTGCCCATCAAATTCTAGGATGGGTGACGTGTATCAAAGTTCCCCCTGGACAAGGGGCGGGGCTTGTGTGATGGCGCACGGTGGGGGAAAACACAGCTATTAAAAAGGAAAGCTGTGATGTTCCCTGCTCTGATCATCCAGCCATCGGGTTCCCTCTCTTCCCCTCCACAGGTAGGCTGTATGTTGGACAAAGGCTGCATGAGGCGCATGCACAGAGTTCCCCAAGATGACCACATAGCCACGGAGCTCCGCACTGGTAAAGTCCTTTGATCCCCGCCGCAGCCGACAGACTATTAAATGAGCCTGCTCCACCACAGATCGATCAGGGACACCCCCCGATACAACCGGATGTCAGGGTGCCCCGCTAGGAGGGACCTCTCCAGTTAGCTGGAATCGACTCTGCAGCAGCCAGGCTTATCCAAGATGGCGGCCGCATCTGTACGAGGCACAGACACAGGGACAGACAAATCCATTGTAGATCAGGACGCTGCTCCAGCACCTGCCTCCACACTAGGGAACGCTGCAGTGAGTACACCTCATCTGGCCATACTGTCACTGGCATCTACTGAATCCCTAATAGGCAGATCAATGGGAGACTTCCACCTAACCCCCATGAGTGACTTGCTTGCCACCCCAGATACCTCTGATATTGGGAACCACACAATAAAGAATGAGAATAAAACTGATCAGTCAGCAGCCAGAATTAATCAAAATACAGCCAGAATTCAACACATTCAGGATCAACTTGAAATGGCTTTATTCAAAATTGATGACCTTGAAAATAGATCCAGACGTACAACATTAGAATCCAGGGTCTCAGTTGTTCCCCAGGGACCCCAGAGTGTCAACGGGGGACCCTATGGTTTTGGGGTCCACTGGTGGGACCGCAGATCTCCTGGGAAATAGCCCCCCTTGTTTTTTTACATTATCTAGGTTTTATTCATGGGGATGGGGCTCTGTCGAACAGTAGTTATTGAGTGAGTGAGTGAGTGAGTGAGTGAGTGAGTGAGTGAGAAACTTGTATAGCGCAACACATGCAAACTGAATCGCCTCTAGTTATTGGTATGTTTTTTTGGCTGGGGGACCAGAGCGGTTGCACTGCACCTCACTCAGTTGCTGAGAGGATGTTGAATGCCTTTCGGAGACAGACTAACTTCCCCGGGGTGAGGAAAGAGCTCCCTCTCTTGGGATCAAGGGGGGAAGGGACTGGCCCCTTCCCCTCTTGATCCGTAGTGGAGAAGGATCTGGGGGTTTTGGTTGATCATAAGCTCAATAATGGCATGCAACGCCAAGCTGCGGTTTCCAAAGCGAGCAAAGTCCTTTCTTGTATTAAGAGAGGTATGGATTCCAGAGAGAGAGATATAATTTTGCCCCTGTACAAATCATTAGCAAGACCTCATCTGAAATATGCAGTTCAGTTTTGGGCACCAGCTCTCAAAAAGGATATCAGGGAAATGGAGAACGTGCAGAGAAGAGCAACTAAACTGATGAGAGGCATGGAGGAGCTCAGCTATGTGGAAAGATTAGAAGAACTAAATGTATTCACTCTTGAGAAGAGGAGAATAAGGGGGGATATGATCCACATGTACAAATATATAATGGGTCCATATAGTAAACACTGAGGTGTCGGACAAGGGGGCACTCTTTGCGTCTAGAGGAAAAGAGATTTCATCTCCAAATACGGAAAGGTTTCTTCACAGTAAGAGCTGTAAAAATGTGGAACGGACTCCCTGCAGAGGTGGTTCTGGCCAGCTCAGTAGATTGCTTTAACCACTTAACCCCCAGACCATATTGCTGCCCAAAGACCAGAGCACTTTTTGCGATTCGGCACTGCGTCGCTTTAACTGACAATTGCGCAGTCATGCGACGTGGCTACCAAACAAAATTGGCGTCCTTTTTTTCCTACAAATACAGCTTTCTTTTGGTGGTATTTGCTCACCTCTGCGGTTTTTAGTTTTTGCGCTATAAACAAAAATAGATCGACAATTTAAAACAAAATGAATATTTTAAACTTTTTGCTATAATAAATATCCCCAAAAAATATATAAAAAAACTTTTTTTTCCTCAGTTTAGGCCGATGCGTATTCTTCTACATATTTTTCATAAATAAGTGTTTATTGATTGGTTTGCGCAAAAGTTATAGCGTTTACAAAATAGGGGGTATTTTTATGGCATTTTTATTAATATTTTTTTTTACTAGTAATGGCGTTTTTTTTCGGTACTGCGACATTATGGCGGACACTTCGGACACGTTTGACACATTTTTGGGACCATTGGCATTTTTATAGCGATCAGTGCTATAAAAATGCATTGGATTACTATAAAAATGCCACTGGCAGTGAAGGGGTTAACACTAGGGGGCAGGGAAGGGGTTACGTATGTCCCTGGGTGTGTTCTAACTGTAGGGGGGGTGGCCTCACTAGGAAAAATCACTGATCTTCTGTTCATACATTGTATAAACAGAAGATCGGCATTTCTCCCCCTGACAGGACCGGGAGCTGCGTGTTTATACACACAGCTCCCAGTCTCCGCTCTGTAACGAGCGATCGAGTGTGCCCGGCGGCGATCGTGCCTGCCAGGCACGCGCACGGGAGTCGGGGGCGAGCGGGGGGCTAGCGCGGGCCCCTAGTGGCCTGCGCGAGAGCCAACGTTATACTACGTGCTCTCGCGCAGGGGAGCCGACTTGCCGTCGTAATATGACGGTGGGGGGTCGGCAAGCAGTTAAAGGAGTTGTAAAGGAAAACTTTTTTTTGCTGAAATAACAGGGTACAGAGACACAATAGTTAGCTGATTCCTTTTAAAATTGATTAAAAATAGATAAAAATCAATCATATAATGTACCTACAGTTTCATTTTTGCATTTAGTTTCGTTTTTGCATTTAGTTTCGTTTTTGCATGTTATCCTGCCTCTGTGCTAGACAGAGCCATAGAGCAGTGATGGTTTGGAAAATGAAACTAGAATCTCCCAGTACTGTGGTCATCAGGAAACAGACAACCAGGAAGTGTTCAGAACAGAGAAGGATTACAGCAACATCAGAACAAAAACGAACAATGAGGACATGAAACCAGGACGGCAGTAAGGTAAAGGAAGCTATTTAGCTAAAAAAATAATTCCTCTAGTGACCCTTTAAGAAAGGCCTCCTAAATGTACATAATATAACTGGGTACTAAGATTTGTAGGTAAGGCTGATCCAGGGTAAATCCGATTGCATCTCGGGGGATCAGGAAGGAATTTTTTACCCTGCTGTAGCAAATTGGATCATGCTCTGCTGGGGTTTTTTGCCTTCCTCTGGATCAACTGTGGGTATGGAGTTGGGTGTATGGGATTGTACTATGTTTTTTATTTTGTTTGTTTATTTTTTTGTGGTTGAACTGGATGGACTTGTGTCTTTTTTCAACCTGACTAACTATGTAACTATGTACGCTTGATTAATATCTACATGTACGTCTTAATCATTTTTTTGATTTCCATCTCTCTTCTTTTTCCCCCTCTCTCATTTCTTCTCCATCCAGATTTTGCCAAGGCAAAGAGCATCCAAGGGACTTTCCAGCCTTAAATCGCAAGGTCTGGGAAACCAGGGACCATTTGAGCATACCACCTTACCAGGTGAGAAAAAACTAGAGGGCTTTTGGGACTTTAAATGAAGCATGCAAAAAGGAGGCAAATATGCACTGTGTGTCTGTAAAGGATTTATTTCATATAACAATACAGAATAGATAAAGTTCATACACAATACAAGTATAAAATGTACATAGATAAATATGGTAAATTCATATATATACATGATATTATGGCATGGAGGTACGAAAGGTGAATATCCAATACAGACATCAGAGTTCACAGAGAAAATCAAGAATGATTAAAAAAATAAGCAACAGCTGATTAATGGCTAGATAGGTAGAGTTTCAGGTATAATATAGCTGTGTCATCAACAAGGTTTGACGCGTTTCGTGGATATGATTTCTCATCAGGAGCTGATGCAACAGAAGTATCCATAGAAATAAATATATGTACAATAAGCCCCAGTCTGACTGAAAAAAGTATAGGGGAAGGGGGACAGGAAGATAAATAGATGTCCACCCAATATATATGAGGATAATGGGTGTGGTATGTAGTGGTAGGCACAGGGTGAGCTAAAGGCATCATCTGCCACGGGATCTGAGGTGATAATATACATATGACGCAACATCGGACCGTGTAGCATGGTAGGTGATACTGAGGGTTCGATCCCCATATAGCAATTAGTGATAGTGTGTGATCTGTCATCCGAAACATCTAGGAATCAAAATAATTGATGTGTCTATGAATATCTATCTAGCCATTAATCATGTCTGACGCTGTTGCAGATTTTTTTATACTTTTTGATTTTCTATGTGAAATCTGATGTCTGTATTGGATATTCACCTTTCGTACCTCTATGCCATAATACCAAGTATATATATGAATTTACCATATTTATCTATGTACATTTTAAACTTGCATTGTGTATGTACATTATCTTTATTGTTATATGAAATAGATCCTTTACAGCAGGGGTGGGGAACCTGCGGCCCGCCATGCGATCAGAAAAAAAGCGCTGCCGATTGTCACTATGGAGCGGAGTAAATGTATTGCTAAACACACTGACAATGAATGAATGATCATGGCGATCATTCATTCATTGTCCGTGTGTTTAGCAATACATTTACTCCGCTCCTGCGGCCCGCCCCTGTTAGCCGGCGCCAGCCTCCAGCCAATAGCATTTACTCCGCTCCTGCGGCCCGCCCCTGTTAGCCAGCGCCAGCCTCCAGCCATTGCACTGCAGCTAATGAGCTGCTCCCCTAGGCTTACAGCCCCGCCCGGCGGCGGCGTGACGTCACTCACGGCGGGCGGGGATTACCATTCATGGCTGGCTTGAATGGCACTAGCCAGCGCCACCGACGAGGAACCATTTCCAGCAGCAAGTAAGGCAGCCATAAATATTATGCTGACAGAATCATGAAATACGGCGTATTTTTTTAATATGCAGCATAGCGGCGGGGGGAGGGGGGTAAATGTCCTGCACAGTGCACAGGACATTAATACATAAGTTACCATGACCAGTGCAGGACATTTACCCCCCGACATGCTGCATATTAAAAAGATCATATTCATCATATTTACATTTAATAATTTTCAAATTGCATCAATGATTCAATTTGAAAATTATTAAATGTAAATATGATGAATATGATCTTTTTAATATGCAGCATGTTGGGGGGGGGGGGGTAAATGTCCTGCACTGGTCATGGTAACTTATGTATTAATGTCCTGTGCACTGTGCAGGACATTTACCCCCCTCCCCCCGCCGCTATGCTGCATATTAAAAAAATCACAGACAGTCATCAAAGTTAATAATCTTCAGACTGCATCATTCTTTATGCAGTCTGAAGATTATTAACTGTGATGACGGTCTGTGATTTTTTTTAATATTCAGCATGGCAGCAGGGGGAGGGGGTAAATGTCCTACCTACACAGTTGCACTGGTCATAGTAACTCATGTATTAATGTCCTGCACTGTGAGTTACCATGACCAGTGCAGGACATTTACCCCCTCCCCCCATGCTGCATATTAAAAAAAAAATCACAATGTCATTAGGGGAAAGTTCTGATCTTTATTCAGCAGTTCTGAGTCCCGACAATCTAATCTCCCCACGTCCTCTTCTATACAGATACCCTGGCTGAGTAATGTAATTGCCGAGAACCTCTGCACAAGGATTACTCCGCCTGAGCCCGAAAATCATCAAATAGTCCCTGCAGAGTAATCCTTGTGCTGCTGATCCCGGCAATTACATTACTCAGTGTATCTGTATAGAAGAGGACATTGGGGCTCAGATTAAATTGTCCGAACTGCTGTATAAGGATAAGAACTTTCCCCTACCAACTTTAACTACTAGTGTTCCTCCACCAGCTAAGCCACAGTACAGTTTGAATCATGTGTCCGGGTAGAAGTCGGAAGGAGACCCGGACACATGATTCAAACCCCGTACTGTCCGGGTCAATCCTGTACAGGTGGCAACCCTAGGTAAATGTCCTGCACTGGTCAATGGTCATGGTAACTCATGTATTATTGTCCTGCACAGTGCAGGGTGCTGTGTAATGTAAAGGGGGCCAGTGATGCAGGGTTCTGTGTAATGTAAAGGGGTCCAGTGATGCAGGGTGTTGTGTAGTGTAAAGGGTCCAGTGATGCAGGGTGCTGTGTAATGTAAAGGGTCCAGAGGTACAGGGTGCTGTGTAATGTAAAGGGGTCCAGTGATGCAGGGTGCTGTGTAATATAAAGGGGTCCAATGATGCAGGGTGCTGTGTAATGTAAAGGGGTCCAGTGGTGCAAGGTGCTGTGTAATGTAAAGGGGTCCAGTGATGCAGGGTGCTGTGTAATGTAAAGGGGTCCAATGATGCAGGGTGCTGTGTAATGTAAAGGGGTCCAGAGGTGCAAGGTGCTGTGTAATGTAAAGGGGTCCAGTGATGCAGGGTGCTGTGTAATGTAAAGGGGTCCAGTGATGCAGGGGGGGGCACGTTTAATCCCCGCTATAACAGTGTAATTTTTAAGTTGATAATTTTGTACGGTCCCCGAATGATGTTACAAAAATCCAAATGGCCCCTGGCAGAAAAAAGGTTCCCCACCCCTGCTTTACAGACACACAGTGCACCTTTGCATGCTTCGTTTAACCGCTTTAGCCCCAGACCATTGTGCAGCTAAAGGACCGGGCCACTTTTTGCGATTCGGCACTGTGTCGCTTTAACTGACAATTGTGCGATGTGGCTACCAAACAAAATTGGCGCCCTTTTTTCCCCAGAAATAGAGCTTTCTTTTGTTGGTATTTGATCACCTCTGCGGTTTTTATTTTTTGCGCTTTAAGCAAAAATAGAGCGAAAATTAAAAACAAATTCAATATTTTTTATTTTTGCTATAATAAATATCCCCCAAAAATATATTTAAAAAAACTTTTTTCCTCAGTTTAGGCCGATACGTATTCTTCTACATATTTTTGGTAAACAAAAAAATTGCAATAGGCATTTATTGATCGGTTTGTGCAAAAGTTATAGCGTTTACAAAATAGGGGATAGTTTTATGTCATTTTTATTAATATTTTTTTTTTACTAGTAATGGCGGCGATCAGTGATTTTTATTGTGACTGCGACATTATGGCGAACACAGCGGACACTTTTGAAACCATTTTGAGACCATTGTCATTTTCACAGTAATTTGTGCTATAAAAATGCACTGATTACTGTGAAAATGACACTGGCAGTAAAGGGGTTAACCACTAGGGGGCGCTAAAGGGGTTAAGCGATTCTTACTGTGTGGGGGCGCGGCCTGCTGTGACATGTCACTGATCGTCTGTTCCGCTGACAGGGAACAGACGATCAGTGACACTGCCATTAGGAAGAACGGGGAGAGGTTTGTTTACACTTACCTCTCCCCGTTCTTCAGCTCTGTGACCCAATCGCAGGACACCACAGATGTAATCTTGCTCCAAGAGACGCACCTCCCTTCCACCTATAATCCACTGTCCCTAAATCTGAATTTCCCCCATTTCTAGCTAGCCAACGCTGAGAACAAAACTAGAGGCGTAGCAATAGGTTTCTAAAAAAAACGAAACTTCAACATCAAAGGTAATCAGAGATCCAGAGGGCCAATACATGCTGACCGAGGGAACCATAGATGGGGAGCCTTATACTTTTATTTCATACTATGCCCCTAACAAGGGTCAGGGAAAATGCTTTGAGTCCATGATACATAAACTACAACCATTCTTTAAGGGAAAGGTCGTTCTAAGGGGAGACTCAAATTTACAGTTTAACCTCTCCTTAGATAAGTCCAGAACAAGGAGACCCCAAAATTTACATCCTTCCAGACAAAGCTTAAAAATAGCACGTCAACTAAACACCCTACACATGGTGGATATTTGGAGAGAACTCAACCCTCATGCAAAAGATTATACTCATTATTCTGCCGCACACCATGCCAGGATAGATCACATTTCCTTACCAGCCTCCGATATCCCTCTTGCCATTCCCTCCAAAATTAGGGACATGTCTCTATCGGAACCCTCTATCATGTCTCTAAACATAAGGCACATTCTTGGGGTGGAGAGACCCTACAAATGGCATCTCAATGATTCGCTACTGAGCAACCCAGTGCACTACACTATTCTTGAGAACTCCCTGCAAGAATTTTTTCATTGACAACGACAATGGCTCAGTTTCTCCTTCAAAACTTTGGGCGGCCCATAAGAGGGAAGGGAGAGAGGGAAACTTATCCAGCTACCCTCTCAATTAAAAACATTACAAAACATTCTGACCCTCTCTGGCCTCTTACAGTACATGACACGTTTTTTTAATTTTCTGTGGGATGAAGCCTCGTAAACAAAGATTTAATTACAGCCTTTATATCAGTAATCTCTAAGCCTGGGAAAGATGCCAGCAAGGTCAGGAATCATTGCCCGCATATATAGTTACAATATAGTTACATAGTTAGTCAGGTTGAAAAAAGACACAAGCCCAGTTCAACAAAAAATAAATAAACAAACAAAATAAAAAACATAGTACAATCCCATACACCAAACTCCATACCCACAGTTGATCCAGAGGAAGGCAAAAAACCCCAGCAGAGCATGATCCAATTTGCTACAGCAGGGTAAAAAATTCCTTCCTGATCCCCCGAGATGCAATCGGATTTACCCTGGATCAACTTTACCTACAAATCTTAGTACCCAGTTATATTATGTATGTAGCGCCTGTGTACTTGTCAGTACAGGTGCTATGTTAAATTTAGTGGGATGAGAGACTTATTTGCTCTCATCCATGTTTGATTTATTTAAATTCGGCTGTCGCCAGTCCTGAACTGTCCTGTGGGTCATTCTGTGCTCCAGAGATGCAGTTTCATCTCTGGATGGCAGGTGGCGCCAGAGGGGTCCGGGTGGAGCCGCTTCTCCCCAGCATCCAATTAGAGGAGTTTTCCCTCGCAGAGCATGCTGAGGAGGGGTATTTCTGTGGCGGAGGCCATTGCTCGGGGTTCTTCGCGGGTTCCTGGTTCCAGGTGCGGCACCCACCTTTAGGGTGTGCGCACATTACGGGCCCCGGCGATATGGACTACCAGACCGGGGAGCCCGTGCTATGCGGAGTTCCTGACTCTGGGCCCTCATGGCCCGGAGCATCTGATGCTGCAAAGGGGCCCCGGGGACTTACTGGGTCCCCCATCCCTTATCGAGAGGTTCCCAAGCGAGTTGTGCTGTTCGTTGGGGAGTCGGTCTGAGGTGAACCCGGTGGCAGGTGATCCAATAGGGCTTAGACAAACCATCGGGGATCTGGGTGGCTGGACAATGACAAGTTGTATGTTGCAAACTGTCAGTCGGTGACCCCAAAGCTAAGAAGTCTACCTGAGGTTGATTCAGGCAAGTTGCAGACTGGGAGGATTCGCTCTACTACTCATGTTCTCAAGTACTAGGCCTGTGGCAGAGGTCTCATCACTAAATCTTAATCCGATTCTATTAGAGCCAAGTCGGTGGCAGAGACTTGTTCCTTCCCAGAAGTTCTAAGTGACGCTCTGGCTGCCAGCCCTGTGAGAGGGACCTGTCCAGGGGCACTTTACCCACTTCGGCTGAAGTGGCGACAAAGTAAGAGTTTCTATTAGAAGCAGGACTGCTTCCGTTTATCCATCAGCCTGAATCTACATGTTCTCCTTTCACCAACCTACTTCTATCTACCTCAGTTGGATTGTTGGTCATGCTGGACCAGTAATAAAGCATTGAAAACGTCAACCAACTGTCTGGACATTCCGTCATGTTGCTCTTCATAATGTCCCAGTTGATCTCCACCCCCATTCTGCTCTGAACACTCCAAGAGTTTGGCACTATCTCGGGCCTCAGAGTCAACGCTTCCAAATCAATATCATATTTAGGAATCACACTCCCAGATAATGTAAACAAACTGTATGTATCTCTTAAAAACCCCCCTGATGTTCCGGAGACTGGATGAGGACCGTAAGACATGGTCAAAATGTGGTCTGTCCTGGCTTGGAAGGATTAACACAGTAAAGATGACGTTAATTCTCTACCTTTTGTGATCCCTCCCTCCCACACATTCAAACTCAAAAATGTCTTTGGCGGGAGCTTGGAAGAAGCCCAGGGTCTCGATTCAGGTGACAAAGCGCAAAATCTCCTAAATCATGACCCAAGAACAAATGACAGCAATATTCTTAGACAAAGTACAGACGTTTTAAGCCATTTGGGAACCCTGGGCGTTATATATCAAAGTACCTCTCTACCTGGGTCATATAACCCTCTAAAATGGATAATGTTAAAAATTATGCTAAACTGGATGGTCAAGCATTAACAGCACTTCTGTGTGAATAACATAGATTATTCACTTAAGTAATGTTTCATACATTGCAGTCTCTCTATGTTTTCTTATTTCCTATCACCCAGCCTAGAAAATCATTCACTGCCCAATATGATATGTGTCACAGACAAGGGGGATAGTGCAAAAGAAAACCCGCTCCTCTTGAGTAAAGTCCGGTGAATATAAATCATAAAGTCCAACAGTGAAATTATAGGTAGGGGAAAGAGACCGCCTCTCCAGATGAGTGCACCTCGGTGGTGAGTATGGACTCAGAAAAATCCAGTGGGTGCAGGCAATGCACAAAGCATAAATAGAAGCAAAAAGGTATGGACAGCCGCACTCCGATAAATGTAAAAAACAATAAAAGCCTTTAATCCAGTAAAAAACCACTGCACAAACAGAGAAACAGCAAACGGTGGGATGATATAGCTGACGTGTTTCACATTGTTATACAATGCTTAGTCATAGCTATGACTAAGCATTGGATAACAATGTGAAACGCGTCAGCTATATTATCCCACCGTTTGCTGTTTCTTTGTGCAGTGTTTTTTTACTGGATTAAAGGCTTTTATTGTTTTTTACATTTATCGGAGTGCGGCTGTCCATACCTTTTTGCTTCTATTTAAACAGTGAAATGATACTCCTTGGTGTGAAGATGTATCCAGATCACCTCGTGTTCACCCCCATGTGAATATGCTTACCGGAAGTAAGATCAGACAATGCCTGTAAAATCCTTCACAAAGGCTGTCAGCACCGCTTGGCTGGGGAAGCAGCTCTCCTTAGCTCAATCAGTTCACACAGAATGTATGAGGCATGTAAGGATACAAGGGGATGCTTCCATAGTGTCAAACTGTTTATTTATGCAAAACAATCCACTCCCACATAAAATTATGCTTACAGGAATAAAGTAAAAATGCAGCCTTATACAGTCAAAGCAACAGCTGACCGCCGTCCGAAGCTCCAATCGAATCTCCCACCTTGATGAGTCCCGGGATGACGCTTTGCTCTGATGGGCTGGTAAGTCGTGTGGTCACGCTCTGACGCGTTTTGTCATTCCGTCTTCAGAGGGTGTGGCCACGCAATACGACTTCTTGTTTAAATACTAAAGGGAAGGGTCGTGCTTTCACATAAGTCATCGAACACCACTCCACCCACTGCTCGGCAGAGTATATTCAGGACGCTTACTGCTCAGCATTCAAACAGTCCCTAGTGACCAAGTCTAATACTACAGCTGATCTCTCATAGGCAACAGCCCTATGTAGCTGTATTGGCAGAAGTTGTTTCCAATCATCCAATAAACTAGTACATATATGTAACCTTAAAACCAACCTATCTAAAACAGTATATATACTATGACATCCTGATGTAATATAATTAAAATAATATTAGTTACCTCATGCTATTTAAAATAGTTCTATATGCCATGGGTTACTATAATGAATATAATATAATTGGTGCCACTATTTAATCTTTACAGGAGACCAATCATATAGTCATAATTCTAATTATGATATACATAAAAAAGATTTAATGAATAAAACATGTTATATGTAGCGCCTGTGTACTTTCGTACAGGTGCTATGCTTAAATTTAGTGGGAGAATGAGAGAGTTAAGTTGCTCTCATTCTTTAATTTGACAAATTTGGCTGTTGCCAAATCTGGATTGTGCTGTTGGTCAGTCTGTGCCCCAGAGATGCAGTATCATCTCTGGGTGGCAGGTGGCGCCAGAGGGGTCCAGGCGGAGCCGCTTCCTCTCAGCAGCCAATTAGAGGAGTTTTCCCTCGCGGGCATGCTGGGGAGGAGTATTTCTGTGGCGTAGGCCGTGGTTCGGGGTTCTTCGCGGATTCCTGGTTCCAGGTGCGGCACCCACCTTTGGGGTGTGCGCACATCACGGCCCCACCACTATGGCCTACCTGGCCGGGGTCGCGTGCTGCGTGGGGTTTATGACTATGGGCTCTCGTGGCCTGGAGCAACTGATGCTGCAAAGGGGCCCCAGTGACTTACTGGGTCCCCGCGTCTATTGAGAAGATCCCAAGCTGGGTACTGTTTGGTGGGGGATCAGTCTGAGGAGAACCTGGAGGCAGGTGATCCAACAGGGCTTGAACGAACCACTGGGGATCTGGGCAATGGACACTGACAGGTCACATTCAAGCTGTCAGTCGGTGACCCCAAAGAACATACTGGGAGGATTTGCTCTACTGTCTTAACTTCCAAGCACTGGGCCTGTGGCAGAGGTCTCATCTGGATATTTAAATCTAATTTAGAGCCAAGTCTGTGGCAGAAACTTGTTTTCCTTTCCCAGAAGCTTTAAGTGGCGCTCTGGCTGCCAGGCCTGTGAGAGAGGTCTGTCCAGGGGCACTTCACCCACTCCGGCTGGAGTGGCGACACATGTAAATACCATTGCTAAAGGGCAGGACTGCCTTTATTATCTGTAGCCTGATACTGTGAAGTTGCTTTTCCTTCACCAACCTATCCTGTCTACCTCAAGTTACATGTTGGTCGTGTTGGACCGGGAAAATAAAGCATTTGAAAACGTCAACCAACGGTCCTGGACATTCCGTTATTGCTCTCTGCACTACCATCACCCCTAGACACAGTAAGAGGTAACTTAAAGCGGATGTGCCAGGGGGAAAAAATATTAAAAGCCAGCAGCTACAAATACTGCAGCTGCTGACTTTTAATATTAGGACACTTACCTGTCCTGGAGTCCAGCGCTGATCGCAGCAGAGCACGAGCGATCGCTCGTCTCTCTGCTGCTCCCCCCTCCATCCACGCTGAGGGAACCAGGAAGTGAAGCGCTGCGGCTTCACTGCCCGGTTCCCTACGGCGCATGCGCGAGTCGCGCTGCGCCTGCCGATTGGCTCACACGCTGTGTGCTGGGAGCCGAGTGTTCCCAGCACACAACGGGCGACAGACGGGAAGTCAGAAAAACCCGTCTTTCGCCCGTAGCGTGTGGCCGGAAGTGGGTGCAAATACCTGTCTTTAGACAGGTGTCTGCACCCCCCTCCCCCCTGAAAGGTGTCAAATGTGACACCGGAGGGGGGGAGGGTTCCGATCAGCGGGACTCCACTTTAGGGTGGAGAACCGCTTTAAACACGCTGATCCCAAATCTGATTAGCGGATCCTTCAGGGTTAGCGCTACATATATATAAAATTAATAAATGTCATGACAGTTGATAATACCGCTTCGAGGCTCTGCGTGTGTCTATATCAACTATATTTACAATGCAATCTGTAACTGAATCAGAAAATAATAAAAAATTCAATTTTCATAAATAAATACTACATTAAAATCATAAAAGATAAATATATATAGAACATGTATTTTAACCTATTTATAGTGGCTCCATTTCCTAGATCTTAGATGAATTAACTACTTAGTGGCATTATGTGCTTGCTTTCCTATAACATATGTGGACTATATACCATTAATCTAACCTACTTCCTTGGTTCATCATGTTAAATCTGGTATAAAATCCTCAGAGCTCTACATAGGGTTAGTAGTTACTTATAAAGCAATTCAGGTCCAGGTCTATATTCAAACCATTAGGGGTAAAGGTATTGGTTAAATATAGCCACTGGGTCTCACTCTTTGAGATTTCTCGGACCATATTGGCTCCTCTCGATCTGGGGTGCAGTCTGTCAATCCCCCAAAATTTGAGGCCAATGAGGTATTTCTCTGAAATGTAAGGATACACTATGGTTCTTATATCCTATAGTGATGTTATATATATATGCGCCGATACTCTTTTAGTTAGTGTTCTCTTAGTGCGATCGATGTACATTAGCCCACACAGGGCATATATTACATGCATCAATGCGCATGATATAAATTCCTTAATTTAAAATTCTTTCCCATTCGCAGTAGATACAAACCTTGTTAAAACTCTCAAGTGTGTGGACACTTGCTGACAAGCCTTACATTTTCTGCAGGCATAAAAGCCCGCACAGTCCCAGAACATTTTAGGCTTGTTCAGGGAATCTAAAACGTTTTTAACAACCTGCTCTCCAAAGGATATATATATATATATATTCCAGTGTCTCCTAAATATAGTTTCAATCTCAAGTCATGATATTGTTCATGAAAGCCACTTATGAAGCCCCATTCATGTTTGGAGTTCTGTTGTCTTTCTTTCGGGATTAAACTTGACTGTTGTGACTGTGAGCCTACCTCACCAATAAGTTTATCCAGAAATGGCTTGTTATATCCTTTTTCCACAAAACGCTACTTGATCTGCTCAGTTTGAAGCACATAATCTGTGTCTTGAGAGCAGTTCTGGCGTATTCGCATGAATTGACCCTTCGGTATATTGCGGATCCATTGAGGGTGATGACCGCTTTGTACTGGGATGTAACTATTGCAGTCTGTACTTTTAAAATATGCTTTAGTCATAAGTTGACTTGTCCCTTTCATGATCATAACATCTAGATAATGTATCTGCTCCTTACTCCAATAAAATTCCAGCTTAATATTATTGGTGTTACTGTTCAGCCATTTTGAATTTTTCCACTAGAGATGCTTCAGATCACTGCTATATAATGAACAGGTCATCGATATAGCATTGGTAAAAGACAAGTTCCTTTCTTCTATTTTGGTACACCCACTTGTCCTCCCATTCGCTCATGAATAAATATGCGAGACTTGGCGCAAATCTTGTGCCCATGGCGACTCCAGTCTTTTTGGCTATAGAAGTTTCTAGCATACCAAAAATAGTTATGCGTTAAGCAATAATCTAAGGTCATTCTCAATAACTTTTTTGGGATATAGGGCATATCATGCCTTTTACTAAACACCCAATTGAGGGCCAGTAGCACGTCGTCATGTTGTATAATTGTATATGATGACACATCTGCTGTCACTAGGAACATCTCAGAATCCTTTGGAATATTTACTTCTTTTAACAACTGTAGGAAGCTGGTAGTGTCTTTAAGGTATGCCTTTGTGGTTTTAACACTACTCTGTAGAAAATAATCCAGGTACTGACCTATACGCAATGTAACCGAATCTATCCCATTTACTATTGGTCTAGCTGGCGGCTTGACCGAGTCCTTATGGATCTTAGGGACTGTATATCGTGGGTGTTCGGTTAAAGCTTGGGCAAAGATAAAAACTTTTTTTGTAATAGCTCTCATATAATACCCATAATCAACTAAGTTCAATAGATCAACTCTATGGGCCAAATTCTCAAAAAGCTGTGCAAATTTATTATTACCTAACTTATGTCATTTAAGTTACGGCGCCCTAAGTTGGTGTCGTAAGTGCCGTATCCACAGCGCATTTGCGCACAAAATTGCGCCATCCGTAACCTAAATTCCGAGGCGTGGTTATGGCAAGTGGGAAGGAAGTGGGCGTGCTTCATTGTAATGAGCCGTGACCCCATGCAAATGAAGGGCCGGCCGTACTGCGCATGCGCGCACGAATCTGGACCTCACTGGGCATGTGCAGAACTTTGCTCATCGCAATCAGTGAGATAGGTAAAAGGCCAAGCGTACTTAGTTTGAGGATCGCCCTGTGTCTAAATAGCCCCAGTCAAACACACTTCCCTTGCAAAAGTATTTCCCTGTGTTCCCTTCCTAAAGCAAGTTGCTTCTGCTTTGAACGTTTGTCAGTGTTTGTTGGTAAGATTTGTTTGTGAGAAAAGTTGTTGAGGAGTTGTAGAGTCTAGTTGGTGTTTGTTTTTGATAATTTGTTATTTG
The DNA here is from genome assembly GCF_905171775.1 of Rana temporaria. Taxonomy (NCBI): domain Eukaryota; kingdom Metazoa; phylum Chordata; class Amphibia; order Anura; family Ranidae; genus Rana; species Rana temporaria. Next base: position 73,311,123 of record NC_053495.1, read on the forward strand.
TTTTGATTTTTTGCCTGTTTGTTTTTGATAAGTGTTTGTTTTTTGGTGTGTGATTGTTTTTTGTTTCCCTTTTTTGCCTGTTAGTTTTTGATAAGTGTTTGTATTTTGGTGTGTGATTGTTTTTTGTTTCCCTTTTTTGCCTGCTTGTTTTTGAATTTATAGTAGCTGTCTGTTTGTGTTTTTTTTTTTTTTTGCTGTGATTTTTTTTCTTTGTTGTGTGTGTATTGTTGATTGTTTTTTGGGTGAGTTTCCTGTTGCTGGGTGGTGTCTGTGATGGCCACCAAGCGCAGGAAGCTAAATTTTTCAGTGGCAGAGAAGCATATTCTTGCTCAGGGCATCATAAAATATGGTCGTTTTCTACATGGCCCTGAGAGCCAGAACACCACCCCGGCCAGGAGGAAGGAGATCCTTAAAAAGATCACCGATCGGATCAATGCGTCGGGGGGGGGGGAGACCAGGACCATCGCTGGAATCCAAAAAAAAACAAACGATTTAAAGAGCGTGTCCCGGAACAAGCTGGCAACGCTGCATGCCCATACCAGGGGCACTGGAGGAGGGGGACCCTGCCCAGTCAGGATGAGTGAGGAGGAATTGGCAGTGGCCCAGTGTTTCCACCCACAACAGGTGGTGGGCCTGCCTGGCTTTGACTCTGATGCTCCTGTGAGGACAGGTAAGTTTTTTATTTTTTCTATCTGGTGATTAGCATGTGTGGGTGGGGGAAGGGAAGATGTGCCAAGTGTGTGGATCCACCAACCTGTGATTGTTTTGTGTCCTCCCCAGATGGCCAGGAGGTGGCAGCCCCATCAGCCCAGGAGGTTGCTGGGTCATCAGCCCAGGAGGTGGCAGCCCCATCAGCCCAGGAGGTTGCTGGGTCATCAGCCCAGGAGGTGGCAGCCCCATCAGCCCAGGAGGTGGCAGCCCCATCAGCCCAGGAGGTTGCTGGGTCATCAGCCCAGGAGGTGGCAGCCCCATCAGCCCAGGAGGTGGCAGCCCCATCAGGGCAGGAGGTTGCTGCCCCATCAGGGCAGGAGGTTGCTGGCCCATCAGGACAGGCTGCTGCACCACCCCCAAGACAGGCTGATGCTGAGTCCCAAGAAGGGCAGGATTCGCCATGGGAGGGGAGTGCCCACAACTCCCCTAATTTGGATGTTGAGTGGGAGGAGGATGAGGGGGAGGAAGATGAAAATATTGTTATTGGCTGGCAAATCCTGATGGGCCAAGATAGGACCTTTGAGTCATCCCCTGAGGGTACCCCAGAGGCTCCCAGCAGTCAGGCCACCATCAGGGGTGGCCCCTCCCAACCCTCCTCCAACATGCAGCAGCCCCCATGGGTCACTCCAACCCCTCCTCCAAGGCCACAAGCCTCAGGGGCAAGTAGGAGGCCGACCCCGGAAACCAGGGGGGGTTTGAGCGTCTGCCAGTCAGTCTGCTGAGGGACAATGCCCGGCAGACCCGCAGTCTGGGTGAAATTAAAAAAACAATGACCAAGGTGGAGCACAGCCTGGGTTTAATGAGGGATTCACTGGGTGATGTGGCCACCAACTCAGTGGGGGTCATCACCTGTTTGTGGGACCTGAAGAACGCCACAACAGGCGTGGCCCAGGAGGTGACTGCCCTGACCCAGGCTGTGCAGGCCAATACACGGGCTGTGCAGGACAATACCCGGGCTGGCCAGGCTAATACGGCTGACATCACTGCCTGTCTGACAAGGATAGCCGTGGCCTTGGAGGGCAGGCCAGCAGGAGGACAGACACCAGAGGAGGCTCCTTCTTCCCCTGCACAGACCCCCCGTGAAGATACTCCCTCCCCTGCACAGACCCCCCCGTGAAGATCCCCCAGTTGGCCGTGGCCGTGCCCGCGCCCATGCCCGTGGTCAGCCCAGAAGGAGCACTCGGCAACATCACTAAGTTGCAGGGGTACTTTTGGTTTTTTATTTTTTTTATTTTTTTATTATACTGTACTTATGATTTGGTTTATGTGTGTGAATGATGTGTGAATGTGGGGGGGGGTGGCATTCCTGATAACATAAGGGTGTCACCCTCAGTTTTGGTGGAGTAGGGATCCCCAGGACCAGGGAGAAGTCATCCCAGGTTCCTGAATGGTGTATGAATGCACAGTGACATAATTGGAGCCGTGGCGGGGCGTTACTGCTCCCAAGTACCAAAGGGGGGGGGTACTTGGATCTAATCCAATTCGATGTGCATGTGATGTGTCTGTGCTAGGGACCACAGTGGTGTGCATTCATGCATTCTCATTGTAAGATAATTAATGTGCGTTTTCTGTGAAAAAAGACATTCTCATTGTCATATAATTAATGTGCATTTACTGTGCAAAGAAACATTTTAAATGTCACATAATATCTGTGAGTTTATGGTGTAAAACCAAACAATAAAGTGAGATAATGAAGGTCCATTTACTGGGAAAAGATGCCTTCAGCAAGTCGTTTTCTTATTGCTGTGCCCTCAGCAGACCGGGTAGAGGTGGTTGGGGGGGGGATTGCCTGGGTGGGGGGTCAGGTCAGGACATAACTCAATATGCAGGCCCCTTCTCATTGCAAAATTGTGTAGTATGCAACATGCCCCAATTATTTGACAGACCAAGTCTGGGGAATACAAGAGTGTACCCCCAGTCTTGTCAAGGCATCTGAAGCGGGACTTGAGAAGCCAGAATGTCCGCTCTACAATTGACCGGGTGCAAATGTGCACCTCATTATATTTGTGTTCTCCTGGTGTTTAGGGGTTCCTAAATGGTGTCATTAGGTGGGGTCCCAAGGCATATCCAGAGTCACCAGTAAGGGAAAAGACAGGAGGATATTAGTCATGCATGTGCCCCTTGTGATGTCTGCATCATGGGGGGGGGGCATACCTGACACCAATGTCACTCACCAATCAGCCAGCTGTCTCCATACACATTCTGCTCCAAGTCTTGGTAGATCTTGGTCTGCCGGAGAATGAAACTGTCGTGGCACGACCCTGGAAATTTGGCACAAACGTGCCAGATGAGGCCATGAGCATCTACAATAGCTTGGACGTTGATCGAATGCCAGCCTTTTCTGTTCCTGAACAGGTGCTCAGTTTCATGGGGGGGCTGTAGTGCCACATGGGTGCAGTCTAATGCCCCGATGGTCCGTGGGAAGCTACCAATGTTGTAGAAGTCAGTCATGGCTTGCAGACGCTGCTCCTCCTGGGTGGGCTTTTCAAACTGGTTGCCCATGCGCCGCAGTATGGCAGGGACCACCTGATGGACACATCGGCTCATTGTCGACTGCACCATCCCAGCCAGACCTCCAGATGCACGCTGGAAAGACCCAGTGGCCAAAAAATGAAGGGTTGCCATAACTTTTTGTAGAGGTGGCAGGGCATGGGATTGTTGGGTTGGGGTGGTGAGATCCTCCTGAAGTATTTGGGTGAGCTCCAGGATGGCTTCCCTGTCAAATCTGAAGTTGCCATACACCTCATAATCAGGCATGGCAAACAGATCGCGCCGTGGGCGGTAAACCCTCTCATGTGCCCGCATCCTCCTCCTCTGTGCCCTCCTCCTTCTTTGTGCCTGTAAAGTGGCGTGTGCCGTTACAATCATTGATGTGCCGGGCATTTTGGCAGTCAGATTGTTGTCCTGCAGAGATGTGTTGTCAGCTCTACCTCTATTCAGTTGCTTGAGCAGACCCTTACACGGCATGTGTAAAATTAGGTCTGCTTTTATAATGTGTAAATTTGCCCAGGGAAACTAACAGGTGCGCACAGGGCGTAATCTACGGTGCACACACTTAATTTTGTGGATCGCCCTATCTCCCTCATTTGCATCTTTGCCTATCAAAAACAGCGGCGTGACTAGCGTAATTTGCGTCCGGGGATGCGCAGGTGTAATTATTTTAGGTAGGACGGAAAATCCGGAAATTTGGGCTTAACTCGTTTTGAAGATCGGGCGCAAAGATACGCGCCGTGTAAATTTAGAAAACGTTAGTTAAGTCCGCGTATCTCTTTTGAGAATTTGGCCCTATATTTCTTAGTGGGATCCCGATCCAGTTGAGAGTAGGTGGCCTCATCCTCCAACATGGTCATGAGTTGGGAGTGGTAATAGGATTTGTCCATAATCACCACCCCCCCTTCTTTACCCCGGACAGATGACTATATTTTTTCTCTTCTCCAAAGCCTTAATGCCTTTCTTAATATGTTTAGGATTGAGGCTTTTCTTTGTTGTCACCGCTTCTAAGTCCTTCAATACAAGTTGTTTAAAGACCTCCACCTGGTGGTTGGCTGGCTGGGGTGGATTGAAAAGTGATCTGTTCCTCAGCCCGCTGTCAATTCCGACCACTTCATTCGTTTTTTTTATTCCTTAAATTAAAATTGTTGGACAGAAAATATTTTTTTATGTTTAGTTTCCTAACATATTTGTGTATATCTATGTATACATTAAGGGGCAGATCCACAGAGATCTGCACCCGCGCAGCGTATCAGAGATACGCTACACCGCCGTAACTTACTTGTCCTTGGTTCGAATCCATAAAGATTTTGCGCCGTAAGTTACGGCGGCATAGTCTATCTCTGGCGGTGTAACGGCACGTAATTCAAATCTGCGATTAGGGGGCGTGTTTCATTTAAATGAAGCGCGTCCCCGCGCAGAATAAACTGCGCATGCGCCGTCCCTAAATTTCTACATTTTTTTAACATAGATGTGAATTACGTTCATCCCGATTCACGGATGACTTACGCAAACAAAAAAAAATTCAAAATAAACGTGGGAACGACGGCCATACTTAACATGGCAGGTCTAACTATACGCCACGAAACAGCAGCTTTAACTATACGCCGGAAAAAGCTGACTAGAGACGACGTAAAAGAATGCGCCGGCCGCTCGTACGTTCGTGGATCGTCGGAAATAGCTAATTTGCATACTCAACACGGAAAACTAAGGGAACGCCACCCAGCGGACGCCGAAGAATTGCATCTTAGATCCGAAGGCGTACGAAGACATACGCCTGTCAGATCTAACCCAGATGCCATCGTATCTTGTTTTGAGGATTCAAAACAACGATACGACGCAGGAAATTTGAAAGTACGCCGGCGTATCAGTAGATACGCCGGCGTACTCTCTCTGTGGATCTGCCCCTAAATGTATTCATTGGTTTGGTGGATGTACATTTCAATCCAGGATTCAGGATGTTTGTTTCCTTTTGTGTGAGTGTAACTTTTGAAAGATTATATATTCCACTTGGTCCACTTCCCTGTGTCTTTTTTTTTTTTGCTGGATTCGATGCCCTGCTCTACAGCCTCTTTGTGTGTTAACCTTCCGAATCTGGCTGGACTGTACTGTTCCTCCCATTCCGGAAGGTTCCACCATTCCTTCTGGATGTCTCACTCTGCGTTGGTGGGCACGGATAAAGTTATTATTTTTATAATTTAATTCTGCATAAAACATTTAAGTGTAATTTCATGAGAAATAGCCCAGTGCGCATGCTCCAGCTCACGACGGAAAACGTCAATGACGCCGACGTGAGCGTCATTGGCGTAAAGTCGTATTCGCGGACGACTTAGGAAAACGACGTAAACGATGGAAAAAGACGACGCGGACCCGACGCCATACTTAACATGGCATACGACGGACCTACGTAAACTTACCCCTCATATAGCAGAGGTAAGTTTACGCTTACGGAAACATCGTAAATTCACTGCGTCGTCCGCGCGTACGTTCGGGAATCTCGCGTAAATAGCTAATTTGCATAGACAACGGGGAAAACAACGAGACGACACCTAGCGGCAGGAAAAAATATTGCATTTAAGATCTGACAGCGTAAGAGCCTTACGCCTGTCAGATCTAAGGGATATCTATGCGTAACTGATTCTAAGAAACAGTCGCATAGATACGACGGCCCAGATTAGGACTTACGACGGCGCAAATGGCGTTGCGCCTTCGTAAGCCCTTTGAGAATCTGGGCCACTGTGTTTAATTGTTAACTACGGATGGGCTGGATGTTAGAGTCAAATGTAAGTTCGACTCGAACATCAGCGGTTTGTTTGTTCGTAGAACAGACGTCCAAATGGGGCACTCGCAGGAAGTTCGCCCGCTCCAGAGCGCCCCATAATGCACTACGAGATCACATTGCATTTGCGGCTGCTGATTGGTCAATACATGCACATGATCTGTATGTTTCGGCCAATCACAGCGAGATGTGCTGTGAGAGCCATGATTGGCCAAAGGCACGCCCTACACTATATAAGGCTGCTGCTTACACAACAGCGATATATAGTGAATGAATGGAGATTAGGCAGGTAGTTAGTGTAGTGTGCAGTCAGTCCGGAGGGGGGCGTGGCCGGATGCAGGAGAGTGTGAGAGTGTGAGAATGAGAGTAGTGGTGTGTGCGAGAGCGAACCTCCACCTCTCCCTTCCCCTTCCCTGGGTGAAAATCATGCCGCCGCAGTGCATCTGTAAATCGGATCTCTATCCCAGGAATTCATGGCCGCAGTGTTCCTATCATTCCCTGAGTTGCCTAAGCTGACTGAGTCCTGTCTTGATTCCCTAAAGCCATCTCTACCTGCTTGAGAGCCAGAGCGTGCTGGTCCTTCGCTGTGTGCGTCTCCTGGTCGGATCGCGAGGCTGTGCTTCGGGAAGCCCTGGGAGGCGGTTCGCGCTGTTTGGAGGATTGGAGATTGTCCGGAGCTGCCCGACGCCACCGGGACCCTCGAGATCCCGCGAGACTTCGGGACCCCGCAGAGCGAGTCTTCCTGTCACTCGTCTCACAGGCGAGGAGCTGGGGAGGTGATTCAGAGGAGACGGCTCGAGCTATCAGAGCCACTAGAGCTATCGAGGGCACAGAGGCAAAGAGGAGACTGAACACACGACAGGGGACTGGTAAGGAGACAGCTATTGCAGCACACAGGGACAGGCACTTGAGGCTTTCTTGTGTCTTCCTGTGTCTCCCTGTGTCCTTAGAAGCTCCATAAAAAAAAAAAAATTGGCTGACTTTCAGATTGATTTTTTTTGTTTTTCCTTTTTCCATGACTCGCTAAGAAAATAGGGAAGAAGGGGGGAAAGAAAAAGGAAAGAGGGAAAGAAAGGGAAAAAAAATAAGAAAGGAAAAAAAAAATTTTTCTTTGAAAAAAGGAGTGGACTTAAATATTTTCTAAACATTCCCCGGATATTCAGCAAAGGGGAAAAAAAAGGAGGGGGAAGAGAAGGGAAGAGAAAAGGAAAAGGGAAAGTCTAGCTCTCCCACGAGACTCAGTGAATAACCCCTTTTTTTACATCACTGACTACCCAGCGCTGGGACTTCCCCCCCTCCCCCCCTCTCTTTTTTTTTTTTTTTTTTCCCACAGGTTTATATCTTATTGACTTTTTTTTATTGAAATCGATATAATTGCAGCTCCGTGGTGGGGGAGGCAAGGTATTTCCCATACGCATACTGGCCTTTCCTAATATGTCCAAGGGACAGGTGGGAGCCCTAATCACACTTTTTGGTCACTTAATGTACTTTTAAATATGCACATGAACAGTAAAATGGTAAATAGCTGAAAATAGGCTAGTTAAAATATAGGGAATCCCTCCTCAAACATAATTAAATATCACTAAAATTTCACAAAATGGGAGGAGGAGAAGGGAGAAAGTAAGAGGCACTGTAATGACGTTAGAGGGAGGGGGTGGGGCTGGGGGGTGGGGGGGATGGAGGGTAGTATGGTTGTGGTTTGTATAGGGAGGTATGGTAGTTGGGAGGTCCCAACAATGGTGTGTAGTGTGGAGGCCACAGGTGGAGCCCCCAGGGGAGGCCCAGGAGGGCCAAGGGAGGGAGGGTGGGGTAGTGGGGGAGGGGATGGGAGGGAGGGATTCATTGGGGAGGGCCGGGGGAAGGGGGGGAGGAAGGGTTGGGTTACACACCACTATTAAGCGTTTGATGACACTACTAACAATTGCAATTCCCTTTTTCAGATCATTTTTATTATTTTGCTTTTTTTGAGGTATAGCGAAGTGGATAAACACTTCGAAATGGTTGGGTTACACACCACTATTAAGCGTTTGATGACACTACTCACAATTGCAACTTCCCTATTTAGATTGTTTTCATTATTTTTCTGTTTTAAGGTATGGCGAAGTGGGTAACGCTTTTTGCGGGCTCCCCCCTTTTTTTTTTTCCTTTTTCTACTTTTTTTTTGTTGTTGTTTTTTCTCCTCTTTTTTTTGGTTTCTTTGTTTGCCCTTCCTTTTACTGCTTCTTCAGTAACAGGGGAGTCGTATTACACTCTCACTTTTGTTTAAAGCAATGCCCCGAGGAGGTTTTTTATATAGTAACACATTATTCCTGGAAGAATGTGTTTTTTCTGGCTCTTTTTTTTCCAGTATATACAATCTTTTGACTGATGTGTGGTTTTTTGAGCCTTCTCCATTCTCCTTTTATTACCGGGACCTCCTTTTTTTTTTTTCTCTTTTTTGTCCCTAAGATACAAACTGGGCAAAGGTCAAGGGATGCTAAACTCAACTATAACACATGGTAGATAAGACGTTCTGTATAAAATCCCTGAATGTGCGTGGAATGAGGGACCCAACCAAGAGAGCAACTATTTTGGATATGTTGGGGGGGGAGGTGCCGGTCTGCTCTGTCTACAGGAGACACACTTAACTGCAAGTACAGCTACACAGTTGAGCGGCCCAAAATTCCAGGCCACTTACCACTCGTATCACTCATCCTACTCTAGGGGAGTGAGCATACTGGTGGGGAAAGGATTGGTATTCTCCTGTAGAGAGAGCAGGGTAGATGATCAGGGAAGGTTTATATTTTTATTCTGCTTAATTGAAAATAAACTATTTGTGATAGCTAGCGTTTATATCCCCCCCCCCCCCATTTAAATTTGAAGTCTTGCATAAATTGATCGAGTTTACATTGGACAAACCAGGAATACCGATAGTTATTATAGGCGATTTTAACGAAGCCTTAGATAGGACCCAGGATAGGTTCCCGCCAGGAGATAGACCTAAAACAAAAGGAGAGGACCGATTAGTGCTATTTTTGGATGAAGTGGGGCTATGTGACATTTGGCGCACGCGCTATCCGCAGGAACGTCAATACTCCTGTTTTTCGAAGACTCACCACACCTTATCCAGAATAGACATGGCGTTGGGTAACGAGGAGGCAGCATCACTAGTAATAAATATAGAATATGGCCCACGAGGAGTCTCTGATCACTCACCGATCGAGCTGACAATAAAAACTAGGGGTAAATGGTACCCAAGAGAATGGAAAATTAGTCCTCACTGGCTCGAACTAATGAGTGAACACAGTATGGTGATGTTGGCTCTCAAAGAATTTGTACAGATAAATGAGGGAACTGCATCAGTGGGGGTGGTATGGGACTCCCTAAAAGCCTACCTTCGAGGCCTCCTGATCCAAAAGATAGCAGGGATTAAGAGGAAGAACAGGGAGGGAGAGAGTGAGATAAGGAATCAGTTGCTACAGGCAGAGAAGAGATATATAGAAGCCCCATCCTCTCACAGTTTAACAGAGTGGTTGGAAAAACAACAAATATACAAAATGACTATATTAAAAAGAACAGAGGGAAAACGAATATTCCAGAAACAGAATCAGTTTGGAGAGGGAGAGCGAGTGGGGCGTTTATTGTCTCTGCTTATTAGAACCAATTCCCCCCCCCTCCACTGTTACAGCAGTTAAGTTATCAAACGGTGAAATCTCCTTTGATAAAACCGAGATAGTAAATACCTTTAGAGAATTCTTTGTATCCCTTTATAGTTCCAAGAGAAGGGAGGGGACTGAAGGACTGGAAACATTTTTCCAGGGACTGCCCATCCCGACCCTATCGGAGGAAGAAAACATTAACATGGAGGCGCCAATTACTTTAGGAGAATTAAAACATGCAGTGGCGGGGATGTCAACTCAAAAGTCACCAGGCCCGGATGGGATGCCCATAGAGATCTATAAAAGATATGGGGATATCCTGCTACCAGAACTCTTAAAGACACTAAATTGGGCATTGACTCAGGGAATACTTCCCACCTCTATGACCGAAGCTACTATCATTGTCTTGCATAAGGAGGGGAAGGATCCAAGAGAGGCTTCATCGTATCGCCCTATCTCACTCCTATGTACTGATGCCAAGATCTTGGTCAAAGTGTTAGCCACACGCCTTAACCGGTATATCCAATTGCTTATACATCCTGACCAATCCGGCTTTATCCCCAATAGGTCAACCAGTAACAACATAAGGAGAGTGTTTCTGAATATGCAAATTCCAACAGAGGGAGAAGGCTCTAGAGCCGTCTTAGCCCTGGATGCTGCCAAGGCTTTCGACAGTCTGGAATGGGACTACCTATGGAAGGTCCTAGAGAAATTTGGGTTTGGCCCCAGGTTCATGAGTTGGGTGAAGTTGTTATACAATCAGCCAAGAGCAAAAATTAAAATCAACAACGAATTTTCAGAAATGTTTCAACTAGAGAGAGGAACGCGACAGGGCTGTCCCCTTTCTCCCCTACTGTTCACTTTGGCGATGGAACCATTAGCCATTAAAATTAGGAAAACGAAAGATATACAGGGGTTCCACAGACAGACTATTGAGGATAAGATCGCACTGTTTGCGGATGATGTCCTCTTCTTTTTGGGAGACGTTGAAACCTCGTTAAAAAATGTGATTAAAGTAGTGGGCGAGTTTGGGCTATGCTCCGGATTGGTCATTAATTGGGAAAAGTCAGCACTACTGCCAATTGACCCCCTTGGTGCCCAGATACCTCATGGAATCCCTCAATTAAAAGTAGTAGTTACGATGAAATATCTCGGGATATGGATCACGAGGGACATTAATAGCTTTGTCCAAAATAACTTAATTCCTCTTTTGTCTAAATGGGAACATAAAAGAGACGCCTGGTGTAGACTACCATTATCCATAGCGGGACGATGTAATCTGATAAAGATGCTATGGTTACCCCAGTTACTCTATATCCTTCATAACTCCCCAGTCTGGATAGCTCAAAAATGGTTCAAGAAGATAGAATCCCTCTTTAGAGAGTTAATTTGGAAGAAGGGACAAGCTAGGATTTGTCTCCAGACCATGCAGTTGCCAGCTAAAGAGGGGGGTATGGCAGTGCCTCACCCGAAAACATACTTTCTAGCCTCACAGCTACAACAGCTTGCGAACTGCGGACTGGAGGGAGGTGGAAACTCCGGTAGATTGATGCTAACTGGGGCACCACATAGGACAATAGTGGAGGCACTTGAGGCTGGTTCGTTCGTCCATAGATGTCCAACTATAAAACTAAGCCTTAAAGTGTGGCAAACAACAAAAGCATTGATGGGCTACAAGGGAATAACAATATTCGCCCCCCTCTGGTGCAACCAAAACTTAAGAGAATAAAAGACATTGAGAGATGTAAAGAATGGGAGAGACAAGGGATAAGCCGTTTAAACCAACTTTACAATGGAGAACAGATGAAATCCTTCGCAGACTTGCGACAGGAATTTAATATAACAAATAAAACATTTTACAGATACCTACAGATACGACATGCTATCCAAGCTCAGTTTGGGTTACAACCCATTGTATGGTCCTCGGCCCCCACCCTCCTGAAAATAACCTCTCCAAAAACAACCAAAGGCCTGATATCCGAGCTGTACTCTAGATTGGGAGCCAAAACAATAAGTAGGGCAGGCCCCATTAAGAGCAGGACAGGATGGGAGAAAGACTTAGGTCAAATGACCACGGAACAGTGGAGTGCGATCTTGAGGAGGGGGGTATTGGTTTCGATCTCCCCATCTCAGAAAGTATCACATTTGTTCCTCTTGCATAGAGTATACTATACCCCCAGGAGAATGTTCAATCTCGGGTGGAGAAGTACTGACGAATGCCCAAGGTGCAGAGCGACAGGCAATCTTATCCACATGATGTGGAAATGCCCAAAGTTATTCAGATACTGGGAGGAGGTGGTTACCATAATAAATAAAACTTTTAAAATTAAGTTAGAAGCTGAGTCTAAGACATGCTTGTTAGGCAGCATAGAGGAGAATAGAGTGCCAGCCAGTTCCCTCGAAGTGGTACTGAGATGCCTCTTCCAGGCAAGGAAGTTAATTGCGTTAAGGTGGCAGGCCCAGATGCCACCCACTGTCAAATCTTGGGTTGAAACTATTAACACAATGATTTGGAGTGAGAGAGTGACACTTACTCGACAGGGAATTTATAGTAAGTTTGTGAGGATGTGGAAACCCTGGCTAGACGAAACAGGATGTTCTATATAAAAATCGCCATTCAAATTCAATAAATATCTTAACCCGCTATCGGGCATTCCTTCATGGGGAAGACGTACTTAACGAAGTACATTAACTTCAAAAACCTGCTCAAGGTGTGATGGGAGGGTGGGTGAGGGTTTGCGGGGTGGGGGAGGGGAGGCGAGGCGAGGTATGACAGTTCAGAAACAAGTGTTTCTTCATTTATTCACAATGTCACAAAGAACGAGGGTAGAAAAAGATAAGGGGAAAACAGGGAAAAACGTATGGTTGTGTATTGTTTATAATATGTACGATGATGTAACACTTTTTTTGTATTTTTTTATACGCAAACAACAATAAAAAAACATTGGGAAAAAAAAAAAAAAAAGTGTGCAGTCAGTCCGTATAGAATATATAATACAGTTCAGAGTATATATTGCAATCCGCTTAGTATATATAATACAGTTCGGAGTATATACTGTAGTGCAGTCCATATAGTATATATAATACAGTTCAGGGTATATGCAGTCTGTATAGTATATAAAATACAGTTCGGAGTATATAGTCCAGTCCGTATAGTATATATAATACAGTTCTGAGTATATATATTGCAGTCAGTATAGTATATATAATACAGTTCGGAGTATATAGTGCAGTCCGTGTAGTATATATAATATAGCTCGAAGTATATAGTGCAGTCTGTATAGTATATATAAATACAGTTCAGAGTATATATTGCAGTTAGTATAGTATATATCCACTTCCCGACCGCCTCATGTAGATATACGTCGGCAGAATGGCACAGACAGGCACATCAACGTACATGTACGTGCCTGCCTAGACGTGGGTCGGGGGTCCGATCGGGACCCCCCCCCCGCTACATGCGGTGGTCGGATCCCCTCGGGGGGCGATCCGGGACGACGGCGCGGCTATTCGTTTATAGCCGCCCCGTCGCGAACGCTCCCCGGAGCTGAAGAACGGGGAGAGCCGTATGTAAACACGGCTTCCCCGTGCTTCACTGTGGCGACGTATCGATCGAGTGATCCCTTATATAAGGGAGACTCGATCGATGACGTTAGTCCTACAGCCACACCCCTCTACAGTTGTAAACACACACAAAGTGAACACTAACTCCTTCAGTGCCCCCTGTGGTTAACTCCCAAACTGCAACTGTCATTTTCACAATAAACAATGCAATTTAAATGCATTTTTTGCTGTGAAAATGACAATTGTCCCAAAAATGTGTCAAAATTGTCCGAAGTGTCTGCCATAATGTCGCAGTCACGCAAAAAATCGCTGATCACCGCCATTAGTAGAAAAAAAAAAATAATAAAAATGCAATAAAACTATCCCCTATTTTGTAAACGCTATAAATTTTGCGCAAACCAATCGATAAACGCCTATTGCGATTTTTTTTACCAAAAATAGGTAAACGAATACGTATCGGCCTAAACTGAGGAAAAAACATTTTTTTAGATATGTTTTTGGGGGATATTTATTATAGCAAAAAGTAAAAAATATTGCATTTTTTTCAAAATTGTCGCTCTATTTTTGTTTATAGCGCAAAAAATAAAAACCACAGAGGTGATCAAATACCACCAAAAGAAAGCTCTATTTGTGGGGAAAAAAGGACGCCAATTTTGTTTGGGAGCCACGTTGCACGACCGCGCAATTGTCAGTTAAAGCGACGCAGTGCCGAATTGTAAAAACCCCTTGGGTCATTTAGCTGCATATTGGTCCGGTACTTAAGTGGATATATAATACAGTTTAGAGTATATAGTTCAGTCCATATAGTATATATAATACAGTTCAGGGTATATAGTGCAGTCTGTATAGTATATAAAATACAGTTCGGAGTATATAGTCCAGTCCGTATAGTATATATAATACAGTTCTGAGTATATATATTGCAGTCAGTATAGTATATATAATACAGTTCGGAGTATATAGCGCAGTCCGTGTAGTATATATAATACAGCTCGAAGTATATAGTGCAGTCTGTATAGTATATATAAATACAGTTCAGAGTATATATTGCAGTTAGTATAGTATATATATAATACAGTTTAGAGTATATAGTTCAGTCCATATAGTATATGTAATTAAGTTCAGTGTATATAGTGCAGTCTGTATAGTATATATAATACAGTTCAGTGTATATAGTACAGTCTGTATAGTATATATAATTCAGTTCGTTACTACACTAAAAAGGAGCCCGTGGTCCCTGTCTGCAAAAGGCAGTTGCTAAGGCCTGGCTGCAGAGGCGTCTCCAGGGTGGGGCCACAAGGGGGCCCTGACCCCCCCAACATCATACTGTGCCCCCCCAATTAAAACGGTTGGCACAGCAATTACAGAGCTATTCTTTGTAGGCTCTCATTTGCTGGAGGGAGAGACACACAGAGGGCATCACTATGTAATTGCAGTGCTTTGTGGCCTGTTGTGTAAAATGTATACTTTGCTGTCCGGGTCTCCTGCTTGTCATAATGACAGAAGACAGAGCCAGCTTTAGCAGCAGTGCTTTGACTTCTAAGCACGCTCCTGTGTGTGCAAAACAACATTTCCAACCTGTAATGTGTGGAGAAGTGCACACAGCAGTAAGATGCAGGGCTGCATAATGTCTGTGTCCCGCCTAGTCCTGACCATCACAGGAAGGGGGATATTTGCATCTCATCTCGTCAGCCAATAATGCTTTGTCTGTTCTGCCGCCCCTCCCTCTTCCCCTCCCACCTGCCACATTTTGACTACAGTTCCAGGAAGAAGCCAAAATCAATCCTCAGCTTGTCAGCACCCATGTGATTTTTTTTTCTTTATCTTTATTTCAGGGAGGGGGGAAGGAGGTTCTGCAGCAGCAGGGACAGTCATAGATTCAAGCTTTTAGTGCAGGTGATGGAGGAAGAGGGTAACAGGACTCTTATCTATTCATGTTGTCATGTATTTACTCTGGCACTATTACCTAACTTGGCACTTCCACCTAGCCTGCTACTACCACCTGGCCTGGCAATACCACCTAGCCTGGCACTTCCACCCTAATCTGGCACTTCCATCCTAACCTGGCACTACCACCCTAACCTGGCACTA
This sequence comes from Rana temporaria, assembly GCF_905171775.1. Classification (NCBI taxonomy): domain Eukaryota; kingdom Metazoa; phylum Chordata; class Amphibia; order Anura; family Ranidae; genus Rana; species Rana temporaria. Next base: position 73,326,396 of record NC_053495.1, read on the forward strand.
CCACCCTACCTGGCGCTGCTACTACCACCTAACCTGTCACTACCACCTAGCCTGGCACTACCACCCTAACCTGGCACTGCCACCTAGCCTGGCACTATTACCTAACCTGGCACTACCACTTCGCCTGCCACTACCACCTAACCTGGCACTACCACCTGACTTGCCACTACTACCACCTAGCCTGCCACTACCACCTGACCTGCCACTACCACCTAACCTGGCACTATAACCTAACCTGGCACTACTGTATATGACCTAACCTGGCACTATCACCTAACCCCACACTACCACCTAGCCTGCCCCTACCACCTAACTTGGCACTACTATATATCACCCAACATGGCACTATCAACTAACCTGGCACTGCCACCTAGCCTGCCACTACCACTTAACCTGGCACTACTGTATATCACCTAACCTGGAACTACTGTATATCACCTAACCTGGCACTACCACCTAACCTGCCACTACCACCTAGCCTGCCACTGCCACCTAACCTGCCACTATTGTACATCACCTAACCTGGCACTACCACCTAACCTGGCACCATTGTTTATCACCTAACCTGGCACTATTGTATATCACCTAACCAGGCACTACTGTATATCACTGTAACGGTCACCACCGTTTACGACCTTCCATCAACCCACCACAGCTTATCTGACACTCCAACCATCCAACAGACATCAGACATCCCATTTCCCAGAATAACGAGACTTGCTCTGTTACTGGTTTCAAAATATATGAACATCTTTAATGGTACGCTCTCAGGGTTTTATACAGTTCAAGCATGAAAGGAACAAAGAGACTCTCCACCCCTCCTCATCACACACTGGGGCTTCAATACACCTGAGAAGTCACATTCCACATCTTAGACAGACGTTCTGTCTCCGCATACAGCTTGACAAGTTCCATTCCACATCTTATGTCAATAGAATTCACACAAAGCAGCATCACACAATGACTGGTCTTTCAGAAGCAGACTCAATTAGCATGTCAACAGTTTACACTGAGAAATTAGTCATTATTGACCAGTAGGGTCAGAATATTCTTTACAGACATTAAATAATATATTGTAGATTACTGTCCATGTTAAAACAATCCAACATATGTCCCTTTATTTCCTGGCTCAATCTGTGCCCAAAAGTGACTCCTGTTACAATCACCCTACCCAGGCACTACATCACCCTAACCTGGCACTATATCATCCCAATCTGCCAGTATACTACCCTAATATCACTTGGCGTCGACCTACAGTGCACTGCCTGCCCACCTTGGGGGAAAGATGCCAGATATAGGATCCGCCCCAGGTGCCAATTTTGGAAAACATTTTCCTTCCACTTCACAATTATGTGCCACTTTGTGTTTTATACTTTCTTGGTTGTAACAGGACAACATGTGGAACATTTCAATGGGTATGAATACTTTTTTCAAGGCACTGTATGTATATATATATATATATATATATATATATATATATATATATATATATAATTTTTATAGTTGGCCCCCTTACTTTTGTCCCTGTCCCCCCATGTGCCCCCCCTAAATATGAAAGCTGGAGACGCCACTGCCTGGCTGAGCCAGTGTCAGGCCTAACCATGCTGTGTTAGCTATGCCTGGGGGCTCAAGCAAGTAGAGTGCTGGAGGAGCTGAAGAGTAATGGTCTGCAGTAAGAGTTGTGCTGGAGGAAGAGAGATCTGTATATACCGGAGTGTATATAAGTTGTTCCAATTCTTTGTCCTAAAAGTCATCCCAATTGATTGTTCTAAAATTCACTGGGCATCCCATAATTCCTTTATCCCATCCAAGTTCAATCCCCTCAATAAAACAAAAAGAACAAAGATAATGTACTGTTCATTGTATTGGAGTATATAGTGCAGTCAGTAAAGTATATATAATACAGTCCATAGTATATAATGCAGTCAGTGTAGTATATATAATATATATATACACAGTATATATATGTGTATATATATATATATATATATATATATATATATATATATATATATATATAAAATATAATACAGTTGAGTATATAGTGCCATCGGTGTAATAGATATAATACATTGCAGAGTATATACAGTGCAGGGTGTATAGTGCAGTGCAGAGTATATAATACATTGAAGTGGTTAAGGGGAACCCTATGACAGAATTAAGGCAAAAAACGGTGTGGGGTCCGCCCAAAATCCATACCTGGCCCTTTGGATCTGGCATAGATTTTATAGGGAACTCCATGCCAAAATGTAAAAAAAATTGGCCCCCCAAAATACATACCAGACCCTTATCCGAGCATGCAGCCGGAAAGGTCAGGAAGGGGGAGGGGCAAGCGAGCGCCCCCTTCTCCTGAACCATACCAGGCCACATGCCCTCAACATGATAGGGTTGGTGCTTTGGGGCAGGGGGCTCTGCACCCCCACCCCAAAGCACCTTGTCCCCATGTTGATGGGGACAAGAGCCTCTTCCCAACAACTATGGGCTGTGGTTGTCAGGGTCTGCAGGCGGGGGGCTTATCGGAATCTGGAAAACCTTTAACAAGGGGACCCCAGCCACCCCCATGTGAATGGGTATACACATAGACAGAAAAAATCTCTCCTGCGCTATTGCAGTGGGCCTCAATGAAGGTGGTAGTACTTTCCTGGTGTTGTTGTATAATTGGTCATGCACACCCTGCTGCCTAGGCCTGCCTAGGCCAACTAGGAGAAGTCCAAAGTGATATGTATAAAAGATAAAAGGAAGGTGTGTGGTCTGATGCATGAATGAATAGATAGAGTTTATTTAAAAAAAAAAAAAGTGGTATAGACTGAAAGTACTACGTATTCATAGATATAGATACATTACAATAATCTCACTTAGTTAATTAGCCAATCATACATTTTTTTATCCCTTGTATGGAAAGCAAATCATCCACCTTTACTCCCTATATGAGCCATTATATGTTTCTAGGTGCATTACAGGTATCCGGAACAATCCAAGGAATCCACAGAAGGCAAAACATGAACACTTAATATATCCATCCACATCATTCACTCATTTACAGATTGATTTCACCCACAGGCCCAAATTAGGCAAACAGGAATATTTACTTGTAATGGTAGGTGGACTCAAGATGGGTAGACACATTTGTAACTACAAGAGAAGATGCTTAAACAGTGGTAAAAATCCTCACTCAGGAGATCATTCCTCGATGGGGATGCCCACTACTGATCAACTCAGACAATGGCCCTGCTTTCATAGCCAAAGTTTACCAAGATCTGGTAGAAACATTAAAAATAGTTTGGAGATTTCACATTCCTTACCATCCTCAAAGTTCAGGAATTGTAGCAAGAATGAACAGAACAATAAAAGATAAGATCAGGAAGGTTATAGGTGGAGCTTATACCAACTGGGGACAAAGAGAAGGCTAATTAATTAAATACTTTCTTCAGCTCTGTGTATACAAAGGAGCATGGGGGAGCTCATGTCCATAATGGGGGTGGTAGTGACAAAGCCACAAATGATCCACAATGGCTCAAAAGTGATATGGTCCAGAAATATTTAGACAGAATAAAGGTGGATAAAGCACCTGGACCAGATTGCATACACCCACGGATCCTAAAAAAATTGAGCTCTGTAATTTCAAAGCCATTGTATCTAATTTTTAAGGAATCGTTAATGACGGGAATAGTACCACTGGATTGGCGCAGGGTCAATGTGGTGCCCATATTTAAAAAGGGAACAGAGTCTTTACCAAGTAACTATAGACCTGTTAGTTTAACTTCTATAGCTGGGAAGATACTGGAGAGATTAATACAAGACCACATAGATGAGTTCTTGCTGGAAAAAAACTATTTAAAGCGGGGGTTCACCCTTAGAGGGCACTTTTCCCCCTTAGATTCCTGCTCGTTATTACTAGGGGAATCGGCTATTTATTTTAAAATATGTGCAGTACTTACCCGTTTACGAGACGCATCCTCTCCGTCGCTTCCGGGTATGGGCTTCAGGAATGGGCGTTCCTTCTTGATTGACAGGTTTCCGAGAGGCTTCCGACGGTCGCATCCATCGCGTCACGATTTTCCGAAAGAAGCCGAACGTCGGTGCGCAGGCGCAGTATAGAGCCGCACCGACGTTCGGCTTCTTTCGGCTACGAGTGACGCGATGGATGCGACCGTCGGAAGCCTCTCGGAAGAATGTCAATCATGAAGGAACGCCCGCTCCCGAAGACCCATACCCGGAAGCGACGGAAGAAGATGCAGCTCGAAAACGGGTAAGTACTGCACATATTTTAATATAAATAGCCGATTCCCCTAGACCGAACGAGCAGGAAGCTAAGGGGAGATTTTTTTTTTTTTTTTTAAATGGGTGAACTCCCGCTTTAAGCAACAGACAGCATGGATTCATGAAAGACAGAAGTTGTCGGACAAACCTGATTTCTTTTTATGAAGAGGTAAGTAAAACCTTGGACAGAGGGGTGGCTGTTGTATTGCAAAAGCATTTGATACAGTTTCCCACACACGGCTCACGTGTAAGGTAAAGTCTACAGGATTGGAAATATCAGTTTGTAAATGGATAGAAAACTGGGTAAAAGACAGAATTGGTTAATGATTCTTACTCTGAATGGTCTAAGGTTATCAGTGGTGTACCCCAAGGTTCAGTGTTGGCACCCTTACTTTTTAATAACTTTATAAATTATATTGGGTCTGAGATTAAAGGAACATTTCTGTCTTTGCAGATGACACCAAGCTTTGCAGTGGAATAACATCTTTACAGGATGTTGGCAATTTACAAGCCGACCTCAATGCTCTATGTCTAATTGGGCCACTATGTGGCAGATGAGGTTTAATGTTGATAAATGTAAAGTTACGCACTCGGGGGCTAAGAATATGCATGCATGATACATACTAGGGGGAGTACAACTGCAGGGATCCTTAGTGGAGAAGGATCTCAGGGTTTTGGTAGATCATAAGCTCAATAATAGCATGTAATGCCCAGCTGCGGTTTCCAAAGAGAGCAAAGTCCATTCTTGTTTTAAGAGAGATATGGACTTCAGAGAGAGAGATATAATTTTGCCCCTGTACAAATTAGTAAGACCTCATCTGGAATCTGCAGTTCAGTTTTGGGCCCCAGTTCTCAAAAAGGATATTGAGGAACTGGAGAAAGTGCAGAGAAGGGCAACCAAACTGATAAGAGGTATGGAGGAGCTCAGCTATGAGGAAAGATTAGTGGAACTGAATTTATTCACTCTTGAGAAGAGGAGATTAAGGGGGGATATAATCAACATGTACAAATATATAAGGGGTCCATATAGTGAACTTGGTGTTGAGTTATTCACTTTACGGCCAACACTAAGGACAAGGGGGCACTCTTTACGTCTAGAGGAAAAGAGATTTCACCTCCAAATACGGAAAGGTTTCTTCACAGTAAGAGCTGTGAAAATGTGGAATAGACTCCCTGCAGAGGTGGTTCTGGCCAGCTCAGTAGATTGCTTTAAGAAAGGCCTGGATTCTTTCCTAAATGTACATAATATAACTGGGTACAGTACTAACATTTATAGGTAAAGTTGATCTGGGGAATATCCGATTGCCTCTCGGGGGATCAGGAAGGAATTTTTTTATCTGCTGTAGCAAATTGGATCATGCTTTGCTGGGGTATTTTGTCTTCCTCTGGATCAGCTGTGGGTATAGAGATGGGCGCTCACTCACACCCAGGGCAAAGGACACAAGTGACATGCTGAAAAGACTTGTAATTCAACACTTTTAGCTGTTATAAAGGGTTGACCTCTGCTTTATGACAGAGGGGATAAATCCAAAATACCAAGAAAACCAGCTGTCATTATCTTTTACATGTTGGGTACTTATACTGGTGATTTGCAACTTCACGCTGGATGAGATCCACTGATTTAAGATTGATTTTTCCTGATCTGCATTGTGGGAGTGAGACTTCTAATTATATGCGCTTAACGATCCCATGTCATAAGGGATCAAGGCAAGTCGGTAAGGAGCCATCATTATTCACTGGTGGAGGATTTATCACTTTTTGTTTGGACACGCTGTTTTCATCAGATTTTGGATCTTTGCACAGAACACGGGTGTACAGCATCTTGACATAGCATTTATGGACTATCATTTTGTATATGTTTTTAATACAGCATTCATATATACTGATTTTTATGCCATTTTTTTGTTTTCTGCAACATATCACTATTGATACATGTGTATTGTTTGGTATGTGATTTTATGGCAATTGATGTTTTTCACTACTTGTGACACATTTGACATGTTATCATAAGTCATTGGTTACACATCTACACATCACTGTTTTGTTCCTTTGACACTCTTAATTTGGTGATTTTTGATTTTAGTTTTCACTTAGTTAAGCGGTATCACGATTTTTCCTTTTCTATTATTTCTGCTTTTGTACCGATTGTTTACATACTAATCGCAGCTCCCAAAATGAATATACTGTAATCTGTGTTACAAACAAGTGGGTGACTAAAGCGCTAGCCAACAGTGAGAATTGAGAGTGACCAGTGAAAAACAAAATGCTGCTCAAATCTAAAATGTGCTAACAACAAATAAAGGTCTGAATAAAGAATGATGAGCGCAAACTGAAAATCTAAAAGTGAATATAAAGACAGTCCATAGGGGACTGATAACAATCAATAAAGATATGCAGTGAATTCAAAATTAGTGAAATAACCCAAAACTGATAATAAATCCAAAAATAAAAGTCCAACTATATAAATCAAAGTTTGGATAAGTCAATCTAGTGTGCCAGTGATAAACAAAACTTCTGCACTTCGGGCATCAATGTGGACAATCTTGATAACTCTTTGCTTAGCCTGGGCTCACAGTGCGCTTACCTCCAGACACTAGGTCATGCGTGTCAACGAAATCCTCCCAAAACTGGAACAGAATCCAAACAGTGGGTAACTCGTGTTGCACGGAATCTTCCCAGTGCTGAGATAGAATCGTGGGGCGTACTCTGTATCCAATACCAGTATAGGTCCAGGCGCAGCGAAGACGACTCCACAGGATAGCCACAAGGTGTATCAGGAGCAAATGTAGAAATAAAAAGCTCTCATGGTGAAGTATGCAAGCACTTAAAATTTAATAAAGGTAAAAATGTGCTTACATTGAAAAAACGAATAAAACGCCAAACAGCGGCACTTCCGGTGGACGGTCAGGGTGTCACGTCACTTCCGGTCACATCTAACCTTATGCATTACGTCACGACACGTGACTTCATCAGAGGTTACTGAGTGACTAATGGATACTGCCTTATATTGATACAAACAGGAAATGTAATCTAAAATGGCTGCTGGACCATTTCCTGTTTGTATCAATATAAGGCAGTATCCATTAGTCACTCAGTAACCTCTGATGAAGTCACGTGTCGTGACGTAATGCATAAGGTTAGATGTGACCGGAAGTGACGTGACACTCTGACCGTCCACCGGAAGTGCCGCTGTTTGGCGTTTTATTCGTTTTTTCAATGTAAGCACATTTTTACCTTTATTAAATTTTAAGTGCTTGCATACTTCACCATGAGAGCTTTTTATTTCTACATTTGCTCCTGATACACCTTGTGGCTATCCTGTGGAGTCGACTTCGCTGCGCCTGGACCTATACTGGTATTGGATACAGAGTACGCCCCTCGATTCTATCTCAGCACTGGGAAGATTCCGTGCAACACGAGTTACCCACTGTTTGGATTCTGTTCCAGTTTTGGGAGGATTTCGTTGACACGCATGACCTAGTGTCTGGAGGTAAGCGCACTGTGAGCCCAGGCTAAGCAAAGATTTATCAAGATTGTCCACATTGATGCCCGAAGTGCAGAAGTTTTGTTTATCACTGGCACACTAGATTGACTTATCCAAACTTTGATTTATATATTTGGACTTTTATTTTTGGATTTATTATCAGTTTTGGGTTATTTCACTAATTTTGAATTCACTGCATATCTTTATTGATTGTTATCAGTCCCCTATGGACTGTCTTTATATTCACTTTTAGATTTTCAGTTTGCGCTCATCATTCTTTATTCAATCTGTGTTACAGTTGTTCTTTTCCCCTTTTTAGTACTTTTAGCGCGGTTTTTCCCATTTTTCCATAGAATTGGGTATATGGGATAGTATGATATAATTATTATTTTATTTTTTTATGGTTGAACTGGATGGACTTGTGTCTTTTTTTCAACCTGACTAACTATGTAGCTATGTAACTGGAAAAGGGTGCTGCCTACAATTCTAGCAGAGGTAAGAATGACCCCAAACAACAAGACATGTTATTCTCCCTTTAGAATTCTTATGGGCAGACCATTTCCCACTCCCTGGGCCAGATAACTTTTAAATGTTAGAAAGAGGGGATCTTTTTTTAAAGGTAAGTTTTTATTTATTTTCAGTACACAACATACAACAGACAACAAACACATATATTAAGTGAACATCGCCCATCTGGTAGCTGGTAAACATTTTATACATATATAGCAACCCAAAAATCCTATGTCAATGTGTCCAATTAGGACCATTCAGTGTGCTGGGGCTTCAGTCAGATTTCAAGGAGCAGGTGGTATGGTGCTCTCGGAGTTAACCCAAGAGCCCCAAACCTTTAAGAATTTTTTTTGGGCACCCCCTAGCCTCATATGTCAGCTTGTATAGCGGGATCAGACACGGATGCGTTCGCTCTCAATCTGGCAGTAGGCTTCAAATAAAGCAGTTGCACCCATCTAATAAAGGTGTTGCCGAACCCAAGCTTCGACAAAACCTCTAGCAAATATGGCCATTCGACTGAGTCAAATGCCTTGTGTGCATCCAAGGCCAAAACGGCCCGGGATCCCATCACATCATGAGTGGCCTGTAGATTGGTAAACAGTCTACGCAAGTTGACAGAGGTCGATCACCCAGGGATGTTCAGTAGCCGGGCGAGCATCTTTGCCAGAATCTTGACATCTGAATTAATAAACGAGATTGGCCGGTACGATTCACAGAGCCGGTAATCCTTACGAGGTTTGGGAATGAGGACAATCAGTGCCTCTGACATAGAAGGCGGCAACTGTCCCATTTTCTGAGCAAAATGATATACCCGGAATGTATGGCTTCCCCAATTTCCTCAGCCATCAAAGGAGCATCCAGGAGTGATGCCTGTTGGGTCTGAAGTCTTGGCATCGAAATTTCAGAGAGGTAGTCATCTAATTCCACAATTGTGTAATGAGCTCTAGTAGCATAGTGAGGAATAAAATGTGACAAAGGCATCCATGATCTCTTTGTTTTGTTCTACCACTACTCCCTCTGAGTTTTTAATTCTAGGGATGCTGCATGGCTGATAGTCAGGTCTGGAGAGGTACGCCAGCAAACGACTGTTCTTGTCGCCAAACTCAAAGATTTGCTGGTTCTGATACAGCAACTTCTTCTGGGTGCATTTCAAAAGCACCAACTCCAGTTCTCTGGCCCTGTGCTTCCAGGCAGCATGTTTTTCGGGACTGAGATGCCTTGCAAGCCTGTCCAATGGCTGCAGCAAAAGAGCCATGTGTGGTGGCCTTAAAAGCATCCCAAACCACCGGGACGGAAGCGCTCTGCCTGTTAGTCATCCAGTAGGATTTCATTTCGGCCGTGCTTTGGTCCACAACAGCTTGATCCACCAGCCACAAAGGGCTTAGCCGCCACCCCCGATAGGAGGAGGGGGTGCCTAGGGCGAGGTCCATCAACAAAGAGAAATGATCGGACACCGCCCTAGGAAGGTATTTAACCTCCATCACCATATTGAGCAAATCCGACGAGACCAGACAGAGATCAATACGAGACAGAGTACCGCGTGATTCAGAATGACACGAATACTCTCTCCTACCCGCATGCTTCCACCTCCAGGCCTTCACTAGGTCAAATTGGATCAGAAAATAACCCAAGGGGGTGGGGGGCAATGTAGAGCATCGTAGTCTATCAATGGAGTTATCTAGTACCGTATTATAGTCACCCGCTATCAATAAAGGACCCTCCGCTATCGGCAGTATAGAATTCATCACCCGCTCAAAGAACATTTTAGTGAAGGGTGGCGGAGCATATAGGCTAGTCACTGTATATGGCCTACCCATGAGTTCAAGCACAACAATTACAAAGCAACCATTAGATCTAGTTTAACATGTTTAATACTAACAGGCGCTGATTTGGCTAGGAGGATGGAAGTGCCCCTGGCATATGTGGAGTATGTGGAATGGAGGGCATAGGCATTTTGCTCTCTTAAGGGCCATGACTCTAGAACCATGGAGGTGGGTTTCCTGGAGAAGGATCACATGCGGATTGTGGCGTGTCAAATAGTCAATCATTAATGACCTTTTCACTTTGGAGTTTAGTCCCCTGCACATTCCAAGAAACTAAATGCAATCTAGACATGAGAAGGTACAACATATATGACTAGAGGAGCCCAGTTCCCACAGCCCGCTGGTGGCAACCATTGCCTGGAGTCCAGTGCACCGTGAGAAGTGCATAGGGTTAAAAGTAGGTCAGACATATAGAACAACATCATGTCAGTTAGAGTTAGCAGGTGCATACTAGAGAGGCCAGCTAGACTACGGCCCCGTACACACGATAGAATCCATCCGCAGATAAATCCCAGCAAATGGGTTTTTGCGGATAGATCCTATGGTGTGTACACGCCAGCGGATCTGTTTCCGCGGAGAAATCTCCTCTGGGATGGATTCCAGCAGATCGGATATTTGCTGTGATGCACAACAAATCCATCTGCTGGAATCCATTCCAATGGATGGATCCGCTCGTCTGTACAGACTTACCGGATCCATTCGTCCAAAGGGATTCCCCGCACGCGTCGTAATGATTTGACGCATGCGTGGAATTCCTTATATGACAGCGTCGCGCCCGTCGCCGCGTCATAATCGCGGCGACGGCGCGACACGTCATCGCCAGAGTATTTCCGCGCGGATTTCAATGCGATGGTGTGTACACTCCATCGCATAGAAATCTGCGGAAATCTTTGAGAGGATTTATCCGTGGAAACGGTCCGCTGGACCGTATCTGCGGATAAATCCTCTCGTGTGTATGGGGCCTTACATGTAAAAATGGATACCAGCATTGCAGAGAGAAAAAAAAAACCCCAAACAAAAGTCCCCCAACATCCCAGCCCACCCTAACCCTCCCGGCTCCCAAACATATGAGAGCTTTGTTCCCAAAACCAAAACTGCAAGGCAGGGAGGCCATGACACAGACCCCCAACCAGCAAACCCTGAGAACCACCCCAACCCTCCCGGCTCCCAAACACATGAGAGCTTTATTCCCAAAACTAAAAATGCAAAGCAAAGGGGTCATGGCACAGTCCCTCAACCAACAAACCCTGAAATGTGAAGAAAAGTCCGTAGCCATGGTCTTCCATCCACGTTCGCACAAAACAAAAATATGTAGTAACCCAAATTCTAGAAAAAAACTGTTCCTGAGTTATTGGTAGCAACGATTAAGGAGAAACATAAAGTCAACATCAACGGTCATCCCGCCTGGCTGACATGCACGTGGCCCGTGATAGAAAAATGAGGATGATCCCCAGCATCCAGTGGGTAGCAAAATAAGTGAGAGGGCCATAACAAAACATGAGAACCTGTCGCTGTCCCTCCCTCATTCTACCTCAATCAAGTGGGGGCGGGGTGTGTAGGCCAGGGGTAATTAAATGTGCTCTGTACCGAACAATTGCAATGAGGAGGTGATCTCCGGTTTTGATCCCTGTGTTCCAGGCGTCCCAGGGTATCCACCCAATGCAACGCCTCATTAGGATCCGTGAAGAAGTAGGCCTTGCCCTGATAAATGATCCTCAATCTTGCAGGATAAAGAATACCATAGGGTAAATGAAGCTCTCTTAGCCTCATGGAAAGAGGGGATCTTGATTTTATTCAGGAAGAATATGTAAGAATATTAATTGATTTTCTTGTGAAAAAATTAAAAAATAATATTAATTGAAACATTGGAGAAAGTTGAAAGAAATGTCTCTCACACCTCAGTGACCTTGTGGTGGTCCAGCAGCTGATCCTTTTGGACCCCCAACTACGGTGATCGCGGTAACTAGGACAGCAATCCTTGTGGAAGGACAACAGTCTTGGATCCATGCCAGTGGCATAAAGAAGGTGAACCAGGACCCTAAGAAGCAAGGCTAAGGAAAAGACAAAGATAAAGACAGACAAATGAGGAGAAGAAAGTAGCGAAAATCACTGAAAAAGATGACCTCGCTTATTTCACCACAGACTTCTGTGAAAGCATGCTTTCTGTTCCTGATCACTGTCATTGTGTTCCTACCCACCTGGGTAATAACTAACTGTATATATCATCCAGAGGACTTGGGAGCCTTAAAAAGGCATATGTGGGTCACTTCAGAACCAATCTAATCATACACATATAAGACATAAAACTGATATACAAGCTGAAGGAAAAAAAGGAAGTTAGTAAGATGCTTAAATATAGCTATGCTAATAAAGCCTACCTCAGCATGTTTTACAATAGGGAAGCTACCTATATTACAATGAACGGAAATTGAGCCATTTAATGCAATTTATTTATGTCTCAAAGAGGGGATTGTAAGAGAATGTATAAAATTATTATTTTCCTATTTCTAAATTCACATATGTATGTATATAAATGTGTATATTTTTGGGTAGAGTTTTCCTATGGTTAACATAAAATTAAAGAGTTTGACAGTTTTTGTGGTTGAAGAAACTTCCCGTTTCTGTGGGAAACATCTGTGTTTCACATACATAGACTATGCATTCTTGTTACATACCTTGTGGTATTAGCCAAAGCCTGAATACATTTTTTTTCCTAACTGAAATATACATTATTGAGAAATATGCATTTTCAAGATAGAAGCAGATGCTTGCTAACTAGATGGCGTTTGTCTTATACTGATGAGGGAAGTTACTCATGCCCCCACCTCTCTGTCTTTGAAACTGTATAAATACTGTACTCTGTGTTCAATAAACTAGAGAAACTCTGATACACTCCACAACTATTCATGTGTGTCATTGGGTTTTCTCTCAGATCTGATGGATCACTGAAGTGTAATTTTGCATTAAGAATGCACCTGGGTGGTTAGATTACATATCCTCAACATGTATCTATAAATATGTAGTACTTTCAGTCTATACCACTTTGTTTCAAATAAACTATCAAATAGGAGCTGCTGGTCAAGATGGCTGCTCTGTGAGAGGAACATGCCACAGTAGAAGCCTGTGTAAGGGAAGCTGGACAATATAATGGCTGACTAAATTGCTAGAGTGGAATCTGATCTCTAGCAACCACAGCCCCCCCTCCCCATCTCCAATTAAAGCCCTGTACACACGATCGGTTTGTCTGATGAAAACGGACCGATGGACCGTCTCTCCCAGGACTGCTCTCTAGCATGAAAGGCTGGCATCTGTAGTAACCACCTACCAGGTTTCTGGACACCAACCGAGGCTCTGACGCACCCTTGGGGTCAGGCACATAGGGAGGTCAAGAGCTTGGATCTTCTTGTTCCAGGTGGAGAGGATACTGTTTTGCAACAGTCTTGAATGAAATTGAGCATATGGAATGGCTTCGAATGAGGCCACCATCTTTCCTCACAACTTCATGCAGAGGCGAACGGAGGGGTCTTATTTCGACGTAACCACCTGGACCAGTTCTCTTATAGAACTGACCTTTGCCTGGGGCAAAAAAACTTCCCTCTGGTCTGTGTCTATGACCAGACCTAAGTACTCCAGACTCTTCACTAGTCGTAGAGATGACTTCTCTAAATTGAGAATCCAGCCCAAGTACCTCAGATACTTGACTGTGCTGGGGATACCCTGGTTAAAGTGGGCTACTGACTGATCTACCAGCAACAGATTGTCCAGGTATGCTATTACTGTTATACTCTGAGCCTGGTCAGGAGTGGAGCCAGAACCCTTGTAAACACCCAGGGAGCAGTAGTTAGACCGAAGGCAAGGCTACAAACTGATAATGGTGCTGTTCCACCTCGAACCGCAGGAATCTTTGGTGAGCAGGAAAAAATAGGCACGTGCAGATATGCGTCCTTGATGTCGATTGATGCTAGCAGTTCTCCTCCCCGTAGGGTGGAGACTACCGAACAGATTGACTTCATGCGAAAATACCAGATATTTATGAACTGATTCAGACACTTGAGATCTAAGAAAGGTCTGACATCCCTGTTTGGCTTTGGTACCGTGAAGAGATTTGAATAAAATCCCAAGCCGCGCCCCTCCGTGGGAACCTTTATGATCACCCCTTGGGACAACGACCGGTCTAGTGCCAGAAACAGAGATTGTCTCTTTACTGGATCTTTGGGAATGCTTGATCTCAGAAAATGAGGCGATGGAAACTCTTGCAACTCTAGTTTGTAACCTAGAGACATAGAGGGTTATTTACGAAAGGCAAATCCACTTTGCACTACAAGTGCAAAGTGCACTTGAAATTGCACTGAAAGTGCACTTGGAAGTGCAGTCGCTATAGATCTGAGGGGGACATGCAAGGAAAATAAAAAACAGCATTTTAGGATTATAAAATCAGCAGAGCTTCCCCTCTTCAGATCTTCCCTTTAGATTTACAGCAACTGCACTTCCAAGTGCACTTTCAGTACAATTTCAAGTGCACTTTGCACTTGTAGTTTGCACTTGTAGTCCAAAGTGGATTTGCCTTTCGTAAACAACCCCCATATAGTTACATAGTTAGTCAGATTGAAAGAAGACACAAGTACGTCCAGTTCAACCATAAATATATATATATATATATATATATATATATATATATATATATATATATATATATATATATATATATATATATATATATATATATATATATATATATATATATATATATATATATTGTACAATCCCATATACCCAATTCTATACCCACAGTTGATGCAGAGGAAGGCAAAAAAAAAAACAGAAGAGCATGCTCCAATTTGCTACAGCAGGGGAAAAAATCCTTCCTGATCCCCCGAGAGGCAATCAGATTTTCCCTGGATCAACTTTACCTATAAATGTTAGTACCCAGTTATATTATGTACATTTAGGAAAGTATCCAGGCCTTTCTTAACCACTTAAGCCCCGGACCAATATGCTGGCTAAAGACCCAAGGGGTTTTTACAGTTCGGGACTGCGTCGCTTTAGCAGACAATTGCGCGGTCGTGCGACGTGGCTCCCAAACAAAATTGGCGTCCTTTTTTCCCCACAAATAGAGCTTTCTTTTGGTGGTATTTGATCACCTCTGCGGTTTTAATTTTTTGCGCTATAAACAAAAATAGAGCGACAATTTTGAAAAAAATGCAATATTTTTTACTTTTTGCTGTAATAAAAAAAAAAAAAAACATATATAATTTTTTTTTTCCTCAGTTTAGGCCGATACGTATTCTTCTACCTATTTTTGGTAAAAAAAAATCGCAATAATCGTTTATCGGTTGGTTTGCGCAAAATTTATAGCGTTTACAAAATAGGGGATAGTTTTTTTTGCATTTTTATTTTTTTTCAGCGATTTTTTTTCGTGACTGCGACATTATGGCGGACACTTCGGACAATTTTGACACATTTTTGGGACCATTGATATTTTCACAGCAAAAAATGCATTTAAATTGCATTGTTTATTGTGAAAATGACAGTTGCAGTTTGGGAGTTAAACACAGGGGGCGCTGTAACATTTAGGGATCACTGTGTATGTGTTTACTAGTGTAGGGGGGTGTGGCTGTAGGATTGACATCATCGATCGAGTCTCCCCTATAAAAGGGATCACTCGATCTATGCGCCGCCACAGTGAAGCACGGGGAAGCCGTGTTTACACACGGCTCTCCCCGTTCTTCAGCTCCGGGGAGCGATCGCGACGTAGCGGCTATAAACAAATAGCTGCGCCGTCGTCCCGGATCGCTCCCTGAGCGGACACGACCTACGCATGTACTGGGGGGGGCGATCGGACCCCCCACCCACGTCTAGGCAGGCACGTACAGGTACGTTGATGTGCCTGTCCGTGCCATTCTGCCGACGTAAATGTACATGAGGAGGTCGGGAAGTGGTTAAAGCAATCTACTGAGCCAGCCAGAACCACCTCTGGAGGAAGTCTATTCTTGCTAAAGAGTGCCTCCATGTCCTCTGTGTTGACCGTAAAGAAAATAACTCACTATATGGACCCCTTATATATTTAAACATGGTGATCATATCCCCCTTGATCTCCTCTTCTCAAGAGTGAATAAATTCAGTTCCTCTAATCTTTCCTATAGCTGAGCTCCTCCATGCCTCTTTGGTTGCCCTTCTCTGCACTTTCTCCAGTTCCCCGATATCCTTTTTGAGAAATGGTGCCCAAAACTGAACTACACATTAGTTGCACCCCATGTTCTGTGACTCTGAAATATAAGCACAAATTTGTTTATATTCAAAGCAATAATCAAGTAAGTCAAATATATGCTATGCTCGTCTTTACCATGTTAATCATGCGTAATAGAGTTGCTATAGAAAAACTGTTTTTTACATTGAATGCATAAATCGCATATATAGCTTATCATTCAATATATATGACTATTAATATATTAAGTACAACTTATAAGACTATTGATATAGTATGCCCACTAGTTCATATCAATTACAAAAATGCGACTGGCATTCTTCTTAAAACACATATTCAAGGTACAAATACAAATCTAATCACATAAAATAATCACAATATTAAAAGAGTGAGGAGGAATTGTACGCAAGATAATGATTATCTAGAAGTAGTACAAATCCTAAAGAACTGCTTCGTAGAGAAGTGGTACAATTAAGCACCTTGGAGAAAACGATAGATGAAATACATAATGTACCCCAAAGTAACTAAAAAATGAGCTGCGCTGCGTGAACTATATGTCAGAATGAGTGATCAAAAATTGTAACATATGAAATGAAACATACATTGGCCCAGATTCAATAAGCAATTGCGCCCGTGTAACCATAAGTTACACGGCGCAATTGCTTACTTGCTCCGGTGTAACGAGTGCTCCTGATTCAGGAACCTCGTTACACCGACTGCAGCCTAAAATCTGCGCGGCATAAGGCTCTTATGCCTCGCAGATTTTAGGCTGCATTCTTGCGTGTGCCGCTAGGGGGCGCTCCCATTGTGATCAGCGTGTAGTATGCAAATTGCATACTACCAACTGATTCACAAACTTGCGCGGGCCCCGCGCAAGCCAGGTACGGAGTTTCCGTACGGCAACTTTAGCGCAAGGCTGCCCTTTCTAATAGCAGGGGCAGCCAATGCTAAAGTATAGCCGCCGCTCCCGCGCCGTGAAATTTGAATTTCACGGCGTTTGCGTAAGTGATGCGTGAATGGCGCTGGACGCCATTCACGTTCACTTTGAAGCAAATGACGTCCTTGCAACGTCATTTGCCGCAATGCACGTCGGGAAAGTTTCCCGACGGAGCATGCGCTGTACGCTCGGCGCGGGAGCGCGCCTAATTTAAATGATTCCCGCCCCCGGCAGGATCATTTACATTGCGCGCGCTTACGCCGGGCAATTTTGCCGGCGCGCCCTCGCAATTCACGGAGCTACTGCTCCGTGAATCGAGGGCAGCGCAAAATATTTGCGTGGGCGCAGGGCAAAATCGTTGCCCTGTGCCCGCGCAAATATAGCGCAATTCTACCTGAATCTGGGCCATTGTTAATAAGTGCATAACACCCATATGAGTTATACTGATCAAAGTTCATGTGAAAGAAAAATATATATAAAGTGACATGTGCATGCATATGAACCTCAGTGCAAAACACATATGATAATTCAAAAAAGTTCATAAGGTGTTGAATCTCCATGCAATTCCAAAACAAATCACAGATGAGTGCCGAAAATATCCCAGGAAACCGTGTCTGTTTAGCAGGATAGAAGAAAGCCTCCATCTCCTATTTCTAATCTGCTTACCAACTTAAATGGATCCCTAATTAAAGAGATCATAAGCGCATGTGGCTCATCAGCCCTGTTGTTTCTTAGACAGATTCTTAGACAATCCAGCAAATGGTCTCCACCTCAGTAATCACAAAGTATCTCTCCAACAGGTCACCCCACAAGTAGTGACCCAAAAAGGAAAAAGAAGCCAACATAGAGAAGTATTGTAATGTAAAAAGGCAATTTATTAGGACATCAGTTGCACTCACATTTCAGTAAAAAAAAATTGGCATTTGTAATGTTATAGCCGGCCGGCTCTCTCATTCCGCTCGTCCTTCCGGATGGCAGCAAAGGTACACAAATGGTGACGTCAGCACGCCGCTCCTCCCTACGCCGGTTCGTCCAATAGCAGACTTCCTCCAGGGGCACGAGCGGCGTGCTGACTCGCCACTTCTTATTCTCTTGTAACGCTCATGGACCGCCCAGCTCTGACATCCAGGGGCCAAGGGTGTGGATCCGCCATTTTTGAACAGGGATCCATTGCCCTTAGTGTGTTATAGTACACGCCAGGAGCTAAGTAATGTTTGTAATTTATTAAGAAGATAACTTCTTGAAAGATTAGGTGGTAAATTTATAATTATATAAGTGCTAAAAGCAGAATGTCCGAAAAAAAGGGGGGCAGAGGTGGCATTACTTTTGATCGGATCTACAAAACACCCACCCAAATAACGCTAAAATGTCAGTATTATGACAAGATACATAAATATATGACTCATATATGTATATTAACGTGACACAGCACGTGTTATAAGATAAAATATATAAAAACTTTTTTTTGCATGTTAGGATACAGCAACATAAAAAACACTGGGCCAGATTCAGGTACCTGCGCTGCGGCGTAACGTATCTCGTTTACGTTACACCGCCGCAAGTTTTCAGCGCAAGTGCTTGATTCACAAAGCACTTGCCTGTAAACTTGCGGCGGTGTAACGTAAACCATTTAAATTAGGCACGTTCCTGCGCCGAATGTTCTGCGCATGCTCCGTTAGGAAATTTCCCGCCGTGCTTTGCGCGACGTGTTTTTTGAACGGCGACGTGCGTTACGTCCTTTCGTATTCCCGGAAATCTTACGCAAAAAAAAATTTGAAATTCGACGCGGGAACGACAACCATACTTTAACATGGCTGGTCTAAATCTAAGCCATGAAATAGCAGGCGTAAGTTTGCGACGGGAAAAAACGACTAGCGACGACGTAAGAGAATGCGACGAACGCGCGTACCTTCGTGGATCGCCGTAAACAGCTAATTTGCATACCCGACGCGGAAAACGACGCAAACTCCACCCAGCAGTCGCCGAAGTATTGCATCCTAAGATCCGAAGGCTTACGAAGCCGTACGCCTGTCGGATCTTAGCCAAAAGCCGTTGTATCTTTGTTTGTGAATTACAAATAAAGATACGAAAGTACGCCGGAGTATCAGCAGATACTCCGGCGTACTTTTTCTGTGAATCTGGCCCTCTGTATTCCAACAGAATGACAGTATGCAAAACGTCATAAGACTAATCCATACGAGAATTGTTGTAAAACACACTCTCTAATATGTATGTATATACCTCCTGAAGAATAACTTTTATATGTATATATAGAAAAAAATATCTTGATATATGAAAAAAAAAAAAAAAAATCATATACAATTATATAAAAAACATTGGGCCATATTCTCAGTGAAGTTACGATGGAGTAAGTCAGGATACTCCATCGTAACTCCCTTTTTTGGCCAGTGTATCTATGCTCCTGATTCTCAGAATCATTTTTGCATAGATACACTTAAGATCCGCCATCTGTAAGTCACTTACACTGGCGGATCTTAAATGCAATGACGCCGGCCGCCGCTAGATGGCATTTACGTGAAGGAGTCATTTGCGTATGCCAGACTGACACTCTCAGAAATAGATTGCTGGAAAAGGGATATGATTCAGAAATGTTGGAGAACACTTTAAGGGAAGTAGCTGAAACAGACAGATCACAACTGTTAGACTCTACTCCTAAAACCAGTCATGCGGGACCAATAGTACCGTTCATCACAACGTATTCCACCCAGCATTATATGATTAAAAAAATAATCAAAAAGCACTGGCACCTGTTGGGTAATAGGGATGAGCCGAACATACCCGGGTTCGGTTCGCACCAGAACGGTCGAACAGACCGCGGTTTCGAACGAACATTTAGAACCCCATTGAAGTCTATGGGACTCGAACGTTCGAATTCAAAAACGCTCATTTTAAAGACCAATATGCAAGTTATTGATGGAAAACGTCTTTGAGAACCCGGGTCTTGTCCCAGGGAACATGTATCAATGGAAAAAAAAGTTTTAAAAACTGTAGTTTTTTCTTGAGCAGCGATTTTAATGATGCTTAAAGTGAAAAAAAAAAAATTCCTTTTAAATATGGTACCTGCTGGGTGTCTATAGTAGTGGCACGCGTTTAGAAATGTCCCTGCACAACATGAGATTACTCTCAGAAAAAAGTAATGTAATACTGCTTGCGGCTTTAATGTAATGGTTGTTCCCTGCAATATGGATAAAAATCATTGAACAAAATAGCATGAGTTTCCCCGCCACCACTCCCCCCAGGTCATTACAAGACCCAGTGCCGATCCTGACCTCCCTGGGGCCCTAAGCAAAATGACATAGCACATTAAAAATGAGAATCGGGGGGGGGGGGTGCGCTGACGACAGTGACATGTCACATTAAAGAAAGTTGAGAAGCGGGGGGAGGGGCTGGTCTGCTGTCGGAAATGACTCAGCCAGCGAGATTAGAAGCGGGGTGAGGGGGTGAAAATTACTTCTCACCAGGCGGGGCCTCTAGTAATTTGGGGGGCCCTTTGCAGCTTTGCGGGACCCTAAGCGCCTTGCATAGTGAGCCTATAGCGAGGATCGGCCCTGACAAGACCGTCTGGCCCTATATACTTTGAACAGCAGTATACAGGCATTGCAAACAAGATAAGGACTGTAGGTTTCTTAAGTAGAATCAGAACCATGTCATACTTTGCTCCTGCATATTGCACAATTTCCTAAAGAGACCCTCAACAAACTACATGACACTTGTGCCTGATGAGGCCACTCAGGGCCGTCTTAATAGCATCATGGGCCCCTGGGCAAAGTAATGCTCTGGGGCCCCTACAATGGAGACAGTGCATGTAAACAGAAATCAAGTAGGTAGAAGGTAGGGGATATCTAGGGTGTAGAGGGGTCAGAGTGCTGGGGGATAACTGGGATGTAGAGGGGCAGCCTGGGCTGCCCCAATTTCGGGGCAGCCCGGGCTCAAGGACCAGCTGCTTTGGGGAAAGGGCAGGGGCCCCCCATGCAGCTGGGGCCCCCGGGCAGTGCCCAGGTGTGCCCTCTCATTAAGACAGTCCTGAGGCCACTGATGTTCCAGTGGTGGTGGCCCGTGAGACTGTCCATACAGGCTTGGCCCCCCAAACTGCACGTGCTGTGTGGCAACAATATGTCAATTATTTTAGGGGTGGGGGGGGGGCATTACAATGCCAGATCTTGGCTCAATAAATTATTTTTTTGGGGAAGTAAAATTACAGAGAAAATGGGGGGTTTTCATCCGTGGCCCCCTTTTAACAAATACTGTGAAGAACTCCTGTTCTATGAAGGCCTCCATTATTTATGCAAGTCAAAATATTGATAAAAAAAACAAATGTCAGTCAAGCCTTAGCTTTCTCCCCATATCTAACCCACAAACTCATCCACTGATCATAAAGTCCAAAACTCAATTTTCATATCGTCGTTCTGCACGATCAGTTCCACGACATATTATACCGACGGCGAACTACGTAACTCACGCAATATCCCCTGCGCATGCGGGAAGCTCCGCGTGTATCCCCGCGTGTATCGGTCGGTCACTGCAATTCACTGAAGGCATTATAGAGGAGAATCAGAGAGAGGAGGCTGCAACCTCAAGTGTGGAGAGAGGCCAGGCACACCCCAGGAGGAGCAGAAAAGCAGACACCAGTTTTAGGTTTGCGGAGCTGGTGGAGATGGTTTCCATTCTGGAGGAATACGATTATGATGGCAAATTAGGGCCTTACCCCAATCCGAAGAGGCTAAAGGGGAAGATTATGGACAAGGTGCGGAGGACTCTGTATGATAAATTCGGGGTGCGGATGTCAAGGGTTCAGTTAAGTACCAAGTGGTCTGACCTTAAAAGGAGAAATACAGAGGAGTTGGAGACAATAAAAAAATACCTCATAAGACGTAAGTAATTTTCATGTGTACTCTGAGTATTTATTTTTATTATTTTGCGGCATTTGTGGTATTTATTTCAGGTTCTGTATATATACGGTTCAAAAATAGATGTTTCAAGGTTCATGTTTGTGGGCCTAATATTTGGTTGGTCATTCCATTTAACCACTTGCCCACCAGGTGAATTCTGGCACTTCTCTCCTTCATGTGAAAATCACAATTTTTTTGCTAGAAAATTAATCAGAACCCCCAAACATTATATATTTTTTTTTAGCAGACATCCTAGGGAATAAAATGGCAGTCATTGCAATACTTTTTGTCACACCGTATTTGCGCAGCGGTCTTACAAGCGCACTTTTTTTGGATAAAAATCACTTTTTTGAATTAAAAAATAAGACAACAATACATTTTGCCCAATTTTTTTATATATTGTGAAAGATAATGTTACGCCGAGTAAAATGATACCCAACATGTCATGCTTAAAAATTGCGCCCGCTCGTGGCATGGCGTCAAACTTTTACCCTTAAAAATCTCGATAGGCGACGTTTAAAAAATTCTACAGGTTGCATTTTTTGAGTTGCAGAGTAGGTCTAGGGCTAGAATTATTGCTCTCACTCTAACGATCGCGGCGATACCTCACTTGTGTGGTTTGAATACCGTTTTCATATGCGGGCGCTACTCGCGTATGCGTTTGCTTCTGCGCGCGAGCTCGTCGGGACGGGGCGCTTTAAAAAATTTTTTTTTGGTTTTCTTATTTATTTTTATTTAGTTTTATAATTTTTTACACTGAAAAAAAAAAAAAAAAAAAAAATGTAAACATCCCTTGTAATAGAAAAAAGCATGACAGGTCCTCTTAAATATGAGATCTGGGGTCAAAAAGACCTCAGATCTCATAATTAGACTTAAATGCAAAAAAAAAAAAAAAAAATGTAATTTTTTCAAATGACAAAAAAAAAAATGTTTCTTTAAGAGGCTGGGCGGGACTGACGTTTTGACGTCACTTCCGCCCAGCAGAGCTATGAGGACGGGTGAAGGAGATTTCTCCTTCAGTCCCGTCCCCGCTCAGCTGCCGGACACATCCGATCCCCTCCGCCGCTACCGATGGCTCCGGTAAGCGGCGGAGGGCGCGGAAGAGCGGCGGGAGGGGGGGGGGGGCCCTCTCCCGCCACCGATAACGGCGATCTCGCGGCGAATCCGCCGCGGAGACCGCCGTTATCGTGTACACCACCGCCCCCTGAAAAGATGAATATCTCGGTTGTGGCAGCAGCTGCTGCCGTTATCGAGATATTCAACTTTAAAAAGAGGACGTCTTTTTGACATGGGGCGGTGGTCAAGAGGTTAAAGGGGAGTTCCACCCACAATTTCACTTTTTAAATATAAATTCCCCTGTAATACACAAGCTTAATGTATTCTAGTAAAGTTAGTCTGTAAACTAAGGTCCGTTCTGTTAGGTTGTTACAGCATTTAGATAGTTTATAATCTAGAAATAGACCGTGCCCATCTTAAGTGTGGGCATCATGAAGCCAGACTGTATGACTTCCTGGATTTCAGCTTTGCATATCTCGCACATGCTCAGTGCTGCACAAGCAATGTAATAGGTTTCAGTCAGGTTTCAGTCAGGTTTGCAAGGACTACTGGGAAACATGATGCCTATCCCAGAAACCCTTGCAAATAGCCTTGTGACTTAATAGCCTAGGCCAGGCATGTCCAAAGTCAGGCCCGGGGGCCAAATGCGGCCCCCCTGTTGATTTAATATGGCCCCCCTGGGGATTTGGATGTATATATTGTTTGTGGCCCCCAGGGCCACAAAAGATATATACTGTATTTATTGGCGCAGCCTTGGAGGGGACAGGGAGGGGGCAGGACGAGCGCCGTCAGATTACATGAAGAGAATCTCCTGTTTACTCAGCAGCGTCTGTATTGTAAGTCCCGTCTCCTGGGATGCCATTGGACGACTGTTCTGTCTATTAAAGAGGCCACAGGATAAACAAGGCATTCTCCTGTTTGTAATCTGTTGGCACTCGTCCCGCCCCCTCCCTCTGCCCTCCGAGGCTTCAGATGGGCATCGTTCAGGCTGCACTGATGGCAATGGTAAGGCTGCATTTATGGCACATGTGAGGCTGCATTTATGGCACATGTGAGGCTGCATTGGTTGCAATAGTAAGGCTGCATTGGTTGCATTGGTAAGGCTGCATTCATGGCAATTGTAAGGCTGCATTCATGGCAATGGTGAGGCTGCATACATGGCAATGGTAAGCCTGTGAGTGTTATACGCCGATAAATAAGGTATGTCCAAATAACACGCCCAAGCTCATCCTTAGTCCTAAGCAGCGCTCTGGGATTCGTTGGGGCCACAAATAAAATATATACAGTAGATCCAAATAACACGCCCGAGCTCATCTCTTCACCACACACAGCCACAAAGGCAAGAGAATTCTTGTTGGGCCGTGTATTAGTGCTCAGACGAACACACTTAGGCAGAATTTTAATGGTTCAAAGAATGTCAGGCAAAATAGTCGGCCCTTCACGCATGTTCACTTAATCAAATATGGCCCTCTTTGAAAAAAGTTTGGACACCACTGGCCTAGGCTAATAAGGAGGAGTAAGTAATGAAGGATTACAAAATAAAGGTATTTACAAGCAACAAATTAAATAAAAATTGTCCATTATGAACACTATGAGATTAGGGCATGCAGCACAGACAAACATAAAAAAATGGGTGGAACTCCACTTTAAGTTCTTTTTATGTGACAACATTTTTTTATTGAATGTACAGTTGTATTCAAAATTATTCAACCCCCACTGAAATTGATTGTTTTGCCCAGTTTGACACTGATTTTGATCATCCTGTCATCCTGCTTACAATTAAATCAAAGAGGCACGTGTAGGTCAGACAAATATAACATAACATTTATAATGAAATAACCACAAATGTCTTTTCTGTGCTCACATCATAATCAGTTTTATCCAACCCCCAATTGACATTCAATCTTAGTACTTAGTACAACATCCTTTTACAGTTATAACAGCTTTTAAACTTGAAGCATAGCTTGACACAAGTGTCTTGCAGCGATCTACGGGTATCTTCGCCCATTCGTCATGGGCAAAAGCCTCCAGCTCAGTCACATTCTTTTTTTTACAGTATAAGGCTCAGTCACATTCTTAGGCTTGCGCACTGCAACTGCTTTCTTTAAGTCCCACCAGAAGTTCTCAATCGGATTTAAGTCTGGTGACTGCGATGGCCACTCCAAAATATTCCAGCCTTTAATCTGCAACCATGCTCTATTGGACTTGGAGGTATGCTTGGCATCATTGTCCTGTTGAAAGGTCCAACGTCTCCCAAGCCTCAGGTTTGTGACGGACTGCATCACATTGTTATCCACTATCTCCTGTTACTGAAGAGAATTCATGGTACCTTGCAGACGATGAAGCTTCCCTGTACCTGCAGAAGCAAAACAGCCCCAAAGCATGATTGACCCCCCGCCATGCTTCACAGTAGGCAAGGTGTTCTTTTCATCATAGGCCTTGTTATTCCTCCTCCAAACATAGCGTTCATCAATGGGCCCAAACACTTCTAATTTTGTTTCATCAGTCCAGAGAACACAATCCCCAAACTTCTGTGGTTTGTCCACATGATTTTTGAATACTGCAGTTCAATCTTCTTATTCTTTGGAGACAGCAAGGGGGTGCGCCTGGGAGTTCTGGCATGGAGGCCTTCATTATGCAGTGCGAGCCGTATTGTCTTAGCAGAAACTTCAGTACCCACATCTGACAAATCTTTTCTCAGTTCCTCAGCTTTTACAAGGGGACGTTTCTCCACTCTACGCTTCAGGTTGCGCACAGCAGTCGAAGTCAGCATCTTCTTTCTGCCACGACCAGGTAGCGTTTCAACAGTGCCCTTTGCCTTTAATTTGCGAATGATGCTTCCTATGGTGTCTCTTGGTATGTTTAACATCTTTGCAATCTTCTTATAGCCATTGCCCTTCCTGTGAAGAGTAATCACCTCTTCTCTTGTCTTCCCGGACCATTCCCTTGACTTCACCATGTTTGTAACCACACTAGTAAATGTCTATAAGGAGCCGAGTATCAAAGTCATTTGAAAGCTGCCTGATTGGTGCTTATTAGGCTTTATTGCAGCTACCTGACTTCCACAGGTGTTTTCAAGACCTGATTGAAAACACTTCAATGAACCTCTGTTCTTCAGAGAAGTAGTCTTTAAGGGCTTGAATAATTGTGTAAATGAAGAATTCACAAAATAAACATTTACTACCGTATTACAAAACCAATTGATGTCATTTTAGTTGCATATGGTTCTTTAAGAAGTCCTTGTAGGATTTCATTCTGAATACAATTACAAATGTACACTAAATTCACTTAAACACTTTACAGCATTGGGGGGGGGGGGGGGTTGAATAATTATCAACACAACTGTAGATGTGTTATTAACTAGATTTAAATAATCCAACTCACGTCAATATACAATATAAGGAGAGTATGCTGAGCGCAGAAGTTGATTACACATATGGGGCCTGATTTACCAAGCCTTTACTCCATGACTCATGGAGTAAAAGCAGGAGTAGCAGCCGTTTGGTGATTTACTAAAGAAATACGCTGCTAGTGCAGTGTATTTCCCTAGTTACTAATGTGCTCCGTGCGCCCAGGAGAGGGTGCATTGTGCACCAGTACAGACCTGGCGCACGGCACATTGAACTGTAAATTGCGGGGGTTTGGGCGGGAGTTTATTAGGGGGGGAGGTGGGGGGATGCAGGGGAAGTGAAGTGACATGTGCTTGAAAGTGTTTGGCGGGCCGAATTGAAAGGGAAAGTGTTTTTTGAAAACAGATCCCCGTACGCTTGCACAGTGCGCCTGAACCTCGGGAGGTTCATTTGCATACTGGGCATGCGCAGAGAGAAATTTTGGCGCTTCCCGTGCGCCTTGTCAGTACGCCGTGAAAATCTTGGTAAATACCAAGCGGCGTACCCGTGAATGCGCTGCGTGACGCGGCGCACGGGAATCTCCGAGCTGTTTTCAGCCATGAAGGGGAACTCCGCGCCAAATTTCAAACTTGAAATCGGCGCGGGTCCCCCTCCAGGGCTACATTAGGCTCTTAGGCTTGGTCCGGAACGTGAGGGGTTAAACCCGCGCCGATTCGGCGCGGGGGTCCCCCCCAGATCCAAACCAAGCCCTCATCCCAAGCACGCAGTCTGGCACGGACAGGAATGGGGGTGGGGACGAGCGAGCGCCCCCCCCTCCTGAGCCGTACCAGACCGCATGCCCTCAACATGGGGGAGTGTGTGCTGTGGGGGAGGGCGGCACTGCCCCCCCCACCCCACAGCACTCTTGTCCCCATGTCGATAGGGACAAGAGCCTCTTCCCGACAACCCTTGCCATTGGTTGTCGGGGTATGCGGGCGGGGCTAATCGGAATCTGCGAGCTCCCTTTAATAAGGGGGCCCCCAGATGCCGGCCCCCCACCCTATGTGAATGAGTATGGGGTACATCGTACCTCTACCCATTCACATGGGGGAAATGTAAAGTAAAATAAAACACCACACAGAATAAAATATTTTATTGATCTGCTCCGGAGCCCCCCCTTTCTTCTTTAGCTCTCTTACAAGGGGGGGTTTCTTCTCTACCGATCTTCCGCCGGGACCCTGGGCTTCGGTGATTTCTGCCGGGGGAGGGCGCCATCCCTCGGTCCTCTCCGGAGCCTTCCGCCGGATGCCCCCACCCCATTTAAGCTCTTTTTCATTAGGGAGGGGCATCCGGACTTCGGGGTCTTCTGCCGGGGGATGGCGCCTATCCCCCGGTCTTTCCGGTGCATTCCGCCAGGGTTCTGGTCTTCCTGGTCTTCTGTCGGGGGTGCGCCAACTCCCAGGTCTTTTCTCTTCTGTCTTCTCTGCTCCCTCTTCTGCCTGGCTCCCCCGCGGAGCCAGGGCTTTCTTCCGTCTTCTTTCTTCTCTCTTCCTTCTTCTGCCTGTCTCCTCCGGGAGCACAGGGCTTGTCTCCGCTGTCCCCCCACCCCACAGCACTCTTGTCCCCATGTCGATAGGGACAAGAGCCTCTTCCCGACAACCCTTGCCATTGGTTGTCGGGGTATGCGGGCGGGGCTAATCGGAATCTGCGAGCTCCCTTTAATAAGGGGGCCCCCAGATGCCGGCCCCCCACCCTATGTGAATGAGTATGGGGTACATCGTACCTCTACCCATTCACATGGGGGAAATGTAAAGTAAAATAAAACACCACACAGAATAAAATATTTTATTGATCTGCTCCGGAGCCCCCCCTTTCTTCTTTAGCTCTCTTACAAGGGGGGGTTTCTTCTCTCCCGATCTTCCGCCGGGACCCTGGGCTTCGGTGATTTCTGCCGGGGGAGGGCGCCATCCCTCGGTCCTCTCCGGAGCCTTCCGCCGGATGCCCCCACCCCATTTAAGCTCTTTTTCATTAGGGAGGGGCATCCGGACTTCCTGGTCTTCTGTCGGGGGTGCGCCAACTCCCAGGTCTTTTCTCTTCTGTCTTCTCTGCTCCCTCTTCTGCCTGGCTCCCCCGCGGAGCCAGGGCTTTCTTCTGTCTTCTTTCTTCTCTCTTCCTTCTTCTGCCTGTCTCCTCCGGGAGCACAGGGCTTGTCTCCGCTGTCTTCTCTCTTCTCTTCCATTGGATGTTGACACGACGAGGTTCCGCGCTGACATGCCGTGTCAGCGGCGGGCATGGACTTATATAGGGTAATGCCACCATGTGACCTCAACCCATGTGACATCACATTCCCTGGGCATGATGGGAATGTGATGTCACATGGGTTGAGGTCACATGGTGGCATTGCCCTATATAAGTCCATGCCCGCTGCTCAGACGGCATTCCAGAGCCGGACCTCGTCATGTCAACATCGAATGGAAGAGAAGAGAGAAGACAGCGGAGACAAGCCCTGTGCTCCGCGGAGGAGACAGGCAGAAGCGGAAGGCATCGCAGAAGCCCGCGGGTGTCGCCCCCCGGCGGAAGACACCGTACAAGCCCGAATTACGTCGCTGAAGACGGGGGTGGGGTGCCAGTGCACCCCCCCCCCCCGCAGAAACCGTCGTGGAAGCCCGGGACCCTCCCCCAAAGGCAGGAGCCTCACTGGTGAAGGGGGTCCCGGTGAATTACGTCGCTGAAGACGGGGGTGGGGTGCCAGTGCACCCCCCCGCAGAAACCGTCGTGGAAGCCCGGGACCCTCCCCCAAAGGCAGGAGCCTCACTGGTGAAGGGGGTCCCGGTGAATTACATCGCTGAAGACGGGGGTGGGGTGCCAGTGCACCCCCCCCGCAGAAACCGTCGTGGAAGCCCGGGACCCTCCCCCAAAGGCAGGAGCCTCACTGGTGAAGGGGGTCCCGGTGAATTACGTCGCTGAAGACGGGGGTGGGGTGCCAGTGCACCCCCCCGCAGAAACCGTCGTGGAAGCCCGGGACCCTCCCCCAAAGGCAGGAGCCTCACTGGTGAAGGGGGTCCCGGTGAAAGACGGCGAAGCCCGGGGCCTAATGGGGTGGTGGTGGGGGGCCCCGGCAGAAGACCCCCGGCAGACTAATAAATTCATTTATTCATGTGTGGTGTTTTATTTCTTTACATATTTTTCCCCAGGTGAATGGGTAGGGGTACGATGTACCCCCATACTCCTTCACATAGGGTGAGGGGCCGGAATCTGGGGGCCACCTTATTAAAGGGGCCTCTCAGATTCTGATAAGCCCCCCGCCCGCATACCCCGACAACCAACGGCCAGGGTTGTCGGGAAGAGGCTCTTGTCCCTATCGACATGGGGACAAGAGTGCTTTGGGGTGGGGGGGCAGTGCCCCCCTCCCCCACAGCACACACTCCCCCATGTTGAGGGCATGTGGTCTGTTATGGCTCAGGAGGGAGGGGGGCGCTCGCTCGTCCCCACCCCCATTCCTGTCTGACCAGACTGCGTGCCTGGGATAAGGGCTTGGTTTGGATCTTGGGGGGGACCCCACGCTGTTTTTTTTTTGCGCGGGTTTAACCCCTTATGTTCCAGACCAAGCCTAAGAGCCTGGTATGCACCTGGAGGGAACCCACCTTATTTTTTTTGGGGGGGTCTGGAGTTCCCCTTCATGAACAGCGATCTGTCATTTACACATGTCAGTCCCACCCCCCCCCTACAGTTAGAACACATTAGAAACATATTTAACCCCTCCCTCGCACCTAGTGTTAACCCCTTCCCTGCCAGTGGCATTTTTAGAGTAAGCAATGCATTTTTACAGCATTGATCGCTAGAAAAATGCCAATGGTTCCAAAAAAGTGTTCGATGTGTCCGCCATAATGTCGCAGTACCGATAAAAATCGATGATCGCCGCAATAACTAGTTAAAACAAAAAAATATATATTTTGTAGACGCTATAACTTTTGCCAAAACCAAACACTAAACGCTATTTGCGATTTTTTGGAACCAAAAAGATGTAGAATACGTATCAGCCTAAACTGAGGGTTTTTTTCTTTTTTAGAATATATATTTTTGGGGATATTTATTATAGCAAAAAGTAAAAAATGTTTTTACATATGTGGGCGGGACTTACGCAAGTCCCGCCCACATATATAAACATCGTTCAAACCACACATGTGAGGTATTGACGCGTGCGTTAGAGCGAGAGCAATACTTTTACCACTAGACCTTCTTTGTAACTATAAACTGGTAACCTGGAAAAAAAAGAAAAAGGTCGCCTATGGGGATATTCACGGAATTAATTTTGGCCCCATTGCAGGAGTGTTTCCAATAGTAAAGCGTGACATGTAAGGTATCTATTTACTCGGTCTAACATCATCTTTCACATTATCCCCAAAAATTGGGCTAACTTTTGTGTTTTGTTAATTTTTAACCACTTGAGCCCTGGACCATATTGCTGGTCAATGACCAGGCCAGGCTGGAAAGCATGAGATCAGGGGGGGAAAAAAAACCTCATGCCATTGCAGCTTGGTTCCTACATTTGTGATGAACTGAGCATGCTCAAACACTTAGAAAAAATCCTTTCTTTTTAAAAGGTGAAAATCTCTTGGATGGTCATAGAGCGTGGGTTGGGTTAATTAACCAGGTGTAAGCTCACCCACACTAGAGACTGCAATTTGTTCATGTGATTTCAATTGCTTCATTACTAGCACATGTTATAAAAACCGTGCATACTTCCGGTTCCGGCGCCGCATGGAGTAACTGCTCCTCTCCTCGGCTCCCGCAGCGCGACCTAATCCGGCTTATAAATCCTGCCTGAGACGCCCAGCTGACCCCCCTCCACCTCCGGAGACACCCCACGCCCACCATGGACCGATTCGTTGAAAAATCGGGTGCGCGCACCCATACGGCCCTGACGGCGCCGACGGCTCCACCACAAATCGAGGCCCCGGCTTCGGCCTACTCGGCCCCACACATGGCGGCGCCACACACAGAGATGGAGGTAAGCGGCACTCCGTCCCCCCCCTGCTCCACACACCTTGGGGACACCTCTAGAAGGGGACAACACTACAGAGCGTATAGCCCAGGCAGTGGCTGCTCTTTTGACCCCCATGATTGCCACGTCTGTAGAAAAAGCGGTGAATGCAGGGATGGCACAAATCCATAAGCAGCTCAAGGAGCATGGCACTAGACTCAATGATCTGGAACACCGCTTGTCAAGCGCTGAGGATGACCTGTACCAGACACAGGCTACCGAACATGCTCAAGACAAAACCAACCAATATATTTTACAAAAGCTGGACGATTTAGAAAATAGGTCTAGGAGAAGTAACCTTCGCTTTGTAGGGGTCCCTGAATCACTCCAATCGGCCGCACTCGCAGATTTCTGCGCACAGCGAATACCCGAGACCTTGGGCCTACCGGGCCCCTGCGCTGTGGAAAGGGCACATCGCATGGGAGCGTTTAATTCAGACCGCAAAACACCTCGGCCCATTATTGCTAAATACCTGAATTACGCTGACAAGTCCCTTATACTGCACAAATTCAGACAGGCCAGACAGATTCAAATTGATGGAATAAAGGTCCTGATATTTGCAGATTACTCCATGGAGGTCTCTAAAAAGAGGAAAGCATTCCAGCAGGTGTGCACTGAACTCTTTAAACAGCAAGTGAAATTCACTTTGGCCTTCCCAGCCATACTCCGCCTCAGAGCCCCTAACGGCGAGCAACTGTCCTTCCATGACCCCTCGGAGGCCGAGGCCTTCCTACGCTCCCAACAACATGGTCGACAGTCCCAGACCCCATCGAAAGCCTCCCCACTCAACCGTCCACTGGACCAGAGAAGCCCTCGCAAGGAATCGCCCAAACGCTTCAGGGCCACGATCTCAGACCCCTCCCGGATCACTCTAAACCTGACCTGAACCAGCGTCCGTGAGTAACTGTCCTATTTTTGTCTCTCGCCCGGACCGGAGGAATCATCCCAGCCGCCCTTCTTTCTTTTTTTTCTCCTCTTTGGTTGGACACATGCTCCTCGGTGACTCGCTCTACTGGGGACACCTCGATCCCCCCCCCTCTCCGTCCACGTTGGAACTGCTCCCCGCGGTCTCCCAGTCGAGGTACACCCTTCTACATACTGCTTGCCCTGTTTGAAGTTTGTTTATTGGGCCTTGACTGCCTATCTCATTATTGTGTTCATTCCTATCCAGATAGACTGTCTTGCATTCGTACTGTTTAGATTTTGTATATATGCAACTGGCACCATGTTGATTTCTTTCTTTGCAGCCGCCTCCTGGCATCACTGCGCGCCTTATTA
Organism: Rana temporaria; assembly: GCF_905171775.1. Taxonomy (NCBI): domain Eukaryota; kingdom Metazoa; phylum Chordata; class Amphibia; order Anura; family Ranidae; genus Rana; species Rana temporaria. The sequence continues at coordinate 73,359,232 of NC_053495.1, forward strand.
TCACCCTCCCCGGTACCGGCTCTTCCCAGCCGCATGAAACAGTTTACCCATTTACGGGCTCTCAAAAATCATGCTGGCTGTGTCGTGACATGGGAGCCGGCTCTCGCAGTGATCCCATGCGGAAAAAAGCGAAGTTCCCACATTTATTGCTATGTTTGATGTTATTGTTTCTGTTATCCCCTGCCCCCCTCCCCTCTCTCATTGCCCCCCTTGCCCCAGGCACTCATGCTCACTTATGCCCTCTGACACCAAACACATGTGACGCACCCATCAATTCCCTTCTTGGTCGGGTAACCCTCCCACGAAGCGATCCTCTCCGCGGCTACGTGTATGTAACATCCTCTCAGACCCTCTCCCACGCTGACTCAATAACATGAAAATAGTCTCTTGGAATGTAAAGGGCCTTAGGTCCCCCAATAAGAGGATGAAGGTCCTGCGCCATCTTAAAAGAATTAAAACTGACATAGCACTCTTGCAGGAAACCCACTTGTCCACTCCCGATTTCCACCGCATGCAGAAATTATGGGTAGGTACAGTCCTGGGCTCAGAAGCCGTTGCCCGCAAAGCAGGAGTCCTACTGCTGATTCATAAGAATCTCCTGTGCACGGTCCTTGCAGTAAAGACTGACACCCATGGACGACTTTTATCTGCACATGTAAAAATAGGAACTAAAGAACTAGTGATCTCCAATGTATATGCACCTAACTGCCCTAGCAAGATGTTCTATAGTGAATTGACCACTTGGCTACTGCAAAACACTCAGCTCCCCCATCTGGTAGGAGGCGACTTCAATGACGTCATGCACCAGATAGATGACAGGTCCTCCCCAAAACACTCCGGGCCACGATCCGCTTCCCTCTCCCCGTCGCTTTTTGCGTCTACTATGGACTCCCTCCATCTCCGAGACCTGTGGCGCCTACAACACCCCGCAGACAGGGAATTCACTTTTTACTCCAACCCCCACACCGTTTTTACTAGGATTGACTATTTTTTTGGATCCGACGACCTAATCCCGTTGCTTTCAAACGCAGATATTCTAGACATAGCCATTTCAGATCACGCCCCGATCCTACTTAATGTGGACAACCTCGACCTGCCCCCTCACCCCCGAATTTGGCGTTTCCCCTCGTACCTTCACAATCTAACCGACTTCCAGCAATCCATGGAGAAGGCCTGGCTAGAATATTCTTCAGCTAATGCCCCCCACTCTGACAATCCCAACCTCTTCTGGGACGCCGGTAAGGCGTTTCTCAGGGGCCAGATTATTTCCTATGCCTCTTCTTTCAGACGCAACACCCTATCAAAATACAAACTGGCCAGTTCTAGACTACACCAGGCCCAGAGGGCTTTATACTCCACCGGATCCCCTAGCGACAGAGAGGAGTGGCTAGCAGCGAAAAGCTCTTTTGATACTTGGGCAGACACCCTTGAACTGACTAAAAAAGCAAACTTGGACGCTACCCTACACAGGTTCGGAAATAAATCGGGTAAACTACTCTCTAGACTATGCAAGGGCTCTTTTCGTCCCACCCACATCACGTCCCTGAGAGACTCCAAAGGTACCGTAAACACCACACCACTAACGATAAATAAGGCTATGCTTCAGTACTACTCATCCCTTTATGCCCCAGACCCTATTGACAAACAGGCAGCTCATGCTTTTTTTGAAAACTTAAACATCCCCACTGTCACCCCCTCCCAGCTGGAGGCCCTTAACGCTCCCATAACCCTCGCCGAGGTATCCGACACCATCCGCAAACTCACCCCCTCCAAGGCCCCTGGTCCCGACGGCTTCACGGGTGAGTTCTACAGGACCCTACAGACTCTGGTAGAGCCTACCCTTCACAAGGTATATATGGGCATGTGGTCCGGCGGCCCCTATTTGCCGTCAGGCAATCAGGCCATCATCAAACTGCTGTCCAAGAAGGGCAAGGACCCCTTAGAGCCAGGATCTTATAGACCCATCTCCCTACTCAACCTGGATGTCAAAATCCTATCAAAAATCATAGCAAACCGACTCTCTGACATCATCCCCTCCCTGATCCACCCGGCACAATCAGGCTTTGTGAAGGGTAGAACAGCCACCCTAAACATACGAAAAGTTATGCTGGCCCTGGAACACGCTAAACAACATCCAGATGGTGACTTTGCCATCATAACCTTAGATGCGGAAAAAGCCTTTGACAATGTCAGCTTCGATTGGCTTGCCCTGACCATGTCAAAGATGGGCTTCTCAGGTCCATTTTGCCACCTCATTAACTCCATGTACTCCTCCCCTACGGCGAAACTGGTGGCCGCGGGTCTACTCTCAGACGAATTTCGTCTATACAAAGGCACCCGGCAAGGCTGCCCTCTATCACCACTCTTATTTAACATGGCATTAGAACCCCTATCCAGACACCTCACTCAGATAGCACCCCTACACGGTATCCAGATTGGCGAATATGACCTACGTTCCTCCCTCTTCGCGGACGACGCCCTTATTTTTTCGGCCGACCCCTCCTCCGACATGTCCACCATCAAACGAGTATTCAACGTTTTCCGAACCTGCTCGGGCTTGCGCATAAACTACGGCAAAAGCGAAATACTCCCGTTAGGAACTAAGCCCCCACCCTCCTGGTCCCTTCACTCAATTTTCTCCGTTGCCAAGTCCCATATCACCTACCTGGGTATCTCGATAGGAAAGACGCCCTCCTCCCTATATTGTCTGAACTATCCCCCTCTGTTAGCAAAAATCTCCCAAGAACTGGTAAACTGGTTGGATCTGCCCCTCTCGCTCCTGGGAAGATGCCACCTTGTTAAGATGGTTAGCTTCGCTCGGCTATTATACCCGATGCAAACTATACCCCTGCTCCTCCGCCATAAAGACATCAAACAACTCGAATCAGCCATTTCCAAATTTATATGGCGAGGTAAGAGGCCCCGCATTGCTTTAAAGAAACTCTTTCTTCCCAGACGCGAAGGGGGTGTTAGTCTCCCTAATGTTAGAACCTACAATTTAGCCTGCTTAATGAGAATCGGTCTAGATTGGCTCACGCAATCTTCACGCTATTCAAATTACCCCCTGGAATCTGCCATGGCACACCCCTTCTCCCTCACAGCTCTTCTTCACTGCAAATGGAAATCGGTCCCGGCAATGTATCAACACAACCTACTGCTAAGGGACACTGCTATTGCTTGGAGAGAAACCAGGAAAAGTCTTCGACTACCACCGTACATGTCTCGCCATGTACCGATCCAAGGAAACCCGAGTTTCCCCCCAGGCATGGACTACAAACCCTTCAAAATTTGGCAGGACAAAGGTCTCACTAAATTCTCATCTCTTTGTGACGCATCAACTGGTCAACCCTTACCCTTTGAAGCGGTGGCCGCCACTTTCTCGCTACCTCCTTCTCATGTGTTCCATTTCTGGCAATGCACCAACTACTTGAAGGCTACCTGCATTGATGCTGCAAAACGCTTCTCTCCCAACTTCTCCGACCAGCTCCTCGCGAACGACTCATACAGAATCTCGGCCATCTACAAACCTCTTCTCCTTAAAACCACTCCTTCTCTACAATCCTCATCCGCAGCTAATTGGGGTAGAGACTTCCCGGATGATGACCTAGTCGACAAGCTACTTCAAGGCCTCAACAAGGTCCAACGTCTAACTCCTAATGAAATATGGAGAGAAACCCAATTAAAAATCCTCCACCGAGCCCACATACCTTTTCTCTACTCCACAACGGACCCTGATACAGCTAAATGCCCCCTATGCCGTCATCAGAGACCCTCCCTAACTCACCGCTTCTGGTCATGCTCGTTCATATCCTCCTTTTGGGACCAGGTCCTGGCCTACATTTTCAATGTCACCTTGTTAAACCTACCCAAAGACCCCCTGCTCCTTATTTTTGGTTATTGGGACCCCCTACTGCTGCAAAGGTCCCGACAGGCATGCCCACTTTTGCCGGCCCACCCGGCACCCACAAGTGACAACAAAAACTGGTCCTTGCTATGTCTCCTTGTCGCACGAAGAGCTATCCTAAAACACTGGACTTCCACTCACCCTCCCACGACAACCCAAGTACAGCACAAGCTCCTCCTCCTTCTCTACAAGGAACGTGCAACCACCGATTTCAACAACGAAACCTCTAAGTCTCATTTTTTGTCAACTTGGAGACCCTTTATGCACTCTGCACTATCTTCAGAAGAATGCTCCAATTTTGAACATTATACCTTCTCTTACCTCAATTCTTCCCCACTACCCGTACCTAGAAGGAACAGTTTTTCATGTGCTGACCACTCGAGAGGTCACTGCTCCCCCCCCTGAGTGCCCCCTCCCCCCCTCCCCCCCTATAAGTATCTATTGTAGAACGTTATATACATCTTTAGATCCTACAGCAATCTTTGTTTTCCACCAATGTGTAAGATCCATCCAGTTTTACCTGACTCATTGTAAAGTTTTGACGGTGTGATATTTCTGTTTATCTGTTCATATATGGTTTCTTCTTTATGCGCACACCTGGTGAGACCAAGGTTGGATCATTGCTTTATACCTGGTATCTACATTCATTTACCTACCCCTCCTACTACCCGTCCTTGATGTAACCGCTGTAAATGCCTTTCTAATGATGTACGTACCCCAATTGAACCATGCTATGGCACGCCTGCCATTATCCCACATCCGACTTTGATGTTACGGCTTCTTATCCCCCTTTTTTTTTTCTCTGTATGTCTTTTAAACACAATAAAAATTGTTTGAAAAAAAAAAAAAAAAAAAAAAACGTGCATCGATCAGTCCTCAGCTGCCCTCATAGGGGCAGGCAGAAATGCTGTTGTGGAACACAAATGTGGTTTGTTGCATACATTCATTGTTGTTGGTTTTTATTTTGCCAATGGTTTTTGTTTATTTTTAAATGATGTTCACTTTGATGTATTTGTCTCTGCTGCCTTATTTTATGAAAAAATTGTGAAGATGTTGCGACTTTAAATCTGTTTATTTTGAGTTTTGAAATGTATTTTTGTTTGTGTGTGTTTTTTTTTTTTTTTTTTTTTCTTTTTTTGTTGACCAATAAAAATTACTTTAAAATTTTGAAGTTTGTTTTTTGTTACTTTTTCATGCAAAATATTTTGACAGCTGCAGCTGAACTAGGTTAGGGCCTAACAAATTAGGTGTTATTTTTGTCTAAGCTTCTTTCCTGGTGTGTAATCATGAAATGTTTGCCATGTTTATTCCTCATGACTTTAAAGACAAAAACTGGTAAGTATTTTCTTTTAACTGTAGTGGTCCTCAGCCCTCAAGTACCCCCGACAGGACATGTTTTGTGGATTTCTCTTAAGAATTGCTGTCCAGACTGTCTTTTAAAGCACATGTGCAAGATGAAGGAAAACCTGCAAACATGGCCTGGGGGGGGGGGGGGGGTTGCTATTGGTGGACAGGCTTGAAGTGCTGATTTACAGCACTGTGCTTAAATCTAGCGCAAGGCAATCCTATTCTAATTGTGGGTGTTTGAGGGAAGCCAAGTGAGTGTTAGAACCCCTGCTTGTGTTTTTTTTTTTTGGTGTTGAGCTTTGTGTCCCTTTTCTTAAAATTGGCTTCACTTCCTGTCACACAGCTGAACAGGAAGTGAGGTTAAAACCCTACCAGTGTCTTTTCTTGGGGACACAGGTCAATCTAACTAGTGTCCCCATTAAGCAAATTGCACTCCAGCACTGCTGTGTACACCCCAAATCATGGGTCTTCAAACTACGGCCCTCCAGTTGTTCAGGAACTACGATTCCCATCATGCCTAGTCATGTCTGTGAATGTCAGTGCATTACAAGGCATCATGGGATGTGTAGTTCTACAACAGCTGGAGGGCCGTAGTTTGAGGATCCCTGCCCCAAATGATTATTTAGTTTGGGGTTTAGTAAAGGCAAAGCCACTCTGCAGTACAAGCATAGTTGCTGAAAATCAGAGAGGAAGCACTGATGGTTTTAACATCCAATCCTGTAGAAGCAAAGTTGTTTTGTTTTCTTCCTTGCTTTGCACTTGTAGTGCAAAGTGAATTTGCCTTTAGTAAATGGACCCCAAAGTCCAAGATCCCTAATAATTTGGGGTGTACACAGCAAAATACTAGAGTGCAATTTACATAATGGGAAACTATTTAGATTGATCTCTGTGTCCCCAAGAAAAGATATTAGTAAGGTTTTACCCTCACTTCCTGTTTGGCTATGTGACAGGAAGTGAATGAATTTGAATTAGAAAGGGTGAAGACACCTCACAAATGTTCTCACTATCAGGGGTGCAGACATCCCCAAAAAATAAGCAGATAATACTTATTTGCAAATTAATAATTTTTTAGTTAACATTGGGTGGGGTGCTCTAACACACACATTCATACATATTAGCCACGCTGTATCCTGGCCTATTGGCATGGTTATATTTTCTTAGGCCTCTCAATAAAACTCTATGAAATTTGTGCTTAAACTAGAACCAGGGGCGGACTGACAACTCATGGGGCCCCCGGGCAATAGAAGAGTATGGGGCTCCTCTGGCTTACAGATGGCCACCACGCCAGGAGGTAGTGCAGAGGCGGGCAGCTAAAATCTTGGGATATTCACATTAAAAGCATGTCATTTTCGGACATATCGGGGACAGATCTAAAAAAAACACAGATTTTTACATACTGTCCCTGGTTTTACTGAGCCTGGCAACCCGGATGGGGCCCCCTAGTGGCATGGGGCCCTCGGGCAGTGCCCGAGTGACTCAATGGTCAGTCCGCCCCTGACTAGAACTATAATCAACACTTTTTATTTTCTTTAATTTTGGATAGAGTGAGGGAGGGTTATAGGCCCTGTCAGTTTATTTTGTATTATCTGTGTCCAATTGGGGAGATTTGCCTTCACTTCCTGCCCCATAGCCAAACAGGAAGTGAGAGAAAAACTATGCAAATTAACCACTTCCCGCCCAGCCTATGGCCGCTTTACGTCCGGGAAGTGGTTACACAATCCTGACAGGACGTCCTGCAGGATTTCATGTATTATCTGTGTCCAATTGGGGAGATTTGCCTTCACTTCCTGCCCCATAGCCAAACAGGAAGTGAGAGAAAAACTATGCAAATTAACCACTTCCCGCCCAGCCTATGGGCGCTTTACGTCCGGGAAGTGGTTACACAATCCTGACAGGACGTCCTGCAGGATTTCATGCCGCGCGCGCCTGTGGGGGCACGCAGCGCGGCGATCGGTGATGCGGGGTGTCAGTCTGACACCCTGCATCTCCGATCTCGGTAAAGAGTCTCTCACGGAGACGGAGACTCTTTACCACGTGATCAGCCTTGTCCAATCACGGCTGATCACGATGTAAACAGGAAGAGCCATCGATGGCTCTTCCTCACTCGCGTCTGACAGACGCGAGTATAGGAGAGCCGATCGGCGGCTCTCCTGACAGGGGGCGTTCGCGCTGATTGTTTATCAGCGCAGCCCCCCCTCGGATGACCACACTGGACCACCAGGGATGCCCACCCTGGACCACCAGGGTGGGCAAAAAAAACTAAAAAAAATATGGAAAACAAAAAACAAAAAGCATTAAAAAAAAAGAAAAAAGATGCCAATCAGTGCCCACAAATGGGCACTGACTGGCAACCTGGGAAAATCAGTGCCACCCCACAGTGTCCATCAGTGCCACCCCACAGTGTCCATCAGTGCCACCCCACAGTGCCCATCCATGCACAGTGCCCACCTGTGCCACCCATAAGTATCCATCAGTGCCACCCATAAGTGCCGCCCATGAGTGCCCATCTGTGCCGCCCATGAGTGCCCATGAGTGCCCATCAGTGCCGCATACCAGCGCCGCCAATCAATGCCACCTCATCTGTGCCCGTCAGTACTACCTCATCGATGTCCATCAGTGCCACCTCATCGGTGCCCATCAGTGCCGCCATATCAGTGCCCATAATTGAAAGAGAAAAACTTATTTACAAAAAAATTAACAGACAAAAAAAAAAACTTTTTTTTTTTTCAAAATTTGCTGTCTTTTTTTAGTTGTTGCGCAAAAAAAAAAATCGCAGAGGTGATCAAATAAACAAAAGAAAGCTATATTTGTGGGGGAAAAAGGACGCCAATTTTGTTTGGGTACAGTGTTGTATGACCGCGCAATTGCCATTCAAAGTGCGACAGTGCTGAAAGCTGAAAATTGGCTTGGGCGGGAAGGTGCGTAAGTGCCTGGTATGGAAGTGGTTAAGGGAATCCAGTGCCCCCCCAGAACTAGTGTGTGGGTCCCCTGAAAATTACTGGGCGGGTCATACAAAAACAGGGTGTGACCTTGACAGGAAGGGGTGGGTCATTTTTCTATTAGGAGGTGCAGATATGTAGTCAGGCCTAGGGCAGAACAAAACCTAAATATACTACTGCATATTAGGGCTTATTTAGACCGGATCCGATTTACAGCGTGTCTTTATATTGTGGGAGGAAACCCACGCAGGCACAGGGAGAACATGCAAACTCCATGCAGATGGTGTCACGGGCTGGATTCGAACCAGCGACCGCAAATACCGTTGGAAATCAAATAAAAAATGACCGCCACTTTATTCCCTAGGGTGTCTGCTAAAAAATTAGATATAATGTTTGGGGGTCCTGATTAATTTCCCAGGAACAAAATATAATTTTTACATGAAGGAGAGAAGTGCCAGAATAGGCGCGGTATGGAAGTGGTTAAAGTGAAATAATAAAAGTGAAATATTCCTTTAAATTTCAGACAGGGGGGGGAGGGGGGTACACGCATGTTTCCCGTGCTTAGAACTGTCCCTGTACAAGATGCCATTTCTGAAGTGAAACAAAAAAAAGGAAGTTTAAAGTACTCATGGCTATAAAGAATACAGTCATTGCTCATTAAAAATAATAAAAAAAAAAAAATGGGGGTCCCTCCAAATTAAATTACCAGGCCCTTCAGGTCTGCAATGGATATTAAGGGGAACCCCGCCATAAAAACCCCCCAAAAAAATGGCGTGGGGTCCCCCCAAATATCCATACCAGACCCTTCAGGTCTGGTGTGGATTTTAAGGGGAACTCCACCCCAAATTGAAAAAAAAATGGCGTGGAGTCCCCCTAAAAATCCACACCAGACCCTTATCCGAGCACGTTGACCTGGCCGGCCGCAGAAAAGAGGGGGGGACAGAGTGCGGCCCCCCCCCCTCTCCTGAACCGCACCAGGCCACATGCCCTCAACATGGGGAGGATGTCCCCATGTTGATGGGGACAAGGGCCTCATCCCCACAACCTTTGCCTGGTGGTTGTGGGGGTCTGCGGGCGGGGGGCTTATCAGAATCTGGAAGACCCCTTTAACAAAGGGGACCCCCAGATCCTGGCCCCCCCCTATGTGAAATGGTAATGGGGTACATTGTACCTCTACCATTTCACCCCAAACAAAATGTCAAAAGTGTTAAAAATGACAGTAGCCGGTTTTTGACAAATCTTTTAATAAAATCTTCTTTTCTTCTTTCCTTCGGGTTTCTTCCGCTGCTTCTTTCTTGGGTCTTCTCGTCCACATCTTGCCCGACGTGTTCTTCTATCTTCTCCGTCCGTCCTTCAGCCTTCTGGTCCCGCATCTTGCCCGACGTCTTCTCCTGTCTTCTTCTCCGTCCGTCCGCCAGCCTCCTCGTCCGCATCTTGTGTCTTCTCCGGACCCAGCGTTTGAATTTGATTTGGCCGCCGTGTTCCCGCTCCTGGGACCCGCCCCCCTCTGACGCCACAAGTAAACTCCTTAGAAGGTCATGTGCGTCAGAGGGGGGCGGGGTCACATGAGTGTGACACGGCGGGAACTTCAATTGGAAGCGGCGGCATCTTCTTCTCCGGGCGGCGCGATTGAAATTGAATTCCCCCGCTGTGTGACGCTCTGTGACCCCGCCCCCCTCTGACGCACATGACCTTCTAAGGAGTTTACTTGTGGCGTCAGAGGGGGGCGGGTCCCAGGAGCGGGAACACGGCGGCCAAATCAAATTCAAACGCTGGGTCCGGGGACGAGAAGGCTGGCGGACCGAGAAGAAGACCGGAGAAGACACAAGATGCGGACGAGGAGGCTGGCGGACGGACGGAGAAGAAAACAGGAGAAGACACCGGGCAAGATGCGGAACCAGAAGGCTGAAGGACGGACGGAGAAGATAGAAGAACACGTCGGGCAAGATGTGGACGAGAAGACCCAAGAAAGAAGCAGCGGAAGAAACCCGAAGGAAAGAAGAAAAGAAGATTTTATTAAAAGATTTGTCAAAAACCGGCTACTGTCATTTTTAACACTTTTGACATTTTTTTGGGGGTGAAATGGTAGAGGTACAATGTACCCCATTACCATTTCACATAGGGGGGGGCAGGATCTGGGGGTCCCCTTTGTTAAAGGGGTCTTCCAGATTCTGATAAGCCCCCCGCCCGCAGACCCCCACAACCACCGGGCAAGGGTTGTGGGGATGAGGCCCTTGTCCCCATCAACATGGGGACATCCTCCCCATGTTGAGGGCATGTGGCCTGGTGCGGTTCAGGAGAGGGGGGGGGCCGCACTCTGTCCCCCCCTCTTTTCTGCGGCCGGCCAGGTCAACGTGCTCGGATAAGGGTCTGGTGTGGATTTTTAGGGGGACTCCACGCCATTTTTTTTTTTCAATTTGGGGTGGAGTTCCCCTTAAAATCCACACCAGACCTGAAGGGCCTGGAATGGATATTTGCCGGGAACCGCACGTCTTTTTTTTTTTTGTTTTTACGGCGGGGTTCCCCTTAATATCCATTCCAGACCTGAAGGGCCTGGTAATTTAATTTGGGGGAACCCCTACACATTTTTTTTTTGTTTTATGAATGAATCCCTTTAGAATTGTCAGAGCCGACAATTCATTATAGCCGCGTGTGAATTTTTAAATGACTTTTTTCCTTCTGAATGTCACTTTGTGCAGGGGCAGTTCTAAGTGCGGGAAAAATGCGCTATTTCACATGCTGACATTACACCCCCCCTAGGTACGAAATTTAAAGGAATATTTCACTTTTATTGTTTCACTTTAAGAATTATTAATTTCACTGCTCCCGAAAAAACGGCCGTTTTAAAAAATAAAAAAATCATTGATACATGTTCCCTGGGACAGAACTGAGGTCCCCAAACACTTTTTAGGACAAAACTTGCAGATTAGCCTTTAAAATGAACACTTTTGATTTCTCCCATAGACTTCTATAGGGAGTTCGGCGCGGCTTTACATATTACTTTCAATGCGCCGGCTGCTACGCTGGTTCATGCGCCCAATTAAGCCTCCACCCGGAGTACTAATTAACGCATGAACCAGCGCAGCGCACAGAGCATAGTAAATCAGGCCCATGGACTCAGTAGCACAACGGTTGGCATGGCCGATCCGGCCTATAGTCTCACTATGCGAGCCGCTTAGGGCCCCTTAAAGCTGTGAAGGGCCCCCCAAACAACTAGAAGCATTTTCGCACCCCTCACCCCGCTTCTCAACTTGCTGGCTGCATGGGAGAAGAGGCAATAAGTCAGCAACCCTTCCTTCGCAATTTCATGTAAGATGTCATTTCCTAAAGCAGAACACCCCCTCCCCCCACGTCTCAACTTTCTTTAATGTGACATGTCACTGTCGTCAGCGGCCACCGCTTCTCTTTTTTCATGTGTTATGTCATTTTGCTTCTGGCCCCAGGGAGGTAATGATTGGCACTGAGTGTTGGCCACAAGAACAAACCAGTTAGGGTGTCACACAGAGGTGATCCAGTGTATACTTGTTGTTTTCCATGCAGGAAATGGATAAAATCCTGTGTTAAGCTTAGAAGGATTGCAAAAACAGAGAATTGTACCACACTTTTTAAAAATAATGATTAATATTCCTCTTTTAGGCCTCTAATCTTTTTGATTTATGTATCCCTTTTTTTTTTTACAATCTCATAGGGCAAATTGCATCTGCTGATGCTGAAGTGGACACGCCAGAGCCCAGACCCACACAAGACCCACCCTCGACGGTTGTGCAGGAATTGCAGAATACAAGCACAGCAGGTCAGTGTCCTACAGCACAGCTGCAGGTAATACATGTAGGCCTACATAATTTTAATACATGTGTTTTTTCCTAAATTTCAGGAGGTGTCGGAGGTGTTGGGGGCACAGTCGGCACCAACAGTGCCAATGTCCTTCTGGGGGAGATAAAGAAAACGATCTCCCAAATAGAGGAAAAAAAACTAATTTTAGAAAATGTGCTAAAGCAAAGAAAAGATTTGGAACTAAAATTAAACAGACTGATAGATGATCTGGGGAGGGATTTAAATAAAACATAAAAAAGAAAAAAAAAATTAAAAATCTTAAAAAATAAAAATAATATGGCTTGAACCCAAAAAAATAAAAATATATAAGATATATTTTGCACAAATATAAATAAAGACTTTATAAGTGTGAGATAATAAATATGTTTGGATACTGAACAATGTCTGGCTTCTTATTATATCTGTTATATCCTTGGTGTTGTGAGGGACACAAGACTCTGGTCTGGAACAATGGATGTTTATTTCAGTACAGGCTGTACACTGTAAAATGCATCTCAGGACATGACAGGTTATCTGCTTCCTACATGTGGTCTCTCTAAGATGGCTACTATGCCCCTTGACCCTTGTCATCACTGCTGGGCGGAGCCAGCCTTAAAGTGCAAGTATATGTGGAACCCTTCAGGTATAACAATATAAATGCTGTCTAAAATAAGAAATCTATGTTTGTGGTGTTTACATTGACAATCATGAGTATTTAGTAAAGGGAAATAAACATGACACTATGATAACGTAGGAGAAAGCTAGAATGAACTCAAATGATAAAAGAATCCAACAAGAAAATTACTGGAACAGGGCCATACAATTTTGGCCTTAGGCACTGGTGGCGGTGTCACAACACTGCAACCCTGCACAGATACTATAATTGGACCGCAGAAAAGAGCCACATGTAAAGTATTTCATTAAAAATTGTTATTAGATGCCCCTGTTACATAGGGGCAGAAAAATTAGGCCTTAGGCACAACACAACACTGCAACCCCTCCCAATATCTTTAATTTGTGCGCAACAAGGAGCCACGTGCAAAGTATTGCATCAAAAATTTGTATCAGACGCCCCTTATTTCAAAGGGGCAGAAACATTAGGCCTTAGGCACAACACAACATTGCAACCCCTCCCAATATCTTTAATTTGTGTGCAACAAGGAGCCACGTGCAAAGTATTGCATCAAAAATTGTTATTAGGCGCCCCTGTTAAACAGGGGCAGAAAAATTAGGCCTTAGGCACTGGTGGCGGAGCCCAGAAATACAACATTTCTTTCTAGATATCAGGAAGAAAAGTGAGGAAGAGAAGGATATTCCATCAGCAGCATAACAGGACAGTCACTCAGCATCAGCATACGCAGTCTCCAAGGGATCTGACATTTCAACAAAAAATGATTATTCAGTAACATCAGCATCAGGTGCTTGGTAGCTGGTGTTGATCCAAGCCTGATTCATTTTGATGAAGGTCAGTCGATCAACAGAGTCGGTGGAGAGGCGCACCCTGTGATCGGTCACAAAGCCTCCAGCAGCACTGAATGTGCGTTCTGAAAGAACACTGGATGCAGGGCAAGCCAGTAGCTCAATTGCATACTGTGCAAGCTCTGGCCAGTGATCCATCCTCAACACCCAGTAAGCCAGAGGATTTTCGGTGGGGAAGGTGTCCAAATCGGATCTTGCCCCTAGGTATTCCCGGACCATGTAAACCAGACGCTGGCGATGGTTGCTGGAACCGGTCAGACCTTGGGGATGCGGACTAAAAAATTGTTTGAACGCATCGGTCAGACGGCCACCTTCTCCACCGCTCCTTCTCTGACTCACCGAAGCCTCAGCAAGACGTTGTCCAGGGCCAGGTTTTGGTAATCCCCCCGGTTCTGGGAACGCATTGCACGGAGCCTTCTGCAAGGCCTCCCGCAGAAGTTTCATCTTCTGCTCCCTCTGCGATGGCAACATAAGGTCCGCTACCTTACTCTTGTAACGTGGATCAAGGAGAGTTGCCAGCCAGTAATGATCCCTCTCCTTGATAGCACGTACACAAGGATCCTTACGCAGGCTTTGCAGGATCAGGGAGGCCATGCAGCGTAGGTTTGCAGAGGCATTCGGGGCACAGTCCTTTGGGTCACTGAGGACGACAGGATCGGCAGCCACCTCATCCCAGCCACGTAAAACTCCACGTGTTCCTTGGGGCTCATCATCCTCGTGGCCTCCTCAAATGGTGACAGGACAATGCATGCATCCCTGATCAAGGCCCACTGGCGTGGTGAAAAAAACCCTAGCTCCCCTGAGCCAGTTCTGCTGCCATATTGGCACAGGTACTCATTGATGGCCCTCTGCTGCGTGTGCAGCCGCTGCAGCATGGCCAACGTAGAGTTCCATCTGGTGGGCATGTCACAGATTAGGCGGTTCTTGGGCAGGTTGTATTCCCTTTGGAGGTCTGTCAGCCGAGCAGTGGCATTGTATGACCTTCGGAAATGCACACAGACTTTCCTGGCCTGCTTCAGGACATCCTGTAAGCCCGGGTACCTGCCCAAGAACCGCTGCACCACCAAATTGAGAACATGCGCAAAACAGGGAACATGGGTGTGTTTTCCCTGTCGCAGGGCAGAGAGGAGGTTGGTGCCATTATAGCTGACCACCATTCCAGGCTTCAGCTGGCGTGGCGTCAACCACCTCTGAGCCTGGCCCTCAGAGCTGAAAGAACCTCTTCCCCAGTGTGGCTCCTGTCTCCCAAGCACACCAGCTCGAGCACCGCATGGCATCTCTTGGCCTGCATTCCTGCGTAGCCCCTGGTACGCCTACGGAGAACGGCTGGTTCTGAACAAACATCACCACAGGAAGAGGCCACAGAGGAAGAAGAAGAGGAGGGGGTGGAGGAGAGAGGTGTGTCACAAGCAGTAGTAGTGTTTTGGAGGCGTGGTGGCGGAACAACCTCCAAAACTACTGTACCTTGCCCTGCGTCCTTCCCAGCTGCCAGCAGAGTCACCCAATGGGCCGTAAAAGACAGGTAACGTCCCTGTCCATGCCTGCTGGACCATGAGTCAGCAGTAAGATGCACCTTACCACTGACCGCCCTGTCCAGCGAGGCATGGACATTGCCTTCCACATGGCGGTAGAGAGCCGGATTCGCCTTCTGGGAGAAAAAGTGGCGTTTGGGTACTTGCCACTGAGGTACTGCACATTCCACAAACTCACGGAAGGGGGCAGAATCTACCAACTGAAAAGGTAGCAGTTGAAGTGCTAGCAATTTTGCTAAGCTAGCATTCAACCGCTGGGCATGTGGATGGCTGGGAGCGTACTTCTTTCGGCACTGCAGCAGCTGGGGCAGGGAAATTTGTCTGTTACTCTCATTAGATTGCCCGCATGTACTACCACTACTACGTTGTGACACACCTATTTCTACACCTTCGGTGCAGGCTTCAGAGAGGACTGGGGGTCTAGTGGGGTTGGAGGTCACAGAAGGGCAAGGGGAGGTCCGCTTCGGTCTTTGGTGTGGGTCTTTCTGGTATGCTTGCCATCGAGCTGCATGGCAGCTCGACATATGTCTGGACAAACATGTGGTGCCCAAGCGGGTGATGTTTTGGCCACGCGAGATACGCTTGAGACATATGTTGCAAACAGCAAAGGTACGATCTGATGGACATGTTTCAAAAAAGGCCCACACCAAAGAACTTTTGCTGTACCGTTGAGACACAGCAGCGCCACGTAATGCAGTTGGTGTGCTGCCCTTAAGCTGACCCCTGGAGGGCTTCCTGCCTCTTTGAAGATGTGCCTGTGCCTTGTCCACCTCCTCCTCTTCCTCCTCCTCCTCTCAGGCACCCAGGTAGAGTCAATGACCTCATCATCCCCTCCCTCCTCATCATCACTGTCGAAAACCTGGCAGTATGCTCCAGCTGGGGGAACATCACTCCCAGATTGTTGTCCCTCTCGGCCACCCCCTCTCCCTGGGCTCACATCAATGCCTTCCTCTATCTGTGTTCTGTCATCGGAGTCTTCAAAACGCTGTGCATCTTCATGTAGCATGTACCCAACACTGTGTTGAAACAGTTCGGGGGACTCCTCAGGAGGACACGGTGGGACTAGGGAAGGATTGTGTGATGCCATTGTGCAGAGGGTAGAGGACGCCTTGGCAGCTGCTTTGCCAGACAAACTATGATCAGTCTGTGTGAGAGAGGATGAGGAGGATGAGGACGGCTTGGTCATCCACTCAACTAATTTCTCTGCATGTTGAGGCTCAACACAGCCAGCTCCCGAAAAGAAGGACGAGCAGCCACGGCCACGTGCTGAAGAGGATAAACCACATCCACCACCAGCATTACCTCTAGATACAGAGCCTGCTTGCCCTCGTGACTCTCTGCTAGATATGTGCATTCCCGTTCATACGAATGTTATTTTCATACGAAAATGTTCATTTTCGTACCCGCAGAATAATGTGTACATACGAAAAAAATAAAGCACCAAAATACCAAAACGACAGGATTATGAATGAGCCGCATAATGAACAACCGCAAATACGAACGAACGATCTGACAAAAATACGACAAAACGAAAACGGCAAAAGAACAAAAATTACATCTATAACAAAAGATTTGCATTCTGTATCCTGTTTGAATCCCCTCTCTGTTCGTATCCTCAGCCGTATGTTCACACGACATCCACAACAAAAGATTTGCATTCTGTATCCTGTTTGAATTCCCTCTCTGTTCGTATCCTCAGCCGTATGTTCACACGACATCCACAACAAAAGATTTGCATTCTGTATCCTGTTTGAATCCCTTCTCTGTTCGCACCCTCAGTCGCATGCTCACACGACATCCACAACAAAAGTCCCGCACCCTGTATTTTGAATTCCTTTTTTCTGTTTGTATTTTGGATTCAACAGAATGCAAATCTTTTGCCACAGATGTCACACAAACACACGACCGAAAACACCAAAAGAAAAAGGACCCAAAATACAGAATAGAAATCTTTTATTATAGATGTAATTTTCGTTTTTTTGAATAGGCAGTGAGTGTTAGTAAAGCAGCTTCTCTTTTGTGCTGAGTAGTACAGTAAAGCCAAATAAACTTTTCTGTGGATTTTCATCTGAAGGGAGATCAGTTGGCCAGACTTTTGAACCCAAAAATGGTTTTCTGATGGATTTTAAAAACGAACACATTTTTTGAGAACGAACGGAAAACGATCGTTTTTATGTTTGTTGTTAAAAAAGTCTGACCAAGTGTATGGGGCTTAACAATCGTTAATATGGATGAGCCGCGTGTTAAAAGTGCCGCGAATCCCCGCGATATATTTACGAAAGTACAAAATGACGAAAATCCTTTTTCTGTTTGTATCTTCAGTCGCATGCCCACATGACATCCACAACAAATTGTCATAGATGTCATATGAACACACGACCGAAAACACGAACAGAAAAAGGAATCCAAAACACAGAATGCAAATCATTGACGAAAATTCACGAAAATTATTGTCTAACAAGTAACGAACATGAATTAAACAGAATAACGAACCATCCCGCATGTACGAAAATAAAACGGTAACGAAAATACGAAACGATCGGAATACGAAAAAATTTCGTCGTACGAAAAACGAACGGGAACGAACAGGAAAACGGGCGTCTTACGAAAAACGAACGGAAACGAACCTATGGAACGATACGAAACAGAACAAAAAAAAAACGAATTTTTTTCTGTGCACATGTCTACTCTCTGCCTCTCTTTGTCCTTCCAGTCATATTTATGCCTTCAGGTGCTATGTACCAAAACAGACGCAGTCACAGCAACTGCGTTCAGGTGTTAGTAAACTCCACACAAGCAGTAAGAGCGACTGCGTTCAGCTGCTAAATAACAAAATAATCGCAGTCACAGCAACTGCGTTCAGGTGGTATTAAACAGCAACCGCACAGTAAGAGCGAGTGCGCTGAAGTGCTATGTAACAAAATAATCGCAGTCACAGCAACTGCGTTCAGGTGGTATTAAACAGCAACCGCCCAGTAAGAGCGAGTGCGCTCAAGTGCTATTTAACAGCACACACGCAGTGACACCAAGTGCCTTCAGGTGGTATTAAACAGCAAACGCACAGTAATAGCGACTGCGCTCAAATGCTATTTAGCAGCACACACGCAGTGACACCAAGCGCGTTCAGGTGGTATTAAACAGCAAGTGCACAGTAATAGCGACTGCGCTCAAATGCTATTTAACAGCACACACGCAGTGACACCAAGTGCGTTTAGGTGTTATTAAACAGCAAGCGCACAGTAATAGCGACTGCGCTCAAATGCTATTTAACAGCACACACGCAGTGACACCAAGTGCGTTCAGGTGGTATTAAACAGCAAACGCACAGTAATAGCGACTGCGCTCAAATGCTATTTAACAGCACACACGCAGTGACACCAAGTGTGTTCAGGTGGTATTAAACAGCAAACGCACAGTAATAGCGACTGCGCTCAAATGCTATTTAACAACACACACGCAGTGACACCAAGCGCGTTCAGGTGGTATTAAACAGCAAGCACACAGTAATAGCGACTGCGCTCAAATGCTATTTAACAGCACACACGCAGTGACACCAAGTGCGTTCAGGTGGTATTAAACAGCAAATGCACAGTAATAGCGACTGCGCTCAAATGCTATTTAACAGCACACACGCAGTGACACCAAGTGCGTTCAGGTGGTATTAAACAGCAAATGCACAGTAATAGCGACTGCGCTCAAATGCTATTTAACAGCACACACGCAGTGACACCAAGTGCGTTCAGGTGGTATTAAACAGCAAGCACACAGTAATAGCGACTGCGCTCAAATGCTATTTAACAGCACACACGCAGTGACACTAACTGCGTTTAGAAGGGTTTCCTTGAAACAAGGAGGGATTGTGGGACTTTAATTGAAGCTTGATGGATAAGGGTAGAATATTTCAAATAACTCTGTAGGCTTGGTCAAACCTCAGTCATTCAAATCATACCAACAATGATTTTTCTAACAAGTATTTATTTTTACAAAAAGTAGAAGAATATAAAAAAATAATTAATAAATGTTTAGTACATATTAAAAACAGTCAGACTATAGTTTGTATAGTGTATTACACATGCAAGATGCTGCAGGTGATCTTCATCACAGCCCACGTTTATTAGGGGTTCAACTAGTTTCGCCCGAGAGGGCTTCGTCAGGAACCCGTGGAGGGTGATAGTCTACGTGAATAAAAAGTATGTCAATAAAATATTAACAGACATCAAGACCAATTATATAGTGTGTACCAATACTATTCATCTAAGAAAAGAGACAAGAACACAAAACTCAAAAAACAAAGGCAAAAAGCAAGCCCGTTAATTGGAAGGCTAAAGTTACAGTATTCTGGACACAGTATTCTGGACACAGTATGTATCATTGACCAAAAAAAAACATATTAATTTAAATAAGGTGAAAAATGGACTAGATGCATGTAAAAGCTGTGGACTGTGAAACAGTCCTTACCTTGCACAAACGGAGTAGATGGTTAGGGGCGTGAGCCGTGGCGAGATCAGATCCCAGATGTAGACCCACTAGGGGAGGGAAGAGTCTCAACACAGCCTATGCTTGGCTGTCACACAGAGAGCAGACCACATAGAAAGGACTGGCCTAGAGAAACAGAAAGGGGACGGAGGCAGGCAAAAACTAGAAAAGAAATGAATAAAAAATGAAAAATGAGAAAGGAAAAAATGTATATGTATAATATATATAAAAAAATGTATATGTATAGTATAGTTACTAGAGCGCATCGTATAGGTAAAGAACGCTCAAGTGAGAAAAGAGGGAATAATTATTAGGTGATGGAGTTACCTTATTGATGTTAGTTGATAAAAGTCATAGCCATAGGTCAGATGGACACGATAATTGGATAATTTCAGAAGAAAATCCAAAGTTAGATAGTATGCTGACCAGTCAGGGTTAATTCCAGTAATGCTACGTAGCATAAAAAGGAATAGATTACACATTCATGCTTAAGAAGATATATATATATCTGCAGGTGCATATAAGTTAATATAAAGAATAAAAAAAAGTAATAATAAATAAATAAATAAGACTATGACCTATATTAATCATATCATCTAGTTATACAGTGGCATCAAACTGCGTACATCACAGAGATGCAGAGTATAAATATATTGACAAGGTTAAAAAGTTTCCAATTTGTATAAAATATGTCCCTGTCTACGTGTGCTAGAAAGAAATACTAAACAGAAAACAGTACCTGGTTAGTATTGCAGCTGAGTCTGCCAGTGATGTAGCGATTTCAATCACTTTTTGGCCAAGCAAAGTATAGAAACTATAATAAATTAAATAGAGTAAAGAGATATCACTCATTGAAGCAAATATAAGGTGACTGAAGAAGTTCAGTAAAGCACCAAATGGATCTAAATATCAAAGTAATGGTGATAATATTGAAGAGAGACTGCGTTTAGTTGCTATTAAACAGCAGACACGCAGTAAGAATGTCTGCGTTTCTGTGCAATTCAATAGCCCAGTTGCATTAACAGCGACTGCGTTTCTGTGCTAATAAATTGCACACGTGCAGTAACAGGTTATGCGTGTGTGTGTGCAATTAACTAGCACACGTTCAATAACACAGACTAATATTTTAAAGCTAATCCCTAATGCAGGCAATACAACACGTTAGAGCACTGCATGTAGAACAAACTCCTGCCTGACAGATACTAATAGCAGATCTAGCTGAGCTATACAGTTTATAAATATATTGACAACTCCTAGGGATGTGAATATATTCTCTACAAACTGTAGATTTAACTATACTGACTAGCTTCCTGCTCTCTCTCTATCTATCTATCTGGTAGAAAAGACACTGTGGCCCAGATTCTCATACTTTTACGTTGCTCCTGGGCAGCGTAACGTATGTGATTTACGTTACATTGCCGCAGGTTTACAGGTTTACAGCCTGATTCTCAGAACACTTACCTGCAAACTTGCGGCGGTGTAACGTTAAATCGCTCGGCGCAAGCCCGCCCAATTCAAATGGGGCGGGCACCATTTAAATTAGGCGCGCTCCCACGCCGAGCGTACTGCGCATGCTCCGTCGGGTAAATTACCCGACGTGCATTGCGCTAAACGACGTCGCCCCAACGTCATTTGCTTAGACGTTTACGTAAATGGCGTCCAGCGCCATTCACGGACGTCTTACGTAAACAACGTAATTTTTTTTAAATTCGACGCGGGAACGACGGCCATACTTAACATTGGTTGCCCCTCCTAATAGCAGGGGCAACCTTACGCGTCGCAGAAGCTACGAAAACGACATAAATTCTCAGCGTCGACCGCGCGTATGTTCGGGAATCTCGCGTAATTACCTCATTTGCATAGATGACAGGGAAAACGACGATACGACACCTAGCGGCGGGAAAAAAAATTGCTTTTAAGATCTGACAGCGTAAGAGCCTTACGCCTGTCAGATCTAATGGGTATCTATGCGTAACTGATTCTAAGGCCGGGTACTCACGACCAAACATGTATGGTGAAAGCGGTCCGTCGGACCGTTTTCACCATACATGTCTGCCAGAGGGCTTCTGTACGATGGTTGTACACACCATCGTACAGAAGACCGCGCGTAAACAATACGCGGGGCGTGTCCGCGGTGTCGCCGCGTCGATGACGCGGTGTCGCCGCGACAATGACGCAGCGACGTGGGCGGGCCGCCTTTAAAATGCTTCCACGCATGCGTCGAAGTCATTCGACGCATGCGAGGGACGGCGGGCGCCTGGACATGTATGGTAGGTCTGTACTGACGACCGTACATGTCCGAGCGGGCAGGATTCCAGCGGACTGTTTTAAAACAAGTCCAGGAATATTTGTCCGCTGGGAAAAGGCCCGGCGGGCAAATGTTTGCTGGAATTCGGCCCGCTCGCGCCCACACACGACCAAACATGTCTGCTGAAACTGGCCTGCGGACCAGTTTCAGCAGACATGTTTGGTCGTGAGTACGGGGCCTTAGAATCAGTCGCATAGATACCCGGGGCCAGATGAGGAGTTACGACGGCGCAAATGGTGTTGCGCCGTCGTAACGCCTTTGAGAATCTGGGCCTGTGTCTCTATCTCTCTATCTCTAACTGTCTGTCTGACTTGTCTTTAACAAAGCCGGAACACACTACACAAGGCCGCCGTGCAGGCTGCCTTTTATAGTGTGGGGCGTGTACTAATCCCCCTGAGCCATAATTGGCCAAAGCCACCCTGGCTTTGGCCAATTATGGCTCTTCGTTTTTGGCGCGTTGTGATTGGCCAAGCATGCGGGACATACAGCATGCTTGGCCAATCATCAGCGCTCAACGCCGCAGTGAATTATGGGACATTTATGTCACTCGAATTTGGCGCGAACGACCCGTTTTGTTCGGGTTTCGTCTAAACAAACGAACGACCAATGTTCGAGTCGAACATACGTTGGTATCGAACGCGAAGCTCATCCCTATTGGGTAATGATAGGATTATTAAAACATTTTTACCCACCAACCCACAGGTAGTTTTCAGAGGTGTACCTTCCCTGAGAGACAAAATTGCTCCAAATGTAGTTGATCCTCCTAATAAAAAGGTATCTTTTTTTCAGAGGGGCATCACAGGCTACCACCAATGCTGTAGATGCCAGGTTTACACTTTGAATAAAAGTAAATCTAAAAAAACTTCAACATTTTTCTCTACGGCCGGGTACACACGGACAAACATGTATGGTGAAAGCGGTCCGTCGGACCGTTTTCACCATACATGTCTGCCAGAGGGCTTCTGTACGATGGTTGTACACACCATCGTACAGAAGTCCGCGCGTAAACAATACGCGGGGCGTGTCCGCGGTGTCGCCGCGTCGATGACGCGGTGTCGCCGCGACAATGACGCGGCGACGTGGGCGGCCCGCCTTTAAAATGCTTCCACGCATGCGTCGAAGTCATTCGACGCATGCGAGGGACGGCGGGTGCCTGGACATGTACGGTAGGTCTGTACTGACGACCGTGCATGTCCGAGCGGGCAGAATTCCAGCGGACTGTTTTAAAACAAGTCCAGGAATATTTGTCTGCTGGGAAAAGGCCCGGCGGGCAAATGTTTGCTGGAATTCGGCCCGCTCGCGCCCACACACGACCAAACATGTCTGCTGAAACTGGCCTGCGGGCCAGTTTCAGCAGACATGTTTGGTCGTGAGTATGGGGCCTACTAGTACCTCCAAGGAACATAAAATAGAGCCCTTCATCACCTGCAGCTCGACCGGCATAGTATATTTATTACAATGTCCATGTGGACAACAATATATAGGTAGGACTAAACGTTCCATGTAGGTGAGATTGGGCGAACATATTGCTAATATAAAATCAGGCTTTTCCCAACATTCAGTGTCACATCATTATGATCAATATCATAATCGAAACCCGGAGGGCACTCTTTTTTTGGGGATAGATAAGTTTGACCCTCACTGGAGAGGTAGCTCTCTGGTGAGAGAACTATCGAGACTTGAAATGGCCTGGATATACCGGGTTCGCACTTACATTCCTTACAGGTTAAATGTTGATACAGATGTCAATACATTTATTGATAATGGCTAGCTTATTAATGATTTTTTTTTATATATTGTGAACCAGCTCTGAGATCTGGGCAGACCTGGGCCCTAATTTGGTTATTAATTTGGTAATGCCTATTATTACCCTCTTTTAATATTATGAAGGTTCTTCTATTGTTTCATTTTTGATAGATATAACACCATAAGGTTTAGAATTTTAAATTGTCATGGTTAACACCATATAAAGCATGCACACCATAGTGTATTCATACTGTCCTCGCAGTTAGACTAACACAGGGTGTTCATTCAAAAATAAACAAAAAAATATTTTTTACAGACAATGTTTTTTATATAATTTTATATGATTTTTAATTACATGTTTTTCATATATCAAGATATTTTTTCTGTATATACATATAAAAGTTATTCTTCAGGAGGTATATACATACATATTAGAGAGTGTGTTTTACAACAATTGTCATATGGATTAGTCTTATGCAATGCAAAACATTTTTTTTATATATTTTATCTTATAACACGTGCTGTGTCACGTTAATATACATATATGAGTCATATATTTATGTATCTTGTCATAATACTGACATTTTAGCGTTATTTGGGTGGGTGTTTCTTAGATCCGATCAAAAGTAATGCCACCTCTGCCCCCCTTTTTTTCGGACATTCTGCTTTTAGCACTTATATAATTATAAATGTACCACCTAATCTTTCAAGAAGTTATCTTCTTAATAAATTACAAACATTACTTAGCTCCTGGCGTGTACTATAACACACTAAGGGCAATGGATCCCTGTTCAAAAATGGCAGATCCGCACCCTTGGCCCCTGGATGTCAGAGCTGGGTGGTCCATGAGCGTTACAAGAGAATAAGAAGTGGCGAGTCAGCACGCCGCTCGTGCCCCTGGAGGAAGTCTGCTATTGGACGAAACGGCGTAGGGAGGAGCGGCGTGCTGACGTCACCATTTGTGTACCTTTGCTGCCATCTGGAAGTATGAGCGGAATGAGAGATCCGGCAGGCTATAACATTACAAACACCAATTTTTTTCTACTGAAATGTGAGTGCAACTGATGTCCTAATAAATTGCCTTTTTACATTACAATACTGCTCTAAGTTGGCTTATTTTTCCTTTTTGGGCCACTACTTGTGGGGTGACCTGAGATACTTTGTGATTACTGAGGTGGAGACCATTTGCTGGATTGTCTGAGGCCCCGTACACACGTCCGAGAAACTCGACGGGCAAAACACACGTCCGAGCCAACTTGGTCGTGTGTACGGGGCCTGAGAATCTGTCTAAGAAACACCAGGGCTGATGAGCCACATGCGCTTATGATCTCTTTAATTAAGGATCCATTTAAGTCGGTAAGCAGATTAGAAATAGGAGGTGGAGGCTTTCTTCTATCCTGCTAAACAGACACGGTTTCCTGGGATATTTTTGGCACTCATCTGTGATTTGTTTTGGAATTGCATGGAGATTCAACACCTTATGAACTTTTTTTGAATTATTATTTGTGTTTTGCACTGAGGTTCATATGCATGCACATGTCACTTTATATATATTTTTCTTTCACATGAACTTTGATCAGTATAACTCATATGGGTGTTATGCACTTATTAACAATGTATGTTTCATTTCATATGTTACAATTTTTGATCACTCATTCTGACATATAGTTCACGCAGCGCAGCTCATTTTTTATATATTTTACTGTTTATGTTTTATCTGACTTTTTTTGCTGCAGCAGCATTTTCTCACTAGCTGATTTCAATATCGTTTGGAACTGGTTTGCAATTAGATATCATTTAATTCCAAACTCAATCAGACTTGCGCAGTATTTTCCCACTACACCCCAAAGTAACTGTTTGATTGATAGATATTTACTGGCAGTTGTAAAAAAATCACAGGTTTTGATGAACTGTCAGTAAATTTACTGGCGGTTGGCAACCCTGGCCCCGGGTGCCACCCATTGGGAAGGTGTCAGGCCGACCGCCCCACCTTTCCTGGCCCTGGGGCAGCGCCGCCATACCATAAAAACCATTAGAAAACATCACTGCCAGCCCTTCATTCTGTGTCACTCTCAATACAAATAGAATTCTGTAATACCTCAATTAACGCCGCTCTCCTCCTTCCGCTTTGCCTCTTCCTCCTCCTACTCGAGTGTAGCTTTTTATGGGAGGAGGAGAGCGGTCATGTGACCATCAATGAAACAGCAGAGAAGAGTCACATGACCGGGTCCATGAGAGAGCAGCGTCAATCGAGGTACACAGAACAGAAGCTTTGTTTTACAATGACAGTGACACAGGAGCGGTGTAGAAGGGGCTGACAGTGATCTTCTCTTAATTCTAGAGTAGGCTGGCAATGCTGTCCCAGGAGACTGGGGCTCTCCTGGGAGTGCAGGGGGAACTTTATAATGAAATGGGGGCTGTGAACTGTGCTGTGCAGGGGTCTGTGTGCTGTGCAGGGGGTCCGTGTGCTGTGCAGTGCTGTGCAGGGGGTCCGTGTGCTGTGCAGGGGGTTCATGTGCTGTGCTGTACAGGGGGTCCGTGTGCTGTGCAGGGGTCAGTGTGCTGTGCAGGGGTCCGTGTGCTGTGCAGGGGTCCATGTGCTGTACACCAAGTGAAAATACTGCAGCTAGCACAATCACCTGCCTGCCTGTTGGTATATTATGAAGAGAATAACAGGAACAGATCTAGCTAAACTGAATACAGTGTATAAATATATATACACAACACCTGGGATGCATATATATATCCTTTACACACTGTAACTGAAGCTAACTGACTCACCTGCCTGCTCTATCTAACTCAAAATAAATGACACAGTCTCTCTCTCTCCCTCTCTCTGTCTGTCTTTAACCACCACCACAACACACTACACAAGGCCGCCATGCAGGCGGCCGTATACAGTGTGGGGTGTGTACTAAACCCCTGAGACAATTGGCCAAAGCCACCCTGGTTTTGGCCAATTATGGCTCTCCTGTTTTTCCGTGCTGTGATTGGCCAAAGCATGCGGGTCATAGTGCATGCTTGGCCAATCGTCAACCAGCAATGCACTGCGATACCGCAGTGAATTATGGGCTGTGACGCACCACTCGAATTTGGCGCGAACGGCCCATTATGTTCGAAATTCGGTGAAGGATCGAACAGCCGATGTTGTAGTTGAACATGGGTTCGACTCAAACTCGAAGCTCATCCCAAGTAGTGAGGAAGTGAAATGAGCAGTATATGTCCCTTAGAAAGCCTGAAGGCGGTGATTGGTTTCTGGGGTCCTGTAGTAGACAGTTAGACTGCCAAAAAGTTTCACACATGTGGTATCCCCATACTCAGGAGAAGCAGCAGAATGTATTTTGGGGTGTCATTTTACATACATCCATGGACTCAACATGCCTCTCATTAAATAGCTTGGGGCGTCTACTTTCCAAAAAGGGGTCATTTGGGGGGGTTTGGCGCTATCTTGGCATTTCAGGACCAGACAGCTAGACTCCCAAAAACTCTCACACATGTGATATCTCCATACTAGGAAAAGCAGCAGAATGTATTTTGGGATGTAATTCCATATATACCCATGGCACGTGTAATAATATATACATTTCAGTGACCAAATTTTAGTCCTTTTTAATCACTTGTGACAAAAAAATCAGAAAGTAAAAGCTACGTAAATTCCAGTAAATCCCAGTAAATAAACCATTGTTTGTAGACACTATGGCCCGGATATTTAAAGCACTTACACCGACGTATCTACTGATACGCCGCGTAAGTGCAGGGATGCGCCGTCGTATCTAGGCGCCTGATTCTGCTATTAAGATACGCCTGAATTTTGGCTCCATCCGACTGACGTAAGTCTCCTACGCTGTTGTATCTTGGGCGCATATTTACGCTGGCCGCAAGGGGCGCATCCATTGTTTTACGCGTTGAATATGCAAATGACCGAGATACGCCGGTTCACGAACATACTTGCGCCCTTCGTTGTAATCTACGCCATTTACGTAAGGCGTATGTCCGTCGTAAAGTTATTCCACCTATAGGAGACGCATCCCATGCAAAGGTATGGACGACGGAACAGCCGTCGGATTTTACGTTGTTTACGTAAGTCGTATGTGAATGGGGCTGGGCGTAGGTTACGTTCACGTCGTTGGCATTGAGCCGTCGTATCTTAGGGAGTAAATTTGATGTGATTCTGAGCATGCGCGCGCATGCGTCGTTAATTCGGCCCTTCATTTGCATGGGGTCACAGTTAATTTAAATGTATCACGCCCACTACCTTCCTACTTTGAATTAGGTGGGCTTACGCCGGACAATTTACATTACGCTGGCGCAACGTAGGGAGCGAGTGCTTTGTGAATACTGCTCTTGCCTCTCAGAGTTACATCGGCGTAGCGCATATGAGATGCGCTACGCCGGCACAAAGATGCGCCGATCTACCTGAATCCGGGCCTATAACTTTTGTGCAAAAAAATATATGCTTATTGTTTTTTTTTTTCTTTTTATCAAAGACATCTGGATGAATACATTTTGGCCTAAATGTATGACAAACATTTAGTTTAGTGGATATTTTTTTATAACAAAAAGTAGAAAATATATTTTTTTTTATGTTTTTTATTTTCGTTTATATCGCAAAAAAAAAAAAAAAACCCAGTGGTGATCAAATACCACCAAAATAAAGCTCTGTTTGTGGGGAAAAAAGGATGCACATTTTGTTTGGGTACAGCAAAATTGCTAAAAGTGCTCTGGTCATGAAGTGGGTAAAACCTTCTGGGGCTGAAGTGGTTAAATAACCTGTATTTTTTTTCCCTGAAGGGGGTCTGTGTGTGGTATTTCATAGTAGGAAGGTTCTATAGAAGCTGAATAATTGCTTATGAAGAAACTAGACACTTCCCGAGGGGGAAGATGTTTGTATATGCTTCAATAGGATGGAGAAATTACCTGGTAAGATATGTCTTTGTAAAAGCCAAAAAGGATCTGTTTTGTTCCCCTATGCTCAAGGACTAAGTCCAATGAGAATTGAGGAGTGTCCAAGAATGGTGTTAATGAGTCCTGGATTGTGAAGCATTCAAAAGGTTTATATAATTTATGCCAGAAATAAACCGTTTATGCTACCAGGACAGTCCCATCTTCAAGCTCAGTTCTATGTAGCTTATCTGTCCACAGGAGTGCTTTTGGTGTCAAGGGAGTAAAAAAAAATAGTGGCCACCCATTGTGTGTGTCATTCATTATGGAGTCAGTAAATAGTTCAGAAGAGTAAGGCCCCTTTCACATTGACGGACCGTTCGTCCGTTTATTACAAGTCTGTTTACGGACTTGTAATGCATCCCTATGGGATCGCGTCCGTTAGCGGATGGAGCATCCGCTAACATCCGCGTCCATCAGGATCCGGTTTTTCGGATGGAAGAAAACCCTATTTTTCTTCCGTCCGGCGGAACGGATCAGATGAAGACGGACAGACGGTCCGTCTTCATCCGATTCCCCATAGGGGAGAGCGGAGGAAAGACAGGGCGGTCTCTGCACAGTGTGCGGGGACCGCCCTATCCGCCGACAGCTCAGCGGGGATCCCCGCTGAGCCGACGGACACACACGGAGCGGACACAAAAACGGTCCGCTCCTTGTGAAAGAGGCCTAACACCTTTTGATTATAAAGACTTAAAGCCTGTCCCTTCATATTTTATCCAACAGGTTAGGGTTGTACAGCTTATTCTGAAATGTCTATTTTGCCAAAGAAATGTATTGTAGAGATAGTGACAGTACATAGTTTATAAGGTTGAAAAGATATCCAGTGCATCCAGTTCAACCTATGTGTGTGTGATTATTTTTTTCTAACAAGCCCTGTATATTCTGTTTCCTGAAAAAGACATCTAGAAGTTTTTAAAGCTGTCAACAGTCTCAGTTAGTACCACTTCCTGGGGAAGAGAGTTTCACATTTTAACTGCTCTTACAGTAAATAACCTATTTCATAATCTAAGGTTAATCCTCCTTTCTTCGAACTTCAGTTCATGGCTGTGTGTCCTCTTTAGGGACTTTTAAGTAAACAGTTTATTACAGTTACTGAAGTCACCTTTAATATATCTGTATGTTGCACTTTGTAATCATATCCCTTCTTAAAGCGGAGCTCCACCCTAAAGTGGAACTCCCGCTGATCGGAACCCTCCCCCCCTCCGGTGTCACATTTGACACCTTTCAGGGGGAGGTGGGTACAGATACCTGCCTAAAGACAGGTATTTGCACCCACTTCCGGCCACACAGTCTGCGGGTAGACTGCGGGCAGGACGTCACCTCCCATCCCCCCCGTTGTGTTCTGGGAACACTCGGCTCCCAGAACACAGTGGGAGCCAATCAGCGCTTCACTTCCTGGTTCCCTCACCGAGGATGGTGGGGGGGCAGCAGAGTGACGAGCGATCGCTCGTCCTCTGCTGCGGACGGCGCTGGAGTCCGGGACAGGTAAGTGTGCCGATATTATAAGTAAGCAGCTGCAGTATTTGTAGCTGCTGGCTTTTAATATTTTTTTTTCCAGCGGACATCTGCTTTAAGCACCTTTTCTCCAGAGTGAATACCTGTAATCTATGTAATCAATCCTCATAGCTGATGTCCTTCATCCTGCTTATTAATTTTGTTGCCCATTGCTAAACTCTAATTAAAAAACAACTTTTCTGTGGATTGGTGACCAAAACTGAACTGCATATTCAAGTTGAGGTCAAAGCAGTAATCTTTGATTTACCGTAGGTCTTTGATGTATACATGTTTTAATGCCTGAGAGTCTTTTGCTAGTTTTTTTATCTATGGCTTGGCATTGCATGCTATTGCTAAGTCTGTGATCTACAAGCACCCCAAGATCCTTTTCTATCACGTTTCTTTCAGGAAAGCCCCTCCTAATGTGCAGTTTGCATATGTGTTTTTGGCATCCAAATTAACTACATTTCCCAGTACTGAACCTCAATATTGTTTGCATTTTTTGGAAATGCCCTGGGGAGTAGTATTGGGACAATCTGGAACATGTATAACAACCTGGATAAAAAGTAAAGTATATGGACATTTATCCTTTCAAACCATATCAAGGGTATGTGATCAACACATAAAAAAAACATTTAACAAAAAAGAAAACCATTTTGAAATTGCTAATTGGTTTCTTTTTTTCCCCTACTGTCAAGGAAAGAGCCAAAAACTTTTTGTACTGTTAAAATAATTTTTGGCTTATTTATTTTTATGTTAAATGTTTTAAATCATGTAATATGTGATCATAACATAAAAATAAATGTTATACTTATTTTGTTATAGACATGTGCAATTAATTTCAGTCCGAATGCAAATTCAGACACATTTTTGTTTTTTCGGATGTATCTAAATCTCCAAATGAAATGGTAACACATTTTGTTTTGCTTATTCGTTTTCTAGCAAATTCCAAATTGGTTGAACTATTCGAATTTGGATTGACCGACCGGAGGCGTGGCCAGCAGCAGGGGATGATGGCTGCAGCATTATGGAGCTTCAAAACGGTGGGTCTCCCTGGAGTGGCTAAAAGCAACACACAGCTTTACAAGGGGCACAAAAGAATCCATGAGTGGCGATGAAGCAAGAGGACACCATGGGGAAAAAGGAAGAATAGAGAGGGGCCCCGCAAATTGGGCGTATTCCACAACCCATCGAGGAACCCAGAGAAACAAGATGGCACCAGTATGTAAGAAAAAAATATTGCGCTTGTTAACAGTGAAAAAGAAAAAAAAGGAAAAGCAGCGATCAAAAAGTGTTATACTACACTGTCAAATATGCAAAAAGAAGGAAGAGATCGCGCTAAATATGTGATAAGTGAACAAAAAGTGACATAAAGTTCAATGAATAATATGTCCCGCCACAGAGGCAAGTAGGTAAATTCTCCCAGGTGATAAACTCAATCCACAAGGAAAAGTGCTGGACAGAAAGATCCTCCACCAACGATATAAAAGCCTCTTACCGAATAAAATTGATCTCTGGTTTAAGAGAGATCAAACTGCGCATAAGAGGCATGAATGGATATCCCATAGGCAGCAATGGACAGCAACAGCGGTGAAATCCTAGTGAGTAATCTTTACAGATGCATCTCTCGATGGGTCATCCAGGGATATAAGAAAGCAGAAAGACTCCACATAGCGTAATAACGTCTTGGTTTAATGTCGAAATCAATAAAATAACACTTACATGTCAATGTAGGCAAACTAATAAAATTTGAGCCGGCCCGCTCGATACACAGCCTGTATCAGGTAAACAGTACGCGGTGACGTCAGCACGCCGCCTCCCAACGTTTCGTCGCAATCGGACTTGGTCACTTGTCATACCAAGATATAGCTGAAATTAAAAAATGTGTTTATGTCGCTCTCAGGATCCGGAATATCCAGGGAATCCCTATGTTTTGGTAGTTATTGTTATTCTTTTCGCCCAGCTTACTTGTGTACCTTTCTGTGTTACTTGTTACACATGGATCTTCTTTTAATTTGTTTCTGTGAAAATTACACCAACTTGAAAACTGTAATTGGAATTAGTAGACTACTAAATGAAAATTTGAAGCATTTAGCTTTTCCATCAATATGGGACTTAAACTTCTATCTTTAAACACAAAAGGGCTGAACAGCCAATACAAAAGGAAAGCTCTATGGCTGATTCCTTAAAATTTGTGAATTAAATAATTTGCATCTAGGAATCACATTTTCCATCAGACAATCCACCTAAATTTTCACATCCCAAGTTCCCGAATATATCCTTCTCAAGCTATTTTAAAAAGAAAAAAGGAGTAATAGCGATAAAAGATTCAGTCTTTTTTCAATTCCTGGATTTACAGATGGACACACAAGGAAGATAGATATCCGGCTCCGAGCGGGGATTCCTTCCAGGTATAGGCGTTTCTAGGCCAAGCGGAGTTGATTGACGGGCTGCTAAAGCGCGTCACGCCTTCCGAAAATACCCGAAGTGACACTCGAGTGTTTACGGCGCCTGCGCAGTCAGCTCTACACGGCAGGCGCAGGCACCGTAAACACTCGAGCGTCACTTCGGGTATTTTCAGAAGGTGTGACACGCTTTAGCAGCCCGTCAATCAACTCCGCTTGGCTTAGGAACGCCTATTCCCCACAGAAATCCCCGCTTGGAGCCGGATAACAACGGCTGATAAAACGATAAATACAAAAAAAAAAAAAACAGCATACTGCAGATGTCAGCAGTATGCTGGATCTAATGGCAGAAAAGTTGATTTTTGGGTGAACCTCCGCTTTAAGTATGGCCGTCGTTCCTGCGTCGAAATTAGAAAATTTTACGTTGTTTGCGTAAGTCGGCCGTGAATAGGGCTGGACGTAATTTACGTCCACGTCGAAACCAATACGTCCTTGCGGCGTACTTTGCCGCAATGCACACTGGGATATGTACACGGACGGCGCATGCACCATTCGTAAAAAACGTCAATCACGTCGGGTCACAGTTAATCTACATAAAACACACCCCCCACATCCTCATTTGAATTTGGCGCGCTTATGCCGGCCGATTCACGCTACGCTGCCGTAACTTAGCAGGCAAGTACTTTGAGAATACAGTACTTGCCTAGCTAACTTACGGCGGCGTAGTGTAAATACGATATGCTACGCCGCCGCAACGATGCGCCCGCCTATCTGAATCCAGCTATATATCTTTTTTTAAACCTTCATAAAACCTGTGACGATCCTGTCTTGTTATTTTTATATTTGATTAATTGGATCTCAACTGCGGAGGTTTCTCAGTGTAAACCAAAAGTCACTCTATAGTATGGTTAAGAGTTAATGGTTTATATCATCACAACCTCAGATAGAGCACCAGCATAATCAAGAAAGCTTATTAACTCATAAGCCTTTATAATGCAGTAACGGTTAAAGACACAGTCTATGAATAAGTAGGTATAAGGTTTTTGGTAGTAGTATTACTTAATG
This sequence comes from Rana temporaria, assembly GCF_905171775.1. Taxonomy (NCBI): domain Eukaryota; kingdom Metazoa; phylum Chordata; class Amphibia; order Anura; family Ranidae; genus Rana; species Rana temporaria. The sequence goes on from NC_053495.1 coordinate 73,392,681, forward strand.
TTTCTTACTGAAAGCAGTGCAGTTAGAGCCAACACATATATGTATATATATCACAAGCTGAGACCATGCACAAGTATATTCAGGCGGGACTTAGATATTGAGATATGCAATTGATAGACAAGCACAGTTCAGCATAGGCTGGAGATCTTAACAATTTGTGTAGAGATACTTGCGGTACTGCTGGTAGAAACAGAGATGGCTACATTCAGGTCTGCAGAGTGCTGGTACAGATGGGAAGCCTGAGAAGCTGATGGCTGAAGGGTGAGCTGATCCCAGTCCTGGATGGAGAGACTGTGGGCAGAGGGCTGCAGGGAGCGCTGATCCTGGTGCTGGAGGGATGAAGAGAGTGTCCTCCTGATAGCAGGTCCACCAGGGCTTTTGAGGAGCGGGTCCTGGTGACGGCAGGGGTCCAACAAAATAGCGGAACACCCTGCCGTCATTGCTGTGCATTTAAATAGCCCGCACAGCGCGGGAAACGAGGAGTCTCGCTGGGGGCGCGCTTCCGCGTTCCAGCGTGGAACGCAAGCCGCGGCGCACAGGAAGTGACACGCCAGAGTCAGGGAGACGAGCGCAGCTAACAGGATTAGTTCAATACAACGCCAGTAACGTTACATACTCCCCTCCTCAATGGGGCACCCACCAGTGCCAATAATAGGTGAAGGACGGAAGTGGGGTACCTCTGATGGAATTGTCTAATTAAACGAGGAGCATGATTGTGGGAAGAATTTTCCCAGAATCTTCAAGGTTGGGAGTTACCCTTTCCAACGTATTAGTATATTGAATGCCAGAACCTCTTTGTCTAGAATCCAGAATCTTTTCTACTTCGTATTCTGTCTCACCCAGAACTTCAACTGGTGGAGGAGGTTGGGCAGTCCTGTTGAAAAATGGATTGGGTACATACGGTTTATAAGAGAGACATGAAAACTGATGTATCTTCCAATCAAGGGGTAAACGTAGTTTTACTGCCTTAGAGGTTAATTACTTGAGAAATAGGATATGGGACCTATGAATTGACGACCCAACTTTTTCGATGGTAAATTCAGACGTAGATTTCTGGTAGACAGCCAAACCAGATCACCAACGTCGTAAGAAGGAGGTACTGACCTATGAAGATCATAATTTTCGTTTTTGTCGTGTTTGCGCACTTTCTAGGTTTGACCGTATGATTGGAATGGTGTTTTTTAGGGTGGTGAGATAATCGTCTACTGCAGGTACTTTCGTTAGAAAGAAATGAAGTCGGTAAACTGTTTGGGTGAAACCCATAGTAGCAAAAAATGGTGAGAGTAGTGACGAAGAGCTGGGTTGAATTATTGTATGCAAATTCTGCATGGGGAAGTATTTGAAACCAGTCATCTTGGAGATGAGTGCAGTAACAGCGTAAATACTGTTCCAAGATTTGGTTAATACGTTCTGGTCTGTCCGTTTCGTTTGAGGATGGTAGGGCCGTGGACATTCTATGATCAATTTTCAGTGCCTTACACAAAGCATTCCAAAACTTGGAGATGAACTGAGATCCTCGATCGGAGATAATTTGGATGGGTAACCCATGCAACTTAAGAACATTGTTTATGAAAGCTGTTGCTGGTCTCTAGTGAAGTTGGAAGATTTCTTTAAGGGAATAAATGTGCCATTTTAGTGAATAGTCTACAGTGACCATAATGGTATTAGCCCCATTCGATCTAGGAAGCTCGACTATAAAGTCCATTGATACAACCTCCCATGGTCTGTTGGGGTATTGGGAGAGAGGTAAGTAGACCAAATGGCGGTCTCCTAGAAGATTTGTTGCTGGCACAAATCTCGCAGAAGAAACATATTCTTGCACCATTTTAGCTAATTGAGGCCACCAATAGTGTCTTTTAACCAGATGTATTGTCTTGGTGATTCGGGGATGACCAGCTAATGGAGAATCATGTAATTGTCTAAGTAATAACAACCGTAATTTTGAAGGGATATACAATTTATTTTTATAAGTGTATAATCCGTCTGTTTGTTTTGTAACACCATTTGGAAGCTCAGAAGTATCTGTGGTATATGGTTTGAGGGAGTAACTGTTTAAAGGAAGTAGTTATTCCTATGAATCGGTTATCAGGAATGATGAATGAGGTGGTGACTCGGTAGAACGTCTTCATTCATGCGGGATAAGGAATCCGCTTTTAAGTTTTGTGTACCTGGTCTATAGGAGATTTGAAAATCAAATCGATCAAAGAACAAGCTCCATCTCACCTGACGGGCAGACAAGGTTTTGCAGGCCTTCAGATGTTGCAAATTTCGATGATCTGTCAAAATAGTGATCGGATGTGTAGAACCCTCAAGAAGGTGTCTCCAATTGGCTAGAGCCTCTCTGATTGCTAGGAATTTTTTTTTCTCCAATTGGGTAATTCCTTTCTGCACTGGTTAAAGTTCTGGAATAGAAAGCCACTGGATGTAAAGGTTCAGACCCATTTTGTTGTTGTGAAAGTACTGCGCCTAATGCGAAATGTGATGCATCAACTTCTACGGTGAAGAAGAATGAAGGATCAGGTAGTTGGAGAATAGGGGCAGTAGTATAAGATTGTTTGAGTGTCTCAAAAGCTGCTTGTGCCTCATTAGTCCATTTGAAAGGTGTGTTTTTACTTGTTAGGGCATTCAGGGGCTTCACAATCTGCAAAAAGTTTTTAATGAATTTACGGTAATAATTAGAAAAACCAAGGAAGCGCTGTAAAGCCTTCCTAGAATGGGGAACTGGCCAGGAGAGAATACAATCCACTTTTGAATTGTCCATCTGTATACCTTCTGGGGTGATTTGGTACCCAAGGAAAGAAACACTGGTCTGGTTGAAAACACATTTTTCGAGTTTGACGTAGAGGCAATGTGTTCTGAGTCTGCCTAAAACCCATCTGACATGCTTAGTATGTTCTTCAAAGGTGTCAGAATAAATCAAGATATCGTCCAGATAGATCACGACACAAACGTCTAGTAAATCACGAAAAATGTCATTAATAAAACGTTGGAAGGTTGCAGGTGCATTTGATAAACCAAATGGCATCACTAAGCACTCAAATAAACCGTAACGAGTTTTAAAGGCAGTTTTCCACTCGTCGCCTGGACGAATTCTGATCAAATTGTAAGCACCCCTGAGATCTAGCTTTGTGAACATTTTAGAAGTTTGCAGCCTTTCTATTAGTTCTGGAATTAGTGGCAATGGGTAACGATTTTTTATCGTGATGTTATTCAATGAACGATAATCGATTACAGGTCTGAGAGATCCGTCTTTTTTTTTTACAAAGAACATGGCAGCACTAGCTGGAGAGGTAGAGGGTCTAATGAAACCCTTTCTAAGGTTGTCATCCAGGTATTCCTTGAGATAACCCAGTTCAGGCTGTGATAATGGGTAAATTCTCGCAGTGGGAATGGTAGCCTCTGGGATTAGATCAATAGGACAATCATAAATTCTATTAGGTGGAAGGGTCTCAGCTTTGGTTTTGCTGAAGACGTCCAAGAAGTCCATTAAATAAGATGGAACACCATTGAAGTTTACATTATTTACAAGAGAGTTATGTGAGGGATAGCAAGTATGTTTGCAGTAAGGAGAATCTAAACAAAGTGAAGTTTTGGACCAATGAAAGGTTGGTTGATGGATGTGCAACCATGGTAACCCTAGAACGACCGGGAATAAGGGGGATGGGATGATGTCAAATACAAGATTCTCCATATGTACCTTATCACATGTAACTAATAATGGGGCGGTTTGAGACAGTACTGGACCAAAGGAGGATTCGGATCCGTCAATGAAAGTGACAGACGAGGGGTTTTGCTTTAACTCAGAAGGAATTTTATTTAAATTAACAAAACTCAAATCAATAAAATTGCCACAAGCACCAGTGTCGACCATCGCGTCAATGGTGGTCCTATCTTGGTCCCACTGTAAAGTAAGGGTGAGAAAGATGTATTGGTTAATATTTTGACGAGTTTTGGGTTTTGTCAAGTTTAAACTACTAATATTTAAGTTGTTACCTTCAGTTTTACTCCTTAGAATGGGGCAGGCAGAGACCATGTGGTCAGGGGCGGAACAGTAGAGACATAGATTGTTGCTTCTGCGTCTCTGTCTCTCAGCTGGGGTCAGTGGGCCCCTAACTGTACTAACTTCCATAGGAATCTCTTTGGGAGGTGATCTAGACCTCCTGATTGGTGCTGGTTGGTAGTAGTTAGCTCGTTCAGCCTTTCTTTCTCTGATGCGTCTATCAATTGAGAGGGAGAGATGCATGAGATCTTCCAGGGATGCTGGAATTTCCACACGTGCGAGCTCATCCTTGACGGATTCGGATAACCCAATGCGAAACTGATTCCTGAGAGCTATATCTGTCCATAAGGTTTCACGACACCAGCATTTGAACTCTGAAATATAGTCCTCCACTTGTCTCTTTCCCTGTCTCAAATTTCTGATGGTATTTTCAGCTGTAAGCTGTTTGTTAGGGTCCTCATAGAGTAAAGACATCTCATCTATGAAGGTATTGAGGGCGCCTAGTAGATCGCCGTGCTCTTCAACATAGGCATCTGCCCAGACTCTGGGTTCTCCTTTAAGGTATGAAATTAAAGTCAAAATTCTGACTCTGTCAGAATAATAAGTCCGTGGACGTAAATCAAACATTAACCGACATGAACTGATAAATTGACGAAAATTTTTCCTGTCACCAGAAAAGCATTCTGGGGGGCAGACCTTAGGTTCTGGTCGCTCCCTGGCTTGAGCAAAATTCTGATCCCTGAGGGCCTCATTTTCTAAACGGAGATCAGTCAAATTAGCAGTAAGTGTATCCACACGTTGTGACAAGCCCACTAAATGGTTTGTTAGCTCCGCTGGATCCATAATGTTAAAGGTTCCGCTATTATGTGACGATCCTGTCTTGTTATTTTTATATTTGATTAATTGGATCTCAACTGCGGAGGTTTCTCAGTGTAAACCAAAAGTCACTCTATAGTATGGTTAAGAGTTAATGGTTTATATCATCACAACCTCAGATAGAGCACCAGCATAATCAAGAAAGCTTATTAACTCATAAGCCTTTATAATGCAGTAACGGTTAAAGACACAGTCTATGAATAAGTAGGTATAAGGTTTTTGGTAGTAGTATTACTTAATGTTTCTTACTGAAAGCAGTGCAGTTAGAGCCAACACATATATGTATATATATATCACAAGCTGAGACCATGCACAAGTATATTCAGGCGGGACTTAGATATTGAGATATGCAATTGATAGACAAGCACAGTTCAGCATAGGCTGGAGATCTTAACAATTTGTGTAGAGATACTTGCGGTACTGCTGGTAGAAACAGAGATGGCTACATTCAGGTCTGCAGAGTGCTGGTACAGATGGGAAGCCTGAGAAGCTGATGGCTGAAGGGTTGAGCTGATCCAGTCCTGGATGGACAGACTGTGGGCAGAGGGCTGCAGGGAGCGCTTGATCTCTGGTGCTGGAGGGATGAAGAGAGTGTCTCCTGATAGCAGGTCCACAGGGCTTTTGAGGAGCGGGTCCTGGGTGACGGCAGGGGTCCAACAAAATAGCGGAACACCCTGCCGTCATTGCTGTGCGTTTAAATAGCCCGCACAGCGCGGGAAACGAGGAGTCTCGCTGGGGGCGCGCTTCCGCGTTCCAGCGTGGAACGCAAGCCGCGGCGCACAGGAAGTGACCACGCCAGAGTCAGGGAGACGAGCGCAGCTAACAGGATTAGGTAAGGCTGCGCTCGTCCTGTTCAATACAACGCCAGTAATGTTACAAAACCTACTCGTGAATAGACTATTTTGCCACCATACTGGCCTTATATATATATATCAAAACTTTGGGTGGGTTACTTTCCTCTCTTTTCTTAAACATCAATTGGAGAGATGTCAAGGTGGGCTCCCAATCATCCACCAATTCCAGCAAAAACAACAAAGGGACATGCGCTCTGGTTGTAAACGATTTTTACTTCAATTTTCGGGTCATGTGAAAAGACAGCAAACAGCAATATAGCATACAGCTACTGTATAGTTGCGAGCATCCCTGCTCTTCCTCAGGCTGACAGGCTTAGTGTGAAGTTTAAGGAAAAGAAACCCTTTATTCCAACACCTGAGGGTGTAACCCCACAGGTGAATCCCATGTATCTGGATCAAAAAACAATCAAACTAGACAAACCAGGAACAAATTAACCCTGAACAGTTTCAGAAAGGGGTTACCATCCCATATGTAGATCAAACTACAAGACATGATGAAAATTACATCAAATATTAAAAATCGAATGTGGCCATAATAACATGAAAAAATAAACAAAAAATAATAATAATGCATCAAATAGTAACTGAATTCTCCTTGTTAGATCACACTTCTTATTTGTAGGAGATGGATATATCCAAAAGGTAAATCATAATTTTCTTGTGTATATCCTGTAATACATTTCATGTCTCCCATCTGACGAGTCTCCATCCTCATCTAGAAAGGAAACATGCAGGAAAATGCCTCAATAGTCATTTATACGAATATATATAAGTCATAGTCCCTATGCATTCCTTCTGGATGAAGGGATGTTTGAGCTTCAAAACCCTCTTCAATCTCGTGGAACTTCCTCCAGCACCATAAATCGCAAGTCTGAATCCCAGTGTCCCTTTTCCAGAAAATGCCTGGAAACCGTCAAACCTGGCTGTTTGTGTCTTATGGTGCTGCGGTGCTGAGCAATTCTATCTTTGATTTTTTGGGTGGTTTCCCCAACATATATTAGATTACACGGACATATAAGAATATAAATAACATGTAAAAAAAACTTTTATAATGACCTTATCCCCATTGCTGGAATGGATATACTGGTCACCTTTTATCATAAGATTGTACTGAATGCAATTCAGGCAGGGAAAACACCCTTTCCTTTTCTTCCCCAAAACTTTTTGTTGGCTTTGTGTTCTTTAGGCCTGTATTCTGATCTTACCAATGAGTCACGTAATGTTTTATTACTTCTAAAGGCTTTAATTGGTGTTTGTTGAAAGACCTCAATTTGTGGATAAGCGCTTTTAAGAAGGGGCCAGTGCTTACTAATGATCCTAAATACATGCTCACTGTTTCTCTTATAACAGCTACATTTGATTCCTCCTGTTATTTTTTGCACTTCCTGACAGATGATTCTTCTAGGGTATCCTCGCTCACTAAATTTAGAACACATTTCTTTTTTTCTTACAGTCTCATTGCTCACTATTCATTTCACCCGTAGGAGCTGACTCCTAATGGTGGATTGAAACACATGGGGAGGATGAAAACTATCAAATAACAGGAGTTGATTTCTATCTGTAGGTTTTACATACAGGTCGGATTCCAATCGAGAATGGTCTATATAAATCCTAGTGTCAAGAAATGGAACTGACACTCCACCATGTTAATTTTAAATTGTATTTCCGGGCAAAATTCGCTCAGCATTGCATTGAAGGTGATCAAGGATTCACTGCTGCCCCACCATATTGCAAAGACGTTGTCAATATAGCGCCACCAAGTGGCGCAATGCCTGCTAAATAACTAATTCTGAAATACATGTCTTTGTTCAAAATCATTCATAAAAGTGCAGGCATATGGTGGGGCAACATTGGAGCCTTTCAGTTGAACAAAAAATAATTATTAGATAGAAAAAGTTGAAATAATTTCTCAAACAGTAAAACCTGTGCATCAGAGTAATTGTATGTGGGGGAATATCTGGATGTATTCCTCCAACCCCTAAGGCCCCGTACACACGAGAGGATCTATCCGCTGGAATTGATCTGCGGATCAGTTCCAGCGGATAGATCCAATGGTGTGTACAACCCAGCGGATCTTTTTCCGCTGATTTTTTTCGGGCCGACCGATTTCCAGCAGATAAAAATTTCTTAGCATGCTAAGAAATCTATCCGCTGGAATCGGCTTCAGCGGATCGATCCGGTGGTCTGTACAGACTCACCGGATCGATCCGTCAGATTCCCTCCCTCGCATGCATCGTAATGATTCGACGCACGCGTGGATATCCTTATATGACAGCGTCGCGCATGTCGCCGCGTCATCATCGCGGCGACGGCGCGACACGTCACCGCGGACGGAATTCCGCTGGGATTTTGATCTCCTGGTTAGTACAACCAGGAGATCAAAATCCGCCAGAGGATTTATCCACGGATACGGTCCGGAGGACCGTTTCCGCGGATAAATCCTCTCGTTTGTACCCGGCATAACAGTAAAAGGGAAAGCATTTATCAAAGACAGCAAAGATGTCATAAATTTATTATCACAGATAAAGGTAGATGAGTCCACGTTGTTAGTCACCATCGACATGGAATCTCTACATACCAACATAAAAAAAACAGATGCGCTTTCAGCATGGGCTTTAAAACATCAATCAGAACTAAGGTTGAAGCAGAGGAGGTTTATCCTGGAAGGCCTGCGAATGGCTATGGGGAATAATATCTTCTGGCATAACAACAAATATTAAAGCCAAACCAAAGGAGTGGGCATGGGGAATAAGTATGCCCCAAGTGTGGCCAACATATTCTTGAACAAGTGGGAGATGGAGGAAATCTTCGGAAGGTGTTGGCCACACTTATTGACCTACAAACGGTTCATTGATGACATCTTGATTGTCTGGAAAGGGAATAGCGAGGAACTAAAGGAATTCATTAGGTACATTAACGATAACCAATATGGAATTGCATTTACGGTGAATATACAGACCAATAGCACTCAGTTTTTAGATTTAGAGATATTCAAAGAAGGTAATGAATTACACACTAAAACGTATTTTAAAGATACGGATCGCAATGGATACATTCCATACAGCAGCTGCCACCACCCACAGTGGAAGCGGGCTATACCAAAAGGGCAGTTCATTAGGATTAGACGTAACCGCAGTTCCATAGAGGATTATCTTTTACAGACCAATATCCTTATAGGCAGGTTTGCAGATAAAGGATATGAAAAAACAAGATTAGAAAAAACTAGGGACAAAGGGGGTAATCCACAAAGACCCGGCGCAACGTAACTTTGGTCATTTAAGTTACACCGCCGCAAATTACACTAGGTAGTGCCCGATCCACAAAGCACTTACCTTGAAATTTGCAGCTGTGTAACTTAAAATTGTCCGGCGCAAGGCGTTCCTAATTTAATGGGGCGAGTCCCATTTAAATTAGGCGCGCTCCCGCGCCGGACGTACTGCGCATGCTCCAGACGTCATTTTCCCGACGTGCATTGCACGGTTTTACGTTGCGCCGGGTTTTGAGAATCGCGACGGGCGTAAAAAAAAAAATACGAGTTGCGGCGGGAAAAAAAAAATTTAAAAAAAAAAATGACAGCGACGCGGGGTAGAAGGGTCTGCTTTTACAAGGTGTAAACAGTTTAGGCCTTGTAAAAACAGCCATAATTTTACGATTGCAAACTAATACTTACGGAGAAAAAACGAAGCTTAAAAGCTTTGTGGATCTCCGTAAGTGCTAATTTGCATACCCGACACGGCATTTTGACGAGAAATGCCCCCAGCGGCGGCCGAGGTACTGCATCCTAAGATCCAACAGTGTAAAACTATTACACCTGCCAGATCTTAGGATTATCTATGCGTAACTGATTCTGTGAATCAGTCGCATAGATAGAAACAGGGATACGACGGCGTATCAGTAGATACGCCGGCGTATCCCTTTTGTGGATTACCCCCATTATTGGAATGATGAAGAAAAAGTAGGGAACGAGACTAAAAATAATGGCCTAACCTTTGTAACAGGATTTAACACAAAGTGTTTGAGGGTGTCATAAAAAAGTATTGGCCTAACATCCTCGAAGATCCCCAATTAAGTAGAATTTTACCTCCCAAACATACTTTTCTATATAGGAGAGCAAGGAGAATCCGAGATAGTATCATTAAAAATGTCCACGATCCCCCCAAAAGAATGTTCTCCTTTCTAGACCAAAAGGTTTTTTTTAGGTGTGGAAAGTGTAAACCTTGCCGCACAACAAGTGGACAAAGAAAGGTTACCCAATTCCAATCTAATATAAACAAAGAGGAACACAAAATAGATAAATTAATAATGCGCAGCAGTACGTACATCACGTACATATTGGAATGCGAGTGCGGACTGCAATATGTGGGCAGAACAACCAGAAAGCTTTCTGTCCGAATAGGGGAACACATCAGGAATATAAAGAAGGGATTCAAATATCACAGTGTCTTGCTACATTTCAGACAGGTGCATAATAGAGACCCAACAAAATTAAAATGTTATGCTATCGATAAAGTTGAGCCAACTTGGAGAAATACAAATCTAAAAAGAGAGATTTTCAAGGAATGAAACATATTGGATTTTTTAATTAGATACACTTAAGCTTAATGGAATGAATATAGAACTGGACATAAATTGTTTTCTGGAAAATTACTGAGGCAATAAACAGCTTACTGGAGTTTGCCACAAATCATTTTTATATATTTCCATTTTAACTTTAAGTTTAATCTTTATTTGTATTTTATTTTATTTTATTTTATCTATTTTCATTCCTATCTTTAACTTTTATTTTTATTTTTATTTTCATTTTTTTTTTTTTTTTTTTTTTTTTTATATTATTATTTTTATTTTATTTTCATCTTTATTTCCATTTTTATTTTAATTTAAAGTTTTCATTCTCCATTTTCATTCTGTCTTATTTTCATTCCGTTTTATTTATAACTTTTTAATTTTATTTCTGTGGCACAGGTAAAGGTTTCGGGGGGTTGAAATTAATGAACATCTGGTACGCATACGTGTATTGGCAATCACACTTATGTGTGTTTTAAACAGGTGCATATGAAACTATCCGGGAAATAATTTGTTAAAATGTTAAAAAAAATATTTTAAAAAGTGTTTTAACTTTTAATAAATGTAATTTTTATTGTTTATGTAACTTTATGGATTTAATATATTCTGAGGTCAATCCAGCATCACCGCCCACGAACGATCATGACAAGAGGTCAGGAATTCATTGTATGTAATGTAGGGAAAAGTGGCCCATAACAAAAATGGTGATATAGGAGCTTCCGGTATCAGCAATAACATCATTGGTTAAGAAGAGTGAAGTAAAGTGTCAGAGAACCAATCGTGGAAGAACTGGCAGACCTGTCCTGCATGGACCTAGCGTGAACACGGGCAACAACTCCGTGAATTCAGTATTCTTTACTGCGCACGCGCGTGTGCCAGTGCACACGCAATGCGGGCGGGACTCCTGGCGTCAGTGCCCTATTTAAAGCTTGCTGCAGCAGTTACCAACTGCTGCATGAACTTCAGCCTGTGATGTGATCCTGAGCACTTGTTCCTGTTTCCTTGTGTTCCTGTTGACGACCGGGCTTGCCTGACCAGACCTCTCCGTTCATGACCCCGGCTTGTTTCCCGGCTTATCCTGTGTTCTGTTCCTGTCTGCTTGTTCCAGTGTATGACCTCGGCTTGCCTTTTGACCTGTTCCAGTCACTTCCTGCTTCCTGTGTATGACTACCGGCTTGGCTCCTGACTCCGCCCCTGGGTTTTCCTGCCAGTCTACCTCATCTGGTACTTCCGTGGTACCCCTGCCTGACTACGTATCCTGGTATACAGCTGATCTCCAACATCAACTCAGCAAGTCACAGCTGGCAACTCCTGCATCTCTGGGCATAGCACCCCCTGTGTCACCTCCAGGGGGCATTCTGCACTTAGTCGCAAAGGAAGCCCTCTCAGCACTTCGGCCTCTGGTAAGGTACGTGACATAAAGGGTATAAGTAGCAAAGCAAATATGGCGCCCGTAGCTTCCTGATGACGCAACAACGCTTGCAAAATGCGTAGAACCTTCTGGGTAAACTGTATAGGCGGAATTACGTCACGTGGAACCTCTGGGCGCTGTACCGACTAGCAAACGAGGCGTGGAGCGCACGCCGGCGGAAAATACAGATCGTTCGCTGAGAACGGTAATGCTGGATAGACTCGTGCCGGTCGGATAGGCACAACACTATGTGAGTGTAAACTTTATACGATTTTAATAAATTTATAATATTTTTTGAACATACTACACCATATTGAGTCCTTCTATTTTAAGAATCATTCTCACCCCATTGAGAAAGGAATGCAGCAGGAGAGCTACAAGGAAAGGAAAAGCCCATAATCTGGGAAACAACGTGTTGGTTATCCCTATAGGCGATTACTATAGTTTGTTCTGGTGAGCGCGCATTTTGCAAATAGGCGGTGGTGACACAACGGGTGGAAGAGTCACTCGTTTTTGGTCCATTTAACATACGGAATCTGCAAAAAAGTTTTCCTGAAGAGCAATGGACTTCTTTTGCACTTTCACTTATTTGAACTTTTATTTCACTTATTGAAGTCTTTTGTTGGAGCACTTGTTTTTGGTTTACACTAATGTATTATATTATATGGCGATTTGATTTGATTTGGATGTTTTATATGCATAAGAGATATATGTATATGTTAGGGTTATTATATATTTATTTATGCAAACTGCTGGTGTATATATATTTATATTTTTTCATAAACTTACAGGATCAGAGCAGTAGTAATATACATGTACTTACATATACATATATATTTTTTTCTTCCACATCAGAGTAATTATTGCTATTTCTAATCAATTCTACCGCAGCATAGATGCCTGTTTCATGCGGGATCGATGTATACAAACTGGTAACGTCCCAAGTAACCAAGATCTCATTCCCCTGACATTGTGAAATCTCCTTAATTTTCTGTAGAAAATCATTAGTGTCCTTAAAGTGGAGTTCCGGCCACAATTTTACTTTTTAAATATAAATACCTCTGTAATACACAAGCTTAATGTATTCTACTAACGTTAGTCTGTAAACTAAGGTCCGTTTTGTTAGGTTGTTAGAGCATTTAGATAGTTTATAATCTAGAAATAGACCGTGGCCATCTTAAGTGTGGACATCATGAAGCCAGACTGTATGACTTCCTGGATTTCAGCTTTGCATATCTCGCACATGCTCAGTGCACAAGCAATGTAATAGGTTTCAGTCAGGTTTGCAAGGACTACTGGGAAAATGATGCCTATCCCAGAAACCCTTGCAAATAGCCTAGGCAAATAAGGAGGAGGAAGTAATGAAGGACTACAAAATAAAGGTATTTACAAGCAACAAATTAAATAAAAATTGTCCATTCTGAAAACTATGAGATTAGAGCATGCAGCACAGACAAACATAAAAAAATGGGTGGAACTCCACTTTAATATAAGATTTGGTGTTTTTCACAAGAGGTGATAATATTTTATCTAAAAGCTGTGCAGTAGGAACAAAAATAGAGTCTCGTCCTGATACTATGGGACGACCAGGTGGAAATTGACTGTCCTTATGGATTTTCGGTAAGGTATATAAAACTGGTATCCGTGTATGAGCAGGAAACAAAAATTCAAAAAGGTCACGGGTGATTTCAGGGGAATGAGATTTTGGTTACTTGGGACGTTACCAGTTTGTATACAATTGATCCCGCATGAAACAGGCATCTATGCTGTGGTAGAATTGATTAGAAATAGCCATAATTACTCTGATGCACAGGTTTTACTGTTTGAGAAATGATTTCAACTTTTGCTATCTAATAATTATTTTTTGTTCAAAAAACATTTTTCTGTACAACTCAAAGGAGTCGCGATGGGCTCCAATGTTGCCCCGCCATATGCCTGCACTTTTATGAATGATTTCGAACAAAGACATGTATTTCAGTATGAGTTATTTAGCAGGCATTGCGCCACTTGGTGGCGCTATATTGACAACGTCTTTGCGATATGGTTGGGCAGCATTGAATCCTTGATCACCTTCGATGCGATGCTGAACGAATTTTGTCTGGAAATACAATTTAATATTAACATTGGGGGAGTGTCAGTTCCATTTCTTGACACTAGGATTTATATAGACCAAGGTCGATTGGAATCCAACCTGTATGTAAAACCTACAGATAGAAATCAACTCCTGGGCGTGGCCTGGACATGGCCGAGTGAAGCTGCTCTCTATCTGAGCTCCCGGCCCAGGCCTTCCTCTACTGGCTAAAAAGCCACTAAAACAGGCAATCAGCCAAAAAGCACAGGACGAGAGTGCCTACCCGGGTGACCCGATCCAGCGTGACAGCAGGTTATTTACACCGATATTTCAAGCTCCAGACGCAGATCTCTCTGGGAGCTCGGCCGACGGCACCACAAGCAGAATGAGTGGGATTCATCCCCGGACACCCTGGAACCATCGGGCCGGTCGACACCTGCATCAGAGCCACCCCATACCGGCATGGCGTCCCCCTCGCAGTCTCCGGGGAGCTCCCAGGCAGACCAGGACATCCGAGTGCTCCTGCAATCCCTCCCCACCAGAGCGGATATAAAGACCCTCATCCTCAAGCTGGAGGAGACCCACCGTCGAGACTTCCAGGAGGTGAGGGCAGAAGTGTCCACTCTGACAGACAGAGTGACTACGGGGGAGACTTCGCTTACTGCACTGGAGCTCCAGGTCGTGGGCCTGGAGAGGGCCAGGGATCAACACAGGGACACGGCGATAGCCCACCAGCTGCACCTGGAAGACATTGAGGACCGGAGCCGCCGAAACAACTTGAGGCTCTGGGGGCGTGCCGGAGACGGTGGAGGCGGAGGTCCTAGGAGAGAGGGTGCAGGAGCTGTTCCGGTCAGTATTGGAGGAGCCAGCGGGAGTGGTAGAAATCGACAGGTCACATAGGGCCCTAGGCCCCATATCAGCGGACCCGGACAGACCCCGCGACGTGGCGTGCAGGCTCTTGAGGTACGCGCAAAAAGAGCACATTCTGAGGAGAGCATGGGAGCAGGGAGAGGCAATCCTGGATGGCGCGCAGATTAAAATTCTCCCGGATCTCTCCAGAGCAACAGGGGGTTCACCTACAGATGGGGCTACCCGCTATCAGTCACTTTCCGGAAAGATGGATCGGCCTTCACCTTGCAGACGCCGGCGGATCTCCCTACCCTCTTCTGGTTCCTCGAAGCGGAGCAGGTGGAGATCCCAGACTGGCTGCAGATGCTACCACGCTCCATCTGCAGAGCAGGCCCCTCCACGTACAGAGCCGCGGCGCAACCCCGGCAGCAAAGGTCCGGCAGGAGATGACACAGAGCACCATCGGGAGAGGAGAGACGTGAGTAGGCCCTGGGCCGCAATCCCCTGATCACTTTTTGCCCCTGTGTACACCAGTGACTGCCGCTTTGCCCCATTGTGCTCACCATGAGTACCACATGTCAAACGGGCTGAATGGGAGACTGCGGACTGGAGTTGAATGCTCACCCCACCCCCGTCCCTTCCCCCGGCCCACAAGCTGTGTTCCCATCCCTATGTGCGGGATATGAGTAAGTGGATGATCCCTGATAAGACGGAGGAAGGGATTCCACCATGCCGTGTCCCCTGATCACCTCCATCACCCCCTGACAATGCTTTCTGAGGGCCCCCGCATTGTTAGGATGTGCCCTGTCACTTGGTGAGCCTCACTCTGTTCCCCCTGTTCTGTTTTGACTTATAATTTTGTTGGGAGCCTCAGGGATACAGGCCTTGGCGGTCGCCGTCTACTACACCCTCATGGGTGGTCACTCAGTGAACACAGAGAAGCATAACGACGCATACCAACCTAGCCCATGTCGTGCCTGAATTAACTTGGGGTGATGGGGGTGGGCTCTGTTACGATGAGTCTGCGGGATATAATGGGAGTCTGGCTGGGTGGGGGCTGGGTCTGTCCATTTACCCAGGGGGTGAAACTCCCCATATGCGGCTGCTGGTAGGACAGGAGGGGATGAAAATACCAATGTTTATTACTGTTCCTTGACCTGGTATAGGATTTCTAGATAGGCCCTTAGCATCATAGTACTTACCGGGTACCCCTCTCTGACCCAGAGGGCATTAGCACTGATTACCAGACTCTGCACAACATTACATGTGTGTTATGTTTTTTCTTTACTGTTGCTTTTCTTTAAACTGTTTCCATTGTTTGCATTGCTGACTTCTGACGCACCACCATGAACGGCCGGTGGGGGTTGGCAGGACCAAGGTGCTCGCTCCGCTGGTTCTGTCCTTCCACCTACCCACCTAGGACTGCGTTCAGTGCCCAGTGTTTAGATGGAGAGCGCTTTAGCCTATTAGGCTAAGTTAGACCTCTTTCTCTCTAGTGCCGGCATCCTAAACCTAAGCTTTGCGCCCTAGAGCCGAAGTGCGCACCTCTCTTACTCTAACTTTCTTCTCTGCCTTTCCCAGACTGGCCCGGACTCTACGCAGGACCTCTGGCTCTTTATAAATCCTTACTCTACTTTCAGACCCACGTGACCCCTCCCCCCTTTTCACGAGCATGGACTCGCTTACTATTGTATCGCTGAATGCCAAGGGCCTGAACATCCCCGAGTAGAGGAGAATGCTTTTACATGATATGCGCTGCCTGAGGGCGGACATTGTCCTGCTACAGGAGACGCATTTAAGAGATAATAATTTTCCCATACTTAAAAACAGATACTACCCCACGACCTACCACTCCGCGTACGCTACAGAAAAATCCAGAGGGGTCTCTATACTGATATCCGCCAGGGTACCTTGGACACATGGAGACGTGAAACTGGACGTGGAGGGATATTATCTGTTTCTAAAGGGTCGGATTGGGACAGCGCAGGTCACCTTTGCGAACCTCTATGCCCCGAACGACCATCAGGACAGATTCCTGACAAGACAGTTGAGATACCTGACACGCTTCACAGAGGGGCAGCTTATTGTAGGGGGGACTTTAACATTCCCCTAAAGCCGGCTGAGGATACCTCCACTGGGCTGTCCTCAACCTCGGGTGAACTACACAAATGCATTCACACAACGCTACATTCCACTCAGGAGAGAGGGACTACACCTTCTTCTCCAGACCGCACCAGTCCTATTCAAGGATCGAGTACTTCCTGATCCCACACAGACACCTGTCAGCCATCAAGGACACCACAATCGGGTCGATTATGTGGTCGGACCATGCTCCAATCACGCTGATCTACGCCCTGTCGGATGCATAGAACGCCCAGAGGCATCCCTGGAGGCTAAATGAGAGCCTTCTGCTGGACCCGGACACTATGACAGAAGTGGTAAGAGAAATAGGGCACTATTTCGATGCTAATGACACCCAGGACGGTAAACCAGAGGTGGTGTGGGAGGCTCATAAGGCTGTGGTTAGGGGTATACTTATTAAACACGGGTCTAGGCTGAAAAGACTAAGATCCGAACAACTCACTGCACTACTTCTCAAATTACAGTCCCCAGAAATGCAACATAAGCAGACACCGACAGCACAGTTGAGTACTGAACTGGACTCCACCCGCAAACAAGTGACTGACATATTGCAATACAAAGCCAAGGCGGCGATACAGATATGTAGACGTAAGGTCTATGAGTCAGGTGACAAATGCGGACACATGCTTGCCCATACCATCCGAATGCAAAATAAGGCTTCCTACATACCGCACATTATCTCACGCGGAGGACGAAAGATCTCTACACCCCAGCATATCTCCCAGGAGTTCAGAGATTTCTATCACACTCTATATAATTTGCCCACCACGCCCCCCAACCCTGACTTGGACCTGACGGTAGACTACATAGCCTCCTCACACATGCGAACATTACCACCAGGAACGAGAGACCTCCTGGACGAACCGATTACCTTACCGGAACTTAAGATAGCGTTGGGCGCCACCAAACCGGGTAAAGCCCCGGCCCAGACGGACTTACCACTACCTACTATAAGACCCTTCTCCCCTCCATAGGAGACCACTTGGTGACCCTGCCTAACAACCAGAGTACGAGGATAGGAAAGAGCTGGGACAGTGTGGTAGCTATCGCCCGATATCACTGCTGAACACCAACCTTAAACTCTTCACCAAAAAAATAGCATCTAGAATCCAACAACACCTACCCGACCTGGTTCACCTCGACCAAGTAGGCTTTGTACCGACCAGAGAGGCTAGGGACAACACTGCCAAGGTGTTGAACCTGCTACATGCCGCCAACACTACAAAGACCCCCTGTGTTCTCATAGGAACGGATGCCGAAAAGGCGTTTGACAGGGTCAGCTGGACATTTATGTTTGCCACCCTGAGACACATAGGCATAGGGCCGAAAATGCTAAATTGGATATCGGCGGTCTATATGACTCCGACGGCTAGGGTCAGGGCAAACGGGACACTTTCAGAGCCTTTCCCGATTACCAACGGGACCAGGAAGGGTTGTCCACTTTCGCCCCTCCTTTTTGCTTTGTCCCTTGAACCCTTTTTAAGGCATGTGAGGTTGAACCCGGACATTATGGGTATTAGAGTGGGGGACGGACAATGCAAAGTTTCGGTCTGCGCCGATGACATGCTCTTCTCACTGACGAAACCTTTGATGTCACTTCCCAATCTTATGCACAAATTTGACACGTACAGGAACTTATCTAATTTAAAGATTAACCTGACCAAATCGGAGGCAATGGGAGTGGGAATAGCTAGACCGCAACTGTCTCACCTCCAAAGCAGTTTTCACCTGAAATGGACGGGCACGGCCCTGACATATTTGGGCACGGGCATTCCCCCGAAGATCTCCCAGGTCTTTAAACTTAACTTCCCACCCCTACTTAAATCTGTCCAAATACTGCTGAACCAATGGACCACCGGCCTCCACTCTTGGTTCGGCAGGTGCAATATACTCAAAATGACCATACTGCCAAATTTTCTTTACCTTCTGCAAGCCCTCTCCATACATATACCGGTAGATTTCTTTAAACAAGTCCAGACTACATTTAGGACATTACTGTGGGCAGGGAAACATCCTAGACTCCACAGGACAGCCCTCTCCCTCCCCAAGCAACATGGTGGGATGGCGATGCCAGACATTCGTTCATACTACCACGCTGCGCATTTAAACCGCCTTATATTCTGGTGCTGACATGGGAATACCAAACTATGGCCACGACTGGAACAAGCACAATGTGAGACCCCACTGCAGCGAGCACCTTGGTGCCATACGGCAATACAAAAGAGCATCCAACTGCACCCCCTGATAGGCAACACCATAAAAATTTGCGGGAGACTGCTAACACAAGCTCACCTCTCTTCGGAGAACTCTCCATTACTTCCGGTACTGGGAAACCCACACTTCGAACCGGGTATGCGAGACACGGAATTCCGTGCGCTGAGAGAGTCGGGATTGTTCCAGGCCTCTCACTTTGGCGAAGCGGGGCGATGGAGAACGGTGTCGGAGCTGATGGACCCAGCGGGCCGATATCAACTGGACTTCCTGAGAGCCCATCAGCTTAGCCATTTTCTAGGTATGATACCACCCTCTGCGTGGACGAACCACCCTATTACGACTCTGGAGGAGCTGTGCTCGGAGTCAGGCACGTTGCCACATGCCCTGTCCCTTACCCATAACATACTGGTCACACCACCGGAGGGATATCAAATCCCGAGTATTGGAAAATGGGAGCGGGACCTGAACTGTATGTTCTCCCCAAAAAAAAAAAAAAAACACATTCTTGCGTTCACGCATAAATCATCGATCTGCACCAAAATAAAAAAAAAAACAACTATAAACTCCTAACGAGATGGTACAGGCTTCCTGCCCTACTAAGCAAACTCTTTGCGACTATGTTCAACTCGAACATCGTATGTTCAATCGTTCGTCAAATTGCGAACGTTTTGGGCCGTTCGTGCCAAATTCGAGTGGCGTGTCATGCCCATAATTCACTGCGGCATCGCAGTGCATTGTTGGCTGATGATTGGCCAAGCATTCACTATGACCCGCATGCTTGGACAATCACAGCTTGCAAAAAACGGAGAGCCAAAATTGGCCAAAGCCAAAAAAGGATTAAGGACGGTACATTGTCCTTGTAACGGGGATCCAGCAGCGTGGCCACCCAGTAATCAGCACCTGTTATAATGTGCGAAACACGCAGCATGTAATTGCTCATGTGTGCCAGGCTGCCCAGAGGCAACGAAAAGCTGTCCTCTGTGGGAGGTGTATCATCTGTGTCCTCTGTATCCCCCCAGCCACGCACCAGTAATGGCCATGAGCTGGTCTGGATGCCATCCTGCTGTGAACATGGTTCCTCCTCCTCCTCCTCCATGTCTTCCTCCTCCTCATCCTCCACCGCGTCATCCTCCAGAACTGTGCCCTTGCTAGACAATTGTGTACCTGGCCTTTGTTGGTGCATGAACCCACCCTCGGAGCCACTTGTGAATGACTGCCCTGAAAGCCTTGGAAATGATCCCGATTCCTCCTCCTCCTCCTCCTGTGCCACATCCTCTTCCATCATCGCCCGTAGCTTTTTTTCAAGGAGGCATAGAACTGGGATAGTCACTCTGAGAGCGGCGTCATCGGCACTGGCCATGTTGGTGGAGTACTCAAAACAGCGCAAGAAGGCACACAGGTCTCGCATGGAGGCCCAATTATTGGTGGCAAAGTGGTTCTGTTCCGCAAAGCGACTCACGCGTGCGTGCTGCAGCTGGAACTCCACTATCGCCTGCTGCTGCTCGCACAGTCTGGCCAGCATGTGCAAGGTGGAGTTCCACCTTGTGGGCACATCACATATGAGGCGGTGAGCGGGAAGGCCGAAGTTACGCTGCAGCGCTGCCAGGCGAGCAGCAGCAGGGTGAGAACGCCGAAAGTGCGCACAGACGGACCACACTTTCTGCAGCAGCTGTGGCATATCGGGGTAAGTTTTCAGGAAACTCTGCACCACCAAATTCAGCACATGCGCCAGGCAAGGGATGTGCGTCAAACCGGCTAGGCCCAGAGCTGCTACAAGATTTCGCCCGTTATCGCACACCACCAGGCCCGGCTTGAGGCTCACTGATGCCAACCACTCATCGGTCTGTTGTTCCATGTCCCTCCACAACTCCTGCGCGGTGTGTGGTTTTTCCCCCAAACAGGAAAGTTTTAAAACTGCCTGCTGGCGTTTACCCATGGCTGTGCTGAAGTTGGTGGTGAATTTGTTACGCTGACTGGATGAGGAGGCGGTAGAGGATGAGGAAGCGGAGTAGAAGGTGTTAGGAACAGGAGGCAAACTGAAGCGCCCTGCAATCCTCGGTGGTGGAAGGACATGCGCCAAACTGCTATCCGCCTCAGGCCCAGCCGCCACTACATTTACCCAGTGCGCTGTTAGGGAGATATAACGTCCCTGACCGTGCTTACTGGTCCACGTATCCGTAGTTAGGTGGACCTTGGCACAGATGGCGTTGCGCAGTGCACACCTGATTTTGTCCCCCACTTGGTTGTGCAGGGAAGGGATGGCTCGCCTGGAAAAGTAGTGGCGGCTGGGCACGACGTACTGTGGGACAGCCAATGCCATCAGGCTTTTAAAACTCTGCGTCTCCACCAGTCGGAATGACAGCATTTCAAAGGCCAGTAATTTTGAAATGCTGGCATTCAGGGCCAGGGATCGCGGGTGGGTAGAGGGGTACTTCCTCTTACGATGCAGTGTTTGGGAGATAGAGAGCTGAATGCTTCCATGGGACATTGTGGAGATGTTTGGTGACCTAGGTGGTAGTGTTGCTTGCCGGTCCTCTAATTGAGGGGTGGCAGGTGGCACTGTCACTACAGAGGTGGATGAAGAGGCAGAGAGGCCAGAGACTGATGCAGAAGAGGAAGCAGGAGGAGCCAGAGACCTTTCTTGGTTTTTGAGGTGTCTACTCCACTGCAGCTCGTGCTTTGCACTTAGATGCCTGGTCATGCAGGTTGTGCTCAGGTTGAGAACGTTTATGCCTCGCTTAAGGCTCTGATTGCACAACGTGCAAACCACGTGTGTCTTGTCATCAGCACATTGTGTGAAGAACTTCCACGCTAGGGAACTCCTTGGACCTGGCTTTGGTGTGCTCGGTCCCTTGCTGCGTTGGGCAGTAGCAGGCGTACTGTCTAGGGAACAGACGCTCTGCTTTGGCACCCTGCTCCCTCTTCTGCTGTGCTGCTGGCTCTGTGCGACCACCGCCTCTTCTTTTCCGAACTACATGGGTCACCTGCATGAGGTTGATTCCATGTCGGGTCGAGGACCTCATCGTCCTCCACATCATCTTCCACCCAGTCTTCACCACTGCCCTCCTTGTCGGTCTGCACAATTGCAAAAGCACCAGCAGTTGGCAACTGTGTTTCATCATCATCCAAGACAAGCTGTGATGGTCCCCCCATGTACTCATCTTGAAATATAAGTGGTTGGGCATCGGTGCACTCAATCTCTTCCCCTTCTGGGCCAGGGCTGTGGATGGCCCTGGGAACATATGCTAACAGACTCATCAAAAAGAAAAAGAGACTGCTGCATGCTTTGGGGCTCAGACTGCTTGGCTGATTTGCAAGGGGGTGAGGTGAAAGACTGATGGTGGACATCGGCTGCAGGCGCCAACTCTGAACTTTCAGCACAAGACTGGTTGGAAAACAATGTGAAGGAACTGGAGGCACTGTCAGCAACCCAATCTACTACCGCCTGTTCTGCTCCTGGCCTCAAAATTCGTAGAGCTGGATTAGGCCCGACCAAATACCGCTGCAGGCTCTGTCGGCTACTCGCACATGAGAAAGGTGTTTCACTTGTGCGTGTAGCTGGCACAGATCGACCACGTCCTCTCCCTGTAACAGGAGCTCCACCAGCAGCACCACAACCGCGGCCACTTCCCTTATTTGACGTTTTCCTCATATTTCTCAAAATATGGATTTAAATATTTAAATACACCAATAGTGTAATATGGTGAAATAGGCAGAGATTCACCTATATATTTCTCTACCTTTAGCAAGAAGCAGGAACCCAGCCCTAAACAATGTACTGTACAGACAGTATATCACAGGGGACAGGTAGAGTGCTGGTGAAATAGGCAGAGATTCACCTATATATTTCTCTACCTATAGCAAGAAGCAGGAACCCAGCCCTAAACAATGTACTGCACAGACAGTATATAACAGGTGCACAGGTGGTGGCAGGTGCAGTGCTGTTGAAATATACAGAGTCACCTATAGATTGCTGTCCCTATAGGACAATTTCTGGAACCTGTCCCGGAACTGTGTACTGGACACACACAGTATATCACAGGTGCACAGGTGGTGGCAGGTGCAGTGCTGTTGAAATATACAGAGTCACCTATAGATTGCTGTCCCTATAGGACATTTCTGGAACCTGTCCCTGAACTATGTACTGGACACACAGTATATCACAGGTGCACAGGTGGTGGCAGGTGCAGTGCTGTTGAAATATACATAGTCACCTATAGATTGCTGTCCCTATAGGACATTTCTGGAACCTGTCCCTGAACTATGTACTGGACACACACAGTATATCACAGGTGCACAGGTGGTGGCAGGTGCAGTGCTGTTGAAATATACAGAGTTACCTATAGATTGCTGTCACTATAGGAACATTTCTGGAACCTGTCCCTGAACTATGTACTGGACAAACACAGTATATCACAGGTGCACAGGTGGTGGCAGGTGCAGTGCTGTTGAAATATACAGAGTCACCTATAGATTGCTGTCCCTATAGGACAATTTCTGGAACCTGTCCCTGAACTATGTACTGGACACACACAGTATATCACAGGTGCACAGGTGGTGGCAGGTGCAGTGCTGTTGAAATATACAGAGTCACCTATAGATTGCTGCAGCTGAACAAAAATCCTAAACTATATGAAGCAGATGTCACAGAAATAAAGAGTGCTTGTTTAGATTTCTGAAGCAGGATACACCTCTCTGACACTGTCCCTCAATAAACAGGAGCCTGTCCCTACCATAGCTACAACAGAGTGACAAGCCATAAACCATAAGATGATGCAGATCTCAAAGAAATAAAGAGTGCTTGTTTAGATTTCTGAAGCAGAATACACCTCTCTGACACTGTCCCTAAGCAGCAGCAGCCTCTCCCTATCATAACTAAAGCAGAGTGACGATCTGTGCTGTGTGCCTCTATCTAATATAGAGGCTGGTCACATGCTGGGTCACATGCTGCACTGGCCAATCACAGTCATGCCATTAGTAAGCATGGCTGTGATGGCTTCCTAGTAACTCTAGTATAACAAATGGCGATTGGCTGCCATGCAGCGCTCCATAAAATAGCTGAACTCCGAACCCGAACCCAAACTTTTTCCAATTATTTGGGTTCGGGAGCAAAAAAAAAACAAAGTCCGTACCGAACTCGAACTTTACAGTTCGGGTTCGCTCAACCCTACTGGAGACCAAATGTCCGCTAAGAGTAGTGCTTTGAAATTCGTAGCTCTAGATAGGGTAATTCCATATCTACCCATAAAATGTCTGGGGGATTGGTGAAACCAATGTTTCATTTGGGTAAGCAGGGAAGAATAAAAGTGGCCCCAAGGTCCACGATACCGACTCTTCCATCCTTCCAATCCATCTATTTGTTTGAGAAGATGGGTGGTGCTTCTTTGTTTTGCCATACAAACTTTTTTCAGAAGGGCATTAAGAGCGTGAATGTACTCTTTGTTGATAGGTATGGGAAGGGCCCTAAAGAGGTACAATATTTGGGGTAGGATCATTATTTTAAAAGGTAGATAGTTTACCCATCCATGTTAGTTTGCGATGGGAGTATTGGTGAAGGTCCTTGGTCATTTTTATAATGAGAGGTGCATAGTTCACTGCTGCCAGTTGGGAGAAAGAGGATGTTAACTGGATGCCTAAGATGGGGATACTTGTATCTTCCCACGTATAAGGCAAATAAGCAGAAAGTTGGTCTCTAGTATGTTTGGGGACTCCTAAGTGTAGTTCAATTTATAGTATGATATATTACTAAATGAAGTGGGTGGAAAAAGGTTTGGACAAGAGGCTGGAGGAGTAGACCTGTGCGGAGGGAGTGGAATATAGAGCTAATATAGCCAAGAGGATGTGCCCGGAAAACTCAAGTTTGAGCAGTAATTTTTCCATGTATAACCAAGACAACCATAGACAAGAGGAGAGAAGGCGTTCTACTAGATTCTGCATGGTTAAGTACGTTTAATATGCACCTGGTCACGTCAGATGCTTGTCGTTTCTTAGTGAATCCCGTTTGATCGGGAGGGACCAATCCGGGTAGGGAGAACATCCAAAAGATGCTTAGCTAAAATTTTGGCATAAACCTTTACATCAATGTAACAAAGAAATAGGCCTTAAGTTGGCAGGAGTATTAGGTTCCTTGCCAGGTTTAGGCAGGATGACAATATTGGCTGACAACATCTCCGTGGGAAATGATGCCTTATTAGCTGCTACTGAAAAAAGTCTTGTCCAGTAAGGGGCTAAAGTTTTGGCAAAAGCACTGATAGTATTCATTTGTAAGACCATCAGGACCTGGGGATTTGCCAGTAGGCAATGATTTAATTGTAAAGAGAGAATTTGAAAGTTTCAAGTGGTCAGAGGATAGAACTGGGAGGTTAATTTGTTTTAGGAATTATCAATGTCATCAGTATAAGGCTGGAGGGTTGTAGTGTCCTATTTTAGATTGTACATCACTTTGTAGTAATCAGCAAAGGCATCAGCTATACAGGTATGTTGAGGGTTGCTGAGTTTTTGCTTTGTAAACGGATGATGAATGACCGGTGATCTGGATTTAGCATTGCATATTTTTAGTCTGCTTGCCAGTAACTTCCCAGCTCTATTATTGTAAGTATAATAATGCAATTTGAGTCAGATTTAGAGGGTGATTTTTTTATGTTTGTTTTCTAGGCTGTGTATATATTTTAAGAGGGCTGTGAGTTTGCTATTATGCAGTTTTGCTCTGAGACTCATATGCAGGAGAATCATTGGTGGTAAAGTAGTTGCGTAGATGTTGTATTAGCCTCAATCTATTATCAGGGTTTTGAATTTAATTAAATTGAGTTATTGCACCGCCAAACAAACCTTGGCGGACAGGCATCCTTTTCCTCCATAATGAGTGATACTTCTGTGTGGTCTGACCACATAATATCATAAATGGAGGAAGAAGTGGCCTGTTGTAGTAACCATCTATCAACAAAAAAATAATCAATCCTGGATTAGGAACGAAATCTAGAGGAGAAAAGGGTATAGTATTTCTCTTCTCGAGGCATCTCCAGACATCATAAAGTCCCTCAGTGTCAATGAAATCCCCTAGAGCTGGGCAATTACCCTTAGATGATGAAGTAGTGTCCAATTGGCAATCATGTTTAAATCTCTGCATAGACGTAGGTGCCCAGTTTGCACCACTTTAACTTTCCAATATAGTATCTTAAAGTGATTGTAAAGCTTCGTATTTTTTTTTTAAATAACAAATGTCATACTTACCTCCTTTGTGCAAGGGTTTTGCACAGAGCGGCCCCTAACCTCGTTTTCTAGGGGGCCCCCCATGGTCCTCCTCTTCTCGACTGCCCCCACATGCCACTTTCCATGGGGAGCTCCTGCTGCTATCAATCTATCCAATGAGGAACCGAGACAGCGGCTGGAGCTGCTGTGCTTGTCCCCGTCGCTGGAACAATCTGGCTCAGGTAAGAAAAAGGGGGGGCTTGGGGGGCTGCTGCAGCACAAAAGTTTTTTCACCTTAATGCATTAAGGTGGAAAACCGTGATGGTTTACAACCCCTTTAAGGAATATGAATTTTGTGCATAAGCATTCACCAGTGTATATGGGATAGAGATTAGGGTGCTTATCAAAATAAGGAATCTGCCTTAAGTATCAGAAATGCATTTTTCTAAGACAAAGGAAACTGTGTGTTTGATAGCTGTGAGAATTCCTTTTTTCTTTTTCCAAAACACTGGCCATAAAAACATGGGGATAAGATGGATGTGTACATTTAGGGGTAGCATCACTGTGAAAGTGAATTTCCTGAATATTCAGGACATCCACAGTTTGTTTGCAGGCCTCATTCCAGGTAGAGCAGTGTTTGGTCAGATGGTCCAAGTCTATTACAATATGTGATAAAAAGTCCCATTTTGTGAAGCTATAGGCAAGATGGGAGTATAGCTTGCTTGGTGGTGAGATAAAATTGGTTCAGGTATAGAAGATGGTGAAGTATTGGAAGAAAGTGAAGATGTATTCATGTCAGTAGGTGTGAACTTTGTTGTTGCCAAATGGACGAAGGAAACAGAACGGCTAGATTGGCGCTCAAAACGTTAACAAATTTGCAGAACCAAAAGGGAAATGGTCCCAACTGGTAGTGATGAACAGTGACAAAAATAACAAAACAAATGAGGCCACCGGTCATCACAGAGGGTCTTGGGCAGGAAGTGATGCCGTACATACGTGAAGTAGACAGAAAAATCAAGTGAGGAAATTCCCAGTCCGCCGGGTGTATGGTGCATCAGCTACTGGATAAGGGTATAGGCCGAACGTACCTTAGGTTGGATGAGTATGTTGCTTTGCAGGTATGTTCCTCCACACTTGATTAGACTTAGGTGCTTGTGGGGACCTGTGATCAGGTGGCGGAGGATCCTGAAATTATGTCCCATTGTGGCAATAGGTGGTAGCCTACTTCCAGAAAGGTGATGTAGGAAGTGGAACCCAGGTGCATGATCTCAAGCGTTGCTGGGTACTTCCACTTATATGGTATGTTGTGGTTCCTTAGTGCTTTGATGATTGATATAAGGTTCTTACATCTCTGTAGGGTAAATTGAGAGATGTCAGGAAGTAATTGCACTTTTGTAGCTTGTTCAGGTAAGGTATCTGGCCTTCTGAATGCTGCTAAGAGGTGCTCCTTCACTTGTAAGAAATGTATGACATCCCTAGGGACTTCCATTAGTAGGAAGGATGGTTTGGGTACGTGATGAATCCTGTCAATGGTTAGATCCACAGAAGTGAGTGACGGGATTATCACTAGAAACAGTTCTCATGCAAAATGGGGAAACTTGTGAAGCTTGCACTGATTAGGGTATGTCCCTAATCTTTAAATTGTTTCTCCTGGATCTATCCTCAAGATCCGCCAGCTTTTCTTTAATCCTGGAAATGTCCTTAGCTTGGGCGGTATGAGTGTCAACCAGCATATTGTAATTAATAGCAAAATCACACATGATCCACTCATTCTCCCAGTTCCTATATTCCAAATTGTGTTTGTTGGATACAGGCCATCATGTCTTTCTGTAAAGATGCTCTGAGAGCCAGGAATATTATTTCTCATCATAGTGTCTGAAACAGGCTGCCCACTCGTGGGGAACACAATGATCGGATCAGGCTTAGAATCAGTGGATGCACATTCATTATCTGTGATTACCTCAGTGAGCATGCCATCAAGGACATTCTCTGATTCCTCTCTATGAGGTTTTGATTTTACAGGGCTTTGGAAAGTGGGGGTGTTGGAGCCTGAAGCAGGGATTTCATTGTCTCTCCTTGTATCTGCTTTGCTGGGTCCCAGCAAAACCCCCGCTAGAGGGAGGCCTGGCTGCGGGCCAAAGGCTATGGCATGTTGTTGTTGCTGCCAGATCATCAGTGGGAAGAAGCCTGTCAGTTTCTGGGGCTGTGGGTTGTCTCACTTTTGGCAGGGCATGCCTGGTTGTATCAGAAAAGTAGGGAGAGTCAGGGCTGCAGCAGGGGAGCTCTAGAAGCGCAGCCGTCATCGATACGTCCTGGCGGGTGTGAGGAGCCAACAGCTCAGGCCTCCATCTTGCCAGATGGTTGCCCTATTTTTAGCACTACTTTGATAATGTTTAGATTATAAATATAACATTACAAAGATAAACATTTCTGATAACTATTTAATATACATAAAACTTTGCTCTTTTTATTAGCATGAAAAAACTGTGGTGTACAAGGCTACTCAAGCATGTAAATTGTTAAACGTAGTAGTAAAATTCATGCAACTATTGGGTCTGATACAAGGCTACCAGAATCCCTACTAAAATTTTTGTACCAGTTGAAAACCTCCCACGGGCCTTTATATGGCATAACAACCAAATATATACAGCGTATATGAAGTACAAAGATTTATTATATTCAACCATAAAACAAAGTTCCATAAAATGACTTTTATTTGGCAGAGTTGTACATCTTAGATGGAGAGGCAAAAGTCATATATGACTGGGCAGAATTGAATAACAAACACCCCATACAAGAATTTCTTCACAGGATATGTCCTAGCCAGAAAGTTATCAGCTCTGCATCAATTTACATAGTTACATAGTTAGTCAGGTTGAAAAAAGACACAAGTCCATCAAGTTCAACCCCAAAAAATACAACCCCATATACACAATCCTTCACCCACAGTTGATCCAGAGGAGGGCAAAAAACCCAGCAAAGCATGCTGCAATTTCTACAGCAGGGAAAAAATAAATCCTTTCTGATCCCCCGAGAGTCAATCAGATTTTCTCTGGATCAACTTTACCTATAAATGTTAGTACCCAGTTAATTTGCTCTTTCTGTACAAAGTCAGTTTGATATGTGGACATTAGATTTTCCCATTCTTGACCTTAACATTCTCCCATATCTAAGATGAAATAAAAGAGGGGCCGGGTGATCTTTCTAGGTATTTCTCCACCTCTGATTACCTTGTTTAGACCTTAATGCAGGGAGGAGGGGTATGTGGCCACCCTAAATATTATTCATGCAAATATTGGGTTTGATACAAGACACATTTCTTTGGAAGAGTTGTACAGTATATAAGGTTAACCTAGCTGGGACACATTCTGTGAAGAAATTATTTTAATGGGGTGTTTGTGATTCGATTCCCACCAGTCATCTATGAGTTTTGCCTCTCCATTTAAGATGTACAACTCTGATAAAGAAATTTGATTTTTATGGAGCTTTGTTTTATGATTGAATATAATAAAATATTTTGTACTTTTTATATAGTTACATAGGTTATCTGGTTGAAAAAATGCACAAGTACATCCAGTTCAACAACCAAATAAACACACACAAAATTTAAAACATCGAAATACACTATCCTATGCCCACAGTTGAAGAGGAAATAAAAAAAAAAAACACAATAAAGCATGATCCTATTTGCTCCAGCAGGGGAAACCACTCCTTCCCGATCCCCCAAGAGGCAATTATTCCTTGAATAAAGTTTACCTATAAATATTAGCATCCAGTTATATTGTGTGCATTTAGGAAAGAATTCAGGCCTGTTTTTAAAAACATCTACTGAGCTGGCCAGAACCAGCTCTAGAGGGAGTCTATTCCACATTTTTACAGCTTTTACTATGAGGAAGCCTTGCCACATTTGGAAGATAAATATAATTTTCTTCAGATGTAAAGAGTGTCCCCTGGTCCTCTGTGATTACCTTAAAGTGAATAACTCTACACCAAGTTCACTATATGGACCAATTATATACTGTATATTTTTGGTTCTTATGCCATGTAAAGTTCCTTGGGAGGTTTTCAATTGGTACTGGTAAAATCCATGCCATTTCCCATCAAGCTTAATCATACTGGGGCAGATCCACAGAGCAAGTACGCCGGCGTATCAACTGATACGCCGGCGTACTTTCAAATTTCCCGCGTCGTATCTTTAGTTTGAATCCTCAAACCAAGATACGACGGCATCTGGGTAAGATCCGACAGGCGTACGGCTTTGTACGCCTTCGGATCTTAGATGCAATACTTTGGCGCCCGCTGGGTGGAGTTTGCGTCGTTTTCCGCGTCGGGTATGCAAATTAGCGATTTACGACGATCCACGAACATATGCACGGCCGTCGCATTTTCTAACGTCGTCTGTAGTCGGCTTTTTCCGGCGTATAGTTAAAGCTGGTATTTTGCGGCGTATAGATAGACTTGCCATGTTAAGTATGGCCGTCGTTCCCGCGTCGAAATTTGAATTTTTTTTGCGCAAGTCGTCCGTGAATAGGGATGGACGTAACTCACGTCTAAGTTAAAAAAATGACGTCCTAGCGACATCATTTAGCGCAATGCACGGCGGGAAATTTCGGGATGATGCATGCGCAGTTCATTCGGCGCGGGGACGCGCTTCATTTAAATGAATCACGCCCCCTAATCGCCGATTTGAATTCCGCCGCCAGAAATACACTACGCCGCCGTAACTTACGGTGCAAAATCGTTGAGGATTCGAAATTCTGCCAGGTAAGGTACGGCGGCGTAGCGTATCTCTGATACGCTGCGCGGATGTAATTCTCTCTGGATCTGGCCCACTTTGTTGATAAGGACCAGGATTAAATTAGGCAAGTCCATAATTCAACCCTGTTGTGAACTTACAAGTTTAGTTTGGAACCTTACAGCTTCACCTTTCTTAGAAAGCACCAAAAAATGCACCCAGTCTGATTATGTGTACACATTTTTTTTCTTGAAAGAAAGCGATGTCTACCAGCTTACCAGGCCCCAATATTTTCAATATCATCATGACATAATGCATGACAATATGCATGTATTACCATACTGCACAAATGTAAGTGAGTGCTAACCCTTTTCTTTTGCCTAATTATATATAAAAAAAAAAGTATGACAAAGCTTTTCAAGCCATACTTCTCTTGCAGGTCACGTGAACACAATAACTTTTGTCATCCAAAAGTCAGTTTAGAGCAGGCAATAGTCTGTTATTAGCTGATGGAGCAGAGCTGAGCCAGGCTCTGAAAGCATCCCAACAATATTGTTAGGATCCACCCAGCTGTCAATCCTTCCTTGTAGCACGCCATGCCTGTCCCCTCCCCTGCCCAGCACTGACAGTCACTGGCTGCTCTCCATGCTTAGAGAAGACTTAGGACTGAGCAATCAGTGATAATTTGATCACTTTGTACTTGGTCTTACAGCTGATGTGGGACAGCTGCACCACACAGATGCTGCAGCATAGAGGAGAGTATGATTTTTTTTTCTTCTTTGTTTTTAATATTTGTTTATATTTTTTTTTATAAAAATTATTATGTAATACAAAAAACACAATTCTCAATTTCTATACACATTATCCTGTTTAACTGATCTGGGAGCATATTTCACAGTTTGGGACTAATATTCTTCACTTTCCCATTTATTTCCCTGATCAGATTGTTAGGATCCCTTTAAAACTACATCTGTTTCTCATTCATTCATATCAGCATTCACACACATAAACCCCCCCAAAAAAGTAAAATATGGGAACTTTTCCCCTTTTCTTTCCTCTTATAAAGAATTCTGCTAATAGCTGGAATTCATCCCATTGTTGCCACATTTTTGGTAGTTGATTTTTTACAAACCCTTCCTCCCTTATCATTCTTTCCATATGTTGTATTTCGTTCATTTCGCTTATCCATTCATCCATTGTTGGGGTTTCTATCTTCTTCCATCTACGGGCTATTATTGTTCTGGCCGCTGTGATCATGTGGTGATCTGCTTTTATTGATCTTGATGTAATAGATATTTTTTTTTGTTCTTTAACCCTCATTTTTTTGGAGAGCCTAATTGACTATTAATCATCAGGTGTATGGGGTGTGTTTTGCTGCCCAGAATGTTTTTTTTATGGTTTGCTCAGATTTCTTTTTATGAAGAGGTAAGTAAAACTTTGGAGGGGTGGCTGTGGATGTAGTATACTTGGATTTTGCAAAGCATTTGACACAGTTCCCCCATACATGACTAGTGTGTATAGAAAAAGCTAAAGAATTAGAAAAAGATCAGTTTGTAAATAGATAGAAAACTGGCGAAAAGACAGAATTCAGAGATTAGTGGTTAACAGGGCTGCCATCAGGGGGGTATAGCCCATACAAGTGTAAGGGGCCCAAG
Organism: Rana temporaria; assembly: GCF_905171775.1. Classification (NCBI taxonomy): domain Eukaryota; kingdom Metazoa; phylum Chordata; class Amphibia; order Anura; family Ranidae; genus Rana; species Rana temporaria. The sequence goes on from NC_053495.1 coordinate 73,425,239, forward strand.
CGTCCTGAGGGGCCCGAACCTTCAGGATGCCGGGCTCCAAGTTGGCACCTCCCCTTTGCTCTTTTCCTCCTCCTACACTAGTCCCGGCTCCCATTGGTACTCCCAGTGTCAGTTGATGTGCTAGTTGCTCGAGGGGTGCTTGAATGACTCGAATGTCTGGGCATTCTTGACACAGACAATCAGGGACATTGAATCTTTTGCCCCATAAATATCAGACAATCAGAATCTTACGCCAGGCGCATAAACAGGCCCTAGAGGACCTAAGCAATAATTCTCATTTGGTGACCAAGCCCTCAGATAAGGGTGGCAATGTGGTGGTTATGAATGAACTTGAGTATAGAAACATGTGTTGGGACATCCTTAAAATCCGTGCATGGTATAAACCAATTGTGGAGGATGTCATTGTAAAATTCAATCAGCAATACAATGACACCATCCAGTTTGCCTTCTCTGAGGGCCTGATCACCAAAGAGATCTTTGAGGGGATGCAGGTCCCTTATCCAAAGACCCCTACCTTTTACTCACTTCCAAAAACATATAAGAATCTAAAAAATCCACCTGGACGTCCCATAGTATCAGGTGTAGGATCAAAGGCAGAGAGGGCTAGTAAATTTGTAGATGAATATCTATGCCCACATGTTACCACATTGCCCTTATACATTCAGGACACCCCAGACCTTCTAAGGACATTGGATGGTCTGTATGTACCACCAGGGTGCTACCTAGTATCTATTGACCTCAAAGCCCTATACTCATCAATCCCGCATGGATATGGAATTGAGGTCATTGCAAAATTCCTGCGGGAAAGAGGTCCTAAATCTACTTAGCTTAATGCCTTTGTGTTACGCTTGTTCGCACACATTTTGGCAAAAAAAATATTTTCTTTTGATGGGTACCACTTCCTCCAGGTACAGGGTGTCGCTACGGGCACGTGCTGCACACCGTCCTATGCAAACCTGTACCTGGGGGGGGGGGTGGTAATGCAAGTTATTCGCTAATGAGGATTGTTATGACCTGTTTTCATTTGTCCTGGGGTGGTTCCTCTACACAGATGACATATTGTTATTATGGGTGGGATCACTTGAACTTCTGCATGAATTTATGCATTTGCTAAGTCTTCCGACTAATTACAACTTGAAATTTAAGATGGTATATAGCCAAACTATGATTGCATATTTGGACATATACATTTACATTACGGAGGAGGGCATGATAAATACAACACTTTATCGTAAGCCAACTGTGGGGAATACCATTTTACACGCCGCCAGTGCTCATCCCCAATCGCTAATCCAAAGTTTACCATTTGGCCAATATTTGCGTCTAAGACGCAACTGTTCGGACGAAATAAAGTTCAAACAGGAGGCGGAACTCCTCCATACACGGGTAAAAACTTGAGGATACAGTAAGAGCTGCCTCATAAAGGCATATAATAAAGCCTTTACCAAATTGAGAAGCACTATTCTCTCTAAAGCTAAAATCTACCCCGAACAAAACAAGGTATATAACCACATATTCCGACCAACATGCACAAATTAGATCTATCATGCAGAAGCATTGGCATATTCTATCTGCAGACCTTGTCCTTGTGAAATACATAGGAACCAGCCTACCGACGAGCCAATTCTATTCGAGACCGTCTCGTACGGAGTAATTATTGTAAAACAGGCACCAAATCCTCTGACCCCATGGTACTCTTCAGATGTGGTCAATGCGACTTTTGTAAATTGATAATCGAGGGCCCCTCGATATTACTTTCCAATGGTCAAACTCATTCATCATTCTCATTCATCATATAACATGCCAAACAAAAGGAGTAATCTAAATAATTTTTTGTCAAAGCGGATCTTTTTATGTTGGAAAGACCATTCACCCTTTTTGGAAAAGAATCAAGGACCACGTCTACTATGCTACGAGTGGTCCCTTGAACACCACTATTGGGTACCATGTGGCCTACAAACATAAATATGAACCACAAGTGTTTAAATTTTCTATGAAGACCCCAGGGGCGGTAACTTTGATCAAAAAGTCCTGCAACGTGAGACTCAATGGATATACAGACTACGTACCACTAGCCATCCAGGCTTGAGCGATATGATTAGCTTTAAACCTTTTCTGAAAGTCTGTGCTACGAGGTTATAGCTGCTCTTCTTTCTGTATGAGCTTAGTCTAACTCCTCCCCTTTATTTGCCATGGTCGGTTGCCATGGTCGTATGACCCATTATAGCTCTGCTGGTCAATGTCCTGCTCTGATAGTATGCTATTATATGCTGCCTAATACCAATATATGTTATTGTCCCTCAGAACTCCTGTTCTTTGTGGTCATAAGATTGCTAATATAATAAGGTTGAATACAATTAAAATACCGTACATATAAAAAGAAAAACTAAAATAAGGGTTCAAATTAATGTGCTCTCTGGATGAAGGATATATTAGATTTTGCTTATATGTCCATATAATACAGAAATTCGTTTCAGGATTTGTGATATAATAGTGTTGTTTTGTATTGGTAATGTTTAAAGTTGTATTAGTTTTGCATATGTCTGATATTCTATATGCATTTGCAACTGTGACCTATATATTTCCTGCTTTACCTATGCTCACAAATGATATTCTCTACTATTAGTACACTACGGCCTAGTGGCTATATTTGGATGTGATATTCAGGTGTTTTTCTTTGATTTTATATTTTATGTTGGATCGACAGTGCTGTTGTTTCTGGAGGGTTGCCTCTGCGTCGTTGATTGGATGCTCTCCCATTGGGGGTTTACTCGTGATTGGGGCGATATATACAGGCGCTGTGTTGATATGTTTGCCTGGCCTGTGGCCGCAGCTGTATGCCTATGAGGTGTGGGATGAAGCTGTGGCTCATGCGCGTTCCGCGCTGTTGTCACTTGCTGGGCGCACACAGACTATTGTTGTTGTCTATAGGGCGCGGTGCAGATGAATGACGTCAGTACGTCATCGCCCCACAATTCCACGCCGCGCACTCTATATAAAAACCCTCAGCTCGGGCCCTGTGCACAGCACTTGCTGTCTCCCGGGGGTTTGTCTGACACATTCACCATTGCTTGACTATGTGAGTATTTCTCTGTTCGCTTCGCTGCTCAATTTACACTTTGGTGTTATTATTACTTTTTTCTTATAGATACCTGTTTATACTTTTAGCTCCTGCTGGCTATATGCGCCCAGTGGTGTAATACTACGTTTACTGAATCTATTTGGTCTATCCTGACTTGAGACTATGTGTGGGCTCTCTTTGCTGCCTTTCTGAGCTGCTTCCCCTGCTGGAGTTAGATCTTTTTTAAGCATGTGGGTATTTTGCTTTATCCATAAGGAATGATTACTCCCTATGTATAATTCTACATACCACATCTTTGTTTATTCTATAATTTTAGATCCATGGACCCTATGCTTATTGTACGACATTTCCTTATATTGGATATTTCCCTTAAAGGGAGTGGTCTGCTTAAAAATATTTTCTCCATCTAGTCTGCTTCTTGGTATGTAACTTTCTTATATATATCTGTCTGGTCGCTTAATGCTTGGTGCTCTTCGTTCCTAATTTTTTGCTTTTTTGATATTTTATATTTAGTAGAGCTCTGGGATATACCTCCTCTGGAATATCATATATATTTGTAGCAACCCCGTGTAACAGCACTGGTGAATGGGAGTGAACCACAACTGCGGTTAGCATAGATTTCAATGCGCTTCTTTATGTGACAACTCAGTATTGGGCTCCAGGTGTCACTTCACACAAACGGGAGTTTGGGGGATCTCTACATCATCTCTCTGTCACATAAAGAAAGGCGTTGAGCTACTAAGGATGGACGCATTACAACATGCGACCAGACCTTATGCCGCGTACAGACGGTCGTTTTTTGTGATGAAACAAAATGACATTTTATGTGATGAAAAAAAAACGACGTTTTTGAAACTTCATTTTCAAAAACGACGTTGCCTACACACCATCGTTTTTCAAAATGCTCTAGCAAAGCGCGGTTACGTTCGGCACGTACGACGGCACTCTGTTCCATTGAAGCTCGCTTCATAACTTGCTTCTGAGCATGTGCGGGTTTAAAAACGTTGTTTTCAACGTCGTTTTGCCCACACACTATCATTTTAATTGACACAAAAAACGACGTTTTGAAAAACGACAAAAAAAATTTGAGCATGTTCGAATTTTTTTTTTGTCGTTTTTCAGAAGACATAAAACAACGTTTTCCCCACACACGGTCATTTTAAATGACGTGTTCAAAAACGTTGTTTTTTCATCTCAATATATAGAGGTAGCCGGCGTCATGAGGACGTGACGTGAGTGAGGGTGGGAGGTGCTGGAGTGCTTCCTGGCTGCTAGCGGCGTCTGCCGCGTGAGTTCCCGATGGATACACTTGCGGACCAGCGGACGACAGCGTGAGAGGCTGGACGTTCGGAGGTCGGCGCGGGAGACTCACCCCCTCTGCCCCACTTCACACCTGATGCACTTGCGAGGAAAAGACCTCTGCGAGCACTCTACACTACTGCTGACGGCCGAGCGGAGCACAGCTGACTGTGCAGACACACACACAAGTGTCAGAATCAGCGGGGATCTCCTCAAGGTATTCCCTACAGAGCGGCACAGTGCAGCGGTGGACGGAGAGAGGATCAAGGGGATTGGTGAGGCGCTCGAATGAGCCGAGTCGGGTCGGGCATATAACCCCCCCCGAACCCCCCCCCCCCCGTTTCCTATCTCTCTTATGTGAATGGAATTGTAACTCTGCTGTGTTAAACCTGAGACGATACTATGGTCAGTTCACTGAAGTGACAGAATGCTGAGTAGATCAGGCAGGACATGTCTAAAAGCTGGAAGGGTTCACTTCTCTTTCATTTCATTAATATCTTTTTTCCCTTCTTCTTTCTCATTTTCGTGACATGTAATGTGGAATGTATGGAGAAATCAAGGAGTTAACAGGGACCTGAGTAATAATAATCTAGCAAAGTGGACCATTGGTTACTACACTATTACCTGCCATTCAATGCCAATGTGGGGAGCTTTGCCCTAAGTCCGCATTGAATAGAACTGTCCTGACCTGCCCTGACCTGATAAGGTTTGCCTGCTGAATGCCCCATTTTTTCACCTCTCCCACATGAACGCACTCTACTATTGCCACTTCAGTCTCAAGTTGAATCCCGGTGTTTTGTATTTCACGGCAGGTGGTAATTTAAATAGCTACACGACATATTGAGGAACAGGAAAGTATTAATTTCTCTTTTGCTTTTGATGTTCCCTCATGGTTCTATGACCTGTGGCGTATGGGAAGGAGGAAAAAGGAAGAGAGAACTTTTTTTTTTTTTTCTTTGTTTCTCTTTCCCAGGGCTCGTGATACTAGACTATTAAAGTGGACCATAGGATCTCATCCATTTACTATGCCATTGAATGGTTGAAGGACTGACCTGCGGAGCTAACATCAAAATAAGTGCATAATAAGTGCAGAAGTGCTGAGGTAACTTAGCGGACATAAATACCCTATACAGCTGACTGGAAGTATTACAACAGTCTAGAGGTAAAGGTGTATCCCTTTCTTTTCCCTTTTAATTTGTCCTTGACGTCCCTCTCTACTTCCGTTGTGGGACTGGCAGACCCTGTACCCTATGCGCCTGACCCCTCCCTGAGTCAAGGACAGCTCCACGGCTCGATTACCAGTGAGAAAAAACACACACTAGGGCCCCTAGGCCTTAGAGTAGCGGGTAGAGGTAGGACGTGTTAAACACCTAAAAGCAATGCTGGGACTAGCACAATACAGCAGTATATGACCCAAGAAGGAAACCCCAAAAGTTCAGGAACTGTAAAAAAAACTGAAAAAAAGAAGAATGAGACTAAAAAGGGGGAAGGTAGCTCTGATAGATCTAAATGAGAAACGGCATTAGAAAGCGATTTTGAATATAGCAGATTAGAAGAACAGTGACAGGATACTCAACCACCAACAAAGGCAGAGATGAATGCTATGCTATTAAGGATGGAAAACATGATTAAAACAGAGATTAATAGGATCCAAACGGACCTAGGAGGGCTCTTGGACAGAGTGGAAGAGACAGAAAAAAGATTAGAAGAACAAGACCATGAATTAAACAAATTAAAAATACAAGTTAAGGTCATGACCGATAACCAAAAAATTTTAGCATACCGGTTAGAAGACCAGGAAAATCGCAACAGGCGACAGAATCTGAGAATTCGTGCGTTAGTGGAAGAAAAAGGTGAAGACCTAAGAGCAATCATGAATACAATATTTAATCCCCTGCTAGAGAAGACTGCAGAAACGAAGCCCCTTAAAATAGAAAGGGTACATCGAGTTGGAAATCCCAAACAGACAGAAAGAAACCGACCAAGAGATGTTATAGTCCGGTTTAGGAACTATGAGGATAAAGCAGACATATGGGGAAAGCTAAGGGGGAAATCTCCTCTGAGATATAGAGAGACTGAGTTACAAATATTCTCTGACCTATCGAAAGAAACGCTAGCAAGGAGAAGACACTTGAAACCTCTATTAGAGTTGATGCGCTCGCAAAATATAAAATACCAATGGGGCTTCCCTGCATGCCTTATCGGCCTAAAAGGGGGGAAAACCGCACGATTAAGACACCCAGAAGAACTAATGGGATTCTGTCTTAAAATGGACCTAATAACACCGGACTTGCCGGACTGGGTGGATTGATCTAAATCAAATGGTCTGATGATGGGGGGGGGGGGGGGGATTGGGGGGTAGCCGTGGAGTAGTCTGAGTATCACCACTAGGGAGGAGCCGATGGTGAAGGAGTGGTGGCAACCAATAGCGGCTCCTAGGCCAAGAATGGGCCAGGGGGAGGGAGGGGTAGGGGGGGTAGGGATAGCAGGGTGGGCACCGGGGTGGGGGCCAAGGGGAGGGAGGGGAAGGGGGGAGGGAAGGGGGGTGGGGACCATCTCGGAGACTCCACGAGAAAGAGCTAGATTCACCCAAATGTCCCTTAGATGACCGACATTAGATTTCTTTCATATAATGTTAGAGGATTGAACTAAGAGACTCAAAATTCTGAAGGAGCTGGAGCACTATAAGGCGGATGTCGTCTTTGTACAGGAGACCCACTTAACATCAGAGTCCAATATTAAGATGTTTTCCCACAGTTTCCCCACTTGGTACTACGGAGATACAATATCAAAGAGGTCACGTGGGGTTGCTATAGGATTTGCTAGGAATGTACGGTTTACATTGGGTGATAGATGGACGGACCCCGAAGGTAGATTTTTATTTTTGAAAGTTGAAATAGGAGGAGTGGATTTTACCCTGGCAAATGTTTACGCCCCCAATGTGAACTCAGCCAAATACGTGAATAAAACCCTAAGGAGATTAAAAGATTTTGAGGAAGGGCATGTGGTACTTGTGAAGCATATGCTTCAGTGTAATTCTCCCTGCTTGTTTTAGTTATATTGTGTGTGTTAGAGGTAAAAAGGGTTCATGTGTTACAGGCTGATTGATATGTTAATAACCCTTCCTCAGCCAGCTCCCTATTTCAAAGAGTTAATTGACTCTCTTGTGTGTATTGTTCTAAATGTTAATTGATAAAGGAATGTGTCTGATCAGGTTAAACATAGCGGAGCCGAACCGGCTAGATACTGATTAGTTCAATGAGATATCCTTATTTCAAAGGATCTGTATTGAAGACCCCCCACTGTGTGAGGGGGGGTGGAGATTGTCATTGTAACAGTTGTAACCACATATAAGCTCTGTGTTATACCATTAAAAGTCTGTCTTGTTCCAGCAGTAAGCTTGTCTCATGTGTGGCTTTTTGGGCGATCCCAGGAATATTCCTCCTCGTGGAATATTGGGGTGATTTTCATTATGGGAAGGAGGGAACGTTGACGGGGATATCATTGTAATACCGTCACAATTGGTTGGAAGCAGCGGGATTTTCCCTTCTACTTTCCTTTACACCCGGATTCCAAGCAGACACTGGAAGAACTACTGGAAGTTCGTGGAAGGATTGCTAGCAACAAAACCAAGCTGGTCATCATAGCAGAATTAATGGAGCTAGACCAGGAGAACGTGTTGGCAGCAACGCCAGCAGTACAAGAGATGGAGACACCAGTGATTCAGGAGGAGGAATCGCCAGCCAACAAGCTAATGAGAGAGAAGCTAGCATGGTTCGGTCCGAACCCAACGGCGGATGTGGTGCTGAAAGTGATGGACCTGTTAGTAAACGCAGAGCTACAGAAGGATAAACAAATAAGAGATGCAGAACTACAGAAGGCTAAACAAATAAGAGATGCAGAACTACAGTTAAAACTGGCAGCAGTCCAACAAGCAGCCGCACATCCTCCAAGCAGTGAGTACAGCACAGCAGACGCAAGGAAGATTCCGTTTAGCGCTTTTAAAGCTTTTGATGAAAAGGACTGTGAGATTGATAACTACCTGGCAGATTTTGAGCGACAATGTAACCTGCACCGAATAGCTAGAGGAGAGTGGGTTGCAATATTGTCAGGCAAACTGTCAGGCAAAGCTTCTGATGCTTTCCGGACCGTGCCAGATCAGGATATCCATAGCTACGCCCGGGTTAAAGAAGCGCTTCTGGCTCGTTATGCAGTAAGCATATAAAAAGAAAGATGAGCAAAGCCTCCTCTGACACGCTGTGTTAAGATTAATGATATCCCAGTTTTATACACGTAGTCACTTCCTCCAATAAGGGGAACACCGCCGCAGCCAACAACAGGCATATACAAAAGAAAGGATGTTGCCCCTGCAGGGAAACCAAGAAGTGGTGTCCCCTGGGACAACCAAGAGGCTACTAGGGCAGTGACGGACAGTCAGTGTAATTTAAAATTATGTGTTTAATAAATAGTAACAAGTTACATAGTATAATTTATACACCTGGGACAATCATACAAGTATAACACTATAAGAGCTAGAATAGCTCTAATTACAACCTGTAATCAATGGCTGGCCAAAAAATGCACGTATGAAGCTAGTTCATATAGCGTGCAACAAACAACACATAAAGAGACATGGACAATGACAAACATGTGGGACATGAATAACTATGGCAATCCGGACGCCAGATGGATCACTTTTGCTGTCAGTTCTATTCGGAAATCCGATATAGTATACTTGGCAATGAGCCTTCGTGAGAACAAAGGGAGAATTGGCAGCAAAAGTGCCCCCGCAGTGGATAACTGAGGTTACCGGACCTGAATTCCGTAGGAATAGTGGTCTTGCATGCATGAACCTGATGGCAAAATCTGATAAAGGTTCATGTGTATGAGGCTTGGGCATACATTTTGGGTAAATTACAAAATGAAAGAAAATAAAAAATAATTCTGTGTGGGCTGCCCTGCCTGCAAGAAGGATGTGTTGTACAGTTCCTATTTGGTCTCCAGAGATTCCGATGTATGAAGCGGTTAGATGCAGAGTTTAATTAAAGAATTTATATGCTACCACCGAAGATCTGCATTGTAGACTTCCTGATGTTAGCAGAGCATGTGAAAAAAGATTTTGGAACGATCTTACCAGTAAGGTTCACAGGTTCACAATGATCCGGGATCCGTTGGCTAATGATTGCCTCCAGACTTTTGTATTGTCCAGATGCTGTAGTCGGCGTCTGTGATCAGTCAGATGCGCGTATGTGTGTCAGCGTACGGGGAGGATGATGCGGCCATACAGTCCGGTCATGTGATTCAGTTCCCACAGATCCGCTAGGCTGGCAAGTCCGGCTATACACTTCAGGAATTAGGCAGTATGTGACTCTGATGCGCACCAAGTATTAGGTGCTCTCTAGTAGTAGTGTAGAGCATCCGCTCGCTTCATCTCACTCGCGTATTCCCGCGAGTCACCGCTTCAGTTTCCCGCTGCTATGGGGCATTGAAAGAGTGGCGTCCGGAGCCGTGATGACGTCAACGCGTTTCGTAGTGTTGATACGTAACTTCGTCTGGACGGTGAGAGAGAGGCGTGCGTCGCTCCTTTATATGCTATCGGCGCACGCCTGTCTCTCATTGATTAGAAAAGTGAAAAAATATACGGAGTTCCGTTTAATAGACTTAGATGTCATTTTAGTAGTAACCCCAGAGTCCCACCGACAGAAGTTCAGGGACTCACGCAAAACCACAAAAGACTCTTACGCGGAATGGGCATGCCAGTTATCCCTGTCGGCCTCTAACTGGGTAAACAGCAGCCGGGCCACCACCGCAGAGGACATTTTGCAACTAATGCTCCTGGAGCAATTTTACAATCACATCCAGACGGATGTCAAAGATTGGGTGAGAGATCGCAGGCCCATGACTCTACCAGAGGCCGCGAAGTTGGCGGATGAATATGCGGATACTCGCAAGACAAACCCGGTCACACCACGGGTACAACCTCCACGACCAAAGGCGCCCTCACACCCACCAGCCGCTAGATACCAACCTCCTAACAGACCGATGACATCTAGCCCTCGCTATCCACGCCAGGAGGACAACGAACAACGCTGCTTCCGGTGCAAACAGCTGGGTCACTTCAAGCAGAATTGCCCCCTGAATGACAACACCAGGTCAAATTGGTCTCAACCTGGGTACCGCCCACCAGCAGCAGCCCATTGTGTAGACTCGGCTTGGGATCCCCAGGAGCTGGGTCCGGAAGAACTATTGGACACCCTTTACGAAGTCCTCACGGTACAATCTGTTATTACGGACAACAGGGAACACCATTGTCAGCTGGTCATGGGCGACAGCCATGAGCCGGAGGGGCCCTGGAGGGAGCTGGGCAGAAAGAGGAACCGCCGGCTACCCACCAAGAAGAAGAGGTCCTGGAAGCCGTATAACAAGCTGACTTGGGAGGAGAAGAAGCGACTGGAGGAGAGGGAGTCGCAGCGGGCGTCCCAGATGCGGGCCGAGATGTTCGCCAAGGGCCCACCGGTGGCCCCTTACACCACCACCCAGTTCCTGATGATGAAGGACCACGTGGGGAGCCTGCAGGACATGAGCAAGCAGGAGCTGATCCGTGAGTACATAGAGCTGGAGGAGTGCATAAGCCGCATGGAGGAGGAGAACAACCACCTGAGGTCACAGCAGGCTGACCCCCCAGGCTCCATGAACTGGAGATGGAGCTGGAGAAGCTCAAAGAGGAGAACCGGCGGCTGCGGAGGGAGCAGAGGGTGGCTGACCCTATGGGGCACTGATTCCCCCCCCGGAATCTGAGCACCAGTGCTACAGCATTTCAACAAATATAACTTTTTCTTTTTTTATGAATCTCCTGTGATTGTCACTTCAGAGCCATAACCTGCCCCCTCCCATAGCGGGACACCTAGACGGCGGTGCACAGACCCATTCGCCATCTTCACACTGACTTCTGGTGACTCTGCAGATTGCACCAAGACTTGGGGACTGAACGGCGTGTGATCTGACGACCCGGTGGCATACCTGAGTCTGAAACAGTTGTCAAGGGAGGTCAGTTACGCCAAACGGAGTTAACCTCGGACTAAAAGCTCTGAACCCGTCAACCCTACTGGACCAGGGAAGGTCCAACCGGGTTTTCCGGAGCAGGGAGAAAAAGGGGGGCCATTGTGAAGCATATGCTTCAGTGTAATTCTCCCTGCTTGTTTTAGTTATATTGTGTGTGTAAGAGGTAAAAAGGGTTCATGTGTTACAGGCTGATTGATATGTTAATGACCCTTCCTCAGCCAGCTCCCTATTTCAAAGAGTTAACTGACTCTCTTGTGTGTATTGTTCTAAATGTTAATTGATAAAGGAATGTGTCTGATCAGGTTAAACATAGCGGAGCCGAACCGGCTAGATACTGATTAGTTCAATGAGATATCCTTATTTCAAAGGATCTGTATTGAAGACCCCCCACTGTGTGAGGGGGGGGCGGAGATTGTCATTGTAACAGTTGTAACCACATATAAGCTCTGTGTTATACCATTAAAAGTCTGCCTTGTTCCAGCAGTAAGCTTGTCTCATGTGTGGCTTTTTGGGCGATCCCAGGAATATTCCTCCTTGTGGAATATTGGGGTGATTTTCATTATGGGAAGGAGGGAACGTTGACGGGGATATCATTGTAATACCGTCACAGTACTAATGGGGGATCTCAACTGCTGTATGGACCCTACACTCGACAGTACGTCCCGGGCACAGGGGGACTAATGGTGAACACTTAAAAGAACTGAAACAACAAATGTCACACAACCAACTGATAGATGTATGGCGAACTCTACATCCCAAAACACGTGACTACACTTTTTACTCCCCTGTGCACGGGACGTACTCAATGATAGATTATATCCTCATAGATCACAGACTACTTGATAGGGTAATTGACGCAGGAGTCGAGATCACGACAATATCGGACCACGCCCCTATAACTTTAAGAATTAGTACATCATTACAGCAAACAAATCCACCGGCGTGGAGACTGGATGAAAGTTTACTTGAAGATGAAGAGGTTGCAGGGAGAATTCAAAAGGAACTAGAGTTCTATTTCAGGGAGAATGATACGGAGGGGATCTCGGGGGCATACCTATGGGATGCTCATAAAGCGTACGTAAGAGGGATCTTTATCGCCGAGGAAGCGAGGAAAAAGAAAGAAAGTATCAGGAAAGTAAAATATTTAACAGAAGAAATCTATAAGTTAGAACAGATCATAAAACACAGGGTCAAAAGAGAGAAACTCTCCATGCATTATCCCTGAAAAGAGATGAATATAGAGCACTCTCAGAGCAAGAAACAAGGAAACTATTAAATAGAAGGGAAAGAGATAGATATATTTGGGGGGACAAACCTAGTAAGCATTTAGCTAGAATGGTACAAAGAAAGAAATCCAGAAATTTTATTGAAAAAGATTCAAAAAGAGAATGGGGAGTTAGCTAACTCAACTAGGGATATAGCCGAAGTTTTCAGAAATTATTACGAAGGTCTATATGCTGTACAACAAAAGAAGTGGAACCCCGGAGAGAAAGAGGCCAAAATAAGAGTGGTATTACAGAAAGCAAACTTACCTAAGTTAGAAGCTCAAGCCACCGCAAAAATGGAAGAGCCCATAACTGAGGAGGAGGTGAGCATCGCTCTAAAAAACTCAGCCAAGGGGAAAAGCCCAGGTCCAGATGGCTTTACGACCTTGTATCTGCAAAAATACGGCACCATTTTGATCCCTAGACTCTGCCACTACTTTAATGGGTTGGGGGCTGAATATGAGATGAGCTGGGAAGCATTGGAAGCAACAATCACTGTTATAAAAAAGGAGGGAAAAGACAATACACTTTGCTCAGGCTTCCGGTCCATCTCACTATTAAACGCAGATACAAAGTTGTATGCTAAGATATTGGCCGAACGCATGAAGGGGCTAATGACAAACATAGTACACCCTGACCAGGTGGGCTTTATACCTGGTAGAGAGGGTAAGGATAATGGGGTCAGGGCTCTCCTTCTCCTTCGACAAATTAAAGACAGTGGGTCCCCCGGTCTACTCCTGTCAGTCGACGCTGAAAAAGCGTTTGACAGGGTAGACTGGGGGCTCATGATACAAACGCTAGAAAATATAGGCATAGGCCCGAGGATGGTGAGGCGGATTAAAACGCTTTACCATCACCCGTACGCCAGGATTAAAATCAATGGGTCCCTATCCACTCCCCTAGAGATGAGGAATGGGACTAGGCAGGGATGCCCACTGTCCCCTCTCCTCTTCATTCTTTCGTTGGAACCCCTACTGGCAATGAAACGAAACAATTCCGAGATTAGGGGACCTAAAATCAGGGAAGAAGAGCACAAATTGGCCACTTTCGCGGACGACATCCTATTTTTTATAAGCAACCCCAGAAAAACACTCCCGAATTTAATGAGAAATATCTTACAGTATGGCGAGGTCTCAAATTTCAAAATGAATGTATCCAAGACGGAGATCCTGAATGTCAATACCCCTAAGGAGGAAAAACGTTATCTCCAAAAGGCATTCAATTTCTCCTGGAAAAAATAAATAAATTACCTCGGCATAAAACTTGTAAATTCTCTAAAGAAAATGTATAGAGTTAACTATATCCCCCTGTTAAACGAAATTAAACGAGAAATTAAAACTATTTACTATCGGCCAATATCATGGTTCGGTAGGATAAACGTCGTAAAAATGGTCTTAATCCCCAAAATAATCTATAAATTTCAAATGGTCCCAGTAGCATTGCCACAGACGTACATTAAAATATTAAACTCCCTTCTGATGAATTACATCTGGAAGAACAAAAAACAGAGGATTTCTGCGCAAGTATTAAAACAGAATAAGAAAATGGGTGGACTGGCGGTCCCAGACATTGGAAAATATTACGTTGCAGCGGTTCTCGCGCGGGTAATAGAGTGGGCCAAAGAAAATCCAGACAAAAGAGGGATTAATATTGAACGTGCACTTGCACGGGCACAATTGGGGCGAATAATTTGGAATCCACCACAATATAGAACTTTAGACACTTCTGCACATGAAATTACATTTAATGCACTACGGGTTTGGGATAGATTACACAAACAATTGAAATTAAAATATAACTCCCCATTAATGGACCTTAAAGATAATGAATACTTCGCACCAGGGACTGAAGGGGTGGGAGGGAATTGGATTAAAAATAGAATTCAGGTTAGGGATATAATACACAAGGGTAAGATTTTGACATACCACGAGATTAAAGTAAAGATAGAATCCATGAGGCTGGATGAATGGCGATATATGCAGCTGGCGCTTTTTATCAAGCGTCTCCCGCTACCTCTCCGACCACGTGAGGAGTATACATCGATTGAAAAACTCTGTATTACCGATAGTTCAAAAGGCAACATCTCTAAAATCTATAGGTCTTTGTTTAAAAGGGATGAGTTGGAGATCCCAAAATACATCCTAAAATGGGAAAGAGAACTGGATGCACCTAGAGGAAATACGTCCGCAACTATAATAATAAAAATGATCCATACCTCTGCAATAGATGTAAGGACTGCAGAGATGAATTTTAAATGCTTAACGGGGTGGTATGCTACCCCAGATAAAACTAGCAAATATAGAGAAGGGCAGTCAGCAGACTGTTGGAGAGGGTGTACAGTAAGGGGGACAATGGCCCACCTATGGTGGGACTGTCCGGTAATAAAAAAATACTGGAAAAAAATCCTGCCTCTGATTAAGGATATAACCAAGAAAGAGATAATAGAAGACCCATGGGTAGTTCTGTTCCATGGGGGAGAAGGGAGTATAAAAGAATATAAAAGATCGTTGATTCCCCATCTACTCAACGCAGCCAAACGCCTGATACCAAAAAAGTGGAGGGAAGTAGAAAGCCCACAAGTGTGGGAGTGGATGGAGTCAGTGGAGGAGACCTACAGGAGGGAGGAGTGGAAGGAAGGGATGGATGAGGAAAATGCCGACCACAGGGGTAAATGGGCAAACTGGTTCGAGTTCAAAAAAACTAGGGGATACATGGAAAATCTGAGGGAGACATAGAAAGTTCAAGTAGCATTTGGGACAAATTAGTAAAGTGGAGTAACGAGATGGAGAGGGGGGGGGGGGTTAGTAGGGGGGGAGGGGGAGGACCGTTGGGTTCAATACATGTATCCCCTTATTCTTTTCTCTGAATGGAAAATTTAAAATACTCTCTAAAAAAATAGATAATATATTTCTAAATAAAAAAAAAAAAAGAATTAGCATGAAAACAAAAACAAAATAAGGAATCATACATCCGCAGATGATGCTAAAACTTCTTCGGAGACGATGGGGGACCATCTTCCATGAGAAAGTCACCAAGAAAGTTATTGACTGAGCGGAACAAAAAACGACCGTCTGTACGCGGCATTAGTGTTTAAAATGATATAATATACTTTTAAAGGTCAAGATTCCAATACACCTTTATATGCAAGTGATTATCAGTACGGGACCCCAGGTGTCACTCCACACAAACAGGAGTTTGAGGGTTCTCTACATTATATCACTTTGAGCATATAGGGATGTATTAGGCCACTTAAGGCCTGTACACACGATAGGTTAACCAGAGGACAACGGTCTGAAGGACCGTTGTCTTAGGTTAACCGATGAAGCTGACTGATGATCCGTCAAGCCTACACACCATAGGTTAAATAACCGATCGTGTCAGAACGCGGTGACGTAAAACACAACGACGTGCTGAAAAAAACAAAGTTCAATGCTTCCAAGCATGCGTCGACTTGATCCAGCATCCGTGGATTTTTAACCGATGGTCATGCCTACTAACGATCGGTTTTGACCTATCGGTTACCAATCCATAGGTTAATTTGAAAGCAAGTTGACTTTTTTTTAACCTATGGTTAAATAACCTATGGGGCCCACACACGATCAGTTTTGACCGATGAAAACGGTCCTTCAGACCGTTGTCCTCTGGTTAACCTATCGTGTGTACGAGGCCTAAGGGAGATGGTATAAAATACCATCAACCCCTAGCATAGAAAAGTTAGAGCGAACATGTTCAACAAATTAGGACAAGGCATATGAGGGAATTGTACTTATGTCAAGCTCATATTAAATAGGAGTTGTAGTGACAACTAGTAGTTGCATATAAAAGGCAATATAACTCAGGTAATTCTAGTTGCAAATATGAGATGAATATTGCACACGTATTAGTAGTTGCATATGAGAGGCAATTTGAAGGTAGCTGACCCTTTAAGGTATTCCTTAGCAAACGGTCCTTAACACAGCAGTATATCCCAATTAGTACGTTGATATCCACAAGGTATATTAAGTAACAACAAATGTATCAGATGGAACACAAGCAGCAGATCTTCCTATAGGACTACAAGTGATACAATAGCTACTTATCCGTTTGCAGGCTTCAATGAAGGAGATAGGGATTCCGTGGTATAGGGTGTTCAGCAAGAAGGCCTTAAAGGTTGTCCCCAGCAATGGCTCTGTGTTGCAGTAGGTGTAACAGCACCAAAGTAGTAGTTGTTGCCTGGAGCAGTGTTTCAGCATGGGGAGCGATGGCAGCAATATGGGTAGCGTGGCCGAGCTACGGCTGACAGTAATAGAACAATGTTTATATTTCAATTCAATGCCTTTATAGGCAAGGGCCAGGTGTAGTGCATCGCACTGAATTTGAAAAGAGCGACGTTCGCTGCTGCGCACTTCCGCGTTCCATGGTGGAACGCACGGGACGCCCCGCGATGATGTCATAGCGTGGTCACCGTAATGCGCTCCAGGGTGGAATGCATAAGGAAATAACAGGCACGCGGAGTGCCTGTTACAGTACCCCCCTCTTAAGGGATACCCTCCTGGGCATCTCAGCAGGCGAAGGCTTATGAGGATATGTAGAATGAAATTGACTACATAAATCGGGTGCATGCACTTCCGCTGAATCTTTCCAAGAATCTTCCTGTACACCATAATCCTTCCATCCAAGTAAATATTGTAGACGTCCTCTTCTTTTTCTAGAGTCTAGAATTTCTTCAACCCCATAATGTTCTTCACCTTGAACTAGGATAGGAGGTGCAGGAGGAGGATTCCTACCAGGAAATTGGATAGATCGATAGGGTTTGAGAAGAGACAGATGGAATGAAGGATGAATGGTAAGTTCCGGAGGGAGAGAAAGTTGCATGGTATTTTGGTTAATAACTTTAGAGATTGGGTATTGACCAAGAAATTGTTTGGTGAATTTCCTCGCTGGTAAATGCAAACGTAGGTTATATGTTGAGAGCCATACCTGATCGCCAATTTTGTAGGATGGTGCAGGTCTATGCCTAAGATCATAATAGACTTTTTGGCGATCTTGTGCATTTTTGAGATTTTGTTTCAAACTTGTAATACGGATGAAATGGTAGACCAATAATCATTCGTTGAAGGAACATTTGTAAGAAATGAAGACTCTGGTAGTATATTGGGATGGAACCCATAGTTTTCGTAAAAAGGGGAATAACGCGTAGAGGAAATAGTTAAATTGTTATAAGAGAATTCAGTGAGAGGAAGAAGTTTCATGACACTGGTTTACTCTTTCTGTCTGTCCATTTGTTTGAGGATGATATCCACTGGAGTATCTATGGTCTATTTGAAGAATGTGACACAAGGCATTCCAGAATTTGGAGATAAACTGAGAACCTCTGTCCGAAACCAGACGTGAAGGAACACCATGTAATTTGATAACATGGTCCAGTAAGGTTTGCGCTGTTTCTTTAGAAGAAGGCAGTTTCTTAAGAGGAACAAAATGAGCCATTTTGGTCTGCATATCAACTGTTACCATGATGGTGTTATATCCATTAGAAGGAGGTAATTCGATGAAATCTAAAGACAATGCTTCCCAAGGTTTTGTAGGAATCGGTAAAGACATAAGCAATCCATAAGGTGGTCTTCTTTCATGTTTAGATCTTATACAGACCTCACAGGTGGATACGTAGTCTTTTATAGTGCTAGTCATATTAGGCCACCAGAAATAACATTGGCTGAGATCAGTGGTTTTCTCTATTCCAGGATGACCAGCTAGGGGAGTATCATGTAACACTTTCAAAATATGGATAACCATAGAAGGAGGAACAAAAAGTTGAGTATGCTTGTAAAAGAAACCTTCTTCATCTTGCGTTAAGCCGTGAGGGATAGTAGTATCTTGCATTATTAAACTTTGTTTAAGTAACGGTTTTAGGCCCCGTACAGACGAGCGGACAGTCCGATGAAAACGGTCCGCCGGACCGTTTTCATCGGACATGTCCGCTGGGAGATTTCGGTCTGATGGCTGTACACACCATCAAACCGAAATCCGCGCGGACAGAGAACGCGGTGACGTAGACGACACCGACGTTCTCTATCGCGCGAGTTCAATGCTTCTACGCATGCGTCGAATCAATTCGACGCATGCGCGGGATTTCTGTCCGCTGGTTAAACGTACTAACCAGCGGACATGTCCGCCGGACAGCTTCCCAGCGGACATGTTTCTTAGCATGCTAAGAAACATTTGTCCGCTGGAAATCTGTCCGCTAGCCTGTACACACGATCGGATCTGTCCGCTGACACTGGTCGGCAGACCAGTTTCAGCGGATATGTCTGGTCGTGTGTACGAGGCCTTAGATTCAGATTAGCAAGTATAAACTTATGAGAAGGAATAAGAAGGGATGGAGGAGGAAGTTCTTCAACAGGTTCTGAAAGAGAATCTTCTTTTCCATTTTTTGCGCCAGGCCTGTAGGTAATCAAGGAGTCAAATCTATCAAAGAAGAGACTCCATCGCAGCTGTCTAGAGGAGAGGGTTTTGCTAGATTTGAGGTATTGTAGGTTACGATGATCAGTATAAATCATTATGGGATGTAATGATCCTTCTAATAAATGTCGCCAGTTCTCCAAGGTGCATTTAATTGCGAGCAATTCTTTTTCTACAATATAATAGTTACATTCAGCTGTATTCAAGGTTTTTGAGAGAAATGCAACAGGATGAATTGGAGAATCAGGAGCAGAACGCTGAGAAAGGATTGCGCCTAAAGTGCAATGTGACGCATCGACTTCCAATACAAAATAGTCATTTGGATTGGGAAGTTGCAGGATTGGGGCTGTGGTAAAGCGATGTTTTAATTGTTGAAAAGCATTTTGGGCAGCTTTTGACCAGGTGAATTTTACCAATGAGCTGGTAAGTTGAGTAAGTGAACACAAAATTAAACACAAAAACCGCGCTAATGTCTCCCCACCCCTGACCCTAGGCAGCAGCTGGCGTGTGAATCACAAGAAAATATAAACAAAGAAAAAGCCGCGCCCCAGCTAACAGTCCATTAATGTACACAGTCTATGAGGGTGTAATGTGTCCGTATTGAATGGAATGGTGCTTGTATAATGAAAAGAAGGTCCAGATCGTTCCTAACTATGATGGCTCCTCCAATCCGCAACCCAATAACACCATACACAGAATGACCATCCCCCGGAAAAAATTACAAGGAAAGCCGCTTACCAGAAAGGCAAGCGGTTAGGGCAGATGGCTATAACCCAGCCTAGGCCTTTTATCCCTGAGGTTTGCACCAGGAAGTCCTCCATCCTCTGAATCTGTTGTCCCCAGCTCCACCGTATTTGTATGCAAATAAAACAGAGAGCACACATAGCGTGATACTGGGACAACTCCTAGCAATAGTGTCTAAGGTCCACACCACCTAGTGACAACTATCCATAAGTGTGCATACGTGACCCTCCACCAATAACAGAGGCCGCTTACCAGAAGGTGAATGGTTAAGGCGATTGGCTATGACCCAGCCCAGGCCTTTCTCCTTATAGTGGGGGGTCCTTCCTCCCCTCTGCGTGATGTCCTGGAATTGGTTAGTGCATGCAGTTCACACCACCCAGTGAACCTATCCGTAAAGTGACCCTCCACCAGCCAGAGAGGCTGCTTACCAGAAAAAAGACAATGTCAGGCAGATGGCTATGACCCAGCCTAGGTCTTTGGCTCCTTGCGGTGGAAAGTCCTCCGTCCCCTAAGTGTTAGGTTTCCAACTCCCCCGTTTAAGATGTATAAATGAAGAGAAAAACGCACATAGCGTAACTCTGAGACAGTAACTTTTAATTAAAAAAGGTAAAAGGTACTCACATTATGAGCGATTAAAATAAGTATGACAAAATTGCCGGCCGGCATAACAGGAGCCCTACTCCTTGCGTGGTGACGTCACTGCGTGATCCTCTCAGACGCGTTTCGTCGCTATTGGACGTTGTCAAATAGGGCCATGCAGTAATCACCTTCTATAAATAGACCAGCCGCCTATTGTGAACGGCTGGTAATGAGTCCAGGTACGCCATCTTTGATGTGGTAAACCCTGCCCTTACGATAAAAACTGTAAAAACAGTAAGGCACCCTCAAGAGTGACATTGATCATAGATCCCAATTATAACCTATGTACTCCCGCCTCCATAGCGGGACAACAAAAACATCTTAAGTGGACCAGTGACGGAGGGAGGGAGATCACGGGGAAATCAACAAGGAGAGAGTTATGCCTGGCACCTGACATTCTCTCCACCAATAGTCCACGCGAGCTCACCACCTCCATCTAGTGTCCATATCGGGCATAAATGGGATAGCCCCATCTCAGGCATGAACAAAAATTTGACAGCACCAGATGTTCAAACAGACCCCATTTACCCCCTTATGGAGTTATTGGAAGCCTGTGTTGTGTAGATCTGGTTGTCTGGAAAAAATAATAAAATATAAAATACTCCCTAACGTGGATCTACTCCAAACAGGTGAGGGGAAATATTATAGCCCTCAGTCCTGTGATTTAAACAGTGTAATAATCAAAATCATATTAAAAAACATTTTATGAAAAAAACCTCTTAGTGTGAGACTATATAAGTAAATTTATTCCCTCTCACATCAATCCACTGTGCCAGTGCAAATCTTACGCGTGACCTCATGTGAATCAATTAATATAATAAATATCAATTTACGTGTGTAAAGGGGCAAAAGCCCTTTCTTAAAAAAAAATTCTTTTAGTGACTAGACCTATGATATGTCCAATATTAATTACCCCCCAACATTTTTTAATTTTAATATCAAGAGAAATAGAAAAACCCCAAAGTGTAAATACCTCTGTAAAAAAGTGAAAAGTCCAGATATGATGGCAGGGCTTGTCTAAAGCCCTAGACTACACCAAACCACATTAGAAAAAATGTTTTAACACCTACCCTCATACAGCCGATCACATTAGGCTTACATCAGGCATTGTTGATAAAAGCATTAACATCTGTTTCTATGTTCAGGCCAAAGGGTGTATAAGTTTTAAGGCGAAATATCCATCCCATTTCCATCTGTGAGATTTCACGTACCAAGTTCCCTCCTCTCCAATGGGGTTGATATTTATCAATCCCTAAGAACAGGGTGTTGGAGGGATCTTTACTATGTTTGAGTCTATAGTGATTTGAAACGGAATGGTGCCTAAACCCAGACAATATATTTGTGATATGCTCATTAACACGTATTTGGAATGCCCGCTTGGTGCGGCCCACGTATTGGAGACCGCATGGGCATTGTACCAGATAGACCACGCCTACAGAGGCACATGTCACACACGGTTTGATCTTAAACTCCTTCCCCGTTGCCGTGGAGGTAAAGGATCTAACACATCTCTGTCTATTAGAATTTAACGTACAGACACGGCATCGGCCACACCTATAGTACCCCTTTAGTTGATCAAACATGAAACCTGAACCCCTCAAGGGAGGGTCAATAACATTAGTAGAGATTTTGTTCCTCAAGGACGGGACCCCCCGTAAAATCACCCTGGGTTTAGGGGGCAAGATTTCTTTAAGTTGAGGGTCATTCATGGCAATGTGCCAATGCTTGTTGACAAGGTGCTTGATAGCCCTATGCTGGATAGAATAGGAGGTGATGAAAGGGACCCCCTCAGGGAAGGTGTCCCCCCCTCCCACCTCCCTATCACGCAGCAAATCGTTTCTATCCAGTGAGGCGACCTGATGGAGAACTGTCTGTAGGGATTTAGAACAATACCCCTTCTCCAAAAACCTTTCGGTCAGGATCTTGGCCTGGACATGGAACTCCCCAAGGTCAGAGCAATTACGCCTCACCCTAAGATACTGGCTTTTGGGAACTCCCTTCAGCCACGGTTCATGATGACAGCTGTCTATAGGTATGAAGGCATTCCTATCAGTACTCTTAAAATAGGTAGAAGTAACCAGTTTGCCTTCCTTCACTTGAATGTTTAGATCAAGGTAATGAACCATAGTCTGGCTAGCTTCGAATTTCAAACGTATGCCCCTGTCATTGGTATTAAGCTTCCCGATAAAATCAATCAGGTCATCCTGTTCACCAGCCCATAGGAGGAGGATGTCATCAATATACCTCGCCCAAATAACAATCTGGGGGACCTCCTCGAGGTGGATGACATCCTCCTCCCATTTGGCCATAAACAGATTTGCCAAACTCGGAGCATATTTGGCTCCCATCGCCACCCCTGTGTTTTGTTTAAAGAAACAGTCCTCAAACCAAAAGTAGTTTGAATCCGCCGCGAACTTCAGCAGAGACATAATGAAGTCTACCTGCTTTGATTGTAGGCCAGAATCCCTATCCAGGTACATTTTAACTGCCTCAAAACCCAGGGCATGGGGTATGATCATATACAGTGATGTTACGTCTATAGTGGCCATCCAAAGATTGGAGGTAACTGGTAGGTCAGATATTATGTTCATAATGTGCTTAGAATCCCTCACATATGAAGAGATTTTTTTGACCAGGGGTTGCAAGTAGAAGTCCACATATCTGCCCACCCGGGAAGTGATGGAATCAATCCCACTTATTATGGGGCGTCCCGGGGGGCAGACAGGGTCCTTGTGCAACTTGGGGAGATAGTACATAGTCGGAGTACGAGGGGCCCGGGGTATAAGGAAGAGTTTCTCTTTAGCTGATAGTATACCCTCAAAAACACCCCTCTCCACTAATTTTTCCAACTCTCTTTTGTAACGGTTTTTGGGGTCACTCGGTAGAATGGAGTAGGTATTGACGTCATCCACTATATTGTGCATCTCTCGCAGGTAATCTACCCTGTCGAGGACCACAATCCCTCCCCCCTTATCCGCTGGCCTAATAACCAGGTCCTTGTTCGTACAGAGGGAATCTAATCCTTCTTGTAGGCTTTTATTTAATCTCGCCTTTTTGGTCTCAATAAGCTCCAGATCTCTAATCATAACATCCCTGAAAGTCCTCAGGGATGGTGCCAATCCTCCTGGAGGGTTGAAAAGAGAAGCATTCCTTAGGCCAGAGTGTACAGAGTTAGTGATGGGTGGTTGATTGGAAACTGAAATTCCTTTCATGTACCGTTTGATGTTAATTTTTCTAATGAACCTATGGATGTCCATATATGTGCTGAATTTGTTCAAACCTTGAGGGGGAGCGTATTTTAACCCTTTGTCCAGTATTAACTTCTCAGAGTCACTCAAGACTTTGGAACTCAGGTTAAAAATACCCTGCCCGGTTACATTTTGGGACGCTTTGTTTGCTCTGTGGCGCCTCCCCCCTCTATTCCCTCTCCTCTTTCTCCCAACCTCTTGGTACCCTGCCCTGGTCTGCGAAAACCCCAATTGGGGCGATCATTAGGTCCCAGGGGAGGGGCCCCCAGAGAAGGTGGAGGAGGTGGTGCAAACCAATCACCTCTAATGGGGGCAAAAAGTTGGGATGGTTCAGAGGCAAAGTATCCATCTGGACCAGCTTTATCCCTAAGGGGGAAAAAGGAATTTGATGTAGGGACATTATAATCCCAACCCGAACCAGAGTCGGGGTACAGATATGATGGTGAAGGGTAATCCTCTTCTCCTACTGGTCTCGGGCCACCATTGGCCACAGGAGTGGTGTTGCCACCATTGGGAACACCCGAACCCCATCCCCTCCCTCGGGGTCCCTGGGGGTATACATTATAACCCTGATTGTAATATTGGTTTCCCAAATTAGGAGGGGGCCCATAGCCTCGAAATTGGTTTGTCGGGCCAATAGGAGGTCTAGGTGGTCCCATAGGGCGTGCCTGGTCCCTCGGGAGAGGTGGTGGGGGTCCTCTATAGGCACCCCGACCCCTTCTAGGGGAAGGTCTAGATTGCTGCCCCCCTATTTTATAGGTAGGGTTGCGATTCTGGGTCATTGGCGCCTGAGAGTTGCCTACATCACCTCCTCCTTGTCCAGACACTTCCATCTCGGTGTTACTTAATTTATTAAGTTCCTCCAACATTTTCTTCTGCCAATTAAAGACTATGTTACTTTGATAGTCCTCTAAGTCCCTATTGTATTTCTTTTTCTTCTTATTCCTTTGATCGCGATCTTCTTTTTCAAGAAGATTCAGAAGATTAAGCGATTTCTCTTTATACTCTTGTCCCTCTTTAAAAGGGTCAAGTTTGATCTTTATGGTTTTGATCTCATCATCAAGTCTGATCAGTTTAGCTGTCTTCCTATCTGTGAGAAACTCTAGGAATGAAATCCCTGCCTGATTAAAATACTTGAACCAAGCCTCGAGGTCGGTATCCCCTTTTTTTTTTTTTTTTTGGGGGGGGAACCTCCCATCTTAGGCTCCTTGGAACCATCCCCAATTTAATGTATGATTCCAGGTAGGCAATATCCCACTTCGTATGGTTCTCTGAGATAAAAAGGTTTTTGAGCCGAGTGAATAAACCCCCCAGATCACCTTCATCCTCTTTGTAGGATTCAAATACACCTTCGGTGTTTAGCAATTGCTTAGCTCTAAATTCAAAGATGTCCATATTGATCCCCCTTATAGATTAAACTATAAATAAACAGCAGCGGTGATACTATCAGAAAGAATACAAAATTAAACACAAAAAACGCGCTAATGTCTCCCCACCCCTGACCCTAGGCAGCAGCTGGCGTGTGAATCAGAAGAAAATATAAACAAAGAAAAAGCCGCGCCCCAGCTAACAGTCCATTAATGTACACAGTCTATGAGGGTGTAATGTGTCCGTATTGACGTCACCACGCAAGGAGTAGGGCTCCTGTTATGCCGGCCGGCAATTTTGTCATACTTATTTTAATCGCTCATAATGTGAGTACCTTTTACCTTTTTTAATTAAAAGTTACTGTCTCAGAGTTACGCTATGTGCGTTTTTCTCTTCATTTATACATCTTAAACGGGGGAGTTGGAAACCTAACACTTAGGGGACGGAGGACTTTCCACCGCAAGGAGCCAAAGACCTAGGCTGGGTCATAGCCATCTGCCTGACATTGTCTTTTTTCTGGTAAGCAGCCTCTCTGGCTGGTGGAGGGTCACTTTACGGATAGGTTCACTGGGTGGTGTGAACTGCATGCACTAACCAATTCCAGGACATCACGCAGAGGGGAGGAAGGACCCCCCACTATAAGGAGAAAGGCCTGGGCTGGGTCATAGCCAATCGCCTTAACCATTCACCTTCTGGTAAGCGGCCTCTGTTATTGGTGGAGGGTCACGTATGCACACTTATGGATAGTTGTCACTAGGTGGTGTGGACCTTAGACACTATTGCTAGGAGTTGTCCCAGTATCACGCTATGTGTGCTCTCTGTTTTATTTGCATACAAATACGGTGGAGCTGAGGACAACAGATTCAGAGGACGGAGGACTTCCTGGTGCAAACCTCAGGGATAAAAGGCATAGGCTGGGTTATAGCCATCTGCCCTAACCGCTTGCCTTTCTGGTAAGCGGCTTTCCTTGTCATTTTTTCCGGGGGATGGTCATTCTGTGTATGGTGTTATTGGGTTGCGGATTGGAGCCATCATAGTTAGGAACGATCTGGACCTTCTTTTCATTATACAAGCACCATTCCATTCAATACGGACACATTACACCCTCATAGACTGTGTACATTAATGGACTGTTAGCTGGGGCGCGGCTTTTTCTTTGTTTATAAAGTTGAGTAAGTGGTTTCACCAATAAGGAGAATTTTTTTATGAATTTCCTGTAGAAATTAGCAAAGCCCAGAAAACTCTGTACAGCCTTTCTAGAAGTAGGTGTAGGTCAGTTTGAAATGCAAGTCACTTTGGACTGATCCATCTGTATTCCTTTTGGAGAAATGACAAAGCCGAGGAAGGGAATAGTAGTTTGTTCAAAGACACATTTCTCAAGTTTAGCGTATAAGGCATGAGCTCTAAGTCTTGCAAGTACCCATCTGACATGTTTTCGATGTTGCATCAAGTCATCTGAGTAAATGAGTATGTCATCCAAGTATATGACTACGCATATGTTGAGAAGGTCTCTGAAAATATAATTCGCAAAGCATAGGAAAGTTGCTGGATCATTACACAACCCAAAATATAATTCGCAAAGCTTAGGAAAGTTGCTGGATCATTCGAAAAGTCCATAACGTGTGCGGAAGTCAGTCTTAAATTCATCACCTGATCTAATACGAATCAAAATTATAAGCTCCTCTAAGATCGAGTTTAGTAAATACGGTAGAAGCCTGTAGTCTTTCGATCAATTTAGGAATACGTGGAAGAGGATAGCGATTTTTCACTAAATTTGTTCAAAGCTCGATAGTCTATGATAGGTCTAAGGCTACCATCTTTGTTTGTAACAAAACACATACCAGCACTGGCAGGAGAGGTAGAAGGTTTAATGAAACCCTTTTTTAGATTATCTTGTAAATATTTCTTTAAATGTTGAAGTTCAGGTTGAGAAAGGGAATAAATTCTACCGGTAGGTATAGAGGTACCTTGCAGTTATCCAATGGGACAGTCATATATCCTATGAGGAGGCAATGTCTCCACATTCTTCTCACCGAATACATCGGAAAATTCAAGGTACTGGAATGGTAACTCTTGAGGGGCAAGATGAAGCAGTGAAAAAACTTGATAACAAGTCTTTTTACAATATGGTGAATTCAGAAGTACAGTTGCTTGATCCCAGAGAAAAGTAGGCATATGCAGGTTAAGCCAAGGTAAACCAAAAACAACAGGGAATAGTGGAGATGGAATAACATCATAGGTCAGAAATTCAATATGGTTATCTCCACAAATAGTCAATAAGGGTTGAGTCTGGTACAATATAGGTCCAGATGCAGAAGTTGTTCCATCGATAAAGCTCACCGAAAGAAGGGACAACTTCTTCGAGTCTGGAAATTTGTGTAAAGAAACAAGGGCTGAATTGATGAAGTTACCACATGCGCCTGTATCCAACATAGCCTTGACAGGAATTCTAACTTGATCCCACTGTAACATAAGAAGTAAATAGATATAAGGAGTTTAGAAACAGAACGAGACAATTTGCAAAGGTGAATTGGCTTACGTTCGTCCTTTTTCTGTTTTACAAGAGGACAAGAAGAGATGGCATGTTCCGATGAGGCACAATAAGGGCAGAGATTCAATGAGCGGCGACAAAGTCTTTCAGATGAGGTAAGTGGGGCACGTGTAGTCCCAATTTCCATTTTTTCATCAACGGGAATCAAACTAAATTTTTTAGGCATAGGGGCAGATGTAATTGGACTTAATTGACGTTCAGCTCGTCTCTCTCTTAACCTATGATCAATGGTGATCGGACGTTGTATGATGTCATTAAGAGTAAGAGGGAGATCTGACCGAGCCAATTCATCCTTGAGTGGTTTGGAAAGGCCAAGGCGAAATTGGTTACGCAGTGTGACATCATTCCATTCAGTTTTAATGGCCCACCTCTGGAATTCCGCAATGAAATCCTCAACTGGTCGTCTACCTTGTTTGAGGTTCCTAACCACATTTTCAGCAGTGAGTTGCTTATTGAAGTCATCATATAGCAAAGACATAGTTGCTAGAAATTGTTGACAGGAATTTAGGATTGGATCCTCTTTTTCTAGGTAGGTATTTGCCCAAGCACGGGGTTCACCATGTAAATAGGATTTAAGGGTGAGCACCTTAATCCTATCATTGGGGAAAGTGCGAGGACGGAGTTCAAACATTAATTTACACACATTAATGAACTCTCTATAGGTCTTTCGATCACCAGAAAAAAGAGGAGGTGGGTTAATCTTAGGTTCAGGGGGGAGACGAGGTAAATTTGGGGTAAGGGCAACTAAACCTTGCAAGGCGTGATTTTCTGCTTGTAGATTTTGTACAGAGAGCGTCCACCCTCTGGGTAAGGGTGACAACATGGTTTGCAAGTTCCGCTGGGTTCATGATATGGTTCTATTATTCTGTAACAGCACTGGTGAACGGGAGTGAACCACAACTGCGGTTAGCATAGATTTCAATGCACTTCTTTATGTGACAAATCAGTATTGGGCCCCAGGCGTCACTCCACACAAACAGGAGTTTGGGGGATCTCTACATCATCTCTCTGTCCCATAAAGAAAGGCGTTGAGCTACTAAGGATGGACGCATTACAACATGCGACCAGACCTTAGAGTTTAAAATTTTATAATATACTTTTAAGGTCAAGATTCCAATACACCTCTATATGCAAGTGATTATCAGTACGGGACCCCAGGCGTCACTCCACACAAACAGGAGTTTGGGGGTTCTCTACATCATATCACTTTGAGCATATAGGGATGTATTAGTCCACTAAGGGAGATGGTATAAAATACCATCAACCCCTAGCATAGAAAAGTTAGAGCGAACATGTTCAACAAATTAGGACAAGGCCTATGAGGGAATTGTACTTATGTCAAGCTCGTAGTAAATAGGAGTTGTAGTGACAACCAGTAGTTGCATATAAAAGGCAATATAACTCAGGTAATTCTAGTTGCAAATATGAGATAAATATTGCACACGTATTAGTAGTTGCATATGAGAGGCAATTTGATGGTAGCTGACCCTTTAAGGTATTCCTTAGCAAACGGTCCTTAACACAGCAGTATATCCTAATTAGTACGTTGATATCCACAAGGCATATTAAGTAACAACAAATCTATCAGATGGAACACAAGCAGAAGAGCTTCCTATAGGACTACAAGTGATACAATAGCTACTTATCCGTTTTCATGCTTCAATGAAGGAGATAGGGATTCCGTGGTGTAGGGTGCTCAGCAAGAAGCCCTTAAAGGTTGTCCCCAGCAATGGCTCTGTGTTGCAGTAGGTGTAACAGCACAAAAGTAGTAGTTGTTGCCTGGAGCGGTGTTTCAGCATTGGGAGCGATGGCAGCGGTATGGGTAGCGTGGCCAAGCTACGGCTGACAGTAATAGAACAATGTTTTTATTTCAATTCAATGCCTTTATAGGCAAGGGCCAGGTGTAGTGCATCGCACTGAATTAGAAAAGAGCGCTGTTTGCTGCGGCACACTTCCATGTTCCACGGTCGCCGTAATGTGCTCCAGGGTGGAACGCATACAGGAAGTAACAGGCATGCGGAGTGCCTGTTACACCCCGCTACTTGAATATATTCATATATCTGGCTATACATCCAAAGGTATTCTGATTACGTGTCGCTGGAGCGGATGCATGTTGAATGTCTGCAATGTAAATTATTTTTAACCATTATAATGTATTTAAAATTTTAGTGTTCTAATATTGTGTATCTCATTCTAGATAGTGAGATTTTGTTCTCTGTCACTGTCTCCTCTTGTT
The DNA here is from genome assembly GCF_905171775.1 of Rana temporaria. Classification (NCBI taxonomy): domain Eukaryota; kingdom Metazoa; phylum Chordata; class Amphibia; order Anura; family Ranidae; genus Rana; species Rana temporaria. The sequence goes on from NC_053495.1 coordinate 73,455,171, forward strand.
GCTCGTCCTGAAGAAGCCTCACGGCAAAACACATAGATGCACAGGGGACACAACTCATACTTTCAATATCATGTATGGTTTTTTATCTTTGAACACTGTGTGGTGTATACTTTTTGTAATAAAATCATATATTTTTTGCTATTTCTGTTGTAGTTTTGCCTTCAAAGTCCGACCATTGGTTATTCTTTTCTGAGTAATCCCCTTTTCTCTCTCATATATACGGATGTGGCAATGTGAGTGCTCCCCCCCTTTTTTTCATTCCGGGTGCAGGAATGAGTACTCGCGTGGTTCAACCCACCTGCTCCTCTGATGGCCGCTGAGCCGCTCAATCCTCCTGATGATCCATGGGCTCAGTGTGCAGTGACAAGTGGCTCGGGAGTTGTGGCTGTCCTGGAAGGAGAGGATCCCCAAGCTGCTCCGTTCCCTCCAGCATGCCTGAGTTTCACACACATCCCTTCTCCCGCCCCTCTCTCCCTGCCTGTGTGCTGCTGCGTCTGTAAAGGGGATGTGGGGACGGAAAGATTAAACAAGCCGACAGCCACATTGAGAAAAGTCATTGACTGAGAGCCCCCGAGGACCATTCAAGTAAATGAGCAATGTGACCAGACCCTCCTTCTCTCCCCCATCCTCCTCCCTCTCTCCACCCTTTGTCTCCCCCTCGCTCTCTCCCTCCCCCTCCGCTCTCTCCCCCAGCACCCTCCTTCTCTCCCTACTTCTCCCCCTGCCCCCATCTCTCCATTCCCCCTCCTTTATCCTTAATCCCTGGCCTCTATCTCACTCCTCCCCCTCCCTCTCCCTGCCAGCACTGGAAATGGCTTTACCCCAGTCTGTTTATTATACTCCCATCATCTACCCACAGATGTGATGTAGAATAGTATAACAGAATGAGTTTATTAACTTAATCCACTTAAACTGGTAATAAATCCCAAAAAAAACACTATATTGCATTGGTACATGTCCCCTGGGGCAGGACCCATGTCCCCAAACACTTTATGACAATAACTTGCATATTAACCTTTAAAATTAGCACTTTTGAATTTTCACGTTCGTGTCCCAACGGTGTTAGAAAAAATTGTTTGCCTGTTCACATGTTCTGCTGCGAACCGAACCGTGGTGTTCGGCTCATCCCTAGCCTGAATTATTTCCATTTTTATTTTGTACAGAATAAAGCTGGACATTAACATTTATAGGTAAAGTTGATTTAGGGAATATCTGCCTCTCGGGGATCAGGAAGGAATTTTTCCCCCTGCTATAGCAAATTGGATCATGCTTTGCTGTGTTTTTTCGCCTTCCTCTGAATCAACTGTGGGTATAATATTGTGTAATATGGAATTGTATGGTTGTTGTTTATTTTTTATTGGTTAAACTAGATGAACTTGAGTCTTTTTTTCAACCTAACTATTTAACCATGTAACTGTTTCTGAGAGCAACCTCGTCTTAAAGCGGGGGTTCACCCTTAGAGGGCACTTTTCCCCCTTAGATTCCTGCTCGTTATTACTAGGGGAATCGGCTATTTATTTTAAAATATGTGCAGTACTTACCCGTTTACGAGACGCATCCTCTCCGTCGCTTCCGGGTATGGGCTTCGGGAATGGGCGTTCCTTCTTGATTGACAGGTTTCCGAGAGGCTTCCGACGGTCGCATCCATCGCGTCACGATTTTCCGAAAGAAGCCGAACGTCGGTGCGCAGGCGCAGTATAGAGCCGCGCCGACGTTCGGCTTCTTTCGGCTACGAGTGACGCGATGGATGCGACCGTCGGAAGCCTCTCGGAAGGTTGTCAATCAAGAAGGAACGCCCGCTCCCGAAGACCCATACCCGGAAGCGACGGAAGAAGATGCAGCTCGAAAACGGGTAAGTACTGCACATATTTTAATATAAATAGCCGATTCCCCTAGACCGAACGAGCAGGAAGCTAAGGGGAGATTTTTTTTTTTTTTTAAATGGGTGAACTCCCGCTTTAACTGTCAGAATACCTGAACAGGGATGCATCCCATCTCCACCAATTAAGTGTATTTTTTCAGGACCTGGTTTAATATTTGTATTTGTGTATGGCCAGCTTTATGAACAAGTACAGTGTGCAATTAGCACTCCTCTGTCTACAGCTTTAATGACCACAACAGATCTTAATGACATCATAACCAGGGAAATCAGGTTTTTTATTACCTGAGGCAGTGCTTGTACGACAGTGTCCAGTAATGCCCTCATGCCTGTTGCCATTTTCAGCAGCTTCAGCACTGTAAATCAAAGACAAATAAAGAGAACACAGTGTTACAATGCGTGTGATTTGACAGTATTTTGAAAGAAAATGAAAAAAATAAAATAATTATTTGAAAGAAGATTTTGCTTTTCAAATACAGGCAGTCCCCGTGTTACAAACATCCTACTTACAAACAGAAGGAGACAACAGGGAGTGAGCAAATCTAGCCATAGGAGGGGAAATTTACTACTGTAATGCCGCGTACACACGACCGGTGGTGAAAAACGGTCGTGTGTATGCTCCAGAGCATTTTTCTTGAAAAAAAAAAAAGAAAAATGCCCGAATTTGTTTTTAAAACCTGCTTTATTTTTTTCTCGTTGTTTTTCACGTCGTTCTTTTTCATGTAGTGAAAAACGGTTGTGTGTACGCTTTAACGAGGGGAAAAAATGCGCATGCTCAGAAGCAAGTTATGAGATGGGAAAATTAGCAAAAGCAGCCCAAAGGGTGGTGCCATTCGAATGGAACTTCCCCTTTATAGTGCCGTCGAACGTGTTGTACGTCACCGCGCTTTGCTCGAGCAATTTTTTCACGAACGTGTGTATGCAAGGCAGGCTTGAGAGGAATCATGACAAATCCCGAGAAAAACGTTGTTTTTTTGCATGACATGAATAACGGTCGTTTGTACGCGTTATCATGGGAAAAAGGTGCCTCTACTGAAGCTTTATCACCAATCCTGGTTTCCACAACAACCCAAAAGTTTCAAAATCCAATTGTCACAGGGACAGAATATAAGGTGACCTCTTTTGAACAGGCTGTAGCCACACTTAAAAAATGTACCTATTCAGTCTTGCATTCAAACCTACAGACCCTATCTTGTGTTTGTAACTTGTTTGTATATAGTTTAAAGTGCATGTGTCACAAACTACGGTGAACAAGTGTGAACCACAACTGCAGTTAGATTATTTTTAATGGGGTCAATGCATTTCTCAATGTAATATGACATTCAGTACTGGACCCCAGGCGTCACCCCTTAATCTTAGGCGAAGAGTTTGGGGTTCATTACATCAACTGTCACACAGAGAGGAATGCATTGAGGAAATAGAAGAGGAGATATAATTGCATACGTCCAAGCCCTAGTTTAAAAGATATATGCCAACATGTTTCATACACAGGCCAGAAGCACGTTTTCTACAGTTAACAAATGTCATGCATGTAGAATAAGAAAATACTGTATTAGAATAATCTATTTTTGGAGAGAGGCAGCTGGTGATTATATGAACGGCTTAGGAATGTATGTCCCTTTAAGATATAGACTAAGACGTATAATCAAGCTGTAATCTTCATGAGTACTCAAGGAACATTTAGTATGAAAAAGTCCCACAATAGTAGTATGAATCCACAGTAGCTAATTCCAAGCAAGGTGGTAATTTAAATAGAGCAGCGTTCAAATAATATAGATAGTATGTGCAATATGAGAACAGGGTAATTCACAAGCATTTGAAGTATGGTAGTAAGGGTACTCATCCGTTTGTAGAGGATGAGGCTTCTCAGTAGTAGAAGGATATTGTTGTCGGCAATCAAATCAGGTAATGATAGTCTCTTGTAGGTGAATAGGTTTGGGTGTCCCCACAGCAAGTAAGTATTGATGATAGCATGGATCCGGTTTGTAAATGGTTAATTCTTAGGGTGTAGCAGCAAGCAGTAGTTTGATGGTAGCATGGACTGGGGTTCATCTGGCTAGCCAGGGCCGACAATAAAGGAATTCTGTTTGCTGGCACCGGAGTAAATTTATAGCAGGCAGACATGTGTGAGTAGGAACAGCGCCGATTGCGCTCGGCACTTCCGCCTTCCAGCATGGAACGCATACGGCGCCAGGCTATGACTACAGTGCGCAGTCGCCGAATGCGTTTCAGCGTGGAACACAATCGGTGACGGGAGACGTCGCTTACAGCATGTTAACCTGATTCATAAAATTTGACCATAGCACATATATCTGTAGTGTTTTCTTATCTCTCTCCAAAGCACTTGGGGCCAAATTCAGGTAGAAGTGCGTTACACCGCCGCAAGTTTTCATCGCAAGTGCCTGATTCACAAAGCACTTGCGATGAAAACTACGCCGGCGTAAGCCCGCGTAATTTAAATGGGCGTGTGCCATTTAAATTAGGCGCACTCCCGCGCTGGACCTACTGCGCATGCTCCGTTTCGGAATTCCCGCCGTGCTTTGCGCGCAGTGACGTCATTTTTTCGAACGGTGACGCGCGTATCGTAATTCCGTATTCCCGGACGGCTTACGCAAACGACGTTAATTTTTAAATTTCGACGCGGGAACGACGGCCATACTTTATACAGCAATACGATTGCTGTGGAAAGTTAGGGCAGGTCAAATAACGACTAAAATTGCGACGGGAAACTTGACTACGGACGACGTAGCGAACGCGAAAATCCGTTGTGGATCCGCCGTAACTGCTAATTTGCATTCCCGACGCTGGAATACGACGCAAACTCCACCCAGCGGCGGCCGCAGTATTGCATCCTAAGATCCGACAGTTTAAAACAATTACACCTGTCGGATCTTAGGGCTAGCTATGCGTAACTGATTCTATGAATCAGTCGAATAGTTAGAAACAGAGATACGACAGCGTATCAGGAGATATGCCGTCGTATCTCTTTTGTGAATCTGGCCCTAAGTCCTGTGTCTTTCTGCTGTTGCTCTATTATTAGCATGATAACTGACAAGTTCTCCATTAACCAAGATAAAACCAGCCTGAAGTTTGTGTTGTGGGAGCTATAAATAGATTAGCAGATAGCACATCTTGTCACAACACAGCTCTGCACATTCCTTCCCTCCTTTGCCCATGTGGAGTGGGGGTGTATGCCTTTCCTCCAATTAGCTGTCTTGGCTGTATGCCAAGAATCCACTCCCAATTCTGACCAGAAAGATAAAATATCTAACACAATGTGCAGTTTCCAAAAAATATATAAAGCTGAAGACAGCAGATATGCATGTAAAACTTATGTAGGGAGATTTGTTTCATCCTTGTGTATCACAAGGCCGTTCACTTTACTGGGTATATGTGTAATGCCACGTACACACGATCGGTTAAACCGATGAGAATGGTCTGATGGACCGTTTTCATTGGTCAAAACCGATCGTGTGTGGGCGCCATCGGTTAGTTAACCATCGGTTAAAAAAAGCCAACTTGTTTATAATTTAACTGATGGATTCCTAACCGTTGGGGAAAAAACTGATCGTTAGTAGGCACAACCATCGGTTAAAAATCCACGCATGCTCAGGATCAAGTCGACGCATGCTTGGAAGCATTGAACTTTGTTTTTTTCAGCACGTCATTGAGTTTTACGTCACCACGTTCTGACACGATCGTTTTTTTAACCGATGGTGTGTAGGCGCGACAGACCATCAGTCATCTTCATCGGTTAACCGATGAAAACGGTCCATCGGTCTGTTCTCATCGGATGGACTGATCGTGTGTACACGGCATTAGGGTTTACATCCACCTTAAGTACAGTTTGATGGGAATGATCAGACAATGACAAAAGCTAATTTCTTATTTCAACAACCCATGGTGGGTTATTGATGCTGGAAAATGCAATATCAATGTAGGGTAATGCTCAATATTTTTTTGGATTGGCAAGAAAAACAGCATTATTCTGATGCCACAACTGTGAAAATATATGCTTACACCAAGCAGCAAAAAAGGTTCTAAATGGAAAGGTCTTAATCACTCTAAATTAAAGTCATATAGAGGCACGTAAGGAACTGTAAATACTTATTTTTACTTTCAGTAAGTACCAAATGGGGGAAATGTGGAAGAAACACCAATGCCAGTTAGGCCCGGTACACACGAGCAAACATGTACGATGAAAGCGGTCCGTCGGACCGTTTTCACCGTACATGCCTGCCAGAGGGCTTCTGTACGATGGTTGTACTAACCATCGTACAGAAGTCCGCGCGTAAACAATACGCGGGGCGTGTCCGCGTCGTCGCCGCGACGATGACGCGGAGACGTGGACCGTTTTCACCGTACATGCCTGCCAGAGGGCTTCTGTACGATGGTTGTACTAACCATCGTACAGAAGTCCGCGCGTAAACAATACACGGGGCGTGTTCACGTCGTCGCCGCGACGATGACGCGGCGATGACGCGGAGACGTGGGCGGGCCTGCCATTTAAAGGCTTCCACGCATGCGTCAAAGTCATTCGATGCATGCGAGGGACGGCGGGCGCTCGGACATGTACGGTAGGTCTGTACTGACGACCGTACATGTCCGAGCGGGCAGGATTCCAGCGGACGGTTTTAAAACACGTCCAGGAATATTTGCCCGCTGGGAAAAGGCCCGGCGGGCAAATGTTTGCTGGAATTCGGCCCGCTCGCGCCTACACACGACCAAACATGTATACTGAAACTGGCCCGCGGACCAGTTTCAGCATACATGTTTGGTCGTGTGTACGGGGCCTAAGAGTAGAGTTATGTGTTAGTATATGAAGACATAGTGGTATTTAGAATAAAACGGTGTATGTATTTCAATTCTAGATTTTAGTATATCAAAATAAACACCATTCTTCGAATGGCAGGAATATGTAGCATGAAAGCACCGACAACCTATTAGGTTTGTATCTTGGAGAGAGAGAATTTGAGGGATATGTTCTTATGTAGTCAAACACATGGGCCCTTCTTTGTTTAGAGCTAAGGCCTTATGTGTTCCATGAAATGACTGTAACCTTGATTCATATTATGCAATGGGAAGTTAGTAGGAAGAAACAGGATCACCAGCATTGACCACCACATACTGCTACCACTATGATATGAGGTCTAGGTGAGGTGAGAGAACAGACACACAGCACATGTTTTATAAATCACATTTGGTACAAAATAAAAAATAAAAATAAAAGAATATGAAAACATTTTCCTCACAGCATTCTAGGGGTAACTTCAGGAACTTGCCTACTAAGTTTACCCAAAATTCCCCAAACAATAATTGTCAATCGGTGTCATGTTCCAAGGAGCAAGCTTTAAGGAACCCATACATTGCTTGCTAGTAACATGGTATATCAGACTGATGACTGCACCTGTAAGGCTAAAGCCTCATACACATGATCAGATTTTCCAACAGGAATTGTGTAAAAAATGTTGGATCACAGGCTTTAAAATTTTCCGCAAACAACGGTCTGTTAGGTAGGGAGACCGCCGCTCCAGGTGAGCACAGGCAGGTAATCAATGTCCACTCAGGAATCACACGGGTGCTGGCAATGCATAGAATTAAGCAGGTGGAAGAATGGATGGACAGCCGCACTCCAAAAAGTCTTGTTGAAAAAAGACGTGCTCTTTATTGTAAAAAGGAAAAAATGCACAGCACACAACAGCATACAGTGGGATAGACAGCTGGCGCGTTTCGCATTAACAACTAATGCTTAGTCATAGCTATGACTACGCATTAGTTGATAATGCGAAATGCGTCAGCTGTCTATCCCACTGTATGCTGTTGTGTGCTGTGCATTTTTTCCTTTTTACAATAAAGAGCACGTCTTTTTTCAACAAGACTTTTTGGAGTGCGGCTGTCCATCCATTCTCCCACCTGCTTAAAACAACGGTCTGTTGTTGAATTTTCAAAAGTCCAAAGTACAAACACGCATGCTCGGAAGCAAGTACGAGCCGGAAGCGGCCGGCCTTGTAAAACTAACGCTCGTAATGGAGATATCACATTTGTGACGTGACAATTTATGAAATCTCGAAATGCAGCGCACCTTCTCTTCTTTATAATGGGATAATAATGCCAAACGAATTTAAAAAGGCTTTTTTTCCTAGTAAAATCAAGAATAATATTTTTTTATTTTTTTGGGGGTCAATTTACCACAACACTATTATCCTGTAGTTTTTATGATCAAAGATACAACTATGTTGGTGTCCCTTGTTAATTTTACATTGTATTTTTGAAATGTACCTGCCTGCTCCCAAACTGTCATTTGAAGTAAAACACATAACCAAGTATTTTTACATAGTTACATAGTTATTTAGGTTGAAAAAAGACACAAGTCCATCCAGTTCAACCACAAAAAAATAAATAAACAAACAAACAAAATAAAAAACACAATACAATCCCCTACACCCAACTCCATACCCACAGTTGATCCAGAGGAAGGCAAGAAAAAAACCCAGGAGAGCATGATCCAATTTGCTACAGCAGGGGAAAAAAAATCCTCCCTGATCCCCCGAGAGGCAATCGGATTTACCCTGGATCAACTTTACCTATAAAATGTCAGTACTCAGTTATATTCTGTACATTTAGGAAAGAATCCAGGCCTTTTTATTTAACACATAGCACATATCATATAAAAATCAAGAGGAAGGCAGCGATGGAGAAACTTTTGGAATTGATGAAGCCATTGTACCCCTTGGCAGACATCAATTATGTGAAGAGCAAAATTGGGAACCTGAAGAGTACATTTAATAGGGAGAACAATATGGTCCTGGACCCCAGAGAGATTGAGAGCAAAGCAAAGCTTAAATCTCCAAATCACGGACACCACCAACAGAATAAATGGAGTCACTTTGCGATCGTTGGGCGCATGTGGTGACGCTTTTATGCACTGGGCCGGCCCAACTCAGCGGGGAGTTACGCCTAATGTTGGTTTGCGCATGCGCAGAGGGCAAGCACGTCCGGCGCATGCTCCGTTCGGTCTGGACATCATTTTCATGGGGTCACGGTTCATTAGAATGCTTCACGCCCACATCCCTCCTACCGTCACTTGCGCCGGCTTACGCCGACACATTTAAGTTGCGCGAGCGCATTGTAGGACGCATGTGGTCCGGGAATATGGGACAGCTCTCTCCAAGTTAAGCCGGCGTAGCGCATTCCACCCTTAGGAGCCGTTCTTCTGACTTGCTGATATTTTCATTTAGGATCTCGGTCATTTGAAATATCCCCGTATTGTTTAAATATTATTAATAATATCGGGATTGACGTTCTAGGGTTGACAATATAGAACAATACATCATCCGCGAAAGCGGATAATTTATGTTCTTTTTCATCCACTTTATTCTCATTCACATTGGGGCTATTGCGGACACTGGCCAGAAGGGGCTCTAGAGACAACACGAACAAGAGCGGTGAGAGGGGACACCCCTATCCCGTACCGTTTTTCATCTCAAATGCTGGGATAACCTACCATTTATTCTTATCCTTGCCATTGGGTGGTGGTACAGTGTTTAAATCCACTGTAACATCCTAGGTTCTAGGCCCATAGTTTCCAGGGTTTGAATCATGAGTCCCCAGTCTACCCTGTCGAACGCCTTCTCCGCATCAATCGACAGGAGTAGCCCTGGGGACTAATTTTCTTTCATCTTTCTAAGGAGTAACAGTGCTCTCACCCCATTATCTCTTCCAGGGATAAATCCCACCTGTTCCGGATGGACCAGTGTGGTCATCAGCCATTTCAATCGTTCTGCTAGTACCTTTGCATACACTTTGGTGTCAGCATTAAGCAACAAAATCGGCCTGTACCCAGAGCAAAGCCTTTCATCTTTCCCTTCCTTCGGAATTACTATGATTGTGGCTGCAAGGGCTTCCCTACTCATTTTATATTCAGTCCCTAGTCCGTTGTAGTACTGACACAGTCTTGGAATCAAAATCACCTTACACTTTTTGAAGTAGAGCGTTGTAAACCCGTCTGGACCAGGGCTTTTGCCCAAGGCTGAGTCCGCCAACGCTCCACTAATTTCTTCCTCAGTAATTGGTTTGTCCAGGATTGATCTTTCACTCTGTCCGATATTGGGCAATCTTGCACCTTCTAGGAACTCTTTTGTTTTGACCTTTTTCTCCTCTTTCCGTCAAGCCCTTCTTCTCTACAGAGTACAGCCCCTCGTAGTAATTTTTGAAGGTTTCTGCTATGTCCTTTGTACCACCTCACCCTTCTTATTTTTAATTTTTTCTATGTAATTTCTAGTTTTCTTTTTCTGCACCATTTTTGCTAGGTGTTTACTGGATTTATTTCCCCACATATGCTTTTCTTTTGCAATAATATGAAATGTCCTTCTAGTCTCTTGTTCCATAAGTTCTTTAAGTTCATTTCCTTTTCTTTGTTTTTCCAAAATCTTTTATTCATTTTTTTTATACTCATTTCCTTTTCTAACTAAATTATGATAGAGCTCTTGTTGCTGTTGTTTTTTATGTTCCTACTCCTTTCTTTTTTCTTCCTTGCCCCCTCTGATATCAAAATCCCTATAATAAAAGCTTTATGTGCTTCCCAAATAGTTGCCTTTGACACTCCTTCTGTATCATTTACCATGAAACAATGATTTAACTCTCTTTTCACCCTTTCTAGGCCTACTTCGTCCAAGATCAGTTCTTCATTCAATCTCCAAGTAAAAGATGGCCTTTGGTGACCAGGGATATTCATTTTCATGCTCACAGGAGCATGATCCGATAGTGAAACAATTTCTATACTCGAGTCTACTATCATTTCCAGTAAACTATGGTCTACCATGATGTAGTCTATTCTAGAGTATGTCCCGTGTACAGGGGAGTAGAACGTATAGTCCCACTGTTTTGAATGTAGTATTCTTTCTCCAGATGTCTACCATCTGGCTACTATGCATTTTTTTTTAATCTTTTTTAGCTGTGCATTGTTTGTCCCCTGTACTCGGGACGTACTATCCGCATCCGGCTCCATACAAATATTCAAATCACCCATCAAGATTACATTTCCTGCCTTAAAATCACTCAGTTTCCCTATGATTTCACTGAAATATTTAATTGGGCTCGCATTGGGGGCATATATGTTCGCCATGGTACACTCCATCTTCCCTAATTTCCCTTTTAAAAAGAGAAATCTTCCTTCTACATCCATTATCCTGTCTTCCAATGTGAAACACACCTCTTTTGCGAATCCTATTGCCACTCCCCTCGTTTTGAGATAGTATCCACATAGTACAATATCGGGAAGTCTGGGGAATATAGTTTGACATTAGATTCCAGGGTCAAATGGGTCTCCTGCAGAAATACTACCTCCGCTCTGTACCGTCTAAGCTCTCTTAATATCTTGTGCCTCTTGGTAGGGGTAACCACTTCAATACAGGGCTTTAAAACCCACCTCCATACCGGGCCTATTCTGGCACTTCTCTCCTACATGTACAAATCATCATTCTTTTGCTAGAAAATTACTCAGAACCCCCAAACATTGTATATGTGTTTTTTTTAGCAGACACCCTAGGAAATAAAATGGCGTCATTGCAACGTTTTATCTTGCACGGTATTTTTGCAATAATTTTCAAACGCCTTTTTTTTGCAAAAAAAATGGTTTCATGAATTCAAAAATAACAAAACAGTAAAGTTAGCCCAGTTTTTGTAAAATATGAAAGATGATGTTACATCGAGTAAATAGATACCCAACTTGTCATGCTTTAAAATTGCGCTCACTCATGGAATGGTGCCAAACTTCATTACTTAAAAATCTCCATAGGCGACGCTTTAAAAAATGTACAGGTTACCAGTTTAGAGTTACAGAGGAGGTCTAGTGCTAGAATTGTTGCACATGCTCTAACGCATGCGGCGACATCTCACATGTGTGGTTTGAATGACGTTTACATACGTGGGCGGGACTTACGTGTGCGTTCGCTTCTGAGCGCGAGCTACTGGGGACAGGGGCGTTTTTAATTTTTTGTTTTTATTTATTTATTTTTTATTTTACTTATTTATTTATTTTTTACACTTTAAAAAAAAAATAATAATTCGATCGCTTTTACTCCTATTACAAGGAATGTAAACATCCCTTGTAATAGGAATAGTGTGTGACATGTCCTCTTTAAGGAGAGATGCGGGGTCAATAAGACCCCACATCTCTCCTCCAGGCTGAAAAGAATGAGATTGTGAAAAAAAATTATAACGCAACACATACGATAGTGCCCATCTATGCCCATCCATGCCGCCTATCAGTGACCATCCATGCCGCCTATCTGTGCCCATCCGTGCCACCTATCCGTGCCCATCCATGCCGCCTATCTGTGCCCATCTGTGCCACCTATCCGTGCCCATCCGTGCCGCCTATCCAAGCCCATCCATGCCGCCTATCCGTGCCACTTATCAGTGCCCATCCGTGGTGCCCATCAGTGCCGCATATTAGTGCCCATCAATGCCACCACATCAGTGCCACCTCATCGGTGCCCATCAGTGAAGGAGAAAACGTACTTATTTACAATGTTATATAACAGAAACAAAAAAAAAGATTTTTTTCAAAAATGTTGGTAATTTTTTTATTTTTTTTGCATTTTTTGCTCTATTTGTGGGTACAAAATGATAAAAAATGTGTTTGGGTACAGTGTGGCATGACCGCGCAATTGTCATTCAAAGTGCAAGAGCGCTGAAAGCTAAAAATTGGTCTGGGCGGGAAGGTGTATAAGTGCCCTGTATGGAATTGGTTAATATATTGATTTCAACTTTAATAGCGTTTTCAAGTTGCAGTAACATCTCAGACATTTCCCCTTGTGTTGGAATTTGTGCATCAGCTCGTTGTTCTTCCATTCTGCTTATCTCTGATTCACTTTCTGTGGTTACTTCCTCCCTGGATACATCCGATGTTTCCACAAATTTTTTAGCTGTGGTATTTTTTTTAAAAAAGAAAAAGTGCAGCGCTGAGTATTCAGTGAAATGAATCAAAAAATATGGTAAATAATCAAAATTCAGTGAAAAATCAAAGAAATTTAAAAAAGAAAAAAGAGGGGGACACACCCCCAAGTAATGTGACAGGTAAATAACCTGAAAGACAGCTAGAAAGTGAGATCTAGCTGGATAATGTGTAATATAAACACACCGTGATAGGTGAGAGGACACAAAAATAAATGATAATGAGAACCTCAAATGAAGTCCATATAATTTATACGTGTAACTCCAAAATGTAAATGTGATAGTCCAAGGTCAAAATGGCCTATACAGACCAAAGAAATATATATATGCAATGTATTTCCTTTATTGGAGTTGACGCATACTGTTAGACAGGTTAATTGGTTGTTCTGCAGGCTGGTCAGTAAGGAGGCTTGGTTTTTCCCTGGGCATTCCCCAGGTTTTGTTGTAATCTGCTTTAGCCTTCCAATGCCACTTACTGCGATTGCCAGCTATAGATGGGGGCGGTGGACATGTTTATGTTTCACCTGTGGTGTTTATATTGGTCCAGCAGTGCACCAACACATTTGCAGCCATTGTGGGGACGCTCATTGTTTAGTGTTAGGACCACAGATTACAGGGTGCCTTGGCGCACTTTATACAAGCACCATGCCTTTCTGCACCTACAGTCCATTAAACCATTCCATTAACCATTCAGTTGAATTACCGAGTGCTTAAATATGCTGGTTTAGTTTGTAAAGTTATTTGACTTATGCAGTTACCTGGGTAAGAAAGCTCTTTACCTCACTTGTCATTATATCGCACAGCCTATGTGAGCAGAGAGTCCCATTTAAGCATTACAAAACAAGATATCAAAACCATGTACGCACAAACTTCTTGCTGTATATATACACACCGTACACAGTTCTACTTGCAGTTATCTGAGCAGTTCAATTAGATCACAATTTAGCAGGTTATTATCCAGACCTTGTACGTTTATACCATGGTACCTCCTTTTTCTGCTCCTCTAGTTTGCTGGCGTCATTTTTTTTCCTCCTCCTGGATTGCTCACGTATCGCCAGGGGGTCCTTCCTTCGCTCTGTATCTGGCAGCCTCTGTCTACTCACGTCCCCACATGCTGCCCTTCCTTCATGCGGAAGCTGCTGTCACCACTGCGGTAATCAGGGGGATCTTAGAGAGCTCGGAGAGCTTAGGAGGGAAGGGAGGAGGTTCGGCAGAGCTCAGACTCCCCCTACCATCCTTTTGTCCTATCCGCTCCGCCGTAAGGTGGTATGGGGAGACCAGGTAGCCACAGTTGTTTTAGCGGAAGCGTTGGCAGGAGTGTCAGTCGCGTCATCCCCGATGCCTCTCACACAGCGGGTCCGTCGCGGCTTTACCCACGTCCGATGCACTGTCCGGCTAGCTGACACCCTCCAGTCCCTCCCTCCGTGAGATACGTCACGTCCTCACATCCATTCCCCTATGGCCGTCTTGAAGGGATCTGACATTTCCAAAAAAATTATTCAGTTACATCAGCATCAGGTGCTTGGTAGCTGGTGGTGATCCAAGCCTGATTCATTTTTATGAAGGTCGGTCGATCGACCGAGTCGGTGGAGATGCGCACCCTGTGATCAGTTACAAATCCTCCAGCAGCACTGAATGTGCGTTCCGAAAGAACGCTGGATGCAGGACAGGCCAGTAGCTCAATTGCATACTGTGCAAGCTCTGGCCAGTGATCCATCCTCAAGACTCAGTAAGCCAGAGGATTTTCAGCAGGAAAGGTGTCCAAGTCTGATCTTGCCCCTAGGTATTTCCGCACCATGTAAAACAGACGCTGGCGATGGTTGCTGGACCCAGCCCTTGGGGCTGCGGACTAGAAAATTGTCTGAACGCATCGGTCAGGCGGCCACATTCTCCACCACTCCTTCTTTGACTGACCAAAGCCTCAGCAACACGTTGTCCAGGACCAGGATTTTGTAACCTCCCAGTCTCTGGGAACACGTTGCACAGACCTTTCTGCAAGGCCTCCCAAAGATGTTTCATCGTTTTATCCCTCTCCCCTGGCAAGATAAGGTCCGCAACCTTACCCTTGTAATGTAGATCAAGGAGGGTTGCCAGCCAGTAATGATCTCTCTCCTTGATAGCATGAATACGAGGATCCTTCCGCAGGCTTTGCAGGATCAGGGAGGCCACACAGCGTAGGTTTGCTGAGGCATTCGGTGCAGAGTCCTCTGGGTCACTGAGGACAACATGATCTTCAGCCACCTCGTCCCAGCCACGTACAAGTCCATGGGTTTCTTGGGACTGTATATGATCCCTTAAAGACTGTTGCTGATGCTGAGTGCTAGGCTCCACCTCCATGCTGACACAATACTCCTCCTCCTCGTCTTCTTCCTGTGTGATAGGCGGGCAAGCAGGAACTCTGTCTGGATAAAGGGGGCCTTGAGAAGCAAGGAAGTCCTCCTCTTCCTCCCTCTGTTCTGCCTCAAGGGCCCTGTCCATTATTCCACACAGCGTGTGCTCCAACAGGTGGATAAGAGTGACAGTGTCACTGATGCATGCACTGTCACTGCTCACCATCCTCGTGGCCTCCTCAAATGGTGACAGGACAGTGCATGCATCCCTGATAATGGCCCACTTGTCAGGTCACCTGTGGCCAGGTGACAAGTGCACCCCATTGGGGTCAGGGATGCACCACAGGGTAGTGAACCCTATAGCCGACTGCTGCAATCAGAGAGGAAGTGTGAGCCCAAGATTCCCCAGGGCGCAGAGTCTAAGACCCAGCTTTGTGTTCACCAGAGCCTCTAGTGGTGAGGATGGCCTTCGCTACAGCTGGATCCAGGTCGCGACCCCTGGGATCCCCTAGGTTACGCTCTGCAGGGAGAGAGGGGAAGCAGCAACCAGGACAAGCGATAGTGATGGGTAAGCCGAAGTCAGGGCAACAGGCAGACAATGGTAACCGAGGGACAGGCAAAAGGTCAGGGTCACAGGCAAACAGGAGAAGTCAGGGACGAGCCAAAAACGGTACACAGGAAGGTAAACGTAGCACACTGCAGACAGGAACTTAAGCTAATAACAAGGTTGAACAGCAAAGCAGACCTGCAGTGCAACAGTTAATATAGACTTCCTGGGATGGCCTGGGGTGGGGCCATACAGGAAGGAGAGATGATAAAAAGGCAGCCAGAAGAGGGTCAGGTCTCTAATGGACACATGAGGAGAAGGTAAGCTGCCAGACATTATTGCATGTCCATGACACCACTGGCGTGGGGAATAAAAACAAGCTCCCCTAACCCTGTCCTGGTGCCATATTGGCACAGATACTCATTGATGGCCCTCTGCTGCATGTGCAGCCACTTCAGCATGGCCAACGTAGAGTTCCACCTGGTGGGCATGTCACAGATAAGGTGGCTCTTGGGCAGGTTGTATTCATTTTGGAGGTCTGCCAGCCGAGCACTGGCATTATATGACCGTCGGAAATGCACACAAAGTTTCCTGGCCTGCTTCAGGACATCCGGTAAGCCCGGGTACCTGCCCAAGAACCACTGCACCACCAAGTTAAGAACATGAGCAAAACAGGGCACATGGGTCAGTTGTCCCTGTCGCAGGGCGGAGAGGAGGTTGGTGCCATTGTCGCAAACCACCATTCCTGGCTTAAGCTGGCGTAGCGTCAACCACATCTGAGCCTGCCCCTGCTGAGCAGACAGAACCTCCTGTGCCCCAAGCACACCAGCTCAAGCACCGCATTGCATCTCTTGCGTGCGTACCTGCGTAGCCCCTTGAACGCCTACGGAACACCGCTGGATCTGAGGACACATCAGCAGAGGAAGAGGCCACATAGAAAGAAGAAGAGGAGGGGGTGGAGGAGAGAGGTGTGTCACAACCAGTAGTAGCATTTTGGAGGCATGGTGGCGGAACAACCTCCAACACTACTGTACCTTGTCCTGCATCCTTCTCAGCTGCCAGCAGAGTCACATCCCTGTCCATGCCTGCTGGACCATGAGTCAGCGCTCATATGCACCTTACCACTGACCGCCCTGTCCAGCAAGACATGGACATTGCCTTCCACATGCCGGTAGAGAGCCGGAATCGCCTTCTGTGAGAAAAAGTGGCATTTGGGAACTTGCCACTGAGGTACCGCACATTCCACAAACTCATGGAAGGGGGCAGAATCTACCAACTGTAGTGGGGTTGGGGATCCCAGCTGATGAGTAGTGTGACGGATCTCAGATACCCCAGGTGGGCACATCCGCCAGACCTGTGTCTCCTGTCCTCCAAACGCACCCACAGCATGCAACCTCGCCATAACCAGCCCTTAACCCCTCAATCACGACACAATCCACACAGGTGTTGAGGGTTAAACATCCAGAACTTAAACTGTTTATTAAATTCCAAGACATACAGTTTTACATACAGCTAGGGACACTCCCCTTAGCCACCAACCAATGGGAACTGAACATTTGTACATTGAAACAGTGTACAGATACCTAATGAGATTATGGTAAGCAGGCAGTCTCTCAATACACACCCCCTGCGGAGATACGTCTGCAGTCCAGTCTCCATTGTCTATGTATCATGAATCAACACAATTAGACACAGCAACAAGAGGGGGGGATGGGGGGAGAAGGGCTGTAACATTAAATTACATCAATGCCAGCTTCAGGTCTCCAGTATCTTCTGGCCCATAGTCTGTCGGTAGGAGGCACATGCACAGTCCCTTTCAAAACACACAGTGACAGTGGGTTCTGTCACAAGTAGCAAGGAGAGGTCCGCTTTGTTCTTTGGTGTGGGTCTTTGAGGTACGCTTGCCAACGAACTGCATGGCAGGTCGACATATGTTTGGTCAAGCATGTGGTGCCCAAGCGGGTGATGTTTTGGCCACGCGAGATACGCTGAGACATATGTTGCAAATAGCAGCGGTGCGATCTGATGCACTCGTCTCAAAAAAGGCCCACACCAAAGAACTTTTGGAATAGCGCTGAGAGACAGCAGCGCCCTGCACATGCGTAGCTTTGCGTTGTGATGCAGTCAGTGTGCTGCCCTTAAGCTGGCCCCTGGAAGGCATCCTGCCTCATTGGAGATGTGCCTCCTCCTCCTCTCTCCTATCAGGCACCCATGTGGAGTCAGTGAACTCATCATCCCCTCCCTCCTCATCACTGGAGCAAACCTGGCAGTATGCTACAGCTGGGGGAACATGACTGCCAGATTGCTGTCCTTCTTAGGCACCCCCTCTCTCTGGGCTCACATTACTGCCTTTCTCTAGCTGTGTACCATCATCCGAGCCTTCAAAACGCTGTGCATCCTCCTGCAGCATGTACCCAACACTGTGGTCAAACAGTTCGGGGGACTGCTCAGGAGGACATGGTGGGGCTAAGGAAGGAGTGACTGATGCCATTGAGCAGAGGGAAGAGGCTGCGTTGGCAGCTACTTTGCCAGACAAAGTACCCTGAGCCTGGTTGAGAGAGGATGAGGAGGATGAGGACGGCTTGGTCATCCACTCTACCAAGTCTTCAGCATGTTGCGGCTCAACACGACCAGCTGCCGAAAAAAAAGGACAAGCTTGTCCCACGGCCACGTTCTGATGAGAATGCACCGCGTCCACGACCAGCAGCACTGTTGCCTCTAGACACAGAGCCTGCTTGCCCTCTTTTATCGGCTCGTGACTCTCTGCCTTTCCTTGTTGTCCTTCCAGTCATACCCATGGAATGCAGGGAGACGTAGCTGCACAAATACTGAAAATATTGCTGATCCCTGCCTGTGGTATTAATATGAGAACACCAGCAAATCTATTGACGTAGCTTTAGGTGCACACTGTACAGAGGACACAGTACACCACGTGAAAATACTTGCAGAATGATTCCCTGCCTGTGTTATTAATATAAGCAGATCCCTGCCTGTAGGAATTAATATGAGAACACCAGCAAATCTATTGGTGTAGCTTTAGGTGCATACTGTGCAGAGGACACAGTACACCACGTGAAAATACTTGCAGAACTCAATACAGTGTATTGAGTTCACCTGGGATGCATATATATCCTCTACACCAGGGGTCTCAAAGTACCGATCCACGGGCCATTTGCGCCCGCGGACCGCTTTTAAATGGCCCGCGGGTGCAGTGGAAGTGTAGATCGAGGTGCATGACGAGTAGGGGTGCAACGGATCGTCATTGATCCGTGATCCGCACGGATCAATGACTTCGGATCGGCACACACGTGATCCGTGGCGTGCCGCGGGACTGCAGAGCAAAGCGGTAAAAAACACATTGAAATTGTCTCCGCTCTGTTTGCACACAGCCCGCCTGCTCTTAACCACGCTGTGATAGACAGAATGCGTGTCCAATGCGCTGATGTGTTTTGTCTATTACAGCGTGGGCTTAGGAGGAGGTGGGGCTGTGTGTGAGCAGGAGTGGAGACGTTTAAACATACGTCCGTTCCCCCCCACACCTCTCCCGGCTGGCTCTGTCCCCCCTCCTCCTCCCCCCAGCTGCCGTCCGTCCGTTCCCCCCCCCCCAGCTGCCGTCCGTCCGTCCCCCCCTCCTCCCCCCAGCTGCCATCCGTCCGTTCCCCCCACACCTCTCCTGGCTGGCTCTGCCCCCCCTCCTCCCCCCTGCTGCCGAGTCTCCTGTCCTTGCTGCAAATAGCACACAGTGAGAGGGGTGAGCTGTGCTCTTCCCATCTCAACTGTGAGGATTGTTTTTGGAGGTGACAGGGTTAACAAAGAGAACCTGTCACCTTCAATTGCTATGGCACAGGGAATTGTTTTCTCCTGTGTGATAGCAATAAAGTTAAATGTAAAAAAAAATAAGAATTAATAATTCAATTAATAAAAAAATAAGTAATTAAAAAGTAAAGAAGAAGAAAAATAATATTAAAAATAAGAAAATTATACAAAAATTAAAGTAAAAACGACAAGCTACAAAAAAAAGTGATAATGTAATAAAAAAAAAAGAAGAAACAAAAAATATTTGAACTAACCGTGCCGCCCCTGCCATCCCACTGCTATTCTCCGGGGGGGGGGGGGGTTCGGTTGGTGAGGAGGGGGTGCATTGCAGAACCTGGCCTTGGGGTGGCAGGGAAAGTAAATCCAGCCCTGCTGGCTGCCCTCTCACTTCTTCCACCCTGGCGAGGCGGCAATTTGGGGAAAAGTGAGGCGGCAATTTGGGGCACAGTGAGGCAGCAATTTGGGGCACAGTGAGGCGGCAATTTGGGGCACAGTGAGGCGGCAATTTGGGGAAAAGTGAGGCGGCAATTTGGGGGAACAGTGAGGCAGCAATTTGGGGCACAGTGAGGCGGCAATTTGGGGCAAAGTGGGGCACACCAGTGAACATGGGGCACACCAGGGAACATGGGGCACACCAGGGAACATGGGGCACATGAGAGCACATCAGGGCACATGGGGCACAGCACATCAGGACAGGGCACATGGCACATCAGGGTACAGGACATGGCACATCAGGGCACAGCACATCAGGACAGGGCACACAGCACATCAGGGTACAAAGCCCAGCACATCAGGGCACATGGCACATCAGGGTACAGGGCACATGAAACGGCACATCAGGGTACAAAGCCCAGCACATCAGGGTACATGGGGTACCCTGATGTGCTGTTTCATGTGCCCTGTACCCTGATGTGCCATGTGCCCTGTCCTGATGTGCTGTGCCCTGATGTGCCATGTCCTGATGTGCTCTCATGTGCCCCATGTTCCCTGGTGTGCCCCATGTTCCCTGATTGTGCCCTGATGTGCTCTCATGTGCCCTGGTGTGCTTGTATGTGCCCTGATATGCCCCATGTGCCCTGATGTGCTGTGATTGTGCCCCATGTACCCTGATGTGGCCCATGTACCCTGATGTGCCATGTGCCCCATGTACCCTGATGTGCCCCATGTACCCTGATGTGCTGGGCTTTGTACCCTGATGTGCTGTTTCATGTGCCCTGTACCCTGATGTGCCATGTGCCCTGTCCTGATGTGCTGTGCCCTGATGTGCCATGTCCTGCACTGTGCCATGTGCCCTGCCCTGATGTGCCGTGCACCCTGATGTGGCCTGTTGTGCTGTACCCCTATGTGCTGTGCTCTGATGTGCCCTGTACCCTGATGTGCTGGGCTTTGTACCCTGATGTGCTGGGCTTTGTACCCTGATGTGCTCTGTGCACTCATGTGTGCTGTGCCCTGATGTGCTGTACCCTAATGGTGAGTGGTCAGTGTGTAGTGTAGTGGTCAGTGTGCAGTGTAGTGGTCAGGGTTAATAATGCGTTCGCTGACACCAGTACGGTTTTTGAAGTTTGAAAGTTTGCATGCGGCCCCCCTATGGGATATGGAAACTTGTCTTGTGGCCCTCAGGTAATTTGAGTTTGAGACCCCTGCTCTACACACTGTAACTCTAACTGACTAGCCTGCCTGCCTATCTAACTAAAAAAAAATGACACTCTCTATCTCTCTCTGTAACCACCGCAACACACTACACAAGGCTGCCAGGGAGGCGGCCTTATATAGTGTGGGACGTGTACTAAACCCCCTGAGCCATAATTGGCCAAAGCCAAAAAGTTGCAATGACCACCACTTTATTCACAAGGGTGTCTGCTAAAAATATATATATAATGTTTGGGGGTTCTGAGTAATTTTCTAGCAAAAAAAATGGATTTTCACATGGAGAGAAGTGCCAGAATAGGCGCGGTATGAAAGTGGTTAATTTTTTGCCCTTCTTTGGACTCTCTCCAGCTCTTCAGGTCTGGTATGGATTTTAAGTAGAACTCCGAGCCAAATAAAAAAAAAATGGCGTGGAGTTCCCCCCCAAAAATCCTTACCAGATCCTTTATCCGAGCACGCAACCTGGCAGGCCGCAGGAAAAGTGGGGGGAGACGAGAGAGCGCCCCCCCCCCGAACCGTACCAGGCCACATGCCCTCAACATGGGAAGGATGCTTTGGGGGTCTGTGACCCCTCAAAGCACCATGTCCCCCATGTTGATGGGGACAAGGGCCTCATCCCCACATCCCTTGTCTGGTGGTTGTGGGGATCTGCAGGTGGGGGGCTTATCGGAATCTAGAAGACCCCTATAGCAAAGGGGACCCCCAGAACCCGGCACCCCCATGTGAAATGGTAAGGGGTACCTACCATTTCACAAAGAAAGTGTAAAAAAAACACACAGACACAGTTGGGATAAGTCATTTATTAAAAATAAAAAATAAAGATTTCAGTGGTGGTAATCCACTCTCGGTCTCAACTCCAGCGCTGTCGGTATCTTGCGATGGATGATTTCCTCCCCAGGCCCCAGCGATGATGTCCAGCGCAGCGAGGAACAGCATCCTGTCTCCACCGGAGACACCCCGGGAATAACGTTGCGGCAGCCTGACAGGTCTCTTATGTAGCTCTTATGTCACTGGGAAACCCAGGCTTTCCCAGTGACGGGTGAGCCCGCCCCCCTCTGATGCAACGGGGAAATCTGCGTTACATCAGAGGGGGCGGGGTCACCCCTCACATCAATGGGAAAGCCCGGGTTTCCCCTTGCGGCAGAGGGGGGCGGTGTCACGTAACGGGTGGCCCCGTCCTCAGCTACATAAGACCTGTCAGGCTGCCACAACGTCATTCCCAGGGTGTCTCCGGTGGAGACAGGATGCTGTTCCTCGCTGCACCGGACATCATCGCTGGAGTCTGGAGAGGAGATCATCCATCGCTGGATACCGACAGCGCTGGAGTGGTGACCCAGAGTGGATTCCCACCGTTAGAATATTTTTTTTATTTTTAATAAAGGACTTATCCCAACTGTGTTTGTGTGTTTTTTTTGTTTTTTACACTTTCTTTGTGAAATGGTAGGGGTACAATGTACCCCTTTCCAATTCACATAGGGGGGGCAAGATCTGGGGGTCCCCTTTGTTAACTACTTGCCGACCGCCCACCGCCGTTATACGTCATCACTTTAGAGATGAATATCTCGGTAACGGTAGCAGCTGCTGCCACAATCGAGATATTCATCTCTTCTGTGGGCGGCCGTGTTAACGATAATGGCGGTCTCCGCGGCGAATCCGCCGCGAGATCGCCGTTATCGGTGGCGGGAGAGGGGCCCCCCCCCCCCTCCCGCCGCTGTTCCGCGCCCTCCGCCGCTTACCGGAGCCGTCGGTAGCGGCGGAGGAGATCGCGACCATCCGGCAGCTGAGCGGGGACGAGACTGAAGGAAAAATCTCCTTCGCCCGTCCCCATAGCTCCGCTGGGCGGAAGTGACGTCAAAACGTCAGTCCCGCCCAGCGTCTTAAAGAAACATTTTTTTTTTTGTCATTTGAAAAAATGACATTTCCAAATTTTTTTTTTTTTTTTTTGCATTTAAGCCTAAATATGAGATCTGAGGTCTTTTTGACCCCAGATCCCATATTTAAGAGGACCTGTCATGCTTTTTTCTATTACAAGGGATGTTTACATTCCTTGTAATAGGAATAAAAGTGATCATTTTTTTTTTTTTTTTTTCAGTGTTAAAAATTGTAAAATAAATAAAAATAAATGCGAAAAGCAAAAAAAAATTTTTTTAAAGCGCCCCGTCCCGACGAGCTCGCGCGTAGAAGCGAACGTATACGCGAGTAGCGCCGACATATGAAAACGGTATTCAAACCACACAAGTGAGGTATCGCCGCGATCGTTAGAGCGAGAGCATTAATTTTAGCCCTAGGCCTACTCTGTAACTCAAAAAATGCAACCTGTAGAATTTTTTAAACGTCGCCTATCAAGATTTTTAAGGGTAAAAGTTTGACGCCATGCCACGAGCGGGCGCAATTTTTAAGCGTGACATGTTGGGTATCATTTTACTCGGCGTAACATTATCTTTCACAATATATAAAAAAATTGGGCCAAATTTATTGTTGTCTTATTTTTTCATTTAAAAAAGTGAATTTTTTCCAAAAAAAGTGCGCTTGTAAGACCGCTGCGCAAATACGGTGTGACAAAAAGTATTGCAATGACTTCCATTTTATTCTCTAGGGTGTTAGAAAAAAAAATATATAATGTTTGGGGGTTTTAAGTAATTTTCTAGCAAAAAAAAATGGTTTTGTCTCGTAAACACCTACTCTGAAAAACAGGCCCGGGGCTAAAGTGGTTAAAGGGGTCTTCCAGATTCTGATAAGCCCCCCCTCCCACAGACCCCCACAACCACCGGGCAAGGGTTGTGGGGATGAGGCCCTTGTCCTCATCAATATGGGGACATGGTGCTTTGAGGGGTCACAGACCCCCAAAGCATCCTCCCCATGTTGAGGGCATGTGGCCTGGTACGGTTCAGGAGGGGGGTGCTCTCTCGTCCCCCCCCTCTTTTCCTGCGGCCTGCCAGGTTGCGTGCTCGGATAAAGGGTCTGGTATGGATTTTGGGGGGGGGGGGACTCCACGCCATGTTTTTTTATTTTGCCATGGAGTTCCTCTTAAAATCCATACCAGACCTGAAGAGTCTGGTATGGATATTTGGGGGGAACACCACATATTTTTTTTTATTTGACACAAGGTTCCCCTAATATCCATACCAGACCTGAAAGTCAATCATTTTCAATGACTTTTTTCTGTATTGCCGGGAGCCGACAATTCATTATAGCCGCGAGTACTTTTAAATTACTTTTTTTTCCTTCAGAAATGACACTTTGTGCAGGGACAGTTCTAAGCACAGTACAAAAACGGTACAAAATTTAAAGGAATATTTCACTTTTATTGTTTCACTTTAAGCATTATTAAAATCACTGCTCCCGGAAAAACTGCAGTTTTTAAAACTTTTTTTTTTCATTGATACATGTCCCCTGGGGCAGGACCTGGGTCTCCAAACACTTTTTATGACAATAACTTGCATATAAGCCTTTAAAATTAGCACTTTAGATTTCTCCCATAGACATTTATAGGGTGTTTACAGGGTGTTCCGCTGCTTTTTGAATTTACGTTTGGCGAACGGGCGAACAGCCAATGTTTGAGTCGAACATGAGTTAGACTCGAAGCTCATCCCTAGGGCTGACAGAGGAAGAGAGGGCGCTGACAGAGGGGGAGGGGGGCTGACAGAGGGGGAGGGGGGCGCTGACAGAGAGGGGGGCTGATAAAGAGAGGTGGGCTGACTGACAGAGGGGGAGGGGGCACAGACAGAGAGGGGGTGCTGACTGACAGAGAAGGAGGGGGCGCTGACAGAGAGGGGTGGGCTGAGAGAGAGGGGGGCTGATAGAGAGAGGTGGGCTGACTGACAGAGGGGGAGGGGGCTGACAGAGTGATCAGAGGGAGACCTCAGGAGACACACATCACGCTAGGCAGAAAGGCGGGACTCACAAGTGCAGCTGTTCCGGTCGCCATATCTGACTCAAAGCAATACGATCACTCACAGACCAGCCCCGCCTACACATGTAACAAACTCCATCGGGACCAACCACAGACGCCCATGTCAGCCGCCCCGCAAATGACCCCATTCGGCCTATCACAGGGCGCTCATCACCCATCGCTTAGCGGGGCTCACAGCGGTCACTTTGTGTGAAATGTGGTGGCTGCCGGGGGCTGCATTGTGCGGGAGGTGGCCGTGGGAAGACTGGTGGGGGGCTCTGCTTTTCCTCGTGAAGGGGGGTGTCTTCTTTGGCCAAAACACAGCACTGAGTGGGGGGCTTTGCCAGCAGTGGTGGGGGGCGTTGCCTAATGTACATTCGCTCCATAAGACGTTTTACCCCATATTTTTTGGGGGGAAAGTGCATCTTATGGTCTGAAAAATACGGTAGTTGCCCACCTCATTATTTTATTCACGTCTTTCTGTAAAATGAATATATCCTGATGTGACGTTATTATTTTTTGTCATTATTTTTATGTCGTCAACAAAAACTGAGATTGAGCCATTTATCCCATCCTCTATCAGGGCCCAAAATTTCAAGTCCTGAGCCACTAACAAGGCCCTAATGCCTAGTACACACAATCAGAATTTCCGTCGGGATAAACTCCGACAGATTTTTCTGATGGAATTCCGTTCAAGCTGTCTGCATACACACTGTCACACCAAATTCCGACCGTCCAAAACACGGTGACGTACAACACTACGATGAGCCGAGAAAAATTAACTTCAATGCTTCCGAGCATGCGTCAACTTGATTCTGAGCATGCATGTTTTTTTCTCCGTCGGAGTTCCATACAGACGAACGGAACATGTTCTCTTTCTAAGTCAGTCAGAATTTCCGATGGAAAAACTCAGATGGGGCACACACACGGTCGAAATATCAGATGAAAAAATTCCGTCTGACTTTTTCCATCGGAAATTCCGATCGTGTGTACAAGGCATAAGAGTTACTCGCCACCAGTTGCCCGACACAACCCCTACCCTACCCTGCCCCTAAGTCCCCTAAATAAACACACCCTCTTAAATGATCTCCTGAATTTACACTGTTAAATGTTTTATGCAGAATTAGGTTACACAAATAAATATTACAAACAACTTTAACAATATTAACATAAAGCATATCAGTACCCATCAGTGCAGCCTCAGTGTCCATCAGTGCAACATATCAGTGTAGCCTCCTCAGTGGCCATCAGTGCAATATATCAGTGCCCATCAGTACAGTACCATCAGTGCAGCCTCGTCAGTGGCCATCAATGCAGCCTCGTCAGTGGCCATCAGTGCAGCCTTGTCAGGGGCTATCAGTGCAGCCTCGTCAGGGGCCATCAGTGCAGCCTCATCAGGGGCCATCAGTGCAGCCTCATCAGGGGCCATCAGTGCAGCCTCATCAGGGGCCACCAGTGCAGCATATCGGTGCTGCCATATCAGTGCAGCTTAAGAGTACCGTCTCATTAGTGGCCAGCATAAAACCCATAAGTGCAGTCCATGTAATTCTTGTGTGGTGTACAGTAACTCCACCAACCAATCACCATTCACATAAAAGTGGTTCTTATTTCAACTGCTCCTAATGGTGCTCAAAAATCAAAAGTTTTAAAAACGGCCGTTTTTTCAGGAGCAGTGAATTTAATAATGCTAAAAGTGAAACAATAAAAGTGAAATATTCCTTTAAATTTCGTACCTAGGGGGGGGGGTGTAAAGTAAGCATGTGAAATAGTGCATGTTTCCAGTACTTAGAACTGTCCCTGTACAAAGTGTCATTTCTGAAAGAAAAAAAGTCATTTAAAACCGGACTTGTGGCTTTAATGAATTGTCGGCTCCCGGCAATTCAGGGAGGATTCATTAAAAAAAAAAGCGTGGGGGTCCCCCCAAATTCAATTACCAGGCCCTTTAGGTCTGGTATGAATATTAAGGGGAACCCCGCCGTCAATTAAAAAAAAATTACGTGGGGTTCCCCCCAAATATGCATTCCAGACCCTTCAGGTCTGGTGTGGATTTTTGGGGAAACTCCACCCCAATTTTTTTTTAAAAATGGCGTGGAGTTCCCCCAAAAATCCACACCAGACCCCTTATGCGAGCACGTTAACCTGGCCGGCTGCAGAAAAGAGGGGAGCACAGAGTGCGCCCACCCCTCTCCTGAACCGTACGAGGCCACATGCCCTCAACATGGGGAGAATGTCCCCATGTTGATGGGGACAATGGCCTCATCCCCACAACCCTTGTGGGGGTCTGCGGGGAGGGGGCTTATCAGAATCTGGAAGACCCCTTTAACAAAGGGGACCCCCCAGATCCTGCCCCCCCCTATGTGAATTGGTAATGGGGTACATTGTACCCCTACCATTTCACGAAGGAAGTGTAAATAGTTGTAAAAAACATACACATACACTGTAGAAAAAAGTCCTTTATTAATAAAAAAAAAAGAGAAAAAATCCAGCGATGGTAATCCACTTGGTCCCGGCTCCCTGCTCCAACGTTGTCTGTATCCAGCGACGGGTGATCTCCTCTCCGGTCCAGCGATGAGAAGATCTTCCGCGATCCAAAGCGCAGCATCGACCGCCTCCTCTCTCTGCCGGACACAGCCCAGCGAATGACCCGGCTGAAGCTGTGACATTTCTTTTATTGGTGGTCACGTGACCCCGTCCCCCTCTGATCCACCCTCTGCTACGTCACTGGGGAAGCCTGGCTTCCCCCTTGCGTCAGAGGGGGCGGGGTCACGTGACGGGTGGCCCCGCCTCACCAATAAAAGAAATGTCACAGCTTCACCGCGTCATTCGCCGGGCTGTGTCCGGCGGAGAGGGGAGGCGGGCGACGCTGCGCTCTGGATCCCGGATGATCTTCTCATCGCTGGACCAGAGAGGAGATCACCCGTCGCTGGATACAGACAACGTTGGAGCAGGGACCCGGGACAGAGTGGATTACCACCGCTGGATTTATTTTTTATTTTTTTATTAATAAAGGACTTTTTTCTACAGTGGGTGTGTGTGTGTGTGTGTGTTTTACAACTATTTACACTTCCTTCGTGAAATGGTAGGGGTACAATGTACCCCATTACAAATTCACATAGGGGGGTCAGGATCTGGGGTTCCCCTTTGTTAAAGGGGTCTTCCAGATTCTGATAAGCCCTCCGCCCGCAGACCCTCACAACCACTGGGCAAGGGTTGTGGGGATGAGGCCCTTGTCCCCATCAACATGGGGACATCCTCCCCATGTTGAGGGTATGTGGCCTGGTACGGTTCAGGAGAGGGGGGGCGCACTCTGTCCCCCCCTCTTTTCTGCGGCCGGCCAGGTTAACGTGCTCGGATAAGGGGTCTGGTGTGGATTTTTGGGGGAACTCCACGCCATTTTTTGAAAAAAAATTGGGGTGGAGTTCCTCTTAAAATCCACAACAGACCTGAAGGGTCTGGAATTGATATTTGGGGGGGACTCCACATCATTTTTTTTAAATTGACGGCGGGGTTCCCCTTAATATCCATACCAAACCTGAAGGGCCTGGCAATTGAATTTGGGGGGACCCCCACGCTATTTTTTTTATTTTTTATGAATGAATCCTCTCTGAATTGCCGGGAGCCGACAAGTCATTAAAGCCGCAAGTCCGGTTTTAAATGACTTTATTTCTTTCAGAAATGACACTTTTGCAGGGACAGTTCTAAGTACGGGAAACTATACGGCTGTTCTAAAACTTTTTTTGCATTGATACATGTCCCCTGGGGCAGGACCCAGGTCCCCAAACACTTTTTAGGACAATAACTTGCATATTAGCCTTTAAAATTAGTACTTTAGATTTCTCCCATAGACTTTAACAGGGTGTTCCGCGACTTTTCGAATTTGCCGCGAACACCTCAAATTGTTTGTTGTTCGTGGAACAGGCAATGTTCGAGTCGAACATGAGTTAGACTCAAACTCGAAGCTCATCCCTATACTTTATATGTTTTAATAGCGTGGCAAAAATATATACTTGATCTATTTTACACACCTGTATGGAATTGTAAACCAGCAGCGTTGTTCAGTTCCTCGTGACTACACATAGTGGCCCGGATTCAGGTAGAATTGCCCATAATTTACGGAGGCGCAGGGCAACGTTTTTGCCCTGCGCCCCCGCAAATTTGCTCCGCTGCCCTTGATTCACGGAGCAGAAGCTCCGTAAATTGCGCAGGCGCGCCGGCAAAATGCCCGGCGCAAGAGCACGCAATTTTAATGATCCCGTAGGGGGCGGGAATCATTTAAATTAGGCGCGTTCCCGCGCCGATCGTAGAGCGCATGCTCCGTCGGGAAACTTTCCCGACGTGCATTGCGGCAAATGACGTCGCAAGGACGTCATTTGCTTCAAAGTGAACGTGAATGGCATCCAGCGCCATTCACGATTCACTTACGCAAACTACGTAAAATTCAAATTTCGCGACGCGGGAACGACGGGTATATGTAACATGGGCTGCCCCTGCTAATAGCAGGGGCAGCCTTGTGCGAAAACCGCCGTAAACTACGTAAATTGCGTACGCAGGGATCGCGCAACGTTGTGAATCGGTGTTAGTATGCAATTTGCATACTATACACTGAGCACAACGGGAACGCCACCTAGCGGCCACCGCAAGAATGCAGCCTAAGATATGCGGGCATAAGAGCCTTATGCCGCGCAGATCTTAATCTGCAGTCGGCGTAACGAGGTTCCTGAATCAGGAGCACTCGTTACGCCGGGGCAAGTAAGCAATTGCGCGGTGTAACCTATGGTTACACAGGCGCAATTGCTTTTTGAATCTACCCCAGTATATTTATCACAACCCTTTGGACACGTCCCTGTAACCAGTTTTCTATCCAAGAACAAATCTTAGGCCGCGTACACACGATCAGTCAAAACCGATGAAAATGGACTGAAGGTCCGTTTTCATCGGTCCAAACCGATCGTGTGTGGGCCCCATCGGTCAGTTATCCTTCGGTCAAAAAAATGAGAACTTGCTTTAAAATTTAACCGATGGACGCCTAACCGATAGGTCAAAACCGATCGTTAGTATGCAAAAGCATCGGTTAAAAACCCACGCATGCTCAGAATCAAGTTGATGCATGCTTGGAAGCATTGAATTTCGTTTTTTTCAGCACGTTGTTGTGTTTTACATCACCATGTTCTGACACGATCAATTCATTAACCGATGGTGTGTAGGCACATCAGACCATCAGTCAGCTTTATCGGTTAACCGATGAGAACGGTCCGTTCTCATCGGATGGACTGATCGTGTGTATGCGGCCTTATGGTCAATGCCTGCAGACCTCAGCTTGTAGAATAAGCATTTATAGGAAAGTGTATTGAATGCTTTTGTAAAATCCAGATACACCACATCCACAGGCCTCCCCCATCTAGATGGCAGCTCACTTTCTCTTAAATATATATATATATATATATATATATATAGAATATTAACTGATTGGTCTGGCAGGAATGACCCATGCTTATTACGACTAATGATACTGTTTTCTTCAGCAAATTCTTGGATATAGTCCCTTATGATTCCCTACAATAATTCACCTACTTTTGATGTTAGGCTGACTGGCCTGTAGTTTTCTGTCGTTGTTTGAATATTGGTACCACATTGACTTTTCTCCAATCAGCTGGTACAACTCCGGTATGCTGTCCACAAAGATTAGAAATAATGGTCTAGCTATAACCTGTCCAGTTCTTTGAGGACTCTCGGTTGTAAGCCACATGGTCATGGTGATTTATTTGTGTCAAGCTTATTTATTTATCTTTTCTTGACTCTGGCCTCTGTTAGCCACAAGGATATGTCCTGTGACATGTTACTAACAATACTGTCGTGGTCGTTATACCCCTCCCCTTTCCTGTGTAAAAAGTGAGGAGAAGAAAGCATTTAGTACAATTGCCTTCTCTGTGTCACCTTTAACCATCCTTCCATCATCGTCTTGTGGGCGATGTGCTCTGATCTTGCTTTTTTAAAATATCTAAAAAATTCCCTGTGATTTTTTTTTACTCTGCTCTGCTATGTTTCTCTTGTAGACTTTTTTAGCCACCCTGATTTTGTTCATACACTTCTTATTGCATTCCTTGTAGTGTTGGAATGCTGACGATGACCCATCCACTTTATATTTTTTAAGGCCATTTTTTTGCTCTTTTTTTAAGACTATTTACGTTACTATTTAGCCACTGTGGTTTAACCTTCGCTCTTCTATATTTATTGCATATGCATTATTTCTAGTTGGGGAATCCACTGATTGAGACATTAAGTTGAGACATTAAGTTGTCCTGTAAGACTTTCGTGAAATGACGGTCCTTTAATGAGTGAGATGTCCCCTCTGCCTCCTCCTCCTTCAGGTTGGGGGTTTGGAACATACCCCTACTATTAATTTCCCACCTACTTCTTCTATTAGAAGTTCTATCTACACAGATTCCACATCCCCCTTGTCTTATTCATAGTGTCACTCCTCTCAACGACCCTTACATAATTTTTGCTATATAGACACCCCTTCCCCTCTTCCACCTTCCTTCTTCCTTCTGATACATAGAATACCCCTGGATATTTGTCGTGTGAACTGTCAAACCAAGTTTCTGTTATCCCTGCAAAGTCTAAGTCCTGCGCATGTAAAAGCAACTTTAGTTCATCCATTTTATCAGCTAGGCTCCTGGCATGTGTATACACCTCTCAGTATTAAATGGGTGTATATGTTTTCTCAGGCTTCGTTTTTGATTTGTCCACTCATTCACCTTGAGATTAGATGTTACGACTATACTATCACTACTGACTCCACTATTACCCTCTGTCCTTTGCTAACTGCCGGCTATCGCTTCCTCTAAATCCTCCCCCCAACACCTAGTTTAAAGGCCCCTCCATTTTCGTGGCCATCCCTCTTCCCAATAGAGCTGTGCCCTCCCCATTAAGGTGCAGCCTGTCCCTACTAAGAAGCCAGTTAATGAGCCACCTGCTTAGTTCCCTAAGCATCTTTTGCATCTCTGGTTTGGCTCGAGGCTAAGGTAGTATTTCTGAAAATACTACCTTGGTGGTCCTTCTCTTTCTATTCCCTGAAATAACTTTTTAGAACTCTACACCTTCCTCTCACTTTGTCATTGGTGCCAACATGTACCATGACAGCTGGGTCCTCCCTCTAAATAATCTGTCCAACCAATCCACGATGTGCCGAACTCGAGTGCACGGTAAACAACATACCGTTCAGCGACCATAGTCTCTGTGACAGACTGCCCTATCTGTCCTTCTAATAATTGAGTCCCCTGCTACCAGTACCTGTCTAACCTTTACTGTATCCCTGCCCTCCTCCTTACCGGAGCAGTCACTCCCCTGCTCTAGCACTGCCACCCCTGAGCTGATATCCTCATCATCATGCAACTTGGCATATTTGTTGGAGTGTACCAACTCAAGACTGGCGCTCTACCCCTCCTTATAAATGTCACCCAGCTACCTACATCTAGCTCCTGTGCCTCCATATCTCCACCCTCCTCCACACTGGCCCCCGCCAGCACGTGTTGGGTAATGTCCAAGCTCCTTTGCAGGTTGCAAAAACTTTTCAGTGTTGCCACCTGATTCTCCATAACTAGGATCTGGGCTTCCAGAGAAACAACTTGCTCACATCTCGCACAGCAGCATTTACCCTTGAAAGGTTCATCAAGGAAAGCATACATGGAGCAGGATGTGCACGGAGTGGCATCACCAATCCTGTTGGACATTTTGCGTGCTATTTAAGTGGGAATAATAAGGAAATATTTGCTATTAGTACTCTACAATACTCTAAGCTCTCATGATGCTACAGCTACACAAAGTTTCTCAAAGTCACTGTTAGCACCCTGCGTCACTCTCAGCACCACGCTCCACTCTCAACAATGTGCATCACTCTTAGCACCCTGCATCGCTCTCAGCACCCTGCGTCGCTCTCAGCATACTGCATCGCTCTCAGCACCCTGCGTCGCTCTCAGCACCCTGCGTCACTCTCAGCACCCTGCGTCACTCTCAGCACCCCATGTCCCTCTTAGTACTCAGAATTACTACAAATAGTTTTCCCGGTGCTCCAAGTGTC
The DNA here is from genome assembly GCF_905171775.1 of Rana temporaria. NCBI lineage: Eukaryota > Metazoa > Chordata > Amphibia > Anura > Ranidae > Rana > Rana temporaria. The sequence goes on from NC_053495.1 coordinate 73,488,318, forward strand.
TATTTTATGCAAATAATACTCCCAGTACTCAGCTACTTATGCAATTACTCAAGTACCCAAGTTACTATATTATGCAAGTACTCCAATTTACTATATTATGCAATTATTACTCCCAGTACTCTAAGTTACTGTATACTTTAGGTATTCTCAGTGCCCCAGGTGCTAAAGGTACTCATGTCTACTAAAGGTACTTCAAGTTACTCCAGGTACTCTCAGTACTCTTGGTTACTCCAGGTACTCTCAGGTACTAAAGGTACTCTCAGTAACTCCCAGGTACTAAAGGTATTCCCAGTTACTCTGTTACTCCCAGTACTGTCGGTACTCCCAGTTACTCATTACTGCTATAGACACTGATCCCAGCCCCTTTCCCTCCTCTGTAAAAAAAACACTTTGTTACACACAATCACAGAACCTACTGTCTGTGTTTCTTGTGCACATGCTTATCACCTCCTGCTCAGCCACCCCTGCATGGCTTTCAGCCTCTCTGTCAGCCTGTCTCTTTCTGGTCCCAGGCCTACCACTTCTCCCGGTTCAACTTTCACAACCCTGGGCCCCCGCCACCTCTCCCGATCAGCTGCTCAGCCTCGCACTCACAGTCTACCTGTCTGGTCCTGGCCCCAGGTACTAAAGGTACTCTGTTACTCCCAGGTACTAAAAGGTATTGCCAGTTACTCTGTTACTCCCAGTACTCTCAGTACTCCCAGGTACTGATTACTACTATACACACCAATCACAGCCCCTGGTCCTGGTTTCCCTCTCCAACTTTCACCCTGCTCCCACACAGCGTGTGTCTCTCCCGCCTCCTGTGTCAGCCCCAGTGTTGTTAGTAACGGCGTTAAAATAAACACTGTTACCTAACGCAGCCCCTTTTGAGGGTAACCAGTAATATACCTGATTACGCTTTCCCTCACGGTAACGCCGTTCCCATTACTTGGGCGGCTGTACCGCAATTACATCTACTGCGTGCGGGGGGGCAGAGGGGGTCATGTCATGTGCCCACAGGCCTGAGATGGCCTGTGATTGGGTCACGGTTTTGGCGGGTCATGTCATGTGGCCACCGAGCTGGCCTGTCTGTGATCGCGGGTGGCGCTGGCGCATGCACCCGCCTGGAGTCTCCCGCCTGCCTGTCACGATGAGAGCTCAGCTCAGCCGCCGACATCTCCCCCACGGAGGCTCCGCCGGTCCGGATATCAAAGTCAGCTCAGCACCGACCGTGGCCCTGCGCATAACGTGGAAGAGAGAGAGACATAGATAGTAAGAGCAGCGCAGGTGAGGACCGGCATGTGTGGATTGGAAGTGTCTGGGACTGGGGGGAGTGGCCTAGTCTAGGGCTGGGGCCGGGCTGGGCATGTGGAGGTGGAGTGTGATGAATCTGATATTGTACAGTATTGCTGCTGGGCATGTGGAGGTGGAGTGTGATGAATCTGATATTGTACAGTATTGCTGGGCATGTGGAGGTGGAGTGTGATGATATATTGTACAGTATTGCTGGGCTGCCCACCAGCAATACTGTACAATATCATTCATCACACTCCACCTCCACATGCCCAGCAATACTGTACAATATCATCATCACACTCCACCTCCACGTGCCCAGCAATACTGTACAATATCAGATTCATCACACTCCACCTCCACATACCCAGCCTGGGCATGTGGAGGTGGAGTGTGATGAGATTGTACAGTATTGCTGGGCATGTGGAGGTGGAGTGTGATGATATTGTACAGTATTTCTGGGCATGTGGAGGTGGAGTGTGATGATGATATTGTACAGTATTGCTGGGCATGTGGAGGTGGAGTGTGATGATATTGTACAGTATTGCTGGGCATGTGGAGGTGGAGTGTGATGATATTGTATTGATATGATATATAACTTATTAATAATACCATACCAAACCAAACCTGGAAATCTAGAAAGGATTTTTAAGGTGGACCAGTGGACCACATACAAAAAAAAAAAAAAAAGTCACAGTTACTTTGCTGAGTAACTAATTACTTTTTCAATGTAGTAACTGAGTCACTAACGCAATTACTTTTTCGGAGAAGTAATTTGTAACTGTAACTAATTACTTTTTTAAAGTAAGATGAGCAACACTGGTCAGCCCACACACAGTGGGCTAGATTCAGGTAGGGGCACGCAATCTAACGGCGGCGCAGCGTATCGTATTTACGTTACGCCGCCGCAAGTTACAGGAGCAAGTGCAGTATTCACAAAGCACTTGCTCCGTAAGTTGCGGCGGCGTAGCGTAAATGGGGCCGGCTTAAGCGTGCGTAATTCAAATGTGTAAGGGGGGCGTGTTTTATGTTAATGTGTGTTGACCTGATGTGATTGACGTTTTGTACGAACGGCGCATGCGCCGTCCCTGTACATATCCCAGTGTGCATTGCTCCAAATGACTTTGCAAGGACATCATTGGTTTCGACTTGAACGTAAATTACGTCGAGCCCTATTCGCGAACGACTTACGCAAACGACGTAAAAAAATTAAAAAATCGAAGCGGGAACGACGTCTATACTTAACATTGAGTAAGCCTCATAGAAGCAGGCACAACGTTACGCCGAAAAAGCCTTAGAGAGGCAAGCAGCCTATTCAGCAAGCAAATGCGCGCTGCGATGCGCCATCGTAACTTAATTTAGACGGCGTAACCCGATGTAATTCAAAGTGGGAAGGAGGTGGGCGTGATCCATTTAAATGAAGCGTGACCCCATGCTAATTAAGGTCCCCGTGTCCCACTGCGCATGCGCCCCATGCGCCCCAATTCGCCTATCGTATTCCCCCACGATAACCCAGCGCATCGTTTCCGCCCAGGGCATAAATCCACCCAGACATGCGCCAGTCAAGTGCAAAAGTACACCTGCTGGTTTTGGTCGTTTGGTGTGGCTACTTTTGCCTTGTTCTTATCCAAAAAGATGTCTGAAGCTGCGTCTAAAGATAGGAGGGATAAAAACTTTAATAATGAGGAGAAGGCGGTCATTATTGATGCCATGACAAAATATAATAAGTACCTCCACGGCAAGGAAAGTGGCTCGACCAGCAAGGTCCGTAAAGATCAAATATTGGCACAGATTGCAGCGGAGGTGAGTGCCATTGGCTATGCCAACCGGACCCCAGACAAGATAGCCAAGAAGATCAACGACCTTCGGCGTCTTGTGAAGGAGAAGGTGGCCAAGATCAAGAAACACAGAAGGGGCACCGGAGGTGGACCAGCCCTAAAGATAAGACTGACACCTGATGAGCAGGTCATTGCCAGGTGCCTGGAGAAGGAGCAGGTGGAGGGCCTGGAGGGCTTTCAGTCTTTTGATCAGCCCTTGAGGACAGGTGAGTGTGTTTTATCTTTTATCTGGTGTCTAGCATGTGGGGGGGGAGTGAATATGTGAGAAGTGTGTGGGTCCACCAACATGTGAATGTTTTGTGTCATCCACAGATGTGCAGGATGAAGCGGGCCCATCCCCGGCTGCTGGGCAACCAACCCCATCCCAGGATACCAGTGTCCACACCTCTCCATTAGAGGAAGTGGAGGAGGAGCACAGGCACCTGGATGATGGCATTTATCTGGGGGATGAGACCACCGTCGCTGGACCCTCCCATACCTCCACCTCCATAGGGGATACCCCCCCAAGGGACTCCAACTTCATGGGAACCCCCCAAGGCCCTCAAATGGGCCTCCACCCTTTTGGGAAGCCCCCTAAGGGCCTCCGACCTTTTGGGAAGCCCATCCTCCCTAAGGGAAGTGCCCTCAGGGGCCTCCCCATACTGTCGTCCACAAGCCTCACCTGCACCCAGGAAGGCAACTAGGAAGACGAGGGGTGATCCTGACGCATTAGAAGCCACTTTGGCTATGGACCTGGCCAGGCAGACCCACCATGTGGGTTCTGTGGCATGTGATATGCGCCGGGTGGCAGCCAGCCTGGCCTCCATGCAGCAGACCCAGGCTGCTTTCACTGCCGCCATGACCGAAAATGTGCAGGAGGTCAGTGCCAACAGCACTGTGTTGGTGACCTGCGTTAGGGACCTGGATGACACAAATTCAGGCCTTGTGGCAGAGGTCAGGAGCCTGGGAGTGGCCATACAGGCCAATACAGCAGCCATTGAGGCGGTGGGGAATCAGACCACTGCGGTCCTCACCTGCATAGCCCTGGCTTTAGAGGGTATCCAGGCAGCCAGGGAGAGACCTGGGGATGTTCCTCCTCCCAATGACCCACCCCCCACCCGCGGCTGCCCCCAGGCAACAGAGGGCACAGAGCCTTGGCACTAGGCGTAGTCCACGTCGGGCCAGATGAGTGCCAGTTAGATTATTTTCTTTTTATACTCAATATGATTTTTTTTTCTTAACTGATACTCATGAAATGAGTCTGATTAATTTGTTATGATACTCATGATATGAGTGATATTATGTTATTATGATACTCGATTGGAGTTGTATTTATTTTATAATTATTCGGGATATATTTTTTGGAAATTATTTTCTGAAAAAGATACAGGAACATAATTGGAGCCTTGACGCGGCGTTGCTGCTCCCAAGTACCGCACAGTGTACTTCGGTCTAATCCAATTTATTGTGGTTTGGGGGGGTGTGTTAGGGACCACAGTGGTGTGCATGCGTGCATTCTCATTGTGACATGTTTCATGTGCGTGTTGCACGTTAAAATAAGCCTTCCACGAGGCATCTCCTGACTGCTCTTCCCTCAGCAGACGGGGGACCCTCGGTTGGGGGGGGAATGTCTGGTTCGGGGGTCAGGTCATGACGGAGTTCAACCTGCAGGCCCCTTCTCATGGCGAAATTGTGAAGAATGCAACATGCACCGATAATCTGGCACACAAAGTCTGGGGCATACAACAGTGTACCCCCAGACCTATCTAGGCATCGGAACCGTGACTTCAGGAGGCCAAACGTGCGCTCCACCACTCCCCGGGTACGTATATGTGCCTCGTTGTAGCTTCTTTCTCATGGTGTTTGTGGGTGTTATGACCCTGTGAGAATATTCTGGGTTTAGTAAATATGGTTTTGGATCTCAACTGCGGAGGCTTCTCAGGGTTCAACCACCGGTTCACTCTCAATGAACAATAAGAGTTTGGGGTTTACTCATCACAACCTCCAGTGAGAAACAGAACTTATAAGTATGATAGTTTATTACCTCATAAGCCTAATTAGACAGCAAGCTATGAAACAGTCCCTTGTTATAGCTACTGGCAGCTCAGTAATAAACAGACAGGTTGGCTGCGGTAGAATGCAAATGGTTCTACTAATGATTCAGTGGTCTTACTGTGGTGTGTGCAGGAAATAGACTTGAGCTGAGATGATTAACCCAGTAGTATAGCAGATACAGAGAATAAGAACACTGTCCCTTTAACAGCCGAGATGATATACACTGTAGTAACAACTATTTGTCATTAGGGTACTTGCGGTTAGCTTGTAGCTTTAAGTGGAGGTTTCCAACAGAAAGGTTGCTGACATCCAGATAGCAGGGTTCATGGAAGAGGTGCTGTGGAGCTGGTTCTGGGATGCTGGGTTGGAGTCAGGGCTGCTGGGCAGACTTGGTCCGAGAAGGAGAGGCTACAGAGGGGTCCCAATACACAGGTGGCGGCAGGCATCCAACTGCAATATCTGAACCCCCTGCCGCCGAACCTGGGGGTTTAAATAGCCCGGGCTCGTGAGAGGAGCCGGGCGCCGTACGCTGGAACGCACTTCCGCGTTCCAGCGTGAACCGCAGACATCCGCGCACCGGAAGTGACGCGGACGTCTCATTGAATAGAGCGCAGCTGTAAGGCCCCATACTCACGAGCAAACATGTCTGCTGAAACTGGCCCGCAGGCCAGTTTCAGCAGACATGTTTGCTCGTGTGTGGGCGCGAGCGGGCCGAATTCCAGCAAACATTTGCCCGCCGGGCCTTTTCCCAGCGGGCAAATATTCCTGGACTTGTTTTAAAACAGCCCGCTGGAATTCAGCCCGCTCGGACATGTACGGTCGTCAGTACAGACCTACCGTACATGTCCAGGCGCCCGCCGTCCCTCGCATGCGTCGAATGACTTCGACGCATGCGTGGAAGCATTTTAAAGGCGGGCCGCCCACGTCGCCGCGTCATTGTCGCGGCGACACCGCGTCATCGACGCGGCGACACCGCGGACACGCCCCGCGTATTGTTTACGCGCGGACTTCTGTACGATGGTGTGTACAACCATCGTACAGAAGCCCTCTGGCAGACATGTATGGTGAAAACGGTCCGACGGACCGCTTTCACCATACATGTTTGTCCGTGTGTACCCGGCCTTAGGGAAAGATACAGCTGCGCTCGTACACACTGAATTAACGCTGATAGCGTTACATACTCCCCTCCTCAAGGGGGCACCTCCGGTGCACCTAGTAAGAGATGGTCTATCAGGGTACCTGCGATGGAATTGTTTAATGAGTCGAGGAGCGTGAATGTCTGAAGAACATTCCCAGGAGTCATCAATGGAAGAATAGCCTTTCCAACGTATCAAATATTGGAGGGAAGAACCTCTTTTCCTAGAATCGAGAATTTTCTCTACTTGATATTCGGTCTCACCAAGAACTTCAACTGGAGGAGGGGGTTGAGGATCTCTGTTAGGAAATGGATTAGGTTTGTATGGTTTGATAAGTGAGACGTGGAATGATGGATGAATCTTCCAATTTGAAGGTAGTAGTAGTTTGACAGCGTTAGTGTTTATGATCTGAGAGATTGGGAAAGGACCAGTGAATTGACGGCCAAGTTTCTTAGAAGGAATTTTAAGACGTAAATTCCGAGTGGATAGCCAGACTAAATGGCCAACGTTGTATGAGGGAGGTACTGTTCTATGTGAATCATAATATCTCTTTTGTCTTTGCTGCGCAGCCTCAAGGTTAAAACGGAGTATGCTCAGAGTTTTCCTTATGGTTGAAAGATATTGATCGAGAGCGGGAACCTTATTTGGGTGTAAAATAGAAGGCATACTGTTGGGATGGAATCCATAGTTGGCGTAAAATGGTGAGAACTGAGAGGAAGAGCTGGTGGCGTTGTTGTAAGCAAATTCAGCGTGGGGAAGTAGATGGAACCAGTCATCTTGGAGATGTGTACAATAACAACGTAAATACTGTTCGAGTGTCTGATTGAGACGTTCTGTTTGTCCATTTGTTTGAGGGTGGTAAGCGGTAGACATGCGGTGATCTATTTGTACGTTTTGACAAAGAGCTTTCCAGAATTTCGAGATAAATTGTGAACCACGATCTGAAATGATCTGGGAAGGCAAACCATGCAGCTTAAGAACATTGGAGATGAAAGCTTCTGCTGTCTCTTGAGAAGTTGGTAACTTTTTTAAAGGAACGAAGTGAGCCATCTTCGTTAGAACGTCGACTGAGACCATGATGGTATTAGCGCCGTGAGACCTAGGGAGATCAACTATGAAATCCATGGAAATGACGTCCCAGGGTCTATTAGGTACTGGGATGGAAGTTAGCAGTCCATAAGGAGGCTTCCGTGAATGTTTGTTAGTGGCACAGATATGACAGGAACCGACATAGTCCTGAACTGTTTTTGTCAAATGGGGCCACCAATAGTCTCTCTTAACGAGATGTATGGTCTTACTGACTCCAGGATGACCTGCGAGAGGAGAATCATGGAGTTGTTTGAGCAGTATGAGTTGCAACTTCGGTGGGATGTAAATTTTATTATTGAAGGTAAATATTCCATTAGATTGTTTTAGTAGTCCCTCAGGCAATTGAGAACCCTCTTTGGAAAGGGTTTGAATAAGCAACTCTTTAAAGGACGTAGTTGTACCAATGAATCGGTTGGATGAAATAATGGAGAGAGGGGGAATCTCCCTTGACTGATCTTCGTACATGCGTGACAAGGAGTCGGCTTTAATATTTTGTGTTCCTGGGAGGTAGGAAATGTTGAAGTCAAATCTATCAAAAAATAAGCTCCATCGAACTTGGCGAGCAGAAAGAGTCTTACATGCTTTTAGATGTTGTAAATTGCGATGGTCTGTGAGGATGGTAATAGGGTGTGAGGAACCCTCCAGTAGATGTCTCCAGTTGGCCAAGGCATCTTTTATTGCCAAGAGTTCCTTTTCCCCAATAGGATAGTTCTTTTCCGCTGGTGATAGTGTTCTGGAATAGAAGGCAACTGGATGCAATGGTTCTGATGTTGATTGTTGAGAGAGTACAGCACCCAAAGCAAAATGTGAGGCATCGACTTCCAGTGTGAAATGGTATAGTGGGTTAGGCAACTGAAGAATGGGAGCGGAAGTATAACTGACTTTGAGTGTATCAAAGGATCTCTGTGCTTCCTTGGACCAAGAGAAAGGTGTTTTTGAACTAGTTAAACTAGTTAATGGCTTTACAATCGTTGAAAAATTCTTGATGAATTTTCTATAGTAATTCGAAAAACCAAGGAATCGCTGGAGGGCCTTCCTAGTTTGGGGAATCGGCCAGGACAAGATGCAATCCACTTTGGAGCGATCCATCTGAATTCCGTTAGGGGTGATCTGGTAACCGAGAAAGGAGATACTAGTTTGACTGAAAACACACTTCTCAAGTTTAGCATATAAGGAGTGTGTTCTGAGTCTAGCCAGAACCCAACGCACGTGTTTATTGTGTTCCTCCGGAGTGTCCGAATAAATTAAAATGTCATCCAGGTAAACTACAACACAAATGTCTAGCAGATCGTGGAAAATATCATTAATGAACCTCTGAAAGGTTGCTGGGGCATTACATAGCCCGAAGGGCATAACCACACTCTCGAAAAGACCATATCGCGTCTTGAAGGCAGTCTTCCATTCATCACCCGAACGGATTCTTATCAAGTTGTAGGCCCCCCTGAGATCTAGTTTCGTGTAGATCTTGGAGGTCTGGAGACGTTCAATGAGTTCTGGAATAAGTGGTAACGGATACCTATTCTTTATAGTGATATTATTGAGAGAGCGATAGTCAATTACTGGCCGAAGCGATCCATCTTTTTTTTTAATAAAGAACAATGCTGCACTTGCTGGAGAAGTGGAGGGCCTAATAAATCCTTTCTTGAGATTCTCATCCAGGTATTCTTTCAAATGTACCAGCTCTGGTTGTGATAAGGGGTAAATCCGAGCGGTAGGGATAGACCTGTCAGAAATAAGGTCTATAGTCATAAATCCTATGTGGAGGAAGTATGTCTGCGTTGGTCTTGCTGAAGACATCAGCAAATTCATGTAAATAATCTGGCAGATTAGCCGGGTGAACTTCTGAAAAGGAGATCATGCAAGAAGGGTAACAGAATTCTTTACAGTAGGTAGACTGTAGGGAAAGAGAGTTTGTGGACCATAAGAAAGTAGGTTGATGAAGAAGTAACCATGGAAGACCTAACACTATAGGAAATACAGGAGATGAAAATTAGGGTCTCCGTATGACCACTTGCACAAGTAACCCCAAGAGGAGATGTTTGAGTCGAGACTGGACCGGAAGAAGAACTAGAACCGTCAATAAAGGTGAGTGACACAGGAGTATGCTTGAACACACAGGGAATTTTATTAGATTCTACAACACTTGAATCTATGAAGTTGCCGCAGGCTCCGCTGTCGACCATTGCTTCAATAGTAATCTCTTCTTGATCCCACTGCAGGGTAAGAGGAATAAAGACATAACGGTTAGATGTGGTTCCAACTGAATTTAACTTACGAATGTGGGAAAAATTACCTTCAGTATTCCTCTTAAGAAGAGGACAGGTGGAAACGATGTGGTCTGGAGCTGAGCAGTAGAGACAGAGATTGTTGGCTCTGCGGCGTTGTTTCTCTGCTGAAGTCAAGGGTCCTTTAATAGCTCCAAGTTCCATTGGAGAATCTTTGGGAGGTGATTTGGACCTCCTATAGGAAATGACTGGGTAGGTAGTGGCACGTTCAGCTTTTCTCTCACGAAGACGCCGATCTATAGTCACTGAGAGGTGCATAAGATCTTCCAGGGAATTAGGGAGTTACACACGGGCCAGCTCATCCTTCATGGCCTCCGACAGACCCAACCGGAACTGGTTTCTAAGAGCAATATCGGACCATTGAGTCTCTCTGCTCCAGCATTTGAATTCAGAAATGAAGTCTTCCACAGGCCTCTTCCCCTGTTTAAGATTCCTGATTGAATTCTCAGTTGTTAGCTGTTTGTTGGGGTCTTCATATAACAAAGACATCTCATCAAGAAAAGTGTCAAAAGCTCCTAGGAGATCTCCATGTTCCTCCACATAGGTATAAGCCCATACTCTGGGTTCACCCCTGAGATAAGTAATTAACGTGAGGATTTTAATCCTATCAGAATAATAGGTACGTGGACGCAGTTCAAACATCAAGCGGCATGAACTAATAAATTGTCTGTAATTTTTTCTTTCACCAGAGAAAGGTTCTGGAGCACAGACCTTAGGTTCGGGTCTATCTCTGGCTTGTACAAAATTTTGATTACGTAAAGCATCATTCTCCTTACGCAACTCATTCATATTAGCTGTAAGATTATCCACCCTTTGGGAAAGTGCAACCACATGATTTGCGAGCTCCGCTGGATCCATTCTTTCTTTTAGGTTCAGATATTATTTTATGACCCTGTGAGAATATTCTGGGTTTAGTAAATATGGTTTTGGATCTCAACTGCGGAGGCTTCTCAGGGTTCAACCACCGGTTCACTCTCAATGAACAATAAGAGTTTGGGGTTTACTCATCACAACCTCCAGTGAGAAACAGAACTTATAAGTATGATAGTTTATTACCTCATAAGCTTAATTAGACAGCAAGCTATGAAACAGTCCCTTGTTATAGCTACTGGCAGCTCAGTAATAAACAGACAGGTTGGCTGCGGTAGAATGCAAATGGTTCTACTAATGATTCAGTGGTCTTACTGTGGTGTGTGCAGGAAATAGACTTGAGCTGAGATGATTAACCCAGTAGTATAGCAGATACAGAGAATAAGAACACTGTCCCTTTAACAGCCGAGATGATATACACTGTAGTAACAACTATTTGTCATTAGGGTACTTGCGGTTAGCTTGTAGCTTCAAGTGGAGGTTTCCAACAGAAAGGTTGCTGACATCCAGATAGCAGGGTTCAGGGAAGAGGTGCTGTGGAGCTGGTTCTGGGATGCTGGGTTGGAGTCAGGGCTGCTGGGCAGACTTGGTCCGAGAAGGAGAGGCTACAGAGGGGTCCCAATACACAGGTGGCGGCAGGCGTCCAACTGCAATATCTGAACCCCCTGCCGCCGAACCTGGGGGTTTAAATAGCCCGGGCTCGTGAGAGGAGCCGGGCGCCATACGCTGGAACGCACTTCTGCGTTCCAGCGTGAACCGCAGACGTCCGCGCACCGGAAGTGACGCGGACGTCTCATTGAATAGAGCACAGCTGTTAGGGAAAGATACAGCTGTGCTCGTACACACTGAATTAACGCTGATAGCATTACAGTGGGTTCCGGAATGGGGTCATCAGGTGGGGTCCTAGGGCATATCCAGAGTCACCTGGAAAGGAAAAGACAGGAGGATGTTAGTCATGCATGTGCCCCTCGTGATGTCTGCATCATGGGGGGGACAGTCATGCCTGACACCCATGTCACTCACCAACCAGCCAGCTGTCCCCATACACGTTCTCTTCAAATTGTCCTGGGATGTCGCTTTGCCGGTAGATAAAGCTGTCATGGGTGGCCCCGGGGTGTTTAGCACAGACGTGCCATATGAGGCCTTGAGCATCGGTTATTACTTGTACATTAATGGAATGCCAATTCTTCCTGTTACGGTACATATGCTCAGCGTCACGGGGGGGGCTGGAGTGCCACATGAGAACAATCAATGGCCCCCACAGTGCGTGGAAATCTGGCTATTTTATAGAAATCGGTTCTTGCCTTCGCCTGCTGGACCTCCTGGGTGGGTCTCACAATGTGGTGGGACATGTGTCTCAGGATAGCGGGTACAACTTGGTGCACGCACCTACTCATTGTGGATTGGGACATCCCAGACAAATTTCCACTGGTTCTTTGAAATGATCCACTGGCTAAAAAATGCAGGGTTGCCATGACCTTGAGCAGAGGCGGCACTGCTTGTGATCGATGTGTTGGGCTGGTGAGGTCATCCTGCAGGGATCGTACTATTTCCATGATGGCTTCAGTGTCAAATCTCAACAAGCGAAACACCTCCGATTCAACCATGCCAAAGAGGTCCATGCGATCTCGGGGTACCCTCTCCTGCGCCCTCCTCCTCCTCCTGTGTGCTTGTAGACGCCGTAGTACTATGACCACGGCTGCCCCTGACATGTTGGCACACAGATGTGTTGTCCTGCAAGTGTTGTTGCTCAGCTCCTCTGTCACGCTGCTGCTGTTGCTGCTCTCCAGCTGACCTGTGCAAGTTCGTTGCAAAGTTACCCCTGCTTTTATGAAGGGTAACTTTAGATCGGGCGAGCAGCTTACGCGCACCGCGCGTAGCCTACGACGGACAATCGTACGCATGTGAATCTGCATTTCTCCCTCATTTGCATAATTGAATAGCAAATCAATGGGAACGAAGAATACGCCTAGCCTAAATATGCGCCTAAGTTTTGCCGGCGGAGGACAGTTGCGTTGGACGGGTGAAGCCTAATTTCGCGTGTATGTGCTTCTGTGGGTACGGCGCATAGATACGACGGCGCACATCTACACTTACGCCGCGTATCTCGAGATACCCCGTCGTATCTCTTTGTGAATCTGGCCCTATGTCTCTCTTCTTCCACCTTTAAATTCTGTGGGTCAGATTCACAAAGAGATACGACGGTGTATCTACAGATACACCATCGTATCTCTGACTTACACTGGTCCTATCTATGCGCCTGATTCATAGAATCAGATACGCATAGATAGGGCTAAGATCTGACAGTGTTACACTGTGTTACACTGTCGGATCTTTTTTTCCATTTAAAAATGGCGCCGGGGGCGTTCCCGCTGATTTACGATAAATAATATGTAAATCAGCGAGATACACAAATTCACGAACATACGCGGACCCGACGCAGTCTTCTTACGACGTTTCCATATCGGCTTTCCCGGTGTATACTTACCCCTTCTTTTATCAGGCGCAGCCAATGTTAAGTATAGCCGGCGTTCCCGCGTCGAATTTGAATTTTTTAACGTCGTTTGCGTAAGTCGTTCTCGAATACGGACGGACGTCGTTTACGTAAGCGTCTAAACCACTGACGTCCTACTGACGTCAGTGGGAGCAATGCACGCCGGGAAATTTCGCGGACGGCGCATGCGCATTTAAATCGGCGCGGGAACGCGCCTGATTTAAATAGTACACTCCCCCTAGCCGCGGAATTTGAATTCCGCCGGGGGATTTAGGATCCGCCGCCGCAAGTTTGGAGGTAAGTGGTTTGTGAATTAGCCACTTTCCTCTCAAACTTGCGGGAGCGGATCTTAAATCACGTAGATCGAGCAGATCTATAGATCCGCTGATCTACGTGAATCTGGCCCTGTAACTCTGGGCCAGATTCTCAGAAGAGTTACGCCGGTGTATCTACTGATACACCGGCGTAATTCGAATTTCCCACCGGCGTATCATTGTTTTGTATTCACAAAACAAGATACGACGGATTTAGGCTAGGATCCGACTGGTGTAAATCACTTACACCGTCGGATCCTAAATGCAATACAACGCTGACCGCTAGGTGGTGTTTACGTTCAGGTCTCATTTGTTTATGCAAATGAGCCTGATACGCTGATTCCCGAATGAGATCGCGTCGCGTAGCCGTCGTTTGCGTAAGCGTAAGGTTACCCCTGCTATATGAGGGGTAACCTTACGCCAGTCCGCCGTATGCCATGTTAAGTATGGCGTCGGGTCTGCGTCGTCTTTTCCCGTCGGGTACGTCGTTTTCCTAAGTCATTCTTGAATACGACTTTACGTCAATGACGCACACATCGGCGTCATTGACGTTTTCCGTCGAGAACTGGAGCATGCGCACTGGGCTATTTTAAGCCCGGCGCATGCGCAGTTCGATCGGCACGGGGGGCGCGCTTAATTTAAATACAAGCCGCCCCCTTGGAATTACGCGGGGATACACCGGGCCAATTACACTACGCCACCTGTAAGTTGTGGCGGCGTAGTGTAAATAGCTTACGCGCCGCCGCCGCAGGATCTACTAGAATCTGGCCCTCTGCTAATAGATATTTAGGAATAATGATTCCAGCTGATCCCTGTGAATTGTATGCTCTTAATTATATGTCTGTAATTCAAAAAAGTTTTACAGGGGTGTCTTACCTTTTAACTTTCAAGGGCCACTTTGAAAGAATTTTCTTGGGTCACGCATAAAATACACTAACAATAAGTATAGCTGATAAGCAGAAAAGGTTGGGCAGATCACTGATAAAGATAATTAGCCAGATTCAGGTAGATAGGCGCATCTTTGTGCCGGGGTAGCGCAGCTCATATGCGCTACGCCGACGTAACCTAGAGAGGCAAGTACAGTATTTACAAAGCACTTGCTCCCAACGTTGCACCGGCGTAACGTAAATTTGAAGGCGTAAGTGTAAGTGGGTGTGACCTTATGCTAATGATGGTCTGAGCGTGGAGCAGTGGCTTACGCCCAGCGTATCATCAACAGAGCAACAACTACGCCGGCGCAACTTCCTGGGATACGCCGGCCCACCAGCTTACGCCGAGCGCATAAATACGCCCAGACATGCGTCTGTCCGACGCTAAAGTACATTCTGCTTCCCCCCCCCCTGAGCAAGGTACTTTTGCTGTGCGATGGCTGCTGTAGATTCTGAGAAGGACAGGAGGAAGAAGAACTTCCCACCAGAGGAGAAGGCAGTCCTCATCTCTGCCATAGAGAGGTTTGACGTCCTCCTCCATGGTGCCTAGAGTCGCGACACCAGCCGGGCCAGGAAACAGGTCATCCTGGAGACCATCGCAAGTGATGTCAGTGATCTTGGCAATGAGTGCCGGACCGCCAAGGACATTTAAAAAAATAATGACCTGAGGCGCCAGGTTTGGGATATGGTGGCCGCCATCAGGAAGCACCAGAGGGGCACGGGGGGCGGACCACCATGTGATGTGACCTTGACCCCGGAGGAGCAGGTCATTGCCAGGTGTCTGGAGAGGGAGCAGTTGGAGGGCCTGGAGGGCTTTGACTCCCTTGATCAGGCCTCAAGGACAGGTAAGTGCTTTTTATCCCCTATCCGGTGTGTAGCATGTGAGGGGGTAGAAGGGAACATGTGACAAGTGTGTGGGTCCACCAACATGTGAATGCTTTGTGTCATCCACAGGTGTGCAGGAGGGAGCTGGGCCATCTGCTGCCGGTGGCCATCCCACGCCATCTTCCCCGGAACATCCTCAGCCTGACCCCCTAGGAAGCCAAGATCCAGCGGTGGAGGGGAGTGGCCACACCTCTCCTCTCAAAGGTGGTTGAGGAGCCTTGCCCAGGTTTGCCTCTATATAGAGGAGGCCTCTGTTTTGCCTGGGCCCTCTCACACCTCCCCCCCATCAGGGGAAGCCCCTCTGGCTCAGCCCCCAGCAGGGGAAGCCCCTCAAGGGCCTCACCATACAGCCGGTCCCAAGCATCTTCTGCCCCCAGGAAGGCGACACGGAAGACCAGGGGTGTTCCTGATTCCGTGCAGGAACAAATTGCAAGGGACCAGGCCCGGCAGACCCGGCATATGGGGGGAATAGCCGGGGACCTGCACCGGGTGGCAGACAGCCTGGCCTCCTCGGCACAGATTACAGATGCAGTGCAGGATGTTAGCGGCAATTGTGCTGCAGTGGTCACCTGCCTTGGGGAGCTGCAGGCCACCACAGCAAACCTTGTGGCAGAGGTTCAGACCCTGACTGGGGCGGTCCAGGCCAACACGGCTGCCATCCAGGAGAAGGGGAGGCAGAGGCAGCACAACCAGCGGCACAACATCACCCGCCAGCTGAGGATGCAGGCCCAGACCAATCGGTTCCTTCAGCCGCATTGCCGTGGCCTTGGAGGGCAGGCAGCCATCACCTGCCAGGAGTGGCAGACCCGGGGATGAGCCACCTCCAGATGCCCCACCCCCCCACCCGAGGCTCCCCCCAGGCAGCTGACAAGCCAGAGAGGTGGCACCAGGCGCAGCCCACGTCAGGGCAAATGATTGCCTTTTTTTTGTGCTCACAGTATGAGCTTCTTTGTTTTTTATGTGCTCAGGATATGAGTTTTTTTTCTTTTTATGTGCTCAGAATATAAGTTATTTTATTTTATTTATGCTCAGGTCATGAACCTTTTATTTTATTTATGACTGCACACGGTCAGTAGTGCAGGCTACAGTGTGACTGGTGTGTGAATGTTGGGGTGACATACCTGCCAGTAAGGTGTGTCACCCTGGGTCGTTGGGGAGAAGTTATCCCCACGACCGTGTGAATGTGGTATGAATGGACAGCGACACCATTGGAGCCTTGGCGCGGCGTTGCTGCTCCCAAGTCCTTCATGGTGGACTTGGGCTAATCTAATGTGATGTGGATGTGGTGTGTGTGAGCTAGGGACCACAGTGGTGTGCATGCGTGCATTGTCTGTGTGCCATGATGAATGTGTGTGTTTAACGTCCAAAGATGCCTACCACGAGGCATCTCCTGCCTGCTCTTCCCTCAGCAGACGGGGTAGCCTCGGTTAGGGGGGGGACTGTGTGGTTGGCGGGTCAGGTCATCACATATGTCAATCTCCAGGCCCTTTCTCATGGCGTAGTTGTGCAGCATGCAACATGCACCGAGGATCTGGCACACAAAGTTTGGGGAATACAACAGGGTCCCCCCGGACTTATCCAGGCATCGGAAACGGGACTTCAGGAGGCCAAAGGTGCGTTCCACCACTGCACGGGTATGTATGTGTGCAGCATTGTAGTTTTTCTCTCCTCTGGTTTGGGGATTCCAGAATGGAGTCAGGAGATGGGGCCCAAGTGCATATGCAGAGTCACCTGGAAGGGAAAAGACAGGAGGATGTTAGTCGAGCATGTGCCCCTCGTTATGTCTGCATCATGGTGTCGGACAGTCATGCCTGACTCCCATGTCACTCAACAACCAGCCAGCTGTTCCCGTACACATTCTGTTCGAATTCTGTTGGGATGTTGCTTTGACAGTATATGTAGCTGTCGTGGCTGGCCCCTGGGTGTTTGGCACGGACGTGCCATATGAGGCATTGGGCATCGGCTATCACCTGTACGTTAATGGAATGCCAATGCTTATGATTGCCGTATATGTGCTCTGTGGCACGGGGGGGGGGGGGGCCGTAGTGCCACATGTGTGCAATCAATGGCCCCCATGGTAGGTGGGAATCCTGCAATTCTGAAGAAATCCTGCATTGCCTTCTGCCACAGATGCTTATGGGTGGGTCTGATGATGTGGTGGGAAATGCGTGTGAGGATTGCGGGGACAACCTGGTGAACGCATCTGCTCATGGTGGATTGTGACATCCCAGACACGACTCCACTTATACGGTGAAAAGATCCACTGTTGAGGAAATGCAGTGTTGCCAGTACCTTGACCAGTGGCTGCACTGCATGTGAGCGATGGGTCTTGCTGGTGATGTCATCATGCAGGGTTGTGGCTAATTCCAGGATGGCAGCAGGGCTGAATCTGAAGATGCGATACACCTCAGAATCACCCATGCCAAAGACGTTCATGCGCGTGCGGTATATCCTCTCCCGTGCCCTCCTACGTGCCAGTGGACACATTAGTAGTGCTAGGACCACGGCTGCCCCTGGCATGTTGGCAGACAGATGTGTTGTCCTGCATGTGGGGTTGCTCAGCTCGTCCGTAACGGTGCTGCTGTAGCTGCTCTCCAGCTGACGTGTGCACATCTGGTGCTGAGATAAACCAGCTTTTTGATGGGAAAAACTTTAGGCCGGACGTACAACTTACGCGCACCACACGTAGCCTGCGTCGGGCACACGTACATTCGTGGATTGCCGTATCTCTCTCATTTGCATATTTGAATAGGAAATCAATGGGAGCGCCAGATGCGTGCAGCGTAAATATGCGCCCACGATACGCCGGCGTAGGAAAGTTACGTCGGTCGGAGGAAGCCTATTTTCAGGCGTATCTAGTTCTGTGGGTACGGCGCATAGATTCGATGGCGCATATTTACACTTACGCGGCGTATCTGTAGATACGTCGGCGTAAGTCTTTCTGAATCCGGCTATATGTACCTACTGTATCTGAGTAATAAAACTGAATTTTGTTGTAACATTTTTTATTATAAAAGTAAAAGGGGGCAACATAAAACAAGTGCGATATTTGACACTGCTTTTGATAAACAAATGCATCAATATCTGGTTTGATGGATGTGGTAGCAATTCTCAATGAATTCTCAAGGTGTTTATCATATATTTTGGTTTTAATTTTGCCCTTTGTGTGCTAATAGTCACTGCCAAAAAGGCATGATTGTGAAGAGCGAGATATTTTTCTGTAGGAAGATACAATTTATAGAAGCCCAGTAAACAGACACTTCCCGCCCACCTTTGTGTACCTAAGTACAGGGATGGACTGGCCATTGGGACTACAGGGAGTTTCCCGGTGGGCCGATGGCTTAGTGGGCCGGCTTCAGTGACAGCGGACCGCTGCCCCCCTCCGCTCCTCTGTCTCTCTCCCTGCAGCGCTTACCTCCTCTCCCTCCCCGCAGTGCTCACCTGGGGGGGACCAGAGGAGCAGGGGGATGACAGAGGAGCATGGGGGGGACCAGAAGGAGCACAGGGGAGGGGACAGACAGCTGACTCAACAGCTATGGCCTGGGAGTTTCTCACTTCTGCCTAATCTTGTCCCATGGGGGGGGGGGCACCAAACTGATTCTTTGCCCGGGTGAAATAATGTCTAGCTTCCCCACTGGTACTGCCTATAAGAGTACCAGTGCCAGCCGTTTTACTCTAATAAAGTAGAATGGCTAGTGAAGGGGGAGGGGGGGGCTTGGGTGGCTGGGGGGGCGGGAGTTGTCCGGCCGCCATAGGAGAGACCTATCAAAGTGGGCCAGTCTGGATGAAGTCCAGGGCCATATTTTTGTCCCAGTCCAGCCTTGCCTAAGTATGTTAGAGCTCTATCTGTCCATTTAAACCTGAAATCTTTTTTCAACTGTGTGATTGTTGATTGTGGAAGACATTGCCTCTGATTTATTAAAATTAATTCTTAAATTGGAAATCAAACCATATCTTTCAAACTCTTTCATCAATTCTGGGATTGTAGATATTGGGTTACTTAATGTGAATAACATGTCATCTGCGTAAGCCGAGATTTTACACTGTATGTTCTTTATTTGTATTCCTCTTATATTTTGATTTAAACGAACCATACACAAAAAGGGTTCCAGTGACAGGGCAAATAGGAGTGGAGACATGGGGCATCCCTGCCGTGTCCCATTGGAAATGTCAAAGGTTTCGGAGAGTATCCCGTTAACCCTTATCTGAGCTGATGAGCACGTATAGATAGCCGATACCCATTGTAGTATTTTACCACCAAAGCCTATATATTTCAGTACTGCCTGCATATACCTCCAGTTCACCCTGTCAAAGGCCTTTTCGGCGTCCGTGTTCAGGAATACCGAATGTTTATTTGTTTTATTTACTATCTGTAATAAGTTAATAACTTTTGTGGTGTTCTCTCGAGCTTCACGAGCTGGTATAAATCCCACCTGGTCTAGATGTATAAGATTTGGTAGATATGTTTGGATCCTATTTGCTAAAATTTTTGCAAATATTTTCAAATCTTGGTTTAGAAGGGAAATTGGACGATAGTTCCGCAAAGTCCCGGGTCTTTCCCTTCTTTCGGTATTAGAGCTATATGTGCCTTCAAAGTTTATTTTTCTAATGTTGCTGCAGAGCCCAGCCCATTAAAAAGCTTAATCATGTAGTCCACTAGTGAGGGAAGTAAAGTTCTATAATATTGGGCTGTTAATCCATCCGGACCCGGCGCTTTCCCCAGTTTCAGTGCTCCCACCACTTTCTCTATTTCTTCTTTGGTGATTGGTTCCTCTAATTTTTCCCTCTCGTCTTCTGAAAGTTTAGGCATTAATGAATCTGAGAGGTATTGTTCTTTTTGATCTGCTGTGGGATAACTATTCTGCAGGTTATATAGCGAGTGGAAATATTTTTGAAATTCTTGAGCTAAATCCCTTGGTTTTGTCACCTTTATATTATTAGATATAGTAATCTGAGGGATATAGTTTTGAATAGATATGTGCATTCCCGTTCGTACGAATGTTACGAATGAGCTGCATAACGAACAACCGCAAATACGAACGAACAATCCGACGAAAATACGACAAAACGAAAACAGCAAAAGAACGAAAATGATATTTTGTTTGAATCCTTGTTCTGTTCGTATTTTGATTTTCAGTCGTATGTTCATTGTTCATATGACATCTAACAAAATATTTTCATTCTGTATTTTGTTTGAATCCTTTTTCTGTTTGTATGTTCATATGACATCAATAACAAAAGATTGTATTCTGTATTCTGTATTCTGAATTCCTTTTTTCTGTTCGTAATTTGGTTTCACAGAATGCAAATCTTTTGTTATAGATGTCATTTTCGTTTTTTTGAATGGGCAGTGAGTGTAGTTAGTTAGTGAAGCAGCTTCTCTTTTGTGCTGAGTACAGTAGTACAGTAAAGCCAAATAAACTTTTCTGTGGATTTTCGTCTGAAGGGAGAGATCAGTTGGCCAGACTTTTGAACCTGGAACCCAAAAATGGTTTTCTGATGGAGTTTAAAAACGAACGAACGTTCGTTAAAACGATCGTTTTTATGTTTGTTGTTAAAAAAGTCTGACCAAGTGTATGGGGCTTAACAATAGTTAATATATATGGGCCGCGTGTTGAAAGTGCCACGAATCCCGCGATATATTTACGAAAGTACAAAACGACGAAAATTCACGAAAATTATTGTCTAACAAGTAACGAACATGAATTAAACAGAATAACGAACCATCCCGCATGTACGAAAATAAAGCGGTAACCAAAATACAAAACGATCGAAATACGAAAAAATCGAATGGGAACGAACAGGAAAACGGGCGTCTTACGAAAAACGAACAGAAACAAACCTATGGAACGATACGAAACGGAACAAAAAAAAACGAAAAAAAATTCTGTGCACATGTCTAGTTTTGAACTTTCTGATCTCTCAAGGTTCTGGCCAACAATTTCCCACATTTTTCTCCTGCTTCGTAAGAAATTTTTGTACATCTTTGTATGTCCGCCTTTGCTTTAAAATAGAGAATATCTGTTATTTGTATTCTTTTTCTAGCCAGGTCTCTTTCTACCGATATTGAACATTTCTGCTTATGCTTTTCTCCCAATAAAGTTAATTCTTTTAATAAGCTTTTTAACTGTTTTGTTCTCTCTTTTTTAATCCTTGATCCATGTTTTATCAGTCCCCCCCCCCGAATAACCGCTTTATGCGCCTCCCATATTGTTCCTGGGTCACAGTCTGGTGTATCGTTTGTGTCAAAATAAGAATCTATCTCCCTGATCATGTCTTCCAAGACCTCTCCATCCCTTAGAAGACTCTCATTCAACCTCCATTGGTTAAGTCTGGGTTTAGAGAAGTCCTGCAAGTCATATGTCAGGAGGATAGGGGCATGATCTGACCAGGTAATGGATCCTATTTTGGCTTCTTTAACTGAATGGAGTTGAGCATGTGGCACTAGAAAAAGATCTATCCTGGAATACGATTTGTGGGGTGAGGAGAAAAATGTTTAGTCCCTTTCTTTAGGGTGCAGTAGGCGCCATATATCGATTAACTGGTTCTTATGAAGAGTTTGAGTAATATTTTTTCGGGCGCTATGGAAATAGATGATATCCCTGAAGTGTCTTCTTTTATATCTAAGGGAATGTTCAGGTCTCCCCCTATAATCAAATTCCCTTCTGTAAATTCCATGAGGGTCCCCAGAGTCTTGTTTAGAAAGATCACCTGATTTTCATTTGGTGC
This sequence comes from Rana temporaria, assembly GCF_905171775.1. Taxonomy (NCBI): domain Eukaryota; kingdom Metazoa; phylum Chordata; class Amphibia; order Anura; family Ranidae; genus Rana; species Rana temporaria. The sequence continues at coordinate 73,510,196 of NC_053495.1, forward strand.
ATACACAGTAGCTAGTGTTACTCTTATATTACCAATTTCCCCTTTTACAAACAGATAACGGCCTGCTGCATCTTGTTTTACGTCTAAATGTTTCCATGGTATTTTTTCTGATATCATAATAGATACTCCTCTTGATTTTGCCATCTTATTTGTAGAATGATACCCTCTACTCTTTAACATCGGAACTTTATCATCTCTAAAGTGTGTTTCTTGGATAAATGCAATATCCGTTCCCATTCGACGTAAATCTTGGAAAAGGATCTTCCTTTTCTCCGGTATGTTTAGTCCTTTGGCATTTAATGATAGGATGTCTAGGGTCTCCATCCCGTCTCAAAAAAAATAAATAAAAAATAAATAAATAAATAAAAAAAAAACCTCCCAAAAAAGAAACCCCCCCCCCCCCTCTTCCTAACCTATCTTTGACAACCACCCACCCACCCAACCTCCCTCCCTTTCCCTACAGAGGGGGTTTGACCCCTCTCTGCCTATTATATTAGCTCTTGCTAAAAAAAAAAAAAACGCTCACCGTTTCAACAGTGTTTGAGCGTCTACCTATTTGGAATTGTATAGGCCTGAAATGGTCGGAGGGTTAGGCTCCCAAATCCTCCATGCCCGAGAGGAAGAAAAAAAAAAAGGGGGAGCGAAAAAGAAAAAAAACCTCCATTACATTAATGAGGAGAGTTGTGTTATGGGGGGGGGAACAGTAATCAGTCCCCTTTTAAAACCCTTTAGTGTATTGAGATTCCCTGTCTATGGGACATGGGGGGATAGGAGGGAATGTTATATTTATTTATTATTTATTTATAAGATATTTATTTATATAACGGGGGTTGGGTTGGGGGAGCATATTCTAAATACTATATTGTATAGTATATAGATATTCAATTAAGGCAATTAAGACAAGAAAAAAAAAATGATTAGGGAGAGAAAGAAAAACAGTAGTTAACGGTCTCTATCTGCCCCCTTCTCCCTTCTCTATCTTTCTTCTTTCTTTCTCCCCAACCCTACTTCCCTTTCACCCTCTGCTCATCCCAATCCTGCTCTTCTTTTCCCTTTTTCTTTCCCTTTTCCTCCCCTCTTCTCCCTCCCTTCCCCCCCTTCCTCCCTCCTTTCTTTTATGTCCCAGTTTCGCTTAAGTTAACCTTACTTATATATATTTAAACTTAAAGTTATCATGGCTTGTTATTCCTTTCCCTTATTCATACTCATATACTCATATGTCTCTATATTTCTATTACTTATACTTTACCTACATACTTTACATATATACTATATATTCTACTCCTTGTACATCCATATATATATATATATATATATATATATATATATATATATATATATATATATATGTTAATACACATTATACACCTTATTTATGCACTTTTCTACTTCTTTATAAATCATTTATAAATCATTCTATATCTATATTCCTGTGGGTAGGGGGAAAAAAAAAGGAGGGGGGGGAAAGATGGCATGAGGGTACCTTCCCATCTGCCGTACTTCCCCTCCATATTCTCAACCTTTCACCCCTGTGCAAAATATATCACATAGATTGTGTTATTGTGTTATTATGTTGTTATGTCCTTGTTGTCTTATCATCATCCTCTTAAAAAAAGAAAAACACTAGTAAAAAAAACCCTAGTATAATATGTGTAAGTGTATAAGAGAACCCTCTCTAGGGCTCATATCTAGTTATGTCTATAATTATAATTACATCTCCCCCTTATACCCCAGTGCTCTGGTAAATCTATCTGTCCTTAACCACTTAACGCCCGCCGCACGACTATTTACGTCCGCAAAATGGCACGGACAGGCAGAAGGGCGTATATATACGTCCTTGCCTTCTAGCGGGTGGGGGTCCGATCGGGACCCCCCCCCGCTGCGTGCGGCGGGCGGATTCCCGCGGGGAGCGATCCGGGACGACGGCGCGGCTATTCGTTTATAGCCGCTCCATCGCGATCGCTCCCCGGAGCTGAAGAACGGGGAGAGCCGTGTGTAAACTCGGCTTCCCCGTGCTTCACTGTGGCGGTGTATCGATCGAGTGATCCCTTTTATAGGGAGACTCGATCGATGACGTCAGTCCTACAGCCACACCCCCCTACAGTTGTAAACACACACTAGGTGAACCCCAACTCCTACAGCGCCCCCTGTGGTTAACTCCCAAACTGCAACTGTCATTTTCACAATAAACAATGCAATTTAAATGCATTTTTTGCTGTGAAAATGACAATGGTCCCAAAAATGTGTCAAAATTGTCCGAAGTGTACGCCATAATGTCGCAGTCACGAAAAAAATCGCTGATCGCTGCCAAAAGTAGTAAAAACATTTTTTTTTATAAAAATGCAAAAAAACTATCCCCTATTTTGTAAACGCTATAAATTTTGCGCAAACCAATCGATAAACACTTATTGCGATTTTTTTTACCAAAAATAGGTAGAAGAATACGTATCGGCCTAAACTGAGGAAAAAAAATATTTTTATATATGTTTTTGGGGGATTTTTATTATAGCAAAAAGTAAAAAATATTGCATTTTTTTCAAAATTGTCGCTCTGTTTTTGTTTATAGCGCAAAAAATAAAAACTGCAGAGGTGATCAAATACCAACAAAAGAAATCTCTATTTGTGGGGAAAAAAGGACGCCAATTTTGTTTGGGAGCCACGTCGCACGACCGCGCAATTGTCTGTTAAAGCGACGCAGTGCCGAATCGCAAAACCTGGCCTGGGCATTTAGCCGCCTAAAGGTCCGGAGCTTAAGTGGTTAAACACTTCGTGACCCTCCCCTCCCCCCCCCCCCAGACTCCCCAAAAAAAAAAAAGGAAAAAAAGAGCCCAGCAATACCCCCCTCCCCAACCTGTAAGGCACAATGGGACATGGTCCTCCCTCCTTCCTTCCTTCCCCCCCCCCCTAAAAAAAGAAAAACCCACAGGTCTATTTATCTATATGTACATATGGTTACATATAATTTCCCTTAACGGTCCTTTGGTGCTCTCATTTACGTCCCTCCCATCTCATATTCAATAACGCTCATTGTGCACTAATATCCAGTAACATCTTAGTATTGTTCAAACATCTAGATACTTAAATGCTCAAATGTCACTCAATTTCCCATCACACATTACACCCATCATACTTTATAGTCAAACTTTATAGTCCTTAGAAGGGAGAAAACTTGAAACACATCACCCCCCCCCCCCCCCAAAAAAAATGAAAGGAAAATCAGAGAAAGATATTATGCTCAACTTCATTTCGAATTATATGTATGTATATGTATACTCCACCCTCCTGAAGTTCTTCTGTTCTTATGAAACAGCTTTAACTCATACTACCATTGAATAGAGCGGTGGGGGAAGGGGAGGAAAAAAAAAAGAAAAAAGGTTTTTATAGAGGGTGCCATTTTCCCGTGAACTTTTATATCTATTTATCCCAATAAACTATATCTCCCCCCTAGGGATTCAACAGTTCAAATTCCAGTTCTGTTTCCCATTACCGACTTTTTCTCTTCTACCCCTTTTTGTGAAAACAGTTCAGCAGAATACATTCCTTGCGTTTTCTTAAGTTGCCCCTTGCCCCTGTCCCTGTGAATACAAGGGCCTCCCACGAGTCCTCGCTAAATCCAGCAACCAATTTGGGACTTGGATAGGTGGTATATCCAAAAAGTCAAAAAGTTCTGGCAGGCTTGCGCATGGCCGGGTGAGGGAGTAAGTTGGTGAGCTCCCGTCCTCCTCCACAGCTCCAGGAGTAGCGTTTAATGCGGTTAAGATAGCGGCGCTGAGTGGACTTTCTAACCGCCCCCTGTGTGTGTAAAGCCGGTCTAGTAGCATAACCAAGGACCGTTACCCACGACGGAAGTGACGAAGCTTGAGAGCCGCCTGCCTGTCTGCTAGCATCGGCGCTCACGTGTAGAGAGGCGGAGAACGTGTTGTGAACAGCAGATCGTAGGAGCGGGACGCTGCAGCAGGCAGGAAGGATCTTACCTGCCGTTTGGACTTGGCACCCACCAGCCGCCATCTATTAATTAATATTTGATACCTGTTGCCATCCGGGTGAAGGAGAGTGAAGTAGAGCGAAGGTGAGCGGAGTGTCCGGGACATCCAGAGTGCCGTCCAGAGTGCCTGTCGCAGGTTCGGATCGCAGCGGCGAGGGGGGATGAGGGATGCAACGTGCAGACAGCGGGAGAGCCGGACATCACGCAACGCAGCCTCGGCAGCACAGATACAAACATCAACATCAATTCACACACCCAGGCTTGCGGAGCAGCAGGAGATCCAGCGGTATTTCCCCATAAAACAGGGGGGGGTCGCCTCTCTGAAGGTAAGAGCGGGGTACTGGATGAAAAGGTGCAGGGGAGCGGTGGCTCCAGCATGTTAGCACCCCAACAGGTGATGACTGTTAGAACAGATGTGGAGGCACTACAGTCTGCACCACAAAGCCCCCGTATGTCTGCAGCCTTAGCAGGAGCCATAGTACCCCCCCATCACGGGAGGCTGGAGAGCTAAAAAGCGAGATGGACGTCTTGAAAACTTTAATTCAAGCCCTCCCCACTAGGGCAGACATTACTGAGCTGATCTTAAAGGTAGAAGAGGCGCATGCCAGGGACTTTGAGGGGGTTCGGAATGAAATACAAAGCCTAGAGGCCAGCACATTAGCGGGGGAGAGTGGGTTGAAGGCCCTGGAGGAACGTGTGGGGTTACTAGAGAGGGAGAAGAGCATGCAGAGGGATGTCTCAGTTTCCATGCAATTACAGTTGGAAGAGCTCCAGGACAGGAGCCGTCGTAATAATATCCGAATTCGGGGGGTCCCTGAACCAGCAGACCAGGAGGTTTTGCAGGACACTGTTAACCATATTTTGCAGAGCTTGATGAAAGAGCCGATTCCATTGAATTATGAGATGGATAGAATGCACAGAGCATTGGGCCCCAAATCAAAAGACAACAGTCGTCCCAGGGATTTTATCTGTCGGCTGCATTATTTTTCACATAGGGAGGCGATTTTACGAAAGGCATGGGAGGTTGGCTCTATTGACTTTCATGGGGCAATGGTGAAAATTTTACCGGATTTATCAAATGCTACCCTCCACCGAAGAGGGCTACTCCGCCCAATACTTGATCAGGTAAAGGTGTGGGGGGGGTCGTACAGGTGGCGATTCCCCATATCAGTGCTTATCAAGAAAGGGCAGTCCTCATTCTGGCTGCGGTCAAGAGGCGACCTCCCAGCCCTTTTTGCATTCCTGGAAACTGAACCATTTGAGGTACCTGACTGGCTGCAGTTGAATCCTAGAACAGTGGACTTTAAAAGAACCTAGGTCCTGGCTATATTTTCTTTTTTCCGGAATTTTTTTTTTTTTTTTGGGACCTTTTTTTTTTTTCCTCTTTTTTTTGGAATGGTTTCTTCCTCTTCTGGGAAGAGGGGCGAGGAGGGGTGGGGGGAATAACGGCGGCTAAAGAGTAGATATAAGTGTGGTTCACAGCCAGATGGAACGGGACTGGATAATCTGCATAATCTAGCTATGTTTATGTTGAGTTGTTTAGATTGTTTAGATTGATATACATATGTATGAAATCCTTTTTTTGGGGGGGGGGCTTTTTGTGTTTTAGGCCCTTTTTTTTTAATATATATATATATTTTAAGAGGGGGAGGTTGATATTGTGAGTTGGGGGGTAGGGGGAGAGGGGAGGGGGGGATAAGGGGGGTGCATAGAAGGGAGGGGGGCACTAAAGCCAGTGGCCATAAAGATAAGTGTGATTTTTTTATGTTTTTTTCCTGTTGTCGTCTGAGTGCACAGGGAGGGAGGGGAGGGGAGGGAGTACTAGGGGTACAAGGTGGAATATGAAACAGCTTAAGGTTTAATATATGATATGTACCTTGATATGCTAGAAGAGTGCTATGCTTCCCCCTTTATTTACTTATTTTTCTAGGTTTGATATATTATGCAGTACGATGATTTTTTTTTTTTTTGTGCCCCACGGGTTTTAGCAAGCAATCAGCGTTTAGGCCCTGGATCCAGGAGGGTAGGGGGTGGGGAGGGGCAAGGGGTAAACCAACTGGTTTCCCCCCTTTTTGTTTGGTTGTTGTGGGTTTTTTTTTTTTTTTTTTACCACGGAGGATGCAAGTTAGAAGAGGGGGTAATATAGTAGCGGAGGAATTACTTAATATGGTGAAGGGGGGGCACATGAGGGTATCCAATGGGTTATATTTATTATAGCACACATGAGGGGAGGAGAGGAAGGAGTGGGAGGGCACAGAGGCAAGTAGCGTTGCTTTTTTTTTTTTTGCAGACACTAAATTTTCCAGTTCAATTTGATAAACTGGTCGTTAAGAATAGCACAACAAGTATATACGGGGGGTACATTAGGGGGGGTAGTTAGGGAAGGGAGGGGGAGGGGAAGGGTGGGTCCAGGAGAATGACGGGGGGGAGAAGAGGAGGAGGGAGCAAGGAAGGAAGGAAGGAGGGATATATTACATAGTTAGATTGAATTCACCTTGAACTCTTCCTCTATAATAATGGTCTGATAAATCATATCAATAATACAGACTGGTAGAAAGTATGTCAATGTTATGCTTGAAATATTAATTTTCAATCCTGGAGCAGATTTTAACTGTTTTAGTTGGTTATTGTAACAATAAGAGGATGATTTGGTATGAAGGGCTTGTATAGGAGGGGGGGGGGCATGGCTCATGGCTGCATAAGGTGTAAAGTGGGGAGGGGGGGGGGTTTGAGAGATATTTCAGGGCAAAGAGTGTGCTGAGAGTATTATAGGAGCCAGCGGGGGAGGCAGGATTGCCGTGCCCCCCCTTTTTTTTACGGGGCCGCCCCTACCTTCTTTTCTCTTTTTTCTTTTTCCCAGGGAGTAAGTCTTAACTCTTAGGGGGGACCAAGAGTGAGAGTGTAAAAGCATTGGCTTAGTGACATCTTTGGAGGGGGGGGAGGCCTACGATCTCCTCCCCGCCGTCCACTGATATCAACCTAGAGTAGGGTTTTTTTTGTTTTTTTTGTTCTTGTTCCCTTTTTTTGGGGGGAGGGGGGGTTCCTTTTTTTTTGTTTGTTCTCTTTTTTTCTTTTTTTTCTCTTCCCCCATCCCTTTCTTTTCCCTGTCTCCCCCACGGACCCCCCCCCCCCTGCTGCGACCTGACCCGATTTTGCTGGCTAGAGGATATTGTGATACCCTCTTGGGGCATTTTTCTGGCTTGGAGATGGACCCCCTGGTGGTGTTATCAATTAATGCTAAGGGTTTAAATATACCTGAAAAAAGGAAGATTTTAGTACAGGACTTGAAAAAAAGGGGAAGTAACATTGCTTTAATACAAGAGACTCATTTCAAGACGGGGGACGGGGGGGGGGCGCCCTTCCTTACATGTAGATTGTTTCCATGGGTGTACCATGCGATGAATCCAGAGGCCAAAAGAGGGGGAGTCTCTATTCTAATTTCAAAAAACATCCCATGGTCATTCACAGAATCGCTGGTGGATCCAGGGGGGCAGTATCTAGCTTTGAAAGGGACCATAGCCGGTATGGTAATAACTTTGGCTACCTTTTACTCCCCCAATATACCGTTTTCTGAGAAAGTTCTTGGATAACCTGGCAGGTTTTCAGGAAGGCCAGTTGTTAATGGGAGGAGATTTGAATATGCCATTAGACCCAAAGGTAGACACATCATCTGGTGGATCCTCAGTTACGGGGGGAACTCGGAAGCGAACCCAACATATGCTATAACAGGCGAGATCAATAGATATATGGAGACTGATGCACCCTGGGGAACGAGACTACTCCTTTTACTCTATCCCGCATAAGAGCTATTCGCGGATAGATTACTATTTTATTCCACATAATCAGTTACACTCTGTAAAAGAGGTTGGAATAGGAGAGATCACATGGACAGACCATGCCCCAATTTTTTTTTAGATATGCATTAGGAGACTCCCGGCCCCCGGGGCCCGGGCCATGGAGACTGAATGAAAGCTTACTACAGGAGGAGGCTATATTAGAGGAGGTACGGAAGGAAATAAAGTGGTACTTCGAGACTAACGAGACCCTAAATTGTAATCTAGGAGTGGTTTGGGAGGCTCACAAGGCGGTAATAAGGGGGGTTCTGATGAAGCACGGGGCAAGGATCAAGAGGGAGAGGGAGCTAAAGGTAACATCCTTAATGACAGAAATCGCAAGTTTGGAAACAAGACATAAACAGCACCCTAATCCAGAGTTAGAACGGGATTTACGGGAGGCCCGCAGACAGATTACAGAAATACTCTTATACAGAGCTAAAAGGGCAATACAAAATGGTAGAAGTCAGAACTATGAATTTGGGAATAAGAGCGGAAAACAACTGGCAAGCTTGTTAAAAGAACAACAGATCAAGACTTATATTCCAATGATTCAGGGCACAGGCGGAGAGAAAATTGCGTTACCTAGAGAGATAGCAGGGAGATTTGGAGACTTCTACAGTTCTCTATACCAGCCCTCAAAATTTCCACTCGCCTACTAGCATTTGGCGAGTGGATTTAAGCTGGGGGCGAGTGATGACAGGGCTGCATGACCAATCTCCCACCAATCAGTGCCTACACTTAAGAGTCCCGATGAGATTGGCGGCCGAAGAGGAAAGGTGCATGCTCAGGAAAAGTAGTCTGTTGAGCCGCGCACAAACAGAGCAGTACACAGGTGCTCTCCTTACAATTCTCATTAAGCCATGGGACCTAACATTATGACCTCTCTGAGCCTGCCCCCCTCCCCCAGGCCCCGACCAATGTAGCTGGAGAGCAGAAAGTAATGAGTGAGGTGGAGGATTGCAAAAATTACCACTCCGGTGCAGCGCTCACTGAAAGTTGCCCTGACATGAGAGCGGCAGCCTTCTAGTTTGTGCAGTTTTCTTCTCCTTGTGCTCTATGTAAGTTTAGCCTGAGCACTGTGAACAGACTGGTCTCAATGTGTGCTGTGCGCTGTCAGTGTGCGCTGTGCTATGGTGTCAATGGCTGTGCAGTTGTGTGGATCTCAGTGCTGGATTGTACTCCCTCCCGCTGTGCTGCAGCTCCTCTCCTCTCTGCCGGCCTGAATAAAAAAGGGAAGTGGGGACATGCAAGCGTGGAGCCGCACACACAGGCTCCTGATGAGATGAATTGGAGAGAGAGAGAGAGAGAGGATGGATGGGAGTTGCAGAGGAGACAACAAGAGAATGGGGAAGAGACCCATTTCTAGTGCCCTGTCCCTCTGGTCTGCCCCCAGTGCCCTGTCCCTCTGGTCTGCCCCCAGTGCCCTGTCCCTCTGGTCTGCCCCCAGTGCCCTGTCCCATTTTGTTAAAGTTGTTGTTGGTAATATTTAATTTTGTAACTTGATTCTGCATAAAACATTGTCATTCCATGAGATTATCTACGAGGGCGTGTTTACGGGTGCAATTAGGCACAGGGCAGTGTATGAATTAGGTGGGGCAACTGGTGGCGAGTAACTCTTGAGGCCTGGCTAGTGGCTCAGGACTTGAAATTTTGAGCCCTGCTCTATACAATCTGCAAACAAGCTCGCAGGACCAGGCGGAAATGGGTAATTATATAGCATCCTCGGGTATCCCGAGTTTAACATCAGAAATGAGTAGACATGTGCAATTCGTTCTGTTTCTAATTCGTTTTTTTACGAAAATTCGGAAATTCGTGAATTACGAATTTTCGTATTTACGAATTTTTTATTTACGAATTTTCGGACTTCCGAAAATTTTGAATTTACGAATTTACGAATTTTCGTATTTCCGAAAATTCGAATTTACGAATTTACGAATTTTCGTATTTCCGTTTTTTTTACGAATTTCGGAAATTCGGATTTTCGGAAATCCGAAATTTTTTCGGATTTTAGAACTTTCGAAATTCCGAATTTTCGAATTTTTCAATTTTTCAATTTTCCAATTTTCCAATTTTTCAATTTTCCAATTTTCGAATTTTCGAATTTTCGAATTTTTCAATTTTTCAATTTTTCAATTTTTCAATTTTCCAATTTTTCAATTTTTCAATTTTTCAATTTTTCAATTTTTCAATTTTTCAATTTTCCAATTTTTCAATTTTTCAATTTTTCAATTTTCCAATTTTTCAATTTTTCAATTTTTCAATTTTCCAATTTTCCAATTTTTCAATTTTCGAATTTTCGAATTTTCGAATTTTTCAATTTTTCAATTTTTCAATTTTCCAATTTTTCAATTTTTCAATTTTTCAATTTTCGAATTTTCGAATTTTCGAATTTTTCAATTTTTCAATTTTTCAATTTTCCAATTTTTCAATTTTTCAATTTTCCAATTTTTCAATTTTCCAATTTTCGAATTTTCGAATTTTTCAATTTTCGAATTTTTCGAATTTTTCAATTTTCGAATTTTTCAATTTTTCAATTTTCCAATTTTTCAATTTTCGAATTTTTCAATTTTCGAATTTTTCAATTTTCGAATTTTAAAATTTTCGAATTTTAAAATTTTCGAATTTTAAAATTTTCGAATTTTAAAATTTTCGAATTTTGGTCTGATAAATCATATCAATAATACAGACTGGTAGAAAGTATGTCAATGTTATGCTTGAAATATTAATTTTCAATCCTGGGGCAGATTTTAACTGTTTTAGTTGGTTATTGTAACAATAAGAGGATGATTTGGTATGAAGGGCTTGTATAGGAGGGGGGGGCATGGCTCATGGCTGCATAAGGTGTAAAGCGGGGGAGTCAGGATTGCCGTGCCCCCCCTTTTTTTTACGGGGCCGCCCCTACCTTCTTTTCTCTTTTTTCTTTTTCCCAGGGAGTAAGTCTTAACTCTTAGGGGGGACCAACTTTTTTTTTTTTTTTTTTTATATCTTAAGTAGTGGCTGGAAGGAGCTGTGGAGGGGGACGAGGAGGATCCCTCACCGGGAGATGCGTGGGTAAATTCCCCCTATTAGGCCAACACTCACAGGGCATAGGGGTTGAGAGTGTAAAAGCATTGGCTTAGTGACATCTTTGGAGGGGGGGGGAGGCCTACGATCTCCTCCCCGCCGTCCACTGATATCAACCTAGAGTAGGGTTTTTTTTGTTTTTTTTGTTCTTGTTCCCTTTTTTTGGGGGGAGGGGGGGTTCCTTTTTTTTTTGTTTGTTCTCTTTTTTTCTTTTTTTTCTCTTCCCCCATCCCTTTCTTTTCCCTGTCTCCCCCACGGACCCCCCCCCCCCTGCTGCGACCTGACCCGATTTTGCTAGCTAGAGGATATTGTGATACCCTCTTGGGGCATTTTTCTGGCTTGGAGATGGACCCCCTGGTGGTGTTATCAATTAATGCTAAGGGTTTAAATATACCTGAAAAAAGGAAGATTTTAGTACAGGACTTGAAAAAAAGGGGAAGTAACATTGCTTTAATACAAGAGACTCATTTCAAGACGGGGGACGGGGGGGGGGGCGCCCTTCCTTACATGTAGATTGTTTCCATGGGTGTACCATGCGATGAATCCAGAGGCCAAAAGAGGGGGAGTCTCTATTCTAATTTCAAAAAACATCCCATGGTCATTCACAGAATCGCTGGTGGATCCAGGGGGGCAGTATCTAGCTTTGAAAGGGACCATAGCCGGTATGGTAATAACTTTGGCTACCTTTTACTCCCCCAATATACCGTTTTCTGAGAAAGTTCTTGGATAACCTGGCAGGTTTTCAGGAAGGCCAGTTGTTAATGGGAGGAGATTTGAATATGCCATTAGACCCAAAGGTAGACACATCATCTGGTGGATCCTCAGTTACGGGGGGAACTCGGAAGCGAACCCAACATATGCTATAACAGGCGAGATCAATAGATATATGGAGACTGATGCACCCTGGGGAACGAGACTACTCCTTTTACTCTATCCCGCATAAGAGCTATTCTGTTTCTAATTCGTTTTTTTACGAAAATTCGGAAATTCGTGAATTACGAATTTTCGTATTTACGAATTTTTTATTTACGAATTTTCGGACTTCCGAAAATTTTGAATTTACGAATTTACGAATTTTCGTATTCCCTAAAATTCGAATTTACGAATTTACGAATTTTCGTATTTCCGTTTTTTTTACGAATTTCGGAAATTCGGATTTTCGGAAATCCGAAATTTTTTCGGATTTTAGAACTTTCGAAATTCCGAATTTTCGAAATTCCGAATTTTCGAATTTTCGTAAAAAAACGAATTAGAAACAGAACGAATTGCACATGTCTACTCATTTCTGATGTTAAACTCGGGATACCCGAGGATGCTATATAATTACCCATTTCCGCCTGGTCCTGCGAGCTTGTTTGCAGATTGTATAGAGAACTGTAGAAGTCTCCAAATCTCCCTGCTATCTCTCTAGGTAACGCAATTTTCTCTCCGCCTGTGCCCTGAATCATTGGAATATAAGTCTTGATCTGTTGTTCTTTTAACAAGCTTGCCAGTTGTTTTCCGCTCTTATTCCCAAATTCATAGTTCTGACTTCTACCATTTTGTATTGCCCTTTTAGCTCTGTATAAGAGTATTTCTGTAATCTGTCTGCGGGCCGCCCGTAAATCCCGTTCTAACTCTGGATTAGGGTGCTGTTTATGTCTTGTTTCCAAACTTGCGATTTCTGTCATTAAGGATGTTACCTTTAGCTCCCTCTCTCTCTTGATTTTTCAATTTTCGAATTTTCGAATTTTCGAATTTTCGAATTTTTCAATTTTTCAATTTTTCAATTTTCCAATTTTTCAATTTTCGAATTTTCGAATTTTTCAATTTTCGAATTTTCGAATTTTTCAATTTTCGAATTTTTCAATTTTTCAATTTTTCAATTTTCCAATTTTTCAATTTTCCAATTTTTCAATTTTCGAATTTTTCAATTTTTCAATTTTCGAATTTTTCAATTTTCGAATTTTCGAATTTTCGAATTTTTCCAATTTGAAAAATTCGAAAATTGAAAAATTCGAAATTGGAAAAATTCGAAAATTCGAAAATTGAAAAATTCGAAAATTGAAATATTGAAAAATTCGAAAATTGAAAAATTCGATAAATTGAAAAATTCGAAAATTGAAAAATTCGAAAATTTGAAACTTGAAAAATTCGAAAATTCGAAATTGGAAAAACTCGAAAATTGGAAAAACTCTAAAATTGGAAAATTCGAAAATTGAAAAATTCGAAAATTGAAAAATTCGAATTTTCCAATTTTCCAATTTTCGAGTTTTTCCAATTTCGAATTTTCGAATTTTTCAAGTCTCGAATTTTCGAATTTTTCAATTTTCGAATTTTTCAATTTTCGAATTTTTCAATTTTCGAATTTTTCAATATTTCAATTTTCGAATTTTTCAATTTTCGAATTTTTCAATTTTCGAATTTTTCCAATTTCGAATTTTTCAATTTTCGAATTTTCGAATTTCGAAAATTTTCGAATTTTCGTATTTCCGAAAAATTCGAAATTCGAAAATTGAAAAATTTTACAATTTTCGAACTTCAATTTTTTCAATTTTCAAAATTGAAAAATTCGAAAATTGAAAAATTCGAAAATTGAAAAATTCGAAATTCAAAAATTGAAAAATTCGAAAACTGAAAAATTCGAAAATTAGAAAATTCGAAAACTGAAAAATTCGAAATACGAAATTTCGAAAATACAAAATTTCGAAATTTCGAAAATTGAAAAATTCGAAATTTGAAAATGGAAAAATTCGAAATTCGAAATTTCGAAAATTGAAAAATTCGAAATGTCAAAAATCGAAATTTCGAAAATTGAAAAATTCGAAAATCGAAATTTCGAAAATTGAAAAATTCGAAATTTCGAAAATCGGAAAATTCGAAATTGAAAAATTCGAAAACTGAAAAATTAGAAAATTCGAAAACTGAAAAATTCGAAATACTTAATTACGGAAATACGAAATTTCGAAATTTCGAAAATACAAAATTTCGAAATTACGAAAATTTTAAAAATGAGAAATTTTTCTGAATTTCCGAAAATTCTTTTTTTTTTTTCGTTTCATTCGTTTTTTTCGTTTCATTCGTTTTTTTCGTTTCATTCGTTTTTTTCTTTTTTTTTTGCTTTTTCGGAAATCCGAAAATTTCCCGAATTTACGAATTTACGAAAAAAGCAAAAAAACGAAAAAATATTTTTTTTTCAAAAATTACGAATTTCCGAAAAAATAAAAAAAACGAATGAAACAGAAACGGAAAAAAAATATTTTTCGAATTTCCCGAATTTACGAATTTACGAAAAAAAAAAAAAAAACGAAAATAACATAAACGAAAAAAAACGAATTTTTTGGCAGTGCACATGTCTAGAAATGAGCCAAGAGATGGAAAAACCCATTACAATAGAAGAACTACAGGAGGCAGTGAAAAAGGGGAAAGGGGGGAAAGCACCCGGGCCGGACGGGTATACCATCCAATACTACAGAGACTTTCTGCCAGAGCTGGGCCCATTTATGAGAAAAATGTTTAACGGCCTAGGGGATTCAGGTACATTTCATCCTGACTCATTAAAAGCGGCAATAGCAGTTATCCCTAAGGAAGGAAAGGATCCCTCCCAATGTGGGAGTTATAGACCAATTTCTTTGTTGAATGAAGATCTGAAGCTCTTTGCCAAGATTTTGGCGGGGAGAGTTCAGCAGAACATACCAGGACTTGTCCACAAAGATCAGGTGGGATTTGTGCAGATGCGGGAGGCCCGAGACAACACGGTTAAGACTATGAACCTGATCCATCTGGTGGGTACTTCCCGAACCCCATGTGTCTTTTTAGGGACGGATGCAGAAAAAGCATTTGACCGGATAAACTGGCAATTTATGTTTGCGGTGCTAAGACACATGGGGTTTGGTAGACAGATGCTGCAATGGATTGCAAGTAACTATACACATCCAGTGGCGCAGGTCAGAGTGAATGGAATACTGTCATCACCTTTTAAACTTTCTAATGGGACAAGGCAGGGATGCCCTCTATCGCCGCTATTGTTCGCTTTGACTGTGGAGCCACTTCTCAGTAGGATACAGCTGAATCCTGGTATTAAGGGGGTGTCTCTGGGAGGTACAGAATATAAATGTTCAGCATATGCAGATGACATGATGTTTAGCCTGACCAGCCCGATGGAATCCCTTCCCAACCTGATACAAGAATTAAGTGTGTATGGAGAGTGGTCAAATTTTAAGATTAACTATGATAAATCGGAGGCGATGGGAGTGGCGATTCCGGGGAGAGAATTAAGGATATTGAAATCAAAGTTTAGATTTAGATGGTCAGACACCTCCCTTACGTATTTGGGTACATCCATCCCGGCGAACCCAACACAAGTTTTTAAACTTCATTTTCTACCCTTATTGTCCAAAACACGGGCCCTCCTGGATGGATGGCAGAGGGGGTTCCATTCGTGGTTCGGGAGATCTAGCATCATTAAAATTGAGTATATTACCTACATTTCTGTACCTCTTTCAGACCCTCCCGATTGCAATACCAAAATCTTTTTTCAAACAAGCACAGTCCCTTATTAACAGATTTATTTGGGCGAATAAACGTCCAAGAATTAAGGCTCGTTTAATATCTTTGGCTAAACGGGACGGAGGAATAGCGGCCCCAGATCTTTATAGATATTACCAGGCGGCGTTATTGTGTCGACTTATTGACTGAAGCAGACATTCCGGAGACAAGTTATGGCCAGGGCTAGAGCAAGATCAATGCGGCTGTATGCTGCAGCAGGTGGCATGGTGCTACCGGGGGCTCTCAACAGACATTAAGAATCATCCGTTGATAGGTCCCACTCTTCGGGTGGCACATAAGTTATTCGTCAGAGGGATACTATCAATGGAGGATTCACCGCTCTTCCCAATCTTGGAAAACCCACAGTTTAAACCAGGTTGGATGAAAGGACCATTTAGTAAATTAATAGAACAGGGGCGGTTTCAGGCTTCGCACTTCCTGAGGGAGGGGGCTTGGATCACTAGGCAGGAGATGACAATGGGTGAGTTACCCTATCAACTTGACTTTTGGCGGTCTTTACAACTACAACATTACCTTGACACTTTGAAATCCCCAGCTAGTTACGGCCGAAGTTTGACAAGGTTTGAGAGGTATTGTAGTGGGGAGGGCGGACTTTACGGCACTGCCTATCGAGAATTAGTGAGCTATTGAATAGCCCAACAGAGGAGTCTCAGATACCTTTTTTTAATAAATGGGAGCGTGAATTGGGAAGACCCTTCACAGAAGAGCAAAAGAATAAAATAATTCGGAATATTTTTGAATCATCTATGTGTGTAAAGACACAAGAGATGAATTATAAAATTTTGTCACAGTGGTACCGGACTCCAGAGGTACTGAATAAGTGCTACCCAGACATGATAGACAGATGCTGGAGGTGCGGGAAGAGAGGAGGAACTCTAATACATATCTTTTGGGCCTGCCCCAAGATTTTAAGATACTGGAGCAGGGTCCGAGAAATAACGCAAAGATTTAGCGGGGAACAACTATCAGACGAGTGGTCTTTCTTTATGTTGCAAGATACGGAGATGTCAGCGAGGCGATATAGGAAAACGATGGCGTGCCATCTTTTAAATGCAGCCCGAGCATGCATCCCAGGGATGTGGAAGCAGACACGGCCCCCAACTATAAGGATGTGGCTCAATAGAGTGGAAGACCTGAATAGAATGGAGGACCTAGTATGGACCTCAAGGCAGAAACGGAAGGTATACTTGGAAACGTGGGCGGAGTGGAACATATTTAGATACTCGGAGGAGGGAAAGGCCTTGATAGACGCGGACTGAGGGAAGGGGGGGAGGCGGGGAGGTTCGGGGGGGGTCGCTTTTCTTTTCCCCTTTTTTTTTTGTTTGTTCGGATTTTGTTTTTGGGTTACGTTACAGATGGGGGGATATAGGGGAGGTAAGGCAGAGAGGGACAGATTACTTGCCCCAATCTCGACGGGACATGGATTTCCCAGTGGGACGGGGGCAAAAGGGTATGGAGGCAAAATGGTATTAGGGGAGTGGATTAATGAAGTAGACTTGGGGTAGCGGGGAAGCGTTTATGTATGGAGAAGGACAGGAATGACAGGGTGAAAAGTGAATCATTTTCTTTTCTTTTATTGTCTGAATTGTCAGGTAGATAATCCTGTTATACATGAACTGACTGATTTAAACCAGAGGAATGCCTCCTAGGTTTCTGTGTATTTTTGCTTTGCTATTTAAAATCAAATAAAAGAAGATTGAAAAGAAAAAGTTCTGGCAATTCAGCAGGAACACAAAGGGTAAATGATAATGTATTTTTTCGAAATGTAACCGTCAAAGGATATCCCCATCTCTGGCCTTATCCAGTATGGGCCGAAGATAGGCCCTCCGCTGAAGTGTTGCCCGCGACACATCCGGTAAGATTTTAATATGAGCTCCTTCATAAATAATGTCATTTTTATTCCACGCTGCTCTTAAAATCAATTCCTTCTGTTTTTTTTTTTTAAAGTGTATTTTGTGCGTGTACTCGAGAGAGGAGCCGGACTGCAGGAGTTGGGAGTAGGCAGGCCTCCCCCAGAGGCAATCTGCCACCTTTCCCCATGCCCCGGGTGGCAATGGCGGGTGTGTGAGGGGGTCCTCCCACACAGCCCGCCCTACCTGCTCCGCTTTGAAGCCCAACGGGGCAGAGGGACTCCCTATAAGGGAGTGAGAGGATCTAGCCCGCTCAACCAGCCCCGTTAGTCCTTCGCCTCTCTTTTTTAGAGACCGCGTGGTCAAAGTGCATGTTAACCCAATTTCGAGTGTGTGTAAGTGTGGTGCTTTTTGTGGGAGAGGGGTGGGCGTACTAAGCGCAGGCTTACCTCGCATAGCACACCCACCGGGAGCCGGGCTGAGACCACCAAACTCAATTCACATGTAGCCGAGACCGGGATCCGAACCCCTAGCTGCAGAGGTGAATGGCTTTTCAACGCAGTGCAATTCCTTCTGTTGATATCTATTTATTCGGCAAATTATGTCCCTCGGTCGCATGGGGTCTTGTGATTTAGGGCCTAGGGCTCTATGCACTCTGTCTATCACTATGTCATTAATTGGGGGTTCTAGGACGCTCAGGAATATTAATTTCATCCTTCCTTCTAAGTCCTCCCCCTCCATCTCCTCAGGAAGGCCCCGCACCCGCAAATTACATCTGCGACTCCTATCCTCCAGCATTTCCATTTGTAACTGCATCTCGGTTATTAAAATAGCCTGTGTATCCTGCAGCTTTTCAACACTTCCCATCCGTTGCTCCATTGATCTCATTACACTCTCCCCACTCGTAACTTTTTCTGATAAGGTAAATAGATCAGCCCTTACCAGCTCCATATCGCGGCGATGTGTCTCCTCTACCCGTAAGATCAGTGCCTCAATGTCCTGTTTTGTGGGGAGAGCCGCCAAATCCTGTCTTGCCGGCAGAGCCTCAAGCAGGGTTCTAATATCATTGATCTCCATATCTCCTGCTTTTTTCTTCCTCTCTGTACACTCGTCTCCAGCCTGCAGTACTGCCTCTGTCTACCGTCTGTCACCTGACCTGTCACCTGACCCAGCAGGGTCCCGTTCGGAGTGTGCCTTCTCCACTTCCGTGCCGGTCGGGACGCCGCTCAAGGATTCAACTTTCCCCAGAGATAGCCGGTTGGAGACTGAAGGTGAAGAGATCAGGTATTGCTGGATGTCCTCCCGTGAGGCTTTACTGAATGTTTTTTCTGTGGTGAGAGTGGCGGCGGCAGCAGCAGCTGTAGCGGACGCTTTACACTTTCGATCCCTGTTCATACCGCGGTTTTGGGTGCCTTGTAACACTCCCTCCTCAATCTGGCATGGATGCAGACAGCAGCAGCAGCTATAAGCTTAAGAGGCAGCTTAAGAGGCAGTAGCAGCGGTTATAGCTGGTAATCTGCGTTTTCTTTCTCAGTTCATGCCGCGGTCTGAGTTATATGTAACACTCCCTCTCTCATCAATCAGGCATGGAGGTCCGGGAGCTCTAACTCAGCATGACCGCCATGTTCAGGCCACACCCCTCCCTAGATTGTTTGCAAGAAATGCATCTCAAACCTGATGACGAACGCTAGTTTTACCAGAACGAGCGCTCCCGTCTCATACTTGATTCTGAGCATGCACGTTTTTTTACACACAAGCGTTTTTTGCGACGAGAAAAACACTGACGGCAAACACGATAGGAAAAATAGAGCAGGTTTTTTGCGGGCAGTTTTTTCGTCAGGAAAACTGCTATGGAGCATACACATGACTGTTTTTCTCGACCAATCTAAAAAATGGGGAAAAGAGAAGTGACCGCTCCAGATGGATATGCTTGGCTAATCAGTCTCCTCCTGAAGACCACGGGTGCTGGCAATGCATATACAGTAGGTGACCGCGATATTGTGTCAATCTCGATGCTTTAATCTGCGATATTGACCACCTACGTTCCCCTGTCGCGGGAGCCAGTGCCAAGCTGGCTCGCCGGGAAGGGAGAAAACCGGCATACGTCCGACTTACTTGGATTCCCGCCAATTGCAGACACTGTTAGGTATGAATCATGAGGGGGAACTCCGCGCCAAATTTTAAATAAAAAAACGGCATGGGTTCCCCTCCAGGGGCATACCAGGCCCTTGGGTCTGGTATGGATTGTAAGGAGAACCCTCCTACGCCGCAAAAAGGCGCGTGGGTTCCCCCAAAATCCATACCAGACCCTTATCCGAGCGCGCTGGGCGGTCAGGAAAGGAGTGGGAACGAGCGCCCCCCCTCCTGAGCCGTACCAGGCTGCATGCCTCATGGGGGGGTGGGTGCTTTGGGCAGGGGGGGCACCCTGTGGCCCCCCCACCCCAAAGCACCAAGGGCCTCTTCCAGACAACCCTGGCCGTTGGTTGTCGGGGTCTGCGGGCGGCGGCTTATCGGAATCCCGCCCCCTTATGTCGTCACCACCCGGAGCATGATGGGACTGTGATGTCATAAGAGGCCTATATAAATCGTTTGTGCACCGCACACCCAGCATTACAGCGGGAGGTAGCGTTGTGGCAACATCGGGTAAAAAGAAGAGGGAAGAAGACGACCGGGAAGGCCGGGCCACCGCTAGTAAAAGAGCTGCAAGAAGATAGCGGAGCAGCCCGGCAGAAGGAAGAAGGCACCGGAGAGCGGGAAAAGAACCAGAGAGCGCGGAGACGACACCGGAGAGCAGAAGAAGAGAGCGGAGAAGTTGGAAGAAGACCCCCGAAGTCAGAAGAAGACCCCGGAGAGCGAGAGGGGAGGCCGGAGAGAGTGAAGAAGTCGGAAGAAGACCCCAGAAGTTGAAAGAAGACCCCCGAAGTCAGAAGAAGACCCCGGAGCTGCCTAATAAATGACTTTAAAAACCTGTGTAGTGTGTTTTTTTACACTTTTCCTCCAGGTGAATGGGTAGGGGTACGATGTACCCCATACTCATTCACCTAGGGTGGGAGGCCGGGATCTGGGGGCCCCTTATTAAAGGGGGCTCCCAGATTCCAATAAGCCCCCGCCCACAGACCCAGACAACCAACAGCCAGGGTTGTCGGTAAGAGGCCCTTGTCTCCATCAACATGGGGACAGGGGGCCAGATTCACAGAGAACTGCAGCGGCGTAACATATCGTTTTCTTCGCAAGTGCCTGATTCACAAAGCACTTGCGATGAAAACTACTCCGGCGCAAGGCGGGCCAATTCAAATGGGTGTGTGCCATTTAAATTAGACGCGCTCCCGCGCCGGACCTACTGCGCATGCTCCGTTTCCTAACTCCCGCCGTGCTTTGCGCGCCGTGACGTAATTTTTTCGAACGGCGATGCGCGTAGCGTACTTCCGTATTCCCGGACGTGTTACGCAAACGACGTTAAATTTTAAATTTCGACGCGGGAACGACGGCCATACTTTAGACAGCAATACAATTGCTGACTAAAGTTAGGGCAGGTCAAACGACGACTAACTTTGCGACGGGAAACTAGACTAGCAGCGACGTAGCGAAAATCCGTCAGGGATCCACCGTAACTGCTAATTTGCATACCCGACGCTGGTTTACGACGCAAACTCCACCCAGCGGCGGCCGCGGTATTGCATCCTAAGATCCGACAGTGTAAAACAATTACACCTGTTGGATCTTATGGATATCTATGCGTAACTGATTCTATGAATCAGTCGCATAGAAAGAAACAGATACGACGGCGTATCAGGAGAAACGCCGTCGTATCTCTTTGGTGAATCTGGCCCAGGGTGCTTTGTGGTGGGGGGGGCCGTAGGGTGGATCAACCCAACGTTTCTCCACCAACGTGTGTCATCATGCCCCTGATGACACACATTGGTGGAGAAACGTCGGGCCAGTGGAGGAAGGCTAACGCTATTTTGCTATTGAAGGGCTGAACGGAAGAGTGCCATCTTACTGGTAGGAAGCACAGGTCGCTTTCATAACTACATGCCTGCTTTTTATATTTTAGATGTGAGTGCATCCTTACACCATTTAAAATAAACCTTTGTTTAATGGGATGTCTGCGCAATGAGCTGTGTTTTTGTTTTCATTTCCTACACATGTTCATGCTATTGGAGCCTATTGGGTTATATGCCTTGCTGATCTCCAAGCTCACTTTGAAATTAAAAGTCCACAGAAGGAGAAGTGGTGGATGTTTTTTCTTTGAATGATCTATTATCCTGTGAATCAAGAGTTCCATCTGTTCCTTGGGTTGGAATATCCTACATGTGCATTTTATATGTACTGACGGTAAGGGTCAGTGTGTTTGGGTGTTGGTGGAGGCTCGGCTATTATCCTTGCACTTGATTCCTCCTCTCTTCTGGATTTATTTTGGATTGGATCCATATTTCAGATTGTCATCTATTGGAGTGATACATATGAACTTTGGATTGGATCCACATTTCAATTGTCATTTATTGGAATGTTACATATGAACTTTTTATTATTATTTTAGCGCTACACCACAACTTTCATTATTTTCTATTGTATCCAACAATATTGTGTCAGCTGCTGTAGTTTATATTTAATTTTTTTAATTATTTTTAGATTTAGCGCAACAATCACTCTATTACAAAATTGTTAATGACACCCTTACGCATCTGCTCACATGTGCTGTGCAACCGTGTGATTCTGAAAAAGCCATAGGGACTTTCTTCCGCATTTCTAGTACATAGAGCAGCCCATTGAAATAATGGGCTGCATTACACCTTTGTATCCTAAAACCTATTAAAAGAAGGGAGGTGGTGAACACACAGCATGTTGAACTGCAACATGTTGTAAAATACTATGTAACACTCCAGTTGTTTCAGATTTTTTGTATTTTTGTATAATGCTAGGTGAGTAAGTTGGAGGGCTGGCCGCATGCTTGGTTCGGTGGGTGCTCGTGGGTACGTTGGGCGGACGGCGCACGGTCGGCTGCCGCAGTAGGACGGTCGGGCGGGGTCATAGCATACACACTAACGTTAGAGGGCGGTGTTGCAGGCTGATAGTGGGACGATTGCTGTGCAGGGTTGGCTTAGGTATGTTCTGGGAGGCTGCAGAGCTGATGGGGTGGGGGATGGGGGGCGTCAGGGCTACCGATGGTGTCCATTGTTCTAGTCAGGATGGGGGGGGGAGGGCTAGGGTTCAGTGTGGGTCTGCAGGTGTGGGCATGAATGTTTCAGGTGGAGCAGTCTAGTGCATAGTCTATCCTTCATGGGTTCATGCTGTCCCGGTATGTGTGGGTGTAATTTTTCCTTTTTTATATGTTAATTTCTTTTATCTGTCATGTTTATTTTCAGGTTCTGCTCCTGTATAGGTGTTTTTGTTCACAGGGATCCTTGCATTTTCTCGCAAGCGTTGGGTGCGTTCAGGGTTGGTAGGGGTAGGTGCGGGGGGGGGGGGGTGGTCAGCATGACAGGGGGTTCATTGGTTCAGTCCTTTACAGGTTTAGGGTTTTTTCCTCAAAATATATCTTGTTGTTTTTCGTCTTGTCTTAGAATCAACCATGTCACACGTGTCAGAAAGTGATGAGTTTGCATTTATTCCTCAATCCCTTATTGGGGGCTTGGAGCATGGCAGCACCCCGTCATTGAGAAGTTGGACTGTGCCCAGGCTTACGGCAGAGCTTCGTCGTAGGGGCATTTTGTTTCCGGCCATGGCCAGGAAAGCGGAACTTAGGAAGATAGGGAAGATTATTGTTCCCTAGTCCAGCGCAGCCACTCCCTGCTGCCAGCTTGATTTGGGTGTCGGTGCACAATTCGCTTATGCAAATCCATGCCTTGTTGAATACACTGTCCACTTCCATGTCTCAGATGCAGGACAGGATGGAGGAGGTTGAGGCACATGCGGCCAGTGTGCCAGTTCTTCCTAGTGCTCCTGCAGGTAATATTGCCATTTCTTTGCCTGTGGCAGCTCAATCTCCTTTAGCGACATTTCCGTTGGTATCTCCGGGTCATTTCATTCCTGCTAACTTGAAGAAGGACATATTGGAAGGGAAGGACATGAATCTGGCACCCCTTCTGATAGCTTCGCAAGATATCACGGAAAATAAATCTTATGTTTGCAGGGAAGTGTCGGTTGTGCTGAAGACCAAAGATCCTAGGCTCAACCGCAAGCTTAGTGTGGCGGAATTCTTTCTAGCCTTCAGCATCTTCCGTGATGTCATTTGTTCGGTCAGTCCTGATAGGAGGGTGGAGTTAGATTTGTATCTGCACAAGGTGGTAGATCTGGTCCACATGTACGGAGGTTGCAGTTTCTATGACTACCACCGGTCCTTCTCAGCCAAGGTGGCTGCCACTCTCAGTTCCAGGTGGTCATGTGTTGGAGCAATGTGGACATGGAATTGTTCTGCAGACACTTAGCCAATCAGAAATCCCCAGTATGCCGCCCTTTCCAGTCCTCTGCTCACACCTCTGCGTGGTGTCCTATAGTTGAGGTCCCGGGTCTGTCAGGGGTTAGTAAGCAGGTGACCAGTGCGTCCTCCACAGGGCCTTCCAGGCAGGTGGACAAGTTGGGTAGGCCTATCCATTTCTTAGGCAAATCGCAGGTATGCAATCATTTCAATAATTCTGGCTGCAATTATAATCAGTGTAGGCTCCTGCATGTTTGTTCAAATAGTTTTAGGGCACATCCCAAGTTTTCCTGTTTGATCAAACCGTTTAGTTCAGCATGACTAAGCCTAGTCAATGTTTCCGCTTTAGGGGCTCATCTAGAGGGTCACCCATCCCTTGGTGTCAGGCAAGTTCTGTTAGATGGTTTCACCCTTGGGTTCCACACAGGGTTGATCACACTGCCTACTGAAACCTTTGAATGTAGAAATATTTTGTCTGCAGATCATCATGCTTCACTAGTAGACAAATTGTTGGAGGTGGAGGTGGCCAAAGGGTTTGTCATTGGGCCATTAAGCTCATCACCATTTGGCATGTGGAGGGTCAGCTCCATTGGGGTTGTATGTGGAAAATGTTCCAATAACTATCGTCTCATTTACAATTTGTCCGTGCCTCATTGTTCGCACATTCAAAGACTTAATGCACCGTGGAATTTCCGTTTAAATATTCTTGAGTGGATTCAGCCATACAGCTTATTTTTTAGTTGGGCAGGGGGGCTTGATTGTCTAAGGCTGACATTGCCTATGCGTTCAAGTTGCTGCCCATCAGTCCTGCGCTATGGCAATGGTACGGTATCATGTGGCGGGGTCGGTATTACTTTGCCACCAAATTAACCCTTGGGTCAAAGAGCAATCCCTGTTTGTTCGACATTTTTTGCCAGGCGCTCCATTGGATCTTGGGGCACGCCAAAGTTTGTCTTGGGGTGGTGCACTACCTCGACGATTGTTTGCTTGTGGAGGACTCTGGCCGTCCACCCAGGGATTTGCAGTCTCTTGCGGAACTGTTTGCCAAATAAATGTGCCACTAGTGGCTCACAATTTGGAAGGCCTGGCCAATGTCATCAACTTTTTAGGTATCACCCTTGATTCCAATCGCTTGATTGCTAGTTTGCCCAAGGAGAAGTTGGACAAAATTCGTCTGACAATCCATTCATTTGTTCGGTCCCCAGTCTGCTCAAAGAGGGAGTTACAGTCACTCTTAGGCATGCTAAATCATGCGATGAGGATCATTCCACAAGGTAGGGCTTTTGTCTCCAGATTTTTGGCCCTTTGCCCCTTTTCCAGAATGTTGACGCACGTGTCAGCCTGCAAGCTAAATTGGTCATGTGGGAGAAGTTCCTGCGGGACTGAAATGGCATTTCGTTGCTCATTCCTCAGCCTACTAGCTCATCTCCCAGGGTTTTCATTAATGCAGCGGCATCAGCGGGGTTTGCGGCCATATGGGGTGCTGAACAGCTTGCTAGCTGTTGGCCCCGGGAAGTTTTCTATTTGCCTAAATTTGCACAGACTTCAGCGTTGTTTGAAGTATACCCAATCGTGGCGGCAGCTGTCACTTGGGGGCCAGACTGGGCAGAAAGATCAGTCATTTTCTTTACTGACAATCTGGCCACCACCAACATCATCAACAAAGGCAGGTTGGCGTCCCTGGTCATCAGGTCCTTCATGTGCAGGTTAACTTGGTTAAGTTTGACTTACAGGTTCCATTTTCAGGGGGAATTTATCAGTGGGGATTGCAATAGGGCGGCCAATGATTTGTCTCGTTTTAAATTTGATATTTTTTTTTCCTTGCAACACCCGGAAGCGGAGCGGGTGGGAAAGCCGGTTCCTCCTTTTTCCCCTGCTCATCATGGACTGACAAGGTTCTGGACGCAGGCGGTCGGTTTGGCCAACGTATTTTTAGCCAGCAACATGTTCAAAGCATACTCCACAGGGTGGAGGAATTTCCACAGTTTTTTGAGGCTTCATCCTTGTTGCTGTCCATGGGACATCAGATCTGTTATGGCCTATTGCCACAGCGAGTTGGCATTGTCCGCCAGTACTATCAAGTTATATCTTTCAGGTGTACAACATTTCAAGACCCTTCCAGTCCTTCCATTTTTGCTGCTCACTGTCAGATTACCAGAAAACCCTAACTTCCGGGTGGTGCCACGGCGCATGC
This sequence comes from Rana temporaria, assembly GCF_905171775.1. NCBI lineage: Eukaryota > Metazoa > Chordata > Amphibia > Anura > Ranidae > Rana > Rana temporaria. Next base: position 73,536,090 of record NC_053495.1, read on the forward strand.
CCGTGCGCGAATGGCGTGCGCGCATGCACGGTTCGCACGTGCGCGTCCACACGCCCATCCACGAGCACCAATCAGTGCCCAGGCCTGCCTACTTAAGCCAGCCCCAGTCTCATGGCGGGTTGCTGGATTGTTGTCAGCGTTTGCCTATGTTAAACCTCTTGAACCTGCTTGAACCTGTTTTTAACCCGGATCGGACCTGACCTCTCTTTGCCTTCTCCCGTACCTGACCCCCGGCTTGTTTCACTAGATCTGCTGTTGTCTCCAAACCCCTGACCTCTGGCCTGTACCTTGGACTTGTGGCCTTCTCCTGCCCTTGACCTTTGGCCTGCATCCCGGATCTGCTTAAAGTCCCTGCCTGAACTTGACCTCAGTTACCTGAACTTTCTCCAGTGCTTGACCCACTGCCAGTACCTTCTACGTTCCACCTGCTGTGTCCACTGACCAGCCTACGTTGATCTACTAGCAACTCCCAGTCCGCTGCTGGTAACCTGTGCCTCTTTGCGCCCTTCCCGGCTGTTCCATCTCCAGAGGGTGAAGTGCGCAGAGTCGCAAAGGTGAGACGCTCTCGGCATCTCGGCCTCGGTGAGTACTTCTTCTGACAGTACAATCCAGCCAGATGTCTGAGGCAAGGCACGCTCACCTTTTGAGACCCTCTGCCAGCAGGTCTCCACACTTACAGAAGCGGTGCAAAAATCGCAAGAGGGATATCTTCAAATCGATGGCCGCCTTCAACAGCTTGCTGGCCTACCCGGACCCTCTGCCCCAACTGTGGCACCCGCCACTGGGTTGCAGCCCCACAGGCTCCTGCAAGCCCAGCTGTAGTAGTGACTCATCCAGAGCCCAGGGTCCCCACACCCGAGCGATTTGCAGGCGATCAAAGAAAATACTGAGCCTTTAAGAATGCCTGCTCCCTATACCTTGCCCTTCAGCCTAGGACTTTCTTTTGAGGCCGTGAAGGTAGGCTTCGTCATATCTCTTCTTTCTGAAGAACCGCAAGCTTGGGCCCACAGCCTGATGGAGCAAAGAAGCCCAGTGTTGGATACCCTCGATGCCTTCTTTGAACAAATGGCCAAGCTCTACGATGACCCACAGCGTACAGCCACAGCTGAAACCACTCTCCATAACCTAAATCAGGGAAGGAGACCAGTCGAAGACTATACCGCCGAATTTCGGAAGTGGTCAGCCGATACCGGTTGGAATGAGGCGGCTTTGAAATACCAATTCCGTCAAGGACTTTCAGAAGCTCTTAAAGATGAGCTAGCTATAACTGAAACTCCCGCCACACTAGAGGACTTGATTCAGTCTGCCACTCAGTTGGACAGACGTTTACGGGAGCGACGTTCTGAACGTTTTCAGGCTTCTCGCCCTAACTGGGTCCCTCCAAGGCCAGCACCAATGCATCCGCCTCTCCCAATTCCACCCACCATTCCTGCCTCCGATCCGGAAACCTATGCAGCTCGGCCTAGTTCGTTCACCTCTTACCCCTGAGGAAAGACAGCGCAGGCCTCAAGCCAACCTGTGTCTCTACTGCGGAGGCACTGGTCACTTTCTTCGCACCTGCCCGGTGAGACCTTGTAAGTTTATACCCAAACCCGCTACAAACTGCTGTGTTTTTACTTCTCCACAGACTTACCTTGTTCTCTTTGTCTCCTTACAGTTACCGGAAGGGGTAATCCGCCTACCGCGATAATGGATTCAGGCGCTTGTAGTAGCTTCTTGGACTCTGCCCTTGCTCTGAAGCTACATTTCCTGCTCCACCTTAAAGACCACACTTACAGGTATGCTTGGCAGATGGCTTTCTTCCACGCTCCGGACTAGTCACGCAGGAGACCAAGCCTATTCTTGCCACCACTGACTCTGGACACCAAGAACTTCTGCAGCTGGACCTAATCCCTTCTCCTATGTTTCCCATTATTTTGGGCCTTCCTTGGCTACAAACACATCAACCCCACATTGACTGGGGTAATAAGGAGGTCAACTTCACTTCGTCATACTGCACCCAACATTGCTTCACACCGGTTACCACTGCCTGCTCTACCATCACCACTCCCCCAGAGCATCTTCTGCATGTTCCTTCTGTTTACCTGGAGTTCAGAGATGTGTTTGACAAACAACAGGCCGACCGCCTACCCCCTCACAGGCCTTATGACTGCCCTATTGACCTTTTGCCTGCCTCTGAAATTCCCTTTGGTCGCATTTTTCCATTGTCAGAGACTGAGCTAAAAGCCCTCAAGGCTTACATTGACGAGAATTTTAAGAAACGATTCATCCGTCCATCTTCCTCCCCAGCGGGAGCAGGGATCTTTTTCTTTTCAATTGGTTTTTTATTGGTTCATAAAAAAGAGTGACAATACAAAAATTGCAGTTATCTATACAAACGTATACAATTTTTCAACATTCGTCAATGCAGAACCAACGGATATTTGCGTAGAATAAGTGGAGGAGATAATACAAAAAGAGAAACTTAGCATTAAGATATTGACCGTAGGGTCACACCTGTCTCCAATGAATAATAAGTAAATGAGGAAGCACGCCCTACTGCTAAATGTGGGCGTTACCTCCCCTCTGGACATTCCCATGTTGGGAGGTGGCATGAACCCCAAGATTACTATAGATCTTGCCGCCAAAACACTTATCCGGTGATCTAAATTATACCACACGTGGCATGGCAATGGATATTAACCCAGAATGTAGGTTGCTTGTAAATATAGCACCCAAGAAATGAACCAGGGTTATAATCAACAAATCAAAGGGGTACAAGGGGAAAACAAACAAAGAATGAGGGGAAAAGAAAAGAAAAGGAGGAGGATAGGGAAGAAAGAGGACTACTAAGGGAAGTAGAAAGAGAGAGAAGAAGAAGAGAGAAGAGATTGCCTCAAGAGTGACACTAGAGTGAATAGCTAGTGATTGTATTTTGCCTGCCTGCCAGCACATATATGTCAGTAAATCAAAAGAAAAGAAAAAAAAAAAGAGAACCAACAGAGCTAAGAGACTGTTCGGTGAGCTATATACCTAATTGCCTAGTTAACCTGTAGTTTAGATGCCCATGGATCCCACTGGTCACGAAATTTTGCTACTGAATGTGATTGGGCCGCAAAATGCTTTTCATATGAATACTGCTCCTGCACCCGTTGGATAACTTCACTAATATTTGGAACTAAGGTGGACCTCCATTTAGAAGTGATCGTAAGCCTCGCTGCAATGATAACATGGCTTATGATGCTCCTAAGTTGTGTAGGGATAGTCTGGATGTTGAGAAAGAGTAGCGCTAATTGAGGGGAAGGTTTAAGAAAAAAACCTGTTATTGAGGAGATCAGTTTAAAAACTTCACGCCAAAAACTGCGAATGGATTTGCACTCCCAGAAGAATATGTAATATGATCCCTCTTGCTCCGCATAATCTCCAGCACTCACTGGTCTCCGAGGAAAATATCAGAGACATCCTCACCGGAGTCAGGTAAGACCTGTGGAGCGTCTTTAACATTAGATCCCAGTGGTTGGAGCAATGAGAGACTCTATAACAATTGGCTATTGCCCTTTTCCAGTCTTCTATGGAATGGACAGAGCCTAGATCCCTTTCCCAACTCAACATGTGGGAAGATTTGCTGAACCTAGAATTGTTTTGTAGTAAGTCATAAAACCAAGACAAACCTTTAGGTTTCCCGTGATTAGTCCTGAGGTATTCCCATACTTCAGTATGCAAAAAATAAGTCTTATCTGGAAAACTAGAGCGAAAGTAATGAATCTGTGTTTTAGAGAACTGATGTGTATCTGGATCTCTTGCTAGCAAGTCCTCGTAAGTGAGTATTCCTTTTTTTAGCCACTGACCTACACTAACGTTGGGAATCAGGTATTCGTACACCTGGAGACTAGGCAAGGGACATCGTTTTAACGACTCCCGGGGGGCTGTGAGGTGGAGTTTTTTCCAAGCAATAAGCGTCGCCTCAATAGAGGGGAACTTAGGACAAATTAAAGGAGCTTCGATCAGGTTTGCTATAAGGAGGGAGGGAAGATCCCTGTTAGACACTACTGATCTCTCTATGTGTACCCAAAGTTTGGGAGACTGTTGGTCAAACCAGGCTTTGCTCTGGTCTAATATCGCCGCTCTGTAGTAATTTCTCATATTTGGGAATCCTGCCCCGCCATTTTTCCTATGTTTCTGTACTATTACATAAGGGATCCTAGCCATTTTCCGGTTCCATACAAACTGTCTAAAGAGTTTGTCTATAAGTGCGAAGAAAGATTCAGGAAGACATACATGGATAGTACGAAAGTAGTAGATCAGTTTTGGGAGTACCACCATTTTTAATGCAGCAATCTTCCCTAACCACGATAGTTCATAAGAGGCAATGTGCTGTAGATCGTTCCTCACTGTGTGGATCAGGCCAGGGAAGTTTGCCTCATATGTAAACGAGGAGGGAAAGGCTAAACGGACACCCAAATAAGAGATCGCCTTAGCCATCCATTGGAATTTATATCTACTTTTCAGGAAAGATATTTGTCTCTGTGATAAATTTACGGGCAACAGGCATGACTTTACTACATTCAACTTATAATATGAGACATTGCTATACCTTGTCAATATTTCAAATACGCCCTCCAGGGAAGAAGCTGGGTCAGTGAGAGTTAATACTACGTCATCGGCAAAAAGACCGATCTTGTGGGTGGTTTTCCCTATCTTAAAACCCGAAATCGAGTTATCAGTCCTAATGGCCTCCGCCAGGGGCTCCATCATAAGGGTAAAAATGATATGGGATAGAGGGCACCCCTGGCGGGTACCGTCCGTGATGTAAAACTTATCTGAAAGAGCAGTTGAGGTAAAAACTTTCGCCGATGGGTTGGAATATAAAGCTAGTATTGCCGATAGGATATGTCCCTGAAGGCCAAATTTTTGCAGCGTAGCACGAAGGTATCCCCAGTGGACCCTATCGAAGGCCTTTTCGGCGTCGAGTGCTAGAATAGCTGCGGGGATTTTTTTGCTTTCAGCTATGTGAAGTAGGTTAAACAGCCTCCTAGTGCCATCAGGAGCCTGTCTTCCCTTGACAAAGCCCACCTGGTCCGCTTTGACCAAGGAGGGAGTTATTTTAGCTAACCTGTTGGCCAGGATTTTTGCGTAGATCTTGAGATCCGTGTTAAGGAGGGAGATGGGTCTAAAATTCTGGGGCGAGTCCGGCTTCTTCCCTGGTTTGGGCAGTGTCACGATTATAGCTTGTAACATTTCCTCTGGGAAGAAGGCTAGGGATGAGACCTTACTGAACAACCTCTCCATATATGGGACAAGTAGGTGAGAAAATGCTCTATAATATTCGGATGAAAAGCCATCCTCCCCTGGGGATTTGTTTTTTGGGAGGGAATTGATGGTGTCCAGTATTTCTTTTTGGGAAAACTGCGAATTCAGCATGGCTAAGTCTTCTTCCGTCAGCGAAGGTAGTGACACTGTGGATAAGAAGGAGTCAATGGAGTGAGGAGTCGGTTGTGGGGTGTCGCTATCTAAGTGGAGATTATATAGGTCATGATAATATTTCATGAAAGAGTTGGCTATTTTATTGGGGTGATGTTCAAGTATGTTGGTGTGGGGGTCCCTGATGGATGTCAGGTTGGACTTCTGTTGTCGCCTAGATATGTAACTAGCCAAAAGTTTGCCCGCTTTATTACCGTGTACATAAAATTGAGCCTTGAGTCTCTTTAAGCAATTTTGGTGGCCAGATAAAAGGGCTAAACGTACTTTCTGTCTACATTCTATTAGGTCAGATTCTATTGCAGGGGAAGGGGTCGACTTATGAAGGTCCTCTAAGGATTTCAGGTCCCTGAGGAGGTTGTTCAGCACTGCCCCCCTGCGTTTTTTCTCCCGAGCTGCCGCTTGGATAAGCAATCCCCTGCTAAAGGCCTTATGTGAGCACCATAACATAGAAACATCTATATCAGCAGTATCATTAAATTCAAAAAATTCAGATAATTGAGAATTAAGAGAAGAAATAACAGAAGGATTAGTTAGAAGTTCAGTATTGTTTCTCCAAAGGTACGTGGGGGGAACATGAGAATTATTCTGTAATACTAAAGAAATCGGGGCGTGGTCTGACCACGTAATGGAGTGGATTTTGGCTAATTGTGCTTTATGTAAAAGCGATAAATCCGTGAGGAAGAGGTCAATCCTAGAATATATGCGGTGAGGGGAAGAATAATAGGTGTAATCTCTTTCCGTCGAGTTGAGGCACCTCCAAGGATCATAAAGGTTGTGCTCCGATAGTAACGGTTGCAGTTCTTTTCTTGAAGAAGGCTTCGTGCCGAAGGTGTCTAAGTGCTTATCAACAATGCAATTAAAGTCACCGCATAACAATAGAGAGCCCTTCTTGATTTTATCAACTTTTTTTAACAGTGATTTGAGAAAAGAGAGGGGTCTGCGGTTAGGGGCATATACGTTCACCAAGGTATATGTGGAGTTGTTTAACTCGCATATCAGGATGATGAACCTGCCATTCGGGTCTGTAAACACTTCATGTAGCTGGAAAGTAACAGATTGCTTAATTGCAATTAACACTCCCCTTTTTTTAACTGCTCCTGTTGCCTGAAAAATATGAGGGAAGGCCCTGTGGTTGCATTTCGGTTGTTTTGCAGTCATAAAGTGGGTTTCCTGTGCACATAGAATTTCCCCTTTAAGTTTGATGGCCTCCCTCCACATAGCACTTCGTTTATACGGGCTATTTAGCCCATGCACGTTCATGGAGACTATAGACAAAGACATATTGAAGGTGTAAGTCTAGATTCTTCATTGCTGCTGATAAATAGTTCTTCCATATGTAGTACTAAAAAGTTACCTGTAGATGGTGCTATCGAAGTGGAGTTGGATGTCCAGATCTCAACAGTAGTGCGAACGGCTGGATACATATGAAGCAGGAGAATTGCATAGCAGGCAGGTATGGAGTCATACTCTTCAGGCAATATGTCAAAAAGAAAAAAGAGAGAAGGGGGGAAGAGAAAAACAAACCAAACAAAAAAATAAAAGAGCAAAAATGTCAAACAACACATAAAAATGTGAAGACTTTCACAGAGTGCGAGTATCCCTCGCATTTCTCACGGGGGGGTATGAGCTCCCAAAAGAACCAAACATAGGGAAATAAAAGGATGACTACAGTTGTCATCCTAAACCAGCCTCGGGTGAGACGCAGAAGAAGAAGGCATTTAAAGCTGAGATACAATGCATTTCAAGTGGTGCTCCAATCAGGGGATAACCGAGCAGGTGTGGTTTTGGGAAGAGAAGTAGGAGCTTCTGCTGGAAGAATGTTCCATTTTTTGGCTAGTTCCAGTCCCTCATCAATATTTCTGATAGCAAAGGTGCGGTTATCTCTTGTGATCAGCAGCTTAGTGGGGAAGCCCCATGAGTATGTGATCTTGTTATTTTGCAGGATCTTGATAATGGAGGTCAAATGTTTGCGTGCCATCATGGTAAATTGTGACAGATCCGAGTAAATTGAAATGTCTGAGTATGGAGCAGGGAGGGGATGGTTTTTCCTCGCAAAGCGCATTAAATCATCCTTAATATGGAAAAAATGAATGCGGGCAATGACATCCCTGGGGATTTTTTCAGGCAGAAATTTAGGTTTGGGGAGGCGGTGTGCTCTGTCTACAATGATCTCAGCTCCAGGGGCATCAGGCAAAATGGCCGCTATGAATTCCTGAACATATTGCCTTAGGTCTGATGGTGGCACTGACTCCTCTACCCCCCGTAATTTTATATTGTTCCTTCTGGACCTATCTTCTAAGTCTGCCAATTTTTCACGCATGGCCTGGATATCCCCTTCTGCCTCATAGTGAGCCTCTATCAAGTCATTGTGAGCTATGGTGAAATTTTGTCCTCCACATGGCTTATCCTGTCTCCAATGGCCGACACCTCATGCTTCAGTTGTGATACACACTGCATCATGTCTCTATGCATAGACCCTCTAAGGGTTACCAGCATGTCCTTCATGACTGTGTCACTGAGCGGGACCCCAGAAGTAGGGAACTCGTGGATCTGTTCCACAAAGTCTCTTGTGCTATTTTGGGAGTTGCATGTGTCATCTTGCTCACCTGCATATCTGTGGTCTTCCGATCTCCTCAAAGCGGATTTCTGCGGGCTGTTCAGTGGGGACGGGGACGGCGTGGAGCCCCCGCTTCCCCCCCCCTGTTCGCTGGGACGGAGAACCGCTCGTCAGGTGCGATGGGCTATGCTGGCGTCCGCCGCCGTTGGAGCCGCGCTGTGAGGCCGAGGCCCCGGCGCCATCTTGCGGCCTAGGGGTGCTCGCTGCGGGGTAGAAGTCGGTACGTTTTTTAGGCTTCCTATCTTGCTTCCGCTTCCCCATCGCTGTTCCTTCTCCCACTGGGACGTCTGCGGAGGTCAGGTAGTAGAAACTGGCTGGTTTAAGCTCTGGATGTCGCTGGATGGAGGTTCTGTGGACGGAGCTCCTCTCTCACACAGCCATCCGCTCCGGCTGCTGGCCACGCCCCCCGCAGGGATCTTTTTCATGGAGAAGAAAGATGGAACTCTAAGACCCTGTATATACTACCGGGAGTTGAACAAAATAACTGTTAAGAACAGATACCCGCTGCCCCTTATTCCTGAGCTCTTTCAACGCTTCCGGTCTGCTAAGATTTTTTCCAAACTTGACCTTCGGGGCGCTTTTAATCTCGTCCAGATCAGAGCCGGGGACGAGTGGAAGACCGCTTTTAGGTCCAGATTCTGACATTTTGAGTACCTTGTGATGCCCTTTGGTCTCTGTAACGCCCCAGCTACCTTCCAACACCTAGTTAACGATATTTTTCATGAACACTTGGATGACTTTTTGGTGGTCTACCTGGATGACATCCTAATTTTTTCTGCTTCCATTGAGTTACACCGGGTGCATGTCAAAGTAGTTTTCACTATTCTCAGAAATCATAAGTTGTACCTGAAGCCCGAAAAATGTGACTTCGAGAAGACCACGGTACAATTCCTCGGTTTCATCATTTCTATCTGTGGAGTTGCTATGGACCCACAAAAGGTCAAAGCCATTCAAGAATGACCAGCTCCTGAGGACTGAAAAGGGGTACAGCACTTTATTGGCTTTGCCAATTTTTATAGGAGGTTTATCACCGGTTTCTCTGCCATTGTAGCGCCCATCACCAAGCTCACTCGTCAAGGCAACTGTTTTTCTTGGTCACAAGAGGCCCAGGAACCCTTTCTAAAACTTAAATCAGCATTTACTTCCTCACCAGTCCCGGGACACCCAGATCCAGCGCTACCTTTTATACTGGAGGTAGACGCCTCCGGGACAGCGGTGGGGGCTATTCTATCCCAAAGGATAGGACTGAAGTCTCTGCTACACCCGGTAGCTTTTGCCTCTCGAAAGTTGAATCCTCCGGAGAGGAATTATGATGTCGGGGACAGGGAGCTATTAGCGATTAAATTCGCCTTTGAGGAATGGAGATATCTGTTGGAAGGGGCAGTTCATCCCGTCATGATTTTCACAGATCACAAAAATCTGGAGTACCTACGGTCAACAAAACGATTGAGACCCAGACAAGCCAGTTAGGCTCTTTTTTTTCACCCGATTTAATTTCCATATCTCTTATAGACCCGGTTCCAAGAATGGGAAGGTGGATGCTCTCTCCAGAATGTTTCCGAAAACCCCCTTGGCAACAAAGCCTAGTACCATTCTGTCCCCGCAAAAAAGGGATTTTTAAATACAGCTTACCTGTAAAATCCTTTTCTTGGAGTACATCACGGGACACAGAGCGGCATATTCATTACTATGTGGGTTATATGGAGTACCTTCAGGTGATGGACACTGGCAATCTCAAACAGGAAGTCCCCTCCCTATATAACCCCCTCCCATAGGAGGAGTACCTCAGTTTTGTAGCAAGCAGTATGCCTCCCAAAATGGTCCCCATAAGAGGGGTGGGAGCTCTGTGTCCCGTGATGTACTCCAAGAAAAGGATTTTACAGGTAAGCTGTATTTAAAAATCCCTTTTTCTTTATCGTACATCACGGGACACAGAGCGGCATATTCATTACTATGTGGGATGTCCCAAAGCAATGCTTTAATGAGGGGAGGGAGACATTTCCCCAAGGATTTAATTCCGAGATAAACTCAAATAATAATAATAAATCCAACTTAGTCGAGAAATAAAATTTAAATTTTTTAACTCAAGGGTGCCCCCGATTCTGAGGGTCTTAAAAAATGCAGCCTGCAGCAGTTCCTGCCAAAAAGGCTGTATCAGTATTCCCTCTTACGTCCAACCGGTCTGATTTAGAACACGTGTGGACTAAAGACCAGGTTGCCGCCTTGCATACTTGAGCTGTAGGCCTGAGTAATTAATAGTTTCATCCCTCTCGAGAGGATGGATTTTGCAGCTGCCTGCCCCTTCTTGGCCCATCTGGCAAAAAATGAACAACACATCTGTTTCCCGAAACTTCTCTGTAGCTCTAAGATAGGCCTTTATGGCCCTGACAATACCCAAGGTATGCAGCAACCCTTCCTTCTGGAAGTAGGTTTCGGAAGAAGGATGATAGTACCAAATCCTGGTTTAGGTAAGAACTGGATATAACCTTTGGTAGAAAGGGAGGATGAGGATGGAGGACCACCTCGTCCTTGTGAGAAAAAATAAGATATAGCTCCTTATAAGATAAGGCTGCTATTTCTGCTCTCTTTTGGCTGAAACTATGGCAACCAGAAATCCCAGCTTCCTTGATAGCCAAATCACAGGAATTTCAGCCAACGACTTAAAAGGTTGTTCCTGCAGAGTTGACCGAACTAGATCCAAGTCCCACGGCAAAGTGGTGACATACCCGGAGGATTAATACGCAAGACCCTCTGTAAGAAGGTCTCAACCAGTGAGTGGGAGTCCACCACTCCTAGCTGGAGAAAACTTAACACTTGGTCAATGGTATACTTGCGGGGCAAGCTATTTCTTCGACACATACCAGTCTACATAGGCTTCCCGGACCCTGTAACAAATCACCCTGGAGACCGGCCTTCTAATCCTGATCAGGGTAGAGATTATCTGCCTAGAACGGCCTCTACTACTGAGAATCAGGGATTCAGCCGCCAGGCCGTCAAATTTAGACGCCGCAATGCAGTGTGTAGGATCGGGCCTTGTGAGAGTAGGTCTGGCCGTAGAGGAAGCGTCCAAGGTTCTCCCACTGCCATCCTCAGGATTAGTGAGTACCATGCCCTCCTGGGCCATGCTGGAGCTACCAGGATGACTGGTTTGTGCTCCACCCTGATCCTGCGTAACAGGCGGGGTAGCAATTGTAGCGGGGGAAAAGCATATAGCAGCTTGAACTGATGCCAGGGACAAACCAACGCATCGGTTCCGCAGGCCATAGGGTCCCGAGTACGGGACATGAACCTGTTTAGTTTTTTGTTGAATCTTGATGCCATGACGTCCACGTCCGGTATTCCCCACCTCTGGCAGATTATCTGAAAAATTTCAGGGTGCAGAGACCACTCCCCTGGCGACAGAGACTGACGACTCAAGAAGTCCGCTTGCAAGTTGTCCACCCCGGGAATGAAAATTGCCGATATGCAGGGCACATGAGCCTCTGCCCACAGGAAAATCGAGCTCACTTCTCTCTGAGCTGATTGACTTTTGGTTCCCCCTTGGTGATTTATATATGCTACAGCCGTGGCATTGTCCGATTGAATCCTCACCGGGAACCCCTGTAATTTGGATGTCCAAGCCTCGAGGGCCAGCCGAGCAGCTCTGAGCTCCAAGATGTTGATGGGCAACTGCCTCTCCGCCTGTGCCCAAGTACCTTGACGAGTGCAACCATCCAAGACCGCTCCCCAGCCCTTTAGGCTGGCATCTGTGGTCACTATCTTCCAGGCTATGGGACTGAAAGATCTTCCCTTTAGCAGGTTCTGAGGGTTTAACCACCAGCACAGACTTTGCCGGACTCTTGCTGATAGTGGCAACGGAAACTCCAAGGCCTGCGCCTTCTTGCTCCAAGCTGCCAGAATGGCTGCCTGTAGGATGCGAGTGTGGCTCTGAGCGTAAGGTAGCGCCTCGAACATGGCCACTAGCTTGCCTAGTAAACGCATACATAGGCGAATAGTTGGTTCTCTTTTGCTTAGAACCAGCTGAATCAATTCTTTGATAGCCTTGACCTTTACCAGGGGTAGAAATACCTTTTGCTGAGCTGTGTCTAACCTCATGCCGAGATATTCCAACTGTTTTGTGGGTTGGAATGCTGATTTTTCTCGGTTTATGACCCAGCCGAACCTCTCGAGGATCTGAACCGTGAGGACAACCGCTCGCTCCAAACAAGGAGATGAGTGGTCTATGATCAAGAGGTCGTCCAAATATGCTAGGACCGTGACCCCTTGGATTCTTAGACTGGCTAATATTGGAGCTAGAACCTTCGTGAACACCCGGGGGGGCCGTAGCCAGCCCGAAAGGAAGCGCCACAAATTGGAAGTGACGCTGAGCCACTGAGAAACGTAAAAATCTCTGATGTGGCTGAAAGATCGGTATATGAAGGTAAGCATCCTTTATGTCTATGGAGGCCAGAAAATCGCCCTTCTGGAGCGCGGCGGCTGCTGACCGAACAGACTCCATCCGGAACGACTGAACCTTTAGATAAATGTTTAAATTCTTTAGGTCCAAAATTGGCCTGACATCGCCGTTGGGCTTTGGCACGACAAATAGATTGGAGTAGAAACCTAGCCCTTGCTCTTGGACTGGTACTTCTACTATCACGCCTTGATACATCAGACGATCCAATGCCGCCAAAACGGGGGACCTCTTTGCTGGATCGTTTGGAATTCTTGATTCCTGATAATGAGGAGGAGGAAACTTTAGAAACTCTAATCTGTAGCCTGTGGCCACAGAAGATCGGACCCATCTGTCGGGGATGTTGGCTTCCCAGATCTTTGAAAAGAAACGAAGCCTTCCCCCTATCCTCGTGGGTGGGGGCGTCCCTTCATAAGGCAGACTTAGGGGCAGGCTTTGCTGGCTTGCGATACCAAGGCTTTTTGCCTCCCGGGGCCTGTCCCTGCGATTTAAAGTTTGATCGCGCAGGAGGCCGTCGATACTGCCTGGAATTAGAGGGCCCTGGCACAGGGGAGAGTTGCCTCTTAAATGTAGGAACCCGAAATCTCTTCTTGACTGGCAAAAGGGTAATTTTGCCATTTGAGGTAGTCTGAATGTATTTATCCAGATCTTCTCCGAAGAGTCGACCTCCATGGAAAGGGAAACCTGCCAAAAGCTTTTTGCATGGGGGCTCGGCCGCCCAGTTCTTTAACCATAAGAGTCTTCTCATATGCACTAAAAATAGTGATAAACGAGACGCCTGCTGAATGGAATCTTTTATAGCATCCACCGCAAAGCATAGAGCTCTGGGTATATCGGACAGCTCTTCTGCCTGTTGGGCAGGGATGTCCTTAAGCATCTGTTTAGTCTGATCCTTTAAAGCCTGACAGACTCCTATAGCAGCCACCGCTGGCTGTACCACTGCCCCTGCCGTGGAAAAGGAAGCTTTTAAAAGAGTTTCCAACCGTTTATCAACCGGGTCCTTAAACATCTATATGTTTTCTACCGGGCAAGTTAGTGATTTATTTACACAAGAGATGGCAGCATCCACAGCCGGGAGCGCCCATTTTTTGGCAAACTTCTCCTCCAACGGGTAGATAACAGAAAAATTTTTAGGCGGCAAAAAAATTCTGTCTGGTCGTACCCAATCTTGAAAAATTAGCTCCTCTAATAGCGGATGGACTGGAAAAACTGCGCTATTCAAGGGCGCCTTTAAGGAGCCCAAAGAGGAAACTGCCGGACTCCGGAGCTCCGGTAAAGGCAGGTTAAATGCTGAGTGTACCATGTCCGTCAAAGACTGGACCCACAGGCTCTCCGCTTGGGAGGCTGAGAATGGTTCCTCAATAGTAGATTCCTCAATTTCTGAACCCTCTGGGTTCTCGTCCAATAGGTCCTCCTGAAATTCTGATTCCTCCAGCGAAACCACTTCAGCATCCGAGGATAGACATTTTGGCGAAGGGGACCTAGTCCGCTTCTTGCCTGGTAAAGATTTAGTGAACATAGCTGCCAATCTTTTCTCTAGCCCTTCTAATGCGGTAGCTAGTTTTTCCTCTGTGACGAACACAGGGTTGGGTGGATCTGGGCCAGCCGCCGCACCAGACCCCCCTATTAGCTCAACCAAGGCGGCCACAACTGGGTTAACAGGTGGGGAGAGTACAGGCATAGCCTGACTCGTATCCTCAGAATCCGAGGGGGAACCCTTTTGCTTTTTGACATTTTTAGACCCCCTTGATCCTGAGCCTTTGGGTGCCATGGTACAAAACCGAGGTCCTTAGCCTGCGACAATTAACTGTACGCAGCTAGGAAATAATTTTGAAAGGTTTAGGGAACAACAGGATTACTAGTGTCCAAAAACCCTGGTGAGGCCGAAATCAAATATAAAGGAATTTTTTTTTTTTTTTTTTTTTTTTTTTTTTTTTTCAATATGCTATTATGTTCCTTTAAATTAGAAAGTATTTATATTCTACTTCTTTTTTTTTTTTTTTTTTACGGCCCCACCAATATCTTTTCCAGCCCTTTAACCTGCTGACAAAGGGGAATTTTTGGCTTAATAAGAAAAAATAGGCTAAACCTATGATGTACTACCCCTTTCTTGCCACCGGGGGTCGCCGGAGTGCCGCTCTGTGTCCTCTCTCCTCCAGATCAGCCTCAGACTGATCTATGTGCGCACCCTGTCATCCTTAACAGAGGCGAGGCACGCCTCTTCCTGCGTGCTCCCGCCCTCCCCCTCCTCCCGACGGCGCGAATTTCTCTTATTTCTTGCGTGCCCGCGCGCGCGACAGGGAGGGGAGAGAGACACATGGAGACGCCAGACGCCCACAGAGCTGGGAGAGAGGACGCGCTGCAGGGCGGCAAGTTTGAACCCCCGGACAGGTAGGCTGCAATAGAGACTCTACAGGACTCAGTTGCTTTAGCCCAGAGGTCTCTTCCCAGACCCTGTATGACCAGCAGAGCAGCAGGTAGCCAGAAAAAGATTACTTGGACAGGGGGCCAGAAATGGGGAGGAACAAAATAGATCATCCTGTCCACTAACAGACATAGTGACCACGGTGCCCATGCAGAGCATACTTAGGCTGCCCCCCCTTTTGGTCCCCCTTGGGAAGCCCGCAGTCGAACCAAGTTCCGCAGGCTCCCCACTTACCTGCTCCATGCCGCAGGACGTTTGTAATCAAACATAGTCCAATCTTCTCCCATCTCCGTGGGAAGTGTAGTAGACCTTCAGGCACTGGGGTCCTGGAAGGAACCGCTGTCCTGGACCTATATAGCACCTCTGGCAAACAGGGAACTCTTGGCTTTAGAAAAAGCTGTGAGCCCTGGGCCCAGGGTCCAGCCCTCCAGAGAGGGCATTATAGGCAAAACCCCACGGATTTGGGGCCCGGGTACTGTCCACTTCGGCACTGAGGCACTCTGGACAGATCCGGTTAGCCCGCCTTGATCCCAAGGATATGGAGGCAAGCTATTCTGTGACCAACACCTAAGACACTGGCGAAAAAACGGAGGTACTCCTCCTATGGGAGGGGGTTATATAGGGAGGGGACTTCCTGTTTGAGATTGCCAGTGTCCATCACCTGAAGGTACTCCATATAACCCACATAGTAATGAATATGCCGCTCTGTGTCCCGTGATGTACGATAAAGAAATTTTCTTTTGCTCCCTCAGACTGATCTGCTAACCTCCCTCAAGGCGGCATCCAGGCATTGTTCTGATCAGGGGACTCTTTCCCTAGAAAGGCGTGACGAGTTACTCTGGTCCCAAGACAAAATTTTCCTCCCTTCAGAAATCAGGCACCTGGTCCTAAGTATTTTCCATGACCTTAAGCTGGCAGGTCACTTTGGGGCTCGAAATACTGCAGAGCTGGTTTCCCGCTCCTTCTGGTGGCCAAGGTGGAGGCAGGACTGCAAGGCCTATGTCTCAGCATGTACCCGTTGCCAACGCAACAAGGGACCAAAGACAAAGAGTTGGGGGTTACTCAAGCCATTGCCTGTTCCTGAACGACCATGGGCAGAAGTCTCCATGGACTTTATTGTGGATCTCCCTCCTTCCGGGGGGTTTACCACGATTCTGGTAGTGGTCGACCGTCTCTCAAAGATGGCACACTTCCTGCCCATGGTGGGTACTCCCTCTGCTACAGACACAGCCAGAATTTTCTTTAAAGAAGTAGTCCGGCTCCATGGGGTACCTAAGAGCATTGTCTCTGACAGAGGTGTACAATTTACATCTAGATTCTGGAAAGAACTGTGTAAATCTCTGGAAATCAAAGTGTGCCTTTCATCAGCCTACCACCCGCAGAGCAATGGTCAGGCGGTGAGGACGAACCAGACTCTGGAACAATACCTCCGCTGTTTCTGCTCAGTTTCCCAGGATGACTGGTCCTCTCTACTACCATCCGCAGAGTTTGCTTACAACAACTCCGTCCATTCCACCACCAACCAAACTCCCTTTTGGGCCAACTTCGGCTTCCATCCTTCATTTCTTCCCAATTCCATTTCCGAGATGTCTGTCCCAGCTGTTCAAGAGCACATAACCTCTGTTCAGTTGAATTTCCGGAAGCTCCAAGAGATGATGCAACAGGCCCAGCAGGACCACAAGAAATGTTTTGATAGAAGGAAGAAGGAGTGCCCAGCTTTCAAAGTCGGGGAGGAAGTTTGGTTGTCCGCAGCAAATCTCAGGCTGCACATTCCCTCACGGAAGTTGGGTCCAAGGTTTATTGGGCCCTTCAAGATTAAACGAAAAATCAACTATGTAGCCTTTGAATTAGCATTGCCTAATTCCTATAGGATTTACCCCGTTTTCCACGTTTCTTTGCTGAAGCCTGTCGTCCCAGAGTGCTTCCCTGGGAGAGAAGAACTCCCACCCTCTCCGGTGGAGATTGAAGGAGAGATGGAGTTTGAAGTGGAGGCTGTTCTAGGTTGCAGGAAAAGAGGAAGGCAGCTTCAATACCTGATTAAGTGGAAGGGGTATCCCCGGAAGACAATTCATGGGAACCTGCAAGGAATTTACATGCTCCACGGCTAATTCGAGCCTCCCATCAAGAACACCCAGAATTGATGGCCAGTTTGGACGCCCGGAGTCCGCCCCTATGGGGGGGGGCACTGTCAGAGTACCAGAAGCCCTAACTTCTGGGTGGTGCCACGGCGCATGCCTGTGCGCGAACGGCGCGCGCGCATGCACGGTTCCGCGGCACGGCGCGTGCACGGGCCCGCGCATCTACGTGCACCAATCAGGGCCCGGCCCTGCCTACTTAAGCCAGCCCCAGTCTCATGGCGGGTTGCTGGATTGTTGTCAGCGTTTGCCTATGTTAAACCTCTTGAACCTGTTTTTGACACGGATCGAACCTGACCTCTCTTTGCCTTCTTCCGTACCTGACCCCCGGCTTGTTTCACTGGATCTGCTGCTGTCTCCGACCCTTGACCTCTGGCCTGTAGCTTGGACTTGTTGCCTTCTCCTGCCCTTGACCTTTGGCCTGCATCCCGGATCTGCTCACAGTCCCTGCCTGAACTTGACCTCAGTTACCTGAACTTTCTCCAGTGCTTGACCCACTGCCAGTACCTGCTACGTTCCACCTGCTGTGTCCACTGACCAGCCTAGGTTGATCTACTAGCAACTCCCAGTCCGCTGCTGGTAACCTGTGCCTCTTTGCGCCCTTCCCGGCTGTTCCATCTCCAGAGGGTGAAGTGCGCAGAGTCGCAAAGGTGAGCCGCTCTCGGCATCTCGGCCTCTGTGAGTACTTCTTCTGACACTCACCCTCTCAAGGCCTTGTTGGAGGGGTATTCTCAAGTCGGAAGGTCAAGCACAGTCATCAAGACTGCTGGATATTTTGGATTTGCTGTCATCATTTTGGTGTAGGTCCCAGTCTGGTGATCAAGACAGGCATGTATTTAATTTTTTTTGGCTTCCTCAGACCAGGGGAGGTTTCACGGGTCAGTAGTGCTGCACCTTTCCTGGTCAAAGGCAGTCTCAGCAGGTGTGTTGATCACTTCGCACTACAGCTTAACAATAACAAAACAAGACAAGTAGGTCAGGGTTTTGTGGTCAAGTATTATAGTACTAACAGCAGGTGGTTTCTGCTCGAGGTACTTGACACACTTTCTAGGTTTCTGGCCACATCCCCGCTGGACAGTCCTTTATTGCCATTCCCCTCCCTCCCCCTCCTGAGGTTAGGCTTGAATCCAAAACTGTTTACCACTCTTTTAGGATTGGGGTGGCTTCTGCCGCTTCTAAGCAGGGGGTGCCTCCTTTCATCAAGCATATGGGACGATGGAGGTCCTCCTGTTTTAGCAGGTACATTCCTGAACCTCACACAGATGTTATTAGAGCGTTCGCCTCATTGTTGGATTGATCTTTGATATCTTCATTTCCATTAAAAGCTTTCCGTTTCACACTTACTCATGTGTCTTTTGCTCTCTTTTCAGGTATACCGACCAGTCAGGCCAAGGCACACTGCAGGTCTTGGTAAGTTAGTGCTTGTCGGTTCAGGAGGACTCTGACTACAAGTTGGAAGGCTTGCCGCAGAATTTGTGAGAGGAGTCCACAGCTGGGTTCCCACCCTCCCGGTTCTCACATATATTTCAGTCATACTTAGTTCGGTCATACTTTCACACTTTCATCCATACAGGGTATGCCCTCTTTTCAGGTATACCGACCAGTCAGGCCAAGGCACACCGCAGGTCTTGGTTAGTTAGTGCTTCTCGGTTCAGGAGGACTCTTGACTACAAATAAAAGTTGTCTGCTGATGTGTAAACGAAATCCGGATCACTTCTCTGTCTTTTACAATCTATACTTTTGTTCTGGCCAGATAGTGCTGCTGGGCATAGCCTAATCACTATGTGCGGTGCCGATCCCGCCTACTGCCTGTCCCCCCTCCTTGTTGGCTGCCCCGCAGTGCTGCTGGCTTCCCTTCTCTCTTCTCCCCCGGCTTCTGCAGGGGATGATTCAGTATGGAAAGTGGGGGAAGGGGCAGCTCCCATGCACAGAAGCGCTAGTGTAATTTATCCACTCCCTTCTCCCCTATTTCCAGGATACTGTTTATTCTGTGGACCATTCATATAAACCAAGATATTCTTTAAATGGCGTAGAACATATGGGAGTATACAGTAAATGACACTGGCGGATTCTGTACATGAGAGCGGTAGCTCTTATATCATAGGCAGGAAGTATTTTGGGACACAATAGAAATATTGTAAAGGACACAGCAACAATACTAATTTGCATATATATCAGCATAAGTAACTTGTTTACACACCTAATAATAAAAAAGAAAAAAAAATTGATTGGATTTTCTGATTTAGGACTCTTTCACACGAGACAGATCCGTGATGATCCGCCCTGTGAACCTCCGCTTGCTCAGCGGGGATGCTTCTCTGATCCCCGCTGAGCCGGCGGATGACAGGGCGGTCCCCGCACACTGTGCAGGGGCCGCCCTGTCAGATCTTCGCTCTCCCCTATGGGGGAATCGGATGAACACGGACCATCTGTCCGTGTTCACCCGATCCGATGACAAATGGAAAAATAGGGTTTTCCTCCTTCTGCAGAATCGGAGGATTGCGGACCCGGATGAGATCGGGTGTCAGCGGATGTTCATCCACTGACACCCGCAATCTTATAGGGATCAATGTATGTCCCTTTTTCATCCGTAAACGGATGGATGAAAAAGCAGACATACGGTCTGCATCTGTGAAAGAGCCCTAAGGCTGTATTGTTCTTTCCATATGTTTACTACAAAGCATGATGGAGCAGCATGTCTCTTGTTCTCCAGGTGCTGTACACAAAAACACTATAACAGAATGTTACATCACCAGGACAAGCAGTGAGAGCAATTAAAACCTGACAAATGTCTTAATTTTCCCTTCTCTACTAAGAAAAAAAATAGTTGTAGCTGAATTGGGTACAGCAACTGGCTGCTATGAGAAATGGGAGTTTGTTTTTTTCTTTAGACAGTTTATCATAGTTTTTGTTACCTCTAGTGATGCGCAACACTCTCATAATGCGGATAATGGTGGGATTGATAGGCAAAGCTGCATTGATTTCTATTTCTTCCAAAGTAATTCCCATTACAGAAAGGAGCACAATGGCCAAATCCAGCTGGTTCCACCTATAAACAGAAACAAACAAACAAAATTATACTTTAAATGCTAGGATATACTACAAAAACTGTAAAAAGTGTATATACCTCAAATATTTTCCCTTTGATAAAAAAAAAAAAAAAATGATTTCTTATGTAAAATTGTACCACCCCCTCATATCTAATATTACATGCCAAAACATTTGTGTTACAGGCTTAGAATTTTCTGCGGCACCATCTGTTCAGCCAAGAGCAAAAACAGTATGCACCATAACCAGGTCACAGTGTACACAGTTTACAGCACCATCCTATCCCCTTCAAAAATATAGGAATTGACCTGACAAAAAAATGGTTTACATAAAAGATTAAAAGTAGTGGTGCGGTAGGTATGTGGAGGTAGTAAAAAACAAACCTCCCACATTCAAGCCAAGCATGACAAAGCAGTGGTAGGGCTGCAAGAGGACTGAATACCCACTGTAGATGTCAAGTCAGTAGCGGAACAACCAGAGTCGCAACAGTTGCAATTTGCGACTGGGCCCTGGCATTCCGCCACTTTAAGGGGGCCCCAAGATCGCAAGAAAGACTTCCGGTCCGGCACCTGATGTAGCAGCTGCTGGTTCTCTCACTTCCGGCACTTGGCTCCAGTTACTGGCTTGCAGCTTGTGCGGGGTGTTTCTGTTCTTACACGCTGTGATTATACTGTGTACGGCATCTCTCCCTCTATTTTATTTTTAACCAAAATAGTTGCCTGTACGGCTGTGCCTTGTGTACCCACGTTTGTGTTGTTTTTTTTAGCAGCAAGAACTAAAAGAACTATGTCCTGTTGCTGCCTAATTTCTGTCACACCATACCTATTGTCTTTAGCTTTATTATATTTGGGTACTGAGAAGGGGAGGGAGAGGTAAGAGCAATGGGGTAGTAGTGTGTAAACAAATTAAAACAAATCAGGGCAAAGAAGGGCCTAGAAATTGTGCCATCAAATTATAGTACCACTTTTTTCATTTTTTACTCACCTATACCTGAAGGCTTTAGCTCCCTTTTTTCTCTTTAAATGCCTCTTTTCCAGCATTTTTTGGTCTATTAAAAGTCAGCAACTACAAAAAGTGTAGCTGCTGACTTTTAATAAACAGACACTTAACTGCTCCATGGTCCAGCGATGCGGCCACCTGGAGCTCCTCCCCCCCTTTCCGCCGGCACCTTTGTTCACTCTGTGGGCACCCTGCTGTGACAGCTTTCAGGTTCAAGGCCGGGCACGCACTGCGCATGTGTGAGCGGTACTGCGCTCCCTGAGTGGACAGGCGATCTCCTGGGACCTGTCATGTGTCCCAGCAGATCGCCTAGAGGGAGGGGCCGCCTAAGGCGAGAGGAGATGTCGCAGAGGCGGTCCCTGGGTGGAAGGAGCAAGTGGGACAGGAAGTTCCACTCCTACCGAAGCTTCCACTCCCCCTAAAAAAAAAATGACATGCCAAATGTGGCATGTAAGGGGGTGAGGAATGCTTAAAGCGGAAGTTCCACTTTTGGGTGGAACTGTGCTTTAAATACTAGGGCCATGCAATGTAAAGACTAGTGACTAATGCTCTTGATCCTTGTGCAGGGTGACTGCTTTTTTATCTGCACCCCTTCTTGTAGTTTTCTGCAGGCAGCCTGTCATGCCTTTGGACTACAAGGAAATACACTAATATCTTCTGGACTTGTAATTCCAATAGTGTCCACTAGATGTTACTCTTAATAAAGGACTGTTGATGGGCAGTGTTCTATGGTAATGTAAATTTCCTGTTGTGTTACTGAAAACTGTCTTCACTTCCTATCACCACTCTTTCACCACTCTTCCACTGGACAGTCCACATGGAGTCAGCTAAGCCTGCACTACATGTTTCCTAAGTCTTGATCCTCCTGGGACAGCATCGCTGGTATGATAACGACTGTTTATCTATATGTCTAGTAGACATTTGTTTCTGTTCGTATAATTCTTATATGTTCATTTATTTGTTTATCTCTAGTTTCACCATTATTCATACGCATCTTATATGCCCACCATCTGTTCATTGTAATAAAGATCCAAAGTTACAGACAGTCTGGTTATTTAGGATGCAAGGTTTAAAGCGGATGTGCCATGGGGAAAAAATATTAAAAGCCAGCAGCTACAAATACTGCAGCTGCTGACTTTTAATATTAGGACACTTACCTGTCCTGGAGTCCAGCGCTGATCGCAGCAGAGCACGAGCGATCGCTCGTCTCTCTGCTGCTCCCCCCGCCATCCACGCTGAGGGAACCAGGAAGTGAAGCGCTGCGGCTTCACTGCCCGGTTCCCTACGGCGCATGCGCGAGTCGCGCTGCGCCCGCCGATTGGCTCACACGCTGTGTGCTGGGAGCCGAGTGTTCCCAGCACACAACGGGCGACAGACGGGAAGTCAGAAAAACCCATCTTTTGCCCGTAGCTTGTGGCCGGAAGTGGGTGCAAATACCTGTCTTTAGACAGGTATCTGCACCCCCCTCCCCCTGAAAGGTGTCAAATGTGACACCGGAGGGGGGGGGGGGGTTCCGATCAGCGGGACTCCACTTTAGGGTGGAGAACCGCTTTAAGTTGTATGTTGAGCTACATATACGCCATGGGCAAACGTGTAGCAAGAACAGAACAGTGAAACAGCAGCTATCCAGCAAGTGGGATTTAGTGACTACACAGAGGCCTGCTACCCTGTCAGCGCAGCCACCTGCATACAGCGATACAGCAGTCTCTACACAGTCAAGCATTCCTGCAAGCAACATGTCACATAGCCAGGCATCCTCACTCAAGACAAAGTCCCAAGTTTTCGGCTCCTCTAGATCTTCCTCCACAAGCAATGCTATCGGACGTGCAAAAGCCGAAGCCGTCAAGACCTAAGCAGCCTTTGCTGAGCAAGAAATGCAGATTAAAAAGGAGAAAGTGAGGCTAAAGACTGAAAAAGTGCAGCTAGAGGCACAGAAAGTGCAGCAAGAGGCACAGAAAGTGCAGCAATAGGCACAGTTAGAGGCACAGAAAGTGCAGCAAGGGGCACAGTCACAATTACATCAGCAGGTGGCAAGGCGACTTGTTGGTGAATCTTCGGTGTATGGCGACATGCAAGGTAAGCAGCTTTCAATAAAACCAATGGAATCACTCAGAGGTAGAGGGGATAACTCCTATCCGTCCTTCCAGTGGTGTTGCGCCTAGGGGCTTAAGGCTTCCTTCCAGGCTGGGTGGTCAGCAAGGTAAGACACCTCCAAAGTGTGTCACCAGGCAGGGCAGAGAAAACATAGAGGAAGCTCTCTAGTGTAATATGTTTTAAACACTCAACGTTTTATTCAAACATATAACAAACAGGGTACTCACATTTAAAACAGTAATGTAGTGTATATCAGAAACGAGCAGCGAGCTCACACTGTGCAAACGTCACTTCCGGTGTCCATAGGAGTTATCCCCTTTACCTCCGAGTGATTCCATTGGTTTTATTAAAAGCTGCTTACCTTGCAGCCGTAAGGTAATTTGCTAGCACACCTTCGGGTGTCACTATACACCGAAGATTCACCAACAAGTCACCGTGCCACCTGCTGATGTAATTTAGCACCCAGCACTTCACTCGCACTTTACAATTTCTTTTGATTAAATTGCATTACCTCCTGGACTGAGTCGCAGTTGCATCATCCATCATTGGTATGTATCAGTTATGTTCAGTCATTCATGTTGATGGGAGCAGAACACCATCCTGCGATTTCCTCTGCGACTACATATATTATGCTGTGATTCTATTTCTGCATCCAGCACTCTACTTGCACCTTGCAATTTCTTCACCTCTTGGATTGAGTTGCAGTTGCACCATATACACTTTGTAACAATTGGACAATCTTGCGGTTCCATTCATATGATGTGATTTTACTTACATTATACAGTCACCTATTTGTATGTATTTGCACTCTTATTCAGTTCACTGTTTTATTCATCCATCATTGTTGTATATTAGTTTTGTCCAGTCATTCATCTTGATTGGAGCATAACACCATCCTGTGATTTCCTCTGCGACTGCATATACTATTATCTTTACGTTGTGATTTTATTTATGCACCTGAGTCATCTTATCTGCACTGTTTGCACATTCATTCAGTAGACCTTTGGATGCACCTTATCTTAGCATTTATAGCGATTTTTATCTTTCAGTCAGTCTATTTGCATATTTGCACATTTATTTATTAATTATACTATTTTGGTTATTTATATATTTTACCAATTACACCATTCTATGCTATTGGAGCGCAACACCATCTCTTGATTTTTTCCATGTCTCACTGTGGGTAGTGGTTGGCCCATACGGTAGTTCCTGCACCTTTACCCTCTGCACACATAGTTTCCACTGTAGCGCAGGAATAACTACTTAACCCAAACACTTTGGGGTATTCACAGCAAATTCGAAAAGCGGCGGAACACCCTGTAAAAGTCTATGGGAGTGCTAATTTTAAAGGTTAACATACAAGTTATTGTCATAAAAAGTATTTGGGGACCTGGGTCCTGCAAAAAAAGTTTTAAAAACTGCAGTTTTTTCAGAAAATGTGAAACAATAAAAGTGTAATATTCCTTTAAATTTTGTACCTGGGGGGTGTCTATAGTATGCCTGTAAAGTAGCGCATGTTTCCCGTGTTTATAACAGTCTCTGCACAAAATGACATTTCTAAAGGAAAAAAAGTCATTTAAAACTTATACTCGTGGCTATAATGAATTGTCGGGTCCTGGCAATACAGATAAAAGTATTCGAAAGTCATTGAAAAATAAAATATAAAAAAAATAAAATATAAAATTCCATTAACAGGCCCTTCAGGTCTGGTATGGATATTAAGGGGAACCCTGCGCCAAATGGGGTTCCCCCAAAAAGCCATACCAGACTCTTATCCGAGCATGCAACCTGGCAGGCCACAGGAAAAGAGGAGGGGACAAAAGAGCGTCACCCCCTCCTGAACCGTACCAGGCCACATGCCCTTATGTTGATGGGGACAAGGGCCTCATCCCCACAACCCTTGCCCGGTGGTTGTGGGGGTTTGCGGGCGAGAGGGCATATCTGAATCTGGAAGCCCCCTTTAACAAAGGGGACCTCCGGGTCCCGGCCCCGCCCCCTATGTGAATTGGTAAGGGGTGCATTGTAACCCTACCATTTCACAAAAAAAGTGTCAAAATGTTAAAAACTACAGGAGACGGCTTGGGACAAGTCCTTTATTAAAAAAAAAAATGTAATCCATTCTCGATCTCCAGCGATGATCTCCAGCAATGATCTCCAGCAAGGATACGACGCACAGGATCCCTCCTCGACTGGAGGCACCCGACAAATGATGCGCCACCACCCTAACAGCAGTTTTCCCATTGCATCAGAGGGGGGCAGGGTCACCTATACACATCACTGGGTAATTGCCCTTGCGTCTCTGGTCCCCGCCCTCAGCTATATAAGAGCTGACAGGCTGTTGGCGCGTCATTCGTTGGGTGCCTCTGGTGGAGGCAGGATCGTGTGCGGTTTATCCTTGCTGGAGATCGAGAATGAATAACATCGCTGGAGATTGAGAATGGATTACATTTTTTTTTTAAAAAAGGACTTGTCCCAAGCCATCTCCTGTCGTCGTTTTTAAAATTTGTACACTTTTTTTGTGAAATGGTAGGGGTACAATGTACCCCTTACCAATTCACATAGGCGGGGCAGGATCTGGAGGTCCCCTTTGTTAAAGGGGGCTTCCAGATTCCGATAAGCCCCCCACCTTCCGACGCCCACAACCACCGGGCAAGTGTTGTGGGGATGAGGCCCTTGTCCCCATCAACATAGGGATATTTTGTATTGCCGGGACCCGACAATTCATTATAGCTGCGAGTAGTTTTAAATTACTTTTTTTCCTTTTAGAAATGTCATTTTGTGCAGAAACTGTTATAAACACGGGACACATGCCCTACTTTAATATTATAGACACCCCCAGGTTTATTGTTTCACTTTAACCATTAGTAAAATCACTGCTCCTGAAAAAACAACAGTTTTTAAAACTTTTTTTTTTGCATTGATACATGTCCCCTGGGGCAGGACCCAGGTCCCCAAACACTTTTTATGACAATAACTTGCATATTAACTTTTAAAATGAGCATTTTTGATTTTTCATGTTCGTGTCCCATAGACTTTAACGTTGTTCGAACAATTTTTTTGCCTGTTCGCATGTTCTGCGTGTCCGGATGGCAGAGGGAACAGACCTGTGAGACTTCAGCTCTGTCTTCCGAGTGACATCCTACAGGCATCCTATATCCGATTTGTACCAGACCAACTTCTAAATACTCCCCACGGTAGTGGGAACATTCCAGGCTGGCATCCATGGTGAAATACGGGCCACCCGCGCCAGCATCTGTGGCGGAACAGCAGGCCTGATTCAGATGGCTCCAGGACACAGGCAGAGCAGCCACCCATCTCCACTCCTCACAAGAAATCACAGGCTCTGGTGAGCAAATCTGCCTCTGCTCCCCACTGTGCACAGCCAGACCCCCTGCAGTCTCAGGACTCCCCCATAGACAGTGAGGATGGCTCAAGCCCTGATTCCCCTCCTGCATGCTATACAGGACTGCAAGGCCTCTCTCACTGCACAGATTGCATCAGTCCGCATGGACTTTTCTCTCCTGAAGCAAGATGTGCAAAATTTAAGGGACAGAGCTGGGGAGGCTGAAGAAGTATCAGCTCCCTTAAGGATGTTGTCCACCCCTTAGCTGTTACAGTGAGGGACCTAACAGGGGAAATGACGGCCCTCCGTGCCAAAATCGACAATTTGGAAAGTCGTTCGAGGAGGAACAACCTCCGCTTCGTTGGTTTCCCTGAAAGGGCGGAGGGCTCCCACCCAGAAAAATTCTTATATAATTGGCTGAGGGACATTTTTGGGACTGACGCACCATCCTTTTCACATGTCATTGAGCGTGCCCACCGCACCCCTCCGCGTCCCCCACTTTCTGGAGCACCCCATGATCCATTATAGCAAGGATCCTCAACTTCCAAGACAAAGTTGCTATTCTGCGCCTGGCCCTGGAGAAGGGTCCACTTAAATACAATGGCAACACCATCTCAGTGTACCCTGATTTTTCAGCAGATGTCCAGCGACAACGCACCTCCTTTGCGGCAGTGAAGGCCCGCCTGCGTACGGAGGGCCTCTCCTACACCATGCTTTTTCCTGCCAAGCTGCACATCATTTATGAGGGTAAAGCGCACTTCTACAACAACCCCAAGGAGGCTATGGCCTGGCTCAATGATCAATACAGAGTTCTTCCTAGGCACAGGGCTGCCTAATATCTGTGGTCCTAGGCCCCTGCATTCTCCTCTATGTTTGCCTTTAACTGATTATGGATATGTCCATCCTTCCATTTTGGAGAACTCATTTGCCTTGACTGCACTGTCTGATCCGAATTTTCATGAAGGTATGGTATGCCTCCCTGCAATAGGCCTGAGAACTATTACCCTGTCATCTTTAATCCTAATAGACTGAACTTCCTCCTTATTAACAGGCCTATCCCCCTAGAACTTCTGCCGGTTGTTTACTCTGCAATCTACTGCATCCGCTGTTGGACTGTGATGCTTTTCACCCCTACAATGCTGCTCGGAAGTCACTCTGGACTCCACTACACCCCCCATACCAGTTAGTGGCGAGGCCTTGGTACAGCTCTCTCTCAGTTTAAGGAGGGGGGTTTTAGTTTTACAGTTCAGGGATCCAAGGCTCGCTACGTTGGGGTTGGCCGTGCGGGGAGGGGGGCAAGGGATTTTATCTAGACTTTCTGGGACTTTGTTGGTGTTTTTTTTCGCTTTTTTTTTTCTTTTTTTTCTATGTTCTTTTTGCACTTTTTGACTCCTATATTTTTTCTCAGGTTGCTTCCCTTTGGCAGACTTTTAATGTTTTTTATTATTTCATTGCTGGCTCATGATGTCCTGATGGCGGATCCACACACTTTTTTTACTCATGTGCGTGTATGTGCTTCAAGTGGCGCGGCCTGTCTGGTCATTTATGTTCTTGTACGCATGTTTGTGCTTATTTACTACTGTATGTTTTACAATGGCAAAGCCCCTAAGGATAGTCTCCTGGAATACTACTAGAGGTCTGAATGCACCCCAGAAGAGATCCCTGGTCTTTTCAGTGTTAAAAAAATGTCACCCGCACATCATCTGCCTCCAAGAGACTCACCTTACAGGCTCTAAAACAAGGGCCCTAAAACGCCCGTGGTTGTCTAACTTCTATCATGCCACTCATACCAATTACTCCAGGGGGGTTTCAGTCCTTCTAGCTAAATCTCTCCTGGCTGAGATGGTACAAGTTAAAACCGACCCTGACGGGCGGTTTATTGTTCTTACTTTGCAAATTTATACTGTGATCTTTACCCTGGTGAACATTTATGTGCCCCCCCCCCCGTTTTCGGTGGAGGTACTTTCTAGACTGTCACTTCAGCTGCTGACTAGACCCCCTGGCCCTTTACTTTATACTTTACTGGGTGGTTGAGGTAGACCCTTTCCCTCTTTTCTAGACTGGGCACAGGTTCATGGCCTTACAGAGGTGTGGCGATGGAAAAATCCCGATGTACGCCATTTTTCCTGCCACTCGGATTTTTTCCAAACCATGTCCAGACTAGATATGACGTTTGCTCCGGCTGAGACCCTCCCTGTTGTCTCTGCCGTTTCATATGTGCCTAGAGAGGTTTCTGATCATGCCCCTCTCTCAGTGGACCTCCTCCTCCTCCCAGGTTTGGGACCTGCTATTTGGTGCCTGAACTCATACTGGTTGGAGGACGAGGTAGTGCAGGGAGAATGCAGGACAGGCATCACAAACTATTGGAGGGATAATCTGGGAAAAGTAGACCCTTCCACTGAATGGGACGTGTTTAAGACAACTCTGAGGGGCACTTTCATGTCCATCACAGGGGTCTTGCGCAAAAATAACCGGATGCTTACAGAGGAACTTGAGACTGTTGTGGTACATACTGAGTCTGCTTATGCCTCTAACCCTGCCTCCGACACAAGGGAGCCATGGTTACAGAGCCGTATGAACTCCGTCTGTTAGATCTCACACAAAAATGCATGTTGCATGCCACACAAAAATCGTTTGAACATGGTAATAAAGCCGGACGTCTCTTGGCATATCTGACTAGACCTGACCACTCTCCATCCCACGTGTCCTTACTGCTCAAGGCCCCATCAGTGACAACCCAGGGGATATCCTAGACTCCTTTTTATGCTTTTACAAAGACCTGTATACCTCTAGGGTTGACTACGATGACTCCCAATTGATTGACTACTTGGCTGACATCCTTGTCAACGGAGGGGCGTTATGTGCTGGATGCACCTATCTCAAGTTGAGGAAATTGCTGCAGCCATTTCACAAATGCCTGCACATAAGACTCCTGGCTTAGACGGTTTCCCGACTGAATGGTGCTCACAATTTAAAGACCTTTTGTGCCCCTTTCTTTTGCGAACCTATAACAAAGCTCTAGATGTCGGGATCCTCCCCCCAACGATGCGAGAGGCTTTGATTGTACTTTTATTAAAACCCCATAAGGACCCACTTAAATGCGAATCTTACCGTCCAATTTTTCTTATTAATGTGGACGTTAAGATTCTGGCCAAAATATTGGCAAACCGTTTGAACACTGTAGTCACGTCCTTGGTCAATAGTGACCAAGGGGGCTTTATCCCCGGCAGGTCCACCAGAATGAATATCCGCAGGCTGTTTCAAAACCTGCAATATCCACACGACTGTCCTCCCACTCGTGCTATTGTGTCTTTGGACACTTGCAAGGCATTCAACAGTGTGGAATGGCCATATCTGTTTTGGGTGTTACAGATGTATGGCTTTGGCCCCCGTGCTGTAGCATGGATAAAACTCCTTTACACCTCCCCTGTAGCTTGGGTGCTTGGGTATATCCTTGCCAATTCCCCTTGCAAAATACCTAATTCTATTTTTAAATGCATAGATTCAATATGTACTACTTTCCTGTGGAAGGGTGGGTCCCCCAAGGTAGCACTTGAAACACTACGGTTGCCAGCGCAAGTGGCAGGCCTGGCATTTTTCAACTTCTTTCTATATTGTTTGGCATCCCAGTTGGTGCACATCCACGATTGACTGTGCACGATTCCAGCCAATGCCTGTGCCTCCACGGAGGGAGCCATTGCATCTTCTCTGTAAAACCTACATAATATTATCTACAAAGGCCAGGTCCCCGATCGCCCCGGAACCTCCCTACTTGCCACTTCCCTTTCCTCTTTTAGTTATATTGTCACTAAAGTATCCAGGCACACCTGGCTGAAATCTCCCAACAACCCCCTGTAGTTTAACCCCAATCTGCAGGAACTATACTTCCTGATCCCAATCGCTGGTACTCCAAGGGGGTTAAATATTTATGCCACCTGTACAATGCTCAGGGCTTTAAATCTTTTTCTGAGCTACGTTTAGATTTCGATTTACCAAGATTTTACCTATTTTATTACTACCAGCTCAGGCACGCTATCCGTGTCCAGTTTGGTTCCCTGGATGATCCCACTGACCTGCCACCATTGGAAAAACTGCTCAGACAGCCAGATCCCACTAAACTTGAGGCGTTGCTAGGGGGGTGCGGGGGTGCGGTCCGCACCCGGGTGACACCCACTAGAGGGGTGATACCATTCCAATTTTTTTAGCTGACATGTGGGGGGCGCAGAGGTGCAGGCGGCTGTGTAATGTAAAAGGGGTGCAGCCATGCAGGGTGCTGTGTAATGTAAAAGGGTCCAGAGATGCAGGGGGCTATGAGATGTAAAGGGGTCCAGTGATGCAGGGTGCTGTGTAATGTAAAGGGGTCCAGTGATGCAGGGGGCTGTGTAATGTAAAGAGGTCCAGAGTTCTGTGTAATGTAAAGGGGTCCAGAGGTGCAGGGGGCTATGTGATGTAAAGGGGTCCAGTGGTGCAGGGGGCTTTGTAATGTGGGGGGGGGGGTCACACCATATTTTACCGCACCAGGTGACACTAACCCTAGTGACGCCACTGGCCGGCGTACTCTGTCTGTGGATCTGGCCCTAAATCTCCAAATGAAGGGCTACTGCCTAATTAGGCAGTAAAGGCCTAGTGGGGGATGAGGTAAGGCACTTCAGGGGTTGAGCCCCCGAGGCACGGGACTCCCCCCAACAGCCCCCCATTAGAGGCAGTCCAGATAGGAGCCGCATAGCAAAGTTAGACTTCTCTTTTAAGAAATAACCACATAGATGCCTGTGCCTCCATGGAGGGAGCCATTGCATCTTCTCTGGAAAACCTACATAATATTATCTACAAAGGCCGGGTCCCCGATCGCCCCGGAACCTCCCTACTTTCCACTTCCCTTTCCTCTTTTTGTTATATTGTCACTAAAGTAACCAGGCACACCTGGCTGAAATCTCCCAACAACCCCCTGTAGTTTAACCCTAATCTAAAAGAAACTATACTTCCTGATCCCAATGGCTGGTACTCCAAGGGGGTTAAATATTTATGCCACCTGTACAATGCTCAGGGCTTTAAATTTTTTTCTCAGCTACGTTTAGATTTCGATTTACCAAGATTGTACCTATTTTATTACTACCAGCTCAGGCACGCTATCCGTGTCCAGTTTGGTTCCCTGGATGATCCCACTGACCTGCCCCCATTGGAAAAACTGCTCAGACAGCCAGATCCCACTAAACTTGAGGCATTGCTAGGGGGTGCGGGGATGCGGTCCGCACCCGGGTGACACCCACTAGAGGAGTGATACCATCCCGATTTTTTTTAGCTGACATGTGGGGGGGGGGGGGGGGGCGCAGAGGTGCAGGCGGCTGTGTAATGTAAAAGGGGTGCAGCCATGCAGGGTGCTGTGTAATGTAAAAGGGTCCAGAGATGCAGGGGGCTATGAGATGTAAAGGGGTCCAGTGATGCAGGGTGCTGTGTAATGTAAAGGGGTCCAGTGATGCAGGGGGCTGTGTAATGTAAAGAGGTCCAGAGTGCTGTGTAATGTAAAGGGGTCCAGAGGTGCAGGGGGCTATGTGATGTAAAGGGGCCCAGAGGTGCAGGGGGCTATGTGATGTAAAGGGGTCCAGTGGTGCAGGGGGCTTTGTAATGTAAAGGGGTCTAGTGATGCAGGGTGCTGTGTAATGTAAAGGGGTCCAGAGGTGCAGGGTGCTGTGTAATGTAAAAGGGTCCAGAGGTGCAGGGTGCTGTGTAATGTATAGGGGTGCAGAGGGCTGTGTAGTGTAAAAGGGTCCAGAGGTGCAGGGGGCTATGTGATGAAAAGGGGTGCAGAGGTGCAGGCGGCTGTGTAATGTAAAATGGTCCAGAGATGCAGGGTGCTATGAGATGTAAAGGGGTGCAGGGTGCTGTGTAATGTAAAGGGGTGCAGTGATGCAGGGTACTGTGTGATTTTAAAGGGGTCCAGTGATGCAGGGGGCTGTGTAATGTAAAGAGGTCCAGAGGTGCAGGGTGCTGTGTAATGTAAAGGGGTCCAGAGGTGCAGGGGGCTATGTGATGTAAAGGGGTCCAGAGGTGCAGGGTGCTGTGAGATGTAAAGGGGTCCAGTGATACAGGGTGCTGTGTAATTTTTAAGGGGTCCAGTGATGCAGGGGGCTGTGTAATGTAAAGGGGTCCAGTGATGCAGGGGGCTGTGTAATTTTAAAGGGGTCCAGTGATGCAGGGGGCTGTGTAATGTAAAGGGGTCCAGTGATGCAGGGGGCTGTGTAATGTAAAGGGGTCCAGTGATGCAGGGGGCTGTGTAATGTAAAGGGGTCCAGTGATGCAGGGTGCTGTGCAATGTAAAGTGGTCCAGAGGTGCAGTTGTGAAAAGGGGTACACAGTAGTACCAAAAAGATATTGAAGGATGCAGAGGTATGCAGGGGGCACAGTGGGGTGTTTTTACATTTTAATGTGGGGGGGGGGGGTGCCAGATATTGGATCCGCCCCGGGTGCCAAATGCTCTAGGTACGCCCCTGGCCTATAGGCTCCTGAGATGTGAATTCCGGTTCTGGAGAAAGAGAGGTGGGGGGAGGGGACAAACAAAAATGGAGAGAAAGAAGAAGGGATAGAACGAACAAGAAAGATGGATAGGGAGAGAGAGAAAAGGGGAAGAAAGGAGAACAGAGAGCAAACAGTAGGGTAAAAAATATTTGACATTTTTTATTGGGGGGGTGACACCATATTTTACCGCACCAGGTGAAACTAACCCTAGTGACGCCACTGGCCGGCGTACTCTGTCTGTGGATCTGGCCCTAAATCTCCAAATGAAGGGCTACTGCCTAATTAGGCAGTAAAGGCCTAGTGGGGGATGAGGTAAGGCACTTCAGGGGTTGAGCCCCCGAGGCACGGGACTCCCCCCAACAGCCCCCCATTAGAGGCAGTCCAGATAGGAGCCGCATAGCAAAGTTAGACTTCTCTTTTAAGAAATAACCACTGAACTCAAAAAGTGAGTTCAGTGAATACAAGGAGTAGTAAAAAGATGAAACAGTCACAAACAACAATATAAAATTATCCCAAAATTCGGTGGCAGGAGAAACTGCTCGCTCCCAGAGAGTCTAGACCCCGTGAGAGCAAACCGTGGGTCCCCCGCCTAAACCAGCCCCTCTAAATGAGTTAAACCTAGATAAGAACATCCCGTGGGCCCCTAGGAGGGACATGCCCACAGAGAGGTACCTCCCCTACTACTTGAGCTCCGGCCACCTAGAATGGAGCCCAATCCAAGGAAGTGTGCATGGCCACATCAGCAAAAGCACAAGGGGAGGGGGAAGGATGGGGGGAACCCCCCCAGCAAAAACCTGAGACCAGATACAGCAGCACACCCTCCGCTAGCTGGGCATACATTACTAAGAACTATTATACATTGAATAAACATGAAAAAAAATCTATGTTTACAGAGTCAGGCAGGTGGGAGGGAGAGGTGTCTGGAGAGCCGGCACCCGGGCGAACGCCCATGGCACTTCAGTTCGAACCAAGCCTGTTGGATAGGCGAATACTCCAGACAGCTCCCCAGAGACCTCCCCCAATCCCACGAGCAAGACATGAGTACTAGAGAAGAAAATCATAGTGACCTGGATGGTCCCTTATTTACCCTCTTGCAGGACAAACCTGTGTGGCAAGTGGAGGACAGATGAGTAGGGAGCCCCGGGGTGAGTACCCAGGTCCTGCCCCACCCACAGTTCATGGCAGTAGACCCAGACGGTGTCAACCACTCTCGGTGCAAACCTCAATATGACATCGCCAGATAAGTCTTACAGGACGTCCCTCCCCACTGGATAGGTCAGTTTTGAACCAAAGACCCCTCGAGGTCTTTTCATAAAACAGTCAAGGCCATGGGGCCGTGACAATCAGTCTAGGGGAACCAGGGATCACTCCAGAGGAGAGTCAACAAGCCCATGAGTCCATAGCAGACGGGGCAACAGAAACAAAGCAAAGTAGTGCAGAACTTACTTATGTAAGAAAACTCCACAAACCGGGGTAGATCTTCAACCTGAGGTCAATTCTAACCTTGGAGGCTCAAGGCTTGTTGTCTTGAGAAACTTGTGGTCTTCTGCGCTGAGATCGGTGATTGCGCCGGGACCGTTGAGCCCTTCCCTATGAGTTTTATGCGGGGTTAGTGCCGTTTGGAGGAAGAACAAATGCCAGCCAGTCGGGTAGAAACACTGCGGGCAACTCCAAAGAGTTGAGGAAAGCTAGGACATCCGCAGGGTGTCGAAGGGTATACGAACGACCTCCCTTGCATGCAATGAGGTGGAAATGGTGGCCCCACTTGTAGGCGATCCCTTGGTCGCCGAGCTACTCCAGCAGTGGGTTCATGCAACGGTGCATCTGAAGGGTCCTCCAGGAAACATCAGGCAGAAGAATGATCTGTGCTCCATCAAATTCCAAGTGTCCTCTGTGCCAAGCCCGTTGCAATATGTCTTCTTTGACAGAATAGTTGTGTAGGCAACAGAGCACATCTCTGGGCCTGTCCTCTACAGGACCTCTGGGTCCTAGGGTCCTGTGCACCCTGTCAATAGCAATGGGTGTTTCCGAGGGGCGCTCTAAACAGTTATTAAATATGAATATAGTTGGATGATGAGCGCAAGAATTGGTGAATGGTGCAGACACAAACAATATATATATATATAAATATGAATAAGATCCTCTGGGCACGGAGCCTCCATCTTGGTGTAGCCCCGCATTGCACACAGTGAGGGTGGACGCTCTCCAGGCAAGAACACAGAAGATTTTAGCAGCTCGTCCGAGCGGGGAGAAGGCTGTTGAGTCTCCATCTGAGGATCTACATGCTGTTTTTACACATCAGGAAGGTAAGCGCTCCGTGAGCCCAGCTGCCGGTGGGATTGTGTCTAAACACTTTTATCTGGATGCACAAGTTTATTGCTGACAATTTTGGGACATTATTTATTTTCATTTATTTTTTGCAACACAGGACACTTTGGTTCACTTTTGTTTGCATCACTGTCACAGTGTTTTGAGTGGCTATGGAATCTTATTTCAGAACTTAATTTATATATTATTTGGTTTATTCCCCTTTGGGGATCTTATTCATATTTATATATATATTGTTTGTGTATGCACCATTCACCAATTCTTGCGCTCATCATCCAACTATATTCATTTCAATTTCTTTGTCGTTAGTACATTTTAGATTTGAGCTGCATCTATTTTTCTTATATTATTGTTTTCACAATTTTATTCCTCACGTTGATAGTATTGGCTAGCGCTTTAGTTTCCCCCTTTTTTATACAGTTATTAAATATGGCAGTTATGGTTGCCTTGAGGTCTGCTTGTCGAGTGGCTTAGGCAGACCACAAATTCTGATGCTATGCCTGCGATTACGGTTTTCCAGGTCGTCTAACAAAAGATGTAGCTGTGCAACTTGATCTGACACCTCCTAACTAGGGATGAGCCGAACACCCCCCCCCGGTTCGGTTCGCACCAGAACATGAAAACAGGCAAAAAAATTGTTTGAACACGCGAACACCGTTAAAGTAAAAATTGTTCGAACAACGTTAAAGTCTATGGGAAACGAAACATGAAAAATCAAAAGTGCTAATTTTAAAGGTTAATATGCAAGTTATTGTCAGAAAAAGTTTTTGGGGACCTGGGTCCTGCCCCAGGGGACATGTGCCAATGCAATACAAGTTTTAAAAATGGCAGTTTTTTTGGGAGCAGTGATTTTAATAATACTTAAAGTGAAACAATAAAAGTAGTGCATGTTTCCCGTGTTTAGAACTGTCCCTGCACAAAATGTAATTTCTAAAGGAAAAAAAGGCATTTAAAACTACTCGCGGCTATTCATGAATTGTTGGGTCCCGGCAATACAGATCAAAGTCATTGAAAAATGGCCAAACCAAAAAAAAAAGGCCCTCCAGGTCCGGTATGGATATTAAGGGGAACCCTGTGCCATTTAAGAAAAAAATGGTGTGGGGTTCCCCGCAAAATCCATACCAGACCCTTATCCGAGCATGCAACCTGGCAGGCGTCATGAGGGTTTCGTGTGGAGTGGAAACTGGAGCATCGCTGGAGAATGGATACAATGTACCCCGTTACCAATTCACATAGAGGGGGCCGAATCTGGGGGTCCCCTTTGTTAAAGGGGGCTTGCAGATTTTGATAAGCCCCCTGCCCGCAGACCACCACAACCACCGGGCAAGAGTTGTGGGGATGAGGTCCTTGTCCCCATCAACATGGGGACATCCTCCCCATGTTGAGGACATGTGGCCTGGTACAGTGCAGGAGGTGGGGTGTTCTCTCGTCCCCCCTCTTTTCCTGCGGCCTGCCAGGTTGCGTGCTCAGAAAAGAGTATGGTACTATGCCATTTTTTTTTATTTAGGTGCAGGGTTCCCCTTAAAATCCATACCAGACCTGAAGGGTCTGGTATGGATTTTTGCGGGGAACCCCACGCCATTTAAAAAAAAACGTGGGGTTCCCCTTAATATCCATACCAGACCTGAAGTGCCTGATATGGAATTTGGGGGGACCCCACACTTTTTTTTGGTTACCCTTAATATTCATATCAGACCCAAAGGGCTCTACGCCATACCAGACCCACATTGGCTCTACGCCAATCCAGTGGTATCATTCCAGTCATTAACGAGTTCCTAAAAATGATAAACAATGGCTTTAAAATGGCAGAGCTCAATTCTTTTAGGATCCGGGGGTCGATGTCATCTGGTCCAAGTGCTTTATCCACCTTTATTCTGTCTAAATATTTCTGGACCATATCACTTTTGAGCCATTGTGAATCATTTGGGGCTGTGTCACTCCCACCCCCATTATGGACATGAGCTCCCCAATGCTCCTTTGTACTGTATACACAGAGCTGAAAAAAAGTATTTAATAAATTTGCCTTCTCTTTGTCCCCGGTCACCCACTCTAGATTATTTCGTAAAGGGCCTACATGCTCAGACCTGACCTTTTTACTAATAATATATTTGAAGAATTTTTGGGGGGTTTGTTCTACTTTTTTTGCAATCTGTCTTTCGTTTTGAATTTTTGCATCCTTGATTTCCTTTTTACATGTTCTGTTATATTCTTTGTAACATTTAAACAAAGATAGTGTTCCTTAATTTTTATTTTTTTTAAAAGCTCCTTTTTTATTATTTATAGCCATTTCAACTTGCCGTGAGCCACATAGGTTTTATTTTTAGCCTTTTAAACGTATTGCCCATAAAAATATAATTATCAGTGAGTTTACATACAGTCACTTTGAAGAATCCCCTTTCCTGTTCTGTGTCCATTGATGCCAATATTCCCGCCCAGTCTAAGTTCTGGAGAGAAGCCCTCATCCTTGGAAAATGTTCTCTTAAAGTTAAGTGTTTTTATCTTACCCGTATGTGTTTGTTGCTTACAGCTAACAAATAAATGAAATCATGTTATGGTCACTGCTAACCAGATGTTCTTTTGTATTGGTAATAATAATAAGCTTATTGGTAATAAGCTCTCCATGGTTTGAGATTACCAGATCCAGCAGAGTGCCATTCCTAGTCGGGGCCTCAATAAACTGGACCATAAAATTGTCTTGCAATAGGTTTATACATTTTTGCCCTATAACTGTCCCAGCACTGCCATTACTCCAGTCAATTTGTGGGTAGTTAAAATCCCCCATTATTATCACTATACCAGCCTTGCAGTCCTTTCCATCTGGAAGGTCTATAATAGGGATGAGCCGAACACCCCCCGGTTCGGTTTGCATCATAATCTTCGAACGGACCGAACGTTCGCACAAACTTTAGAACCCCATTGAAGTCTATGGGACTCAAACGTTCAAAATCATTGTCCTAAAACGGGTTTGGGGACCCGGGTCTTGCCCCAGGGAACATGTATCAATGCGGGAGCAGTGATTTTAATGATGCTTAAAGTGAAAAAAATTGAAATATTCCTTTAACCCCTTCCATACAGGGCATTTCCACCCCCTTCCTGCCCAGACCAATTTTTAGTTTTCAGCACTGTTGCACTTTTTATGACAATTGCGCAGTCATGCAACACTCTGCGGGGTTTTTTTTTGCCCTATAAACAAAAAAGAAGAGCGACAATTAAAAAAAAAAAAAACACAATATTTTTTAATTTTTGATTTAATACCACCATTTTTTAGACCTATACGTATTCTTCTACATATTTTTGGTAGAAAAAAAACGCAATAAGCGTATATTGATTGGTTTGCGCAAAAGTTATAGCGTCTACAAAATAGGGGATAGATTTCTGGATTTTTTTTTTTTTTTTACTAGTAATGGCGACGATCTGCGATTTTTATTGTGACTGTGACATTGCGGCAGACACATCGAACACTTTTGACACGTTTTGGCACCATTCACATTTATACAGCGATTAGCTGTACATGCTATATTACATGCTATAAAACTGCACTGATTACTGTGTAAATGTGACTGGCAGGGAAGGGGTTAACACTAGGGGGTGCTGAAGGGGTTAATATGTTCCCTAAAGTGTGTTCTAACTGTAGGGGGAGGGGACTCACAAAGGGAGGAGACCGATGTGTGTTCCTCTGTACTGGGAACACAGCATCGGTCTCCTCACCTCTGACAGGCGGTGGATCTGTGTGTTTACCAGTAATCACCGGTAATCGCGGGCGCCCGGCAGACATCGCGGCCACCAGGGCACGCGCGCCGGGTCACGGGCGGTGCTGCACGCCCTAGATTGCCAGGAAGAAAGGACGTCATATGACGTCCACCCGGATCGAGGGAGGGTTCCTGCCGGCATCATTTTATAATGGCCCGGTAAGATAGAGGTTAAATATCGTACCTGCTGAGTGTCTATAGTATGCCTGTGAAGTGGCACGTGTTTAGAACTGTCCCTGCACAAAATGACATTTATATAGGAAAAAAGTCATTTAAAACAGCTTGCGGCTTTAATGTAATGTCTGGTCCCTGCAATATGGATGAAAATCATTGAGAAAAATAGCATGGGTTTCCCCCCTTCCCCCCTCCCCCCAGGTCATTACCAGCCCATTTGGCCCTATATACTTTGAACAGCAGTATACAGGCGGTGCAAACAAGACAGGGACTGTAGGTTTGTTGTTAAGTAGAATCTGTTTGTAATTTTGAACTGGTACTTTTTTAAAGTGTAGCTCCAGCCAAAAAAGCTTTTTGGAAAACATAGATAAGGATTATCACCCCTGTGACATTTGTTTTGCTGTCTGTGTGCATCTGTTCAGAAGATTTCACCTCACTTTATGTCCCAATGACAAAAGTTTTTTTGAAAATTTGTTTTTTTTAGTGAAACAAGGATTGGTGATAAAGCATCCGTGGACAGGAGACACCTCTTACAGAAGAGAATTTCCCTTCCTAGGGGTAGATTTCCTCTCACTTCTTGTTGTCTCCTTCCGTTTGTAAGTAGGAGTCGTTTGTAAGTAGGGATGAGCCGAACATACCCGGGTTCGGTTCGCATCAGAACGTTCGAACAGACCGCGGGTTTGCGCGAACATTCAGAACCCCATTGAAGTCTATGGGACTCGAACGTTCGAATTCAAAAACGATCATTTTAAAGACCAATGTTCAATATAATGTTGGTAAACGTCTTTCAGAACCCGGGTCTTGCCCCAGGGAACATGTATCAATCGAAAAAAATATTTTAAAAACGTCCGTTTTTGCGGAGCAGCGATTTTAATGATGTTTAAAGTGAAAGAAAAAAATGAAAAATTCCTTCAAATATCACACCTGCTGTGTGTCTCTAGTAGTGGCACGTGTTTAATGTCCCTGCACAACATTAAATTATTATAAGATCAAAGTAATTTAATACTGCTTGCGCACGTGCTGTGTGGGAACAATATCTCAAATTATTTTAGGGGTGGTGGGGGGGTGGCATTATCTTTTTGGGAAAGCAAAATTGTAGAAAAAAGGGCACCCCTCAAACATACTGTAATTGTAGCGCAACAAAGAGCCACGTGCAAAGTATTGCATCAAAAATTGTTATTAGGCGCCCCTGTTACACAGGGGCATAAAAATGTGTCCGTAGGCGCAACATAACACTGCAACCCCTCCCAATATCTGCAATTGGAGCGCAACAAGGAGCCACGTGCAAAGTATTGCATCAAAAATTGTTATTAGGCGCCCCTGTTACACAGGGGCATAAAAATGTGTCCGTAGGCGCAACATAACACTGCAACCCCTCCCAATATCTGTAATTGGAGCGCAACAAGGAGCCACGTGCAAAGTATTGCATCAAAAATTGTTATTAGGCGCCCCTGTTACACAGGGGCATAAAAATGTGTCTGTAGGCACAACATAACACTGCAACCCCTCCCAATATCTGTAATTGGAGCGCAACAAGGAGCCACGTGCAAAGTATTGCATCAAAAATTGTTATTAGGCGCCCCTGTTACACAGGGGCATAAAAATGTGTCCGTAGGCGCAACATAACACTGCAACCCCTCCCAATATCTGTAATTGGAGCGCAACAAGGAGCCACGTGCAAAGTATTGCATCAAAAATTGTTATTAGGCGCCCCTGTTACACAGGGGCATAAAAATGTGTCTGTAGGCGCAACATAACACTGCAACCCCTCCCAATATCTGTAATTGGAGCGCAACAAGGAGCCACGTGCAAAGTATTGCATCAAAAATTGTTATTAGGCGCCCCTGTTACACAGGGGCATAAAAATGTGTCCGTAGGCGCAACATAACACTGCAACCCCTCCCAATATCTGTAATTGGAGCGCAACAAGGAGCCACGTGCAAAGTATTGCATCAAAAATTGTTATTAGGCGCCCCTGTTACACAGTGGCATAAAAATGTGTCTGTAGGCGCAACATAACACTGCAACCCCTCCCAATATCTGTAATTGGAGCGCAACAAGGAGCCACGTGCAAAGTATTGCATCAAAAATTGTTATTAGGCTCCCCTGTTACACAGGGGCACAAAAATTGTGCCTTAGGCCACGTGCAAAGTATTGCATCAAAAATTGTTATTAGATGCCCCTGTTATACAGGGGCACAAAAATTGTGCCCTAGGCCACATGCAAAGTATTGCATCAAAAATTGTTATTAGACGCCCCTGTTATACAAGGGCAGAAAAATTATGCCTTAGGCCACGTGCAAAGTATTGCATCAAAAATTGTTATTAGACGCCCCTGTTACACAGGGGCACAAAAATTAGGCCTTAGGCACTGGTGGCGGAGCACAGAAAAACAATATTTCTTACTAGCTAACAGCATGAAAAGTGAGGAGGAGAAGGATATTCCATCAGCAGCACAACAGGACAGTCACTCAGCATCAGCAGTCTCAAAGGGATCTGATATTTCAACACAAAATTCTTATTCAGTAACATCAGCATCAGGTGCTTGGTAGCCGTTGTTGATCCAAGCCCGATTCATTTTGATGAAGGTCAGTCGATCAACAGAGTCGGTGGAGAGGCATACCATGTGATCGGTCACAAAGCCTCCAGCAGCACTGAATGTGCGTTCTGAAAGAACACTGGATGCAGGGCAAGCCAGTAGCTCAATTGCGTACTGTGCAAGCTCTGGCCAGTGATCCATCCTCAAGACCCAGTAAACCATGTAAACCAGACGCTGGCGATGGTTGCTGGAACCGGTCAGACCTTGGGGCTGCGGACTAAAAAATTGTCTGACCGCATCGGTCAGACGGCCACCTTCTTCACCGCTCCTTCTCTGACTCACCGAAGCCTCAGCAAGACGTTGTCCAGGGCCAGGTTTTGGTAATCCCCCCGGTTCTGGGAACGCATTGCACAGACCCTTCTGCAAGGCCTCCCGCAGTAGTTTCATCTTCTGCTCCCTCTGCGATGGCAACATAAGATCCGTTACCTTACTCTTGTAACGTGGATCAAGGAGAGTTGCCAGCCAGTAATGATCCCTCTCCTTGATAGCACGTACACGAGGATCCTTACGCAGGCTTTGCAGGATCAGGGAGGCCATGCAGCGTAGGTTTGCAGAGGCATTCGGGGCACAGTCCTCTGGGTCACTGAGGATGACAGGATCCTCAGCCACCTCATCCCAGCCACGTAAAAGTCCACGTGTTCCTTGGGACTGTAAATGATCCCTTGAAGACTGCTGCTGTTGATGCTGAGTGCTAGGCTCCACCTCCATGCTGCTGATACAATCCTCCTCCTCCTCCTCCTCCTCATCCTCCTCTTCCTGTGTTCCAGGTGGGCAAGCAGGAACAGTGTCTGGATAAAGGGGGCCTTGAGAGGTAAGGAAGTCCTCCTCTTCCTCCCTTTGTTCTGCCTCAAGGGCCCTGTCCATTATTCCACGTAGGGTGTGCTCCAACATGTGAATAAGCGGGACAGTCTCACTGATGCATGCACTGTCAATGCTCACCATCCTCGTGGCCTCCTCAAATGGTGACAGGACAGTGCATGCATCCCTGATCAAGGCCCACTGGCGTGGTGAAAAAAAACCAAGCTCCCCTGAGCCAGTTCTGCTGCCATATTGGCACAGGTACTCATTGATGGCCCTCTGCTGCGTGTGCAGCCGCTGCAGCATGGCCAACGTAGAGTTCCATCTGGTGGGCATGTCACAGATTAGGCGGTTCTTGGGCAGGTTGTATTCCCTCTGGAGGTCTGTCAGCCGAGCAGTGGCATTATATGACCTCCGGAAAT
Source organism: Rana temporaria (assembly GCF_905171775.1). NCBI lineage: Eukaryota > Metazoa > Chordata > Amphibia > Anura > Ranidae > Rana > Rana temporaria. Next base: position 73,579,246 of record NC_053495.1, read on the forward strand.
GCACACAGACTTTCCTGGCCTGCCTCAGGACGTCCTGTAAGCCAGGGTACCTGCCCAAGAACCGCTGCACCACCAAATTGAGAACATGCGCAAAACAGGGCACATGGGTGAGTTTTCCACGTCGCAGGGCAGAGAGGAGGTTGGTGCCATTATCGCTGACCACCATTCCAGGCTTCAGCTGGCGTGGCGTCAACCACCTCTGAGCCTGCCCCTGCAGAGCTGAAAGAACCTCTTCCCCAGTGTGGCTCCTGTCTCCCAAGCACACCAGCTCTAGCACCGCATGGCATCTCTTGGCCTGCATTCCTGCGTAGCCCGTCGTACGCCTACGGAGCACGGCTGGTTCTGAGCCAACATCACCACAGGAAGAGGCCACAGAGGAAGAAGAAGAGGAGGGGGTGGAGGAGAGAGGTGTGTCACAAGCAGTAGTAGTGTTTTGGAGGCGTGGTGGCGGAACAACCTCCAAAACTACTGTACCTTGCCCTGCGTCTTTCCCAGCTGCCAGCAGAGTCACCCAATGGGCCGTAAAAGACAAGTAACGTCCCTGTCCATGCCTGCTGGACCATGAGTCAGCGGTAAGATGCACCTTACCACTGACCGCCCTGTCCAGCGAGGCATGGACATTGCCTTCCACGTGCCGGTAGAGAGCTGGAATCGCCTTCCGTGAGAAAAAGTGGCGTTTGGGTACTTGCCACTGAGGTACTGCATATTCCACAAACTCACGGAAGGGGGCAGAATCTACCAACTGAAAAGGTAGCAGTTGAAGTGCTAGCAATTTTGCTAAGCTAGCATTCAACCGCTGGGCATGTGGATGGCTGGGAGCGTACTTCTTTCGGCGCTGCAGCAGCTGGGGCAGGGAAATTTGTCTGGTAATATCAGTAGATTGCCCGCATGTACTACCATAACTACATTGTGACACACCTATTTCTACACCTTCGGTGCAGGCTGCAGAGAGGACTGGGGGTCTAGTGGGGTTGGAGGTCACAGAAGGGCAAGGGGAGGACCGCTTTGGTCTTTGGTGTGGGTCTTTTTGGTATGCCTGCCAACGAGCTGCATGGCAGGTCGACATATGTCTGGACAAGCATGTGGTGCCCAAGCGGGTGATGTTTTGGCCACGCGAGATACGCTTGAGACATATGTTGCAAACAGCAAAGGTACGATCTGATGGACAGGTTTCAAAAAAGGCCCACACCAAAGAACTTTTGCTGTACCGTTGAGACACAGCAGCGCTAATGTAATGCAGTTGGTGTGCTGCCCTTAAGCTGACCCCTGGAGGGCATCCTGCCTCTTTGGAGATGTGCCTCGTCCTCCTCTTCCTCCTCCTCCTCTCTCCTATCAGGCACCCAGGTAGAGTCAATGACCTTGTCATCCCCTCCCTCCTCATCATCACTGGCGACAACCTGGCAGTATGCTCCAGCTGGGGGAACATCACTCCCAGATTGTTGTCCCTCTCGGCCACCCCCTCTCCCTGGGCTCACATCAATGCCTTCCTCTATCAGTGTTCCGTCATCGGAGTCTTCAAAACGCTGCGCATCTTCAGCTAGCATGTACCCAACACTGTGTTGAAACAGTTCGGGGGACTCCTCAGGAGGACACGGTGGGACTAGGGAAGGATTGTGTGATGCCATTGTGCAGAGGGTAGAGGACGCCTTGGAAGCTGCTTTGCCAGACAAACTATGATCAGTCTGTGTGAGAGAGGATGAGGAGGATGAGGACGGCTTGGTCATCCACTCAACTAATTTCTCAGCATGTTGAGGCTCAACACGGCCAGCTCCCGAAAAGAAGGATGAGCGGCCACGTGCTGAAGAGGATGCACCACATCCATCACCAGCGTTACCTCTAGATGCAGAGCCTGCTTGCCCTCGTGACTCTCTGCCTCTCTTTGTCCTTCCAGCCATAGTTATGCGTTCAGGTGTTAAGTAACAAAATAGTCGCAGTCACACCAACTGCGTTCAGATGGTATTAAACAGCAACCACAAAGTAAGAGCGACTTGGCTCAAGTGTTATTTAACAAAATAGTCGCAGTCACACCAACTGCGTTCAGATGGTATTAAATAGCAACCACACAGTAAGAGCGACTTGGCTCAAGTGTTATGTAACAAAATAGTCGCAGTCACACCAACTGCGTTCAGATGGTATTAAATAGCAACCACACAGTAAGAGCGACTAGGCTCAAGTGTTATGTAACAAAATAGTCGCAGTCACACCAACTGCGTTCAGATGGTATTAAATAGCAACCACACAGTAAGAGTGACTTGGCTCAAGTGTTATGTAACAAAATAGTCGCAGTCACACCAACTGCGTTCAGATGGTATTAAATAGCAACCACACAGTAAGAGCGACTTGGCTCAAGTGTTATGTAACAAAATAGTCGCAGTCACACCAACTGCGTTCAGATAGTATTAAACAGCAACCACAAAGTAAGAGCGACTTGGCTCAAGTGTTATTTAACAAAATAGTCGCAGTCACACCAACTGCGTTCAGATGGTATTAAATAGCAACCACACAGTAAGAGCGACTTGGCTCAAGTGTTATGTAACAAAATAGTCGCAGTCACACCAACTGCATTCAGATGGTATTAAATAGCAACCACACAGTAAGAGCGACTAGGCTCAAGTGTTATGTAACAAAATAGTCGCAGTCACACCAACTGCGTTCAGATGGTATTAAATAGCAACCACACAGTAAGAGCGACTTGGCTCAAGTGTTATGTAACAAAATAGTCGCAGTCACACCAACTGCGTTCAGATGGTATTAAATAGCAAACACACAGTAAGAGCGACTTGGCTCAAGTGTTATGTAACAAAATAGTCGCAGTCACACCAACTGCGTTCAGATGGTATTAAATAGCAACCACACAGTAAGAGCGACTTGGCTCAAGTGTTATGTAACAAAATAGTCGCAGTCACACCAACTGCGTTCAGATGGTATTAAATAGCAACCACACAGTAAGAGCGACTTGGCTCAAGTGTTATGTAACAAAATAGTCGCAGTCACACCAACTGCGTTCAGATGGTATTAAATAGCAAACACACAGTAAGAGCGACTTGGCTCAAGTGTTATGTAACAAAATAGTCGCAGTCACACCAACTGCGTTCAGATGGTATTAAATAGCAACCACACAGTAAGAGCGACTTGCCGCAAGTGTTATGTAACAAAATAGTCGCAGTCACACCAACTGCGTTCAGATGGTATTAAATAGCAACCACACAGTAAGAGCGACTTGGCTCAAGTGTTATGTAACAAAATAGTCGCAGTCACACCAACTGCGTTCAGATAGTATTAAACAGCAACCACACAGTAAGAGCGACTTGGCTCAAGTGTTATTTAACAAAATAGTCGCAGTCACACCAACTGCGTTCAGATGGTATTAAATAGCAACCACACAGTAAGAGCGACTTGGCTCAAGTGTTATGTAACAAAATAGTCGCAGTCACACCAACTGCGTTCAGATGGTATTAAATAGCAACCACACAGTAAGAGCGACTAGGCTCAAGTGTTATGTAACAAAATAGTCGCAGTCACACCAACTGCGTTCAGATGGTATTAAATAGCAACCACACAGTAAGAGTGACTTGGCTCAAGTGTTATGTGACAAAATAGTTGCAGTCACACCAACTGCGTTCAGATGGTATTAAATAGCAACCACACAGTAAGAGCGACTTGGCTCAAGTGTTATGTAACAAAATAGTCGCAGTCACACCAACTGCGTTCAGATGGTATTAAATAGCAACCACACAGTAAGAGCGACTTGGCTCAAGTGTTATGTAACAAAATAGTTGCAGTCACACCAACTGCGTTCAGATGGTATTAAATAGCAAACACACAGTAAGAGCGACTTGGCTCAAGTGTTATGTAACAAAATAGTCGCAGTCACACCAACTGCGTTCAGATGGTATTAAATAGCAAACACACAGTAAGAGCGACTAGGCTCAAGTGTTATGTAACAAAATAGTCGCAGTCACACCAAGTGCGTTCAGATTGTATTAAATAGCAACCACACAGTAAGAGCGACTTGGCGCAAGTGTTATGTAACAAAATAGTCGCAGTCACACCAACTGCGTTCAGATGGTATTAAATAGCAAACACACAGTAAGAGCGACTAGGCTCAAGTGTTATGTAACAAAATAGTCGCAGTCACACCAACTGCGTTCAGATTGTATTAAATAGCAACCACACAGTAAGAGCGACTTGGCGCAAGTGTTATGTAACAAAATAGTCGCAGTCACACCAACTGCGTTCAGATGGTATTAAATAGCAACCACACAGTAAGAGCGACTTGGCTCAAGTGTTATGTAACAAAATAGTCACAGTCACACCAACTGCGTTCAGATGGTATTAAATAGCAACCACACAGTAAGAGCGCCTTGGCTCAAGTGTTATGTAACAAAATAGTCGCAGTCACACCAACTGCGTTCAGATGGTATTAAATAGCAACCACATAGTAAGAGCGACTTGGCTCAAGTGTTATGTAACAAAATAGTCGCAGTCACACCAACTGCGTTCAGATGGTATTAAATAGCAACCACACAGTAAGAGCGACTTGGCTCAAGTGTTATGTAACAAAATAGTCGCAGTCACACCAACTGCGTTCAGATGGTATTAAATAGCAACCACACAGTAAGAGCGACTAGGCTCAAGTGTTATGTAACAAAATAGTCGCAGTCACACCAACTGCGTTCAGATGGTATTAAATAGCAACCACACAGTAAGAGCGACTTGGCTCAAGTGTTATGTAACAAAATAGTCGCAGTCACACCAACTGCGTTCAGATGGTATTAAATAGCAAACACACAGTAAGAGCGACTTGGCTCAAGTGTTATGTAACAAAATAGTCGCAGTCACAGCAACTGCGTTCAGATGGTATTAAATAGCAACCACACAGTAAGAGCGACTTGGCTCAAGTGTTATGTAACAAAATAGTCGCAGTCACACCAACTGCGTTCAGATGGTATTAAATAGCAACCACACAGTAAGAGCGACTTGGCTCAAGTGTTATGTAACAAAATAGTCGCAGTCACACCAACTGCGTTCAGATGGTATTAAACAGCAACCACACAGTAAGAGCGACTTGGCTCAAGTGTTATGTAACAAAATAGTCGCAGTCACAGCAACTGCGTTCAGATGGTATTAAATAGCAACCACACAGTAAGAGCGACTTGGCTCAAGTGTTATGTAACAAAATAGTCGCAGTCACACCAACTGCGTTCAGATGGTATTAAATAGCAACCACACAGTAAGAGCGACTTGGCTCAAGTGTTATGTAACAAAATAGTCGCAGTCACACCAACTGCGTTCAGATGGTATTAAACAGCAACCACACAGTAAGAGCGACTTGGCTCAAGTGTTATGTAACAAAATAGTCGCAGTCACACCAACTGTGTTCATTCAGTATTAAATAGCAACCACACAGTAAGAGCGACTGCGGTCAAATGCGATTTAACAGCACACACGCAGTGACACCAACTGCGTTTAGTTGCTATTAAACAGCACACACGCAGTAATAGCGACTGCGGTCAAATGCGATTTAACAGCACACACGCAGTGACACCGACTGCGTTTAGTTGCCTTTTAAACAGCACACACGCAGTAATAGCGACTGCGGTCAAATGCGATTTAACAGCACACACGCAGTGACACCGACTGCGTTTAGTTGCTATTAAACAGCACACACGCAGTAATAGCGACTGCGGTCAAATGCGATTTAACAGCACACACGCAGTGACACCGACTGCGTTTAGTTGCTATTAAACAGCACACACGCAGTAATAGCGACTGCGGTCAAATGCGATTTAACAGCACACACGCAGTGACACCAAATGCGTTTAGTTGCTATTAAACAGCACACACGCAGTAAAAATGTCTGCGTTTCTGTGCAATTCAATAGCCCAGTTGCATTAACCGCGACTGCGCTTCTGTGCAAATAAATTGCACACGTGCAGTAACAGGTAATGCGTCTGTGTGTGCAATTAAACTAGCACACGTTCAATAACTCAGAATAATATTTTCAAGCTAATCCCTAATGCAGGCAATACAACACGTTAGAGCACTGCATGTAGAACAATCTCCTGCCTGACAGATACTAATAGATCAACTAGATGAGCTATACAGTTTATAAATATATTGACAACGCCTAAGGATGTGAATATATTCTCTACAAACTGTAGTTTTAACTATACTGACTACACTTCCTACTCTATCTATCTATCTATCTATCTATCTATCTATCTATCTATCTATCTATCTATCTATCTATCTAGTAGAAAAGACACGTCTCTATCTCTCTATCTATCTCTCTCTGTCTGACTGATCTCCTCTCTGTAACAAGCTGGAACACACTACAGAAGGCAGCCGTGCAGGCTGCCTTTTATAGTGTGGGGCGTGTACTAATCCCCCTGAGCCATAATTGGCCAAAGCCACCCTGGCTTTGGCCAATTATGGCTCTTCGTTTTTTGAGCGCTGTGATTGGCCAAGCATGCGGGACATACAGCATGCTTGGCCAATCATCAGCGCTCAACGCCGCAGTGAATTATGGGACGTTTTGCGTCATTCGAATTTGGCGCGAACGACCCGTTTCGTTCGAGTTTCGACGAACGATCGAACGCCCGATGTTCGATTCGAACATACGTTCGAATCGAACGCGGAGCTCATCCCTATTTGTAAGTTGGATGTTTGAAAATAGGGGCCTGCCATATATACTCTGCAGAAATTTGGGCCCTAGGTGTTGGTGTTTCCACAACATGGTAAGCCCTCACAGTTAGTCTTGGTGGATGCTGGAACACCCTGCTGTGAACTATTGTATCAAGAATTATAATTACATGCCATTGTTGAACAGTGGTAGAAAAATTGGGCCTTTGGTGCTGGTACCACAACACTAAGTCCTCACAGTTACTCTTGGTGGGCGCAGGAATGGGCCCTGCTGTTAAATATTAGATCAAGAATGGTAATTGCATGCCCCTGTTGAACAGGGGCAGACAAATTGGGCCTTTGGTGGTGGTGGTGATGCTGGTGCCACAACACTGTAAGCCCTCACAGTTACTCTTGGTGGGCGCAGGAATGGGCCCTGCTGCAAAGTATTGCATCAACAATTATAATTACACGCCCCTGTTAAACAGGGGCAGAAAAATTGGGCCTTAGCCAGTGGTGTTGGTGCCCAGAACCAAAAATGTTCTTACAAGCTATCAGCATGATCATTGAGGAGGAAAAGGATAGTCACTCAGCATGACAGCATAGTCACTCAGCATGACAGCATAGTCACTCAGCATGACAGCATAGTCACTCAGCGTCTTGAAGGGATCTGACATTTAAAAAAAAAATATTCAGCAGTTACATCAGCATCAGGTGCTTGGTAGCTGGTGGTGATCCACGCCTGATTCATTTTTGTGAAGGTCAGTCGATCGACCGAGTCAGTGGAGAGGCTCCTGTCCCCCAAGCACACCAGCTCTAGCACTGCATGGCATCTTTTTGCCTGCGTACCTGCGTAGCCCCTTGTACGCCTACGGAGCACCGCTGGTTCCGAGGATAAATCAGCACAGGAAGAGGCCACAGAGGAAGAGGAGGGGGTAGAGGAGAGAGGTGTGTCACAATCACCAGTAGTAGCATTTTGGAGGCGTGGTGGTGGAACAACCTCCAACACTACTGTACCTTGTCCTGCATCCTTCCCAGCTGCCAGCCAATGCACCGTGAAAGATAGGTAACGTCCCTGTCCATGCCTGCTGGACCATGAGTCAGCTGTAATATGCACCTTACCGCTGACCGCCCTGTCCAGCGAGGCATGGACACTGCCTTCCACATGCCGGTAGAGAGCTGGAATCGCCTTCTGTGAGAAAAAGTGGCATTTGGGAACTTGCCACTGAGGTACCGCACATTCCACAAACTCACGGAAGGGGGCAGAATCTACCAACTTAAAAGGCATGTGGATGGCTGGGAGAGAACTTCTGTTGGCGCTGCAGCAGCTGGGGCAGGGAAATTTGCCTGGTACAATCTGACGTGGGTGTACCGATAGTAGATTGTGCCCGCAAGTACTTGGCTGTGACACCTAATTTTACACCTTCAGTCCTATCAGTGCAGGCTTCAGAGAGGACTGAGGGTATAGTGGGGTTGGAGATCCCAGCTGATGAGGAGCAAGGAGAGGTCCGCTTTGTTCTTTGGTGTGGGTCTTTGAGGTACGTTTGCCAAGGAACTGCATGGCAGGTCGACAAATGTGTGGTCAAGCATGTGGTGCCCAAGCGGGTGATGTTTTGGCCATGCGAGATACTCTTGCGACATATGTTGAAAATAGCAGCGGTGCAATCTGATGCACTAAGGGCTGGTACAAGGGGTGGGCAGGAGGGGCGGAGTGTCAGAGGGGGCGGATTTCTCTCCCTCCCTCTGCTCACTTACTGAGCATAATACAAGAGACGTTTGCATAGCCACGGCTGCCCGATCTGCTCCCTCCCCCTGCATTCTCATTGGCAGGTAGGAGAGCACTTTAGAAAGGACTCCACCAGGGGGGGGGGGCAAGCCATCCATTATCTTAGTAACCATGAAGAAACAGACTGATACCTCCCGTCTGTAGGACAGGATAATCAGACTGTGAATTCTGAGACTGGCTGCAGCTCTGAGTGTCTGTGACACTTACACAGCCCAGCAAACACATCAACCCCCCCCCCCCTCTCTCACTGACGAGAGATCAGAGAGAAATACAGCTCCTCCTACCTCTGCTCCTCCAGTGACTTCACGCCCGCCCACACTATCCCCAGCATGCTGTGCAGCTGTATCTGGAGAGAAGGGGATGCGTTTGTGGGCGGGAAATATGAATACAGCAGCTGCAGATTCCTCTGTGTGACAAAGATGCCTGATCTTTTAGCCTGGAAATGCGGGTGAGTGTACACTGCAGTACACTGTGATCATTGAACTGTCCTTATCTTCATCCCTCTGCCTCATGTTCTTTCAAGACGTTCACTATATTTACTTTCACTTTCAGTTAGGCAGGTAATAATGGGGGTTAATAATGCATTTGCTGACACCAATGCTGGGGGTTAATAATGCATTTTCTGACACCAGTGCAGTGAGGGTTAATAATGTGTTTTCTGACACCAGTGCAGTTGGGGTTAATAATGCGTTTTCTGACACCAGTGCAGTGGGGGTTAATAATGCGTTTTCTGACACCAGTGCAGTGGGGGTTAGTAATGCGTTTTCTGACACCAGTGCAGTGAGGGTTAATAATGTGTTTTCTGACACCAGTGCAGTGAGGATTAATAATGCGTTTTCTGACACCAGTGCAGTGAGGGTTAATAATGCATTTTCTGACACCAGTGCAGTGGGGGTTAATAAGGCTCTTATGCCACGCATATCTTAGGCTGCATTCTTGCGATGGCCGCTAGGGGGCGCTCCCATTGTGCTCAGTGTATAGTATGCAAATTGCATACCAACACCGATTCACAATGTTGCGCGAGCCCTGCGTACGCAATTTACGTTGTTTCCGTACGGCGTGTTTAGCGTAAGGCTGCCCCTTCTACTAGCAGGGGCAGCCAATGCTAAAGTATACCCGTCGTTCCCGCGTCGCGACGTTCGAATTTTATGTAATTTGCGTAAGTGATTCGTGAATGGCGCTGGACGCCATTCACGTTCACTTTGAAGCAAATGACGTCCTTGCGACGTCATTTGCCCCAATGCACGTCGGGAAAGTTTCCCGACGGAGCATGCGCTCTACGCTCGGCGCGGGAGTGCGCCTAATTTAGATGATTCCTGCCCCCTACGAGATCATTTACATTAGGCGCCCTTACGCAGGGCAAGTTTACACAGCGCACACGCAATTTACGGAGCTACTGCTCCGTGAATCGCGGGTAGCGCAGGAAATTTGCGGGGGCGCAGGGCAAAAACGCTGCCCTGCGCCTCCGTAACTAAGGGGCAAATCTACCTGAATCCGGGCCTTTGATGTCAATATTTTTTCACATTGTCATTTTTATCATTAGTCAGACTGTATCTTTTTACATATAAGGATTTGCTACACTTCCTCTACACTTGTACCCCATTCCCTAATTACAGCGCAGCACTACCCTTTTCTTTATATCTGTTATGGTCTGATACACCTTTCAGTGCCGCAGCCGTACCCCCTTCCCTTTTCCCCTTCCCCCACTTCTTGGTAGCGCGGTAATACTCACTCCCTCATAGCCAGGAATATTAATAAAAGAATGAAGCCAAGACTCAGCAATACCAATTAGATGATAGTACTTCCTGTGCACCAGAACTTCCAATTCACCTACTTTGTTTTGCAGACTTCTGGCATTGGTGAACAAACACTTTAATTCATTGTCACATTTGCAAATGTATGTTGCATATTTTTTATTTTAGTACAAATAGTATAATTTACAATGGTTGATTGTAACATATAAACTGCCATAGCGCTCCCCCATCCTTCCCCATTCTACCCACCAATAGGGCTGACCCCTGTCTGACCCATTATAATCTAATTCACCCTCCCCCACAATCCTAGTTTAAATACTCCTCCAACCTCTCCCCCAGCACAGTAAACCCCCTTCCATTTAGGTGCAAACCATCTTTAGCATATAGGTTGCACCCCAATGAAAAGTCAGCCCAGTGCGCTAAAAACCCAAATCCCTCCTCCTTACACCAGGACTTTAGCCGTGCATTCAGCTCTCTAATCACCCCCCCCTGCCTTTCCTGTGCTGCGCATGGCACAGGCAATATTTCAGAGAATATCACCTTGGAGGTCCTTCCCTTCAACTTGCAGCCTAGTTCTTTAAATTAGTTAAGAAGCCTCCACCTTCCAAATATTCTGTCATTAGTTTCATCGTGGACCAAGACAGCTGGGTCATGTTTAGCCCCTCCCTGCAATTTATCAACCCGACCCACCACATGCCGAACCCTGGCAACAGGGAGACACAAATCAATCGGTTGAGGCGATCCTGGCTACAAATTATTCTATCAGTCCTTCTTATTATATAATCCCCTAATACCACTAACTGTCTAGGCCTATCTGCACTCCCCTCACCACCCCTACTAAATGGGCTGCTCTCCTGGATGTTAGGGAAAGCAGTGACATCTAGGGCTGCCACCTCTGAGCTTGACACCCCTTTTAATTGAATCATATGTCTTCTCCCATTAACTATTATTTTCATTATGTTTTTTTTATATTGTAATTATTGTAACTAATGGTTTATGCCAAAATCACAATCAGAACATTAGTGTCATTTGAAATAGCACAAATGATAGTATAGAACGTTTGTATTTTTTCTTTTTCTTTCAATAACTTTTTTTTTATATTTCACATAGAAACAACAGAGTAGTTAGTAAGTAGGGATGAGCTTCGAGTTCGAGTCAAACATTGCCTGTTCGCCTGTTCGGTGAACAACGAACAATTTGACGTGTTTTCGCTGCAAATTCGAGAAGCCGTGGAACACCCTGTTAAAGTCTATGGGAGAAATCTAAAGTACTAATTTTAAAGGCCAATATGCAAGTTATTGTCCTAAAAAGTGTTTGGGGACCTGGGTCCTGCCCCAGGGGACATTTTTCAATGCAAAAAAAAAAGTTTTAAAAACGTCAGTTTTTTCGGTAGCAGTGAATTTAATAATGCTTAGAGTGAAACAATAAAAGTGAAATATTCCTTTAAATTTCGTACCTAGGGGGGGGGGTGTAAAGTTAGCATGTGAAATAGCACATGTTTCCAGTACTTAGAACTGTCGCTGCACAAAGTGCCATTTCTGAAAGAAATAAAGTCATTTAAAAGCGTACTTGCGGCTATAATGGATTGTCGGCTCCCGGCAATTCAGAGAGGATTCATTCATAAATTTTTTTTTTTTAAAAAGCGTGGGGCTCCCCCCAAATTCAATTACCAGGCCCTTAAGGTCTGTTTCGATATTAAGGGGAACCCCGCCATCAATTTAAAAAAAAAATGACGTGAGGTTCCCCACAAATATCCATTCCAGACCCTACAGGTCTGGTGTGGATTTTAAGGGGAACTCCACCCCAGTTCCCCCAAAAATCCACACCAGACCCCTTATCCGAGCATGTTAACCTGGCCGGCCGCAGAAAAAGAGGGGGGGACAGAGTGCGCCCCCCCTCTCCTGAACCATACCAGGCCACATGCCCTCAACATGGGGAGGATGTCCCCATGTTGATGGGGACAAGGGCCTCATCTCCCACAACCCTTGCCCGGTGGTTGTGAGGGTCTGCGGGCAGGGGGCTTATCAGAATCTGGAAGACCCCTTTAACAAAGGGGACCCCCAGATCATGCCCCCCGCATGTGAATTGGTAATGGGGTACATTGTACCTCTACCATTTCACGAAGGAAGTGTAAATAGTTGTAAAAAGCACACACACACACACCGTAGAAAAAAGTCCTTTATTAATAAAATAAATAAAAATAAATCCAGCGGTGGTAATCCACTTGGTCCGGCTCCCTGCTCCAACGTTGTCTGTATCCAGCGACGGGTGATCTCCTCTCCGGTCCAGCGATGAGAAGATCATCCAGGATCCAGAGCGCAGCGTCGCCCGCCTCCTCTCTCTGCCGGACACAGCCCGGCGAATGACGCAGGTGAAGCTGTGACATTTCTTTTATTGGTGAAAAATGTAAAACAGGTTCTATTTTTACCGATGGAAAAAAAAACAATGGGGCCCACACACGATCGGTTCGTCCGATGAAAACGGTCCATCGGTTCGTTTTCATCAGACGAACCGATCGTGTGTACAGGGCTTTAGGGTTCTCAAAGGAAATCACATGTGTTGGTATAATTGAATCCAGCGGATAATTCCTAAGAGAGATCTTATTCTATGGTATAAGCAAAAAGCAAATCAACCTTATGTCTATGTCATAAGAACATTATGACGATAAACCTACTTTCTTGAGTACCAAGTCAAACAAATTCTGTGAAAGACAAAAGAATAAGTTGTACATAGAAGGGAAAGTAAATGGGTATATAGCTGCGCTTCAAAAAATATCTCTTATGTGACAAGTGATATGTAATAAACCCAAAATGCATCAACAAAAAGATAAAAATTCAAATGACATTGATTGGTGATTAGGGATGAGCTTTGTGTTCGAGTCGAACGTATGTTGGAGTCGAACGTATGTTCGACTCAAACATCGTATGTTCAATCTTTCTTCGAAATACGAACAAAACAGGTTGTTCGCGCCAAATTCGAGTGACGCACCACGGCCCATAATTCACTGCGGCATTGCGCGCCGATGATTGGCCAAGCATGCTGTATACCACTTCAAGTTTACATATTTGAATAATTTATGTTTTTTATTAGATTTTTAGTGGACATTTTGAGGTCCAAATATAATCGACATTGCATACCACCAATACACTGGTTTTAGGGACCACCAACTCACTACCCCTTCTCTATTGCAACTTTTTTCACATATAATTTTTATTCTTTCATTTTTTCCACAAACAACATTTTTTATCGGGTTTGGAGGACACATAGGAACAACTCATTAACTGAGGACCAAGCGGTCACACACTGCAAATCAATAAAAAGGGGGACCTCATATCCTAATGGTGGCTACACATACAAGCTAAACCACAGGAAGGAACCCAACATTACTGTTTTGTCTATACACTTGCACACAACTTACAGATATATAGCCCATTACCAGGCTAGCAGCGCCATTTCCCCTAAACGTCAACATCTATAAGCATGCTGTATGTCCCACATGCTTGGCCAATCACAGCGCTGTCTGTAAAGAGAGCCGTAATTGGCCAAAGCCAGGGTGGCTTTGGCCAATTATGGCTCAGGGCTTTAGCACACGCCCCACACTATAAAGGCTGCCTGCAGGGCGGCCTCGTGTAGTGTGTTCCTGGGCTTGTTCCAGATCAGACAGAGAGAGAGAAAGAGAGAGATTGTTTTTTTCTAGCTAGATAGAGCAGGCAGGCTAGTCAGTTAAATTTACAGTGTGTAGAGGATATATGCAGTATACAGTACATCCCAGGAGTTGTACATATATTTATACACTGTATAGTTTAGGAAGAACCAATCTAACTAATCTGTCAGGCAGTTGATTGTGGTAGCTGCAGTGTTCTCACGTGTTGTATTGCCCGTGTGCTCAGTGCACCTAAACCCACTTGCTGTATAATGCTCATTACTTTGCACCTAAACCCACTTGGTTTATAGTGCAAGTGTGCTAATTACTTTGCACCTAAACCCACTTGGTGTATAGTGAAAGTGTGCTAATTACTTTGCACCTAAACCCACTTGGTTTATAGTGCAAGTGTGCCAATTACTTTGCACCTAAACCCACTTGGTGTATAGTGCAAGTGTGCTAATTACTTTGAACCTAAACCCATTTGCTGTATACTGCAAGTGTGCTCATTACTTTGCACCTAAACCCATTTGTTGTATAGTGCAAGTGTGCTAATTACTTTGCACCTAAAACGCACTTGGTTTATAGTGCAAGTGTGCCAATTACTTTGCACCTAAACCCACTTGGTGTATAGTGCAATTGTGCTCATTACTTTGCACCTAAACCCATGTGTTGCATACTGCAAGTGTGCTCATTACTTTGCACCTAAACTCACTTGGTGTATAGTGCAAGTGTGCTAATTACTTTGCACCTAAACCCATTTGTTGTATACTGCAAGTGTGCTCATTACTTTGCACCTAAACACACTTGGTTTATAGTGCAAGTGTGCTCATTACTTTGAACCTAAACCCACTTGGTGTATAGTGCAAGGGGCAGATCCACATAAATCTGCGTGGGCGCAGCGTATGTGAGATATGCTACGCCGCTGTAACTTACTTTGCTATTCTTTGAATTCTGAAAGAATTTGTGCCGCAAGTTACTGGGGCGTAGTGTATCTCTCGTGGCGTAAGGGCGCGGAATTCAAATGCGGCGAGTAGGGGGCGTGTTTCATTTAAATGAAGCGCGTCCCCGCGCCGAACGAACTGCGCATGCCCCGTCCGTCAAAACTCCCAGGGTGCATTGCTCCAAATGATGTCGCAAGGACGTCATTGTTTTCGACGTGAATGTAAATGGCGTCCAGCCCCATTCACGGACGACTTACGCAAACGACGTAACATTTTCAAAATTAGACGCGGGAACGACAGCCATACTTAACATTGAGTACGCCACCAGATAGCAGCTTTAACTATATGCCGGAAAAAGCCGAACGGAAAAGACGTAAAAAAATGCGACGGCCGCTCGTACGTTCGTGGATCGTCGGAAATAGCTAATTTGCATACTTGACGCAGATTACGACGGGAACGCCACCTAGCGGACGCCGAAAAACTGTACAGTGTTGTTCAAAATTATTCAACCCCCCAATGCTGTAAAGGGTTTTAGGGAATTGAGTGTACATTTGTAATTGTATTCAGAATGAAATCCTACAAGGACTTCTTAAATAACCATATGCAACTAAAATGACATCAATTGGTTTTGTAATACAGTAGTAAATGTTTCTTTTGTGAATTCTTCATTTACACAATTATTAAACCCCTTAAAGCATTGGTTCTCAACTCCTGTCCTCAGGACCCACTAACAGGCCAGGTTTTATGTATTACCTTGGGGGAGATGCAGACTAGAATACTGCAATCACTGAGCAGCAAATGATATCACCTGTGATGTATTTCAGTTATCCTGCAAACCTGGCCTGTTAGTGGGTCCTGAGGACAGGAGATGAGAACCTCTGCCTTAAAGACTACCACTCTGAAGAACAGAGGTTAATTGAAGTGTTTTCAATCAGGTATTAAAAAACACCTGTGGATGTCAGGGAGCAGCAATAAAGCCTAATAAGCACCAATTAGGCAGCTTTAAAATGACTGTGATACTCAGCTCCTTCTAGACATTTACTGGTGTGGTTACAAACATGGTGAGGTCAAGAGAATGGTCCAGGAAGACAAGACAAGAGAAGAGGTGATTATTCTTCACAGGAAGGGCAATGGCTATAAGAAGATTGCAAAGATGTTAAAGGGTCACTAAAGGAATTTTTTTTTTTAGCTAAATAGCTTCCTTTACCTTACTGCAGTCCTGGTTTCATGTCCTCATTGTTCGTTTTTGCTTTAATGTTGCTGTAAATCCTCTCTGTTCTGGACACTTCGGCCCCATACACACGAGAGGATTTATCCGCAGATACGGTCCAGCGGACCGTATCCGCGGATAAATCCTCTCGAGGATTTCAGAGGATTTCTATGCGATGGCGTGTACACACCATCGCATTGAAATCCGCGCTGAAATCCTCTGCCGATGACGTGTCGCGCCGTCGCCGCTATTATGACGCGGCGACGGGCGCGACGCTGTCATATAAGGAATTCCACGCATGCGTCAAATCATTACGGCGCGTGCGGGGAATCCCTTTAGAAGGATGGATCCGGTAAGTCTGTACAGACGAGCGGATCCATCCGTTGGAATGGATTCCAGCAGATGGATTTGTTGTGCATGTCAGCAAATATCCATCTGCTGGAAATCCATCCCAGGGGAGATTTATCTGCGGATAAATATCCGTTGGCGTGTACACACCATAGGATCTATCCGCAGAAACCCATTTGATGGGATTTATCTGCGGATAGATTCTATGGTGTGTATGGGGCCTTCCTGGTTGTCTGTTTCCTGATCACCACAGTGCTGGGAGATTTCTCACGGTGGTGACTAATCAAGGAGGTGTGATTAAAACTAAACTGGATTGGTGCTGAGGAGTTTTAGACAAAGTATCACTGCTCTCTATTGGCTGACTGCCCTCTAGTGGCTCTCTGTACATCAGAGAACCAGCAAACAACAGCAAAAACGAAACTAAACTGCAGGCACATTATATGATTGGTTTTTATCTAGTTTTAATCATTTTTAAAAGGAATCAGTTAACTATTATGTCTCTATACCCTGTAAACAGTCATTTTAGCTAAAAAAAAAAAAAATCCTTTAGTGACCCTTTAAACATACCAAGAGACACTATAGGAAGCATCATTCGCAAATTCAAGGCAAAGGGCACTGTTGAAACGCTACCTGGTCATGGCATAAAGAAGATGCTGACTTCGACTGCTGTGCGCTACCTGAAGCATAGAGTGGAGAAAAGTCCCTGTGTGACTGCTGAGGAACTGAGAAAAGATTTGTCAGGTGTGGGTACTGAAGTTTCTGCTCAGACAATACGGCGCACACTGCGTAATGAAGGCCTCCATGCCAGAACTCCCAGGCGCACCCCCTTGCTGTCTCCAAAGAATAAGAAGTCGACTGCAGTATGCCAAAAGTCATGTGGACAAACCACAGAAGTTTTGGGATTGTGTTCTGTGGACTGATGAAACAAAATTAGAACTGTTTGGGCCCATGGATCAACACTGTGTTTGGAGGAGGAAGAACAAGGCCTATGATGAAAAGAACACATTGCCTACTGTGAAGCATGGCGGGGGGTCAATCATGCTTTGGGGCTGTTTTGCTTCTGCAGGTACAGGGAAGCTTCAGCGTGTGCAAGGTACAATGAATTCTCTTCAGTACCAGGAGATATTGGATGACAATGTGATGCAGTCCGTCACAAACCTGAGGCTTGGGAGAAGTTGGACCTTTCAACAGGACAATGATCCCAAGCATACCTCCAAGTCCACTAGAGCATGGTTGCAGATTAAAGGCTGGAACATTTTGGAGTGGCCATCGCAGTCACCAGACTTAAATCCGATTGAGAACCTCTGGTGGGACTTAAAGAAAGCAGTTGCAGTGCGCAAGCCTAAGAATGTGACTGAACTGGAGGCTTTTGCCCATGACGAATGGGTGAAGATACCCGTAGATCGCTGCAAGACACTTGTGTCAAGCTATGCTTCACGTTTAAAAGCTGTTATAACTGTAAAAGGATGTTGTACTAAGTACCAAGATTGAATGTCACTTGGGGGTTGAATAAAACTGATAATGATGTAAGCACAGAAAAGACATTTGCGGTTATTTCATTATAAATGTTATGTTATATTTGTCTGACCTACACGTGCCTCTTTGATTTAATTGTAAGCAGGATGACTGAATGATCAAAATCAATGTCAAACTGGCCAAAAAAATCAATTTCAGTGGGTTTGAATAATTTTGAATACAACTGTACGCCTGTCAGATCTAACCCAGATGCCGTTGTATCTTGTTTTGAGGATTCAAAACAAAATACTGAAAGTGTGCTCATTACTTTGCACCTAAACCCATTTGTTGTATAGTGCAAGTGTGCTAATTACTTTGCACCTAAAACGCACTTGGTTTATAGTGCAAGTGTGCCAATTACTTTGCACCTAAACCCACTTGGTGTATAGTGCAATTGTGCTCATTACTTTGCACCTAAACCCATGTGTTGCATACTGCAAGTGTGCTCATTACTTTGCACCTAAACTCACTTGGTGTATAGTGCAAGTGTGCTAATTACTTTGCACCTAAACCCATTTGTTGTATACTGCAAGTGTGCTCATTACTTTGCACCTAAACACACTTGGTTTATAGTGCAAGTGTGCTCATTACTTTGAACCTAAACCCACTTGGTGTATAGTGCAAGGGGCAGATCCACATAAATCTGCGTGGGCGCAGCGTATGTGAGATATGCTACGCCGCTGTAACTTACTTTGCTATTCTTTGAATTCTGAAAGAATTTGTGCCGCAAGTTACTGGGGCGTAGTGTATCTCTCGTGGCGTAAGGGCGCGGAATTCAAATGCGGCGAGTAGGGGGCGTGTTTCATTTAAATGAAGCGCGTCCCCGCGCCGAACGAACTGCGCATGCCCCGTCCGTCAAAACTCCCAGGGTGCATTGCTCCAAATGATGTCGCAAGGACGTCATTGTTTTCGACGTGAATGTAAATGGCGTCCAGCCCCATTCACGGACGACTTACGCAAACGACGTAACATTTTCAAAATTAGTTACTAACTAATTACTTTGCACCTAAACCCACTTGGTGTATAGTGCAAGTGTGCTAATTACTTTGCACCTAAACCCATTTGTTGTTGTAACACTCCTGAGAATTTATTAATAACAGGTATGATTGGAACTCAGCAGAAAGAGGTTTCTCAGGGTAAACCACCAATGCACTCTCATATGTATCAGAAAGTTTAGGGGTTAAATCATCACAACCTCATGTGAGTATAAAAGTATATGAGCTATCCCAGCAGCAGCTGAAGTATGGAGATTGTATTAACTTTGCTACACAGTGTAATTTGAGAAAAGTCTGAATGCAGCAAGTATTTAAACTCTGGCAGTCATATTGTTAATTCACAATATTATGGAGTAGTTTTATCTATAGAAAACAATCCCTCAGTTTGTGGTTAGAATATAGCCCAAAAGGATCAGCATTCATTAGTATAATCCCAACAGCTTGAGAACAACAGATATCTGGTTATAATGCAGGGAACTATTGTAATTCAAGATACTTGCGGTTCAGCTGGTAGTAGTTGTTCACCAGGGGATGTATGTAGTTGCTAGGTAAAAGGGTCCAAGAATCCAGGAAGCAATGGTTCTCCTGTCAAGCTGAGGCTGGGTGTAGTAACAAACAGGCATGCAGCATGTGGACTAGAGAGGTAGAGATCTGAGGTATGGATATTGGCTGGAGAGGAGTACAGCAGTGGTTCCAGGGCTCGGTGCTGGGAGGTAGTGTTCCTTGACTGGCGGCAGGGATCCGACAAAATAACCGAACACCCTACCGCCATCTCTAAGGAGTTTAAATAGCCCCGAATTCGCGGGGAAATCGAGGAAGGAGGCAGAGTCGCACTTCCGCGTTCCACGCTGGAGCGCAAACGTCCGCGCACCGGAAGTGACGCAGATGTCTTGCAGAACGGAGCGCAGCTGCTTGTAGAAGGCTCAGCTGCGCTCGTTCTGTACAGGGAAACATCAGAGATGTTACATACTCCCCTCCTCAAGGGGGCACCAGCAGTGCTCCTAGAAAGAGAGGGGCGATTAGGATACCTAAGATGAAATTGTCTAATCAGGCGAGGAGCATGTATGTTTGAAGAATTCTCCCAAGAGTCATTAAGTTGATCATAACCTTTCCAATGTATCAGGTATTGAAGGGTGGAACCATGTTTCCTCGAATCCAGGATCTTTTCAACCTCGTATTCAATCTCACCATGTACCTCGACAGGAGGAGGAGGGTTTGGCTGTCTGTTAGGAAATGGGTTAGAAATAAAAGGTTTAATGAGGGAAACGTGAAATGAGGAATGTATCTTCCAATCTGGGGGTAGAAGTAATTTTACAGCGTTCGGATTGATCAAATGGGATATTTGGAATGGTCCAACGAATTGAGTGCCTAATTTTTTTGAAGGTACTTTAAGGTGAAGATTTCGCGTGGAAAGCCAAACCAAGTCGCCAACCTTATATTCAGGTGGTGTCGATCTGTGAGAGTCGTAGTATCGCTTTTGTCTTTGTTGGGCAAATTTTAAGTTAGACCGTAAGATGTCTAGTGTGTTCTTTAAAGTCGTGAGATATTGATTAACTGCTGGAACACTGTTTGGGGGGTGATTGGTTGGGAGACTGTTGGGGTGGAAACCATAATTAACAAAAAATGGTGTAAATCGAGAAGAAGAACTGGCGGAATTGTTATAAGAGAATTCAGCAAGGGGTAGTAATTGAAACCAATCATCTTGTAGATGTGTACAGTAACATCGTAAGTATTGTTCAAGGATTTGGTTAATTCGTTCAGTTTGTCCATTTGTTTGTGGGTGGTATGCAGTGGACATGCGGTGGTCAATTTTCAGAGTATTACATAAAGCCTTCCAAAATTTAGAAATAAACTGAGTTCCACGATCAGATATGATTTGAGAGGGTAGTCCATGTAATTTAAGAACATTGGAAATGAAAGCTTTTGCAGTTTCATGGGAAGTTGGTAACTTCTTTAAAGGAGTGAAGTGTGCCATTTTGGTCAAAAGGTCTACTGTAACCATGATAGTGTTAGCACCGTTTGACTTAGGGAGTTCAACAATGAAGTCCATCGACACAACTTCCCACGGTCTGTTGGGTACTGGAATAGAAGTGAGTAGACCAGAAGGGGGTCTCCTAGAATGCTTGTTACGAGCACAAATCTCACATGAATTAACATAAGTGTGGATTGTTTTAGTCATATTAGGCCACCAGTAGTCTCTCTTAACAAGATGGATGGTTTTATTGATTCCGGGATGGCCGGCTAATGGTGAATCATGAAGATGTTTGAGAAGTGTAATTTGTAATTTAGGAGGAACGAAAACCTTATTATTGAAAGTATACACTCCATCTGGCAGTCTGGTAAGATTTTTTGGTAGACAAGAGAGATCTTTGGAGAGTGACTGTGAGATTAACTGTCTAAAAGACGAAGAGATTCCAATGAAACGGTCTGAAGGAATTATAGATAGAGGAGGAATCTCAGTGTTCTGGTTTTCATGCATGCGGGACAAAGAGTCAGCCTTGATGTTCTGTGAACCAGGCCTATAAGATATGAAAAAATTAAACCTGTCAAAGAATAAACTCCACCTAACTTGACGGGCAGAGAGTGTCTTACATGTTTTCAAATGCTGTAAATTACGGTGGTCTGTAAGGATGGTAATTGGGTGTTTACTACCCTCCAATAGGTGCCTCCAATTTTGTAGTGCATCTTTAATTGCAAGAAGTTCTTTTTCACCAATGGGGTAATTCTTCTCTGCTGAAGACAAGGTCCTTGAAAAAAAAGCTACTGGGTGTAGAGGTTCAGATAGACTTGGACGTTGAGAAAGTATAGCTCCAAGAGCATAATGAGAGGCGTCTACTTCCACAGTGAAGTAGTATTGTGGGTTGGGTAATTGTAAGATGGGAGCTGAAGTGTAGCATTGTTTAAGAGTGTCAAAAGAAATCTGGGCTTCCTTTGACCACGTAAAAGGTATCTTCGTGCTAGTAAGGGCACTCAATGGTTTGACAATTGCTGAAAAATCTTTGATGAATTTGCGATAGTAGTTTGAGAAACCGAGAAAACGTTGAAGGGCCTTCCTAGAGTTGGGAGTTGGCCAGGAGAGGATACATTCTACTTTAGAGGGTTCCATCTGGATGCCCTGAGGAGTAATATGGTATCCAAGGAAGGAAATACTTGACTGACTGAAAACGCATTTTTCTAGTTTGGCATATAAAGAATGCGTTCTGAGCCTGGCCAAAACCCAACGGACATGTTTAGTGTGTTCCTCAAGTGTATCAGAGTAAATCAGGATGTCATCCAAGTATATCACAACACAGATGTCAAGCAGATCTCGAAAAATGTCATTTATGAACCACTGAAAAGTGGCGGGTGCGTTACACAGACCGAATGGCATTACAGTGTATTCAAAGAGACCGTATCTAGTCTTGAAAGCGGTCTTCCACTCATCACCTGGACGAATCCTGATCAGGTTATAGGCACCCCTAAGGTCTAGTTTTGTGAAAACTTTTGAAGTTTGAAGACGTTCGATGAGTTCTGGAATGAGAGGAAGAGGGTAGCGATTCTTAATAGTGATGCTATTGAGACGACGGTAGTCAATGATCGGACGTAGTGAACCATCTTTATTTTTAACAAAAAACATAGCTGCACTTGCAGGAGATGTGGATGGTCTGATAAAACCCCTTTTTAAGTTTTCATCAAGGTAATCCTTCAGGTGTACAAGTTCTGGTTGGGATAGAGGATAAATACGTGCAGTTGGTACAGGTGTATCAGGAATGAGATCTATAGGACAGTCGTAAATACGATGGGGTGGAAGAATCTCTGCCTTGGTTTTACTAAAAACATCTGAGAAATCTTGTAGATAGTTAGGGAGATCTATTGAGTCAACTGTTGTGGACAGAACCGAAAGAATAGGGTAGCAATTCTCCTGGCAATATGTAGAATTTAGATTAAGTGAGAGGTTAGTCCAAAGGAAAGTTGGCTGATGGAGTATTAACCAAGGTAATCCTAGGACTATTGGAAACAATGGAGATGGAATGACATCAAAGACAAGAGTCTCTGTATGGTCATTGCCACAAGTGACCAGTAGGGGTGAGGTTTGAGAGGAAATAGGGCCCGAAATGGAACTTGAACCGTCAATAAAAGTGACAGAAAGAGGATTTTGTTTAACCATGCAAGGAATTTTATTAGACTTTACAATTCCTAAATCAATGAAATTTCCGCAAGCGCCGGTATCCACCATTGCATCAATCCTAAGTCTTTCTTGATCCCACTGTAAGGTAAGAGTGACATAAACAAAACGATTAGTAGTATTTCCTGTTGGATTAGTCTTACTTATGTTTAAAAAGTTACCTTCGGAATTCTTCTTGAGGAGTGGGCAAGTGGAGACCATGTGGTCTGGAGCGGAACAGTAGAGGCAGAGGTTATGAGCTCTGCGGCGTTGTTTCTCAGCAAATGATAAAGGAGCCCTGACAGCTCCAAGTTCCATTGGAACCTCTTTTGGGGGAGATTTAGATCTTCTGAATTGTGGGGGAAGATAAGTGTTGAAGCGTTCAGCCTTCCTTTCACGGAGACGTCGGTCAATGGTAAGGGATAAATGCATGAGGTCCTCAAGGGACGGAGGAAGCTCTACACGAGCTATCTCATCCTTCATAGATTCGGATAGTCCTAATCTGAATTGATTACGAAGAGCAATATCTGTCCATTGTGTTTCTCTACTCCAACACTTGAATTCCGAAATAAAATCCTCTACGGGTCTTTTCCCCTGTTTGAGGCTCCTGATAAAGTTCTCTGCAGTAAGTTGTTTGTTTGGATCTTCATATAAAAGTGACATCTCATCCAAAAATGTATTGAAAGCCCCCAATAAATCACCATGTTCTTCCACATATGCATCAGCCCAGATTCTAGGTTCTCCTCTTAGGTAGGATATAAGTGTAAGGATACGAACCCTGTCTGAATGGTAGGTGCGGGGGCGTAAATCAAACATGAGACGGCAAGCACTAATGAATTGGCGAAAAATTTTCCGGTCCCCTGAAAAGGGTTCTGGGGGGCAGACCTTAGGTTCAGGTCTCTCTCGGGGTAATGCAAGGTTTTGGTTGCGTAATGCTTCATTTTCAAAACGTAATTCATTCATAGTAGTAGTGAGGTTATCCACTCTTTGTGAAAGTCCAACTAGGTGGTTAGCAAGGTCTGCTGGATCCATGGTTCCTATCTTGTATGGTTTTATTAGGTTCGGTTATTATGTAACACTCCTGAGAATTTATTAATAACAGGTATGATTGGAACTCAGCAGAAAGAGGTTTCTCAGGGTAAACCACCAATGCACTCTCATATGTATCAGAAAGTTTAGGGGTTAAATCATCACAACCTCATGTGAGTATAAAAGTATATGAGCTATCCCAGCAGCAGCTGAAGTATGGAGATTGTATTAACTTTGCTACACAGTGTAATTTGAGAAAAGTCTGAATGCAGCAAGTATTTAAACTCTGGCAGTCATATTGTTAATTCACAATATTATGGAGTAGTTTTATCTATAGAAAACAATCCCTCAGTTTGTGGTTAGAATATAGCCCAAAAGGATCAGCATTCATTAGTATAATCCCAACAGCTTGAGAACAACAGATATCTGGTTATAATGCAGGGAACTATTGTAATTCAAGATACTTGCGGTTCAGCTGGTAGTAGTTGTTCACCAGGGGATGTATGTAGTTGCTAGGTAAAAGGGTCCAAGAATCCAGGAAGCAATGGTTCTCCTGTCAAGCTGAGGCTGGGTGTAGTAACAAACAGGCATGCAGCATGTGGACTAGAGAGGTAGAGATCTGAGGTATGGATATTGGCTGGAGAGGAGTACAGCAGTGGTTCCAGGGCTCGGTGCTGGGAGGTAGTGTTCCTTGACTGGCGGCAGGGATCCGACAAAATAACCGAACACCCTACCGCCATCTCTAAGGAGTTTAAATAGCCCCGAATTCGCGGGGAAATCGAGGAAGGAGGCAGAGTCGCACTTCCGCGTTCCACGCTGGAGCGCAAACGTCCGCGCACCGGAAGTGACGCAGATGTCTTGCAGAACGGAGCGCAGCTGCTTGTAGAAGGCTCAGCTGCGCTCGTTCTGTACAGGGAAACATCAGAGATGTTACAGTTGTATACTGCAAGTGTGCTCATTACTTTGCACCTAAACCCACTTGGTGTGTACTGCACGTGTCCTCTGCAGTTTGCACCTAAAGCTATGAGGTGTGTGTACTGACTTTGTCCTCTGCAGGCCATTATAATGTCTGGAAGGACAACAAAGAGAGGCAGAGAGTCACAAGGGCAAGCAGGCTCTGTATCTAGAGGTAACAGTGCTGGTGGTGGACACGGTGCATCCTCTTCAGCACGTGGCCGTTGGACACGCTCGTCCTTGTTTTCGGGAGCTGGCCGTGTTGAGCCTCAACATGCAGACAAATTGGTAGAGTGGATGACCAAGCTGTCCTCATCCTCCTCATCCTCTCTCACCCAGGCTGAGCTTACTTTGTCTGGCAAAGCAGCTGCCAATGTGTCCTCTTCCCTCTGCTCAATGGCATCGCTAACTCCTTCCCTAGTCCCACCATGTCCTCCTGAGGAGTGCCCCCAACTGTTTGAACATAGTGTTGGGTACATGCTGCATGAAGATGCGCAGTGTTTTGAAGGCTCCAATGATGGAGCACAGATAGAGGAAGGCAGTAATGTGAGCCCAGAGAGAGGGGGTGCCCGAGAGGGACAGCAATCTGGCAGTCATGTTCCCCCAGCTGCAGCATACTGCCAGGTTTTTTCGACAGTGATGAGGAGGGAGGGGATGATGAGGTCACTGACTCTACGTGGGTGCCTGATAGGAGAGTGGAGGAGGAGGAGGCACAGGCACATCTCCAACAAGGCAGGATGCCCTCCAGGGGCCAGATTAAGGGCAGCACACCAACTGCATTACATCGCAGAGCTACACCTGTGCAGGGCGCTGCTGTGTCTCAGCGTTACTGCAAAAGTTCTTTGGTGTGGGCCTTTTTTGAGACATGTGCATCAGATCGCACCATTGCTATTTGCAACATATGTCTCAAGCGTATCTCGCATGGCCAAAACATCACCCGCTTGGGCACCACATGCTTGACCAGACATTTGTCGACCTGCCATGCAGTTCATTGGCAAGAAAGACCTGAAAGACCCACACCAAAGAACAAAGCGGACCTCCCCTTTGCCCTCATCAGCTGGGATCTCCAACCCCACTATACCCTCAGTCCTCTCTGAAGCCTTCACTGATAGGACTGAAGGTGTAGAATTAGGTGTGTCACAACCTAGTAGTACATGCGGGCAATCTACTATCGGTACACCGATGGCAGATTGTACCAGACAAATTTCCCTGCCCCAGCTGCTGCAGCGCCAAAAGAAGTACTCTCCCAGCCATCCACATGCCCAGCGGTTGAATGCTAGCTTAGCGAAATTGCTAGCACTTCAACTGCTGCCTTTTCAGTTAGTAGATTCTGCCCCCTTCCGTGAGTTTGTGGAATGTACGGTACCTCAGTGGCAAGTTCCCAAACGCCACTTTTTCTCATGGAAGGCGATTCCGGCTCTCTACCGCCATGTGGAAGGCAATGTCCATGCCTCGCTGGATAGGGCGGTCATTGGTAAGGTGCATATTACCGCTGACTCATGGTCCAGCAGGCATTGACAGGGACGTTACCTCTCTTTCGCGGCACATTGGGTGACTCTGCTGGCAGCTGGGAAGGACGCAGGGCAAGGTACAGTAGTGTTAGAGGTTGTTCTGCCACCACGCCTCCAAAACACTACTACTGGTTGTGACACACCTCTCTCCTCACCCCCTCCTCTTCTTCTTCCTCTGTGGCCTCTTCCTGTGCTGATGTGTCCTCGGAACCAGCGGTGCTCCGTAGGCGTACGAAGGGCTATGCAGGAATGCAGGCAAAGAGATGCCATGCGGTGCTAGAGCTGGTGTGCTTGGGAGACAGGAGCCACACTGGGGAAGAGGTTCTGTCAGCTCCTCAGGGGCAGGCTCAGAGGTGGTTGACGCCATGCCAGCTTAAGCCAGGAATGGTGGTTAGCGACAATGGCACCAATCTCCTCTCTCCCCTGCGACAGGGACAACTGACCCATGTGCCCTGTTTTGCTCATGTCCTGAATTTGGTGGTGCAGCGGTTCTTGGGCAGGTACCCGGGCTTACAGGATGTCCTGAAGCAGGCCAGGAAAGTCTGTGTGCATTTCCGAAGGTCATATAATGCCAGTGCTCGGCTGACAGACCTCCAAAGGGAATACAACCTGCCCAAGAACTGCCTAATCTGTGACATGCCCACCAGATGGAACTCTAAATTGGCCATGCTGCAGCGGCTGCACACGCAGCAGAGGGCCATCAATGAGTACCTGTGCCAATATGGCAGCAGAACTGGGTCAGGGGAGCTTGTGACCCAGAGGACTGTGCCCCGAATGCCTCAGCAAACCTACGCTGCATGGCCTCCCTGATCCTGCAAAGCCTGTGTAAGGATCCTCATATTCGTGGTATCAAAGAGAGGGATCATTACTGGCTGGCAACTCTCCTTGATCCACGTTACAAGAGTAAGGTTGCGGACCTTATCTTGCCGTCGCAGAGGGAGCAGAAGATGAAACATCTTTGGGAGGCCTTGCAGAAAGGTCTGTGCAATGCGTTCCCAGAACCTGGGGGATTACCAAATCCTGGTCCTGGACAGTTGGTTGCTGAGGCTTCGGTGAGTCACAGAAGGAGCGGTGGAGAAGGTGGCCGTCTGACCGATGCGTTCAGACAATTTTTTTAGTCTGCAGCCCCAAGGTATGACCGGTTCCAGCAACCATTGCCAGCGTCTGGTTTACATGGCGCGGGAATGCCTAGGGGCAAGATCAGACTTGGACACCTTCCCCACCGAAAATCCTCTGGCTTACTGGGTCCTGAGGATGGATCACTGGCCAGAGCTTGCACAGTACGCAATTGAGCTACTGGCTTGTCCTGCATCCAGCGTTCTTTCAGAACGCACATTCAGTGCTGCTGGAGGCTTTGTGACCGATCACAGGGTGCGCCTCTCCACCGACTCCGTCGATCGACTGACCTTCATAAAAATGAATCAGGCTTGGATCAACACCAGCTACCAAGCACCTGATGCCGATGTAACTGAATATTTGTTTTTGAAATGTCAGATGCCTTGGAGACTGCCTATGCTGATGCTGAGTGACTGTCCTGTTATGCTGCTGACTGAATATCATTTTCCTTCTCAATGATCTTGCTGATAGCTAGTAAGAACATTGTCGGTTCTGGGCACCGCCACCAGTGCCTAAGGCCCAATTTTTCTGCCCCTGTTCAACAGGGGTGTATAATAACAATATTTGATGCAATATTTTGCTTGTGGCTCTTTGCTGCGCTCCAATTACAGTATCTGTGAGGGGTTGCAGAGTTGT
Source organism: Rana temporaria (assembly GCF_905171775.1). Taxonomy (NCBI): domain Eukaryota; kingdom Metazoa; phylum Chordata; class Amphibia; order Anura; family Ranidae; genus Rana; species Rana temporaria. Next base: position 73,607,455 of record NC_053495.1, read on the forward strand.
GGCACCGCCACCAGTGCCTAAGGCCCAATTTTTCTGCCCCTGTTCTAGTATTTTTCTTTGTTTGATTATTTTCTAATTTGGGTTTATTGTAGCTTTCTCCTAGGTTATCCTAGTGTCATATTTATTTTCCTCTACTAAATACTCATCATTTGTCAATGTAAACATCACAAATCTAGATTTGTTCTTTTAGGCAGCATTGATATAATAATAAGCCACACATTTTTGAGTATCCAAAAATATTTATTGTTTCACATTTAAAATGTGTCATAATTTTTTTTTAATCAAATAATATATTTTTGACTAGAAATATTTGTCAACAAACATCTTTTTTTTTATATATATTTTTTGTTGTTATTTTTTTAGATATCTTTTTTTTTCTTAGATATCTTTTTTTTTTGTATTTTCTTTGAGAATAACAAAATTAACACATTTCTGGTTAAAACGCATGAACAATGACCAACTTTTTAGCATTTGTCATTGTTCATGCGTTTTAATCAGAAAACTAGAGATTCCACTTTAAAAAAATTAAAAAAAAGCATACATATAAAAACAAACATAACTTAAAAAAAAAATAAAAAAAAAAAATTTTTAAACCCTCCCCAGAACATCCATTAAATTCTTTAGTTTTCGCTCCACCGTTTGTGTTTTCTTTCTCATCTGCCCTAAGCAGATGTGGATGTCCTCTATTTCAGCCCTGCAGGACAACACCTCCCCAATTAACAGCTGGGCGCTGTAAGTGTCCAATCCACCATCAACAGCACGAATACCTCCTGAAATTTGGAAACAAACCATGTATTACAATTATGCAGGCCTACATCTATTACCTGAAGCTGTGCTGTATGACGCTGACCTGATGTGGTGGCAGTTTCCACTTCCTGCACATCCCGCGGGGGTGGGGCTTGTGTGGAGTTTCTCTTCTCCAGTCTTGAAGCTTGATTGCGCCCTATGAGATTGTAAAAAAGGGATACATGAATCAAAAAGATTAGAGGCCTGAAAGAAAAATATGAATCATTCTTTTTATAAAGTGTGGTACAATTGTCTGTTTTAACAATCCTTCTAAGCTTAACACAGGATTGTATCCATTACCAAAGCTGCTACATTTCTCTATCTTTGGCCAAGTTTCCTACATGGAAACCAACCAAGTATCCACTGGATCACCTCTGTGTGACACCCTAAATTGGTTGTTCTTGTGGCCAACACTCAGTGCCGATCCTGACCTCCCTGGGGTCCTAATCAAAATGACATGGCACATTAAAAATGAGAAGCGGGGGGCGCTGACGACAGTGACCTGTCACATTAAAGAAAGTTGAGAAGCAGGGGGAGGGGGTGTTCTGCTGTCGGAAATGACATCTTACATTAAATTGAGAAGCGGGGGGGGGCTGACTCCTTACCTCTTCTCCCATGCAGCCAGCGAGTTGAGAAGCGGGGTGAGGGGGCGAAAATGACTTCTCACCAGGCGGGGCCTCTAGTAATTTGGGGGGCCCTTCGCAGCTTTGCGGGGCCCTAAGCGCCTTGCATAGTGAACCTATAGGGCAGATCGGCCCTGCCAACACTTGTGCTACTGAGTCCATATGTGTAACCAACTGCTGAGCATACTCTCTTTTTACTGTATATTGACTTAAGTTGGATTATTTAAATCTAGTTAAGAACACATCTACATTAAATAAAAAATTGGTCTCACATAAATAGATCATAAATAGAATGAACGACGACTCATACGACCAATTATTATGCCCACAAACATGAACCTTGAGACATCTATTCTTGAACTGTTTATATACAACCTGAAAGAAAAAGCACATGCCGCACAATAATAAAAAAACTAATCAGAGTACACATGAAAATTACTTACTTCTTTTAATGTCTTTTTTGATCTTCTCTTAATTTAAGGTCAGACCACCTTTTGCTTGACCTGCACACCCTGAATTTATGGTGGAAACTCTTCTGCACATTGTCCATGATCTGGGCCTTCAGTTTGTTTGGGTTCTTGTAAGGGCCATGTTTTCCATCATAATCCTCCCTCCTTAGGATTGCCACCATTTCCACCATCTCCTCAAACGCTATATTTGTGGCCTTGTACCTCCTGTGTCTGGTGTGTGCTACCGCCTGGCTTCGCTCCTGGCTTTAGGTTGCAGCTTGCTGTGTGTCCTCCATGGTGTATTACATTGAACGACCGAAAAGGGGCGGGGAAAGTACTAGAACGATCGTCAGGAGCAGGGAAACGTGCGGAGCTTCTCGCATGCGCAGTGTCTAAAGGAATACCGCATGAGTGAAAACGTCGTTCACAGTCTGAGGAAGAAGGCGGAAAAAACGATCGTGTGGGACGTAACTTGATTTTGGACTTTATGATCACTGGATGAGTTTGTGGGTTAGATAAGAGAGAAAGCTTAGTACTAGTAGAGGCTTGGCTGACATTAGCTTTTTTTGCTTAATTTTGACTTGCAGAAATAATGGAGGCCTTCAGAGAACAGGAGTTATTCACAGAATTTGTTCAAAGGGGGCCCCGGATGGCAACCCCCATTTTTTCTAGAATTTTTCTTTCCCAAAAAAATAATTTATTGAGCCAAGATCTGGCATTGGAATGCCCCCCCCCACCTCTAAAATAATCAACATATTGTTGCCGCACAGCACGTGCGCTTTGGGGGGCCAAGCCTGTATGGCCATGCTATTTTTCTCAGTGATTTTCATCCATATTGCAGGGACCAAACATTACATTAAAGCCGCAAGCAGTATTAAATTACTTTTTTCTTATAGTATTCTCATTTTGTGCAGAGACATTTCTAAACACGTGCCACTACTATAGACACCCAGCAGGTACGATATTTAAAGGAATTTTTCAATTTTTTTTCACTTTAAGCATCATTAAAATCACTGCTCCAGAAAAAAATACAGTTTTTAAAACTTTTTTTTTCCATTGATATATGTTCCCTGGGGCAAGACCTGGGTGCCCAAACCCATTTTCCGACAATAACTTGTATATTGGGCTTTAAAATGAGCACTTTTGAATTCAAACGTTCGAGTCCCATAGACTGGGGTTCGAAACGTTCGCGCGAACGTTCGGTCCGTTCGAAGGTTCTGGTGCGAACCGATTGGTTCTGGTGCTCATCCCTATTGGTGATGAAAAAATTAAATTTATCTCATATGTGAATAACAATGAAGCAAACCATGATATACAGAACAAGAAAATAGTCTGTTCCAATGCTCACAATACAAAAAGTCCTCCAGTGATTACAGAGGTGACTGAAAAACAGCAATAACACCCAAGAAAAGTGATGTGCTCCTATAGGAAAGGTTCCTCCACCTCTGGTAAAAATGTTTCTTTACCAACTTCACTGATCTCCTGAGTGAGATCGTGACAGCATGTGGCTAGTTTATCCCGGCCCTGGGTTTCTCACTGCTGGGTGCCAGGCACCCATCCTTCCAACGTCTCAGGAGTCCTCAATACCTCTCGTGTAGAAATATTCCCCATAAAAATATAGAAAATACTGCCATGGTGAAGTACTGTATAAAAGGTTTATTAAAATAAAAGGGTTGCACTTACAATCAAAGTGTAGCATATGCGCGTATCAAAAATGTTCAAGCCGGCCGGCTTTCAACTATATGCCCGTCCTCCCGGGATGTTTGCGTTCTCTAGTTGGTGACGTCAGCACGCCGCTCCTCTCTCCATGGGAATATTTCCACAGGAGAGATATTGAGGACGCCTGAGACGTTGGAAGGATAGGTGCCTGACACCCAGCAGTGAGAAACCCAGGGCGGGGATAAACTAGCCACATGCGGTCATGATCTCACTCAGGAGATCAGTGAATTTGGTAAGGAGACATTTTTACCAGAGGTGGAGGAACCTTTCCTATAGGAGCACATCACTTTTCTCGGGTGTTTTTTTTAGTTTTTCAGTCACCTCTATAATCACTGGAGGACTTTTTGTATTGTGATCATTGGAACAGCTTGTTTTCTTGTTCTGTATACCATGGTTTGCTTCATTGTTATTCACATATGAATCAGGTCGTTCTAACCTTTAAGGATTTTTTTCATTACCAATCAATGTCATTTTCATTTTTATCTTTTTGTTGATGCATTTTGGGTTTATTACATATCACTTGTCACATAAGAGATATTTTTTGCAGCGCAGCTATATACCCTTTTACATTGTCTATTTTGTGTGTATCCCACATGATTAGTTGCAGCAGCAGCCATATTCACTTTTAATAATTACACTTTTTTGTGTTCATTCACACATTCACTGAGACATTTCCCCCACTTTATGTACATAGAAGGGAAACATCCTATGTTAGTTTGCGATAGCTATTTCAGGTCCTTGAGAGAGTTGTGTAGAAATGGTATCTATCTTGGGAAGGATCCTATAGATTCAATTTTCTTGTAATTTTTCTCAGGAAATTTTAGTAGGTACCCCATTGGAGAGTACCAAGTGAAATGCCTGAGCACTCATGGTGGAGTCCCAAGGTCAGGGATGAAGTAACACCAGATCAAGCTCTATAAATATATATACATACACACACACACACACACACATACACATATTATACATGCAGGGGCGAACTGACCATTGGGGCTCTCGGGCAGTTCCCGAGGACCCCATGCCACTAGGGGGCCCCATCAGGGTTGCCAGGCTCAATAAAACCAGGGACAGTATGTAAAAATATGTGTTTTTTTTTTTTACATCTGTCCCTGATATGTCTGAAACCGACATGCTTTTGATGTGAAAATCCTGAGATTTTAGCTGCCCTGCCTCTGCACTGCCTCCTGGCGTGGTGGCCATCTGTAAGCTCAGGGGCTACATAATCTTCTATTGCCTGGGGGCAATGCTGTATCCTGGCCTAGGCCAACAAGGCCCAGGCCCAGGGGGGCAGCACGAACAGTGTTCCCACCGGCTATCGCTACACTGTTAGGTAAATTAGTTTAGCGTCCCCATAAATCAGCCGCACTGCTTCCAGTATGTGGGCTTTCTGCAACTGTGGGGGGGGGGGGGCGTCGCTTCAAATTTTTTACCATCCCTGTCCCATTGCAGAGATTTCCCTTCACTTCCTGTCCCATAGCCAAACAGGAAGTGCGAGAAAATCTATGCAAATTAAGGGAATCCATTGCCCCCCCCCCCAGGCCATCAGAACTAGTGTCCCCACTTGAAAATTTCAGGGTGGGTCTTAAACCGCAAGGGGTGTGGCCTTGACAGGAAGGGGTGGGTCATATTTAAATTAGGGGGTGCACAAGTTTAGTCAGGCCTAGGGCAGCACAAAACCTAAATACATCCCTGCCCCGGGGCCCCATGAGTTGTCAGTCCACCCCTGTATACATGTATTGCTTTGTTTTAAGTAATGATGAAGTTATTGCTGAATCAATAGGTTCATTGCAGATATGTACATATTGCTCTGATATGTTTAAGCGGATATACACGTGTGAGAGCAGAACCGATAAAAGCTTACTGTACACACCTTTTCTGTTCTTCCTAAGTGCCTGGCTGTAACATCAGGGTAACTGAGATTTAGACTTGCTGAGTAATTAAACATGTACACAAGGCAATGTGTACTCCCCATGTAAGAGTGCTCAAGCCAGGAGATAGTGCGGCAATTTAGGGAAGTAGGGGGACTGTCATTTGTCCATCAATTAAAAAAATATTATCGAGGCTCCAAGGTGTAATATTATACCATGTAAACAAGCCCATAATTTGTAGGTTTTACACCAAGTGTCCCAAAAATTACAATATCCAACATCACATCTTACAAGATCCAATAAACAGAACAATCTGAGTATACACATATACAGTATATGAAGTTGGACTTTAATACTGGTCAAATTGTAAACAATCACAGACCATTCAATGCAAAATATGTGGATACATTTCACTTTAGTCTAGTTATTTGTTACCTTATACCAGTACAGGGTATTTTGTGGTGGTTCTTGGGTGGAGAGCAAAACAGGAATTTTAAAAACGAATTTCTAATTATAAATATAGTATGGTTTTTGGGAACATCTACCTCCCTCTAGGGAGGCATGTTGCCCTTTCTCATAACTACTGTGTACCACACGTGAGTTTCGCCGCCCTCGATCACGTCCTTATTCCCGATCGGGGAGGCGATTGGAACAAAACTTTACTACAGCGCGAACAGAAATGGGTCTTCAGGCTTGGGGCTACCCAGCAACCAGGCCTGAACGACGCACTCTCATTCGCCCCCCTTTTTAAAAGGTTTCACTTCGGGGAAAACCCAATAAAATTATCCTATGTATATATATTTCTTGTTGACTACTCACACCTGTCATGTCCACGTCACCACCATTAGAATCAATACATGGCTAATATCCATATACTAAGATCCCCTTGTTCTAAATATTGAAACAGGTACAACCAATATTATTATTTATTATTATTATGTATATTTTCTCTCGCTCCTAAACTTTAACTAGTCACTCGGAACATCTATATACTCTTGTTTCCCTCTCTAAGTATCATAGTCCATAAGTAGACAATCCAACGCATGCTTACCCACCCACAGCTGCAATGTCAGATGTTCATGACAAAACTCAAAAATAGGCATATATGGCTCATATATATGCCTATTGATACTTACTGTCTATGACCAGTTTTGTGGTTATAACATAATCATATATGTAACTTCTGCTATGATGGGCATAATATGTTCATCTTTAGTAGCACCATTTCCATATAAATCTATTTCTGTACATATAAATGAATATTTTATTTAATATATCTTCTTTTTCCTGTAGGACCTTGTTATGTCTCCTCCGGGTGGCGTTTCCCTCTTGAGTACCTCTGCCTCATTGCTACCTTAGTGGTCTCTCAGTGGGGAGGGGGAGACGCAGGGCCCTGCGCTCTCTTTTTCCTCCACAAGATGGTGCTCACCCCGCCACGGTGGAGGTGTTTGCTCCCCACTGACGGTGTCAGCGACGCTCCCTGGAGCCGTGGACGTCCCGTGCGTGCGCATATGCGCACTGCGTATGCGCGTGACGCTACCGCGGCGCTCGCGACCGCAACAGAGGGTTGGGGAAATCCCCTCTCTGACACCGAGAACCCCACAGCTGGGAGGGTCATCTGACCCTGGCATTCTGACTCAGCTGGGGAAGTTTGATTGGGAGGGGCAGTCCATCAGGTTGGACAGGGATTTCTCCAAGCAAAGCACTAATTGCCTAGCAGTGATTGCTAAATTAGGGGCACCTGACATGCAGATATTTAAACACACTGGGTGTATACCTGACACCTGCCTGTGATCCCATTTCCATACCCTGCTGGATACATCATACAGAGGGTAAGGCTGCAACCTTTTAAAAAACCTGCACATTAGCTATCTTTCTTGTTGGTTCAATACTATTTATAAACTATATCTTTTCTCCAGATACGCCTACTAATGCTCTTTCTGGAGTTTATCCCTACAATCTACTATTATACATCTAAACAAGGTATTTTTGATTATTACCCCATCTAGTCTTTACAACAGTATTATTCACCCAATATTGCACTTATATCAATATCTTTTTTTATTACCCAATTGCATATTTCACACTAACCTAACTAGCACATGTCTATTCATTTTATTTATTTATTTTTCACCCAATCACTTTCTAACCCATAGTGTTTTTTATCATCTTTTATCATTCTTACACATCTTATTCACTTATTTACCCATTTTTATCTTGCTTATTACTTTCTTTCTTTTTTTTTTTTTTTCTCATACCTTCATCCACACATACACATCACACACTCGCAACTAATTTATTCTCACCCAATAATAATTTTTATTACTACACATTATACCAACATACTCTTGGTACTCTAACTTACATTGTATTTTACATCATAAACTATAATTACGTTTCACCACCCCTTATACTCCGAATTTCCTTATACTATAGAATTTTTCTTATGCACCTATATAATTAAATCACATATGGTAGTTCCATTTTAGATACATGTCTCTACATACATACTATCTTAATGGGTTGTATGTGCAAGTCTAGCGCCATCTATCTATATAATTTACTACTTCTACATTTCAAAATTATATTTAAACTTGGTATTTATACCATTCTATATTTGAATTCCTAAATAGGCACCACTCAGGCAACTGCTTTGCTGGGCCCCCTGTCCACCTGCCCGGCCCACGCTCCCTGGCTGGACCTGGAATCCTTCCCATTCACACTGTGGGTTCCTGTAGGCCACCTATGAGGGGCATTTCTGAGGACTCTTGTGGGGGCACAAACCACCCGTATGGAGACAAGCTATCAGGGATCCTCAGGATTCTAATCCTACTCTGGTCCAAATAGAACTGAGTAACACAATCTGTGAGTTGGTAACTATACACTTTAAAATTTAAAATATATGTCTATTCAGACTGTACTATGCATTATGTATCCCATTACTATATATTTATTTTCTGTTATAGTTTGCATCATATATCTTTTCCTCCGAAGAAGACCCATATGTAGGGGTCGAAACGCGTCAGGAACAATTTGACTTGAAGATCAGCCAATCATGTTGATCAATGTCATGTAATTTTGATGCTATATCGTCATATGTATGTGTTCTCAATGTTAAACTGTACCAGAGCTCATTGTTTTACAATCAAATTTTTTCTACTTATTAAAATATTCTTTCTACTTTTTTACAAACTATTGGTACGCCTTTGTAATTTTCTACACCAAATAACAATTTTTGCTGCCTAAAAACCCCACTGGGGAACCTGTCCTTTTTCTTGGGTGGAGAGCATAGTCAAGAAAAATAATGGCTGCCTACAGTGTCACCTGTAAGGCTCTGTTCACACCTATACAGTTTGCTTTTGATAAGTTTCTGCAGTGCTTTTTTGTGGTGTATTTTGCGTTTTTGCACACACACGCTTTTAAAGCATTTTTCACACTTTTTATTATGCTTTTCTTTGGCCAATTTGTTGATGGGTGGATTAAAAAACCCAATTTTGAGGCAAAATTATTGCAAAAACTTACTACATGCTTTGCTTTGAGGTTGCTTTCACACTGGGCAGACCCACACCGCACTTTGAGGTGTCATTCAAATGAATAGCATCTCAAATACGAGTTCCGCATTTGTCATTCACACATCGGCACTTTCAAATCATGGCAAATCTGCAAATCTCCTGAAAGGAATGCTGTTATACAGCTTTGAGCTGCAGAGTTAACTACTTTATATGCCCTACTATTTCACAGCTCTAACTGATCACACTCCATTAGCGCAAATGTGTTATAACAACAGAGATGCCGGTGATACAAAACTGTAGAAATTTTAGACTCATTTTTGCATTAATGAGCTACTGTCAGTTAGCTATAGGGATGAGCTTTGTGTTCGACTCGAACGTCGACAAAATTCAAACAAAATGGGTCATTCGCGCCAAATTCGAGTGACGCGCAACGGCCCATAATTCACTGCGGCATTGCGCGCTGATGATTGGTCAAGCATGCACTATGACCCTGCATGCTTGGCCAATCACAGCGCGCAAAAAACGAAGAGCCATAATTGGCCAAAGCCAGGGTGGCTTTGGCCAATTATGGCCCAGGGGGTTTAGTACACGCCCCACACTATATAAGGCCGCCTGCAAGTCGGCCGCGTGTAGTGTGTTGCGACGTTGTTAAAGAACAGATCGGACAGTCAGTCAGTCAGAGAAAGAGAGAGAGAGAGAGAGAGAGAGAGACAGTGTCTTTTCTACCAAATAGATAGATAGATAGATAGATAGATAGATAGATAGATAGATAGATAGATAGAGCAGGCAGGCTAGTTAGTTTAGTTAAATTTACAGTGTGTAGAGGATATATATACATCCTAGGAGTTGTACATATATTTATACACTGTATAGCTTAGCTAGATCAGCTATTCCTATTTGTCAGGCAGTAGATTGTGCTAGCTACAGTGCTCTAACGTGTTGTATTGCCTGTGTGCTGTTTAGTTTACACCTAAACGTACTCGGTGTTACTGCACGTGTGCTGTTTAATTGCACATAAACGCAGTTGCTGTTACTGCACGTGTGCTGTTTATTTGCCCATAAACGCAGTTGCTCTTACTGCACGTGTGCTATTTGCACATAAACGCAGTTGCTGTTACTGCACGTGTGCTATTTATTTGCACATAAATGTAGTTGCTGTTACTGCACATGTGCTGTTTAATTGCCCATAAACGCAGTTGCTCTTACTGCACGTGTGCTGTTTATTTGCCCATAAACGCAGTTGCTCTTACTGCACGTGTGCTATTTATTTGCACATAAATGTAGTTGCTGTTACTGCACGTGTGCTGTTTATTTGCCCATAAACGCAGTTGCTGTTACTGCACGTGTGCTATTTATTTGCACATAAACGTAGTTGCTGTTACTGCACGTGTGCTGTTTATTTGCCCATAAACGTGTGCTATTTAATTGCACATTTTTTTCACTTTAGGCATTATTAAAATCGCTGCTCCAGAAAAAAACTACATTTTTTAAAAGTTTTTCTTCCATTGATACATGTTCCCTGGGGCAAGACCCGGGTTCACAAAGACGTTTTCCCAACAATAACTTGAATATTGGGCTTTAAAATGAGCACATTTGAATTCGAACGTTCGAGTCCCATAGACTTCAATGGGGTTCTAAATGTTCGCGCGAACGTTCGGTCTGTTCGAACGTTCTGGTGAGAACCGAACGCGGGTGTGTTCGGCTCATCCCTAGTTAGCTAGGTACATGAACATACTGATCAATATTCCAATCGCACATGTTCCTGGTAAAATGGCTCATACAAAATGGTGGGTGCTGCAGCGATTACCAGCTGGATCCTGGAGACATCAAACAATTGAACATATTTTCCAGCACACCAAGGATTGTCCAATTATGTCCAAAAAAGTTTTATTGCAAAAAAAAAATCATATCACAAAGGTGCAACGTTTCAGAGTCACGCAGGACCCCTTCGTCAGGCCTGACGAAAACGTTGCACCTTTGCGATGTGATTTTTTTGCAATAAAACTTTTTTAGACGTAATTGGACGATCCTTGGTGTGCTGGCGAATATGTTCGATAGGTACATGAACATGGCTGCATAAGACCTGTCTAAGTGCTAGGAATCTGAGAACCACATACTACAATTCCTCTTAGCATCTGAAAACCAAAAAAATAAATTGCTTAAAACTTTTATGTTTTGAGATTTTAACAGTTGCTTCATTTAGTCTATTCATCAGCTAATCATTTTAATTAATTCATTTCTTTGTTAATTAGAATAATACACAACTGCAGAGTATATGTAGTTTGATTGATAATTCCAAAGAAAAGGGTATGTTTGGAATTCAGTGAATTTTGTAAATGTGCCAGGAATGCAGCCAATAAAGGATGACTCAAGGCAACAAATAAAAATACATCTGTTCTGGTATTCAAAAAACAATGCAGCTTTTACTAAAAATAATTGTAATTTGCATTTGTACTGGCTACCCTAACCAACATATTGGAAAGACATTTGAACAGGTTGAATGACAGAATAAATGTTTATCCCACTGAACAGATATGATAAGTCCCCTAAATATGTTTAATTGGCTAGGCCACCCAACTATGATGTTTGAAATCTATCTAAACAAGAAAATAATATTTAATATATTGCAGCTTTAGATGTGGTGGGTGCATTAGTTTAAAACATTTTCAAGCTAAGTACATTTTTGGTATACAATTAAATACCCATTGATCCTCTCAGGCACTCAATGTTGTTGTAACTTCCTGTACACTAAGTTGAGATCTCAAACTGTTATTACCTTCCTGTGATAGCACTTTATTTTTTTTTATTTTGTATTTATTTATTTAAAGTGACAATTTGATCAAAGGTAACAAGAGTTACAAACATCGTATTCCTTAACGTGATTGAAAAGTCATTTTTTTTTTCTATTAAAATAAGAAACATGTTATACTTACCTGCTTTCTGCAGTGGTTTTCTACAGGGCAGCCCAGATCCTCCTCTTCTTGGGGGTCCCTGGTATGAGCTCCTGGCATGAGCTCCTGTTAAGTGCCCCCACAGCAACTGGCTTGCTATAGAGGCACCCGAGCCAAGCTGCAGCTCCCTGTATTCATTCAGGCACAGAGCCATGGTTCGGCCTACCCCTCTCTCTCCTGATTGGTTAACTGAGTTTGATGACTTAATGGATCTGCTTGGTCCCGGACCCTTAAGGCTAAGAAAAAAAAAATCTATCTACAAAAAATTGAATAATGAAAAAAAAATCAACATTAAATGTGTGCCGCTTGCGAAGTTGCATTGCAGGGCCCCAGTAAGATGTATTGCATGTTTTTTTTTTGTTGTTTTTTTAAATAGCCCTCAAGAGAAAAAATTAAAATTAACCACTTAAGACCCGGACCTTTAGGTAGCTAAATGACCCGGCCAGTTTTTGCGATTCGGCACTGCGTCGCTTAAACTGACAATTGCGCGGTCGTGCGATGTGGCTCCCAAACAAAATTGGCGTCCTTTTTTTCCCACAAATAGAGCTTTCTTTTGGTGGTATTTGATCACCTCTGCGGTTTTTATGTTTTGCGCTATAAACAAAAATAGAGCGACAATTTTTAAAAAAATGCAATCTTTTTTACTTTTTGCTATAATAAATATCCCCCAAATAAAATGTTTTTCCTCAGTTTAGGCCGATACGTATTCTTCTACCTATATTTGGTAAAAAAAAATCGCAATAAGCGTTTATCGGTTGGTTTGCGCAACATTTATAGTGTTTACAAAATAGGGGATAGTTTTATTGCATTTTTATAAAAAAATAATGTTTTACTACTAATGGCGGCGATCAGCGATTTTTTTCGTGACTGCGACATTAGGGCGGACACTTCGGACAATTTTGACAAATTTTTGGGACCATTGTCATTTTCACAGCAAAAAATGCATTTAAAATGCATTGTTTACTGTGAAAATGACAATTGCAGTTTGGGAGTTAACCACAAGGGGGCGCTGATGGGGTTATGTATGACCTCATCTGTGTTTCTAATTGTAGGAGGGTGTGGCTGTAGGTGTGACGTCATTGATTGTGGTTCCCTATATAAGGGAACACACGATCGATGACGGCGCCACAGTGAAGAACGGGGAAGCTGTGTTTACACACAGCTCTCCCCGTTCTTCAGCTCCTGGGACCGATCGCGGGACTCCAGTGGCGATCGGGTCCGCGGGTCCCACGGTCATGGTCACAGAGCTTCGGACCCACGACTGGGCACTTAAAGAGGACGTACCTGTACGTGCTTGTGCCCAGCCGTGCCATTCTGCTGACGTATATGTGCAGGAGGCAGTCCTTAAAGCGGAGCTCCACCCTAAAGTGGAACTCACGCTGATCGACACCCGCCCCCCCTCCGGTGTCACATTTGACACCTTTCAGGGGGGAGGGGGGTGCAGATACCTGTCTAAAGACAGGTATTTGCACCCACATCCGGCCACGCGCTACGGGCAAAAGACGTGTTTTTTTACTTCCCGTCTGTCGCCCGTTGTGTGCTGGGAACACTCGGCTCCCAGCACACAGCGTGTGAGCCAATCAGCGGGCGCAGCGCGACTCGCGCATGCGCCGTAGGGAACCGGGTAGTGAAGCCGGAGCGCTTCACTTCCTGGTTCCCTCACTGAGGATGGCGGGGGGAGCAGCAGAGAGACGAGCGATCGCTCGTCCTCTGCTGCGGACGGCGCTGGACTCCAGGACAGGTAAGTGTCCTAATATTAAAAGTCAGCAGCTGCTGTATTTGTACCTGCTGGCTTTTAATATTTTTTTATACTGGCACATCTGCTTTAAGTGGTTAAAACAGAGAAAGAGATGAAGAAAGGAAAAAAAAACATAATATCTGAGAACCCATATCTGTGCCTCCATTTTAAGGAAAGAAAAACTGGTAACTACTCGAGAGTATGAATGATTCATTGGGTTTCATGTTTTATGAGCTTCCTGTCTCTTCATTCATGCAGTTAGTTCTTCAATATATGTTATATCATTTACTGCTCTGATCCAATGACCCAATGTAGGGGGAGAGGTAGATTTCCACTGCGCTGGTACACAAGACCTAGCTGTGTTAAGTAAATGTCTCACTACCAATTGGTGATATCTTCTTTTAGAAACGAAGATGTAGTAGATAGGCTGCTGGGTTCTGAACTAAAGACAGGCCAGTGAGATCCTTAATTAGAGCACAAACATTTTGCCAATAGGGACGTATTTGAGGGCGAGTCCAAAGGATATGGAAAAGTGTTCACTTATCTTCTTCACATCTCCAGCATGTGGGATCACTATTTAGGAACATTCAATGTAATCTTTCTGGCGTCCTAAACGATTTGGTTAACATAATTATAGCCTAATTCTTGTGTGCTTGAAGATATTGATGACTTATGAGTAAAGTGATAAACAAAGTCTCTTTGATTGGTAGAAAATACAAAAAAAGGTCACTGCCACCACCAATAACTGGTCTTCACAGCAAGGAGCACTGGAAGAGCAAATGCATGTCAAATAAAGCCAAAGAATTTCCAAGCTCAACTTTCCAACCAGCCTGCGACCAACCAAATTAACCTGTCTAACATTATGTGTTAAAAACAGGGGTTTAGTTGCACACATTTGCAAATACATGCATAAACTACAGGCCCCGCCAAGGCACCCTGTATTCTACAGGATACAGGGTGCCTTGGCGGTGCTTGCAGCTTACCAGGGCTTGCAGCTTACCAAATCCTTCTCAGCATCTGAAGACAGAAGAAGTGCAGGAAATGAAGTGGGGTTACAAAGATGAATAAGGTTGAGCTCTCTAGTCATATTAGCCCTCACTTCTCTGCCAGGCACAACACCTGATTGAATGAAATGGATAACCCTCTCCAAGTACGGTAGAATTTTTAGTGTTAGTGTTTTTATAAACTTCAGGTCCGCATTTAAAAGCAATATTGGTCTGTAGCTAGCACAGAGCAAGGGATCTTTTTCCGGTTTCAACAGTACCGTAATTTGCGCATTAGAGGTATCTTTTAGGAGAGACTAGCCCTGTAATATTCAATTAAATGCAGCCCCAAATTTTGGGGCCAAAGTTTGTCTAAACGTCTCATAATAAATTGAGGCAATGCCGTCAGGCCCTGGTGCTTTACTGATTGGCAAATGTTTAAGAGCTACGTAAAAATCCTCTTCTGATATAGGTTTATTTAATGCTGCCTTCTCATTGTCAGTTAATTTTGGGAGGAGGAATTCTGCAATGTAGTTCTTTTATATTTTATGATCAAAATATATGCTGTAGAGTAGAATCTGTACTGTAATCTTCTCATTCTACTATACAATGCTACTAGGTATGTGAAAAGCACTAGAGGTAAGCCGTAACATATTTTTTTCAGGATAGGTGAGTACTTAAATCTCTCTTTCTTAGGCCCACAGCATGGCTGAGAGACACACACCTGCCTTCATGTGTCACTCCATCACTCCAAACTTACATTCTGCTCCATTTGCATCAGAGTGACATGAGCGGATGGCATAGTGACACATACAAGCAGATGAGTGTCTTCCCTGCCCATTTTATTGATCCTGTTGCCAGGGCTGCTGTTAGAAATCACAGGGCCCCATATAGTCTACCTGACAGGTCCCCCCCCTTCCCGAACATATTGAATGATACTTAGACTAAAAATACAATAAAATCCTTATTATTGGACACAAACACAACATAATTCCTGCTAAGTTACGTTTAAGTAGTGAGGGGAGGGATGGGAAGGGGGTGGAGAATAAGGAGTAGGGTGTTTACAGGAGAGGTGGGACTTAAAGTACAATTAGGATAGAGACTGTACACTATGAGGACATCACAATTTGTTCTCTTTTTTTTTTGTGGCCTGTCACTTAAAGTTGGGGGAAGAGTAGGTCAGAAGGCAGGGCCGTTTATAGGCAAACACGGTTGATAACATTTTATCACAAGGTACAAATATTTATTTTCAACACTATGGCCATTAGTGGCCTCTTATATGAGGTCTTGGTAGAAGGGGAATCAATAAACACATGGAAGCATGTCACTTGAGCTGGGGAATTAGGCCATAAGGGCCGCTACACACAATTACAGATAATTAATATTTAACCACGTGGTACAATCACTTTTATTTTTTACTTTTTTCACATAAAAATAATTGACACTATGGCCATCAGTGGCCTCTTTGGAAGTAGGAGGGGGATGTCCTTTTTTTTTTCTCCCTTCGTTTAAGTAACATAGAAGGGCATAGTAGAAGAATACATGACTCAAGTAGAAGGAATGGAGTGGGCAGGGACAGAGTAGATTTACTCCACTGCAGCTTGGGATGGCATGAAAGAGAGAGGGGGGTGAGGAGGGAAGCATTTATCTTTTTTTCCCCTCTTTTTTTTCCTTTCTCTCTTCTGGGGGGGGGGGGGTAGTATAATTGATAAACTTTTGATAAGACAGTATTGTACTTGGTTCTTTCTTGTAATGTTTATTTGTGCCCTTAATGTAAATTATGGAAATATGGAATACACACATGTATAATGTTGAA
Organism: Rana temporaria; assembly: GCF_905171775.1. Classification (NCBI taxonomy): domain Eukaryota; kingdom Metazoa; phylum Chordata; class Amphibia; order Anura; family Ranidae; genus Rana; species Rana temporaria. Next base: position 73,623,900 of record NC_053495.1, read on the forward strand.
TGGATATGTTGAAGTTTATAATACAATAAAAAAATTGATTATAAAAAAAAAAAAAATACTGCTAAATCTAAAACTGTATTAAGAAATAAATAAAGCTCTGTGTGTGAATGAGGTATTGGGGCTCATTCACAAGGGCACTGTGGCCTGCATGTGAATCAGTGATTTGTTTATCTATAAATATAAAACTCAACGTGTGTGTGTGTGTGTGTGTGTGCATGTATGTATGTATGTTCCAGCATCACGTCCAAACGGCTAAAGATATTAACATGAAACTTGGCACACATGTTACTTATATGTCAGCAACAAACATAGGATAGGTGGTTTAACCCTTACCCACCCCCATTTGCCATGGTCAGGGTTTTTCTTTAAAGTCCCATTGAACTCTATGGGAAATACATGTTACTTCATAACTTCCAAACGGCTGTACATATTTCGATAACACTTGGCCACATGTTACTTATATGTCCACTTAAACTATAGGATAGTTAATTTATCCCTTAACTACCCCCATTTGTGAGGGTCAGGGTTTTTGTTTAAAGTCCCATGCAAATCAATGGGAAATGTATGTTCCCACATAACTTCTGTACGCCTGGAGATATTTCAATAATACCTGGTACACATATTACTTATATGCCAAATAAAAATATATGACAGTTAAATTAACCCTTACCTACACCCTTATATAAAAGATGGGTATATTTATATTACTATGATTTTCCTCCCCAAAAGGTTAAAGCGGGGGTTCACCCTGTTAAAAAAAAAAAAAATGTTTTTTTTTATTATACCATTACATTCGGCATCGTAGCGCGAGCTACGGTATGCCGGTCTTACATTTTTTATCCCCGTACTCACTGTGCTATGGATCATTGAAGATTCCGGGGAATGGGCGTTCCTATGGTGAGAGAAGGTGATTGACGGCCGGCCCTGGCACGTCACGCTCCTCCGGAAATAGCCGAAATAGGCTTGGCTCTTCACGGCGCCTGCGCATAGCCTGTGCGCAGGCGCCGTGAAGAGCCGAGACCTACTCCGGCTGTCTTCGGGGAGCGTGACGTGCCAGAGCCGGCCGTCAATCATCCTCCCTCTCCATAGGCACGCCCATTCCCCGCGGGAGTCGGAAACTTCAATGATCGATAGCACAGTAAGTACGGGGATTAAAAATTTAAGACCGGCATACCGTAGCTCGCGCTACGATGCCGGATGTAATGGTATAATGATGTTAAGGAGGGTGAACCACCGCTTTAAGATAGGAAGACCGGGCAACGCCGGGTAATCAGCTAGTATGTTATAAAAGACCTGCATTTTTGATCAGGCGGCCAGCACTGAAGAGAATTTAGAAAAAAATATTGATATTTATTTATACATCACAATAGAGCTGCTTTATATTAATGTGATTATAGGGTTTCCTAAATAGTAACTTCACATTTTCTTGAGAACTTTTAAAACATCTCAGATTACATTTGTCTCAGTGGATAGTTAGTTACCTGTCCTTGAAAAATCTTCGAAATCCAAATGCCACCAGTTTCAACACAGCTTCAAGTACAAAGACTGTAGTAAACATGTAGTTGCAGTACTTCAGGGTAACTTCAAGGGACTGCAAAAAGAAAAATTAAGAGAAAGTATTAATTACTGTAAAGGGTGTCTGTGGAAAAATCGAATCTCCTTGTCAAATCTTTGTAGGAGTGAATAACTAAAGGGATTACATCTAGTTCATTGTAAACACACCATCATGTGTAGTAGATGGAGTATGATTCTACGATTTAATCAAAAGCAGATTTAGTGGATGAAGTGAAAATAATGACACCAACATTATATCAACACCATAATGTCCATATTTAATTGGGTAGTGCATATCTACACTTTTGGCTTTATTTAACCAGTTCAGCTCCAGAGCAATTGTTTTTACTTTTCACACACATGTAAAAATCAACATTTTTGGAAATTCAACTACTTAAACCACCAGAACATTATGGGGCAGATCCACGTACAGCGGCGCATTATTCCGCCGGGCGTAGCGTATCTAAGATACACTACGCCACCGTAACTTTTTTTTTTCGAATCCTCAAAGAATTTGTGCCGTAAGTTACGGCGGCGTAGTGTATCTTTGGCAGCGAAAGGGCGCAGAATTCAAATGGATGTGATTGGGGGCGTGTTTTATGTAAATACGTTGTGACCCGACATAAACAAAGTTTTTTTTGAACGGCGCATGCGCCGTCCGTGGGGGTATCCCAGTGCGCATGCTCGAAATGAAACCGGAACAAGCCAATGCTTACGACGGTGACGTCATTCTACGCAAATCCCTATTCGCGAACGACTTACGCAAACGACGTAAAAAATTCAAATTTTGACGCGGGAACGACGGCCATACTTAACATTGAGTACGCCACCATATAGCAGCTTTAACTATACGCCGGAAAAAGCCGAACGCAAACGACGTAAAAAAAAATGCCCCGGACGTACGTTCGTGGATCGCCGTAACTAGCTAATTTGCATACTCAACGCGGATTTCGACGGAAACGCCACCTAGCGGCCGGTGAAAAATTGCACCTAAGATCCAACGGCGTACTAAGATGTACGCCTGTCGGATCGATCCCAGATGCCGTTGTATCTTGTTTTGTGGATACAAAACAAAGATACGACGCGGGAACTTTGAAATTACGCGGCGTATCATTAGATACGCCGGCGTATTTCTTTTGTGGATCTGCCCCTATATATTTTCTGAAAGCAGAGGCCCTGTAGAAAGTTTAAAATTTGTATGTCACATGATATTTGCGCAACTGTTTATTAAATGAAAATTTTCAGGAGAAAAATATTATTAAAACATTTTAGTGCAATATATATATATATATATATATATATATATATATATATATATATATATATATATTACCCATTTTTTAGTTAAAATATAAAAGATGAGGTTCATTCGAGTAAATAGATACCAAACATTCTATCTCTTAAACTCGACATAGGTGATGCTTAAAAAGCCTTTACAGCTCATCAGTTTACAGTTAAATAGGAAATCTTGCGCTAGAGTTATTTTTCCCACTCTGACATTCGCAGCGATATATGTGAGGGGCATCGTGGGTTATGCCAATTTTTTTTTTTATTATAAATAAAAATGTTACTTTCTTCTATTTTATTTGGATTTGTGATGTGCATTGAGTAGGTGACAGGCACTCTTTATGGAGACATTATTCATCTAATCAGGGCTGACTGACAACTTTTGCCCAAGGGGGCAAGTACAACCCAGAGGCCCATGGTAGAGCCCCCCTCCCACTCTCCCTTTCTGGAGATCTATACTAGGGATGAGCCCGATGTTCGAATCTGTACCAAAATTGAAAAAATTAATTCATTGTGTGGGGGTCCCCCCAAATTCCATACCAGGCCGTCACGATCCGATTCCGCCGCCGAATGACGCTACACCCACCATGACAGCTCTTAAATAGCTCAGGGCGGGTCCACCTGTGACATACACAGGTGACCCTTCCCCCTCTGATGCCAAGGGGGTTTCCTGCGATTTCCCCATGTCGTCACAGGTGACCCCGCCTGAAGGGTCTTGGTATGGATTTTGAGGGGGACCCCTACACCATTTTTTTTTTAAATTTTGGTTTGGGGTTGCCCTTAATATTCATACCAGACCCAAAGGGCCTGGTAATGGACTAGGGGGGGGGGGGAACCCATGCTGTTTTTTCTCAATGACGTATCTGTATTGCGGGATCCGACAATTCATTATAGCCGCAAGCAGTTTTAAATGACCCTTTTCCTTTAGAAATTTCATTTTGCTGCAGGGACTTTTCTAAACATGGGAAAAATGTGCCACTTTACAGGCATTCTGTTGACACCCCCCCCCCCCCCCCCCCCCCCCCAGGTATGACATTTAAAGGAATATTTCACTTTTATTGTTTCACTTTAAGCATTATTAAAATCAATGCTCCTGAAAAAACGTCATTTTTTAAAACTTTTTTTGCATTGCTACATGTCCACATTTTATGACAATAACTTGCATATTAACCTTTAAAATTAGCACTTTTGGTTTTTCCCGTTCGTGTTCCATAGACTTTGGCAGTGTTTGCGTGTTCGAACAAATTGTTTGCCTGTTCGCATGTTCTGCCCTGTACTGAACAGGGGGGTGTTCGGCTCATCCCTAATGTATACACTCAGATGCAGTCAGAGGCTAAGGAATACTTTGTTGCTAGTACTAAACAAAGTATATTTAGCCTAGGTTCACATTAGATGTGGTGTAAATTTAAAACACAGCGCAATTTGCATAATCGGATTACATGGGTGTGAATACCTATTCAATCTGATTCTGGTGCGGACAAAAAAGGGTCCTGCGCCAGTTTGTTGTGAATGCGGTGCAATTTGAGCCATACAAATCCATGGCTCAAATTTCACCCCAGAGACACTGCATGCAAGTCACAAAGGAATGTGCTGCGATTTCTGTGTGAATTACATGCAATGTCTCACACCACAGCAGTGTGAATCCAGGCTAATGCCCTGTACACACGATTGGAATTTCTGTCAGGATAAACTCCAACGGATTTTTCTGACGGAATTCCGTTCAAGCTGTCTTGCATACACACTGTCACACCAAATTCCAATCGAAAACACGGTGACGTACAACACTACGACGAGCCGAGAAAAATGAAGTTCAATGCTTCCGAGCATGCATGTTTTTTTTTTTCTCGGAGTTCCACACAGAGCGAAGTTTCCGGTCAAAAAAAAGAGAACATGTTTTCTTTCTAAGTCAGTTGGAATTTCTGATGGGGCACACACAGGGTCGTAATATCCGATGAAAAAATTCCGTCTGACTTTTTCCATCGGAAATTCCGATTGTGTGTACAAGGCATTAGTTCCCTTTTATATCAGATGTCCCCCCTTCACATCTGTAGTTCTCCTATACATCAGAAGCTCCTACTTGGCATCGAGTGTGCTCCTTAACATCAGAGTATCCTTCACGTCAGCAGTGTCCCCTTCAGGGCCGGCGCAACCACCAGGCGGACCAAGCGGCCGCTTGGGGCGGGCAGGTCCGCAGCCTGGGATGGGGCGAAAAAATGACCTTTTTTTTTTTTTTTTTAATTTTTTTTTTTTATACATTGTCCGGGGACCGGAGTTGCCGCCGCCCTCCGGCGCCCGGTGTCCCGCTCCGGTGTGCTAATGCGCCGCAGCGCCTGTCAGTAGCTGACTGAATGTGGCCCGGGCCGGGCGCAGCCAATCCAGTTACTGCCTGGTGATGGATGACGCCGGGTCCGGGCCTGTAACTGCACGGCACTTCAGTGACGACGTCCTCCTCCGCGCAGGAGGACGTCTGACGTCACTGAAGGGGCGGACCTCCGCTGCTGGGTGACACAGTGCCCAGTCCCGCGCCGCCGGAAGATTGAGATGGCAGAAAAGCGCACAGGAGGTGAGGGTGGGGTCGTGGCGTGGGGAAGAAGAATGGATGGATCATGGATGATGGAAGAACGAAGAAGGAGCAAGGGGGGTTAATGGAGACGGGGCCGGGTGGGTAATTAATAAAGCAGGAGGGCTTAATGGAACTGGAAGAAGGAGTGGGGCCCCCACTCCTTCCAGTTCCATTATGCCCTCCTGCTTTATTAATTATCCACCTGACCCAGTCTCCATTAACCCCCCTTGCTCCTTCTTCCATGATCCATCCTCCCTGGGCCCTGCTCTGCTTCCGCCATTCCTCCCCCCCACAGTGGGGGGGGGGAGGAATGGTGGAAGCAGAGCAGGGCCCAGGGGGGATGGATGATGGAAGAAGGAGCAAGGGGGGTTAATGGAGACTGGGTCGGGTGGATAATTAATAAAGCAGGAGGGCATAATGGAAGAAGGAGTGGGGGGGGGGAGGAATGGTGGAAGCAGAGCAGGGCCCAGGGGGGATGGATGATGGAAGGAGGAGCAAGGGGGGTTAATGGAGACTGGGTCGGGTGGATAATTAATAAAGCAGGAGGGCATAATGGAAGAAGGAGTGGGGGGGGGGAGGAATGGTGGAAGCAGAGCAGGGCCCAGGGGTGATGGATGATGGAAGAAGGAGCAAGGGGGGTTAATGGAGACTGGGTTGATAATGAAAGCAGGAGGGCATAATGGAAGAAGGAGTGGGGGGGGGGGGTTAATGGAAGCAGTGGGGGATAATGGAAGAAGGAGCAGGGGGGGAATGGATAATGGAAGCAGGGGGGTAATGGAAACGGAGGTGGATAATGGATGCAGGGGGGGGTGGATAATGGATGCAGGGGGGATGGATAATGGATGCAGGGGGGATGGATAATGGAAGCAGGGGGGATGGATAATGGAAGCAGGGGGGATGGATAATGGAAGCAGAGGGGGTTGGATAATGGAAGCAGGGGGGATGGATAATGGATGCAGGGGGGATGGATAATGGATGCAGGGGGGATGGATAATGGAAGCAGGGGGGATGGATAATGGAAGCAGGGGGGATGGATAATGGAAGCAGGGGGGATGGATAATGGAAGCAGAGGGGGTTGGATAATGGAAGCAGGGGGGATGGATAATGGAAGCAGAGGGGGTTGGATAATGGAAGCAGAGGGGGATGGATAATAGAAGCAGGGGAGATGGATAATAGAAGGGGGGGGGGGATGGATAAGTCGACTTCCACACTCCACCACCGGCCACCAGAACTCCCACACGCAAATAAATATAATGTAGTAGATGTGATCTGCAGTCCTATGTAACACCACAGATAACAGTGATAACCCTCAGAGTACAGATAATGTAGTAGATGCTACCTGTGTTATCTGTGGTGTTACATAGGACTGTCTGCAGGTCACATCTACTACATTATCTGTACTCGGAGAGTTATTACGGTGTTATCTGTGGTGTTGCATAGGACTGCAGGTCACATCTACTTCATTATCTGTACTCGGAGAGTTATCACTGTTTTATCTGTGGTCAGCCCTGTCGTATTTCAAGGTAACAGTTTAGGGCCACATATGGGGTATCTCCGTACACAGGAGAAAGTGTTACAAACTTTGGGGGCATTTTCTCCTTTTACCCCTTATGAAAAGGTAAAGTTGGGGAAACATTTTTGCAAGGGAGGTGGGTGGCCGTTGGGGGGGGGGGGGGGGGCGCCAAAATGGAGCTTCGCTTGTGTAGGCAGAAATCCTTGCACCGGCCCTGGTCCCCTTAAATTAGGAGCCCCTTTACATGAAGGGTCCACTTTACATCAGGAGCCAACTTTTCACATCAGAGTCCATTTCCATAATAATAACCGACAGCTTGCACAATAATAACCCGCAGCATTGGTGTCAGTAGCAGCAATAATAACCCCCAGCATGAGTGTGTCAGGAACCATGAATCAGACAGAGACAGAAAATATAGTGGTAAGAAAAAAAGTACAAAAAGCAAACATAGTTAAAAACATAGGTTCAGTAATCAAGGCAGGTAGTCAGTGCAAACCAATAAATCAGGAAGCCAGAGATGAGCGTAGTCAGAGACAACAAACAGGATCAGGAACCAGAAGGGACGTCAGTCAGGCAAGTCTTTAAAAGGATCAAAGCAGAGAATCTTCAGATATGTTGACCAAGGTGAAGGCATGGGAGACGTGAACAAGGCAATTTAAATAGCCAGAAGGGGCTGGCTGGAGAGTAGGAAATTATCACCAGGTGAGGCACTGTGAAACGATGAGTTCTGGCAATTAACTGACAGCTAAGCACTGAGAAGGGAGGGCTGTGCTCAGCCCTGACAGTACCCCTCCCCTTCGGAGGACCACCAGGTTTGAGGGGAAAACGTCTATGGAAAACACAGAGGAGGACAGGAGCATTATGTATGTCTGAGGATGATACCCAAGGGCGCTCCTCTGGATCTTATCCTTTCCAATGAACCAGGTACTGTATGCGCTCATTGAACCTACGTGGGTCAAGGTAGGATAGTGAGACAGAAACGCACCAACTCCAGTCTCAGAAGCAACAACCTCAAACGGAAGGGTAACGTGGGATCAGGATGTGCCAGGAAAGGAGCTGAAACAAAAGCAGGCTTGAGAGACTCAAAGGCTTTGATGGAATCCGGAGACCAATTCTGTGAGTTACCGTTCTTTCTGGTCATATCAGTTAGGGGTTTGACCAGAGAACAGAAGTTACAATTAAACTTCTGATAATAATGGCAAAGCCAAGAAAACGTTGTAGTGGATGTAGACCTATGGGTCAAGGCCACTCTAGAACTTCAGATAGTTTCTCTGGGTCCTTCAAAAAAACAGTAGTAGAAATTCAATTACCCAGAAAGCCCAAAGCCAACCAAAAGAAGGGTTGTGCCTCTGTAACCAAGGATAACCAAAAACCACTGGGTAATGTGGTGAGGAAACAACTTGAAATTGGATTATCTCATGGTGAAGAGCTCCTATGGCCTTGGTCAACTGAGCAGTCTCATGAGTCACATGGGTAGGCTGTAGAGGTCTCCCATCAATAGCCCCAATGACAAGTGGAGTGGCACGAAGCTACAGCGGAATCGAGTGCTTAGATACAAAAGCACTATCTATGAACAGGCCTGCAGCCCAGGAGTCAATTAGAGCCTGTGTCTCAGACCAAGAAAAAGGAACCAGAACAAAAGCAACAGTCTTTGAAGTATTGAAAGAGGAAAATATGATAATCCCTTCACCAGTTTTCAGTGTGTATAGGGAAGCACACCACACCACGTGAGAATCAAATCTGCTTACCAGCTATCAGCAAGTGATAGGCATTGATTAATAACTTCCCAAGGGATCACATCTGAACTGGTCAATCACCAGTAAGTAAATGGTTAAATACCAAAAGCTTGCATCCATTCACTTGTCCCAGGCAACAACAAAGCAGTAAACTACCAGTAGTCAGTGGGCGTCTCACCCAATCAATGGGATATCATCATCAAATTGAAATAAAGCAACATATAATGAAGCCCGTCTCACTTGTGAAAGGATTTATTGTAGCAACTTACATGTACAGTCAATAAGAACATAACAGCCGCGGCATTCAGTGTGCTTGTGTCTCATAGCCAGCCTGACATGTTTCATCCGAGTGGATATCATCAGAGGCGTGGCTCTACCACACAAGCACGCCCAGGACCAAACCTCTTTCTGAAAACATTTTTTTTGCTAGAAACTTACTTAGAACCCCCTAACATTCTATATATTTTTTTCTAGCACCCTAGAGAATAAAATGGCGGCTGTTGCAATACTTTCTGTCACACCGTATTTGCGCAGCGGTCTTACAAGCACACTTTTTTGGAAAAAATACACTTTTTTGAATTAAAAAATAAGACAACAGTAAAGTTAGGCCAATTTTTTTATATTGTGAAAGATACACCGAGTAAATTAATACCCAACATGTCACGCTTCAAAATTGCGCCCACTCGTGAAATGGCGACAAACTTTTACCCTTTAAAATCTCCATAGGCAACATTTAAGAAATTCTACAGGTTGCTTGTTGAGTTGAGTCTAGATTAGGGCTATATTTATTGCTCTCGCTCTACCGATCGTGGAACGGGGCACGTTTAAAAAAATGTTTTATTAGAATTAATTTACCTTTTTTTTTTTACACCTACATTGTTCTTTTAAAAAAAAAAGTGTCACATTTATTCCTATTGCAAGGAATGTAGACATCCCTTGTAATATAAAACAAGCATGTCAGGACCCCAGATCTCATATTTAGACTAAAATGCAGTAAAAAAAAAAATGAAATGTCATTTAAATTTTTTTTTTAAATGTCTTTTTAAAAGCTATGGGCGGAAGTGACATTTTGACTTCGCTTCCGCCTTGCAATGGTATGGAGACGTGTCTGGGCTATCTTCCCCTCAATCGTCTCCATACCAAGCCAGGGAGAGGATCCGATCACCTCCACCGCTACCAACGGCTCTAGTAAGCGGCAGAGGGCACCGAAGAGCGGCGGGAGGGGGTCTCTGCCATCGCCGATAAAAGGGGTCTTGTGGCAAATCCGCTGAAGAGACCACTTTTATCGAAAACCGGACCGCTCACTGAAGAGGATACCGGGGATATGGTAGCTAGCTGCTGCCATAACAACAATATGCCTCTTCAAAGTGCCAACGCATTGGCGTGAGCTGGTCCGGAAGTGGTTAAGAGTGTCACCAGGTGACGCGAATCGCGGAAGAATTAACCCCCAGGAGAAAGCGGAAATACTCTGCTAGAACGCATCACGTCCTGCACCTGCGTTCGATACAGAGGAAATGCCTCTCAGATGCGAGAGATGGAGGAGGAGCCCCGCAGACATATGCACTAACGGGAAACAGATCCTCTAGCTGCTAGACACTATCGTGTCAGCGCTAGGTATATACATGCACAAAAAATACATTTACTATAGCGATGCCGCTTAAATAATATACAAATTACTTAAAAGTGGTTGTAAGGGTTAAACACTTTTTTTTAAAATAACAAACATACCATACTTACCTCCACTGTGCAGTTTGTTTTGCACAGAGTGCCCCCGATCCTCGTCTTCTGGGGTCCCTCGGCGGCTGTCTCGGCTCCTCCCCACATTCCCCTTCTGGGAAGCCCTCTCCCAAGGGGGGTTAGCTTGCGGACACGATCCCGTGTGATACAGTGGTGACCATAACCGCCAAGTCTATCAACCAGCACCGCCCCTCGATGCGCTGCATTATTGATTTGATTGACAGCAGCAGGAGCCAATGGCTGCACTGCTATCAATCTCCAATGAAGAGCCGCTTCAAGCTGGGGGAAACCATCGCGGGATTGCGCCCATGAAGTTTTGTGGCTCAGGTAAGTAAAATGGGGGGCTAGAGAGCCCGGGAGTGCAGGGCCGGCCCTACCATGGGACCCGCTGGTTCCATGGTACCAGGCGGCACTTTCAAGGGGGCGGCAAATTGCCGCCCGCCAGCTCCGCTTCCCGCTCCACTGTCTGGGAAACAATTGCCGCCTACCTGTTATGGCCGCGGCTCCGGAGCTAGGCCGAAGCCGCGGCCTTTCCTAATGTTATGGCCGCGGCTTCGGCCTAGCTCCGGAGCCGCGGCCATAACATTAGGAAAGACCACGGCTTCGGCCTAGCTCCGGAGCTGCGGCCATCTTGGTACACCCGGCGGCGGCCCTCCTCTCTGTTTACACCCACAGAGGAGGAGGAGCCCGCACTCGTGGGACACACCGCTGGAAGTCATACTACTGGGGGTGTCTGTCTGTACTACCTGGGGGGGGTGTCTTACCTGAGGGGGGTGAGTCTGTCTGTACTACCTAGGCGGGGTGTGTCTGTACTACCTGGGGGGGTGTGTCTGTCTGTACTACCTGGGGGGGTGTCTGTTGGTACTACCTAGAGGGGGTGTCTGCACCGAGGGGGTTCTTTACTGAGGGGGACTATAGTTGGGGGGGTGACACTATTTTTTCTGCACCGGGTGACACCAACCCTAGTGACGCCACTGCAGTGGGGGAGAAGTGTATATTACAGTGGGGGGGGGGGATGTGGATATTACAGTGGGGGGGATGTGGATATTACAGTGGGGGAATTTTTTTTTTTTTTGCCGATCCGAAAAATGATCCGATCCGTGACTTCTGATCCGAGGAACGATCCGAACCGTGAGTTTTTTGATCCGTTGCACCTCTAACAGATGGGGAAGACGCTGATCGCCGCAAGCACCCTCCCAGGAAACAGACGGGGAAGGAGCCGCTGGAAAGATCAAAGCAGGTGAAGAAGGAGACAGACTGTCATGGAAGGTACCGTACCGGTCAAAACATACACAGACCCATCTGCAGACAGAGAATGGGACAATGGGATAGAGGAGGGACTGCAGACAGGGACCTTTTTTTTGGGGGGGGGGCAGCATTTGAATATTGGTACCAGACATCACAATGTCTTGGGCCGGCACTGCGAGAGTGCAAGGTGTTTTTTCACTTTAATGAATAGGATGCAATAAGGTGAAAAAACACAAAGCTTTACAACCCCTTTAAAGCGGAGGTTCACCCTAAAAAACAACTTTCTACCATGCCATCCAGCATACTAGCGTCAGCTACAGTATGCCTTTATTTTTATTTTTTGTGCTGTACTCACAGTTTAATCCATTAGTTTTGTTTCAGACTCCCGCGGGGAGTAGGCGTTCCTATGAAGAGGGGAACATGATTGACGGCCGGCTATGGCGCGTCACGCTTCCCGAAAATAGCCGGAGTAGGACTCGGCTCCTTACGGCGCTATACGGCGCCTGCGCACAGACTAGGAGCTGACTGCGCAGGCGCCATGAAGAGCCAAGTCCTATTTCGGCTATTTTCGGGAAGCGTGACGCGCCATAGCCAGACGTCAATCATGTTCCCCTCTTCATAGGAACGCCTACTCCTCGCGGGAGTCTGAAACGTAACTAATGGATTAAACTGTGAGTACAGCGAAAAAAATAAAATAAAGGCATACTGTAGCTGACGCTAGTATGCTGGATGGCATGGTAGACAAAAAAATTATATTTTTTTTGGGTGAACCCCCGCTTTAAGGATACAAAACAAATGTGTGGGAGGATCACATAAGTAATGCAATGTATAAAAAACATATATAAAATTGCAATAAACGAATACAATAAAAACACTGAGTGCATATATATATATATATATATATATATATATATATATATATATATATATATATTTATGGTCGTTACCCTCTGACCGAGAGAGATGTGGATCACATAAACACGCGACAAGACTTACAACATAAATAGACCTGAAGTGTGCCTTGGTGGTCTGGTCAGTATGCCAAGAAAAGGGGGCATACCCAAGGTAAGTAATGGGTAGTTAATTGAAGAAGGATATGCTGAGAAGTGCCCTGAAAAAGGGAAGGGCGGGAGGGTGTCGAATGCGATTGAATGCGCAGACTCACAGACATGAGGTGAGCTGGAAAGAGTCGGCCCAGTGACGTGTAGTACCGCACACTGAACCGACAAAGTTCCTCCCATAAACTCAGGCCACCATACTGGCCTTCTTATTTATGGTCGTTACCCTCTGACCGAGAGAGATGTGGATCACATAAACACGTGACAAGACTTACAACATAAATAGACCTGAAGTGTGCCTTGGTGGTCTGGTCAGTATGCCAAGAAAAGGGGGCAAAAGACTCAGATAGGGAAATAGTTTATATTGATTTCTTGTATTTATTTAGCCAGCTTGGTAAAGGCTTGTGCCATTCCTTCATGAGGATTTGGGATGTATGTGGCAAAACAAGGAGACTTCCATCAGCCTGGTATCTTGATTACGTAGTCTGGTACTCCCTGTTGGGAGGCAACTGAGGCTGCTCCAAAGAATGTCCAGAGAACTGACTGGGGTTTGAAGCCCAAGTTACTTAGGAGGATTCTGACATGCTTGACACACTGGCTGACACTCAGGGAGCTGGTTTAGAAAGGGTAGCAACGAGCTACCATCAGATTGGCTGGGTAGATGGAGCAGTAGTGGGTCGAGCACCGTCACTGGGCATCAGGCGTTGTCAGTCTGAAACAGGTTGATGTCAACCAAAGGGGCTGGTTCGTTGCGTTTGCAGACTGTGAGAGTGTAGTGGTTCGAAAGCGAGTCGGGTGGCGTCGGAGCAGTGTGTGACTGCCAGAGCCGCTGACTAAATTCACTAGGTTGTAGGGAACCGTAGAAGGCCTGGTAGATGGCTGTTCGGGTGACTAGTCTGGGCAAAGCCCTAAACAGGGAACGAGTAAGGATTTTAGACATGTCCCTAAAGATGGGACTCTTGAAAGGTAGGCGCTTGCCACTGACTACAGGTTGGTGCTTCTGTATGCCCTGTAGGAGGGACTTGACTGCATGGGCTCGAGAATACTGACGGTTTACTGGGGTCCTGCAGGGACAGGAAATGCTGGATGCCATCTAGATATGGCGTGATAGTATTGAGAAATGGTCAGCTGCATGTGGCAATACGATATGAAGGCTAGGATGTGTCCAACTGCTGCTTCGGGGCAAGGGGCCAAAAATTTGCGATTAGTGTTCCAAGCAATGCGATAGGCCTTCAGTGTGTTGCGTGCCAAGGAGTGGTTAATAAGTTGGATTGCGTTGGTGAGATGTGACTTCAGTCCATCGTCAGCAATGTCCATGGTGGGACAGGGATAGTTGTTGGGTCGGCTCCATGCTCTTGCTGGAAAAAACATCCATTCCAAGGTTGGAATAGGAAAGCGCATCAGCTGCTTTTTGCATTTGCCTGAAAAAAGGTCTACATAAGATATTAACTGGTGACGGAGTGACAGCTGCGCAAGCCTGCGCAGGAAGTGATGGGGAGTGACTTAGATATACCTTAATTGATGATGTCGGCTGTGGCCTGATTGTCTGTGGTGAAGAACAGTGTCTGTCCTGTTCAAGTGTGGTCCCAGACCTGGGCAGCTGCCACGATGGGGTGCAGCACGAGGTGTGATGAAGACTGGGTGAAAAAATTTAAGAGAATTTCTGGGGGCCAAGTTTTGGAGAACCAGTGGCGGCCTAAAAATGGCTGCAAAAGCCTTTGGTGGCTCAGCTGACAGTGCCAGGATGAAGATTGAAATGCTGTTCTATCAGGTGGGGAAGTTGTCCCACATAGCTAAGTCTGCTACTGATGCTTGGTCTAGTTTGAGAACTTGGACTGGATCTTGCATTGGTGTGAGAAAATCAAGACAATACACAGGTGCTCAACAAGACAATATACATGCACTCGCAGGCCAACGTGCACTCGCAGGCCAACGTGCACTCGCTGGTGCTGCATGAAAACCTGAACCAACCGCAGGGAAAAAACACAGAGAAAAGATGAGCGGCCCGCGCGCCACTGAAGACGAATGGCCAACTGGGCGCCACTGTGTGTCTGTGTGGCTGATCGTTTGTCACTGAGGTGTGTTTGCAAGTTTAGTTTGTATTCGGGTTTGCACGTAGGTGCCTGCCGCAAAGTGTTTTATACTACTGCAGACAATATTGTGCGGTTGCAAGGGTGTCAGTGAGTGTCAGGTTGCTGGGACGATATTGTGTGGTTGCAGGGGCCTTGAGTATGAAGGTTTGTTTTTGAGACGGCATTGCGTGGTTGCAAGGGTCTCAGTCTGGTTTGCTGAGATGATATTGCGTGGTTGCAAGGGTCTCAGTCTGGTTTGCTGAGACGATATTGCGTGTTTGCAAAAGGTCTCGATGAGTGTGGCGCTGCTGAGACGGTATTGCATTTGCAAGGGTCTGAACTACGGTGTGAGGCTGCTGAGACGGTATTGCGTGGTTGCAAGGGTCTCGATGAGTGTGGGGCTGCTGAGACGGTATTGCGTTTGCAAGGGTCTCAACAATGGTGTGAGGCTGCTGAGACGGTATTGCGTGGTTGCAAGAGTCTTGATGAGTGTGGGGCTGCTGAGACGGTATTGCATTTGCAAGGGTCTGAACTATGGTGTGAGGCTGCTGAGACAGTATTGCGTGGTTGCAAGGGTCTCGATGAGTGTGGGGCTGCTGAGACGGTATTGCGTTCGCAAGGGTCTCAACAATGGTGTGAGGCTGCTGAGACGATATTGCTTGGTTGCAAGGGTCTCAGTCTGGTTTGCTGAGACGATATTGCGTGGTTGCAAAAGGTCTCGATGAGTGTGGCGCTGCTGAGACGGTATTGCATTTGCAAGGGTCTGAACTACGGTGTGAGGCTGCTGAGACGGTATTGCGTGGTTGCAAGGGTCTCGATGAGTGTGGGGCTGCTGAGACGGTATTGCGTTTGCAAGGGTCTCAACAATGGTGTGAGGCTGCTGAGACGGTATTGAGTGGTTGCAAGAGTCTTGATGAGTGTGGGGCTGCTGAGACGGTATTGCATTTGCAAGGGTCTGAACTATGGTGTGAGGCTGCTGAGACGGTATTGCGTGGTTGCAAGGGTCTCGATGAGTGTGGGGCTGCTGAGACGGTATTGCGTTTGCAAGGGTCTCAATAATGGTGTGAGGCTGCTGAGACGATTTTGCATGGTTGCAATGGTCTCAACAGGTGTCAGGTTGCTGGGCCGAGATTGTGTGGTGACAATTTTTCTTTTTTTTCTGCACTTTTTATATTTCTTTTTGCTTTTTTTTTTTTGTTTGCATTTTGTAAGGGTCATGTGTTGCAAGGGTCTTAACAAGGGTGTCAGGCTGCTGAGACAATTGTGTGCTTGCAAGAGTCTCCATGAGTGTGGGGCTGCTGAGACGGTATTGCGTTTGCAAGGGTCTTAACAAGGGTGTCAGGCTGCGGAGACGAATTTTGCGTCGTTGCAACGGTCTCAACAGGTGTCAGGTTGTGGGGCTGAGATTGTGTGGTGGCAATTTTTTTTTCTGCACTTTTATATTTCTTTTTGCGTTTTTTTTTTTTAAATATTTTTTATTTATTTATTTATTTGTAAGGGTCATGTGTTGCAAGGGTCTTAACAAGGGTGTCAGGCTGCTGAGACGATTTTATGTGGTTGCAAGAGTCTCAATGACTGTGGGGCTGCTGAGACGGTATTGCGTTTGCAAGGGTCTCAACAAGGGTGTCAGGCTGTGGAGACGAATTTTGTGTAGTTGCAACGGTCTCAACAGGTGTCAGGTTGCTGGGCTGAGATTACGTGGCGGCAATTGTTTTTTTTTTTTTTTTTTTTTTTTATTTTTTTTTCCTTTTTGCGTTTTTTTTTTTGCATTTTGTAAGGGTCATGTGTTGCAAGGGTCTCAGCAAGGGTATCAGACTGCTGAGATGATTTGCATGGTTGCAAGGTCTCAATCAATAAGAATTGGGTTACTGAGAAAGGATAGAAACACCTGGTTTGTTTGTACCTTAAGCAAGCAGTATAAGGTAGAAGGACAACACCTGTTTGAATCGTAGGTTCCGCAGGGGCCACTAATGAACGATATGGGAGAGAACGAATGGTAGCAAATTGATAAGACATAAAGCATGTGTAAATCTTACTTGCGACAGTGGGCCATGCGAGTGAGTTTGCGGCGGACTGTGGCTGGAGTGAAACATGTCGGGAACGTGTAGCGTGCTGCCGTGCATGGGGCAAAAAAACGTGGTTTGGTGTAGAAAATAGAACACGAGAAGTACGTATCAATGCTTTGTAAGCTCCACTGCGGGAACCAAACATATGGTACAGGTAAAACCATGAGTGGCCACGAATTTGACATGACAAACAAGCTAACGAATCCTACCTGGGACAGTAAAGTGCGACTGGGTTTGCTTTGGACTGGAGTGGATGTGCAACACATCCCAAGAGTGTGGTGTGGCGCCATGCATGACGCACAGGCAATAACTTTGGTAAATAAATGAGAGAGAAGAGCCGTGTACAAGCAATTCGTAAGTTCCGCTGTGGGAACTAAAACACACGACATGGGGGAAACAATGAATGACAACGGTAGAAAGTATGCAATGTATGTGATACAAAATGGTTGTAAAATGCATGAAATGAATCCGATACGAATTGATAGTAAGGAGTATTGAACGAATCTGATACGAATTGGTTGTAGAGTGTATGCTACCCCTTGCTTTGAAACCGAACACCTACCAACCACCCATCCCCCCAGGCTAATCAAGTGCAGACAAGGCACCATGTGAGTCCAATTACCACCTCAATCTGCCAAAGAACCCATACAAGCACATGTCAATCTCCAAATGGATTTACAAATGAATCGTATGTTTGGCAGAAGGAAGTTACAAATGTACTACGCCTGAGCCAAATGATGTTGAAACATGAGCAAAAGTAACTCAGAGGCAGTTTTTTCCCAAAAGGGATGCAGGATAGGAAGCATAACGAATTGCAAGATTGCACAAGATACGAAAAGGTTTGAATCCTACCTGCGACAGTAAGCGGGAACCGCCGGCGAAGACCATGAAGGGAGAAGCCGCAAAGCGCTTGCGATGTCGAATGCGATTGAATGCGCAGACTCACGGACATGAGGTGAGCTGGAAAGAGTCGGCCCAGTGACGTGTAGTACCGCACACTGAACCAACAAAGAGCATGTGTGAGTGGGCTGCTTAAATACCCTCCGGGTTCCTCCCATAAACTCAGGCCACCATACTGACCTTCTTTATATATATATATATATATATATATATATATATATATATATATATATATATATATATATATATATATTATACACACACACACATGGAAACATGGATTTGGTAAAGCAATGCCACATAAATTATATATATATATATATATATATATATATATATATATATATATATATATATTATATACAGTGCCTTGCGAAAGTATTCGGCCCCCTTGAACTTTGCGACCTTTTGTCACATTTCAGGCTTCAAACATAAAGATATAAAACTGTAATTTTTTTTGAAGAATCAACAACAAGTGGGACACAATCATGAAGTGGAACGAAATTTATTGGATATTTCAAACTTTATTAACAAATAAAAAACTGAAAAATTGGGCGTGCAAAATTATTCTGCCCCCTTAAGTTAATACTTTGTAGCGCCACCTTTTGCTGCGATTACAGCTGTAAGTCGCTTAGGGTATGTCTCTATCAGCTTTGCACATCGAGAGACTGAAATTTTTGCCCATTCCTCCTTGCAAAACCGCTCGAGCTCAGTGAGGTTGGATGGAGAGCGTTTGTGAACAGCAGTTTTCAGTTCTTTCCACAGATTCTCGATTGGATTCAGGTCTGGACTTTGACTTGGCCATTCTAACACCTGTATATGTTTATTTGTGAACCATTCCATTGTAGATTTTGCTTTATGTTTTGGATCATTGTCTTGTTGGAAGACAAATCTCCATCCCAGTCTCAGGTCTTTTGCAGACTCCATCAGGTTTTCTTCCAGAATGGTCCTGTATTTGGCTCCATCCATCTTCCCATCAATTTTAACCATCTTCCCTGTCCCTGCTGAAGAAAAACAGGCCCAAACCATGATGCTGCCACCACCATGTTTGACAGTGGGGATGGTGTGTTCAGGGTGATGAGCTGTGTTGCTTTTACGCCAAACATAACGTTTTGCATTGTTGCCAAAAAGTTCGATTTTGGTTTCATCTGACCAGAGCACCTTCTTCCACATGTTTGGTGTGTCTCCCAGGTGGCTTGTGGCAAACTTTAAACAACACTTTTTATGGATATCTTTAAAGTGGAGTTCCGGCCACAATTTCACTTTTTAAATATAAATACCCCTGTAATACACAAGCTTAATGTATTCTAGTAAAGTTAGTCCGTAAACTAAGGTCCGTTTTGTTAGGTTGTTACAGCATTTAGACACTTTATAAAAATAGAAATTGACTGGGGCCATCTTAAGTGTGGGCATCATGAAGCCAGACTGTATGACTTCCTGGATTTCAGCCTTGCAGATCTCACACATGCTCAGTGCTGCACAAGCAGTGTAATAGGTTTCAGATCAGGTTTCAGCACCTGTACTGTCCAAGTCACATGATTCTTCGAGACTGGGGAGTGCACAGACTCCTGGAAAGTTACACCCACTACATTCCCAGGAGTCTGTGCAGTGTAGGTTAGGAAGCTTAAGCACTAGTGTTGCTCACGAATATTCGGCTCGAATATGGCATATTCGAGTATTCGCGAATATCTCGAATTTCACGGCCAATATTCGCTATTCCGAATATAAAAAAAAAAATTGCGAAATTTCGCTAATGCGAATTTATTGCGAACATTTTGCGATTTTTTTTTTTTTCTGATTGGCTCTGATGCAAAAGAAGGGCGGAGAAAGTGTTCTCGAATATTCGGAAATCGAATATTCGGAATATTTTATCAAAAAAAAAATGTTGTGAAATATTTTGACAACTGTGGTAGGAGAACTCTGATTGGCTCTGATGCAAAAGAAGCCAATCCGAATATTCGCAAATACTTTCTCCACCCTTCTTTTGCATCAGAGCCAATCAGAGTTCTCCTACCACAGTTGTCAAAATATTTCACAACATTTTTTTTTTTGATAAAATATTCCGAATATTCGATTTCCGAATATTCGAGAATACTTTCTCCGCCCTTCTTTTGCATCAGAGCCAATCAGAAAAAAAAAAAAACAATTCGCAAAATGTTCGCAATAAATTCGCATTAGCGAAATTTCGCATTTTTTTTTTTTTTTAAATATCACGAATATTTGATTTTAGCGAATATTTCACGAATATTCGGCTATATATTCGTGATATATCGCAAAATCGAATATGGCGTATTCCGCTCAACACTATTAAGCACCTAGGTGCAGGAAGAGGGAAGATTAACTATTCTGCCTAGCAACAACACTTTGAAGGCATCTAAAAAAAAAAAAAAAATCTTAAAGGACTAATGATTTTTTTTTTAAAACACTGATGTAATGTTATATTTATGGGTGGAACTCCACTTTAAGAAATGGCTTTCTTCTTGCCACTCTTCCATAAAGGCCAGATTTGTGCAGTATACGACTGATTGTTGTCCTATGGACAGAGTCTCCCACCTCAGCTGTAGATCTCTGCAGTTCATCCAAAGTGATCATGGGCCTCTTGGCTGCATCTCTGATCAGTCTTCTTCTTGTATGAGCTAAAAGTTTAGAGGGATGGCCAGGTCTTCGTAAATTTGCAGTGGTCTGATACTCCTTCCATTTCAATATTATCGCTTGCACAGTGCTCCTTGTGATGTTTAAAGCTTGGGAAATTTTTTTGTATCCAAATCCGGCTTTAAACTTCTCCACAACAGTATCTCGGACCTGCCTGGTGTGTTCCTTGTTCTTCATGATGCTCTCTGCGCTTTAAACGGACCTCTGAGACTATCACAGTGCAGGTGCATTTATATGGAGACTTGATTACACACAGGTGGATTCTATTTATCATCATTAGTAGGGTTGAGCGAACCCGAACTGTAAAGTTCGGGTTCGGTACGGACTTTGGGTTTTTCCCGAACCCGGACCGGAACCCGAATAATTGGAAAAAGTCCGGGTTCGGAGTTCGGGTATGTTTTGGCGCGCTGCACGGCAGCTAATCGCCATTTGTGTTACTACTGTGACTGGGAACTGATCACAGCCATGCCTACTTATGGCATGGCTGTGATTGGCCAGTGCAGCATGTGACCCATCATGTGACCAGTCTCTATATTAGATAGAGGCACACAACACAGATGGTCACTCTGCTTCACTCATGATAGGGAAAGGCTGCTGGAATCTGCTGCTTAGGGAAAGTCTTAGGTGTATCTGGCTCGTTGTCATTGTATTTCACTTATGTGAGGGAAAGGCTGCTGAATCTGCTCAGGGACAGTGTTAGGTCTATGCTGGTATGCTGCTCCAGAAATATCAAGAAGCACACTTTATTTCTTTGATATCTGCATCATCTTATGGCATCTGGCTCGTTGTCACTGCTTCACTTATGTGAGGGAAAGGCTGCTGAATCTGCTTAGGGAGAGTTTTAGGTGTATGCTGCTCCAGAAATATCAACAAGCACTCTATTCCTGTGACATCTGCTGTGCTTCATATAGTTTAGGAATTTTGTTCAGCTATAGTGGCAGTTTGTAATCTATATGTGACTCTGAATATTTCAACAGCAGTACACCTGCCACCCCACCTGAGCACCTGTGATATACTGTGTTTCTGTCAAGTACATAGTCAGGGAGAGTTTGCTGAAATATTTTTCCTATAGGGGCAGTCAGCACTCTATAGGTGACTGAGTATTTCAACAGCACTACACCTGCCACACCACCTGTGCACCTGTGATATACTGTGTTTCTGTCAAGTACATAGTCAGGTAGAGTTTCCTGAAATATTTTTCCTATAGGGGCAGTCAGCACTCTATAGGTGACTGAGTATTTCAACAGCAGTACACCTGCCACACCACCTGTGCACCTGTGATATACTGTGTTTCTGTCAAGTACATAGGGAGAGTTTGCTGAAATATTTTTCCTATAGGGGCAGTCAGCACTCTATAGGTGACTGAGTATTTCAACAGCACTACACCTGCCACACCACCTGTGCACCTGTGATATACTGTGTTTCTGTCAAGTACATAGTCAGGAAGAGTTTGCTGAAATATTTTTCCTATAGGGGCAGTCAGCACTCTATAGGTGACTGAGTATTTCAACAGCACTACACCTGCCACACCACCTGTGGTATACTGTGTTTCTGTCAAGTACATAGTCAGGGAGAGTTTGCTGAAATATTTTTCCTATAGGGGCAGTCAGCACTCTATAGGTGACTGAGTATTTCAACAGCACTACACCTGCCACACCACCTGTGCACCTGTGATATACTGTGTTTCTGTCAAGTACATAGTCAGGTAGAGTTTCCTGAAATATTTTTCCTATAGGGGCAGTCAGCACTCTATAGGTGACTGAGTATTTCAACAGCAGTACACCTGCCACACCACCTGTGCACCTGTGATATACTGTGTTTCTGTCAAGTACATAGGGAGAGTTTGCTGAAATATTTTTCCTATAGGGGCAGTCAGCACTCTATAGGTGACTGAGTATTTCAACAGCACTACACCTGCCACACCACCTGTGCACCTGTGATATACTGTGTTTCTGTCAAGTACATAGTCAGGAAGAGTTTGCTGAAATATTTTTCCTATAGGGGCAGTCAGCAATCTATAGGTGACTCTGTATATTTCAACAGCACTGCACCTGTCCCCTGTGATATACTGTCTGTGCAGTACATTGTTTAGGCTGGGTTCCTGCTTCTTGCTATAGGTGGAGAAATATATAGGTGAATATCTGCCTATTTCACCAGCTTACACTTTTTTGTATTTAAAAATTTTCAAAATTAGGGCAAGACCCTAAATTTGAGAAATATATAGGTGAATCTCTGCCCATTTCACCAGCACTCCACCTGTCCCCTGTGATATACTGTCGGTGCAGTACATTGTTTAGTGCTGGCTTCCTGCTTATTGCTATAGGTAGAGAAATATATAGGTGAATATCTGCCTATTTCACCATCTTACACTATTTTTGTATTTAAAATTTCTCAAAATTAGGGCAAGACCCTAAATTCGAGAAATATGAGGAAAACGTCAAATAAGGGACGTGGCCGCGGTCGTGGTGCTGCTAGTGGAGCTCAGAGTTGGTGCCTGCAGCCGATGTCCACCATCAGTCTTTCACCTCACCCCCTTGCAAATCAGCCAAGCAGTCTGAGCCCCAAAGCATGCAGCAGTCTCTTCTTCTTTTTGATGAGTCTGTTAGCATGTGTTCCCAGGGCCATCCACCTAGCCCAGCCCCAGAAGGGGAAGAGATTGAGTGCACCGGTGCCCAACCACTTATATTTCAGGATGAGTTCATGGGGGGGACCATCACAGCACATCTTGCATGATGATGATGAAACACAGTTGCCAACTGCTGGTGCTTTTGCAATTGTGCAGACCGACAAGGAGGGCAGTGGTGAAGACTGGGTGGAAGGTGATGTGGAGGACGATGAGGTCCTCGACCCGACATGGAATCAACCTCATGCAGGTGACCCATGTAGTTCGGAGGAAGAGGCGGTGGTCGCAAAGAGCCACCAGCACAGCAGAAGAGGGAGCAGGGTGCCAAAGCAGAGCGTCCGTCCCCTAGACAGTACGCCTGCTACTGCCCAACGCAGCAAGGGACCGAGCACACCAAAGCCAGGTCCAAGGAGTTCCCTAGCGTGGCAGTTCTTCACACAATGTGCTGATGAAGACATGCGTGGTTTGCACGTTGTGCAATCAGAGCCTGAAGCGAGGCATAAACGTTCTCAACCTGAGCACAACCTGCATGACCAGGCATCCAAGTGAAAAGCACGAGTTGCAGTGGAGTAGACACCTCAAAAACCAAGAAAGGTCTCTGGCTCCTCCTGCTTCCTCTTCTGCATCAGTCTTGGGCCTCTCTGCTTCTTCATCCACCTCCGTAGTGACAGTGCCACCTGCCACCCCTCAATTAGAGGACCGGCAAGCAACACTACCACCTGGGTCACCAAACATCTCCACAATGTCCCATGGAAGCATTCAGCTCTCCATCTCCCAAACACTGGAGCGTAAGAGGAAGTACCCCTCTACCCACCCGCGATCCCTGGCCCTGAATGCCAGCATTTCAAAATTACTGGCCTTTGAAATGCTGTCATTCCGTCTGGTGGAGACGCAGAGTTTTAAAAGCCTGATGGCATTGGCTGTCCCACAGTACGTCGTGCCCAGCCGCCACTACTTTTCCAGGCGAGCCATCCCTTCCCTGCACAACCAAGTGGGGGACAAAATCAGGTGTGCACTGCGCAACGCCATCTGTGCCAAGGTCCACCTATCTACGGATACGTGGACCAGTAAGCACGGTCAGGGATGTTATATCTCCCTAACAGCACACTGGGTAAATGCATTGGCGGCTGGGCCTGAGGCGGATAGCAGTTTGGCGCATGTCCTTCCACCACCGAGGATTGCAGGGCGCTTCAGTTTGCCTCCTGTTCCTAACTCCTTCTACTCCGCTTCCTCATCCTCTACCGCCTCCTCATCCAGTCAGCGTAACAAATTCACCACCAACTTAAGCACAGCCATGGGTAAACGCCAGCAGGCAGTTTTAAAACTTTCCTGTTTGGGGGAAAAACCACACACCGCGCAGGAGTTGTGGAGGGACATGGAACAACAGACCGATGAGTGGTTGGCGTCAGTGAGCCTCAAGCCGGGCCTGGTGGTGTGCGATAACGGGCGAAATCTCGTAGCAGCTCTGGGCCTAGCCGGTTTGACGCACATCCCTTGCCTGGCGCATGTGCTGAATTTGGTGGTGCAGAGTTTCCTGAGAACTTACCCCAATATGCCACAGTTGCTGCAGAAAGTGCGGGCCGTCTGTGCGCACTTTCTGCGTTCTCACCCTGCTGCTGCTCGCCTGGCAGCGCTGCAGCGTAACTTCGGCCTTCCCGCTCACCGCCTCATATGTGATGTGCCCACAAGTTGGAACTCCACCTTGCACATGCTGGCCAGACTGTGCGAGAAGCAGCAGGCGATAGTGGAGTTCCAGCTGCAGCACACACGCGTGAGTCGCTCTGCGGAACAGAACCACTTTACCACCAATAACTGGGCCTCCATGCGAGACCTGTGTGCCTTGTTGCGCTGTTTTGAGTACTCCACCAACATGGCCAGTGCCAATGACACCACTCTCAGCGTGACTATCCCACTTCTATGCCTCCTTGAAAAAATGCTACGGGCGATGATGGAAGAGGATGTGGCACAGGAGGAAGAGGAGGAGGAGGAATCGGGATCATTTGCAAGGCTTTCAGGGCAGTCATTCACAAGTGGCTCCGAGGGTGGGTTCGTGCACCAACAAAGGCCAGGTACACAATTGTCTAGCAAGGGCACAGTTCTGGAGGATGACGCGGTGGAGGATGAGGAGGAGGAAGACATGGAGGAGGAGGAGGAACCATGTTCACAGCAGGATGGCATCCAGACCAGCTCATGGCCATTACTGGTGCGTCGCTGGGGGGATACAGAGGACAGAGATGATATCCCTTCCACAGAGGACAGCTTTTCGTTGCCTCTGGGCAGCCTGGCACACATGAGCAATTACATGCTGCAGTGTCTCCGCAACGACCGGCGTGTTTCGCACATTATGACAGGTGCTGATTACTGGGTGGCCACGCTGCTGGATCCCCGTTACAAGGACAATGTACCGTCCTTAATCCCCTCACTGGAGCGTGAACGCAAGATGCGCGAGTACAAGCGCATGCTGTTAGACGCGCTGCTGGTGCAATTCCCACCTGGCAGTGGGGCCACAGTGGAAGCAGAAGGTGAAGGCAGAGGAGGAGGAAGAGGTCGCCAATGCAGCAGGGGCACCGCCAGCACCTCAGAAGGCAGGGTTAGCATGGCCGAAATGTGGAAAATCTTTGTTAGCACGCCACAACAAACGGCACCACCAGCTGATATGGAACGTTTTAGCAGGAGGCAGCATTTCAGCAACATGGTGGAGCAGTATGTGAGCACACCCCTACACGTACTGAATGACGGCTATGCCCCCTTTAACTTCTGGGTCTCCAAATTGGGCACATGGCCTGAGCTTGCCCTTTACGCCTTGGAGGTGCTGGCCTGCCCTGCGGCCAGTGTATTGTCTGAACGTGCATTTAGCACGGCAGGGGGCATTATCACAGACAAGCGCAGCCGCCTGTCCAGATCCAATGTGGACAAGCTCACGTTCATTAAAATGAACCAGGCATGGATCCCAGAGGAGTTGTCCGTACCTTGTGCAGAATAGACACCGGGCCGGCCTTACCCAGCCATTGTTTTTTTCTGAGCTTTCTAGGGTTGCCATCTCATCCCTTTCAAAGCAAAAACATATTAATTACACAGGTTCTCTGACTGATTAAGGTACTTCTAATTAAACTCACTTGGTGCCTTATCGACATCAAATTAGCCCCAGAACCTGTGTAACTCTGTGTTCAGGTTTAAAGGGATGAGGTAGCAACCCTAGATCTGTCTCACTATTTTGGGGTTTACCCTAATTTAAAAAATAAATCAATTAAAAACCAAAACCTGCTGTGTTGGCTACCTCCTCCTCCTCCTCCTCCTCCTCCACCGTCGCTTCCACCTTCAGTCACATTCTTAGGCTTGCGCACTGCAACTGCTTTCTTTAAGTCCCACCAGAGGTTCTCAATCGGATTTAAGTCTGGTGACTGCGATTGCCACTCCAAAATGTTCCAGCCTTTAATCTGCAACCATGCTCTAGTGGCGTTGGAGGTATGCTTGGGATCATTGTCCTGTTGAAAGGTCCAACGTCTCCCAAGCCTCAGGTTTGTGACGGACTGCATCACATTGTCATCCAATATCTCCTGGTACTGAAGATAATTCATGGTACCTTGCACACGCTGAAGCTTCCCTGTACCTGCAGAAGCAAAACAGCCCCAAAGCATGATTGACCCCCCGCCATGCTTCACAGTAGGCAAGGTGTTCTTTTCATCATAGGCCTTGTTCTTCCTCCTCCAAACATAGCGTTGATCCATGGGCCCAAACAGTTGTAATTTTGTTTCATCAGTCCACAGAACACAATCCCAAAACGTGTGTGGTTTGCCCACATGACTTTCGGCATACTGCAGTCGACTCTTATTCTTTGGAGACAGCAGGGGGGTGCGCCTGGGAGTTCTGGCATGGAGGCCTTCATTACGCAGTGTGCGCCGTATTGTCTGAGCAGAAACTTCAGTACCCACATCTGACAAATATTTTCTCAGTTCCTCAGCAGTCACACGGGGACTTTTCTCCACTCTACGCTTCAGGTAGCGCACAGCAGTCAAAGTCAGCATCTTCTTTCTGCCACGACCAGGTAGCGTTTCAACAGTGCCCATTGCCTTGAATTTTGCATTTACTACTGTATTACAAAACCAATTGATGTCATATTAGTTGCATATGGTTCTTTATGAAGTCCTTGTAGGATTTCATTCTGAATACAATTACAAATGTACACTAAATTCCCTAAAACCCTTTACAGCATTGGGGGGTTCAATAATTTTGAACAAAACTGTATGGACCTCGTCCTCAAAGGTCAAAAATCATTATATATTTTTATTTTTTTATGTTATTTTAAGTTATTTCCCTATCCACATTTATTTCCAGAGTACTTGTCATGCTCTTCCCGTTTGCAGCCCTCCAGCCCTTTCCCTTAGTTTTTTAGAGACATTTTTGTAGTCAAAAGTCTGGGTCCCCAATGACTTCAATGGGGTTCGGGTCAAAGTCCGGGTTCGGGTTCGGTCCCGAACCCAAACTTTTTTTTCAAAGTCTGTGTTCGGGTCCGAACCCGAACATCCAGGTGTCCGCTCAACTCTACTCCTGAACCATACCAGGCCACATGCCCTTAACATGGGGAGGATGCTTTAGGGTCTGACCCCAAAGCACCTTGTCCCCTTGTTGATGGCCTCATCCCCACAACCCTTTATTTAAAAAAAATAAAAATGTCCAGCGATGTGCATTCATCTTCTATTCTGCCGCGATGAGCTGAAGAAAAAAAAAGTTGCAACAGCTCCGCCTCTTCTTTTTCGATTGGGCAGTGCATCGCTGGACATTTTTATTTTTTTTTTAATAAAGGACTCCCGAAATGTCTCCCGTCTTTTTTACAATTGTTGACACATAGGGGGGGGGCAGGATCTGGGGGTCCCCTTGTTAAAAGGGGGCTTCCAGATTCTGATAAGCCCACCGCCCACAGACCCCCACAACCACCAGGCAAGGGTTGTGGGGATGAGGCCAAACCCCAAAGCATCCTCCCCATGTTGAGGACATGTGGTCTGGTACGGCTCAGGAGGGGGGCGCTCTCTCGTCCCCCTCCCTCTTTTCCTGCGGCCTACCAGGTTGAGTGCTCAGATAAGGGCCTGGTATGGATTTTTGGGGGGACCCTTACGCCATTTTTTTATTTGGCACAGGGTTCCCCTTAATATCCATACCAGACCTGAAGGTCCTGTATGGAATTTGGGGGGACCCCCACGCAATACATTTTTTTTAATTTTGGTTGGGGTTCCCCTTAATATTTATACCAGACCCAAAGGGCCTGGTAATGGACTGGAGGGGATCCAATACCGTTTTTATTCAATGAGTTTTATCTGTATTGCCGAGACCCAACAATTTATTACAGCCGCTAGTTTTAAATTAATTTTTTTCCTTTAGGAAATAAACAAAACAGCTGGAATGTGAACACCCAGCTAATATACGGAAGCTGCAATTAACATGTATAAAATAAATACAAAAATAAACAGAATTGAAAGAAAAATGAATTGCTCTACCTAGACACTAATTATAGTGACATATGCTATAAAACACCAATAATCAAATAAATGAAAAATTCACCTATACTTAACTTAATGAGACCTAATGGAAAAATATGACAGTGAATCCACAGAAAATGTATAAATAGAAATACAAAATTTAAAAGATGAAAAAAAATATATAACACCAGTGATCAATTGATGAGAATTAACCCATACATGATGTAATAAAATTGTTGAAAAATAAAAATAAAAAAGTGGTTGTGAGTCCACACAAAAAAACTTATTTTAAATAGTGCAATAATTAATGAGGATCAATAAATGAATTTAAAAAGTCCATATGTAAATTATTGCATCAACAATCAACAAATAATGTCCGTGAATTTCTGAGAAAAAAACATACTCAATATAGTGAATAGCTGTAAATTATAACACCAGTGCAGGTGACCAAAAGTCCATATGAACGTAAATTGCCGTATCCACTTGTGAGAAAAATTGTTGAATCCACCACCAGCAGAAATTAACTCTTAGGGCCAGATTCTCAAAAGAGATACGCCGGCGTATCGCCTGATACGCCGTTGTATCTCTGAGTCCGCCCATCGTATCTATGCGCCTGATTCATAGAATCAGTTACGCATATATAACCATTAGATCCGACAGGCATAAGGCTCTTACGCTGTTGGATCCTAAATGCATTTTTTTTTTCGCCGCTAGGTGTCGCCGACGTCGTTTTCCCGATCGAGTATGCAAATTAGCAAAATACGCAAATTCCCAAACGTACGCCCGTCCGACGCAGTGAAGTTACGACGTTTACATAAGATTTGCGACGCGTAAAGTTGCCCCTGGGTATATGAGGCGCAGTCAATGTTAAGTATGGCCGTCATTACCGCGTCAAAATTTGAAAATTTACGTTGTTTGCGTAAGTCGTCCGTGAATGGCGCTGGACGCCATTTACATTAACATCTAAACCAATGACGTCCTTGCGACATCATTTAGTGCAATGCACGTCGGGAAATTTTAGGGACGGCACATGCGCAGTACGTTCGGCACGGGAACGCGCCTAATTTAAATGATCCACGCCCCCTAGCCGGATCATTTGAATAAGGCCGGCTTGCGCCGGAGGATTTACGTTACGCCACCGCAACTTTACAGGCAAGTGCTTTGTGAATCAAGCACTTGCCCGTAAAACTTGCGGTGGCGTAAACGTAAATGAGATACGTTACGCCGCCGCAAAGATGCGGCGATCTACCTGAATCTGGCCCTTACCGACTAACAATGACTCCCCATGACAGAGGATCAAAGAATGCGTATAGTGAGTCACAGCTTAGCTCCAGGAAACAGCAGGCACAATCTCATGAATTTCCAACAATCGCCTCCAAATCAATCTTTAACCACTTCAGCCCCGGACCATTTGGCTGCCAAATGACCGGGCCACTTTTTGAGATTCAGCACTGCGTCGCTTTAACTGACAATTGCGTTGTCGTGCGATGTGGCTCCCAAACAAAATGTATGTATTTTTTCCCACAAATAGAGCTTTCTTTTGGTTGTATTTGATCACCTATGCGTTTTTTGTTTTTTGCGCTTTTGCTCTCTTAGACAGAAGTTGTCTGAGGTTCCCAGGCCAAGAGCCTAAATAATTTTTGTGTGTATACTCACAACCATTTTTTGATTTTTATTTTTTCAACAATTTTATTACATCATGGATGGGTTAATTCTCATCAATTGATCACTGGTGTTATATATATTTTTTAAATTTTGTATTTCTATTTATTAATTTTCTGTGGATTCACTGTCATAATTATTCCATTAGGTCTCATTAAGTTGAGTGTGGGTGAATTTTTCACTTATTTGATTATTGGTGTTTTATAGCATATGTCACTATCATTAGTGTCAAGGTAGCGCAATTTATTTTTCTTCTTACCCTGTCATTGTTTTTTATGTTATACCTGCTTGGTTGAATATCGTTTACAATCAGTTGCAATGTTTTGCAATTATTTTGTATTCTTAAAAATCCTTAATAAAAATGTACTTTGAAAAACAAATAAAAAAAAAGGAGTTGAGAGATAGTTTAAAATGTTAGGATAAGTGTTATGCCCTGTACACACGATCGGACCTTTGTCCGACCAAATTCACATCGGAATTCTGTTGGGATTCTATCGGAGTAAAATAGAACATGTTCTCTATGTAAACTCTGATGGAATTCATCGGAATTTCCGATGGAATTACTCCGATGGGGCATACACACTGTCGGAATTTCCGATGGAAAAAGTCCATTGGACTTTTTCCAATCGGAAATTCCGATCATGTGTACGGGGCTTTAGAGTTATGCCTTGTACACACAATAGAAATTTCTGATGAAAACAGTCTGATGGAATTTTTTCATCAGAAATTCCTATCGTGTGTGGGCCCATAGGATTTGTTTACATTAGAGTAAAAAAATAAAAAATAAAACATTTTTTCTGATGGAATAAAATCATATGGGAAATTCCGATCGTCTGTGTGGAACTCCGTCGGAGAAAATTCCTATGCATGCTCAGAATCAAGTCAACGCATGCTTGGAAGCATTGGCTCGTCATAGTGTTTTACATCACCGCGTTTTGTACGGTCTGAATTTTGTCTGACAGTGTGTATGCAAGACTGATGGAAGACAGCTTCATCGAAATGCTGACGAAAAATTCCATCAGACTTTAGTCCATCAG
Source organism: Rana temporaria (assembly GCF_905171775.1). Taxonomy (NCBI): domain Eukaryota; kingdom Metazoa; phylum Chordata; class Amphibia; order Anura; family Ranidae; genus Rana; species Rana temporaria. The sequence continues at coordinate 73,655,082 of NC_053495.1, forward strand.
AAATTCCTATTGTGTGTACAAGGCATTAGGTGATGTAACAGGTCAGGGATATTCTGATATACAAAATAATTTTCACTTTCTACTAATAACAAATATTATGGGGAAATCAATGTATTGTATTTTTCCTATTCACAAAAGACAGAAGTGCTTTAGCTGTTTAATTATTCTTTGCAAGTTAATTTTGTTTTGGTATTGGCAACTGTACCTTCCCTTGAGCTAACTGGCAAAGTACTGATTCACTTTAATGTACAGTATTTTCCAAGATATGTGCCAGCTGGAAAACAGTAAAGCTCTAAGCTTACCTTTGGTTGGCTGTAGTGCTCCAAGGACATTGTGACAACATTAAGGCAAATGATGATTGTAATGAAAATATCCAAGTAATGACTTGTGCAAACAGAGTGAATTAAAAGGCGAACAGGACAGTAGGTGGCATAATATGGCAGACGCTGGGCTTCTGAATAAAGACAAGAGAGAAAAAAATATTACAGAGTAGTAATTTTGTGGGGACAAATTAGATGAAGATGAAGCTTGAAGACAAAATATGTCAATTTGCTGAATTCTTACAACAGATCGATCAAGACACACATAAAGAAGGAAAAGGAAAGGAGTTGATTAGGAATCACACTAGGAAAAGGTATAAGTAGACCATGGAGTGCAGCTAATCATTATCACCTTTTTAACCTGGTGACCACCCGATCCATGTTCCAGTGTATAATAATTAACCCACCTGCTGTGGTTACACTTCACATTTATTGGACTTTGTTTTATAGACAATGCAGCAGAACCTTATTTACGCTAGGCACAGGATGCAGTCAGGGCTTTTTTGGTGTAAATGCTGTGTGGTGCCAGTCAGGGTCACACAGTAAAGAAGAGATGAAGATACTGTAAGTATTATTCTTCATAGGTTGCAATAGGAATGGGGGGTGGGATGTAATAAAGGACACGTGGAGTTGTCCTTTAACTTAATACCTAAATATTTCCTTTGAACCTTACCCTCAACCCAACCCTTGAACTTAAAGTGGAGTTCCATCCAAAAGATGGAAATTCCGCTTTTCTGGATCCTTCCCCCCCCCCTCCGGTGTCACATTTGGCACCTTTCAGGGGGGAGGAGGGAGCAGATACCTGTGTAATCCAGGTATTTGCTCCCACTTCCTGGCATAGGTTGCCACAGCACCTCCACCCGAGAGCCAAGGGACAGATTGGCTTCAGGTGCCGACATCGCAGGCGCCCAGGAAAGGTAAGTGTCCATATATTAAAAGTCAGCAGCTGCAGTATTTGTAGCTGCCGACTTTTATTTTTTTCGGCGGAACTACACTTTACCACTTAATCTCAACCTAACTCCCAAAGGTAATCCTAAAATTCAGGCCACAGTTATATTGTCATTTGATAAACACAGCATTCTGATACTACTATCAAGGAAAATATTATATTAAAATATCATGTCAAAGTGTTAGCACTTTGGCATGTTATTTTCCTTATAACTGTACTGTTCTCTATTAGGCCCCTTTCAGACGGACGGATAGAATGGTGCTTTTAGCTGCGGATTTTCTATTTTTCTACCGCAGCTAAAAGCACACAATGTTTTCCTATGGCCCCATTCACACACAGCGTTTACGCACGATTACGTTACATTCGGTTTGGTGCGAATAGAAAAAATAGAATTGAATGCGTCCAGGTGCGATGTAGCGCAGCTATATGCACATAACCGCAGGTAATCGCAGTCTTTTTTGTCAACTGCGGATAGCAGCGTTTTAGAATTCAAGGGACCCAAACAAAAAAAAGAAACAAATGGTTGCTATGGAAATGAATACCGCAGCTAAACGCAGCCGCAGTTAAACGCACGTAAACGCATGTAATCGCAATGTGCAAATGCAGCTAATCGCAGTGCCTGGAGCCTTGAATTTCACAAAACATTTGTAGTGCTTTTAACTGCGGCAAAACAGCCGTCCGTCTGAAAGGGGCCTTATACTCTACACACTCCTCTTCTACACATATTGCCCCCAATAGCACCTTTTGCACTCTGTTTCTGCAAATACTGCCCTCAGTACTCCCACCCTGAACATACTGCCTGTCACACCTTTCATTCTACTGCATGTATTGCCCACTGTCAAACTATTCACACTTCTCTCCTGCACGTACAGTCCCCTTCTAGTACCTTCCATACTTTTTCTCCCTGGCATATTACCTGCTGAGACACTTATTTAGCATTGTTTGTAATACCTTCAATCTTGGCCGATCTGGAACGGGCAACTTTTCTAGTCTTTACTAGTGTTGAGCGGAATACGCCATATTCGATTTTGCGATATATCACGAATATATAGCCGAATATTCGTGAAATATCCGCTAAAATCGAATATTCGTGATATTTTATAAAAAATTGCGAAATTTCGCTAATGCGAATTTATTGCGAACATTTTGCAAAAAAAGGGTGGAGAAAGTATTCGTGAATATTCTATTTCCGAATATTCGCGAATACTTTCTCCACCCTTCTTTTGCATCAGAGCCAATCAGAGTTCTCCTAAGACAGTTGTCAAAATATTTCACAACATTTTTTTTTTTTTATAAAATATTCCGAATATTCTATTTCCGAATATTCGAGAATACTTTCTCCGCCCTTCTTTTGCATCAGAGCCAATCACCAAAAAAATAAAATAAATTCTTAATACTCTATATACAGACAGGAAAAAGTATTCATACCCCTCTATACACAGGAAAAAGTATTCATACCCCTCTATACACAGAGACAGGAAAAAGTATTCATACCCCTCTATAGACAGAGACAGGAAAAAGTATTCATACCCCTCTATACACAGGAAAAAGTATTCATACCCCTCTATACACAGAGACAGGAAAAAGTATTCATACCCCTCTATACACAGGAAAAAGTATTCATACCCCTCTATACACAGAGACAGGAAAAAGTATTCATACCCCTCTATACACAGAGACAGGAAAAAGTATTCATGCCCCTCTATACACAGGGAAAAGTATTCATACCCCTCTATACACAGAGACAGGGAAAAGTATTCATACCCCTCTATATACAGACAGGAAAAAGTATTCATACCCCTCTATACACAGAGACCGGGAAAAGTATTCATACCCCTCTATAGACAGAGACAGGAAAAAGTATTCATACCCCTCTATACACAGAGACAGGAAAAAGTATTCATACCCCTCTATACACAGAGACAGGAAAAAGTATTCATACCCCTCTATACACAGAGACAGGAAAAAGTATTCATACCCCTCTATACACAGAGACAGGAAAAAAGTATTCATACCCCTCAGAGACAGGAAAAAGTATTCATACCCCTCTATACACAGGAAAAAGTATTCATACCCCTCTATACACAGAGGCAGGAAAAGGTATTCATACCCCTCTATACACAGAGACAGGAAAAAGTATTCATACCCCTCTGTACACAGAGACAGGAAAAAGTATTCATACCCCTCTATATACAGACAGGAAAAAGTATTCATACCCCTCTATACACAGAGACCGGAAAAAGTATTCATACCCCTCTATACACAGGAAAAAGTATTCATACCCCTCTATACACAGAGACAGGAAAAAGTATTCATACCCCTCTATACACAGAGACAGGAAAAAGTATTCATACCCCTCTATACACAGAGACAGGAAAAAGTATTCATACCCCTCTATACACAGGAAAAAGTATTCATACCCCTCTATACACAGAGACAGGAAAAAGTATTCATACCCCTCTATATACAGACAGGAAAAAGTATTCATACCCCTCTATACACAGAGACCAGAAAAAGTATTCATACCCCTCTATACACAGAGACAGGAAAAAGTATTCATACCCCTCTATACACAGAGACAGGAAAAAGTATTCATACCCCTCTATACACAGAGACAGGAAAAAGTATTCATACCCCTCTGTAGACAGAGACCGGAAAAAGTATTCATACCCCTCTATACACAGAGACAGGAAAAAGTATTCATACCCCTCTATACACAGAGACAGGAAAAAGTATTTATACCCCTCTATAGACAGAGACAGGAAAAAGTATTCATACCTCTCTATAGACAGAGACCGGAAAAAGTATTCATACCCCTCTATAGACAGAGACCGGAAAAAGTATTCATACCCCTCTATACACAGGAAAAAGTATTCATACCCCTCTATACACAGAGACAGGAAAAAGTATTCATACCCCTCTATACACAGGAAAAAGTATTCATACCCCTCTATACACAGAGACAGGAAAAAGTATTCATACCCCTCTATATACAGACAGGAAAAAGTATTCATACCCCTCTATACACAGAGACCGGAAAAAGTATTCATACCCCTCTATACACAGGAAAAAGTATTCATACCCCTCTATACACAGAGACAGGAAAAAGTATTCATACCCCTCTATACACAGAGACAGGAAAAAGTATTCATACCCCTCTATACACAGGAAAAAGTATTCATACCCCTCTATACACAGAGACCGGAAAAAGTATTCATACCCCTCTATAGACAGAGACAGGAAAAAGTATTCATACCCCTCTATACACAGAGACAGGAAAAAGTATTCATACCTCTCTATAGACAGAGACCGGAAAAAGTATTCATACCCCTCTATAGACAGAGACCGGAAAAAGTATTCATACCCCTCTATAGACAGAGACAGGAAAAAGTATTCATACCCCTCTATACACAGACAGGAAAAAGTATTCATACCCCTCTATACACAGAGACAGGAAAAAGTATTCATACCCCTCTATACACAGAGACAGGAAAAAGTATTCATACCCCTCTATACACAGGAAAATGTATTCATACCCCTCTATACACAGGAAAAAGTATTCATACCCCTCTATACACAGAGGCAGGAAAAGGTATTCATACCCCTCTATACACAGAGACAGGAAAAAGTATTCATACCCCTCTATACACAGGAAAAAGTATTCATACCCCTCTATACACAGAGACAGGAAAAAGTATTCATACCCCTCTATATACAGACAGGAAAAAGTATTCATACCCCTCTATACACAGAGACCGGAAAAAGTATTCATACCCCTCTATACACAGGAAAAAGTATTCATACCCCTCTATACACAGAGACAGGAAAAAGTATTCATACCCCTCTATACACAGAGACAGGAAAAAGTATTCATACCCCTCTATACACAGGAAAAAGTATTCATACCCCTCTATACACAGAGACAGGAAAAAGTATTCATACCCCTCTATATACAGACAGGAAAAAGTATTCATACCCCTCTATACACAGAGACCGGAAAAAATATTCATACCTCTCTATACACAGAGACAGGAAAAAGTATTCATACCCCTCTATACACAGAGACAGGAAAAAGTATTCATACCCCTCTATAGACAGAGACAGGAAAAAGTATTCATACCCCTCTATAGACAGAGACAGGAAAAAGTATTCATACCTCTCTATAGACAGAGACCGGAAAAAGTATTCATACCCCTCTATAGACAGAGACCGGAAAAAGTATTCATACCCCTCTATAGACAGAAACAGGAAACAGTATTCATACCCCTCTATACAAAGACAGGAAAAAGTATTCATACCCCTCTATACACAGAGACAGGGAAAAAGTATTCATACCCCTCTATATACAGAGGCAGGAAAAAGTATTCATAATACCCCTCTATATACAGACAGGAAAAAGTATTCATACCCCTCTATAGACAGAGACAGGGAAAAGTATTCATACCCCTCTATACACAGAGACAGGAAAAAGTATTCATACCCCTCTATAGACAGAGACAGGAAAAAGTATTCATACCCGGAAATCGGGTATTCGCGAATACAGTTGTCAAAATATTTCACAACATTTTTTTTTTTGATAAACTTTTTCCTGTGTATAGAGGGGTATGAATACTTTTTCCTGTGTATAGAGGGGTATGAATACTTTTTCCTGTCTGTATATAGAGGGGTATGAATACTTTTTCCTGTCTATAGAGGGGTATGAATACTTTTTCCTGTCTCTGTCTATAGAGGGGTATGAATACGTTTTCCTGTCTCTGTCTATAGAGGGGTATGAATACTTGTTCCTGTCTCTGTGTATAGAGGGGTATGAATACTTTTTTCTGTCTATAGAGGGGTATGAATACTTTTTCCTGTCTCTGTGTATAGAGGGGTATGAATACTTTTTCCTGTCTATAGAGGGGTATGAATACTTTTTCCTGTCTCTGTGTATAGAGGGGTATGAATACTTTTTCCTGTCTCTGTGTATAGAGGGGTATGAATACTTGTTCCTGTGTATAGAGGGGTATAAATACTTTTTCCTGTATATAGAGGGGTATGAATACTTTTTCCTGTCTGTATATAGAGTATATAGATTTTTTTTTTTTTTTTTTTGGTGATTGGCTCTGATGCAAAAGAAGGGCGGAGAAAGTATTCTCGAATATTCGGAAATAGAATATTTCACAACATTTTTTTTTTGATAAAATATTCCGAATATTCTATTTCCGAATATTCGAGAATACTTTCTCCGCCCTTCGTTTGCATCAGAGCCAATCACCAAAAAAAAAAAAAAAAAATCCCAAAAAAAAAAAAAAATCGCAAAATCGCATTAGCGAAATTTCGCTATTTTTTATAAAATATCACGAATATTCGGAATAGCGAATATTGGCCGCGAAATTCGAGATATTCGCGAATACTCGAATATGCCATATTCGAGCCGAATATTCGCAATACGAATATTCGTGAGCAACACTAGTCTTTACTATTTTTCTTATTAACTTTACCTAATGCAAAATATTTTTAATGGGAAAAATATATGTTTTAAGAACTTTTCATTTTACGGTTTGCCTTTCAAGCTTTTTGTAAAAAAAAATTGACATTCAGCTTTAAAAAAAAAATTTTCAAGCTTGTTGCTGTTTGACCTTTTTTCAGGGGAAATCTAATTCCAAACAGTAAAATTAATGTTTCAGCAACCTCGGCCTAGCTTTTTATTGTAGATGGTGTACACTAGGTTCTTTTTGGCAAAATGTTAACATTTTTTACAGTGTTTCCTTGTAAATCTGCTAGTCATGTGAACCAGGACTACAAGTCAGGTTCCTCATATCTTCTATCTTACTTCCAGTCATTTTTTCCAACTGTTTTATAAATACCGTAGCTACAAAATAGCCAAATGGCATCTGGAAAGATGTTGAAGCCATGTGAATAGTAGTTTACCAACTTTATTGGCAAATTCTGTTAATAAAGTATAATCATACAACTCATCATGGGCACCCAGTCCAGATCATATTTATATATGTACATTATTAACAGGGTTGAAGAAAAAAACGAGATTTTTAATACAGCTTACCTGTAAAATCTTTTTCTTGGAGTACATCACGGGACACAGAGCGGCATATTCATTACTATGTGGGTTATATGGAGTACCTTCAGGTGATGGACACTGGCAATCTCAAACAGGAAGTCCCCTCCCTATATAACCCCCTCCCATAGGAGGAGTACCTCAGTTTTGTAGCAAGCAGTATGCCTCCCAAAATGGTCCCCAAAAGAGGGGTGGGAGCTCTGTGTCCCGTGATGTACTCCAAGAAAAAGATTTTATAGGTAAGCTGTATTAAAAATCTCTTTTTCTTTATCGTACATCATGGGACACAGAGCGGCATATTCATTACTATGTGGGATGTCCCAAAGCAATGCTTACAATGAGGGGAGGGAGAACATCTTCCCAAGACAAAAGGATTTAATTTAGAGATATACTCAAATCATAATAAATCCAACTTAGTTGAGAAAAAATAATTTTACATTTTAAATTTAACTCAAAAGGGAGCCCCCGGAATCCGAGGGTCTCAAACTGCAGCCTGCAGCACTGCCTGCCCAAAGGCTGTATCAGTATTCCTTCTTACGTCCAACTGGTAGAATTTTGTAAACGTGTGGACAGAAGACCAGGTTGCCGCCTTGCAAACCTGAGCCATAGAGATCTGGTGGTGTGCTGCCCAGGAGGCGCCCATGGCCCTAGTAGAATGAGCCTTTAATGATAACGGAGGAGGCAACCCCTTCAAGCCGTAGGCCTGAGTGATTAACTGTTTAATCCACCTTGAGATGGTGGACTTTGCAGCTGCCTGCCCCTTCTTGGGCCCCTCCGGTAAAATGAACAACACATCTGTTTTCCGGATCTTCTCTGTAGCTTTAAGATAGGCCTTCATGGCCCTGACAATATCCAAGGTATGCAGCAACCCTTCCTTTCTGGAAGTAGGTTTAGGAAAGAAGGATGGTAATACCAAATCCTGGTTTAGATGAAAACTGGATATAACCTTTGGTAGGAAGGAAGGATGAGGGCGGAGAACGACCTTGTCCTTATGTAAAATAAGATATGGTTCCTTACAGGATAAGGCTGCCAGTTCCGATACTCTTCTGGCGGAAACCATGGCGACCAAAAATACTAACTTCCTTGTCAGTAAAACCAAAGGAATCTCAGCCAATGGCTCAAAAGGTTGTTTCTGTAAACTTGACAGAACAAGATTTAAATCCCACGGACAAAGTGGGGATTTAACTGGAGGATTAATACGTAAGACCCCTTGAATGAAGGTCTTAACCAGCGAGTGGGTGGCCAGCGGCCGCTGAAACCACACTGACAAAGCTGAAATCTGTCCTTTGATTGTGCTTAATGCCAGTCCTTTATCCACTCCTAGCTGGAGAAAACTTAATACTCTATCGATGGTAAACTTGCGAGAAAGCCATAGCTTGGACTCACACCAGCCTACATAGGCCTTCCAGACCCTGTAATAAATCACCCTAGAGACCGGTTTCCTGGCTCTGATTAGGGTAGAGATTACTTTCTGAGACAGACCTCTACCCCTGAGAATCAGGGATTCAGCTTCCAGGCCGTCAAATTTAGATGCCGTAAGGCAGGGTGGAGGATCGGACCTTGCGATAGCAGGTCTGGCCGTAGAGGAAGAGTCCAAGGGTCTCCCACTACCATCTTCAGGATTAGTGAATACCATGCCCTTCTGGGCCATGCTGGAGCTACCAGGATGACTGGTATGTGCTCCACCCTGACCCTGCGCAGCAGGCGGGGTAGTAACTGGAGCGGGGGAAATGCATAAAGAAGTTTGAACTGATGCCAAGGGCAAACCAGCGCATCGGTTCCGCAGGCCATCGGATCCCTTGAGCGGGATATGAACCTGTCTAGCTTCTTGTTGAGTCTCGATGCCATGACATCCACGTCCGGCACTCCCCATCTCTGGCAGAGTGTCTGAAAGACCTGTGGATGTAGAGACCATTCCCCCGGCAACAGAGTCTGGCGACTTAAGAAGTCCGCCTGAAGGTTGTCCACTCCTGGAATGAATATTGCCGATATGCAGGGCACATGAGCTTCTGCCCACAGGAGAATCAAGCTCACCTCTCTCTGAGCGGCTTGACTCTTGGTTCCCCCTTGGTTATTTATGTATGCCACTGCCGTGGCATTGTCCGATTGAATTCTCACCGGGAACCCCTGCAACTTGGAGGTCCAAGCCCTGAGGGCTAGTCGAGCAGCTCTGAGCTCCAAGATGTTGATGGGCAACTGCTTCTCTGGCTTTGCCCAAGTACCTTGGCGAGTGCAACCATCCAAAATTGCTCCCCAGCCCGTCAGGCTGGCGTCTGTGGTTACTATCTTCCAAGCCACTGGGCTGAAAGACTTCCCCTTCAGTAGATTCTGAGGGTCTAACCACCAACACAGACTTTGTCGGACTCTTGATGAGAGCCACAAAGGGATATCTAAGGCCTGTGGCCTCCTGCTCCATGCTGACAGGATGGCTGCCTGCAGGATGCGAGTGTGGCTCTGGGCGTACGGTACCGCCTCGAACGTGGCCACCATCTTGCCTAGTAACCGCATACATAGGCGGACAGTTGGTTCTTTCTTGCTTAGAACCAGTAGGATTAACTCCTTGATGGCTTTGACCTTTATCAGAGGCAGAAACACCCTTTGTTGTTCTGTGTCTAACCTCATGCCGAGGTATTCCAACTGCCTTGTGGGCTGGAATGCTGATTTTTCTCGATTTAGGACCCAGCCGAACCTCTCGAGGTACTGCACTGTGAGGGCCACTGCTCGTTCCAAGCCAGGAGACGAGTGATCTATGACTAGGAGGTCGTCCAGATACGCTAGGATAGTGACCCCTTGGATCCTTAGATTGGCTAGGATTGGAGCTAGGACCTTCGTAAACACCCGGGGGGCCGTAGCCAACCCGAAGGGAAGCGCCACGAATTGGAAATGATGCAGAGCCACCGAGAAGCGTAGAAATCTTTGATGTGGCTGGTAAATTGGAACATGAAGGTAAGCATCCTTTATGTCTATGGATGCCATAAAGTCGTCCTTCTGAAGTGCGGCAGCTGCTGACCGCACGGATTCCATCCGAAATGAGCGGACCTTTAGGTATGCATTCACCATTTTTAAGTCCAAAATTGGCCTGACATCGCCGTTGGGCTTTGGGATAATGAATAGGTTGGAGTAGAAACCTAGCCCCTGTTCTTGGACTGGTACCTCTACTATTACCTCCTGAGAGAGTAGATGATTCAATGCCGCCCTTAATGCGGCTCCCTTCCTCGGATCGTTTGGTACTCTTGACTCCTGAAAATGAGGAGGAGGAAACTTTAGGAAGTCTAGTTTGTAGCCTGTAGCCACGGAAGACCGTACCCATCTGTCGGGAATGCTGGCCTCCCAAACCTCTGCAAAGAGACGCAGTCTTCCCCCCACCTTTGTGGGTGGGGGCGCCCCTTCATAAGGCCGACTTGGGGGCTGGCTTTGCTGGCTTGTGAAACCACTGCTTCTTGCTTCCGGCGGCCTGTCCCTGCGATTTGTTAAAGTTTGATCTTGCAGGAGGCCGTCGATACTGTTTGGTATTGGAGGGCCCCTGCCCAGGGGAGTACTGTCGTTTAAACGCAGGCCCCCAAAACTTCTTCTTGGTGGGCAACAGAGTACTTTTTCCATTTGAAATGGTCTGAATGTATTTATCCAGGTCTTCTCCGAAGAGTCGTCCTCCATGGAAGGGGAACCCTACCAGGAGCTTCTTGCATGGGGGCTCTGCCTCCCAGCTCTTTAACCATAAGAGTCTTCTCATATGGATAAGGGATAACGATAAACGTGACGCTTGCTGGATAGAATCCTTAATCGCATCTACCGTAAAGCGTATGGCCCTAGGGACAAATCCGAAAATTCTTCTGCCTGGTGGGCAGGAATAAGTTTAAGCATCTGCTTAGCTTGATCCGATAATGCTTGTGCAACCCCAATTGCAGCCACAGCTGGCTGTACTACTGCCCCTGCAGTAGTGAAGGAGGTTTTAAGTAGCGTTTCCAAGCGTTCATCAACCGGATCCTTGAACACCTGTATGTTTTCTACAGGGCATGTTAAAGATTTGTTAACACATGAGATGGCTGCGTCCACAGCCGGGGCTGCCCATCTCTTGGAAAATTTCTCTTCCATAGGATATAAGGCAGAGAATCTTTTAGGTGGTACAAAGATTCTATCTGGCTTGGTCCAATCTTGGAACATAACTTCCTCTAGCAGAGGATGGATCGGAAAAACCGCATTGCTTTGAGGCGTTTTTAGTGAGCCCAAAGCTGAAACCGTTGATACTTGGAGATCTGGTACTGGCAAGTTGAATGTCCTATGGACCAAGTCTGTTAATACTTGAACCCACCAGCTCTCCCCTTGGGAGGCTGCGCCAGACTCCTCCGTACCCGGATCCTCGATCCCTGAACTTACTTGGTCCTTGTCCAAGAGGTCGTCCAATTCCCCTGCGGAAGGGACCTCCTCATCTGAGGGTCCATGCTCGGGCGACGGAGACCTATTCCGTTTTCTGCCCCGCATAGCCTTGGCTATCATTTTTTCCATTCTTTTTTCCATCTCCCTTAGAGAGGTGGACAGTACCTCGTCCGTGACCACCCTAGGGTTGGACTGACCCGTGCCAGCTCCAGCCCCAGATCCCGATGGTCCCACCAAGGCTCCCTCTGGGGAAAGCAGCGGCATGACTTTGTCCGAGACCTCAGACTCTCTGGGGGAATCCCCACCTCTTGTACCCTCTGCCATGGTACAATACCGAGGTACGCCCGCTACTTAACGGTGTTTGGAAAAATAAACAGTTATTTGCCCAAAAACCCTTTTTGGGGAAAAAATGCCTTCTTTCTTATTAATGGTTTGTTTCTTTTTTTTTTTTAAACCAAAGAAAGAAAAACCATTCTGTCCCCTTTAGTAGTATTGCCAAAAAACTGCTGAAAAAGAACACCTATCTCTAGGCTAAAGGACAGTCTTTTTCAAGACTGTAATACTCTTTCTTGGCCACTGTGTGTCCTCCGCGCCCCACGCTGCCGCTCTGGTCCTTCCTCTCTCAGTTCCAACACTCACTGAGCTGGGAACACAATGGAAGGGCCGCCCCTTCCTTTTACCTACTGGCCCGCCCTTCCCCTGTCAGCTAACGGCGCGAAATTGCGCCCATATCACGGGGACGCGCGCCCGCCGGCGGGGGGGGGGGGGGGGGGCCACACGAGGAGGTCAGAGGCTGATCCTGCCGTCCAGGCCAGGATCTCTCCCTAAGGAATCATGGACACAGAGCGGCATGTTCTCCCTGCAGCAACCGCCTGGACCTCTCTGAGCAGGCTTTGCAGGTAAGAGCATTCTGTACACTCCCAGCTCTTTTACATAAGAAAACAGTATATTTTCTCAGGGGCTTCTCTTAGAGAGAATTGTCTTTACACACAGGCCCTTTTTCAATGCTTTCCTAGCACCAGTTGTAATACTACCAGGGAGGTCACCTCTTATGGGGAATATATATATAGAGTCATCCTATCCTAAGATATGTGACTCACCTTGCCAGATGCAGTGCATAAACTTTAGGCATGTCCCACTGTGACCCCCCCCCCCCCCGGAAAACCTGCTGCGAACCAAGTTCCGCAAGTTTCCCCTTCACTTACCTGCTCCATGCCGCAGGACTTTGCACAGCAAGAGGCCCAATCTTCCCCCATCTCCGTGGGGCGTCTAGACCTTCAGGCCCTGGGTTCCTATGAAGGATCCACTGTCCTGGGCCCATATAGCACTCTGGCAACAGAAACATTAGGCCCCCAAAGGTTTCTAAGTCCTGGGCCCAGAGTCCAGCTCTCTAGACAGAAAGCATTATGGGCTATACCCCATTGGTTTGGGGTCCGGTTGCTGACCACTTTAGCACTGAGGCCTTTGGACAGAACCGGTTAACCCACCTTAATCCCAAGGATGTGGAGGCAAGCTAAACCATGACCAACACCTAAGACACTGGCGTAAAAACTGAGGTACTCCTCCTATGGGAGGGGGTTATATAGGGAGGGGACTTCCTGTTTGAGAGTGCCAGTGTCCATCACCTGAAGGTACTCCATATAACCCACATAGTAATGAATATGCCGCTCTGTGTCCCGTGATGTACGATAAAGAAAACAAATGTATATTATATTTACCTTATCATGAATTATCATGGTTTAGCCCCTGGTAGCCATTCCAACAAAGCTTTAAATTAACATATAGATCCAGTGCAGTGTCCTGCTAAGGCATATTTTCAGCCATCTGTTTTTTTTTTTTTTTTCAACTTTCAGCCCTAATAAAATGGGTGCATTTATTCAAAATGTGGTGGTGATTTCTTTGCATATATGGCCGAAAAAAATATGAATTATGTTTCACTACATTTCCTATGACCTCATCTGTTTGCATTAAATCACTAATGCGTGTCAGATGTATTCCTCTTCAGAAAAGGATACCATTTGTTTTCCTAATTTTAGATCCCTTAAAGCGGGGGTTCACCCTGTTAAAAAAAAAAAAAAAGTTTTTTTTTATTAGACCATTAAATTCGGCATCGTAGCGCGAGCTACGGTATGCCGGTCTTACATTTTTTATGCCCGTACTCACTGTGCTATCGATGATTGAAGAATCCGGGGAATGGGCGTTCCTATGGTGAGAGAAGGTGATTGACGGCCGGCCCTGGCACGTCACGCTTCTCCGGAAATAGCCGAAATAGGCTTGGCTATTCACGGCGCCTGCGCATAGCCTGTGCGCAGGCGCCGTGAATAGCCGAGACCTATTCCGGCTGTCTTCGGGGAGCGTGACGTGCCAGAGCCGGCCGTCAATCATCCTCCCTCTCCATAGGCACGCCCATTCCCCGCGGGAGTCGGATTCTTCAATCATCGATAGCACAGTGAGTACGGGGATTAAAAATTTAAGACCGGCATACCGTAGCTCGCGCTACGATGCCGAAAGTAATGGTCTAATGATGGAAAGGAGGGTGGACTACCGCTTTAAATTGACTATGTTTTTGGAAATGTCTATTCATTGTTCCTTCCCACAAGCTATAATCTAAGTGGTGGTTTAGTGCCTCCCACACATTTTGCCAATATTTTATAAACAGGTTAGCATTGTAGAGGTGATATGCAGATTAATTTGCAGTCTTTTTGTAAGACATGCTTTCTACATAAAGGAAACAATGACATCACAAAATATCATAAAAGTTTTACACTTTGTCTGGTTACAAAGGACGATGTGAATGCATTAACCCCATTCCCTGCCAGAGGTTTGCAGCACATTGTAGAGAAATGCCTTGCAATATCTTGGCTCTGAAAAGAAAGTGGGTAACCATAGGTAAGGGCTGGCAGAATTTAACAACTGAATTGCTCTTGCAAATGGTTGCAAGTTACATCCTTCTCTTTTCTATCTTTCTTCACTCCCCCTTTTCATACATGAATATATTTAAATTGTTGGGGCCTACATTACATGTTATTAATTCCAAAATAAAATGTGCAATGTGAAATGTAGGCCTAAATTGTGGTTGTGCAGTTATGGTGAAGCTAGAGTTTCCAACATGTAGCAAGTACAATTTTTTGGATCATGCTAAGAGTTGTGGCACAAAACTAGTTTATTACAGAAAATTAAAACTAGATATTTTGGTGACAAAATTATTAAAACTATGGGCATTTTAGAGGGTCTATGTATAAAGAAAATGTTTTTGAAAGAAATCCCAGACCCTTAGCTATTGTGTTTTTTTCCTAATACAAGCCATATCCTGCATTTAAATAATGGTCCAGGCCACAAAAAAATCAGGTGCCTTTATATGCTTCTTTAGCAAAGTAAAGCCCTGTACACACGATCGGATATCTGATGGAATCTTATCCGATGGATTTTTTCATCGGATATCCGATGAAGCTGACTTTCATCAATCTTGCCTACACACCATCGGTCAAAAATCCGACCGTGTCTAAACGCAGTGACGTAAAACACTATGACGTGCTGAGAAAAATTAAGTTCAATGCTTCTGAGCATGCGTCGACTTGATTCTGAGCATGCGTGGATTTTTGACCAATAGACTTCCACACAGACGATCGTTTTTTTATCCATAGGAACATTTTAAAACATGTTCTATTTTTTTTCACCAATGGAAAACAAACCGATGGGGCCCACACACGATCGGTTTGTCCGATGAAAACGGTCCATCGGTCTGTTTTCATTAGACAAACCGATTTGTGTGTACAGGGCTTAACTGTCTTTTTTTTTTTATTAAAGTCCATCTGTCTGACATATCTAAATAAGCAGTTTATAGATTGACAAGCACTGCACCCACTGCATGCAGTTCCAGATCCTTAAAAAAATTCAAAATATTTAAATTTTAATGTTGTTTAGACAAAAGGAAAACAAAAATAGACACAGTTGCTAAGAATGCCAGCTGTGATGTCACTAGTTTAATATTAATGAATAGGAAATTTCATGAATGTCAAGTAATGAAATTGCAGCAAGAGTGTTACTCAGCTGTGGAAATATGCCAACTGTTTTCCACATTATTCTCAAAAGATAATCACTAATACACTGTATATGACATTTATTCATGCCTTGAAAATTGATGCCTTGAGACAAAGTGCATACTAGCAAGATCGCAAATGTAGGCCAGGATTGTTGAATAAACAACACTGTCATTTATAACAGTGATAACAAAATAGGTATGCACACTTATATTGTTGTTTATGTATGATTACTTGTTTGTTCAACAATATGGTTGATCTGAAAGCTTGTAACACTATCTGCCAAACTGAATATAGCAGACATTCTACAACATTAGGAAATCTCTGATACATATATTCCAGGGAATAAAAAAAAAAAAAAGTTGGTCTAGGATTAAAAATGACGGGCCAGATTCACATAGAGATACGACCGTGTATCTCCTGATACACCGTCGTATCTCAGAGTTGCGTCGGTCGTATCTATGCGACTGTTTCATAGAATCAGTTACGCATAGATATGCCTAAGATCCGACAGGTGTAACTGTGTTACACCGTCGGATCTTAACTGCAATTTTAAAATGGCCGCTGGGGGCGTTCTCGCTGATTTACGCCGAGAATATGTAAATCAGCGAGATACGCCAATTCACAAACGTACGCGGGCCTGACGCAGTCACTTTACACCGTTTACATAAGGGTTTTCCCGGCGTATAGTTACCCCTGCTGTGATACATTTTCCTATATGTCTCAGTTTACTGCTCCCTGCTAGCCAGGTTATTGATGTGCTAATGTCCCCTCACTATTTCTAAAGGTTAATTGATCTATTGTGTTGTGTGAAGGAGAGCTGGGTTTAAGTGGCTTGGGTTAATTATTCTGATTGCTTCATTGTGGTAATTATCTCTCTATATGCGGGGTCGAGCGGTCTGGTTGATGTATTCAGTACAGCTAGTGCTCAGCGTCATTGATGTCATTGTCTAAAGAAAATGTGTTTCAGCATCGGCCCCGTCGTGTCTACCTACTCATATGTATGGAAGCCCCAGTGTGAGGGGGGCGGAGATTTGTCATTGTAACAGTTTTGGAAATGACATATAAGCTGTGTGTGATAACATTAAAGTCTGTCTTGTTCAAGCAGTAAGCTGGTCTCATGTGTGGCTTTCTGGGCGATTCCAGGGATATCCCTCCTCGTGGAATATTGGGGTGATTTTCGTTATGGGAAGAAGGGAACGTTGACGGGGATATCATACCGATACCGTCACAATTGGTTGGTAGCAGTGGGATTTTTCCCTTCTATTCCCCTTCACACCCGGATTCCAAGCAGACACTGGAAGAACTACTGGAAGTTCGTGGAAGGATTGCTAGCAACAAAACCAAGCGGGTCATCATAGCAGAATCAATGGAGCTAGACCAGGAGGACGGGATTGCAGCAACGCCAGCAGTACAAGAGATGGAGACAACAGTGATTCAGGAGGAGGAATCGCCAGCCAACAAGCTAATGAGAGAGAAGCTAGCGTGGTTCGGCCCGAACCCAACGCCAGATGTGGTACTGAAAGTGATGGACATGTTAGTAAACGCAGAGCTACAGAAGGCTAAAGAAATAAGAGACGCAGAGCTACAGAAGGATAAACAAATAAGGGACGCAGAACTACAGAAGGATAAACAAATAAGGGACGCAGAACTAGAGTTAAAACTGGCAGCAGTCCAACAAGCAGCCGCACCTTCTACGAACAGTGAGTACAGCACAGCAGACGCAAGGAAGATTCCGTTTAGCGCTTTTAAAGCTTTTGATGAAAAGGACTGTGAGATTGATAACTTCCTGGCGGATTTTGAGCGACAATGTAACCTGCACCGAATAGCTAGAGGAGAGTGGGTTGCAATATTGTCAGGCAAACTGTCAGGCAAAGCTTCTGATGCTTTCCGGACCGTGCCAGATCAGGATATCCATAGCTACGCCCGGGTTAAAGAAGTGCTCCTGGCTCGTTATGCAGTAACCCCAGAGTCCCACCGACAGAAGTTCAGGGACTCACGCAAAACCACGAAAGACTCTTATGCGGAATGGGCATGCCAGCTGTCCCTGTCGGCCTCTAACTGGGCTAACAGCAGCCATGCCACCACCGCAGAGGACATTTTGCAACTAATGCTCCTGGAGCAATTTTACAATCACATCCAGACGGACGTCAAGGATTGGGTGAGAGATCGCAGGCCCATGACTCTACCAGAGGCCGCGAAGTTGGCGGATGAATATGCAGATACTCGCAAGACGAACCAGGTCACACCACAGGAACAACCTCCACCACAAACGGTGCCCTCACACCCACCAACCGCTAGATACCAACCTCCTAACAGACCGGTGACATCTAGCCCTCGCTATCCACGCCAGGAGGGCAACGAACAACGCTGCTTCCGGTGCAAACAGCTGGGTCACTTCAAGCAGAATTGCCCCATGAATGACAACACCAGGTCAAATTGGTCTCAACCTGGGTACCGCCCACCAGCAGCAGCCCATTGTGGAGACTCGGCTTGGGATCCAAAGGAGCTGGGTCAGGAAGAACCATTGGGCACCCCTTACGAAGCCCTCATGGTACAATCTGTTATTACGGACAACAGGGAACACCATTGTCAGCTGGTCATGGGCGACAGCCCTGAGCCGGAGGGGCCCTGGAGGGAGCTGGGCAGAAAGAGGCACCGCCGGCCACCCTTCAAGAAGAAGAGGTCCTGGAAGCCGTATAACAAGCTGACCTGGGAGGAGAAGAAGCGACTGGAGGAGAGGGAGTCGCAGCGGGCGTCCCAGATGCGTGCCGAGATGTTCGCCAAGGGCCCACCGGTGGCCCCTTACACCACCACCCAGTTCCTGATGATGAAGGACCACGTGGAGAGCCTGCAGGACATGAGCAAGCAGGAGCTGATCCGTGAGTACATAGAGCTGGAGGAGTGCATAAGCCGCATGGAGGAGGAGAACAACCACCTGAGGTCACAGCAGCATGAACTGGAGATGGAGCTGGAGAAGCTCCAAGAGGAGAACCGGCGGCTGCGGAGGGAGCAGGGGGTGGCTGACCTTATGGGGCTCTGATTCCCCTCCCCCCCCGGACTCTGAGCACCAGTGCTACAGCATTTCAACAAATATAACTTTTTCTTTTTATGAATCTCCTGGGATTGTCACTTCAGAGCCATAACCTGCCCCCTCCCATAGCGGGACACCTAGACGGCGGCGCACAGACCCATTCGCTGTCTTCACACTGACTTCTGGTGACTTTGCAGATCGCACAAAGACTTGGGGACTGACCGGCGTGTGATCTGACGACCCGGTGACATACCTGAGTCTGAAGCAGTTGCCAAGGGAGGTCAGTCATGCCAAACGGAGTTAACCTCTGACTAATAGCTCTGAACCCGTCAACCCTACTGGACCAGGGAAGGTCCAACCGGGTTTGCCGGAGCAGGGAGCAAAAGGGGGGCCATTGTGATACATTTTCCTATATGTCTCAGTTTACTGCTCCCTGCTAGCCAGGTTATTGATGTGCTAATGTCCCCTCACTATTTCTAAAGGTTAATTGATCTATTGTGTTGTGTGAAGGAGAGCTGGGTTTAAGTGGCTTGGGTTAATTATTCTGATTGCTTCATTGTGGTAATTATCTCTCTATATGCGGGGTCGAGCGGTCTGGTTGATGTATTCAGTACAGCTAGTGCTCAGCGTCATTGATGTCATTGTCTAAAGAAAATGTGTTTCAGCATCGGCCCCGTCGTGTCTACCTACTCATATGTATGGAAGCCCCAGTGTGAGGGGGGCGGAGATTTGTCATTGTAACAGTTTTGGAAATGACATATAAGCTGTGTGTGATAACATTAAAGTCTGTCTTGTTCAAGCAGTAAGCTGGTCTCATGTGTGGCTTTCTGGGCGATTCCAGGGATATCCCTCCTCGTGGAATATTGGGGTGATTTTCGTTATGGGAAGAAGGGAACGTTGACGGGGATATCATACCGATACCGTCACACCTGCTTCTATGAGGCGTAGCCAATGTTAAGTATGGCCGTCGTTCCCCCGACAAAATTTGAATTTTTTACGTTGTTTGCGTAAGTCGTTCGCGCATACGGATGGATGTAATTTACGCAAACGTCAAAACCAATGACGTCCTTGCGACGCCATTTGGAGCAATGCACGCTGGGAAAATTTCCGGACGGCGCATGCGCTATTCGATCGGCGCGGTAACGCGCCTGATTTGAATAGTACACTCCCCCTAGCCGCGGAATTTGAATTCTGCCGGGGGATTTACGATACGCCGCGGCAAGTTTTGAGGCAAGTGTTTTGTGAATTACCCACTTCCCTCAAAAACTTGCGGCGGCGCATTTTAAATCACATAGGTTACGCGGATCTAAAGATCCGCTAACCTATGTAAATCTGGCCCGACGTATTAAATGTGCATGATAGATCATGAACACTAAGACGGTTAAACCGATGAGAATGGTCTGACGGACCGTTTTCATTGGTCCAAACTGATCGTGTGTGGGCGCCATCGGTTATTTAACCATCGGTTAAAAAAAAGCCAACTTGTTTTAAATTTAACCAATGGATTCCTAACCGATGGGAAAAAAACGATCGTTAGTAGGCACGTCCATCGGTTAAAAATCCATGCATGCTCAGAATCAAGTCGATGCATGCTTCGCAGCATTGAACTTCATTTTTTTCAGCACGTCGTTGTGTTTTACGTCACCGCGTTCTGACACGGTCGTTTTTTTAACTGATGGTGTGTAGGCGTGACGGACCATCAGTCAGCTTCATCAGTTAACCGATGAAAATGGTCCATCGGTCCGTTCTCATTGGATAGACCGATCGTGTGTACAGGGCATAACAGTGGCACTGGGAGGTGGGAGGAAGAACATAGGAAGAGGTTATAGTGCCTACGAAACGACTGAACACTTAGGCTTTTTCTTACTCCTCCTTTTTTTTTCCAAGCGCCTCAGTCGCTTTTCCTCTCGTCTTCGGGCTTCCTCTGCTTCCTGATGTTGGCGGCACTTATGGAAATTTTCTACTACTACCCCCACAAACATGTTGAGTACAAAGAAACTGACAATAAGTAGGAAGGAGATAAAATACAGCAACATCCAGGGGTTGTGATTGGTAATTGGCTAGAAAAAGAAACAAAAGTCACAAACATTAACAAACTTTAAACAGTTCTGTAATTCATGTCTAAAGTGTAACATATTACAACACATAATTATTTTTGTTGTCATTGTTGTTATTATATTAGTAGTTATCTACAGTTAGTAGGGTTATACTGAGCATACATACTGCAAATTTCTAGCAATTTTATAAAGTCTGTAAATAAATAAAAAATCTATAACAAAAAATAGGTAATTGCAACCCAATATAGGCAGGCAGCACTTACTATTTCAGGTATATATTTTGCTCCAGCAAAGTTTGTAAATGTTGTTCAACATACAGTACAACAGTATAACTTACAGTATTTTACAGGTAAGACACCTAATGCCGCGTACACACCATCACTTTATGTGATGAAAAAAAATGACGTTTTTAAAAACGTCACTTTAATTGACTGTGCGTGGGGGAAAACGTTGTTTTATGTCTTGTAAAAAACGACCAAAAAAAATTGAAGCATGCTT
This sequence comes from Rana temporaria, assembly GCF_905171775.1. Taxonomy (NCBI): domain Eukaryota; kingdom Metazoa; phylum Chordata; class Amphibia; order Anura; family Ranidae; genus Rana; species Rana temporaria. Next base: position 73,676,409 of record NC_053495.1, read on the forward strand.
CAATTTTATGTGTCGTTTTTCAAAAGTGCACTTTTTACTTCACAGAAATTGACCGTGTGTAGCAAAAAACGTTGTTTTCTAAGACGTTTTTTCATCCACGCATGCCCAGAAGCAAGCTTCAATGGTAAAACGTGGTGGAACGTAACCTCACTTTGCAAGATCATTTTTAGAAAACGATGGTGTGTAGGCAACTTCGTCTTTGAAAATTGAAGTTTCAAAAACGTCGTTTTTTACTTCACAGAAAGTGTCGTTTTTTTTCATCACATAAAGTGATGGTGTGTACGCGGCATTACACTAGAAAATAATGAATGGACTGGAGGTCCATGTCATCTGTATCCAATAATATACATAGTATCGATAAAATTGTACTGAACAGACACATTTGGAAACAAAAAAAGCATTGATCCAGGCATGAACAAAATAGAACAAATTGTAAAAAAATAATGTAAAAAAAAAAAAGAACACGTACTGTATATGTTGATAATGTCCTTTTTATATACAGTAGATGGTTCTATTTTGATAAAGCCAGGATGGATATGTTATTTAAAACAGTTGCATAACTTTGTACAAGCTCTGCTGAAATAAAATATTATGAGGTGGTGAAGACTATTGTGTGGAATTACTGTATATATAGATTTAGATCCGGCACAAGCTAGTCAAAGATGAGACAACAAATTGTAATTCAACATACTCTATTAAACATTTACAACATTATTATATAATTATTATTATATAATATTGCAATGAATGCTGTTTTTAGTTTGGATAACGATAGGATGAGAGAGGTTCAAAACCTTATGTCATAAAAATACACTGTTTTAATTGTACTTCATTAAGAAAATAAACTAATCCAGAAAGAATAGCTACCTGCTGGTCCACAGCAACTGCATCAAGACCATTATACATAATATTAACCCATCCGTCTTTTGATGCCAAAACAAAAAGTGACATTAAAGCCTGGAATGAAAAGAAACAATTGACGTGAAGCGAAGAATGAGAAAAAATAAAATTACTAGATTTTTAAGTCTTCATATGACAATACAGATCTGTTGCTGGAAATAAATATTAAGCCTTACCTGCCCTAGATTATCAAAATTGTACTTGTGGTGAACCCATTTAAAATTGGCAGCCTCACAGTCTGACTTGTTGGTGACATTTCGAACATCTACACCAAGGCAGTAGAAAAATTTACCTTTAAAAAGCTAAAGGGCATACAAAGAGTGAGATGAAGAAATATGTAAGTACAATGATAAACTATTTAATACACATATGTTGCAATCAGACATTAGGCTCGATTCACATCTATGCATGTTGCTTGTATGCATTTCTGCAGTGCTTTTGCAGTGCTTTTTGCAGTGCTTTGGACACACATTTTTAGGCCCCTTAGAGACGTGCAGACCGTGGGCCAGATTCACAAAGAGATACGACAGTGTATCTACAGATACACCATCGTATCTCTGACGTAAACTGGTCAAATCTATGGGCCTGATTCATAGAATCTGTTACGCATAGATAGGGCTAGATCCGACAGTGTTACACTGTGTTACACTGTCAGATCTTTTTTTCAATTTAAAAATGGCGCCGGGGGCGTTCCCGCTGATTTACGATAAATAATGTGTAAATCAGCGAGATACGCAAATTCACGAACGTACGCGGACCCGTCGCAGTGTTCTTATGTCGTTTCCGTAGCGGTTTTCCCGTCGTATACTTACCCCTTCTTTTATCAGGCACAGCCAATGTTAAGTATATCCGGCCTGTTAAGTATATTTTCCTACGTCGTTTGCGTACGCCGATTCACGAACACGCGCGTCGCAAGTCCCGCTCACGTCGCAACCACTGACGTCCTAGTGACGTCAGTGGGAGCAATGCACGCCGGGAAATTCCCCGGACGGCGCATGCGCATTTAAATCGGCGTGGGAACGCGCCTGATTTAAATAGTACACTCCCCTAGCCGCGGAATTTGAATTCCGCCGGGGGATTTAGGATCCGCCGTCGCAAGTTTGGAGGTAAGTGGTTTTTGAATTAGCCACTTGCCTCCTAAACTTGCAGGAGCGGATCTTAATTCACGTAAATCGAGCGGATCTATAGATCCGCTGAGCCAGGGCTCAAAATTTCAAGTCCTGAGCCACTAGCCAGGCCTCAAGAGTTACTCGCCACCAGTTGCCCCACCTAATTCATACACTGCCCTGCGCCTAATTGCACCTGTAAACACGCCCTCGTAGATTGTTTTATGCAGAATCAAGTTACAAAATTAAATATTACCAACAACAACTTTAACAAAATGGGACAGGGCACTGGGGGCAGACCAGAGGGACAGGGCACTGGGGGCAGACCAGAGGGACAGGACACTAGAACTGGGTCTCTTCACCATTCTCTTGCTGTCTCCTCTGCAACTCCCATCCATCCTCTCTCTATCTCCCATTTATCTCATCATCAGGAGCCTGTGTGTGCGGCTCCACGCTTGCATGTCCCCACTTCCCCCTTTTATTCAGGCTGGCAGAGAGGAGAGGAGCTGCAGCACAGCGGGAGGGAGTACAATCCAGTGCTGAGATGCACACAACTGCACAGCCATTGACACTATATCACAGCGCACACTGACAGCGCACAGCACACATTGAGACCAGTCTGTTCACAGTGCTCAGGCTAAACTTACATAGAGCACAAGGAGAAGAAAACTGCACAAACTAGAAGGCTGCCGCTCTCATGTCAGGGCAACTTTCAGTGAGCGCTGCACCGGAGTGGTAATTAGTGCAATCCTCCACCTCACTCATTACTTTCTGCTCTCCAGCTACATTGGTCGGGGCCCGGGGGAGGGGGGCAGGCTCAGAGAGGTCATACTGTTAGGTACCATGGCTTAATGAGAATTGTAAGGAGAGCACCTGTGTACTGCTCTGCCTGTGCGCAGCTCAACAGACTACTTTTCCCGAGCATGCACCTTTCCTCTTCGGCCGCCAATCTCATCGGGACTCTAAGTGTAGGCACAGATTGGAGGGAGATTGGTCATGCAGCCCTGTCATCACTCGCCCCCAGCTTAAATCCACTCGCCAAATGCTAGTAGGCAAGTGGAAATTTTGAGGGCTGCGCTGAGCTACGTGAATCTGGCCCTGTATGTCCGCTTTTTCATCCATCCGTTTGCGGATGAAAAAGGGACATACATTGGTCCCTATGTGATTGCGGGTGTCAGCGGATAAACATCAGCTGACACCCGTAATCACCCGCCTCCGCAAAGATCCGATTTTGCGGACGGAAGAAAACCCAATTTTTTCTTCTGTCTGAGGATCGGATCGGATGAACACGGACACACGGTACGTGTTCATCCGATCCCCCATAGGGGAGAGCGGAGAAAAGACAGGGCGGTCCCTGCACAGTACTGCGATTTTACTGCGATTTGCGTTTTGTTTACACTGTATATAGCTGGTTGCTAAGGGGGGTTCGGGAAGCCGGCCGCCGCGTCCTTAACAACTGATGAGTCATCAGTTGTCAGCGGGCTCCCCACTGAAAGTATAAAAAAAGAATTGCCGGCTAAAAAAAAAAAATGAGAAAAAAAATCAGCGTGGGGTCCCCCCCAGGTCCATACCAGGCCCTTGGGTCTGTTATGGATTCAGAGGGGACTCCCACAAATTCCATACCGGACCCTTATCCGAGCATGCAGCCCGGCAGGTCAGCAACCAGCTATATACAGTGTAAAAAAATTAAATAAAAAAAAAAACGCAAAGCACATGTGGGTCCGTCCATTGAATTCTATTACATGCAAAACTCTGCATTTTGTGGGGAAAAAAGTCCCTGGCCCTTTCCAAAAATGCAGAGGCACAAAAATGCATAGATGTAAACATGTTCCATAGGAACCCATGTTAAAAAATTTCCCTGCATTTCTGCAAAATGCAAAAAACGCATTAATGTGAATAGAGCCTAAGACGTATGATACTCCATTTAATTCCATTCAAAGCTGTAGTGTTAATTAAAGTAATACAAACTATTTTCAAAGAAGGCGTAAGCATGTGTATTTTTAGTAGAACCAATCAATGGGAACATCACTAAAATAATGTAGTTTTGATTAAAAGGTAATTAGGATATCTGGTGCATAAAATAAATATACATATGGTGCTAGGAAGACCTGCAGTGGAGAAAGCTGGTTTATTTCATTCTTGCTTTATACCACTCTGCCAGTGTTAGAGCAGGGGTAGGAAACCTTAAAAAGGTGAAGATCTGCCTGAGCTACATAGAAGAGATCAAAGATAACTGAGGTTCGGTACCCCCCCCCTTTTTTTTATTAAGAAATTAACTAGGAAGACACCAATAAAAAGTAAGGACAACATTAAGAAAACTTATACAAATATAGCAAAACAAACATCCCTATAAAAATATAAACTAAGCCCACCCTTAAAGCTCTGGCCAGTGTAAGTAGTGTATGTATGGCAGTGTCCAGAGTTCGTTAGTAGTTAGGGCAGTGTACAGAGGTCAGTAGGATGATCATGTAGGCCAGTGTAAATTGTCAGTAGTTTTTAGGGTAGTGTACAGAGATCAATAGTATGTAGAGCAGTGTACAGGGATCAGTAGTATGTAGGGCAGATGTGTGAATCTGCCAGATATTAACATGTATTTCACATTATACTGAGAGGAAGAAATGGTTAATGGCTAGTGCTAAAGGGTCAAACCTACTACTGACCTCTGTACACTGCCCTACATACTACTGACCTCTGTACACTGCCCTACATACTACTGACCTCTGTAAACTGCCCATTAGAATAGAGGCCATTAGAATAAAGGGCAGTGTACAGGGGTCAGTAGTATGTAGGTCAGTGTACAGGTGTCAGTAGAATGCAGGGCAGTGTACAGAGGTCATTAGTATATGGGGCAGTGTACGGGGGTCAGTAGTATGTAGAGCAGTGTACAGGGGTCAGTAGTAGGTGGGGAAGTGTACAGGGGTCAGTAGTAGGTGGGGAAGTGTACAGGGGTCCGTAGTAAGTAGGGCAGGGTACTGGGGTCAGTAGTAGGTATGGCAGTGTACAGAGGTTAGTATTATGTAGGGCAGTGTAGAGGGGTCAGTAGTATGTAGACAAGCGTACAGGGGTCAGTAGTATGCAGGACCATGAACAGAGGTCAGTAGTGGGCAGGGCAGTTTACAGCAGTCAGCAGGACAGTGAAGAGGGGTCACTACGGCAGTGGATGGGGGTCAGCAGGGCAGAGGATGACAGCTAGCACAGCAGTGGGTGGGGTCAGTAGGTAAGGAGTAAGTAATGGAGAGCACAGGGGTCAGGAGTAAGTCATGCAGATTTCAGTAGTAAGCAGTGCAGCGTTCAAAGGTCAGAATAATGTGACACAGAATTCACAGGTCAATCCTAACGCAAAGTGCAGGGTAGGTTGAATGTAAGCAGAAGTCAGTGGTCATTAATAAGCAGTCTTCCTCTCAGTATAATGTGAAATAAATGTTCATATCTGGCAGATTCACGCATCTGCATTGCAGGAAGCAGCATAATATAACAGTGTAGGGCAGTGTACAGGGTTCAGTAGGATGATCATGTAAGACAGTGTAAAGGGGCCAGTAGTATTTAGGGTAGTATTCAGAGGTCAGTAGTATGTAGAGCAGTGTCCAGGGGTCAGTAGGATGTAGGGTGGTGTAGTAGTAAGAAAAACCGGCAAAACTGTAATCCTTGAAATGTCGTTTATTGGTACATCAGAGTGACAATAAAACAATAATGCTGACGCATTTCGGCAATAGCCTTAGTCGTACAGTTTTGCTGGCTCTTCTTACTACTGTTGCATTGGAGTGTGTTGGGACACATCGAGCCTCGGCACCTGTGAGTGGACCTGGTTTATGGATTGGGTTGTCCTATGTAGGGCGGTGCACAGGGGTCAGTAGTAGGTAGGGCAGTTTACAGGGGTCATTGGTGTGTAGGGCAGTGTACAGAGGCCAAGCAGGATGAGGGGCAGTGTACAGGGGTTAGTAGTATGTAGAGCATGTATAGAGGTCAGTAGTAGGAAAGGCAGTATACAAAGGTCAGTAGGATGATCATGTAGGGGTAAACTAGTCAGTAGTATTTAGGGTAGTGTGCAGTGGTCAGTAGTATGTAGAGCAGTGTCCAGGGGTCAGTAGGATGTAGAGCAGTGTACGGAGGTCAGTAGGAAGTATGGCAGTGTCAATAGTATGTAGGGCGTTATACAAGGGTCAGGAGTATGTAGGGCAGTGTACAAGGGTCAGTAGTATGTAGAGCAGTGTAGAGAGGTCAGTAGGGTGTAGTGCAGTGTACAGAGGTCAGTAGGGTATAGGGAAGTTTACAGAGGTCAGTAGTATGTAGGGCAGTGTACAGAGGTCAGTAGTAGGTTTGACCCTTTAGCACTAGCCATTAACCATTTCTTCCTCTCAGTATAATGTGAAATACATGTTAATATCTGGCAGATTCACACATCTGCATTTCGGAAAGTAGAATAACAGTGTATGGCAGTGTACAGGGTTCAGTAGGATGCTCATGTAGGGCAGTGTAAAGAGGCCAGTAGTATTTACGGTAGTATACAGAGGTCAGTAGTATGTAGAACAGTGTGCAGAGGACAATAGTAGGCAGAGCAGTGTACAGAGGTCAGTAGTATGTAGGACAGTGTACAGAGGTCAGTAGTAGGTAGGGCAGTTTACAGCGATCAGCAGGACAGAGGACAGGGGTCAGTACGGCTGTGGGTGGGGATCAGCAGGGCAGAGGATGGTGGTTAGCATGGCAGTGGGTGGGGTCGGTAAGTAATGGAGAGCACATGGGTAAGTCATGCAAAGTTCGGTAGTAAGCAATGTAGAGTTCAGAGGTCAGAAGAATGTAACACCGAGTTCAGAGGTTAGTCGTAACACAGAGCGCAGGGTCAGTTGAATGTAAGCAGAAGTCAGTGGTCATTGCCATGCAGCTGCCCGTTTGTACCTATAGCCTCGGCCATTAACAAATTTCTTCCTCTCAGGCAACTGCCACTATGGGAAATAAATGTTGATATCTGGCAAATTCACACATCTGCATTATAGGAAGCAGCATAATATAACACTGCCAACTCATCACTGAGGGACAGCCATTACAGCCTGATGTCTCTTAGCAAAGACCCCCTGCTGTTTTACAAATATCCAACATTCAAGTTACCGGTTTGTTTTCCAGCATGTGTCCCATCAGACTCTGTTGTGGCAGTGATAACACAAGCTTTGTGCTTGCTGGGCAGGGACTGTCATAGCTCACCAATTGAAGCAAGCTCTCTCATTCCTGCATTATCTTAATGCAGCGATGTTCACAAGTCCCTCGGCCTTCCGGGACTCTCCTCCTGATTGGCTGAGACACAGGAGCGGCACCATTGGCTCCCGCAGCTGTCAATAAAAGTTAGTTAGAGGAGAGGAGGGGACAAAAGGCAGCTCCATGTCTAAATGGACACACGGAGCTGCAGCTCGGCTTGCGTGCCCCTACAGCAAGTTGTTTGCTGTGGGGGCACTCAACAGGAGGGAGGGGCTAGGGGAGCTCAAGAGGAACCCAAGAAGAGGAGGATCCAGGCTGCCCTATGCAAAACTACTGCACAGAGGAGGTAAGTATAACATGTTTGGTTTGTTATTTAAAAAAAAACAACCAGTTCTTCACAGATATCCTGGAATAAATTGTGGATAATAATTACATAATAGTCCCATCTCGGGTAGTCCAAGATATATTCTGACTGTCCATTATTTTCTGGCTCATGCTTTCTAAGAGCTTTTGGGTCCCACGGCCCTCCCGTTACAGTACTGATTGGCACTGACAGGTGGCACTGGTGGTCACTGGCAGGGGCAGTACTTGTGTCCACTAATGAGGCAGAATTCCCTCTTCCACTGGGGACCGATGTCCCTCACTCAGCAGCCGGTGATCGTCTTTTTTTTCTCCTCACGCTGTCAGAGCGAGGAGAATTAAAAGAAAGATTACCAAGCTTTGTTTTGATCACGTGTCATTCTATAACCCCCCCCCCCCCCGCTTATCATCTCACGGCAGGAGAGAGGCCCCCCGGTTCTCTGCTCCAGGGGGGCCCTGCCTAAAGCTGTGTAAGGGGCCCCAAGATTTGTGGCTGCCCTGTCTGTGATATTACTGTAATATTACTTTGAATTGCAAATCATCATCAGATAAACTAGGGAATTAATGATGGACACAAGCTTGTTTATTTTTGTATATGTATTCTGCCCCTTATAAAATATGATGGGCTACAAGTAAAAATAATTAAACTCTGTTGTGGAAAAAAAGTCCATTAAATTACATAAAAATTGCAAAATTTCAAGTAAAAATTCAAATCATTACCTATAACATAGCAATATCTAAAAACCCAGTAATAGGCCTATATATATATATATATATATATATATATATATATATATATATATATATATATATATATATAATAATACATGTGTCAGTACCTGCACTCCAAGGATGCCAAAAATGATGAAGAAGGCACAACAAATCAGTACAATATTTCCGATTGGTTTTAAAGAAGATATTAAGGTTTCCACCACCAGCTTCAGACCTGGAGCTCTGCTGATTACTCTGAATCAAAGTGAAAGAAAGGCAATAGTAATAAATTCATCTGTTAATAGAAATCTATTGTAAAAAATATATATATTATTTATAATGTGATATACTGTATTGAACCATTGAAATGCTGCATGTCCAACACCATTGTCAACCTGATTTTCCCATTCTATCCTAAGTGCAGGAACACATACTGTAGGCTTTTTTTTCAGACACAGTATTAAGGCATTTATACCTAAGTAAAATGGTCTTGTATGTTAACGCAGCAAACAAAGGCCTCAAGCACACTGGTTTATTGTAAATGGCATTTATCCTGACAGGAGAAAATCATCATTAAAAACACACCTAAGCGAGGGGGTGTGTCGTCAGAGCTCCAAGATGGACGCTTAACCTTGAAGCTCCATCAGACCGCCAGGGAAAAACAATGCCACCGGAGCCATACAGCCCCTTAAGTAGCTGCACTCAGGCAGAGGAAACTCAGCCGGTGTTTCGTCACATATGGCTACCCATCACATTTGGCTACCCGCTGGAGTGCGCATGCGTGACTCCGCCATATGCCTTCCAACACTTTTACAAATGTGATGGGTAGCCAAATGTGACGAAGAATATAGCTAGAGAATTTAGCTGAAAGGAATTAGTGAACGTTTTAGTAATTGCTTTTTGATGAGAATTTAGCATTTGTAATAGTGTTGGAACGCATATGGCAACGTCATGCATGCGCACTCCAGCAGGGAGGGAAATGTGATGGGTCGCCATATGTAACGAAACACCGCCATCCAAGCATGACACAGAAACGGAACGGCCTGCTGATTCAGCCTGGCAAGCTGACCGGCTTCTTCCCCTCAGCGCTGAGACCACAACAAAATGGCGGTGGAGTCCGTGCCTCGCAGGTGAAAGAATGGGCCGCTGCCTTACCTCCCAGTGCAGCCGAACATCTCCCTAACAGCACGCAGGCACTACAAGCCAGCAGATTATCCTCAGCAGCCTCAACCCCCACAACCATAAGCCCAGCTAAAACCAGGCAGCACATCACATCGCCAGGAGGGAGCTTCTGGTCACAAGACATGGAGGTGAATGGACTGCAGGCTTCACAGAGACCCAGCACCTCAGATACACCAGATCCAATTGCAGGATTCCCTACATCTGATCAGCCAGTGTCTGACACTGTGTTAAAAGACATGCTAATGTCACTCAGATCTTCCCTACATAATGACATGCTCTCTACAGTCAGGAAATGTCAGGAAGCGGTTCAAATTATAGGAGAAAGGGTTGAGCATGTGGAGAAGGCCACGGGAGAATATTCTAAATCCTTTAACACCTTGGTGGATGCACATGAAATCTCATGGATGAGAGACAAAATATCTGATTTAGAAGATGGATCCAGGAGGAATAACCTTAAAATCAGAGGAATACCAGAAACAGTGAATGCTACACAACTCCTACTATGGGCTAGATTCAGGTAGGGGCGCGTATTGTTACAGCGGCGCAGAGTATCGTATTTACGCTACGCTGCCGTAAGTTAGAGAGGCAAGTGCTGTATTCACAAAGCACTTGCCTCCTAAGTTACGGCGGCGTATCGTAAATGGGGCCGGCGTAAGCGAGCGTAATTCAAATGAGGATGAGGGGGCGTGTTTTATGTTAATTCTTGGTGACCCGACGTGATTGACGTTTTTCCCGTCCAGCCCTATTTGCGAACGACTTACGCAAACGACGTAAAAAATTCAAAATTTGACGCGGGAACGACGTCCATACTTAACATTGCGTACGCCTCATAATAGCAAGAGCAACCTTACGCCGAAAAAGCCTAACGTAAACGACGTAAAAAAATAGCGCCGGGCGTACGGAAATTTGTGAATCGGTGTATCTAGGTAATTTGCATATTCTACGCCGAAAACGACGGAAGCACCACCTAGCGGCCAGCGTAAATATGCACCCTAAGATATGACGGTGTAAGAGACTTACGCCAGTCCGATCTTAGGCTAATGTCAGCGTATCTTGCTTTCTGAATAAATAAAGAAGATACGCCGGCGCAGCTTTGAATTTACGCAGCGTATCTATCGATACGCCGGCGTAATTCAATGCTGAATCTAGCCCTATTTGTACAAGACATGTTTTCAGCCCTAGCACCAGCACTGTCGGCCATGGAACTCACAGTTGATAGGGTCCACAGGGTACCCAAACCATCATTCCTGGCAGATGATATTCCCAGAGATGTTTTGCTCAGGATACACTTTCACTGAGCAAAATAAATTCTCTTAAACACTTTTCATAAACCTGACCAACGTCCAGCCACATATGCATCCCTGCAACTGCTCCCGGATCTTTCCAGACATACTCTTCAGCGCAGACATAACCTGACCACCATCACCAAGGCCCTCTGCAATCACCACATTCCACACACATGGTGTCAGGAAAGGTTTCACCTGCTGGTGGCACTGTCAAATCTATGGGCCACAGTACTGGTATCCACCAGCAAGTGTCTTCCGCCAATCTGGACTTGACATCATCTCCTGTAATCAGGCGCCACCTGAAACTGATTGCAGGAGGTGTATATATACCCGGAAGTTGCTGCACACATTTGTCTTGGTATTGTTCTTTGAGCCCTGACCTGTGTTCACTAGCCTGTGATCCTGTATCCTGACCCTGTATGCTGTTATCCTGCTGTCCTGTGACCCTGTATCTATTCCTGGACCCCTGCCCTGCAGCCTGATTCCTTCCACCTGTTCCCCCTGTCTTTTGTTTTGTTGCCAGCCCAATCTGCTTGATCTCCCGTGTATGACCCTGGCTTGTTTACAATTATGATTACATCTTACTCCTGTATATACTTTTGGTTTAGGCAGTTATTTGTTGTGTGTCAACGGGGTTGGTTGCTTGTTAATCACTGTTTGTCATATTGGAGGTGCATTTACTTTTCTTTATTTACTTTCCTTATAATAAATTATGTTATTTTCACTTACTTCACTTACACGTGTTTGGTTAACTCTGTTGCAGTCCACACAGTTCTGGTCACACCAGTCCATGACAAATGGAAATACCCAGCAACATTGTCCATCACACATGACGGAGCTACTACGATGGTGTCATCTCTGGGGGAAGGGCTATCTTCTCTACGTCAGTGGGGTATCAATGTAAATTCACCCCCCAATCCTATCCAAGTAGATAGGGCTCTAGACACACAAGCAGATTGGCAGGTTGTGTTCTACAAACGTTCTTCACAGCAGAAAAAATCCAAAGGAGCCTCCTAAGCAACCGCCTACTGCCTTGCCATAACCTTTCCCTGGCTATGGTCACATATGGATATATATCCAGTACCCTCCATTTCCTTTGACATGGCGCAATGTTCACCGTTACCCTTGTGGATTCTATTTTTACCAGCTTATTAGGTTTGTTCGTATTTCAGTTCATTATGTTTTGTTTTCTTATATGCCTTTCCTGTACACCAGGGGTCTCCAAACTGCGGCCAGAGGGCCAGAGGTGGCCCTTTGCTAGCCTTGATCTGGCCCTTGGGGCACAATTCCTCCCACTTATATGAGACACTATTCCTCCCACTGACAACAATGGGCACTATATCTTCCACTGATACTAATGATGGAATACTATTCCTCCTACTAATAGGGGGAATACTTCTCCTCCTATTGACCACCAACCCTGAGGCCATATTTATTCTCACTTATGGTGGGCCTGTGACATTTTCTGCCCCTGCAGGCCACAATCCGGCCCTCCTCAAATCTAAAGAACAATAAAGTGGCCCTTTGTTTGAAAAGTTTGGAGACCCCTGCTGTACACCAACGGCCACAAGAGAAAACCGCAAGTTCATTTTTATTGAAACATCTCCAATCTACAAACAACCTGATCATATCTTCACGCACCTCCGAGAAGTCTTCTCTTCCACAGAGGTAAACATGCTGAGACCTATACACCAATTCCCGTTTTGTCTGCCTCACATTCATTGCAGTAAAAGTGTTAACCTCATTCTGCACACAAACCACATGATAATCAACCATGACCATTAAATGCCTGTCCCGGATTGTTAAAGGGGTTGTAAAGACAAAAATATTTTCCTCTTAAATTAAAGTCTGACAGTAGCTGATAAAGTAAAAAGTCATGTTTTGCATTATAACTAGAGTTGAGCGGACACCTGGATGTTCGGGTTCGGACCCGAACCCGGACTTTGAAAAAAAAGTTTGGGTCCGAACCCGAACCCGGACTTTGACCCGAACCCGAACCCCATTGAAGTCAATGGGGACCTGGACTTTTGACTACAAAAATGTCTCTAAAAAACTAAGGGAAAGGGCTGGAGGGCTGCAAATGGCAGCAAAATGTCGGGAAGAGCATGGCAAGTACTCTGGAAATAAACGTGGATAGGGAAATAACTTAAAATAACATAAAAAAAATAAAAATAAAAAATATAATGATTTTGACCTTGGAGGACGAGGTCCATACAGTTTTGTTCAAAATTATTCAACCCCCCAATGCTGTAAAGGGTTTTAGGGAATTTAGTGTACATTTGTAATTGTATTCAGAATGAAATCCTACAAGGACTTCATAAAGAACCATATGCAACTAATATGATATCAATTGGTTTTGTAATACAGTAGTAAATGCAAAATTCAAGGCAATGGGCACTGTTGAAACGCTACCTGGTCGTGGCAGAAAGAAGATGCTGACTTTGACTGCTGTGCGCTACCTGAAGCGTAGAGTGGAGAAAAGTCCCTGTGTGACTGCTGAGGAACTGAGAATATATTTGTCAGATGTGGGTACTGAAGTTTCTGCTCAGACAATACGGCACACACTGCGTAATGAAGGCCTCCATGCCAGAACTCCCAGGCGCACCCCCTAGCTGTCTCCAAAGAATAAGAGTCGACTGCAGTATGCCGAAAGTCATGTGGGCAAACCACACACGTTTTGGGATTGTGTTGTGTGGACTTATGAAACAAAATTACAACTGTTTGGGCCCATGGATCAACGCTATGTTTGGAGGAGGAAGAACAAGGCCTATGATGAAAAGAACACCTTGCCTACTGTGAAGCATGGCGGGGGGTCAATCATGCTTTGGGGCTGTTTTGCTTCTGCAGGTACAGGGAAGCTTCAGCGTGTGCAAGGTACCATGAATTCTTTTCAGTACCAAGGAGATATTGGATGACAATGTGATGCAGTCTGTCACAAACCTGAGGCTTGGGAGATGTTGGACCTTTCAACAGGACAATGATCCCAAGCATACCTCCAACTCCACTAGAGCATGGTTGCAGATTAACCATTTAAGGACCGCCTCCTGCACATATACGTCGGCAGAATGGCACGGCTGGGCACAAGCACGTATATATACGTCCTGTACTTGTACCCAGCCGTGGGTCGCGGGCGCGCTCCCGCGACCCGGTCCGAAGCTCCGGGACCGCGGGTCCCGCGGACCCAATCGCCGCTCGAGTGCGGCGATCGGTCCCCAGAGCTGAAGAACGGGTAGAGGCGTGTGTAAACACGGCTTCCCCGTGCTTCACTGTGGCGGCGTATCGATCGCGTCATCCCCTTTATAGGGGAGACACGATCGATGACGTCACACCTACAGCCACACCCCCCTACAGTTGTAAACACTCACAAAGTGAAGCCTAACTCCTACAGCGCCCCCTGTGGTTAACTCCCAAACTGCAACTGTCATTTTCACAATAAAGAATGCAATTTAAATGCATTTTTTGCTGTGAGAATGACAATGGTCCCAAAAATGTCGCAGTCACGAAAAAAATCGCTGATCGCCGCCATTAGTAGTAAAAAAAAAAAAAAAAAATGCAATAAAACTTTCCCCTATTTTGTAAACGCTATCAATTTTGCGCAAACCAACCGATAAACGATTATTGTGATTTTTTTTACCAAAAAATCGGTAGAAGAATACGTATCGGCCTAAACTGAGGGGGAAAAAAAAATTATATATATTTTTGGAGGATATTTATTATAGCAAAAAGTAAAAAATATTGCATTTTTTTCAAAATTGTCGCTCTATTTTTGTTTATAGCGCAAAAACTAAAAACCGCAGATGTGATCAAATACCACCAAAAGAAAGCTCTATTTGTGGGGAAAAAAGGACGCCAATTTTGTTTGGGAGCCACGTCGCACGACCGCGCAATTGTCTGTTAAAGCGACGCAGTCCCGAACTGTAAAAACACCTTGGGTCTTTAGCCAGCATATTGGTCCGGGGCTTAAGTGGTTAAAGGCTGGAACATTTTGGAGTGGCCATCGCAGTCACCAGACTTAAATCCGATTGAGAACCTCTGGTGGGACTTAAAGAAAGCAGTTGCAGTGCGCAAGCCTAAGAATGTGACTGAAGGTGGAAGCGGCGGTGGAGGAGGAGGAGGAGGTAGCCAACACAGCAGGTTTTGGTTTTTAATTGATTTATTTTTTAAATTAGGGTAAACCCCAAAATAGTGAGACAGATCTAGGGTTGCTACCTCATCCCTTTAAACCTGAACACAGAGTTACACAGGTTCTGGTGCTAATTTAATGTCGATAGACTTGATAAGGCACCAAGTGAGTTTAATTAACAGCACCTTTTTTTTTTAAAACAATTTTTATTAGTTTTACTTTGACATACACTTCCGGAAAGGAAGAAAGGGAACATTGGTTGTCACAAAGTCAGCATGAGGTGGCATAGAAACAAACATTTCAAACCCCCATGTCCCGTCCCCTCCCGGAACATAGCTGCACCAGTCCCTCAACGGAGGGGTAATTTGTCGCCAGGTGACCCAGCCTGAGCCCAAGCTGGTCCACCGGCGCAAACATTTGGCTGTCAGCAAAAGGAACAGATAGAAACATGAAATATCATACACCGCCAACATTCACTCCAACTCTCACCCACATTCACTCATACTGACCTCCCGACCCCTCCCACCCACACACACACACCCCAGCCCAGGCCGCCCGGAGCCCCCCCCCCGCCCACAGCCAGTTATGGCTGAGAGAGAGGGGTATCTCCCCAAAAGGAGTCCGCTATGTCCAACCAGGGCTGCCAAATCTTGTAAAACTTCTTGGGACAGGCCCTACCCTTATATATACACTTAAACATAGGTAATACCTTATTCACCATACGATACAACATTTGGGTATTCGGGGCAGAGGCACTCTTCCAATGTAACAAAATCAGTTTCCTGGCATAGAATAGCACAATTCGTATTAAAGTTCGAGCATGGGTGGTAGGTACAGAGTCATTTAGCACCCCCAACAATCCGGTCTCCGGGGCGAGGGGAACAGAGATGTGTAAAGTGTCCTTGAAAAAAGAAAATAATTCCCTCCAATATAATAAAACAGCTGGACATGACCAAAACATATGTGAATAGTTGGCCTCGGTGGAGTCACACCTGGGGCAGGAAGCACAGGGATTCAGACCCATACGAGCCAACCTGGCAGGGGTATAGTGCAACTGGTGGATGAACTTAAATTGTATGTATTGATCATTAGAGCCTATAAGATCAAGGAAGCACGCCTCCGAGGCCTCCTCCCACCCCTCCTCGGACAGCCCCGGAATATCCACCTCCCACTTCCTTTGAGCAATTTGAAAGGGTGTAACCCCCACTGACTGTAGGCGTGTATAGAACGTTGTGACCAATTTCTCTATATCTGAGTAGGACATGAGAGCCTCCAGAGGCGATTCTGTAAGCCCCTGGGCCAGACCCCCAAACTGTGCCCGAACCGCATGGCGGAGGGACATGTATCTGAATAGAAATTTCGCCTGTACCCCATTGCGAGCCCGCAATTCCTCAAATGAGAGAAACCGATCATTGATAAAAATGTGGGAAGCACACGTGATCCCAACCTGGGTCCACCACCCAGAGTCGGGATGGCCCAGGAGCTCAGGGAAATTTGAATTATACCATAGGGGGGCCCTAGGAGATACCCCGCCTGAGTCAGTGAGCAAGCCATTGCCCTCGTGCCACGCCAACCAGCCCACCTCTGACGGAGCGTAACGGGAACATCGTCCCGCCTTTGACCTGAGAAGGTCATCGACCAACGAGTCCCTGGAGCCCACTTGAGCAGTCAGTAGAGCAGTGGAGCATGATGGGGAGGCCTCCAGGAACCAATCATAGACATACGTTAGTTGAGACGCTATAAAATACCGACGTAGGTTAGGGCAAGCCAGACCCCCCTCCAGCTTAGGCGCCTGGAGAGAGGCCCTGGCCAAGCGAGGGCTCGATCCCTGCCATAAAAAGGTGAAAAGGATCGAGTCAAGTTTTTTAAAAAGTTTCTTTAACAAAAAAATTGGGGATGCCCGAAACACATATAAAAATTTTGGTAGGTAAATCATCTTGAAAATGTTCACCCGGCCGATAAGGTTAAGCGGCAAGGAGGTCCAGGTTTTGAGCCTAGTCTCCATGTGTGTAACAATTGGGGTAAGATTTAGAGTTTCGTAGGAAGACAGGTCTGCGTTAACATTTATCCCCAAGTATTTAAAGGTAGGTTGAATGGACACTTTGGACCTTGAGAGGTAGGAATAATCAAGCATAGGGCCTATAGGGAATGCAACCGATTTTTCCCAACCAACTTTTAACCCGGAGACCTTCCCAAATTCCTCCACCACCCTCATCAGGGAGACAAAGGACCGCTCCGTACCGTCGAGGTAAATCAGGGCGTCGTCCGCGTATAGAGATATCTTCTCAGAGAGGGAACCGTAACAGATCCCAGCCACCTCCGCCGTCTGTCGCACCGCCAGAGCCAAAGGCTCAATGGCCAATGCGAACAGGAATGGCGAGAGCGGACAGCCCTGCCTGGTACCCCTCTGCAAAGTAAAAACTTCTGAGACATCTTTATTAGTGCTAACCCTGGCTTTAGGATTGGTGTACAGCAAGCGGACCCACCTGATGAATCGGGCACTAAAGCCCATTCGGTGCATGGCCTCCCACAGGAACGACCAGTTGACGGTGTCAAAGGCCTTTAGTATGTCTAAAGACAGCACCAAACCCCCCTTTTTCCTGGCCTCAGCCTTGTGAATGTGCAAATAGAGTCGCCGGATGTTGTCGTACGTACTCCTTCCAGGCATGAACCCCGCCTGATCTCTGTGTATAAGATGGAGAATAACCTTCTGTAACCTTAGGGCCAAAACTTTAGCCAGCACCTTCACATCACTGTTTAGTAGCGAAATGGGGCGGTACGACCCACATAGCAACTTGTCCTTGTCAGGCTTAGGGAGCACCACAATCAGGGCTTCACACATGGAGGAGGGGAGCTCACCCTCCTGCAGAGCCTGCCCAAACAAGGAGTGTAATTTCTGTGCCAACTCTTCCGCGTAGTTTTTGTACAACTCGGCGGGCAAGCCGTCTAACCCAGGGGCCCTATTTGGGGGAAGTGAATAGATAGCCTCGGTGACTTCTTCTACTGTTAGGGGTTTGTCCAGTATCGAAACATGTGATTCCTCTAGGACTGGGAACCGAAGAGATTCTAGGAATCCCAATGTCTCTTCCTCGTCTGGGGGGGGGAGGGGCGGCGTACAGACTTTCATAAAAGGATTTAAAGGCCTGATTTATGGCTATGGGGTCCGAAGCGACAGAGCCATCCGGCAACCGAATACGGGATATCGTCCGATCCACGTACTCCGTGCGGGACAGAAATGCCAACATCTTGCCATTCTTACCACTATGCTCAAGTATCCTAGCTGTCAAATATAGCGTTGTTTCCGCGTCACATCCACCCTGTGAAGGTCAAGGGCTCTGTGCGCCCCCACCAGGGCCCCGTGGGAGTCCGGGGTGGGGTGCGCGGAGTATTGAGCCCTGGCATTCTCCAGGGAGGACTCCAGGGCTAAGAGAGCGGCCCGGGAGGATTTCCTATGACTGGAGATGTTAGAAATGTATGAACCCCTTACCGTCGCCTTAAAGGCGTCCCAGGTGGGACCAAAGGAGGCCGACCCAGCGTTGTCCCCCCAATAGTGGGACATATCCTGCCTGATCGGTTCCTGGAATTCAGGCGCGGAGACCCAAAAAGGACTGAGCCGCCACACCCGAAAGGAGGGCCTATGACCCATCACCAAGTCCACAGTCATTGCGGAATGGTCAGACAACGTCTGAGGTAAGTGGGAAACTGTCTGTACACTGGGAATCAAGTCTGGAGTCCCCAGAGCATAGTCCAACCTGGAAAGAGTACGGTACGTCCGGGACTGGCATGTATATTCCTGAACCCCCGGATGACTGAGCCTCCAAAGATCTACATAACCGAAGGAGTCACACCACTGACTAAACAGCTTAGAGTCATAGGGGATGGGCCTCAAGCGGTCCCGCACAGGGTCGAGCACCGAGTTGAAGTCACCCACTATAAGGGCAGCCATAACCGGGAAGGTAGCAAATTGCACACTTAAGTCTGTAAAAATGTCTGCCGTTACAGGGGGGGGGGCGTATACCACTACCAACAATAGTGGCGTGGCATGCACTGTGCATTGGAGGAACACATACCGACCCTTGGGGTCTAACACTACCCGTTCGCAGGAGAAAGGGAGACCCTTCCTCACTAAAATGGATACTCCCCGTGCATAGCTAGAGTAGGTGGAATGGAAACCATGCAGAACCCAACATTTCTTCAATGCCATAACCTTTGAACCCAAGAGATGCGTTTCCTGCAGACATAAAATATGGGGGTTGTATGCCTTAAGGAAATCAAACAATAAAGCCCTCTTAAATTTAGAGTTTAACCCCCGAACATTCCATGAAATACACTTTACCACAGACATGTTAAAGCTTTAAATACAATGGGACACAGGGCGGATCAAGTGACAGTGACCCAGACAGGGCACAGGCGGGGGCAGTGAGAGAGCCAGAAACCCACACACACAAGCACACAACACGCAACACCACATGCAGGAAATCAATCACACTCCCATACATACACATCTTAAACAGCAACCCTTTACAATTAACCCCTGCCAGGCCCCCAAAAAAACACGGGGCTGGCTTTAGCCCCGAACTACCTGTGGACACAGGGAACATGGCCCGCCGCAGGCAAGCCAGCAAGCGAGTTAGGAACAGTCAATGTTCACTTGACTGACATAAACGTGTTTCAAACAGAACAGTTATAGGCTAAATATTAGCAGCACAGTCACCGTGAGGAGACCTTAGTCCTCTTGTAACGGTGAGTATCTGAAAAACCTCCTGCCCCGGAGGCATTCTGGTGGAGCGGAGTTCAACAATAGAAAAAAGCCCCAAGGGGGGCTATCCCAGGTAAGAAAAACGAAGATATGAAAAAAATAAAACAATAAAAGTAGAGGAATCACCCATCGGATGCCCTGTCAGATGCACGGCCAGGCTGGTGCAGGGATTCAAACCAGGATAAGGCGTTGGCAGGGGTTTGGAAGAAATTCACCTGGCCCTGGTGTACCACTCTCAACGTAGCAGGAAACAGCATAGAATACTGGATGGTCTTCTCCCTCAGCTTCTGCTTGACATGCTGGTATTTGGCTCTCGAGGCACGGACCGCAGGGGAGTAGTCCGGGAAGAGGGACACCGAGGCGTTGTTGATCTTTAGGCTCCCCTTAATCCGGGCGGCCCTCAGGATAGAATCCCGGTCCCTGTAGTTAAGGAGGCGCATTACCATAGTACGAGGGGGGCCTCCGGCAGGCAGCGGCCTGCCCGGCACCCTGTGGGCCCGTTCCAGGACAAAGCAGGGGGATAGGCAGTCCTTCCCAAATTCCTGGGTAAACCAGCTCTCCAGGAAAGCCACCGGGTCGGACCCCTCGACCCGTTCAGGAAGGCCCACCAAGCGCAGGTTGTTTCTGCGTAAACGATTTTCCAAATCGTCCATTTTGTCCTCTATTGCGCGAATTTTTACACCCTGGGCTTTAACAGTAGGAAGGACAGGGCCCACCGTATCCTCCAGGTCACTGATACGGCGCTCTGTCTCCTTAACGCGGTCCCGCATCTTGTGCATGTCCTGGCGCATAATGGTTATGTCCAGCTTAAGTTCCTCCATCTTTCCCATAGTGTCTGCATGGTTTACCTTCATTAACTTGAGGACCTCCAGCAGCGTAGGCTCCGGCTCCGGGCCTTCCTCCAGGCCATCCTCACTGGGCGACCCAGGGGCAGGCAGCACTGGCGTGGTGGAGGACCTGGGAGAGGGTGGGGGAGATGTTTCCGGGTCATCAGCAAACAACTCCGGCGTAGATGCCAGAGAGGAGAGTGGCGCGATGCTGCGGCGGCCATCATGGCCGGAGCGCGTGGTGACATTCATCCTGGCCGCGGGCTGTTTTTTCCTCTTTCCCATCCACCAGACTCCTCCGAAAAGTATCCCAAGGGGTCCCCCGAGGGATTAGCAAGGTTATCCGTCGGTGTATAAGGGCAGGATGGCAGGATGGTGCAGGATTGTACAGAGGGATCTCGGAGCTGCTAGGAAAGACGTCCGCTTACATGCCGCTCCAGGCCACGCCCCAATTAACAGCACCTTAATCAGCCAGAGAACCTGTGTAATTAATATGTTTTTGCTTTGAAAGGGATGAGATGGCAACCCTAGAAAGCTCAGAAAAAAACTGGCTGGGTAAGGCCGGCCCGGTGTCTATTCTGCACAAGGTACGGACAACTCCTCTGGGATCCATGCCTGGTTCATTTTAATGAACGTGAGCTTGTCCACATTGGATCTGGACAGGCGGCTGCGCTTGTCTGTGATAACGCCCCTTGCCGTGCTAAATACACGTTCAGCCAATACACTGGCCGCAGGGCAGGCCAGCACCTCCAAGGCGTAAAGGGCAAGCTCAGGCCATGTGCCCAATTTGGAGACCCAGAAGTTTAAGGGGGCATAGCCGTCATTCAGTACATGTAGGGGTGTGCTCACATACTGCTCCACCATGTTGCTGAAATGCTGCCTCCTGCTAAAACATTCCATATCAGCTGGTGGTGCTGTTTGTTGTGGCGTGCTGACAAAGCTTTTCCACATTTCGGCCATGCTAACCCTGCCTTCTGAGGTGCTAGCGGTGCCCCTGCTGCGTTGGTGACCTCTTCCTCCTCCTCTGCCTTCGCCTTCTGCTTCCACTGTGGCCCCACTAAAATATACGTATGTGTAGCGCTAAAATTAATAAATGAATATCAAAATACCAAAAAATGTGTATAGTAAAAAATAAAACACATATAACATTAATAAATGTTAGACACAAATTGTGAAACATGTGAGATTCCTCTGTAGCGAGGGGTGACAACAGTGCCAACTGGCACGTGAACTGATACACCTAAGGTGGTATCAAACATAAAAACAAAGTCCAACAAAAACTCCTAAGTGTGATGATCCGAGGTATGTAGCAAAGTTCATCAACATCCACAAGTCATTCAAGTGAAAAGGTGAATAAATAGAAAAAGCGTGACTCCTTTAACGTGACAATCCCATCACCGGAAAAAGTGCAGGCTTACCGGAACTTGTTGACCACTGGTGGCATATGCCAAAAGAGGTCAGTCAAGGCTTTATATGACGGTTGTCAAACAGCAATCCTTGGCAGGAAGCGTAGGTCCAACTGGTGGGTAGGTCCTTATATGGAATAGGTCCCCAGGAGTAAGCCGGAAGCTATACTGATGTTGGTATCCCAAAACCAATTGGCTCAGTGTGTTAGTGGTGCATAGAGAAAAATAAAGAGAAGTGGCCACATAGCGTAACTCCGTATAAAAGAAAAAATACGTGTTTATTCACAGCTAACAAACTTACATTTGGCTGGAAGTAAAAGAGCTCTTGCATGTAAATGGGGCGACAGTGGAGTCCTCCCTAATTATTTTGATATTCATTTATTAATTTTAGCGCTACACATACGTATTTTTTTGGTTGTTTTGCTTTTTTGAATAAGCCGTGTCAGCAGCTACCATTTACGCACACCTCTCACTCTCTCACTGTGGCCCCACTGCCAGGTGGGAATTGCACCAGCAGCGCGTCTAACAGCGTGCGCTTGTACTCGCGCATCTTGCGTTCACGCTCCAGTGAGGGGATTAAGGACGGTACATTGTCCTTGTTACGGGGATCCAGCAGCGTGGCCACCCAGTAATCAGCACCTGTCATAATGTGCGAAACACGCCGGTCGTTGCGGAGACACTGCAGCATGTAATTGCTCATGTGCGCCAGGCTGCCCAGAAGCAACGAAAAAGCTGTCCTCTGTGGGAGGTGTATCATCTGTGTCCTCTGTATCCCCCCAGCCACGCACCAGTAATGGCCATGAGCTGGTCTGGATGCCATCCTGCTGTGAACATGGTTCCTCCTCCTCCTCCATGTCTTCCTCCTCCTCATCCTCCACCGCGTCATCCTCCAGAACTGTGCCCTTGCTAGACAATTGTGTACCTGGCCTTTGTTGGTGCACGAACCCACCCTCGGAGCCACTTGTGAATGACTGCCCTGAAAGCCTTGCAAATGATCCCGATTCCTCCTCCTCCTCTTCCTCCTGTGCCACATCCTCTTCCATCATCGCCCGCAGCGTTTTTTCAAGGAGGCATAGAAGTGGGATAGTCACGCTGAGAGCGGCGTCATTGGCACTGGCCATGTTGGTGGAGTACTCAAAACAGAGCAACAAGGCACACAGGTCTCGCATGGAGGCCCAGTTATTGGTGGTAAAGTGGTTCTGTTCCGCATAGCGACTCACGCGTGCGTGCTGCAGCTGGAACTCCACTATCGCCTGCTGCTGCTTGCACAGTCTGGCCAGCATGTGCAAGGTGGAGTTCCACCTTGTGGGCACATCACATATAAGGCGGTGAGCGGGAAGGCCGAAGTTACGCTGCAGCGCTGCCAGGCGAGCAGCAGCAGGGTGAGAACGCCGAAAGTGCACACAGACGGCCCGCACTTTCTGCAGCAGCTGTGGCATATTGGGGTAAGTTCTCAGGAAACTCTGCACCACCAAATTCAGCACATGTGCCAGGCAAGGAATGTGCGTCAAACCGGCTAGGCCCAGAGCTGCTACGAGATTTCGCCCGTTATCGCACACCACCAGGCCCGGCTTGAGGCTCACTGACGCCAACCACTCATCGGTCTGTTGTTCCATGTCCCTCCACAACTCCTGCGCGGTGTGTGGTTTTTCCCCCAAACAGGAAAGTTTTAAAACTGCCTGCTGGCGTTTACCCATGGCTGTGCTGAAGTTGGTGGTGAGTTTGTTACGCTGACTGGATGAGGAGACGGTAGAGGATGAGGAAACGGAGTAGAAGGAGTTAGGAACAGGAGGCAAACTGAAGCGCCCTGCAATCCTCGGTAGTGGAAGGACATGCGCCAAACTGCTATCCGCCTCAGGCCCAGCCGCCACTACATTTACCCAGTGCGCTGTTAGGGAGATATAACGTCCCTGACCGTGCTTACTGGTCCACGTATCCGTAGTTAGGTGGACCTTAGCACAGATGGCGCCCCACTTGGTTGTGCAGGGAAGGGATGGCTCGCCTGGAAAAGTAGTGGCGGCTGGGCACGACGTACTGTGGGACAGCCAATGCCATCAGGCTTTTAAAACTCTGCGTCTCCACCAGACGGAATGACAGCATTTCAAAGGCCAGTAATTTTGAAATGCTGGCATTCAGGGCCAGGGATCGCGGGTGGGTAGAGGGGTACTTCCTCTTACGCTCCAGTGTTTGGGAGATGGAGAGCTGAATGCTTCCATGGGACATTGTGGAGATGTTTGGTGACCCAGGTGGTAGTGTTGCTTGCCGGTCCTCTAATTGAGGGGTGGCAGGTGGCACTGTCACTAGGGAGGTGGATGAAGAGGCAGAGAGGCCCGAGACTGATGCAGAAGAGGAAGCAGGAGGAGCCAGAGACCTTTCTTGTTTTTTGCGGTGTCTACTCCACTGCAGCTTGTGCTTTGCACTTAGATGCCTGGTCATGCAGGTTGTGCTCAGGTTGAGAACGTTTATGCCTCGCTTCAGGCTCTGATTGCACAACGTGCAAACCACACGTGTCTTGTCATCAGCACATTGTGTGAAGAACTGCCACGCTAGGGAACTCCTTGGACCTGGCTTTGGTGTGCTCGGTCCCTTGCTGCGTTGGGCAGTAGCAGGCGTACTGTCTAGGGGACGGACGCTCTGCTTTGGCACCCTGCTCCCTCTTCTGCTGTGCTGGTGGCTCTGTGCGACCACCGCCTCTTCCTCCGAACTACATGGGTCACCTGCATGAGGTTGATTCCATGTCGGGTCGAGGACCTCATCGTCCTCCACATCATCTTCCACCCAGTCTTCACCACTGCCCTCCTTGTTGGTCTGCACAATTGCAAAAGCACCAGCTGGCAACTGTGTTTCATCATCATCATGCAAGACGTGCTGTGATGGTCCCCCCATGAACTCATCCTGAAATATAAGTGGTTGGGCATCAGTGCACTCAATCTCTTCCCCTTCTGGGGCTGGGCTAGGTGGATGGCCCTGGGAACACATGCTAACAGACTCATCAAAAAGAAGAAGAGACTGCTGCATGCTTTGGGGCTCAGACTGCTTGGCTGATTTGCAAGGGGGTGAGGTGAAAGACTCATGGTGGACATCGGCTGCAGGCGCCAACTCTGAGCTTTCAGCACAAGACTGGTTGGAAAACAATGTGAAGGAACTGGAGGCACTGTCAGCAACCCAATCTACTACCGCCTGTTCTGCTCCTGGCCTCAACATTCTTAGAGCTGGATTATGCCCGACCAAATACCGCTGCAGGCTCTGTCGGCTACTCGCACCTGAGAAAGGTGTTTCACTTGTGCTTGTAGCTGGCACAGATCGACCACGTCCTCTCCCTGTAACAGGAGCTCCACCAGCAGCACCACGACCGCAGCCACGTCCCTTATTTGACGTTTTCCTCATATTTCTCAAATTTAGGGTCTTGCCCTAATTTTGAGAAATTTTAAATACAAAAAAGTGTAAGCTGGTGAAATAGGCAGAGATTCACCTATATATTTCTCCACCTATAGCAATAAGCAGGAAGCCAGCACTAAACAATGTACTGCACAGACAGTATATCACAGGGGAAAGGTGGAGTGCTGGTGAAATGGGCAGAGATTCACCTATATATTTCTCAAATTTAGGGTCTTGCCCTAATTTTGAAAAATGTTAAATACAAAAACGTGTAAGCTGGTGAAATAGGCAGAGATTCACCTATATATTTCTCCACCTATAGAAAGAAGCAGGAAGCCAGCACTAAACAATGTACTGCACAGACAGTATATCACAGGGGAAAGGTAGAGTGCTGGTGAAATGGGCAGAGATTCACCTATACATTTCTCAAATTTAGGGTCTTGCCCTAATTTTGAAAAATTTTAAATACAAAAAAGTGTAAGCTGGTGAAATAGGCAGAGATTCACGTATATATTTCTCCACCTATAGCAAGAAGCAGGAACCCAGCCCTAAACAATGTACTGCACAGACAGTATATCACAGGGGACAGGTGCAGTGCTGTTGAAATATACAGAGTCACCTATAGATTGCTGACTGCCCCTATAGAAAAAATATTTCAGGAACCTGTCCCTGACTATGTACTTGACAGAAACACAGTATATCACAGGTGCACAGGTGGTGTGGCAGGTGTAGTGCTGTTGAAATACTCAGTCACCTATAGAGTACTGACTGCCCCTATAGAAAAAATATTTCAGGAACCTGTCCCTGACTATGTACTTGACAGAAACACAGTATATCACAGGTGCACAGGTGGTGTGGCAGGTGTAGTGCTGTTGAAATACTCAGTCACCTATAGAGTACTGACTGCCCCTATAGAAAAAATATTTCAGGAACCTGTCCCTGACTATGTACTTGACAGAAACACAGTATATCACAGGTGCACAGGTGGTGTGGCAGGTGTAGTGCTGTTGAAATACTCAGTCACCTATAGAGTACTGACTGCCCCTATAGAAAAAATATTTCAGGAACCTGTCCTTGACTATGTACTTGACAGAAACACAGTATATCACAGGTGCACAGGTGGTGTGGCAGGTGTAGTGCTGTTGAAATACTCAGTCACCTATAGAGTACTGACTGCCCCTATAGAAAAAAATATTTCAGGAACCTGTCCCTGACTATGTACTTGACAGAAACACAGTATATCACAGGTGCACAAGTGGTGTGGCAGGTGTACTGCTGTTGAAATATTCAGAGTCACCTATAGATTGCAAACAGTCACTATAGTTGAACAAAATTCCTAAACTATATGAAGCACAGCAGATGTCACAGGAATAGAGTGCTTGTTGATATTTCTGGAGCAACATAGACCTAACACTTTCCCTCAGCAGATTCAGCAACCTTTCCCTCACATAAGTGAAGCAGTGACAACGAGCCAGGTGCCATAAGATGATGCAGATATCAAAGAAATAAAGGGCCAGATCCACAAAAACCTGACGTAACTTAAAAAATCCAATTTAAGTTACACTGCCTTAAAGTTTCTACCTAAGTGCCTGATCCACAAAGCACTTATCTAGAAATTTCAGGCTGTGTAACTAAAATTCCGCCGGCGCAAGGCGTTCCTATTCAAATGGGGCGAGTCCCATTTAAATGAGGCGCGCTCCCGTGCCGGCCGTACTGCGCATGCGCGAAGTTACGTTACGCCGAGTTTTGAGGATCGCGACGGCTTAAAAAAGTTGCGTCGGGAAAAAAAAAAAATGACAGCGGCATGCATTCCTGAGGGAGAACTCCATGCCAATTTTCAAAGAAAAAAACGGCATGGGTTCCCCCCCCCAGGAGCATACCAGACCCTTAGGTCTGGCATGGGTTGTAAGGAGACCCCCCCCACGCCGAAAAATTGACGTAGGGGGTCCCCCTACAATCCATACCAGACCCGTATCCAAAGCACGCTACCCGGCCGGCCAGGAAAGGAGTGGGGACGAGCGAGCGCCCCCCCCCCTCCTGAGCCGTGCCAGGCCGCGTGCCCTCAACATGGGGGGGTTGGGTGCTCTGGGGCAGGGGGGCGCACTGCGGGCCCCCCCACCCCAGAGCACCCTGTCCCCATGTTGATGAGGACAGGACCTCTTCCCGACAACCCTTGCCATTGGTTGTCGGGGTCTGCGGGCGGAGGCTTATCGGAATCTGGGAGTCCCCTTTAATAAGGGGGCCCCCAGATACCGGCCCCCCACCCTAAGTGAATGGATATGGGGTACATCGTACCCCTATCCATTCACCTGTAGGCAAAAAGTAAAAGTTAATAAACACACAACACAAGGCTTTTTAAAATATTTTATTATTCTGCTCCGGATGCCCCCCCTGTCTTCGTTATTAGCTCAATTACCAGGGGGGGCTTCTTCTTCCGCTCTCCGGGGGTCTTCTTCCACTCTCCGGGGGTCTTCTCCGCTCTCCGGGGGGGGTTTCTTCTTCCGCTCTCCGGGGGGGCTTCTCCGGACTCCGGGGGGCTTCTTCCATCTTCTCCCCTCTTCCGCTCTTGACTCGGCGAACCCCGGTTCTTCTGCAGCTCTCCGGTGCCTTCTTCTTCAGCGCTGGCTGCCTGCTATGTTTGTGTGTTAGCTCAATTTCAAACAGGCAGCCGGCGCGGTCTTCTGTGGCGTCAGGGTCTCCTCTTCTGTTCTTCCGATGTTGACTCGTCGCCTGTTGTCGCTGTAATGATGGAAGCGCGCCTTGCATCCCATTTATATAGGCATCACCGTCCCATCATGCTCCGGCAGGTACCCACGTGGTGGGTGCACGTGGGTAGGCACCCACCACGTGGGTACCTGCCGGAGCATGATGGGACGGTGATGCCTATATAAATGGGATGCAAGGCGCGCTTCCATCATTACAGCGACAACAGGCGACGAGTCAACATCGGAAGAACAGAAGAGGAGACCCTGACGCCACAGAAGACCGCGCCGGCTGCCTGTTTGAAATCGAGCTAACACACAAACATAGCAGGCAGCCAGCGCTGAAGAAGAAGGCACCGGAGAGCTGCAGAAGAACCGGGGTTCGCCGAGTCAAGAGCGGAAGAGGGGAGAAGATGGAAGAAGCCCCCCGGAGTCCGGAGAAGCCCCCCCGGAGAGCGGAAGAAGAAACCCCCCCCCGGAGAGCGGAGAAGACCCCCGGAGAGTGGAAGAAGACCCCCGGAGAGCGGAAGAAGAAGCCCCCCCTGGTAATTGAGCTAATAACGAAGACAGGGGGGGCATCCGGAGCAGAATAATAAAATATTTTAAAAAGCCTTGTGTTGTGTGTTTATTAACTTTTACTTTTTGCCTACAGGTGAATAGATAGGGGTACGATGTACCCCATATCCATTCACTTAGGGTGGGGGGCCGGTATCTGGGGGCCCCCTTATTAAAGGGGACTCCCAGATTCCGATAAGCCTCCGCCCGCAGACCCCGACAACCAATGGCAAGGGTTGTCGGGAAGAGGTCCTGTCCTCATCAACATGGGGACAGGGTGCTCTGGGGTGGGGGGGCCCGCAGTGCGCCCCCCTGCCCCAGAGCACCCAACCCCCCCATGTTGAGGGCATGCGGCCTGGCACGGCTCAGGAGGGGGGGGGCGCTCGCTCGTCCCCACTCCCATTCCTGGCCGGCCGGGTAGCGTGCTTTGGATACGGGTCTGGTATGGATTGTAGGGGGACCCCTACGTCGATTTTTCGGCGTAGGGGGGGTCCCCTTACAACCCATACCAGACCTAAGGGCCTGGTATGCTCCTGGGGGGGAACCCATGCCGGTTTTGTTTTTACAAATTGCCGTGGAGTTCTCCCTCGGGAAAGCATACCAAATGCCGTCGCTGGAATGGGCTTTTACAAGGTGTGACTAGTTTACACTTTGTAGAACCAGCCCTAATTTTACACTTGCAAAATAACACTTACGGCGCAAAAAGGAAGCTAGAAAGCTTTGTGGATCGCCTTAAGTGCTAATTTGCATACTAGCAACGGCATTTCGACTCGAAATGCCCCCAGCGGCGGATGCGGTACTGCATCCTAAAATTCGGCAGTGTAATTCAATTACACATGCCGGATCTTCTGTCTAACTTTGGAAAAAGCCTTTTGAGGATCGTTTCCAAAGTTACACACAGACTGAACAGCAGTTAAGTCGGAGTATCTCTTTTGAGGATCTGGCCCAAAGTGTGCTTCTTGATATTTCTGGAGCAGTATAACAGCATAGACCTAACACTTTCCCTCAGCAGATTCAGCAACCTTTCCCTCACATAAGTGAAGCAGTGACAACGAGCCAGATGCCATAAGATGATGCAGATATCAAAGAAATAAAGTGTGCTTCTTGATATTTCTGGAGCAGTATAACAGCATAGACCTAACACTTTCCCTCAGCAGATTCAGCAGCCTTTCCCTCACATAAGTGAAATCCAGTGAAAACGAGCCAGATACACCTAAGGCCCCATACACACGGGAGGATTTATCCGCGGATACGGTCCAGCGGACCGTTTCCACGGATAAATCCTCTCGAGGATTTCCGCGGATTTCTATGCGATGGAGTGTACTCACCATCGCATTGAAATCCGCGCCGAAATCCTCTGGCGATGACGTGTCGCGCCGTCGCCGCGATTATGACGCGGCGACGTGCGCGACGCTGTCATATAAGGAATTCCACGCATGCGTCGAATCATTACGACGCATGCGGGGGATCCCTTCGGACGGATGGATCCGGTGAGTCTATACAGACCAGCGGATCCATCCGTTGGGATGGATTCCAGCAGATGGATTTGTTTGGCATGTCAGCAAATATTCGATCTGCTGGAATCCATCCCAGGGGAGAAATATCCGCGGAAACAGATCCGCTGGAGTGTACACACCATAGGATCTATCCGCTGAAACCCATTTGCTGGGATTTTTCAGCGGATGGATTCTATCGTGTGTATGGGGCCTAAGACTTTCCCTATGCAGCAGATTCCAGCAGCCTTTCCCTATCTAGAGTGAAGCAGAGTGACGATCTGTGCTGTGTGCCTCTATCTAATATAGAGGCACGTCACATGATGGGTCACATGCTGCACTGGCCAATCACAGCCATGCCATAAGTAGGCATGGCTGTGATCAGTTCCCAGTCACAGTAGTAACACGAATGGCGATTGGCTGCCGTGCAGCGCGCCAAAACATACCCGAACTCCGAACCCAAACTTTTTCCAACTATTCGCCTAGGTTCACACTGCTGCGAATTCAAAATCGCGGTAAAATGCGCGATTTTACCGCGATTTCGCGGCCGCGATTTGCCGTGATTTTGCCGCGATTTCGGCCGCAATTTAATGTAAATCGCGGCCCAAAATCGCAAAAAGTAGTACAGGAACTACTTTTTGAAATCGCAGATGCGGTGTCGCACTGATTAGGACAGTGCCATTGCAGACAATTGCCGCCGATTTGAGATGTGATTTGACATGTCAAATCGCATCTCAAATCGTTCCAAATCGTACCCAGTGTGAACCAGGGCTTCAGGTTCGGGTCCGGGTTCGGGAAAAACCCAAAGTCCGTACCGAACCCGAACTTTACAGTTCGGGTTCGCTCAACCCTAATTATAACTAGTTTGATACCTGTTGAAATGGAGCTGTTTTATTCACCTCCAGCACTCCTGAATCATTATTCTCACTGACATCCTGGTTTGCGGTGCGCATTCATTCTTGCTACATCACAGCCTAATGGGAACTAAAGTTCCCATTAGGCTTAGACTCCATGCCTGTGAGGCCCCGTACACACGACCGGATCTATTCGCTGGGATTGATCCGCTGATCAGTTCCAGCAGATAGATCCGGTCGTGTGTACGGCCTAGCGGACAAATCTCGGCGGATAAAAATCCAGCCGACGGATTATCCGCGGATAAAAATTTTGTAGCATGCTACAAAATCTATCCGCTGGAATCCAGTCCAGCGGATTGATCCGGTGGTCTGTACAGACTCACCGGATCAATCCGTCCGCTCCCCTCCCTCGCATGCGTCGTAATGATTCGACGCATGCGTGGAAGTACTTACCCTCCAGCGTCGCACACGTCGTCGCGTCATCGTCGCGGTGACGGCGCGACACGTCACCGCGGATAAATTCCGCGCAGATTTTGATCCGATGGTGTGTACAAGCCATCGGATCCAAATCCGGAGGAGGAATCTCCGCTGGAAACGGTCCGGCGGACCGTTTCCAGCGGAGATCCCCTCGTGTGTACGGGGCCTGAGGGATAAGAGAGCATCTTCACGCAGGGCTGTAGTCATAGGGAGGGGGTGAGCACATTCTGCTTTCCACCATGCAAAATGGCTCAGATGCTGGTGGAAAGCAAGAAGAGGAGTGACAGGAAATGGCATTTTCAAATCTGGATTACTGTATTTTGGAGGTCAAAAGGAAAAACGAGGTAAATGATATTTAAATGCTCTAGCTTACAGCAATCAATTGATCTAATACAAAACAAACCTTTAGGCCCTGTATACACTAGGGCTGCGCATCTTCACCGGTCTCACGATTCGATGCGATTACGATTACGATTATCAAGTCCACGATTCGATTCCGCGATGCATCACGATTGCAGCGCAAGTGCGCATGGCTCTCCCCCCAAAATACTAAGGGAGATGATCAGACTCTGCAGACATGCTACAGGAGATGATCAGAGACTGCAGACATGCTACAGGAGATGATCGGAGACTGCAGACATGCTACAGGAGATGATCGGAGACTGCAGACATGCTACAGGAGATGATCGGAGACTGCAGACATGCTACAGGAGATGATCAGAGACTGCAGACATGCTACAGGAGATGATCGGAGACTGCAGACATGCTACAGGAGATGATCGGAGACTGCAGACATGCTACAGGAGATGATCAGAGACTGCAGACATGCTACAGGAGATGATCAGAGACTGCAGACATGCTACAGGTGATGATCAGAGACTGCAGACATAATATAGGCGATGATCAGAGACTGCAGACATAGTACAGGAGATGATCAGGAAGAGCGACATTTATTGCTTTTCAAAGTGTTGTCAGTGAGAGCCCCTCACCCTGGTACCTGTAGAGCTTACCTTACCTTTTAAATTTATTTATGAGCTGTTTTTAATTACAGGATACTTTACACTGACAAATATTTCACAATAATGAACAATGTGTCCTACTTTATTTGACTTCCACGGAAAGATAAAACATGCATATTACAGTTTACTGAAACATATGTGTCACATCGTTTTCAATTTTCTATACAGGTTTGCCTTAGGCAAAAAAACAGCATGTGTTACATTCTGGAATTCCCTTTACCAAGTGGAAAAATAACATTGAAAAAAAAAACCTGAAAGCCTTGAGCAACACTAAAAAAATAAATAAATAACTCCTTTTGCTCTTATAGCCATTAAAGGCTTAGCTCTGACCCAATACAAAGTGCTTGACTCTTTCACAAAATCAACTAAACGGACTTTGGGGTGTGCATACGAGGACCCGGTCACCAATGGATTTTTGTAAGTTAGAGCCCCTCACCCCGGTACCTGTAGAGCGGGGAGCTCGGTTGTCAGTGAGGTGTACAGGCTGCGCTCCTCCCGCCTCCATCCCTCTCCTCTCCTTCTCAGATCATCCGGTACGGCCCGCTCCGCTCTCAGGAACTCCATCCAGGGATCACAGGGGGCAGGAAACGTGACGACAGGACGACTGGAGCGTGTACAGGCGGACACGCCCACATAACTATCCTGAGCAGCAGAGTAGGCGCCGTACAATCAGGTCCTGTGGGAGGAGCTGTGCGAGTCATCCAATCACTGTGGGCCGGGCAGTCACATGAGCACATGAGCAGTCACAAACACTGGGAAATTAGGTAACGGCTGCACGGAGCGCTCTCCCGGGTGGAGGCGGGGCTAGACATCAATTATTACGATCGCCTGCATCGGAATCGCATCGGGGACACCCAAATCGCGATGCACCGATGCAGCGATTACATTCGATACCCCTAGTATACACGGTCCGTCCATCCGATGAGAACGGTCCGAACGATGAAGCTGACTGATGGTCTGATGTGCCTACACACACTGGGGCAGATTCAGAAAGAGATACGACAGTGTATCTCCTAATACGCCGTCGTATCTCCTGATACGCCGTCGTATCTTTGAGTTCTGCCGGTCGTATCTATGCGCCTGATTCATAGAATCAGGTTACGCATAGATATCCC
Source organism: Rana temporaria (assembly GCF_905171775.1). NCBI lineage: Eukaryota > Metazoa > Chordata > Amphibia > Anura > Ranidae > Rana > Rana temporaria. The sequence continues at coordinate 73,709,849 of NC_053495.1, forward strand.
TAAGATCCGACAGGTGTACGTGACTTACAACATCGGATCTTAGGGTGCAATCTAACGCTGGCCGCTAGGTGGCGCTTCCATTTGTATACGCAAGGAATATGCAAATGAGTAGTTACGCCGATTCAGAAACGAACTACCGCCCGGCACTTTTTTTTTATGTCGTTTGCGTTCGGCTTTTCTCGGCGTATAGTTACCCCTGCTATATGCGGCGTATCCTATGTTAAGTATGGCCATCGTTCCCGTGCCGTGTTTTGAATTTTTTTACATCGTTTGCGTAAGTCGTTCACGAATACGGATGGACGTAATTTACGTTCACGTCGAAACCAATGACGTCCTAGCGACGTCATTTAGAGCAATGCACGCTGGGAAATTTTACGGATAGGTGAGCGGATCTAAAGATCCGCTCACCTATCTGAATCTAGCCCCATCAGTTTAAAAGCCGATCGAGTCCAACGCGGTGACGTAAAAAACAACGACGTGCTGAGAAAAATGAAGTTCAATGCTTCCAAGCATGCGTCGACTTGAATCTGAGCATGCACGGGTTTTGAACCGATGCTTTTGCATACTAACCGTCGGTTTAGGCGTCCACCGGTTCAATTTTAAAGCAAGTTCTACATTTTGCGACCGAAGGATAACGGACCGATGGGGCCCACACATGGTCGGTTTGGACCGATGAAACTGAACTTCAGTCCGTTTTCATCGGTTTGGTCCGATCGTGTGTACAGGGCCTTAGTGTTCCTTTAAGGCCTCGTACACACGACCGAACATGTCTGCTGAAACTGGTCCGCAGGACAATTTTCCGGCAGATCGGACAGGTTTCCAGCGGACAAATGTTTCTTAGCATGCTAAGAAACATGTCCGCTGGGAGCCTGTCCATCGGACATGTTCGGTCGTCTGTACGACTTACCGGACATGTCCGCTCGGCCGAAAGCCCTCACATGCGTCGAAGTGATTAGACGCATGCGTGCAAGCATTGACCGTCCAGGGTCGCGATCGTCGCGGCGATGGCGCGGCCACGTCACCGCGTATCCTGTCAGCGGGGATTTTGGTTTGATGGTGTGTACAACCATCAGACCAAAATCCGGCAGCGGACATGTCCGATGAAAATGGTCCGGCGGACCGTTTTCATTGGACAGTCCGTCCGTGTGTACGAGGCCTAAGGGACATTCCATGTGGAAGGAAGCCCTGAAAAATCAAGCTGAAATTCTTTGCATATGTAGCACTGGTATTTTTGTCATGTAATGCTAAAGATTGCATACCACTAGAGGGAGCCAAATGCCAATGTGAGAGAGATATATTAACTTACACATGCAGAGCAGAAGATGTTTATTTTTGTGAAAAGACTCACTTACCCATAATGCTCACTCACTTACCCATGAACACTAGGTGGCTGAACTGCATGCTGGGTGGGTAATAAAAGGCAGAGTGCAGCCATTTTCTGTCTCTTCTGGATGCATGGTCTGCCTGCAAGGATCTGTGAAGGAGTGTTCAGAAGAGGGCCTACATTGTTCAGAGCAGAACAACATCCATTGACTCTACCTTACCACAGTGTGCTGGAGAGGCAGTGTGATCGGGTCTGAGGACCCAGGACCCTTGACGGAGCAAAGTGGATGTCTGGTTTGCTTGCGGAGCGGAGCAGTGTGACAGTGCTGACTGGCAGCAGGACTGAGACAGCCGGAGCGGAGGTTCACAACTTTCCAGACCTGGTGTGGTGAGAGGGTTGTCGCCCAGAAGTTATTTAACACCCGTAACACACTTAGACTAATTTCACAGTGTTGCTGGGACCTGTAGTCCTACGGGGAGGTCTCATTCAAATAGACTGAGTTAAATCAGGTTTAAAAGCCTATGCTTCATTGAGGGCTGACTGATGATTAAGGTATACCTACTCCGAAGGCATCTACAAGTGTGTTGTATAGCAGGAATTGTTATCACTCTTCAGTTATGTTACTTCATTACTTGTTAAACCATTGGATTACAAACACTGCAGTATAATCGCTAGCCGAAGAAAAAGAAGACCAGAGACTACACTTCTCATTGGGAGGGTTTGTGCTGTGGATACAGTAAGACAAAAGGCTGCCTTATACCTCAGGGGAAGCTCTTGAGAAACTGTATTGTGCTGTGTTGATATCTTTGCATTAGTATGTTTGGTGTGGCCGTACTGGAAGTGGGAAGGTGACCAGTGTCAAGGCATTGTCACTCTGAGCACTAGTCCCACTTGGAGACGCGCCGCAGTAGAGGCTCAAGGGACCTTTAACCTCCCTGGCGGTATGATTCTTTCAGAAAAAACATGCTGAAAGCGGTACCATTATTTGCAAGGAAATTTGGCGTTTTATATTGTAGGCCTGTAATTTTTAGAAATAGCTCACTTAAATCTGACCAAACAAGATTCTAATAGGCATCCCGGGTATGACATTTTTTTAAAAACAAAATTATAAATTATAATATAATAAATAATTATAGCAAGTAATAATATAATTATAATAAAAAATATTCAATAATGTAATCAAATCAAAATCACTGAAATTTTGCTCAGTTGCAGAATTGTCGTTGTCATTTTTTTTTTTTTTATGACCAATTTCCCCACAAATCGCTATCGCACAATTCTGCAAGTGATTATAATTTATTATCGCTGTTTTCTAGCTGATCTAAAACTATTTTTGACATAAAGGGACACTTTTGGTTGCTATGGACAATCTACAGTTTGCAGGGAGAAAAAAAGGTTTTTATTATATAAAATGACATGCAGGACACTGGGCAGACCACTAGGGACAAGGGGGGTGTGTTTTTTTTACATACAGTACTGTAATCTATAAGATTACAGTATACTGTTTGTTTACTTTTTAAATTTGGCGCCGTTCTCCGTCCCCATGCGTCGTAACGTCGCAGGGAACGGAGATCGGCGGCACAGGAGGACGCTGTGTGAATCGAGCGAGGTCCCGCTCGCTCACACAGCGCGGTGGCATCGCTGGATCCAGGGACAAGGTAAGTAAACACTCCCTGTACATCCAGCGAGGCGAGCCCAAGTCTGACTCGGGGTTACCGATCCTAGCCCAAAAATCTCACCCCGAGTCAGACTCGGGAACACCGCTCAGGAGGATAAGTGTTAATAATTTGTGTACACTCATTGCACTATTATAGTAAGTTGTATGTTGATACAGTTATTATAACTACTGTCTTTATACTAGTTCCAGTAAACTTACATTTTGGTTGATCACAATTGGTGTGAGGCTTGTTCATTATTCTAACAGGTGGAACAACGGATACCCAGATAGCGATAAAGGTACACTATATACACACTGTTATGTGGGGTTGTTCCGTTTAGTGAAGGTTTCACATCCACACTGTTACACAGCTGTGTCAAGCGGGTTGAGACAAATTATTTGGGGTAGAAAAGCAGAGTACAGGCCCAATCAATTACCAGCAGCTCCTTCGGGGGTAAGTGCTACACATACAATTAGGCACTTGTGTGCTTCTAAAGCCTCATACACACGATCAGACTTCCATCCGACTTTTCCGTGGATTTTGGTCCGAATGGGCGTTGGCCATAAACTTGTTCTGCATACACATGGCAGGACTTTTTCAGCCAACTTTCACCAAATCACGTGGTTTTTCAGCTCTTTACCGCCACCCTTTGGGCAACTTCTGCTATTGTTGTCTGATCTTTAGCATTGGTTCTGAGCATGCTTGTTTGTACTTTAGACTTTAGTCCGATGGACTTGTGTACACACGATCGGATTATCCTCCATTTGACATTTGTTGCCAGAAAGTTTGAGAGCATTCACAGCGAACATTTGTCCGTTGAAAAACCGAAAACATTTGTCCGATGAAGCATACACACGGTTGGATTGTCCGATCAAACATGTCCGCCGGACAATTGTTGTCAAAAAGTCCTATCGTGTGTATTGGCCTTTACGTTCCTAAATGTTTTCATAAGAAATATCCACCTGAGAAAAAAACAAGAGATGTGCTCCTTGCTGTAAGGAATACAGTAACTTTTCAGCTCAACATCTCTATTCTGGACAGCGAAGGGAGATATTTCATCATCGCATGCGACTTGAATGCACGCCCTTATACCCTGGTAGCACTATATGTCCCAAACAAGCACCAACTGAGATTTGTTCGCAGACTACCTACAGTAAATGTATACTACCATTCAAATACGGGCATCTGCTACTCTACGGTGACTTTAATCTCATGGCAGATCCCCATATAGACTCTTCCTTTGACGAGGAACTGCATGATGTCTGGAGGTGCCAGCATGCAAACGAGAACGATTTTACATACTTCTCCCCCAGACACCATACATACTCTCACATCGACATGTTCTTATCTGAAAAATGGTTGTTGTAGGAAATATCCTCCTCCAAAATACACGTCATAACGTGGTCAGACAACACTGCTATATTCATTACTATTACAGAACAAGGTGCCCCCTCTACAACCACCGTCTGGCGCTGCAACATCATATTATTGCAGGATCCAGATAGTTCAAAATATATTAACCTGCATCTCTAAAACTTCTTTGTATCCAACACTACGTCAGTTCAGAGTGCGTTTACCTTATAGAACACACACAAAGGGCTAGATTCAGGTAGCCGGGCGCATTGTTACGGCGGCGTAGCGTATTGTATTTACGATACGCCACCGTAAATCAGAGAGGCAAGTGCTGTATTCACAAAGCACTTGCCTCTTAAGTTACGGCGGCGTATCGTAAATGGGGCCGGCGTAAGCACGCCTAATTCAAATGAGGATGAGGGGGGCGTGTTTTATGTAAATGGTTGGTGACCCGACGTGATTGACATTTTTTTACGAACGGCGCATGCGCCATCCGTGTACATATCTCAGTGTGCATTGCTCCAAAGTACGCCGCAAGGACGTATTGGTTTTGACGTGAACGGAAATTACGTCCAGCCCTATTTGCGAACGACTTATGCAAACGTCGTAAAAATTTTTACGCGGGAACGACGTCCATACTTAACATTGCGTATGCCTCATAGAAGCAGGAGCAACGTTACGCCGGAAAAGCCTTACGCAAACGACGTATAAAAATTCCGCCGGGCGCACGTACGTTTGTGAATCGGCGTATCCAGTGCATTTGCATATTCTACGCTGAAATCTACGGAAGCGCCCCTAGTGGCCAGCGTAAAATTGCACACAATTATACCCCAGAGTATTCAAGTTACTTTGGCGGAGGAAGCCTATTTTTTTTTCAACGTATCTGCCTTTGAGAATCGGCGTAAAGATACGACAGCGCAGATTTGAAATTACGGCGGCGTATCTGGAGATACGCCACCGTATGTTGTTGCTGAATCTACCCCAAAGCGTATATTAGGGGGATTCTCATACAGAAGGGAGCCAAATTTAAAAGACGTTATTGATCTTCACCTAAGCAAACTTACAGCAGAAATTCACAACTTAGAAAAAAGCAATAAATCCTCAGCTATCTGCTTCCCTCCAAAAACTCAGAGAAGAATTGAGAATTCTACTAATGCAAAAGTATGATAAACACCTAAGACTAGGGTTGAGTGAACCCGAACTGTAAAGTTCGGGTTCGTACAGGACTTTTGGATTTTTGGTACCCGAACCCGAACCTGAACAATTTGCTGTAAGTTCGGATTCTGGTTCGGTGTTCGGCAATGTAATGGCGCGCTGCAGGGTAGCCAATCAACATTTGTTTAACTTGTCATGTGACCTAGAAGCCATCACAGCCATGCCTACTAATGACATGGCTGTGATTGGCCAGTGCAGCATGTGACCCGCCTCTAAATAAGCTAGAGGCACACAGCACAGCATGTCACTCTGCTTTAGATAGTGTAGGGCAGGGGTGTCAAACTCAAATTCATCGGGGGCCGCATTCGCAGTATGGTTGCCCTCAAAGGGCCGGTTGTATCTATAGGACTAGGTGTCCACTATTCATTATCATAAATAATTGTCACTGCATTTTTTTATTACTGGTTTTATGGGGTGCAGGGTTCAGGAGTTTGATGCGAATGGAGCGCAGGTTTAAGGAGTTTGCTGCATATGGGGTTGGATGGGATGGGGTCGGGATAGGGGGGGATGGGATTGGATGGGATGGGGTTTGGTGTGTGTGTGGAAGTCTTGCAGATCTCATTGGGTGAGGGATAGAGAGACGGGGAGTGGGAGAGAGAGGTGGTGGATGAGAGAGAGAAAGAGGGGTGGATGAGAGAGGGAGAGAGGGGGATGGATGAGGGAGAGAGAGGGGGATGGATGAGGGAGAGAGAGGGGGATGGATGAGGGAGAGAGAGGGGGATGGATGAGGGGGATGGGTGAGGGGGGGGAGAGAGAGGGGGATGGGTGAGAGAGAGGGGGATGGATGAGGGAGAGAGAGGGGGATGGATGAGGGAGAGAGAGGGGGATAGATGAGGGAGAGAGAGGGGGATAGATGAGGGAGAGAGATGAGAGAGAGAGAGAGAGGGAAAGAGGGGTGGATGAGAGAGGGAAAGAGGGGTGGATGAGAGAGGGAAAGAGGGGTGGATGAGAGAGGGGGATGGATGAGGGAGAGAGAGGGGGATGGATGAGGGAGAGAGAGGGGGATGGATGAGGGAGAGAGAGGGGGATGGATGAGGGGGGGAGAGAGAGGGGGAGGGATGAGGGGGATGGGTGAGGGAGAGAGAGGGGGATGGGTGAGGGGGAGAGAGAGGGGGATGGGTGAGGGGGAGAGAGAGGGGGATGGGTGAGGGAGAGAGATGAGAGAGAGAGAGAGAGAGGGAAAGAGGGGTGGATGAGAGAGGGAAAGAGGGGTGGATGAGAGAGGGAAAGAGGGGTGAGGGAGAGAGAGGGGGATGGATGAGGGAGAGAGAGGGGGATGGATGAGGGAGAGAGAGGGGGATGGATGAGGGAGAGAGAGGGGGATGGATGAGGGAGAGAGAGGGGGATGGATGAGGGAGAGAGAGGGGGATAGATGAGGGAGAGAGAGGGGAGAGAGATGAGAGAGAGAGGGGGATGGATGAGAGAGAGATGATGAGAGGGGGGAGAGAAGAGGGAGGGAGGGATGGGAGGGAGAGAGGGAGGGAGGGATGGGAGAGAGGGAGGGATGGATGAGAGAGAGAGGGAGGGATGGATGGATGGATAAGAGGGATGGATGGATGAGGGAGGGATGGATGAGAGAGAGGGAGGGATGGGAGAGATAGAGGGATGGGAGAGAGAGAGAGAGAGAGAGGGAGGGATGAGAGAGAGGGAGGGAGGGATGGGGGAGAGAGAGAGGGAGGGATGGGGGAGAGAGAGAGGGAGGGATGGGGGAGAGAGAGGGAGGGATGGGGGAGAGAGAGGGAGGGAGGGATGGGAGAGGGAGGGATGGGAGAGAGAGAGAGAGAGAGAGGGATGAGAGAGGGAGGGATGGGGGAGAGAGAGAGGGAGGGATGGGGGAGAGAGAGAGGGAGGGATGGGAGAGAGAGAGGGAGGGATGGGAGAGAGAGAGGGAGGGATGGGAGAGAGGGAGAGATGGATGAGAGAAAGGGAGGGATGGGAGAGAGAAAGGGAGGGATGGGAGAGAGAGGAAGGGATGGGAGAGAGAAAGAGGGAGGGATGGGGGAGAGAGAGAGAGAGATTGATGAGAGAAAGGGAGGGATGGGAGGGAGGGATGGATGAGAGAAAGGGAGGGATGGGAGAGGGAGGGGGGGATGGGGGAGAGAGGGAGGGGGGGATGGGAGAGAGAGGGAGGGATGGATGGGAGAGAGGGAGGGATGGATGGGAGAGAGGGGGTGAGTGAAATTGACCCCCCTAGCCTGGCATGCAGTCCTTCCTGTCCCAGCCCCTGTCTGTGGTGGGTGGCTGTGTGCGATGCACCTACCTCCCGCCCATCCTGGACACTCGGCCAGATGCCGGCTGGTCTTCTCTTTTGGTTCCGATGCAGTGAGTCGGGCCGCTCAGGCGGGAGGAGGAGGAGCCTGCCTGGGCCCTGGAGGTGGTCGGACCGTCGGAGATGTCGCGGCCCGGGCCTGAAACTCACTGCAGGGCAGGCAGCGGGGGGTCGGGACAGACCGGGTCCAGCTGAGCAGCGGAGGCCACTCACTGGCTGCTGCTTGGCAGAGGGGTGGAGCCGTGGAGGAGGTCGGAGGTGACCTGTCTGACGATGCTGAGCTTCTCTCTGCTGCAAGAACCGCGGCTGGAGGAGGAGGTGGGGGTGGAGTCAGGAGTCTCAGAGAGCGGGGCACGGTGACATCACTGGTTGCTACAAGCCAAGCGGGGTGGCCCTAGCAACCAGTGATTTCAAATATTTTCATTACAGCGCAGTGTGTGTGGCAGGCATTATTGTCCCGGATTGAAGGCTCCCGGGACACGGGACAAAAATTTAAATTACGGGACAATCCCGGGCAAACCGAAACACGTGGTGGCAACCTGCCTGACGTTGCGCGGGCCAAATGGCAAGGTCTGGCGGGCCGGATTCGGCCCGCGGGCCTTGTGTTTGCCACCCCTGGTGTAGGGAAAGGCTGGCGCTGCTGCTGCTCTGAGGGAGAGAATTACATAGGAGTCAGACTGTCCTGCTTCAGAAATAAAATTACTCAGTGATCTACATATGTGCAAGTCACTCTGCTTTAGATAATTTAGGGAAAGGTTCCTGCCTCGTTTTGCTTTTAGGGAGAGAAATAGATAGGAGTCAGTCCTGCTTCAGAAATCAAATTAGACCAGCACTGCATATGTTACTGTGAGATACACCCTTTAGATACTTTTCTTCTATTGTGCTATTCAAAAAACATCCATTTAGGGGGGGGGGTTGCAGTGTTTCCTCCAGTGTTTGCAGTGTTTCCTCCATATCTGTTTGTGTGAGATAAACACTTTAGATACTGTTCTTCTATTTTGCTATTCAAAAAACACCCATTTAGGGCAAAAAAAATATTTGTTGCAGTGTTTCTTCCAGTCTTTGCAGTGTTTCCTTCAGTGTTTGCAGTGTTTCCTCCATATCTCTACGTGTTAGATAAACACTATGGGGTAGATCCACGTACATCGGCGCATATATAGACCGGCGTAGCGCATCTCATTTACGTTACGCCGGCTCAACTTAGAGAGGCAAGTACCATATCCTCATAGTATTTGCGCACAACGTTGTGCCGGCGCAACGTAAATTCCGAGGCGTAAGCCGGCGTAATTGAGTGGGAAGGAAGTGGGCGTGTTCAATTGAAATGAGCCGTGACCCCATGCAAATGAAGGGCCGGACGGCGCATGCGCAATGACGCTGACTATGTTCAGCGCCTCTCTGCGCATGCTCAGAACTCGGTGTAATCAGTGAGATAGGAACTAGGCCCGGCGTAATTAGTGAGATACGCCCAGGGCATAAGTACGCCCAAACATGCGCCCGTCCAGTGCAAAAGTACATTCTCTTGTTTCCCCTCCTGAAGCAAGGTACTTTTGTTCTGTTGTTTGTTGGTGTTTTTCGGTGTGTTTTTTGGAGAGATGTCTGCAGCTCGTAAAAAGAGGAAGCTGAATTACTCCCCACAGGAGAGGGCTATTATTGTCAGGGCCATGACCCAATATGATAGGTACCTCCATGGGCCAGAGAGTGCCAACACCACCGCGGCCAGGAGGAAGGAGATCCTGCAACTGATAGCAGACGATGTCAATGCATTGGGGAGTGAGGCCAGGACCCCCAATGAGATCTTAAAAAAGATCAATGATCTCAGGTGCGTCGTCCGAGGTAAGCTGGCTAAGATTACCACTCATGCCAGGGGCACTGGAGGGGGACCATCAACCACTCTCAGGTTCAGTGCTGAGGAGCGGGTGCCTCCACAGGCATCAAGTGGAGGGAGTTCCAGGATTTGACTCAGTTGAGGAGGCCTTGAGGACAGGTAAGTGTGTTGTATTTCCTATCTGGTGTGTAGCATGTGTGGGAGTGGAAGGGAATATGTGACAAGTGTGTGGATCCTCCAACCTATGAATGTTTTGTGTCATCCACAGATGTGCAGGAGGGTGCTGGGCCATCTGGCCAGTCCACAACCTCCCCCAGACATGAGTCAGAGGCAGACCCCCAGGTAAGTCAGGAGTCATCTGTGGAGAGGAGTGGCCACAGCTCTCCTCAGGAGGAGGTTGAGGAGGAGGAGGTGCTGAGTGCCAATGAGGTCCTTCTCCATTTGGAGGAGTCTTCCCCTATGGCTGGCACCAGTCAGGCCTCCATCAGGGGTAGCCCCTCCCGCTCCTTCCCCAACAGGGCTTCCCCCCCCTAGGGTCTCCCCTACTCCTAGGCCCAAAGCCACATCTGGACCCGGAAGACAAGGGGGGTGGCAGAAGTTCTGCCTGAAAACCTGCGCAGGGACCAGGCCATCTGGGTCAGGTTACCCAGTGTATGGAGCGCATGTCAGACAGCATGGCCTCCATAAAGGAGTCTGTGCAGGACGTGGCATGCAACTCTTTGGCTGTGATAACCTGCATGAATAACCTGCAAACCACCACAGCAGGCGTGGGTCAGGAGGTGCGTGCCCTGACCGAGGCTGTCCGGGCCAACACGGCAGCCATCCACTCGTATTGCCCTGGCGTTGGAGGGCAGGCTGCCAGGTGGGCAGAGACTAGTGGATGCTCCTCCTTCTCCTGATTTCCCCCCCATGAGTCTCCCCTGAGGAGCCGGGGCCGTGTCTGCCGCAGGCGTGGGGCACGGCAGCGCCGGTATATATATATTTTTTTTTTACTCAGGTGATGAGTGTTTTATGTTTCTTTGTTATTTTACGCATGTTATGAGTTGTTTTAATTTTTGGTAGCCCAGGCAGGCTACAGTGTGAATGATGTTTGAATGTGGGGGTGACATTCCTGCCGGAAAAGGGGTGTCACCCTTGGTTGTGGTGGAGAAGTGATCCCCAGGTCCGTGTGAATGGTGTATGAATGTACAGCAACATAATTGGAGCCTTGGCGTGGCGTTGCTGCTCACAAGTCCTGAATGGTGGACTTGGGCTAATCCAATTTGATGTGGGGTGTGTGCGCTAGGGACCACAGTGGTGTGCATGCATGCATTCTGCTTGTGCCATGATTAATGTGTGTGTTTAATGTGCAAAGATGCCTACTGCGAGGCATCTCCTGACTGCTGCTCCCTCAGAAGACGGGGTAGCCTCGGTTATGGGGGGATTGTCTGGTTCGGGGGTCAAGTCATCACGTATGTCAATCTCCAGACCCTTTCTCACTGCAAAGTTGTGCAGCATGCAACATGCAGCGATGATCTGGCACACAAAGTTTGGGGAATACAACAGGGTCCCCCCCGGACTTATCCAGGCATCGGAAACGGGACTTCAGGAGGCCAAAGGTGCGTTCCACCACTCCACGGGTACGTGCGTGTGCATCATTGTATCTTTGCTCTCCTGGGGGTTGGGGATTCCGGAATGGAGTCATGAGATGGGGTCCAAGTGCATATGCAGAGTCACCTGGAAGGGAAAAGACAGGAGGATGTTAGTCGTGCATGTGCCCCTCGTGATGTCTGCATCATGGGGGCAGACAGTCATGCCTGACACCCATGTCACTCACCAACCAGCTAGCTGTCCCCATACACGTTCTGTTCGAATTCTGTTGGGATGGGGCTCTGACGGTATATAGCTGTCATGGCTGGACCCGGGGTGTTTGGCACGGACGTGCCATATGACGCATTGGGCATCGGCTATTACCTGTACGTTGATGGAATGCCAATGATTGCGGTATAGGTGCTCTGTGTCACGGGGGGGCTGTAGTGCCACATGTGTGCAATCAATGGCCCCCACGGTGCGTGGGAATCCTGCTATTCTGACGAAATCCCGCATTGCCTTCACCCGCAGGTCCTCCTGGGTGGGTCTGATGATTTGGTTGGCCATGCGTCTGAGGATTGCGGGGATAATCTGGTGCACACATCTGCTAATGGAGCCACAACTCCACTTGTACGCTGAAACGAGCCACTGGCAAGGAAATGGAGTGTTGCCAGTACCTTGACCAGTGGCTCCACTGCATGTGAGCGTTTTGTCTGGCTTGTGATGTCATCTTTCAGGGTTGTGGTTAATTCCAGGATGGCAGTAGGGGTGAATCTGAAGATGCGATACACCTCAGAATCACCCATGCCAAAGACGTTTATGCGCGGTCGGTATATCCTCTCCCGTGCCCTCCTCCTTCTTCGCGCATCTAAAGCCAGTAGTATAGCTATGACCATAGATGCCCCTGGCATGTTGGCATGCAGATTGTTGTCCTGCAAGTGTGGCTGCTCAGCTTGTCCCTAACGGTGCTGCTCAAGCTGACCTGCACACGTCTGGTGCAAAGTTAAAGCTGCTTTTATGAGGGGTAACTTTAGATCGGACGCACAGCTTACGCGCACAGAGCATAGCCTGCGCCAGACAAACGTACTTTCGTGGATTGCCGTATCTCCCTCATTTGCATATTTTCATAGCAAAACAATGGTGCGTCCAGCGTATTTTTGCGCCCACGATGCGCCGGTGTTGAAAAATTACCTTGGTGGGAAAAACCTATTTTTCAGGCGTATCTTGTTTTGGGGATACGACGCATTGATACGACGGCGCATATTTACACTTACACCGCGCATCTCGAGACACGCCGGCATAAGTGCTTTGTGGATCTGCCCCTATAGCTACTGGGGTGGATTCAGGTAGGGGCGCGCACTACTAAGGAGGCGCAGCGTACCGTTTTTACGCTACGCCTCCGTAAATTACTTGAGCTACGCTTCATTCACGAAACATTTGCTCCGTAATTTGCGGGGGTGTTGCGTAAAAGTGGCCGGCGTAAGCGCTCGTAATTTTAATGATCCCGTAGGGGGCATGGATCATTTAAATTAGGCGCGTTTCCGCGCCGAACGTAGTGCGCATGCTTCGTCTGGAAACTTTCCCGACGTGCATTGCGGTAAATGACGTCGCAAGGACGTCATTTGCTTAGACGGGAACGTAAATGCGTCCAGCGCCATTCACGATCCACTTACGCAAATTTCGAAAAACGCGACGCGGGAACGACGTCCATACTTAGCATTGGCTGCGCCTCCTAATAGCAGGAGCAGTCTTATGACGGAAGCGCCGTACGCAAACGACGTAAAACTCGAACGCCGTGCGCGCGTACGTTTGTGAATCGGCGTGAGTATGCAATTTGCATACTCTACGCTGACCACTACGGGAACGCCACCTAGCGGCCAGCGTCAGAATGCAGCCTAAGATACGACGGCATAAGAGCCTTATGCCAGTCATATCTTAGGCTACAGTCGGCGTATCGAGCTTTCTGAATACAGAAAGTCGATACGCCGGCGCTACTTAGCAATTACGCTGCGTATCTATGGATACGCAGGCGTAATTGCTACCTGAATCTACCCCACTGTTCTTCTATTTTGCTATTCAAAAAACACCCATTTAGGGCAAAAAAATATATTTTGCAGTGTTTCCTCCAGTGTTTGCAGTGTTTCCTCCATATCTGTACGTGTGAGATAAACACTATAGATACTGTTCTTCTATTTTGCTATTCAAAAAACACACATTTAGGGCAAAACAATATTTTTTTCAGCGTTTCTTCCAGTGTTTGCAGTGTGTTCCTTCAGTGTTCGCAGTGTTTCCTCCATATCTGTACGTGTGAGATAAACACTTTAGATACTGTTCTTCTGTTTTGCTATTTAACCACTACCCGACGGCCGTACGACTTTATACGGCCGCGGGGTGGTTCTGAATCTCTAACAGGCCGTAAAAAAGTGGCCTGCGCGCGCATCCAGCGGCTCGGGCGCGTCCGGCGGCGCGCACGTGCTCGCCGCAACGCTGAGATGCCGATGCGAGTGCCTGGCGGCCGTGATGTCCGCCAGGGACTCGGGATCGGCGGCTACAGGGACAAGACGTGGAGCTCTGTGTGTAAACACAGAGATCCATGTCCTGTCAGGGGAGAGAGGAGACCGATCTGTGTCCCTTGTACATAGGGACATAGATCGGTCACCTCCCCCAGTCACCCCCCCCCTCCACCTACAGTTAGAACACAATTTAGGGTACACATTTAACCCCTTCCTCACCCCCTAGTGTTAACCCCTTCAATGCCAGTCACATTTATACAGTAATTAGTGCATATTTATAGCACTGATCGCTGTATAAATGTGAATGGCGCCAAAAATGTGTCAAACGTGTCCGATGTGTCCGCCATAATGTTGCAGTCACGAAAAAAATGCTGATCGCCGCCATTAGTAGTAAAAAAAAATAAAAAATAATAATAATTCTGTCCCCTATTTTGTAAGCGCAATAACTTTTGCGCAAACCAGACGCTTCTTGCGATTTTTTTTTTTTTTTTTCCCCAAAAATATGTAGAAGAATACGCATCACCTAGACTGAGAAAAAAAATGCTTTTTAACCACTTACCCCCCGGACCATATTGCTGGTCAAAGACCAGAGCACTTTTTGGGATTCGGGACTGTGTCGCTTTAACTGACAATTGCGCGGTCATGCGACGTGGCTCCCAAACAAAATTGGCGTCCTTTTTTTCCCACAAATAGAGCTTTCTTTTGGTGGTATTTGATCACCTCTGCGGTTTTTATTTTTTGCGCTATAAACAAAAATAGAGCGACAATTTTTAAAAAAATTCAATATTTTTTACTTTTTGCTGTAATAAATATCCCCCAAAAATATATAAAAAAAAAAAAATTTCCTCAGTTTAGGCCGAGACGTATTCTTCTACATATTTTTCGTAAAAAAAAATCGCAATAAGCGTTTATTGATTGGTTTGCGCAAAAGTTATAGCGTTTACAAAATAGGGGGTATTTTTATGTAATTTTTATTAATATATTTTTTTTACTAGTAATGGCGGCGATCAGCGTTTTTTTTTTCGGTACTGCGACATTATGGCGGACACTTCGGACACTTTTGACACATTTTTGGGACCAGTGGCATTTTTATAGCGATCAGTGCTATAAAAATGCATTGGATTACTATAAAAATGCCACTGGCAGTGAAGGGGTTAACACTAGGGGGCGGGAAAGGGGTTAAGTATGTCCCTGGGTGTGTTCTTACTGTGGGGGGGGGGTGGCCTCACTAGGGGAAACACTGATCCTCTGTTCATACATTGTGGTTTGGGAACCACGTCGCACGACCGCGCAATTGTCAGTTAAAATGACGCAGTGCCACAAGCTGAAATTTCACCTGGTCAGGAAGGGCTATATGTGCCCAGTAAGGAAGTGGTTAAAAACACCCATTTAGGGCAAAAAAATATATTTTGCAGTGTTTTCTCCAGCATTTGCAGTGTTTCCTCCATATCTGTGAGTGTGAGATAAACACTATGGGGTAGATCCACGTACACCGGTGCATATATAGGCCGGCGTAGCGCATCTCATTTCCGCTACGCCGGCTCAACTTAGAGAGGCAAGTACCGTATCCTCAGAGTATTTGCGCCCGCCGTTGCGCCGGCGCAACGTAAATTTCAAGGCGTAAGCCGGCGTAATTGAAAGTGGGAAGGAATTGGGCGTGTTCCATTGAAATGAGCCGTGACCCCATGCAAATGAAGGGCCGAACGGACGGCGCATGCGCCGTGACGCTGACTATGTTCAGCGCCTCTCTGCGCATGCTCAGAACTAGGCCCGCTGTAATCAGTGAGATACGAACTAGGCCCGCCGTAATTAGTGAGATGCGCCCAGGGCATAAATACGCCCAGACATGCGCCCGTCCAGTGCAAAAGTACATCCTCTTGTTTCCCCCCCGGAAGCAAGGTACTTTTCTTCTTTTCTGTGCATTTGATTGTGTTTGAGCCATGTCTGCTCCAGCAGCATGGAAGAGGAGGAGGCTTAATTTTTCCCCACAGGAGAAGGTGGTTATTATCAGGGTCATGGCCCAGTATGATAGGTATCTCCATGGGAAAGAGAGTGCCAATACCACCCAGGCCAGGAGGAGGGAGATCCTGGCGCAGATTGCTGATGATGTTAATGCTTTGGGGAGTGAGGCCAGGAGCCCCAATGACATTTTGAAAAAAAATTACGATCTGTGGCGCCTGGTGAAAGGTAAGCTGGCCAGGATGGCCACTCATGCCAGGGGCACTGGAGGGGGACCAGCAACTACTGAGATGCTCACTGCTGAGGAGCAGGTGGTTGCCCAGTGCCTCCACAGGCATCAAGTGGAGGGAGTGGAGGGCTTTGACTCCATTGGGGATGCCTTGAGAACAGGTAAGTGTGTTTTATTTCCTATCTGGTGTGTAGCATGTGTGGGGGTGGAAGGGAACATGTGACAAGTGTGTGGATCCTCCAACCTGTGAATGTTTTGTGTCATCCACAGATGTGCAGGAGGGTGCGGGGCCATCTGGCCAGTCCACACCATCCCCCGGACATCAGGCTGAGTCAGACCACCTGGCAAGCCAGGAGTCCTCTGTGGAAGGAAGTGGCCACACCTCTCCTCAGGAGGTGGTTGAGGAGGAGGAGGTGATGAGTGGGAATGAGGTGAAGCTCCATTTGAAGGAGTCTTCCCCTGTGGCTGGCACCAGTCAGCCCTCCATCAGGGGTAGCCCCTCCCGCTCCTCCCCCAACAGGGCTTCCCCCCCAAGGGTCTCCCCTTCTCCCAGGCCCCAAGCCACTTCAGGACCCAGGAAGGTGGCTAGGAAGACAAGGGGGTGTCATATGTTATCTCTGACCACCTCAGGAGGGACCAGGTCCGCCAGACCCGCTATCTGGGTGAGGTAGCCCACATGGACCACATGGCCCAAAACATGGCCCCTGTGAAGGAAGCTGTGGAGGAGTTGGGCTGCAACTCCTCAGCTGTGGTCACCTGCCTGGCTGATCTGCAGGCCACCATAGCAGACCTGGGTGAGGAGTTCCACGCCCTGACAGAGGCTGTCGGGGTCAACACGGCAGCCATCCAGGCGGGGGTGTGGCTGCATGCGGACACCAATGCGGTCCTCACCCGCATCGCCCTGGCGTTGGAGGGCAGGCCGCCAGGCGTGGAGAGACCAGGGGATGCTCCTCCTCCTGATTTCCCCCCCCCATGAGTCTCCCATGAGTAGCCGGGGCCGCCGCAGGCGTGGGGCACGGCAGCGCCGTTAATTTTTTTAGTTTTTTTTTTTTCTTTTCAACTCAGGTTATGAGTGTTTTATGTTTTTTTGTCATATACTCAGGTTCTGAGTTTTTATTTATTTTTGTAGCCAAAGCACACAGTTAGTAGTGCAGGCTACAGTGTGACTGGTGTTTGAATGTGGGGGTGACATTACTGCCGGAAAAGGGGTGTCACCCTTGGTTGTCGGGGAGAAGTGATCCCCAGGACCAGGGAGAAGTGATCCCCGGGTCCGTGTGAATGGTGTATGAATGTACAGCAACATAATTGGAGCCTTGGCGTGGCGTTGCTGCTCCCAAGTCCTGATTGGTGGACTTGGGCTAATCCAATGTGATGTGGATGTGGGGTGTGTGCTAGGGACCACAGTGGTGTGCATGTGTGCATTCTCCTTGGGCCATGATGAATGTGTCTGTAACGTGCAAAGATGCCTACTGTGAGGCATCTACTGACTGCTCTTCCCTCAGAAGACTGGGTAGCCTCGGTTAGGGGGGGAAAGTCTGGTTCGGGGGTCAGGTCATCACGTATGTCAATCTGCAGGCCCTTTCTCACGGCAAAGTTGTGCAGCATGCAACATGCACTGATGATCTGGCACACAAAGTTTGGGGAATACAACAGGGTACCCCCGGACTTATACAGGCATCGGAAACGGGACTTCAGGAGGCCAAAGGTGCGTTCCACCACTCCACGGGTACATGTGTGTGCATCATTGTATCTTTGCTCTCCTGGGGTTTCAGGATTCCGGAATGGAGTCATGAGATGGGGTCCAAGTGCATATGCAGAGTCACCTGGAAGGGAAAAGACAGGAGGATGTTAGTCGTGCATGTGCCCCTCGTGATGTCTGCATCATGGGGGTGGACAGTCATGCCTGACACCCATGTCACTCACCAACCAGCTAGCTGTCCCCATACACGTTCGGTTCGAATTCTGTTGGGATTTGGGGCTTTGACGGTATATGTAGCTGTCGTGGCTGGACCCTGGGTGTTTGGCACAGACGTGCCATATGAGGCATTGGGCATCGGCTATCGCCTGTACGTTGCTGGAATGCCAATGCTTACGATTGCGGTATATGTGCTCTGTGTCACGGGGGCCGTAGTGCCACATGTGTGCAATCAATGGCCCCCACGGTGCGTGGGAATCCTGCAATTCTGTAGAAATCACGCATTGCCTTCACTCGCAGATGCTCCTGGGTGGGTCCGACAATGTGGTGGGCCATGCGTCTGAGGATTGCGGGGATAACCTGGTGCACACATCTGCTAATGGAGGAGTGTGCCATCCCAGTCACAACTCCACTTGTACGCTGGAACGAGCCACTGGCAAGGAAATGGTTGCCAGTACCTTGACCAGTGGCTCCACTGCATGTGAGCGGTGTGTCTGGCTGGTGATGTCATCTTTCAGGGTTGTGGCTAATTCCAGGATGACAGCAGGGCTGAATCTGAAGATGCGATACACCTCCAAATCCCCCATGCCAAAGACGTTTATGCGCGGTCGGTATATCCTCTCCCGTGCCCTCCTCCGTGCCCACTTCCTTCTACGTGCATGTAAAGCCAGTAGTTTAGCTATGACCATGGATACCCCTGGCATGTTGGCATACAGATTATTGTCCTGCAAGTGTGGATGCTCAGCTCGTCCCTAACGGTGCTGCTGAAGCTGCTCTCCAACTGACCTGCACATGTCTGGTGCAAAGTTACAGCTGCTATTATGAGAGGTAACTTTAGACCGGACATATGTCTTATGCGCGGCGTAACTCTACCTGAATCTGGCTAATTAGCTACTGTTCTTCTATTTTGCTATTCAAAAAACACCCATTTAGGGCAAAAAAAAATATTTTGCAGTGTTTTCCTCCAGTGTTTGCAGTGTTTCCTCCATATCTCTACGTGTGAGACGTGATTGACGTTTTGAACGAACGGCGCATGCGCCGTCCGTGGACGTATCCCAGTGCGCATGCTCCAAGTTACGCCGCAAAGACTTATTGGTTTCAACGTGAACGTAAATTACG
Source organism: Rana temporaria (assembly GCF_905171775.1). Lineage (NCBI taxonomy): Eukaryota > Metazoa > Chordata > Amphibia > Anura > Ranidae > Rana > Rana temporaria. The sequence continues at coordinate 73,728,797 of NC_053495.1, forward strand.
CCCAGCCCCATTCATGGACGACTTACGCAAACGACGTAAAAATTTCAAAATTTGACGCGGTTCCGACGTCCATACTTAACATTGGCTGCGCTATCTTTTTGGTGGAATATCTTTAGGCCTGAAAACGCCTTACGTAAACGGCGTATCTTTACTGCGACGGGCAAGCGTACGTTCGTGAATAGGCGTATCTCGCTGATTTACGCATTCTAGGCGTAAATCAGCGTACATGCTCCTAGCGGCCGGCGTAAATAGACAGTTAAGATACGACGGCACAGGCGGTCGTATCATAGCTAACTCCGATCCACTCTGAGATACACTTAAATCTAGCTAAGATACGACCGCCTGTGCCGTCGTATCTTGGCTGTCTATTTACGCCGGCCGCTAGGGGCGTGTACGCTGATTTACATCTAGAATGCGTAAATCAGCGAAATACGCCTATTCACGAACGTACGCTTGCCCGTCGCAGTAAAGATACGCTGTTTACATAAGGCGTTTGAGAATACACTTAAATTTACGACGGAGCAGATTCAGAGTGACGACGGCGTATCTACTGATACGCCGGCGTAACTCTCTCTGAATCTGGCTAAGTGCCTCCAGTTCCTTCACATTGTCTCCCAACCAGTCTTGTGCTGAAAGATCAGAGTTAGCACCTGCAGCCAATGTCCATCAGTCTTTCACCTCATCCCCTTGCAAATCAGCCAAACAGTCTGAGCCCCAAATCATGCAGCAGTCTCTTCTGCTTTTTGATGACTCTGTTAGTATGGTTTCCCAGGGCCATCCACCTAGCCCTGCTCCAGAAGTGGAAGAGATTGAGTGCACTGATGCCCAACCATTTCAAGATGAGTACATGGGAGGACCATCACAGCACATCTCGGATGATAAGGAAACAGTTACCAACTGCTGCTGCTTTCGCAATTGTGCAGACCGACAAGGAGGGCAGTGGTGAAGACTGGGTGGAAGATGATGTGGAGGACGATGAGGTCCTCGACCCCACATGGAATCAACGTCATGCAGGTGACCTGTGTAGTTTGGAGGAAGAGGCGGTGGTCGCACAGAGCCACCAGCACAGCAGAAGAGGGAGCAGGGTGCCAAAGCAGAGCGTCCGTCCCCTAGACAGTACGCCTGCTACTGCCCAACGCAGCAAGGGACGGAGCACACCAAAGCCAGGTCCAAGGAGTTCCCTAGCGTGGCAGTTCTTCACACAATGTGCTGATGACAAGACACAAGTGTTTTGCACGCTGTGCAATCAGAGCCTGAAGTGAGGCAACGATCTCAACCTGAGCACAACCTGCATGACCAGGTATCTAAGTGCAAAGCACGAGCTGCAGTGGAGTAGACACCTCAAAAACCAAGAAAGGTCTCTGGCTCCTCCTGCTTCCTCTTCTGCTTCATCCACCTCTGTAGTGACAGTGGCACCTGCCACCCCGCAATCAGAGGATCGGCAAGCAACACTACCACCTGAGTCACCAAACATCTCCTCAATGTCCCCTGGAAGCGTTCAGCTCTCTATCTCCCAAACACTGGAGCGGAAGAGGAAGTACCCCCCTACCCACCCGCGATCCCTGGCCCTGAATGCCAGCATTTCGAAAATGACTGGCCTTTGAAATGCTGTCATTCCGTCTGGTGGAGACGCAGAGTTTTAAAAGCCTGATGGCATTGGCTGTCCCACAGTACGTCGTGCCCAGCCACCACTACTTTTCCAGGCGAGCCATCCCTTCCCTGCACAACCAAGTGGGACAAAATCAGGTGTGCACTGCGCAACGCCATCTGTGGCAAGGTCCACCTAACTACGGATATGTGGATGTGTAAGCACTGTCAGGGACGTTATATCTCCCTAACAGCACACTGGGTAAATGCAGTGGCGGCTGGGCCTGAGGCGGATAGCAGTTTGGCGCATGTCCTTCCACCACCGAGGATTGCAGGGCGCTTCAGTTTGCCTCCTGTTGCTAACTCCTCCTACTCCGCTTCCTCATCCTCTACCGCCTCCTCATCTGGTCAGCGTAACACATTCACCACCAACTTCAGCACAGCCATGGGTAAACGACAGCAGGCAGTTTTAAAACTTTCCTGTTTGGGGGGAAAAACCCCACACCGCGCAGGAGTTGTGGAGGGACATGGAATAACAGACTGATGAGTGGTTGACGGCAGTGAGCCTCAAGCCGGGCCTAGTGGTGTGCGATAATGGGCGAAATCTCGTCGCAGCTCTGGGCCTAGCCGGTTTGACGCACATCCTTTGCCTGGCGCATGTGCTGAATTTGGTGCAGAGGTTCCTTAAAAATTACCCCCAAATTTGCCACAGCTGCTGCAGAAAGTGCGGGCCATCTGTGCGCACTTTCGTCGTTCTCACCCTGCTGCTGCTCGCCTGTCAGCGCTGCAGCGTAACTTCGGCCTTCCCGCTCACCGCCTCAAATGTGACATGCCCACAAGGTGGAACTCCACCTTGCACATGCTGTGCAGACTGTGCGAGCAGCAGCAGGCGATAGTGGAGCTTCAGCTGCAGCAGCACGCGTGAGTCGCTCTGCGGAACAGAACTACTTCACCACCAATAATTGGGCCTGTGTGCCTTGTTGCCCTGTTTTGAGTACTCCACCAACATGGCCAGTGCCGATGACGCCGTTCTCATCGTTACTATCCCAGTTCTATGCCTCCTTAAAAAAACGCTTCGGGCGATGATGGAAGAGGATGTGGCACAGGAGGAGGAGGAATCAGGATCCTTTCCAAGGCTTTCAGGGCAGTCATTCACAAGTGGCTCTGAGGGTGGGTTCCTGCACCAACAAACGGCAGGTACACAATTGTCCAGCAAGGGCACAGTTCTGGAGGATGACGAGGTGGAGGATGAGGAGGAGGAGATGGAGGAACCATGTTCACAGCAGGGTGGCACCCAGACCAGCTCACGGCCATCACTGGTGCGTGGCTGGGGGGATACAGAGGACACAGACAATACACCTCCCACAGAGGACAGCTTTTCGTTGCCTCTGGGCAGCTTGGCACACATGAGCGATTACATGCTGCAGTGTCTCCGCAATGACCGTCGTGTTTCCCACATTATAACAGGTGCCGATTACTGGGTGGCCACGCTGCTGGATCCCCGCTACAAGGACAATGTACCGTCCTTCATTCCCTCACTGGAGCGCGATCGCAAGATGCACAAGTACAAGCGCACGCTGGTAGACGCGCTGCTGGTGGAATTCCCACCTGACAGCAGGGGCACAGTGGAAGCACAAGGCGAAGGCAGAGGAGGAGGAAGAGGTCGCCAACACAGCCGGGGCACAGCCAGCACCTCAGAAGGCAGGGTTAGCATGGCCGAAATGTGGAAAAGCTTTGTCACAACAACCAGCACCACCAACTGATATGGAACGTTTTAGCAGGAGGCAGCATTTCACCAACATAGTGGAGCAGTATGTGTGCACACGCCTACACGTACTGAATGACGGGTCTGCCCCCTTAAACTTCTGGGTCTCCAAATTGGGCACATGGCCTGAGCTTGCCCTTTACGCCTTGGATGTGCTGGCCTGCCCTGCAGCCAGTGTATTATCTGAACGTGTATTTAGCACGGCAGGGGGCATTATCACAGACAAGCGCAGCCGCCTGTCCAGAGCCAATGTGGACAAGCTCACGTTTATTAAAATGAACCAGGCATGGATCCCACAGGAATTGTCCGTACCTTGTGCAGAATAGACACGTATACCGGCCTTACCCAGCCATTCTTTTATTTATGATCTTTCTCACTCTTTTGGGGTGTACCCTAATTTAAAAAATAATTAAATTAAAAACAAAAACCTGTGTTGGCTACCTCATCCTCCTCCACCTACACCGCCACATCCACCGCCACCTCAACCTCCTACTCCATATGGACCTTGTCCTCCTAGGTCAAGATTATTACTTTTTTATTTTTATGTATTTTATGTTATTTCCCTATCCACATTTGTTTGCAGAGTACTTGCCATGCTCTTACCAATATTTTTCTGCCATTTGCAGCCCTCTAGCCCTTTCCATTACTTTTTTAGAGACATTTTAGTACTCAAAAGTTTGGGTCCCCATTGACTTTAATGAGGTACGGGTTCGGGGTCAAGTTCGGGTCCCGAACCCGGACTTTTTCCCGAAGTTCGGCCGAAAACCGTCTAACCCGAACATCCAGGTGTCCGCTCAACTCTACCTAAGACGCCTGAAACCTAATCTATATGCGAACGCCAACCGAGCAGGTAAACTCCTGGCTAGAAGGGTTAAAGCAGTTCAAACTAGGGCAATAATTCAATACCTGACCCATCCTACCAATAAGCATAAAATAACCAACCCATCAATTTAGCAGACTATTATGGGGCACTACATAATTTCAAAGATGACCCCCATACACCCCAACCATCCATGAAAAATATTGCGGCCTTTCTAGAAAATCTAAACCTACCCAAACTGTCAGAACCACAGCTTTCACAGTTAAATGCTCCCTTTGCCTCTAGTGAAATAGGGAAAATCATAGTGTCTTTACTAAATGGCAAATCTCCAGGACCCGACGGTCTCCAGAATGAGTAATACAAACTCCATAATCAACTCAAATGTATTCACAGTATATACAACAGCAGTACAGACCCTTTCATTTCCCCAAGGCATATGTGGTTACTCTACCTAAACCAGGGAAAGATCCTTACACTCCGGTAAACTTTAGACCTATATAGCTCCTAAATTCCGATATAAAAATGTATGCTAAATTAATAGAACAATGCTTATCCAACATAATATCTTCTCTTTTACAGAAAGCCCAGATGGGGTTTATCAGGGGGAGGCAACCTTCATAAACAACCAGACAAATCCTAATTATTATTAATTTTGTTGTCTCTCTATTGATGCAGTATATGTCAAATGTACTATCAAAATGTGTTTTTTAGGACCACATCAGGGCGGCAATTCTGTCTCTCTACTCTCACCCTTCACACAAGTCTACACTTCTGACCTTCATTCTAAAAAATGTAACATCTCAAATGGTATCCGCCAGGGATGCCCACTATACCCTACTATCTTCAACCTCATAATAGAATCACTGGCAGAGTCTATCCGCATGAATCCCCTTATCACAGGCTTGCAGTTCAAGGATAGACCATACATAATTAGCCTATTTGCAGATGACGTTATCCTTCTTCATTTAGTTCCATCTCATATTATAAGGTAAACGTTTCCAGGTCTCTAATACTTGACCTAGCAGTCCCACCCAAAACCAAAAGGAACCTCCAAAAACTACTGACATTTACGTGGAGCTCCCAAGGAGTACGGTACCTAGGTATTACCCTAACAGCCACTTACCACTACTTAATACAGGCCAACTATACACCCGATCCAAAAACTCAAATTCCAGATGCAGCAAATGTCATATCAGGAACTCTCCTGGGTGGGTAGGCTAGCAGCTTTTATCAATAACAGGCCTACTAAACAACTTTGGGCCAGATTCACAAAAGAGATACGCCGTCGTATCTCTGTGATCCGCCCGTCCTAACTATGCGGCTGATTCATAGAATCAGTTACGCATAGATAGCCCTAAGATCCCACAGGTGTAATTGACTTACACCGTCGGATCTTAGGATGCAATTCTAGGCCGGCCGCTAGGTGGCGATTCCATTGCGGTCGGCGTAGAATATGCAAATGACTAGTTACGGCGATCCACGAAGATACGCACGTTCGTCGCAATCTCTTACGCTAGTCGGTTTTTCCCGTCACAAAATTAGGCCTGCTTTTACATGGCTTATCTTTAGAACAGCCGTGTTAAAGTATGGCCGTCGTTCCCGCGTCGAATTTCAAATTTTTTTTTTTGCGCAAGATGTCCGGGAATACAAAACTAAGTAACACACGTCGCCGTTCAAAAAAAAACGTTGGGGCGCCGTAATTTCGCGCAAAGCACGTCGGGAAATTTCCTAACGGAGCATGCGCAGAACGTTCGGCGCGGGAACGTGCCTAATTTAAATGGTGCCCGCCCCATTTGAATTAGGCAGGCTTGCGCCGAGCGGATTTACGTTACACCGCTGCAAGTTTACAGGTAAGAGCTTTGTGAATCAGGCACTTACGCTGTAAACCTGCGGCGGTGTAACGTAAATGGGATACGTTATTTGGAAAGATAAAAAACCAAGCTGGGCTCGCTCTAACTTAATCAAACACAAATCTACAGGGGGCATGGGGATGATCGACATCCAAGATTACTATTGGGCGGCACTGCTGGACCAACTAAAATATTGGCTTAGAAACAAGGAAGGGCCATTATGGCTGGATATTGAAACAACCGTGTCACCTACACTCGACCTCACATCTCTGCTGATATTTGACATGTGGAGGCCACGGTATACTGCCTCCCTACCACCCCCTATGGCAGCGTCCTTGCGTGCATGTCAGACCCTACTCGAACAACCCTACCAAACCACACAGATAGAAGCGCCCATACTTCCTATCCAGACATTAGAAGCCATAACCCCATTTATGTACACAAAACCACTTCAAATTAGTGGCTTGAATAATATACAAGACAAGTTTGAGTCCAAGCTTAAAAGCTGGGAACGCTTAAAAGAAGAATTTAACCTTCCAGAAAACACACAATTCACATGCCTCTGTATCTATCATACATTTCTTGTCCAAACACCCTTTGCCAACATTAAATATTTTTTTATCATACATCACGGGACACAGAGCAGCCATAATAACTAAATGGGTTACGTGAATGGACACTGGCAAACCAACAAATCAAAAAAGACAGGATGTCCTACCCTATATAACCCCTCCCACACAGGAATTACCTCAGTTTTTTCACCAGTGTCTTGTAAGGTGATGATCATGGTTTGGAGAAGCTCTCCATGAGCTAACTAAGAAGATGGTCCTGGAACAGATCCTGAAGGATTTAAAGGGCATATAATCAGATCCATGCAAACAGTGATACACTAAAATGGATGGTACCCAAACCTCGTTCATGCAAGAATATTACGAGGTGTTGTCTGTAATGTGACCCTTTGGGAACTGGACCCTGAGAGATCCGCACCCTTGGTAAAATTCAAGACTCCAAAGGAGATCCGGCAGGGTGCTGTACAGGTCCAAGAGAGTGGTCCCATATTACGGGGACCCAGTCCTTGAAGGTCCAAGGGACATAGACCCGCCGTGATGGGGGAAGATTGGAATCTAGCTTTTTAGCAGAACCCTGCGGCGGGACTGGTAAGTGTTTTAAGATTTTTTTGCATTTTATTGTAAAAACCGCATGATGTACTGACAGTCCCTTACCTGTGTGTTTCTTCTTTTTTTTTGCCGGGTGTCATATTGATTTTGTCCACCAGGGGACAGTGGTGCTGCGGCTGGTGGCGCTCCTCTGGGGAACTTCCAGCAGGGCTCTTACTTGGCAAAGGGCAGTCAGTCCTACAGGTCCTTCCGCCCTCTTGCAGCGAGTCCCTACGTCAGCGCCTTCAGTGGCCCTCTCCTGCCACTTTTTATGTGGGCAGAAGGGACGCACAGGTCCGTGTGCGCAAAAATGTTGCTAAAGCGCACGCACGTTGGGCGTGGACGAGGGAAAGACGTCATGACGATGCAGGACGCTATGAGTGTGCATGTGGAAAGATGTGCACACTGGGCATGCGGAACGGGGCGGTAGCAGCCATATTTAGAGCCAGCTTCAGTAAGCAGGCTTGTGAGGACACAAAGCAGCATCAGCTGGTCACGTGAGTCACTGTGGGTGGATGGACCAAGGCACCACAGGTCCTGTAACAGCTGGAGGTGCAAAACTTATATATATTTTTTTGCAGAGTGGTAAAGTGCAGAAAGTTTAGCTTTTTTTCTTTACCTCAGATTTGTCCCAGGCATGTCTTCCCGGAGGAGTGGGGGAGGTACAGCAGGAAGGGGTGCAATTGCACCGCCATATGTATTAGAGGATGCTAGCCTTACATCTGCTGTGTTTAACTCTACTGAAAAAGACCTGGGGCAACTGGCCAGTCTGAGCCATTATGGTTGTCAGGCATTGTAGCAACTACTAATGCTTCTGTCTCAACTTATGTTACAAAGGATGACTTAGCATCAGCTTTAGCTGGGCTAGAAGGGAAAATAGCAGGTATGATTGCTTCAGTTTCCCAAGGTGGTAGAAAACGTGATAGATCGCCTTCACCTGAGCCCACACCTATATTGGAACAGGATTGGGCAGAAGATGTGGAGGAGGTGGCAATAAAAGACCAGGAGGAAGGTCGGGCCACAGACTCCACTTCTGAAGAACAGAAATGGGGGGTGTGAGAATTGGAAAAATGTATGGGGGTGTGAGAATTGGGAAATGTATGGTGTACTGCCAACATCTTTATATAATAGAAAGAAAAATGTGCAACTAGTACACAGGGAGTTGCCCCTTAGGACTTTTAAGGCAGAAGAAATGTTGAGGAGAGTAAACACGTATAAAAAAAAACACACACACATACGTGCTAGTTTTATTAATAATAGAAAAAATATATTCATAGAAATACATAGAAATATACAAGAATCATTTCAAATGGAATAAATTAATCAATCATGTACAAGGTATTTGGTATCAACCCAAAAGCTTACAATCCACTGCCCAAACACAATTAGGGTCAGATGGACAGAATTACAGCATAACATCCCAACATGTTTCAAAGGTTCACAATAATATGTAATATTCCTTCATCAGGTGAGGCTTGAACAGTGGGTGATTTACTTCTTGTGTGTAACGTAAATATAGTTGTATAGCAATATTTGTATAATTTGCATTGAAACATTATACATTGTTACTTTACATAGTAATTACTAGTACTTGAGATTAAGGGTACTACATAGATAAAATTCACTTTAAATTGTGGCAAGATAAAAACAAGCAGCATTGGTGATGCAAATTGGCTGAAGGGTCCACAAAGATGGGCGTTCAGAGACTCAGGGCCAGACACTGCAATGCATTCAGAAGGGGCAGAGGGTGTTGTTCAAACTGGAAGGCAAACTGCTGGCAAACTGTCAGACGCCTCCCAGCCCCCTAATTAGCTGTTTGTTATGCTGTAATTCTGTCTGCCTGACCCTAATTGTTTTTGGCCAGTTGATTGTAAGCTTTTGGGTTAATACCAAATACCTTGTACATGATTGATTCATGTATTACATTTCAAATGATTCTTGTATATTTCTATGAATATTCTGTATTTTTTCTATTATTAATAAAACTAGCACTTATAAAAAAAAAAAAAAAACGCACATATGTGTTTACTCTCCTCAACATTTCTTCTGCCTTAAAAGTCCTAAGGGGCAACTCCATGTGTACTAGTTGCACATTTTTTCTCTAGGTTTTGAAGAACCGTTTTCAGCTTCTCAATCCCAGAGACTCCTGATCCAGTCCCTCACAGAGATGGTTCGATCAGGGTTTAAGTTGCCACCGGTTGAGGTCCCTGAGGTTTTCTTTTCTTCTTTAGGATCTCTGCGGCCACTGCAAAATTCTCTGGCTTTTCCATTGCACCTATTGCTAGAGCAAGTAGTGTATGCCGATTGGGATCACCTGGATAAGCGGTTTATTCCTCCTAAAAAGTTTACTTTTTTGTACCCGATTATATAAAAGTTTATAAAAAAAATGGAGCATACCATCTGTGGATGCTGCCATTTCCTTGGCTTACCTGTCCTGTAGATAATGCCAAAGTGTTTAAGGATCCAGCAGATAAAAAAGAATTGGATCTTTACCAAAGACTTAGTTTGCTATTGCTGGATCTGCAGTACAACCGGCAGTGTCAACTATCAGTATCTGTCAGTCTTTAAAGAACCAGATAAAGCGGGTAACTAAGGTGGTTCCTGAACAGGGGGTACCTACAGAGGATTTGCAGAAATTCCTCGGGCCTTGTGGATGCCCTTAAGGATTCTATACAACAGGTGTCCTGGTTGGTTCTGCTATTACATACATATGCGCAGGAATCTTTGGTTAAAGAACTGGTCAGCGGAATCGCCCTGTAAGAAATTACTAGCTGTTATTTTCCTTTTATGGGGAGTGGCTATTTGGAGAAGACCTGGATAAATAAATCCAAAAGATTTCAGGGGGTAAGAGTACAAGTACACTCAGTCCCTGTACACACGATCAGTCCATCCGATGAAAATGGACTGAAGGCTGAAGTCTGATGGTCTGATGTGCCTACACACCATCAGTTCAAAATCCGATTGAGTCCAACGCAGTGACGTAAAACACAACGACGTGCTGAAAAAAACAAAGTTCAATGCTTCCAAGCATGCATTGACTTGATTCTGAGCATGCGCGGGTTTTGAACCGATGCTTTTGTGTACTAACCATCGGTTTTGACCGATGGTCAGGCGTCCATCAGTCCGATTTTAAAGCAAGTTTTGAAACTTTGGTCTGAAGGACAAAAGTCCGATGGGGCATACACACGGTAGGTTTGGATTGGTGAAACTGGACTTCAGTCCGTTTTTCATCAGTTTGGACTGATCGTGTGTACAAGGCCTAAGAGTACACTTCTACCAGTTAAGAAGAGGAGCCGACAACCTTCCTTTAAGGTGTCTAGTGCTTCAGTATCCAATACCTCTAATTTCAGGCAGTATCGATGGCCTCAGCCGTCTGAATCTAGGGGAAAGCCTCAATTATGCCGCGTACAGACTGTCGTTTTTTGTGATGGAAAAAAAACGACGTTTTTGAAAACATCGTTTAAAATGACCGTGTGTGGGGAAACGTCGTTTTATGTCTTCTGAAAAACGACAAAAAAAAAATTCGAACATGCTCGAATTTTTGGTGTCGTTTTTCAAAACGTAGTTTTTTTTGTGTCAATTAAAATGATAGTGTGTGGGCAAAACAACGTTTAAAACAACGTTTTTAAACCCGCGCATTCTCAGAAGCAAGTTATGAAGCTAGTTTCAATGGAAAAGAGTGCTGAACGTAACCGCGCTTTGCTAGAGCATTTTGAAAAAACGATGGTGTGTAGGCAACGTCGTTTTTGAAAATGAAGTTTCAAAAATGTTGTTTTGTTTCATGATTTAAAACGTAGTTTTTTTTCATCACAAAAAACGACCGTCTGTACGCGGCATTAGGGTTCTCAAGCGCCAGGGAAGAAGTGATCTGAGACAGGTGGGTTATTTCTACTGTGTCTCAGGGGTACAAAATAGATTTCCAGGGGCTTCCCCCTCTCCATTCTTAAGGTCCAATGTTTCCATCGACCCAGTAAAGAAGAGGTCTTTTCTTCGAGCATTAGATCAATTAAAATCACAGGGGGTGATTTCAGAGGTTACAGTCAGAGAAAGATTGAAGGGGTTTTAGATTCAAGGGGTTTTACTCAAACCTCTTCATAATCTCAAAGCCAAATCGGGATGTGAAGCCTATTCTGGATCTCAAGGCTCTGAATCAGTTTATGTTCATTTGTTCTTTTTGAATGGAGTTAATTCGTTCAGTGGTAGCTTCCTTACACAGAGAGGAATTCCTGGCATCCATAGACATCAAGGACACATATCTACATGTGCCAATCTACAGGTCCCATCAAAGGTTTCTGCAGTTTGCAGTGGGCGACCAACATTTTCAGTTTATGGCACTACCCTTCGTGTTAGCCACAGCACCTCTTCACAAAGATATTGGCTCCAGTTATGACAGTTTTAGGATCTCAGGGGATATAGGTTGCAGGATACCTGGATGATCTACTTTTGATAGATCAAATGGTTACAGACTTAAGGCGGAATGTAGCTTGGGCGGTTCAATTCTTGGAGTGCCTGGATTGTGTTCTGAATTGGTCAAAATCAGCCCTGCAGCCGGTACAGCGACTAGAGTTTCTGGGGCTAATACTAGACACGGTCAAGGAAAAGGTATTTTTGCCACCAGAGAAGGTCGGAGTCATGAAAAACCTCATAACGAGGAAAAGATATTCCTCCATTCACCTGTGTATGAGGCTACTGGAAAAGATAGTATCTTCTTTCGAAGCAGTCCCTTATGCACAGTTCCACTTCAGAACAACATTTTGTCTGTCTAGAACAAGACTCTGGACTGGCACATGTCTCTTCGGTTAAAGTCACGACAGAGTCTCAGTTGGAGGATGATAACCAAGAACCTGGTAAAAGGAAAGTAATTTTTGCATGTGGCCTGGAAAGTGGTGATGACAGAGGCCAGTCTCTCTGGTTGGGGGGCAGTCCTGGAGGAGGCCACTCCATTCAGGGAAGGAAGGAGAGGAGCTTGCCCATTAACATTCAGCTCACTTGGCCCTAAGCTTCTGGACTTCCAGACTACAGGGATATCCTGTGAGGGTCCAGTTGGACAATGCCATGGCTGTGGCATACCCAGGGTGGCACCAGGATTCAGACAGCCCAGAAGGAAGTGGATTGCATGCTGACCTGGGAAGAGACGTTTGTTCTATTCCGATCAGCTGTGTTTATTCCTGGTGGAAAATTGGCAGGCAGACTTTTTAGGTCTCCAGCAGTTGTTACCAGGGGAATGGTCCCTAAATCCCAAGATTTTTGCTTCAACCTCCTGAAGATGGGGGGTTCCGGACATAGACCTGTTGGCATCCAGGTTCAACAGGAAGCTAGACAGCTTTGTGTGCAGAACCAGGGCCCACATTCATTAGGGGCAGATGCCCTAATAATCATGTGGGATCAGTTTTCCCTGATTTATGCCTTCCCTCCGATCCGGCTGTGACCGAGACTGCTACACAGGATCTGGGTGGAGAGAAGACCAGTGATCCTGGTGGCCCCCGGCCTGGCCCAGAAGGACTTGGTATGCACAGACTGTAAGACTAGCGGAAGGAAAACCTTGGGAGTCCAATGTCCAGAGTCCACCCTGCTTTACGGTCTCTTAGTTTAATGGTTTGGCTATTGAAATTAGGATCTTAAAGGACCGAGGCATTTCTGGATCAGTATCTACTATAGGGTCTGAAGATCCTATATGGCCTCGTGTGAGGGGCCAGGAGGTGGCACCTCCGAAGATACAGAACAGACCAAAATTTGGACACACCTTCTCATTCAAAGAGTTTTCTTTATTTGCATGACTATGAAAATTGTAGATTCACACCGAAGGCTTCAAAACTATGAATTAACACACGTGGAATTATACATAACAAAAAAGTGTGAAACAACTGAAAATATATTTCATGTTCTAGGTTCTTCAAAGTAGCCACCTTTTGCTTTGATTACTGCTTTGCACACTGTTGGCATTCTCTTGATGAGCTTCAAGAGGTAGCACCCCATCACTCTCCTTCTTGGTCAAATAGCCCTTACACAGCCTGGAGGTGTGTTTGGGGTCATTGTTCTGTTGAAAAATAAATGATGGTCCAACTAAACGCAAACCGGATGGAATAGCATGCCGCTGCAAGATGCTGTGGTAGCCATGCTGGTTCAGTATGCCTTCAATTTTGAATAAATCCCCAACAGTGTCACCAGCAGAGCACCCCCACACCATCACACCTCCTTCTCCATGCTTCACGGTGGGAACCAGGCATGTAGAGTCCATCCGTTCACCTTTTCTGCGTTGCACAAAGACACAGGGATTGGAACCAAAGGGGGTAATCCACAAAAGGGATACGCCCGCCTATCTACTGATACGCCGTCGTATCCCTGTTTCTATCTATGGAACTGATCCACAGAATCAGTTTACCATAGATAGGCAGAAGATCCGACATGTGTAATTGAATTACACTGTCGGATCTTAAGGATGCAATTCTAGGCCGGCCGCTAGGTGGCGAGGCCATTGCGGCCGGCCTAGAATATGCAAATGAACACTTACGGCGATCCACGAACGTTCCGACGGGCCCGTCGCTCTAAATCTACGTCGTTTACGTCGAGTTACGCCGCGTAAAACTAGGGCTGAGCCCTAGTTCTCTTAAGCCATGTTAAGTATGGCCGTCGTTCCCGCGTCGAAATTTAAATTCTACGTCGTTTGCGTAAGACGTACGTGAATGGCGCTGGATGCTTTATGTTAACGTCTAAGCAAATGACGTCGGTAAGTTACCCGACGGAGCATGCGCAGTACGTCTGGCGCGGGAGCGCGCCTAATTTAAATGGGACTCGCCCCATTAGATTCGGCACGCCTTGCGCCGGACACATTTAAGTTACACCGCCGCAAATTTCAAGGTAAGTGCTTTGTGGATCGGGCACTTAGGGAGAAATTTTGCGGCGGTGTAACTTAAATCGCAAGATTTAAGTTGCGCATGATATTTGTGGATTTGGCCCGATGATCTCAAGTTTGGACTCATCAGACCAAAGCACAGATTTCCACTGGTCTAATGTCCATTCCTTGTGTTCTTTAGCCCAAACAAGTCTCTTCTGCTTGTTGCCTTTCTTTAGCAGTGGTTTCCTAGCAGATATTCTACCATGAAGGCCTGATTCACACAGTCTCCTCTTAACAGTTCTAGAGATGTGTCTGCTCCAAAAGGTGGCTACTTTGAAGAACCTAGAATATGAAATATATTTTCAGTTGTTTCACACTTTTTTGTTATGTATAATTCCACATGTGTTAATTCATAGTTTTGATGCCTTAAGTGTGAATCTACAATTTTCATAGTCATGAAAATAAAGAAAACTCTTTGAATGAGAAGGTGTATCCAAACTTTTGGTCTGTACTGTATGTCATTGGGAGAGTTTTGGCTTTTCTGCAAAAAGAATAGATATGAAGCTGGCCTTAAGTACAATTAAAGCCTTGTACACACGTACGGGATTCCTGGCCAGTAAAAAGTCTGCTAGGAAACCCGAGGGAAAAACCGAGAACCTGCTCGGTAACTTTTTCCCCCTACACACGACTGTTTTTCCCGATAGGAAAACTACCATGAGAGCTTTGGTCAGGAATCCCAGCCGTGTGTATGCTCCATCGTAGTGTTTCCCATAGGAAAACTGCCGGGTTAAAAACCGGCTGGAAAAAAGATTTTTACATGGTCGATTTTCCTGGCCAAAAGATCTTATAGCAGTTTTCCTGATGGGAAAACCGGTCGTGTGTATGAGGCAAAAGGGTAAAATTTCGGCCTTAGCAGTCTTTTTTCAGAGGCCTATTACCTCTCACTCCTTAGTATGAACATTTGTACAGGGGATGATTCGGGTGCTTCCACCAGTCAGACCCCCTCTGAATCCTTGGGATCTAAATTTAGTCCTGGGAGTTTTACAAGGCAGCCTTTTGAGCCTATCCAGCAGATTCCTCTGGTCCTCCTGACAAAGTGTTTTCTTGGTGGCAGTGACATCAGCCAGAAGGGTGTCGGAGTTGGCAGCTCTGTCCTGTAAAGAGCCTTATCTGGTCTTACACCAGGATAGGGCAGTTTTACGACCAAAATCTGAATTTTTGCCCATGGTAGTGTCCATTTTTCATCTGAATCAGGACATTTTACCTTCCTTTTTTCTAAATCCACAGTCTGCAGAGGAGAGATTATTTCATTCTCTGGACGTGGTATGGGCCATCAGAGTTTATCTAAGATTGTCGGCTCAGTTGCGGAAGACTGATGTTTTGTTTATATTGCCAGAAGGTCCCAAGAAGGGACAGGCGGCTTCTAAATCAACTATTTCTCAATGGATCCGCTAGATGATTGTTCAGGCATATGGTTTAAGGGGCAAAGTTTATCCTTTCCCAGTAAGAGCACAATCTACTAGAAGAGTGAGTGCTTCATGGGAAGTTCATCATCAAGCTTCGTTGGCTCAGATTTGCAAGGCTGCTACCTGGTCTTCGTTGCATACATTCACTAGTTTTTTTTAGGTGAATGTTAGGTCTCAGGAGGATATTGCATTTGGATGCAGTGTACTGAAGGTAGCAATATAGATCCTGTTAGTCTGTTGATGCTTTTCTTTGGTCATAATGGGTTCCCTCCCCTCAAAAGGCACTTCTTGGGGACATGCCAGTTAGTTATTATGGCTGCTCTGTGTCCCGTGATGTATGATTAAGAAAATAGGATTTTTTCTTACCTGTAAAATCCATTTCTTGGAGTACATCACGGGACACAGAGATCCCGTCCCTCTTATCTGGTCGGTCTACTGCTTGCTACAAAACTGTGTGGGAGGAGTTATATAGGAGAGGACGTCCTGTCTTTCTTTTTTGAATTGTTGGTTTGCCAGTGTCCATTGACCTATATGTGGGGTATAACCCAGTTAGTTATTATGGCTGCTCTGTGTCCCATGATGTACTCCAAGAAAAGGATTTTACAGGTAATATATAGAAAAAAGCTTATTTTCCTCAGGAGCATGGAAATTTCTATACTCACACACATCCCCAAGGAAGGTAGCAATAGGAGGAAGGAGATGGACAGCCGCACTTCCGAAATAACTTTTCAAAAAAGTTGTCTTTTATTTTTCAAGCAGGAACATGCATAATCACCAGAACCATAAACCAGGACAGCCGACTAGTTTCGTACTCTTGCTAGTGCTTAATCATGGCTGAAGTATGATTCAAACACAATACATTTTATACCAAACATCAAATTTAACATGTGATTTTTTTCAGCCTATGGCATCATAGAATTATTCGGAGAAGGGTACACACCCAAAATCAAGGCAATTAAGAAAAAAACACATTGTGTATAAAAAACCAAAGCACATCTTAAATACTGTGAAGTACAAAAATATATATACATAGATTTAAAAAAAAGCACAAAAGGAAAATTAGGTAAAAATATATATATACTTTTAAAAGAAGAGAATATGGCCCCTTTCAGACTGGGGCGGGAGCTGCGGTGGCGGTATAACGCCGCTAAAAATAGTGGCGCTATACCGCCGGAATTGCCGCGGGTATCAGCCGCTAGCGGTGCGGTATTAACCCCCGCTAGCGGCCGATAAAGAGTTAATATCGCCCGCAATGCGCCTCTATAGAGGCGCATTGCGGGCGGTATTGCCGCGGTTCCCATTGTTTTCAATGGGAAGGAGCGGTGAAGGAGCGGTATACATGCCGCTCCTCTCACCGCTCCAAAGATGCTGCTGACAGGAGATTTTTTTGTCTCCCGCCAGCGCATCGCCTCAGTGTGAAAGCCCTCGGGCTTTCACATTGAGTCTGCAGTGCAGGAGTTTTTCAGGCGGGATAGCAGCGCTATTTTTAGCGCTTTACCGCCTGAAAAACTCCTCAATGTGAAAGGGGCCTACATGACGGTGAAATAATAAAATAAAATAATAAGATATATATAATATAATATGATATAAATAAATAAAAGTACATATACCCACAATGTCTATTAAGGCGACATATATATATATATATATATATATATATATATATATATATATATATATATATATATATATATATATGAAGTCGAGCAAACCTAAACCTGAATAAAGGTGTATTAAAGAGGCCACGAAAATTTATGTATGTAAATATAAAAATAAACTATGTGAATACTAAAGATTTTGTTAGGGAATAAACATAAGTGACATAATGATGTGTCCCATGTAGATGAATATGCACAGAACGATGTGAAGTGTGTGGATATGCAGAGATATATATAGATTCAAGTGCATCAATTATAATATAAATACAATTATATACTATGCAATGAAAAACAAAACACATATGTGTGTGTATATGCATATAGGATAAAAAGTAAAATGAAAGGAAAGAAGGATTGCTTTATACTGGGATGTTGTGCAATAATATGTCATAAAAGATTTTTCTGAACGTAGTCAATATAAACATATGTGTATAACTATATAAAGAAGAAAATCTAATAAATAAATTTATAAAGTGCACACCAGTATTAAAGTGCATCATGTGTGTAAGAAACTACTAGTATAGAGATGAAATCTATTAGTGTAATAACAAAGGTGAAAGGGGGACAAAATCCCGTGTAAAGAAAAGATGTGCATTATTATCCGAGCCTGGGGGCCATACACGGATAAACGAAAAATTAGAACAGATAGAAAGTGATAAAGAGCTAACATCATGTGGTGCTAATCAGTAATGGTAATGCATGTCAAAACTTGGTCTCAGATCTAATCATAGAGCGGGACGTGTCAAATGACCAATGTAGCCAATGTAGATCCATAGTTAATTTCTTGTCTAAAACCAAAAATAAAAACAATAGAAAATACATGATAGATGAAGCTCTCCAAAGCAGCTATAAAAGTAAAGGCAGCAGAGTGGAGACTCAAATAGCACACAACGCACATATATGTGAATAATAACAAGAGTAAACACACATACATAAACACATATTTTATCGTCGTAAGAAAAAAGTGAATATGTAATCAGAAACACAGATCTGCTAACAACATAGAGTTGGCTGTGTTTCTGGTGATGGCTATATCTTAAACCACAGCCTGCATGTATCTAGAAGATTGGAAGAAAGAGAGGAGCAAAAAGGAAAAGTTGAGAAATGACCAAGGAAAAGCAAGAAAAGGAATATAAAAAAAGAGAAAAACACAGAAGAAGGAAAAGAGAAGAAAAGAAAAAGAAAAATGATACATCAGCAGACAGACTGAGTTAATGTATGCGTGCGTGTATATATATATATATAGATAAACAGACCGTCTAGTAAACCCGGTCTGATGTGGGCAATCTCAAAGGATCGCAATGTTGTGTGTCTATCTTGTCCCTGTTTGCATTTCCACAGGAGAATGTATCATTATTATTTACTATTTTCTTTTAATTTTTGGACCTCTGGCATGTGCCAGTCAAACCTCACTATTTTATGGTTCTAGTCTTGTTCCGTTTGGAAACATGTACTGTTGAACACATCATTTAACTACCTGAGAGAGGAGTACCTTTCTCCCCTTTTTACATCTATACCAATTAAAACTACCTTTTATCCCTTTCAGGTCATACACCTATAGACACACAACATTGCGATCCTTTGAGATTGCTCACATCGGACCGGGTTTACTAGACGGTCTGTTTTATCTATATATACGCACGCATACATTAACTCGGTCTGTCTGCTGATGTATCATTTTTCATTTTCTTTTCTTCTCTTTTCCTTCTTCTGTGTTTTTCTCTTTTTTTATATTCCTTTTCTTGCTTTCCTTGGTCATTTCTCAACTTTTCCTTTTTGCTCCTCTCTTTCTTCCCATCTTCTAGATACATGCAGGCTGCGGTTTAAGATATAGCCATCACCAGAAACACAGCCAACTCTATGTTAGCAGATCTGTGTTTCTGATTACATACCGTATTTATTGCGGTATAACGCGCTCCCGCGTATACCGCGCACCCCTAAAGTGGCCCCCAATCCTGTGGAAAAAAAGTTTTTTTGTTTTTTGTACTTGCAGTTTTGGTGTCTTGCGCGGCGTCCATCGGCGGCCTCGTCGGGTCCGGCGTCCTTCTGCGGCTTCGGGTGTCCTCTTCGGCGGGTCCGGTGTCCTTCTGCGGCGGGTCCGGTGTCCTCTTCGGCGGGTCCGGTGTCCTCTTCGGCGGGTCCGGCGTCCTTCTGCTGTGTCCTCGCGGCGTCCTCGCGTCCTTCCCGCCACGAGTTTGAATACCGCGCCGGCATATACAGAGCGCAGTACACACGTGAATCTTCGGGCAGGCTCGGCAACTGTCGCGCTGACGTCCTGTACGTACAGGACGTCAGTGCGAGAGGCGCCGAGACTGCCCGAAGATTCACGAGTGTACTGCGCTTGGTATATGCCGGCGCAGTATTCAAACTCGTGGCGGGAAAGCGGGTATCGGCGTATATCGCGCACCCACGATTTTGCCCTGATTTTCAGGGCAAAATAGTGCGCGGTATACGCCGATAAATACGGTATTCACTTTTTTCTTACGACGATAAAATATGTGTTTATGTATGTGTGCGTTTACTCTTGTTGTTATTCACATATATGTGCGTTGTGTGCTATTTGAGTCTCCACTCTGCAGCCTTTACTTTTATAGCTGCTTTGGAGAGCTTCATCTATCATGTATTTTCTATTGTTTTTATTTTTTATTTTTGGTTTTAGACAAGAAATTAACTACGGATCTACATTGGCTACATTGGTCATTTGACACGTCCCGCTCTATGATTAGATCTGAGACCAAGTTTTGACATGCATTACCATTACTGATTAGCACCACATGATGTTGGCTCTTGATCACTTTCTATCTGTTCTAATTTTTCGTTTATCCGTGTATGGCCCCCAGACTCGGATAATAATGCACATCTTTTATTTACATGGGATTTTGTCCCCCTTTCACCTTTGTTATTATACTAATAGATTTCATCTCTACACTAGTAGTTTCTTACACACATGATGCACTTTAATACTGGTGTGCACTTTATAAATTTATTTATTAGATTTTCTTCTTTATATAGTTATACACATATGTTTATATTGACTACGTTCAGAAAAATCTTTTATGACATATTATTGCACAACATCCCAGTATAAAGCATTCCTTCTTTCCTTTCATTTTACTTTTTATCCTATATGCATATACACACACATATGTGTTTTGTTTTTCATTGCATAGTATATAATTTTATTTATATTATAATTGATGCACTTGAATCTATATATATATCTGCATATCCACACACTTCACATCGTTCTGTGCATATTCATCTACATGGGACACATCATTATGTCACTTATGTTTATTCCCTAAGAAAATCTTTAGTATTCACATAGTTTATTTATAAATTTACATACATAAATTTTTGTGGCCTCTTTAATACACCTTTATTCAGGTTTAGGTTTGCTCGACTTCATGTATATAGACATTGTGGGTATATGTACTTTTATTTATTTATATCATATTATATTATATATATCTTATCATTTTATTTTATTATTTCACCATCATATATTCTCTTCTTTTAAAAGTATATATATATTTTTACCTAATTTTCCTTTTGTGCTTTTTTTTAAATCTATGCATATATATTTTTGTACTTCACAGTATTTAAGATGTGCTTTGGTTTTTTTATACACATGTGTGTTTTTCTTAATTGCCTTGATTTTGGGTGTGTACCCTTCTCTAATTAATTCTATGATGCCATAGGCTGAAAAAATCACATGTTAAATTTGATGTTTGGTATAAATTTTATTGTGTTTGAACCATACTTCAGCCATGATTAAACACTAGCAAGAGTGCGAAACTAGTCGGATGTCCTGGTTTATGGTTGTGGTGATTATGCATGTTCCTGCTTGAAAAATAAAAGACAACTTTTTTGAAAAGTTATTTCGGAGTGCGGCTGTCCATCTCCTTCCTCCTATTGCTACTGCTACGTGCATTGCCAGCACCTTGGTAATCCGACCGTCCCTGATTGTCTATAGGGCTCACCTGGAGCGGTGAAAATCTTCTTCTATCCCCAAGGAAGGGTATCTCCCTTTTTTACAATCTATTACAGAACAAAACATCAATACAAAAACTTCCACCACTACTAAAATGGGGGGAAAAAAATGATAAATCCTACTCTTTGAACCAGTGGAAAGTTGCCCTTCAGTCAACATACAAACTCTCAAAATAAAGTAATCATTGACAAATTATTGTTAAACTCCTGCACAGATGGCACTACACTCCCTACACACTAGCCACATGTTTTCCAAATAGATCCCCTAAGTGCTGGCATAATTGTGGACAAATAGGCAGCTTACTACATATTTTATGGGATTGTCCAAGATTCACCAGCTTCTGGAAGCAAATATTCCACCTTCTATCCTCAATCACAGGATTTCTAACCCACCCCAATCCGAGACTTGCCATCCTAAACCTGGGCATAGACATATATCCAACTCAAATGAGACAGGTAGTGACCCACATACTAGCTGCACGTAACACCATTCTTAAGAAATTGAATTTTCAAGATTCCCCAAACATATCTAAAGTTATCAGTACTGTACGTACTAACCACACCTATGAGCATCTACTGGCAATAAACTCATTGACACGCAATAAATTTGATGAGCAATAGTCATTCTGGACAGACAAATATGGTAACATTATCTAATACTAGATATAGATATCAGGTTACACTCATAATAAAATACTTCACTGGTGTTAACACCCTCTTTATGTTGAAAATTGTATATAGTGTTGGGGTATGTGGCGCTCCCTTCCTCTCCAATTGTGGTGTGGGTAGAAAAGTGGTTAAGTGCTTTCGTAGATTGATTTATAATAGTATTTACTATTAGCAACCACCTACACTTAAGTGATTGTGTCCAAACTGGTAGTGAACCTTTAATGAATTATTTAAGAAATAATAATAATAATAATAATAATAATAATAATAATAATAATAATGATGTCAGGTGAAATCTGTACCCGCTTGCCCCTATGAAGAGCGAGCTAGTATTCGAGTCGCCCTTCACAGGACCAGTCAGCAACGGATGTATGTGCAAAAGTGGTTAATACTCGATCAATGCTCCCGGTCGGTCCATCTGATGAGAACGGTCCGAAGGACCGCTTTCATCGGTTAACCGATGAAGCAGACTGATGGTCTGATGTGCCTACACACCATCAGTTAAAAAAACGATCGAGTCCAACGCGGTGACATAAAACACAACGACGTGCAGAGAAAAATGAAGTTCAATGCTTTCAAGCATGCGTCGACTTGATTCTGAGCATGCGCATGGTTTTGAACCGATGCTTTTGCGTACTAACCATCGGTTTTGACCTATTGGTTAGGCGTCCATCGGTTCAATTTTAAAGCAAGTTCTAAAGTTTTGGACCGAAGGATAACTGACTGATGGGGCCCACACACGGTTGGTTTGGACCGATGAAACTGAACTTCAGTCCGTTTTCATCTGTTTTGTCCGATCGTGTGTACAGGGCCTAATACTTTTAGAGCAGGTTTAATCCTCGGACTTGCCTAGTGTTTTGACAAATGTCCTAAAAAAGTGATCCAAACTATTGTGACCCTTCTGTGGGTGATAACAACCCATGTATATTAAATATAATTGCTCAGGTGCACTAAATCCTAGGTGTGTCCAAGACGTGACCAAATTGGGCACACCTAGGATTTAGTGCACCTGAGCCGTTGCTGACTGGCCCCCCGGGAAGGGCGACTCGAATACTAGCTCGCTCTTCATATGGGGCACGCGGCTACAGATTTCACCTGACATCATTATTATTATTATTATTTCTTAAATAATTAATTGAAGGTTCACTACCAGTTTGGACACAATCACTTAAGTGTGGTTGGTTGGTAATAGTAAATACTATCTAAATCAACCTATGGAAGCACTTAACCCCTTTTCTACCCACACCACAATTTGAGTGGAAGGGAGTGCCAGATACCCCAACACTATATACATTTTCCATAATATTGATCCCTTTATAGTGGGTCCTCGAGGGGAGGCAGCAGCCCAATAATTAGTTCCTAAGCGTGGATTTAACAACTATAAACACCCTCTTTATGTTGTGTACCAATTCTTCTATTTTGTCATTTTTCAGTTTGAAGCAATTGTAACCAAAGGTGGGCAGTTTTCCCCCTACTCCCGCCACAGCTTGATCCCAAATGGGGTGGCTAGGGATGGGGAGCAACACCCTTCAATTTATGCCAAGCACTGGACGGTGCTAATATGGTTATTTTATAACTTTTACCTGACTATGGCATATGATTCTGACATGTAATTTTATTTTTATTTTAAATGCCCAAATGTATGACAAGTTTAGTTTTCTTTTGTATTCTGTGATAATCTTCACTACAAAATATTGAAACTAAAAAACACACCTAAGCTGCATATTTTCAAATGCATTTAGGCACATTTAGTGGCATTTGGGCATTTATTTAATTTGCTAGAATTTTAATTTTTTTGGCCATCGAAATAAGTAATCGCTCAAGAGCTACAGTAAACATACCTAGTGCTTAGCCGCATTTACATGCGTTTAGCCATTTTTAGCCAAAAGCTCCTGAATATGATTCTTCTGCGTTGGAGCACACTAAGCCTTCAGCTTTAATTAAGAGAGAATGCAGACATGATACAGGAGATGGTCAGAGACTGCAGACGTGGTACAAGGGATGGTCAGAGACTGCAGACATGGTACAAGAGATGGTCAGAGACTGCAGACATGGTACAAGAGATGGTCAGAGACTGCAGACATGGTACAAGGGATGGTCAGAGACTGCAGACGTGGTACAAGGGATGGTCATAGTACAAGGGATGGTCAGAGACTGAAGACATGGTACAAAAGATCAATGCAGTCTCATCAGTGCCCATCATTGCAGCTTCACTGTACATATGAATGCAGCCCCACTGTATATATGAACGCAGTCCCACTTTTGTATATAAATTCAGTCCCACTTTTGTATATAAATTCAGTCCCACTTTTGTATATAAATTCAGTCCCACTTTTGTATATAAATTCAGTCCCACTTTTGTATATAAATTCAGTCCCACTTTTGTATATAAATTCAGTCCCACTTTTGTATATAAATGCAGCCCCACTTTTGTATATGAATGCAGCCCCACTTTTGTATATGAATGCAGCCCCACTTTTGTATATGAATGCAGCCCCACTTTGCATATGAATGCAGCCCCACTTTGCATATGAATGCAGCCCCACTTTGCATATGAATGCAGCCCCACTTTGCATATGAATGCAGCCCCACTTTGCATATGAATGCAGCCCCACTTTGCATATGAATGCAGCCTCACTTTTGTATATGAATGAAGCCCCACTGTGCATGGCACTCACCATGGCATTGCCTCGATCACACACAGCAGGTATCTCCTCTCCTGACGTGTGTCATGGAACAAACAGGAGCTGTGGGTCTGTGTTCGGCAGGGCAGTGTGCTCTAGCAAGCCCCCCCCCTAGACGGGCTTGTGTGATAGACAAAACACTGATTCAATCAGTGTTCCATCTCCATCTACTATCACACGAGCAGGTCTAGCACAGGCAGCACAGCCGAACACAGACCCAGCTCTCACACACAGCGAGAGATGCCAGGTGTCATACACGCAGGGAAGAGGGGGAGCGCTGCAGTCAGCTACAGCTCAAAGTAGCCTCAGGACAGGCAGCCTCGGCAGCGGCAGCTGCAGGGACAGCAAAGCGGTTAAAAAAAAATGATAATTTTTTTTAAAAGCAAATGTGACATGATTGTCTCGGGGGGGGGGGGGCAATTGCCCTGTTGCCCCCCCCCCTGGATCCGCCGTTGGGAACTGGTACTATATAGGGAGATCCCCATATTATGGGGGGGGGGTAACCCTCTCAAAGCACTCTTTAAAGCTGAAGGGCATGTAAGCTGGTTGGATCATAGTAGCAGAGCTACAGCATGATGAACTTGTTTTATTTATCAAACTGCAGTGTTGTATACCACTTTATGTTTTTATTGGTAGTTAAGGGTTTCCCGGAGGCTCATCTGGATGCTTGCATGAACTCTTTTAATACCTTAGGTGCTGGCTGCCACTTTGCAATATATACAATATATATTGTATGTGTATTGAAAAGAGGCGGTAAGGAAGGCACCCCCTTCCTGGGTGCCAGAGATAAATGAAAAATCGGATTGTTATAGGCAACAAATACACTTTGCTTTTAGATACTTTTAAAAAAATCAGACCTGTTTTTTCCAAGAGGAGTGTATTCTGGTAATTGAACAATTGTTAATAAGCTTGTTATATTTAAGAATTCAAATAGAAAAAAATACAGTGCAATGAACATGTATTATTGTACACAATAAGTTGTTAGAAGTCAAGAAATCAAGTTTCATTACTGTATTGGCAAAGGCCAGTAAAACGTTTAAATCATGTTTGCCATAGGAGTGCTGGCTCCAGATTTGGTAGGTGGGAGATCCCTAGATAGGCTTATATACGGAAAATAACTCAGTATGGCCATCTGTAGAATTGCAGGGTCTAAAGAGATGCTGTCATCTACTTTATACTCTAAAGCCATACAGCACAACCAGGGTGGTATGCATATTACTTTTGTCAGGTACAAAGTTATTGTGTCTGTGTTTTAAGGAATTTTTGCTTGCAGCTAACCTTTAATTGTATAATCTTATTAAGCTTGCTACATATAAACTGTGACTTATTCATTAGGGGTTCTTGGAAGATGTATAACAACTAATTAAATGCCATATAGTATCTGGATTTTTTCACCTTAGAGGCCGTAATGTTCGTAGAAGTCGTAGAACCCTCAGAACTCCAAGAATTTTGGCTCCTCCAGCAGATGCCACAGAAACCACAATATCAATCAAGGATACAAGGACAAGGAAACCGTCTAGAATGTTCCAGCTGCTGCGGAGGTATGCCCGGTCCCCAAAATAAAGTCCTAAAGAAACCACCTAGAGGAACAAAAGAAACCAGATATATTCTACTAGAAAGAGAGCAAAATAACCAGTTTTTCACTTGAATGAATTAAGAACAAGTATGAATAATAAATAGGGAGCTGTACTTTTATACAGCAACATACCTTTAATGTCATCTCAGCTACAAATATAGCAGTAAAAATATAGTTTGATATACTGAGAAACAATCTCTCCTGGAAAAAAAAGGAAAGTATTATTACTAATAACAGAAAAATAAGAGAACATTCTGTAGTGAAATAATATTTAATATGAGATTAAATAAATCTAACACTGTGAAAAGTAAAAAAAAAAAAAAAACACAATAAACAAAGCTCCAATGAATTTGTATTTATTTCTGTGATATGCATTGTAAATTACACAATGAAAACATTATTTTTTTGGTGTAAATAGTCTGTAAGAAAGAGTATTCTTACAGTGTTCATTTTTTGTGTGAATATGGTCAGGGGTGGACTGACAACTTATGGGGCCCCCGGGCAATAGGAGATTATGGGGCCCCCGGGCAATAGGAGATTATGGGGCCACACAGTACACACACACACACACACACATAGTATACATATACAGTATACACACACAATATACACACACAGGGGCAGATCCACAGAGCGAGTACGCCGGCGTATCTACTGATACGCCGGCGTACTTTCAAATTACCTGCGTCGTATCTTTAGTTTGAATCCTCAAACCAAGATACAACGGCATCTGGGTTAGATCTGACAGGCGTACGGCTTTGTACGCCTTCGGATCGTAGATGCAATACTTCGGCATCCGCTGGGTGGAGTTTGCGTCGTTTTCCGCGTCAGGTATGCAAATTAGCTATTTCCGACGATCCACGAACGTACGCGCGGCCGTCGCATTCTTTTACGTCGTCTCTAGTCGGCTTTTTCTGGCGTATAGTTAAAGCTGGTGTTTTGCAGGGTATAGTTAGATTTGCCATGTTAAGTATGGTCGTCGTTCCCGCGTTTAATTAGAATTTTTTTTTTTTTTTTTTGCGTAAGTCGTCCGTGAATCGGGATGGACGTAATTCACATCTATGTTAAAAAAAATTACTTCCTAGCGACGTCATTTAGCACAATGCACGGCGGGAAATTTCGGGACGGCGCATGCGCAGTTCATTCGGCGCGGGGGACGCGCTTCATTTAAATGAAACACGCCCCCTAATCGCCGATTTGAATTCCACCGCCAGAGATACACTACGCCGCCGTAACTTACGGCGCAAATTCTTCCAGGATTGGGTTTAAAGCCAGGTAAGGTACGGCAGTGTAGCGTATCTCGGATACGATGCGCTGGGGCAGATCTTTGTGGATCTGCCCCACAGTATACACACACAGAATACACATACACACACTGAAAAGGTACCGGAGAGGCGGGCAGCTATAATCTTGGGATTTAAAAAAAAACACTGATTTTTACATACTGTCCCTGGTTTTACTGAGGCTGGCAAAACCTAATGGGGCCCCCTAGAGGCACAGGGCCCCTCGGGCAGTGCCCGAATGGTCAGTCCGCCCCAGAATATGGCTGTAACGGTCACCACCGTTTACGATATTCCCATTCCATCGCCCACGTCAGCTTATCTGACACTCCAACCATCCAACAGAAACGATCCATAAGAATTCCCTCAGAGAGACGAGACATAAGCTCTGTGTTCTGAGTCAAAATGTATGAACGAACTTACAGTACAGGCATGTTTACAGTAATCAAAGGAACAAATGAACTCTCCACCCACACATCACACAATGGGGGGCTTCAATCACATTCTTTTAGAGAATGACATTCAGAGAAGTTGATTAATTAGTCATCCCCTAGACGTCCCATCTCCGCATTTAAAGGGGTTAATTACTACAGCTTGACAAGTTCCCTCACCTGTTATTCCTATCACATAGAATCATCAATAGACTTTTCACACAAACACATTCCTTTACTAAACATAATTGACATGCTAATTCCCTACCCCTGAAAGAAGACATCTGACCTTTAGACTGCTAACTCACAACACATATCTATCATCAATAGCATCTTCACACAAACAGTGTTATTAGCATACATAATGAAAGGTCTTGGAGCAGACCCAATTAACACCTCAAAGGCATGTGTCCTCACATTGAATGAAAACACTCCACTGACCTGGTGTGGGTCAGAATAACCACTTGAATATCTCAAGATATCCTGCAATAGGAATTATAAGTTATCAGTCACATCTAATGTAATTTATAATCAATATTTCTCAGTCACCCTATGCCCAAAAGGGGCACAGGGTGAACCTAGACCCAAGAGTTATTAGTGATGCTGGCACAGGAGTACCCCTCATCCTTCAAAAGTCTCTGGGTGTCATGGGTCATTCCGTTACAATGGCAACCTACATATGGGGAGGATCTGGAACTGACATAACTCTGTTTACTAATCTTCAAAATGTGAAAATTATGCACTGAGATTAGCAAATCCTTATAAAATAGTGAATGTGTAGCTCTTGACATCTGATTCTATTGTATATAGTATAATGCTGGTTTCACTTTGTCATTGAGGGATTCTGCCTCCGGTCTCATGCTTTAACACCACAATATCCCTTTCAGCACACACAATGAGGCTTTCAACAATTAGATCCATTTTCCAGCACACACATTAGATTTTCCCATGTATCCTTCATTCAGTTTGCACAATCTCCTGTTTTCCATCCTAGCAGTCCTCATTGGGCAATAACCAAATCCCACCACACCACATATTGCATATTGAATTGTGCCCTCTCAGAGAGCTTGCTTGCCAAGCTCAGGCACACACTCTGCAGTTTTAATACTCAGAATTAATCTCAGATCAGCAGCACCCTGGGCCCCCAACAAACACACACACACACACACACACACACACACCTTTAGTCACAGTACTTCAGTGTATGAGCATTAACTTTCAATGACCAGCCTCCACAAAATAAGTGTTAACCCCCCAGCCATCTAGCCCCACCTTATTAGACTCTTCAGTGATTAGTTACAAGCATATATGTTTTGTCATTTTCAGTAATCAGTCTGCCCTTAATGTGCATTTTCCCCTCAGTATTCTGCAATGCATATGCATTGATACCCTGTGACCTTTCCCTGGCATACAGTATGAGCATTATCTCCCCACTGTATGTGTGCTAATACCTAAGCACCCAGTCTCCAGTGCATGTTACATAGTTAGCCAGATTGAAACAAGAAACAAGTACATCTAGTTCAACCCAATTTAAACAAATAAAATAACATACAATCCCATATACACAATCCTATACCCACAGTTTATCCATAGGAAGGTGAAAAACCCCAGCAAAGCATGATCCAATTTGTAACAGCAGGGGAAAATTCCTTCCTGATCCCCCAAGAGGCAATATTCCTTGGATCAACTTTACCTATAAATGTTAGTACCCAGTTATATTAAGAAAGAATCCAGGCCTTTTTTAAAGCAATATACTGAGCTGGCCAGAACCACCTCTGGATGGGGTCTATTCTACAGTTTCACAGCTCTTACTGTGAAGAAACCTTGCAGTGTTTGGAGATGAAATCTCTTTTCCTTTAGACGTAAAGAGTGCCCCCCTTGTCCTCTGTGATGACCTTAAAGTGAATAACTGAACACCAATTTCACTATATGGACTCCATATGTATTTGTACAAGTTGATCATATCCCCCTTAATCTCCTCTTCTCCAGAAAGATTACATACAGTTCCTCTAAAATTTTCTCATAGCTGAGCTTTTCTATGCCTCTTATGAGTTTGGTTGCCCTTCTCTGCACTTTCTCCAGTTCCCCAATATCCTTTTTGAGAACTGGTGCCCAAATTGAACTACATATTCCAGGTGAGGTTATACTAATGATTTGTACAGGGGCAAAATGATATCTCTCTTTCTGGAGTCCATACCCCTCCTAATACAAGAAATGACTGCACACTTTGGAACCTTTAGCTTGGCATTGCATGCTATTATTAAGCTTATGATCTACCAAAACCCCCAGATCCACAATGGATTCCCCCAGTTGTACTCCCCCTAGTATGTATGATGCATGCATATTCATCCCCCAAATGCATAACTTTACATTTATCAACATTAAACCTAATTTGCCACATAGTTGCCCACATTAAAGAATGCATTGAGGCCCTTGCACAAAGCTCTCCGTGACAAACATGCCGACTAGAGCTCTGCTCTGCGGTGAGACTAAGCCACACAAAGCCGTAGCCAGACACAGTCCTTGCCGCTCGCCACCTCTGCCAGCCTCAGCCATCACCCGGATAGCCGCACCATGGTCACGGGTGGCTCTAAAATGGAGGTTAACTGCAAAATATTTGTGAGGTGCTAGCTCGGGCCTCCTCCAAGATGGTGCCACCTTCCCCTCACGCACAGGCTACGCTCTCTG
The DNA here is from genome assembly GCF_905171775.1 of Rana temporaria. Taxonomy (NCBI): domain Eukaryota; kingdom Metazoa; phylum Chordata; class Amphibia; order Anura; family Ranidae; genus Rana; species Rana temporaria. Next base: position 73,759,256 of record NC_053495.1, read on the forward strand.
AAGCAGAGACACATGCCACGTCCTGATGAGGGTGAGTCTGACAGAGAACTCCTGGCCTCCCCTCTGTCATCACAATATAACCTGTCATAGCCTGGCATTCTCCAACAGTTTGAACAAATGTTGCACTGTGCGCTCAAGCCGGCTTCTGATCAAAATACAGATCACCTCTCTAAAGAAATCAGAGAGCTGGGCCAGAGCACCTCTGACCTTAAGGACAAGGTAGATGAACTTGAGACCAATCTCAGCAACCATGCAGATGAACTTGAAGCGCTCTGTGAGGAAAATCAGACCCTGCAGGCGCAAGTGAAGAATTATGAAAATAGGGTCAGGCGTTTGAACATTAGGATCAGGGGGATCCCTGGAACTGTGTTTGATCCATACCTCACAACTGTCCCTGATTTCGAGGGACTGTCCCTGATTTAAAGGAATGTCCCCCTGTCCCTCATTCCTGCTCATTTGCCCCTCATTTTGGTCTGATCTATATAAATGTATATAAAATGCACTTTTTATCAATCAAAACCTTTCATCTGATTTGTAAATTGCTGCATTTGTAAATACTAAAAGCCAATATAAAGGAATAGTAGTGGTAAAAAAGCACTTGTGGGTTTAACCAATCTTGTTTTTTTGTACAATTCTCCTTTAAGGGGGCGTGGCAATGGGTGTGTCCTATGCCTGTTGATTGGTGTCCCTCATTCCCATCTCAAAAAGTTGGGAGGTATGGTTGATCTCCTAATCACAAACGCAGCCCTATACCAGGAGCTTTGCCCATCCATTCCAGCTTGAAATAGACCTCACCCACAGAGCCCTCACACCGCAAAGGCCTGATAGGCCACTTTGTGACATAATCACCTAACTTCATTACTATTAGGGGTGCAACGGATCAAAAAACGTACGGTTCGGATCGTTTCTCGGATCAGCAAAAAAAATATGTTTTAACGTGGCTCAAGCACTTTCAGCATGTGTTTAAAACCCTTGTTTTGTACAACCGAATATGGCCTCTGGACTGAGGTTAATGATTCCCCTATTTTCAGGTCACCCACTTTGCCCCTACTAGGCAAATTTGACACCTCATGTCTTATAGATTTTTTGGCCTCCCTGTTGTTAGACCTCATGGTGGCCAATTTCTAAACACCAAAGATCTGTTACTATTGGATAATTCTTCCCCTATTCCCTTCCTGACTCCCTTCATGGGACTCCTGATGGGATGTTCACTATGTTAGTTCAGCCATACCCTTGTGTTTTTGTAAACTTTTCTTGCTCAATACATTTTAAGATTTTGGCTTACGACTCTCTAGAGCGCCTTCCAACACTGCTCTATGGGGTTCAGATCTGGATTTTACGTTCTCTGACCCGTCCCGGTCTGGCCCTTCTCCTTTCCCCCTTCCCCCACCATTTTACTACCTATCTCTGCTCCGGAGACTCAAGAATCATGGACAGCTTTAAAATGTATACTTGGTTAAGTTGTTTGAAATATTCTGTTCCAGTTATTGTTCCATTAGTCCCCTACACAACCACTAGAAATCAGGTCTAGACATTCTACTACTCCCCCTCCTTCACTGAACCTATCAACATGTCAGAAACCATTAATATGACCAAGACAGAAGTGCAGTTAAAATCACACTCATTTAATAATAATAATAATAATAATAATTGTAAAAGGTAAATAGAGCATTGTAGTCAAATCATAGCCATAGTTCGGTAACCGGAACAGATAGTCAGACAAGCCAAGGCGTCAGGGAGCCGGAGAATCAGAGTAGTGGAACAGCAAGCATGATCAGGAACCAGAAGGGAGGTTAGCCAAGCGAGTCTTCAACAGGTACACAGGAGAGAGTCTCTGGATGTGTTCATCAAGGTAAAGGCAAAGATGATCTGAACTGAACAGTAACCAGCAGGACTGACAAACAGGATATCATCAACAGGTGAAAATATTTAGAGCTGACAATTAGCCGACAGCTAAGCGGCCTGCTCTGAGAAGGAAGGGCTGAGCTTAATGATCCCTCCCCCTCGGAGGAACTTCAGGTTTGGGGGAAAAAATGTCTATGTAAAGCACGGAGGAGGACAGGGGCATGTACGTTCAAGGATGAGACCGTACCCTTTCCAATGCACCAGGTACTGTATGTGCCCACGAAAACTACAGGACTCAACAATGGACTGTACTTCATACTTCTCATGGTTCTCAACCTGTACTGGGTGAGGACATGGCACCAAGGTGGTGAAGCAGTTGAAGACCAACAGTTTTAATAAGGAGATATGGAATACATTTTGAGATACGCATATTGGAAGGAAGGTCTAAAGTGTAAGCCACTGTGTTAATCCTGCTGAGAATAAGGAAAGGCCCAATAAACCAAGAAGCCAACTTCAGTGAGGGAACCCCGGGTCTAAGATTGCAAGATGACAGCCAGACCCTGTCCCCAACCTGGTAGGGAGGCGCAAGCAGGCATCTGCAGTCAGCATGGAGTATGTACCTACCATTGGCATGTTGTAAGGTCTCCTGGACCTGTACATAAGTGGCACGAAGGAATACGTAAGTGTAGCGCTTAAAATGATATGGTGAATATCAAAATACCATATGGTGTGTAATGAAATAAAACACATAAATCATTAATAAATGTGAAACACAAAACAAATTATATGTGAGTCCATAGAAGTGAAGGGAACGGTGCCAACCTGACAAGAACGTCTATTGCACCTAATGTAATATCAAAATAAAATGTGAAGTCCAATAAGATGATTGGATATATATAGCAAAAAATCGTTGTCATCAACAAATCCTCCAGGTGAATGAAAAAAAAAAAAAGTTTGTGACTTAATACCGTGACAGTCCCACCACCGATAAAAGTGCAGGCTTACCGGAACTGATTGACCACTGATGGCATATGCCAAAAGAGATCGATCAAGGCTTTGTATGACAGATGTCAAGGCAATCTTTGGCAGGAAGCGTGAGCCCAGTAGGTTGCAGTATCTATGGATGGAGTAGGTCCCCAGGAACAAGCCGGAAGCTGTGTTGGTGCTGGACTTCCAAGGCCAATATACTCAGTATGATAATAGTGCGTAAAGAAAAGAAAAAAGAAGGGGGGTGGCCACATAGCGTAACTCCGTATGATAAAAAATATGTATTTATTCACAGCTGACAAACTTACATTTGGCTGGAAGAAAAAGAGCTCTTGCATGTAAATAAGGCGACAGTGGAGTCCTCCCTTAGTGGCACGAAGACCACAGAGATGCTCCTCTAATGCAGGAATGGTCTGCGGAACAAATGAGTAAGGCAGCATGGATGGTTGGAAAGCACAGTTCACCATAAACGGTAGGGTTGTCCAGATACCGATACCAGTATCGGTATCGGGACCGATACCGAGTATTTGCGGGAGTACTCGTACTCGTGCAAATACCCCCGATACCTAAATAGAATACTTCCCCCCCGCCGCTGTCGCCGCCGCATCGAAAGCCGCCGCATCGCACCACACCGCCGCATGGGTTAAACGCCGTGCGGGAACATCACAGCTATTCAAATGAATGCTGTGATCTTCTCCATGCGGCGGCGGCAAAGGTATGGGGGACATGGCTGGACTCAGGACATGGCTGGACTCGGGACATGGCTGGACTCGGGACATGGCTGGACTCGGGACATGGCTGCATATGTGAGGGACATGGCTGCATATGTGAGGGACATGGCTGCATATGTGAGGGACATGGCTAGAGGGACATGGCTGCATATGTGAGGGACATGGCTAGAGGGACATGGCTGCATATGTGAGGGACATGGCTGCATATGTGAGGGACATGGCTGCATATGTGAGGGACATGGCTGCATATGTGAGGGACATGGCTGCATATGTGAGGGACATGGCTGCATTTGGGGACACATTTAAAAAAAGTATCGGTATTCGGTATCGGCGACTACTTGAAAAAAAGTATCGGTACTTGTACTCAGTCCTAAAAAAGTGGTATCGGGACAACCCTAATAAACGGGGACAATCAAGAAAATTAAGAAGCAGAATTCAAGGAACTATTGTGAGCAAACTCCGCCCAAGGTAAGAGGTCTGACCAGTTGTTATGATGGTCAGAAATATAGCAATGTAGAAACTGCTCTAAGGACCGGTTAGACTGTGGGTTATACGCAAAGGAAAAAGAAAGCTGAATTCCCAACTGTGCACAAAAGGCTCGCCAGAACCGGGACACAAACTGACTACCCCTGTCTGAGACGATCACCTTGGGTAGCCCATGTAAGCTAAAGATCTCCCGAGCAAAAATGGAAGCCAGTTCCTTAGATGTGTAACTTCTTAAGTGGAATACAATGAGACATCTACAGGAACCGATCAACCACCATAAGGATAACTGTGTACCCCTTGAGAGTTGGGAAACTCCACAATGAAAACCATGGATAGGTGAGTCCAAGGCCATTCTCTTCTTTGGGTATGTGCTGTAGGAGGCCCCCTGGAAGGTGTTGTGGTGTTTCACTCTGAGCACACATGGAACAAGCAGCTACGAAGGGGGCTACATCAGCACGTAGACTAGGCCACCAGAATTGTTGGGAAATGGCCCAAAAAAGTTGATTCTTCCCAGGGTGAATAGCAGCCTTGGGAGAATAGTAAGTATGGAGACTCTCAGGGACAAAGCAGTGGTCACACGGTTTCTCTGGAGAAGTATGGACCTGAGCAGCAAGAATTTTGTCACCCAAAGAAGAAGTGAGACTGATTCGAGGAATCACATGAACAGGAACCTGATTCCATCTTGGAAGTGGCCAAAAATTGTTGCGATCAAGTTTCACCCTTTACATTGTTAGTACCGCGTAAGAATGAGACAATGTAATTGAAACTTGACAAGAAAAGAGCCCATTGCGCCCTTTTGGGAGAGAGGCGTTTAGCCTCAGGCAAGAATGTGAGATTCTTATGGTCAGTAAGAATGAGAATTTTGGGTTTGGGCCGTTTCTTTTGGGGACTTCCATGTAGGTGTTGTTGTGGATGGTTGTAAGCATGTGGACATCTCGTTTGTCCCTCCACTTGACAGCCAATAGCTCCTGGTTCCGCAAAGATGTCGTCTCCCCTCGTTTTAGCTTTTGATTGACCAATTTGTGTGGGAAGCCCTTTCTGTTGGTTCTTACTGTGCCACATGCTGGGGTGTCCCTCCAGTGAAGATTGCGAAACAGGGGCAGACTAGTGTTAAAATTATCCACATAAGGCCGCGTACACACGGTCGTTCCAAACCGATGAGAATGGTCCGATGGGCCATTTCCATCGGTTCACCGCTAAAGTGGCCTGATGATGGTCTGATGTGCGTACACACCATCGTTCCAAAAACCGATCAGAACGCGGTGTCAGAACGTGGTGACGTCAAACACATGACATGCTGACTAAAACAAAGTTCAATGCTTCCAAGCATGTGTCGACTTGATTCTGAGCATGCGCAGGTTTTGAACCGATGCTTTTTCTGTACTAACCATCGGTTTGGACCGATCGGGCAGCGGTCCATCGGTTCGGTTTTGAAGCATGTTTTAAAATTTTGGACCGAAGGAAAACAGACCGATGGGCTATACACACGGTCAGTTTGGACCGATGAAACTGAACCTCGGTCCATTCTCATCGGTTTGGTCCGACCGTGTGTATGGGGCCTAAAGGTGGTATCCTTTTCCAAGCAGTGGATAGAAAAGCTCCCAGACCACTTTTCCACTGGTTCCAATGTATTCTAGGCATTCGGGGGGATGCATTTGGGAGTCCTTCCCTTCGTACACCAGGAAGGAGTAGATGTACCCCGTGTCTTGTCGCAAAGTTTGTACATTTTAACCCCATATCGGGCCTTTTTGCTGGGAATGAACTGTTAGATGCCCAGCCTGCCTGAGAATTTGACAAGGCACTCATCCACGGATATATTTTGTTGAGGGGTATATAACTGGGGGAATTTTTCAGAGAAAAAATTTAGGAGTGGCCGACTTTTAAATAATTTGTCAAAAGCAGGGTCATTTTGAGGAGGGCATAGGGTGTTATCATTATAGTGGAGGAACTGCAAAATCATAAAGTATCTGGATCTGGGCATACGGGATGAGAAGACTGGCATGTGGTGGGTGGCTTTGGTAGACCAATAGGAGTACGATTGAAGGTTAGGCCTAAGAATATTTTTAACTCCTCTACGGTGAGTTCTCTCCACTCAAAGGGGCGGGCATAACTGGAACCAGGGTTGCTTACTATGAACTGCTGTGCGTAGAGGTTGCACTGGGCCACAATGGATAAGAGTAATTCTTCGGTGAAAATCAAATGAAAAAAATCAAGCATGGTAAAATTATCGGTGTTCACCTGGACACCTGGCTGGGCGGTGAAAGGGGGATATTTCTTGCTCCGGAATTAGAAGGCAGCCACAGGGGGTTAAGGAACTGCCTTGTAGACGTATTTAGTCTATGAGGCGGTGATTAACTGGTTAATAATAATAATAAAAATATATTAAAAAATATATATTTTTTTATAAAAAAAAATAAAAAAAATAAAAAGGGGGGGGGGGTTGCCATCCGGGGCCCCTGGGGACCTCCGGGCCCCTTATAGGTGTACTGCCTGTACCCCCCTAATGATGGCCCTGTATACTCTATATTCAGTGCATCAATATATACAGTTGTGCTCATAAGTTTACATACCCTGGCAGAATTTATGATTTTTCAGAGAATATGAATGATAACACAAAAACATTTCTTTCACTCATGGTTAGTGTTTGGCTGAAGCCATTTATTATCAATCAACTGTGTTTACTCTTTTTAAATCATAATGAGAACAGAAACTACCCAAATGACCCTGATCAAAAGTTTACAAACCCTGGTGATTTTGGCCTGATAACACAAGTTGACACAAAAGGGGTTTGAATGACGATTAAAAGGTAACCATCCTCACCTGTGATCTGTGTTGCTTGTAATTAGTGTGTAGGGAGGAGCCCGATATTCGAGTCTAGTGTAAGTTTGACTCGCACATCGGGTGTTCGCCTGTTCACCGAATAGCAAACATTACGCAGTGTTTGCAGACCTGGGTCCTGCCCCAGGGGACATGTATCAATGCAAAAAAATGCTTTAAAAACTGCTATTTTTTTGGAAGCAGTGATTTTAATAATGCTTAAAGTGAAACAATAAAAATTAAATATTCCTTTAAATATCGTTCCTGGGTGTCTATAGTATGCCTGTAAAGTGGCAAATTTTTTAAAACTGTCCCATAGCAAAATGACATTTCTAAAGGAAAAAAGTCATTTAAAACTGATTGCGGCTGTAATGAATTCTTGGCAATACAGATAAAACTCATTGAAAAAAATGGCATGGGTTCCCCACCCAGTCCATTACCAGGCACTTTGGGTCTGGCATGAATATTAAGGGGAACCCGATCCAAAAAAAAAATTGCGTGGGGGTCACCCAAAATCAATACCAGGACCCTCAGGTCTGGTATGGATTTTAAGGGGAACCCTGCACCAAAATGTAAAACAAGAAAATGGCGTGGGGGTGCCCCCCCCCAAAATCCATATCAGACCCTTATCCAAGCACGCAACCTGGCAGGTCGCAGGAAAAGAGGGGGGACGAGAGAGCGCCCCCCTCCTGAACCGTACCAGGCCACATGCCCTCAACATGGGGGAATGGGTGCTTTGGGGCAGGGGGGGCTCTGCACCCCAACACCCCAAAGCACCTTGCCCCCATGTTGACGGGGACAAGGGCCTCATCCCCACAACCCTTGCCCGGTGGTTGTGGGGGCTCTTTTCCTGTGGCCTGCCAGGTTGAGTGCTCGGATAAGGGTCTGGTATGGATTTTGGGGGGACCCCTACGCCATTTTTTTTATTTGGCGCAGGGTTCCCCTTAAAATGCATACCAGACCTGACAGTTGGAGGCACCCTGTAAGGATGTTATTCCACTGCATAGCTTGGTGTCATCTACAAAGACTGCAAATGGTACTTTTAATCCCAGACACTATATCATATTATAAAGACATTAAAAAGTAAGGGTCTCAACACTGAACCTTGGGGTACACCACTGATAACCTTAGACCAATCAGAGTAAGAATCATTAACCATTATGCCGCGTACACACGATCATTTTTCTAAAAATTATGTTTTTTTTTATGTCATTAAAAACGATCGTGTGTGGGCTTCAGACCATTTTTCGAACATGCTCTATTTTTTAACGACGTTTTTAACGTTGTCGTTTTTCGGGTTGTAAAAAATGGTCGTGTGTGGGCTTTAACGACGTGAAAAATCCACGCATGCTCAGAAGTAAGTTATGAGACGGGAGCGCTCGTTCTGGTAAAACTACCGTTCGTAATGGAGTAAGCACATTCATCACACTGTAACAGACAGAAAAGCGTAAATTGTCTTTTACTAACACAAAATCAGCTAAAGCAGCCCCAAGGGTGGCGCCATCCGCCTGGAACTTCCCCTTTATAGTGCCGTTGTACGTGTTGTACGTCACCGCGCTTTGCTAGAGCATTTTTTTTCACGATCGTGTGTAGGCAAGGCCGTTTTAATGATCAAGTTGAAAAAAACTTTGTTTTTTTTAGAGCCTGAAAAATTATCGTGTGTACATGGCATAACTCTCTGAATCTTGTCTTTAAGTATTTAAAGTGGAGGTTCACCCAAAAAATAAAATTTTAACATTAGATTGAGGCTATTTAAGGGGAGCAGAAACGGGTATTTTTTTTTTAAATCAATGCCGTACTTACTGTTTTCGAAATAGATGTTCTCCCGCCGCTTCCGGGTATGGGCTGCGGGACTGGGCGTTCCTATTTGATTGACAGCCTTCCGACCGTCGCATACAGCGCGTCATGAGTTTCCGAAAGTAGCCGAACGTCGGTGTGCAGGCGCCGTATAGAGCCACACCGACGTTCGGCTTCTTTCGGCAACTGGTGACGCGCTGTATGCGACCGTCGGAAGGCTGTCAATCAAATAGGAACGCCCAGTCCCGAAGATCATACCCGGAAGCGGCGGGAGAACATCTATCTCGAAAATGGTAAGTACGGCATTGATTTAAAAAAAATACCCGTTTCTGCTCCCCTTAAATAGCCTCAATCTAATGTTAAAAAAATGTTTTGGGTGAACTCCCGCTTTAAGTATACTACAGCCACCCCTCTGTCCAAGGTTTTACTTACCCTTTCGTAAAAAGAAATCAGGTTTGTTTAACAACTTCTGCCTTTCATGAATCCATGCTGTCTGTTGCTTAAAATATATATTTTTTCCAGCAAGAACTCATTTATGTGGTCTTTTATTAAACTTTCCAGTATCTTTCTGACTATAGAAGTTAAACTAACATGTCTATAGTTACTTGGTAAAGACAGCAAATACCCTGCAATACTCTGCAATACCCTGCAATACTCCGCAATACCCTGCAATACCCTGCAATACTCTGCAATACTCTGCAATACTCTGCAATACCCAGTGGCTTCACTAGGGTTGGTGTCACCTGGTGCGGTAAAAGGGTCACACCCCCCCCCCCCCCCCAATAACATTTTTCAAATATTTTTTACCCTACTGTTTGCTCTCTGTTCTCCTTTCTTCCCCTTTTCTCTCTCTCCCTATCCATCTTTCTTGTTCGTTCTATCCCTTCTTCTTTCTCTCCATTTTTCTTTGTCCCCTCCCCCCACCTCTCTTTCTCCAGAACCGGAATTCACATCTCAGGAGCCTATAGGCCAGGGGCGTACCTAGAGCATTTGGCACCCAGGGCGGATCCAATATCTGGCACCCCCCCCCACGTTAAAATGTAAAAACACCCAACTGTGCCCCCTGCATACCTCTGCATCCTTCAATATCTCTTTGTTACTACTGTGTACCCCTCTCCACAACTGCACCTCTGGACCACTTTACCTTACACAGCACCCTGCATCACTGGACCCCTTTACATTACACAGCACCCTGCATCACTGCACCCCTTTTACATTACACAGCCGCCTGCACCTCTGCACCCTTTTACATCACATAGCCCCGTGCATCACTGGACCCCTTTACATTACACAGCCCCCTGCACCACTGGACCCCTTTACATCACATAGCCCCTTGCTCCTCTGGATCCCTTTACATTACACAGCACCCTGCATCACTGGACCCCTTTACATTACACAGCACCCTGCACCTCTGGACCCTTTTACATTACACAGCACCCTGCACCTCTGGACCCCTTTACATTACACAGCACCCTGCATCACTGGACCCCTTTACATTACACAGCACCCTGCATCACTGGCCCCTTTTACATCTCATAGCACCCTGCACCTCTGGACCATTTTACATTACACAGCACCCTGCATCACTGCACCCCTTTTACATTAAACAGCCACCTGCACCTCTGGACCCCTGCATGTTACACAGACCCCCTTCAGTGCAGACACCCCTCAGTGCAGACACCCCCCCTTTGTGCAACCCCCCCTCAGTCCAAATCCCCCCCCCCCTCAGTGCAAACCCCCTCGGTGCAACCCCCCAGTGCAAACACCCCCAGTGCAACCCCCCCTTAGTACAACCCCCCCAGTGCAAACCCCCCTTAGTGAAAACCCCCTCAGTGCAAACAGCCCCTTAGTACAACCCCCCCTCAGTGCAAACACCCCCCCTTCAGTGAAATCCCCCCAGGTACAAACACCCCCCTTCCCATTCAGTACCTCAGATCATCGCAGGCAGCGCCACGGCACATGGACAGAAGGTCCCATCAGCCCCTCCCCCTCTGTACACACAAACAGAGAGGAGGGGGCTGTGCCTGTGTGCCGACTGCCGAGCACCGCTAACAGCCCGTGGCTGTGAGAGGAGGGGATGGATGGTGCTGTGGTGTCACCCCGCAACCCTACCTCCTCTTGTACCGCGGCGCTCTGATTCCGCGGCGCTCATCGCTGCAGTCGCGGGGGGGCGCCCCCCCCCACATGTCAGCTAAAAAATATATATATATATATATATTTTAATCGGGCTGGTATCACCCCTCTAGTGGGTGTCACCCGGTGCGGGCCGCACCCCCCGCACCCCCCTAGCAACGCCTCTGGCAATACCCTGCAATACCCTGCCATACCCAGCCATACTCTGCAATACCCTGCCAATACTCTGCAATACCCTGCCAATAGTCTGAAAATACTCCGCAATACCCTGCAATACTCCGCAATACATCCCCCCCCTCCCGCTGCCCTCTGGTGCTTCTACCGACTCACCGCTACGATCAAAGCCAGGGTATTTTATATTTTTATTTCAGGCTTTCCAGCCTAGAGGTGAGATGTGGGGTCTTATTGACCCCACATCTCACTGTAAAGAGGACCTGTCATGCTATCTTCCTATTACAAGGGATGTTTACATTCCTTTATAATAGGAATACAAGTGATCAAAAAAATTATTTTTGGGGAGAAAAGTGTCAAACTAAAATAAAGTAAAATGAACAATAACTTTTTTTTTTTTTTTTAAAGCGCCCCTGTCCCAGTGTGCAAGCATGCAGAAGCGAACGCATACATAATTCCTGCCGCCATATGAAAACGGTGCTCAAGCTACACATGTGAGGTATCGCTGCAAATGTTAGAGCGAGAGCAATAATTTTGTCCCTAGACCTCCTCTGTAACTCAAAACATGTAACCATAGACATGTTCAGACTGGAATATTTTGTTTCGTTTTTTCGTTTTCGTTTGGAAAATAAATTTATTTAGTTACTCCCGAAAATCGTTTTGATTTATTTCGTTTTTCGTTGGGGAATAGCTTTCGTCCGAAAATCCAATAATACTTGGTTTCTGTCGAATGGTCAAAAGAATATTCGACGGAACGTCGATTCTTTGTTGGTTTCTGTCTAATGTTCAAAAAAAATCTGACGGAACGTCGAATCTTTACACCGAATCGTACATTTCCGTTCGAATATTCCGCCTACAAGAATTCTAATGTTGTATGACTAGTAATAATGTCGAATCTGTTCTCTATAATGTCGAATCTATTTTCTCATGAATCAAAATCTATTCTCTGTAATGTCGAATCTATTATTTCTATAGTGTCAAATCTTTTCTCTATAATGTAGAATCTTTTCCCTATAATGTCGAATCTCTCTATCGAATTTTTTACCGCAACGAAAACTAAAATAAAGATTTTCGGACCAAAATGCATTCTAACGAAAACTAATGCACATGTCTAGTAACCAATAAAAAAACTTAAAGCGTCGCCTATAGGGATTTTTAAGTAGCGAAGTTTGGCGCCATTCCACGAGCATGTGCAATTTTGAAGAGTGACATGTTAGGTATCTATTTACTCGGCGTAACTTCATCTTTCATATTATGCAAAAACATTGGGCTAACTTTACTGTTTTGTTTTTTTTAAAAGCACAAAACTGTTTTTTTTAACCACTTCAATACATGAATTTTATACCCACCTCCATACCAGGCAACTTTTTATCTTGCACGGTATTTGCGCAATAATTTTTCAAATGCCTTTTTTTGGAAAAAAAATGGTTTCGTGAATTAAAAAATAACAAAACAGTAAAGTTAGCCCAATTGTTTTGTAAAATATGAAAGATGATGTTACGCCGAGTAAATAGATACCTAACATGTCATGCTTTAAAATTGCACACACTCATGGAATGGCGTCAAACTTCGTTACTTAAAAATCTCCATAGGCGACGCCATCTGGTCACCAGTCATCTCTATGCTTCCTATCCGGCGCAGGGCGATCCTTTCTCCGGGCCCCCGATGGCATGGGGGAGCACGGAGAAGCACCGGATGGCGACGGGAGGGGGGATGTCCCCTCCCACCGCCTATAAGAACGATCAAGCGGCGGAACCGCCGCTATGATCAATCATATGATGCGCAGGATCGCCGCCGGAACACAATGATATCTGAATGATGCCTCTAGCTGCAGGCATCATTCAGATATCACCACACAAAGTCCAGGACGTCATATGACTTCCACCCAGGATAGGAGATCCCCTTTGTGGACATCATATGACGGTGTGCAGTATTGAAGTGGTTAAAAAACGCATTCGAAAAATTGCTGCGCAAATACCGTGCGAGATAAAAAGTTGCAATGACCGCCATTGTATTCTCTAGGGTCTTTGCTAAAAAAAAGCATATATATATATATATATATATATATATATATATATATATATATATATATATATATATATATATATATAATGTTTTGGGGTTCTATGTAATTTTCTAGCAAATAAATGATGATTTTTACATGTAGGAGAGAAATGTCAGAATTGGCTTGGGTGCTTCAGAAAGCCTGAAGGTGCTCCCTGCATGTTGGGCCTCTGTATGTGGCCACACTGTGTAAAAGTCTAAAGCCTCTTACACACGATAAGTCCATCCGATGAGAACGGCCTGATGGACCGTTGTCACCAGTTAACCGATGAAGCTGACTGATGGTCCATCACGCCTACACACCATCGGTTAAATAACCGATCGTGTCAGAACGCGGACACGTAAACCACGTACAACGGCACTATAAAGGGGAAGGCCAAAGCCTTTGGCGCCACCCTTTGGGCCTGCTTTTGCTGAATCCGTGTTACCGTGTGTTAGTGAAAGTTTGGTTAGAGCCGATACATGCTTTTCAGTCTCCGTGCTTTGCAGATCGTATTCTCGGGTTCAGTTTGTTCTTGTGGGTTCGTATTTGGCATTCAGTGCTTGCAGTCATGTAGTTTCTGTTTTGCAGTGCCTTCCTGTCCGCTCGTATCTGTTTTTTCAAGTGCGTTCTTTACAGGTCTTTCTGTCTTTGGGGTGCTTTTTGTTTCAAGTGTGTCCTGACCAGCCGACCGGTTTGAAGCCATGTTTAAGGCACGTTCTCATGCTCGAGTTTGTGCTGCGTATGGGCTGTTTTCTGCAGTTCATATTGTTCCTAGATCTGTGGCCGTGAACAGGGTGAGGAGGAGTTCATGGGCCAAGAATTGGTTGCGCCAGCGTGACCAATTCTCTCATATGCCTCTGCTTAGGGAAATCCAGGAGAATTATCCTGAGGACTTCAGGACTTTCTCCGTATGACGGACCCTGTTTTCCACCGTCTATTGGATATTCTGTCCCCCTTTATAACGAGGCAGGACACTGTTATGCGCCAAGCCATCACGGCCGAGCAGAGGCTTATTGCCATGTTGCGGTACCTGGCGACTGGGAGGAGCCTGCAGGACCTCAAGTTCTCGACAGGCATCTCCCCCCAGTGTTCTGCCATCATACAAGTGATGCAGGAGGAGTATATTAAGGTAAGTTTCCTCCTTTAACATCACAATCTATTGTCTTTAATGTATGCTAATGTCTTGTATTTCTTGCATCATTCCCCAATTACCATGATTGTAATATGCTGTGAATGTTCCCTTTGTCCCCATGCATGTTGTAAGCTTTGAATGGTCCTTTTTTGGCCTACATGCATATTTCCCTTCACTAACCTGTCCAGCATGCTATCCTAGGCCCAAACACACCTAGCCTAGTCTGTTTCCAACCTGATTTTTGTCTTCTCCACTGTAGTCCCCCCCCCCCCCCCCCCTTTAAAATGTGTTCCAATGGTTTTTTTCTCATTCAAATTAGGCAAAGTGCTACATGTTTTTTTTTCTGGGCCTAAACTCAGCTAGAACCCCCCCCCCCCCCCCTCAAAGAATGTTTAATGGCCCATCAGAGGGGTGAGGAGTCTGATAAGTGGGCCTTTTGTTTTTGCCATGAAATACTAACTCCAATAATAAATGTTATACTGATGTTGAACAAGCATGTCTTTTGTATTGTGATTGCAATGTTTATGTGCCAAAGTACTAATATTTTTGTTTTGTTTGACCCCACAGTTTTCCTCCACGCCACAGGAATGGCAGACTGTGGCTTCCCAATTTGCCCAGCGGTGGGACTTCCCGAACTGAGGAGGGGCAATAGACGGGAAACACGTCCGCATAGTGCCGCCACCCCGTTCGGGGTCGTACTATTACAACTATAAAAATTTTCATAGTATTGTGTTGATGGCGGTGGTGTCGGCACAGTACGATTTTTTGTATGTGGACGTGGGGAAGAACGGCCGGCTGTCTGATGGGGGAGTGTTCGCGCAGACGGAGTTTGCCCATCGTCTACAGACTGGTGGTCTTGCACTGCCACGGGATGAAGACAATTTGGATGGACTCCCATTTGTTTTTGTTGCAGATGAAGCTTTCGGGCTTGGACCTCACCTTATGCGGCCGTTTCCCCAGAGAGCCCTAACCCAGGAGAGGAGGGTTTTCAATTTTCGGCTGGCCCAAGCCCGGAGGGTAGTCGAGAATGCCTTTGTGATAATGGCCAGCCGGTTCCGCCTGTTCCAGACAGCCATACACATGGCGGAGTATAAACTGAACACTATGGCCCGGATTCTCGTACGAGTTACGCCGGCGTATCTCCAGATACGCCGTCGTAACTCTGAGTCCGAGCCGTCGTATCTATGCGCCTGATTCTTAGAATCAGTTACGCATTGATTTGTATTAGATCCGACCGGCGTAAGTCTCTTATGCCGTCGTATCTTAACTGCATATTTACGCTGGCCGCTAGGGGCGTGTACACTGATTTACGCCTAGAAATATGTAAGTCAGCTAGATACGCCAATTCACAAACGTATGCCCGGGCGACGCAGTACAGATACGCCTTTTACGTTAGGCTTTTACTGGCGTAAAGTTACCCCTGCTATATGAGGCGTACATGAGGCGTACCAATGTTAAGTATGGACGTCGTTCCCGCGTCAAATTTTGAAAATTTTACGCTGTTTGCGTAAGTCGTTTGCGAATAGGCCTGGGCGTCATTTACGTTCACATCGAAAGCATTGTTTTTTTGCGGGTTAATTTGGAGTATGCGCACTGGGATACTTTCACGGACGGCGCATGCGCCGTTCGTAAAAAGCGTCATTTACGTAGGGTCACATTAAATTTACATAACACACGCCCACGTCTACCACATTTGAATTAGGCGGGCTTACGCCGGCCTATTTACGCTACGCCGCCGCAACTTTGGTTTGAGAATACGGCACTTGCCTGTCAAAGTTGCAGAGGCGTAACGTAAATAGGATACGTTACGCCCGCACAAAGATATGCGCTTCTACGTGAATCCGGGCCTATTATTTTTGCCTGTTGCATTTTGCACAATTTTTTACGCAGGCACTCACAGACATACCTAACCAACATTGGGCCTGAGGCAGGACTACCTTCAGATACCTTTGTTAGCCTGGACACTGGTCGAACTGGCTTGGCCCCCCAATCTGCTCGTGATGCACACGACAAATATGTTGAGTACTTTGTGGGTCCCTTGCTATGCACGACTACATTTCTTTCTACTTCGGCCCAAAAAAGAAAGAAAGAAATAATAAATAATTTGACCATTGGAATTATATAGTTTGTCATTCTTGCTTGGGTTTCTTTTATCTGGTTCTCCAACTAGTGCACTTGTAGTGCCAAATGTATTTCTCTGTTTTAGTAAATAACCACAATTGTCAAAGTAATCACTCACTTTTTTAAATGTACAAACTGGTATTGAGCATAGAAAGAAGAACTTGTGCGTCTTTGTAATTTTCAGGTAAAAAACAATTTTTTTTTATTTATTTTTTTAATCTGTGCACAACAATTTTAAAATTTTCGGGTACAAAAATATATATATATATTTTTTGTGGCCTAAAACCAGGCTTTTTTTTTAAACAAGCAAATATCTACAAACAATGGAACTTACAAAGTTCAACCTTATTACAAACACATGCGATGGGGTGATGTCACCCCGGAACAAGACAAAATTTGAAGTTGCACACATTTTGAGTGGCAAACTGGGGATTTGTATCCTGATCCATGCCAAATGTCAACATGTGCTATCTGCCATCATGGGGGATCAATGGATGTGTTTTGGGGGTGCAAACCCTTCCTCTCACCTACTTGAGTAGCGAGGAAGGGGTTGCACCCACAAAGCACAGACATTATATATCCTGTGATGGCAGATAGCACATGTTGACACACTGGGGCTGATTTACCAAGCCTTTGCTCCATGATTCATGGAGCAAAGGCAGGAGTAAAAGCCGTTTTGTCATTTACTAAAGAAATGCGCTGGCAGAGTAGCACATTTCTTTATTTACTATTATGCCTAGTGCGCCCAGGAGGGGGCGCATGGTGCGCATCTATAGGCCTGGCGCACGGCATTTAGAAATGTAAATAGAAGGTGTATGCGAGTGTGTCTATTAGGGGGGGGTGGGGTGATGTGGGGAAGTGTAGTGACGTGTTTGTTTAACTTTTACGGGCCGAATTGAAAGTGAAAGTGATTTTTCTGTAAATGAGCGGCTACTCTGGCAAGTACGTGCAAACCTCTGGGAGGTTTATTTGTGTACTGCGCATGCGTGAGCGTCAATTTCGGAAATTCAAGCACGGTGCTCCACTACGCAGGCAAAATCTTGGTAAATACCAAGCAGCGTAGCTGCCTTTGCGTAACTTGAGGCGGCGCACGTGAATTCCAGAACCGTTTTCAGCTTACGCTGACCATGAAGTGGAACTCCGATTTCAGATTTCAAATAAAAAAACGGCGTGGGTTCCCCTCCAGGAGCACATCAGGCCCTTGGAGGTTTGGTCTGGATCGTAAGGGGGAAAACCTACGCTGAAAAACGGCGTAGTGGTTCCGCCAAGATCCATACCAAACCCTTATCCGAGCACGCTGTCTGGCCGGACAGGAATGGGGGTGGGGACGAGCGAGCGCCCCCCCTCCTGAGCCGTACCAGACCGCATGCCCTCATTATGGGGCAGTGTGTGCTTTGGGGCAGGGGGGCACTGTGCCCCCCACCCAAAAGCACAACTTGTCCCCATGTCGATAGGGACAAGGGCCTCTTCCCGACAACCCTTGCCATTGGTTGTCGGGGTATGCGGCCGGGGGCTTATCGGAATCTGGGAGCCCCCTTTAATAAGGTGGCCCCCAGATGCCGGCCCCCCACACTATGTGAATGAGTATGTGGTACATCGTACCCCTACCCATTCACCTGGGGGGAAAATGTAAAGTTAAAAAAAAACACTACACAGATTTTTGTAGTAATTTATTAGTCAGCTGGGAGGTCTTCTGCCGGGGCCCCCCCTTTCTTCTTTAAGCTCTTTTACAAGGGGGGTAGGCCCGGTCTTCGCCGTTTTCTGGGGGGGGAGAGCTGGTCTTCTCTCTTCTGCCGGGCCCCCGGGCCCGGGATTCTCCTAGCTGTCTTCTGCCGGGCTCCACCGCGGATCCGGTCTTCTCCTCCGCTGTCTTCTCTGTTCCCTCTTCTACCGGGCCCCGGTCTTCTCTCTTCCCTCTTCTGCCGGGCCGCCCGGGCTTCTGCGCTGTCTTCTTTCCTCCCTCTTTTGCCTGGCTCCACCGTGGGGGCCGGGTCTTCTCTGCTGTCTTGTTCCTTCTTCTCTTCCAGCGATGTTGACACGACAAGCTCTCCCGCTGTAATGCCGTTTGAGCATTGCGCAACGACTTCTATAGGCATAGGGTGTGGTAACCGGGTGATGCCACCCGGCGACCCCACCCTTTGTGACATCACATTCCCGGGGCATGATGGGAATGTGATGTAACAAAGGGTGGGGTCGCCGAGTGGCATCACCCGGTGACCACGCCCTATGCCTATATAGGTTGTTGTGCAACGCTCAGACGGCATTACAGCAGGAGAGCTTGTCGTGTCAACATCGCTGGAAGAGAAGAAGGAACAAGACAGCGGAGAAGACCCGTCCCCCGCGGTGGAGCCAGGCAGAAGAGGGAACAGAGAAGACAGCGCATAAGCACGGACGGCCTGGCAGAAGAGGGAAGAGAGAACACCAGGCCCATGCGGGGGGCGACAGAAGAGGGAAGAGAGAAGACAGCGGAGGAGAAGACCGGACCCCGCGGTGGAGCCCGGGAGCAGACAGCGGAGAAGCCCGGGGGGGTGGCCCACCCCCCGGCAGAAAATGATGAAGACTGGGTGCCCCCCCCCCAAATGTAAAAGAACTTAAAGGGGTTGGGGGCCCCGGCGGAAGACAGCGGAGAAGCCAGAGGCTCTCAACAGCCACGCCGTCAAAGCCAGCGACTGAAAAGCAGGGTGAAAGATTGGACCTTGCGACAGAAGGTCTTCTCTTAGGGGTAGACGCCAGGGAACATCTGTCACCAGATGCACCAGGTCCGCGTACCAGGGATGGCACGGCCAATCCGGGATGATCAGGATTGTTTGTATCCCCTCGGCTTCCACTCTAAGGCGTATATTAGGCGATAGTGACCCCAAGGCGCCACCAGCGCATCTGACGCACCCGCCCATGGGTCCCTCGACCTGGTCACGAATCGTCACACCTTCCGATGGAGACGGTATGCCAAAAGGTCCACGTCTGGAGTGCCCCATTTCTGGCACAGACTCTGAAACACCTCTGGGTGTAGCGACCATTCTCTTTGGTCTAGCTTTGGCGACTTAGATAGTCGGCTTACCAATTCAGCAGCCCCGGAATCTACACCGCCGATAGAGCTGGAACGTAGCTTTCGGCCCACCGGAGGATGTGCGCGACTTCCGTCACTGCAGCCGAGCTTCGTGTGCCCCCCTGATGATTGAAGTATGCCACTTCCGTGGCGTTGTCAGACTGAATCCTGACCGGTCGGCCCTGCAGACCCAGAGACCACTTGGAAAGGCACAACTTGATCGCTCGGAGCTCCAGTACATTGATTGGAAGGCGGGACTCCTGAGTCCATCGCCCCTGGGCTGACTGGACACCCCAGACACCCCCCCAGCCGGAGAGGCTGACATCCGTCGTGATTACCATCCAATGACACGGCAGAAACTATTTCCCGGTCCGGAGTACCGGAGATGTCAGCCACCACACTAGGGAGGACTTGGCCAGTCGACTCACCCGAATCTGGTAAACCAGAGACGAAGGAAGTTTGTTCCAACGTGACAGAATCTCTTTCTGTAACACTCAAGTGTGGAAATGGGCATACCATCAGACCCAGCACTCTCATGCAAAAGCGAAGCGACGCCCATTTCTGGGTCGCCAACCGCTGCACCGCAAGTCTGCAGTTTTTCCGTTGGGAGAAAAACTCTCGCCTCTGAGGAAACCAGGCCAACCCCAGATATTCCAGTCACTCAGACGGTACCAGCACTGACTTCTGGATAACCAGCCGCCAACCGAATTCTCAGAGGGTCTGACAGGTGACAGACACGTCCTCTTCTAATTCTGAGCTTGAGGAAGCTCTCAGAAGAAGGTCGTCCAGGTATCCCACGATAGCGATCCCGCGCTGCCACAGCAGGGCCAAAATCAGGGCGAGCACCTTGGTGAAAACCCGTGGTGCCGAGGCCAGGCCGAACGGAAGGGCCACAAATTGAAAGTGGTCCTCCCCGACCGCAAAGCACAGAAACCTCTGGTGTTTCGCGCATATTGGGATATGCAGTAACGCGTCCTTGAATCCAAGGATGCTAAGCAATCCCCCTGATGGAGCGCTGCTATTACTGAGCGAATCGACTCCATCCTGAATTTTTGCACTTTGACAAAGCAATTGAGGGCCTTGAAGTCCAGGATTGGACGGACCCCATCCTTCTTGGGGACTACAACAGATTGGAGTAAAAAACCCTGAAACCGTTCCGTTGAGGGAACCGGCACAATCACTCCCCTGACCAGAAGATCCTGGACAGCCCCTGTCCGGAGGAAGCCGGAGGTTGGAGGAAAAATATCTGTTTGGTGGGCAAGAGAGAAACTCTATCTTGTACCCCAAGGAAACTACTGCGCAAACCCAATGGTCGGAAAGAAGAGACCTCCACCGATCCGCAAATTCGCGAAGTCGGCCCCCCACCCGAGATACGGGTGGGGGCAGACCCTGTGCGGAGGCAGGCTTGTCCGCAGACTTGTTGGGCTCGTGGTACCAGGGCCGATTTTGCCCTCCAGCGGACGCCTTAGCGCCCTGGAAACGTTTTCCTGCCGCACTTGGCGGGCAAAAAAAAACGCTTGGGGGTAGTAAAAGAGGGCCCTTGCTCACGGCGAGGCTCCTTACCCTTCCCAGATTGCGGGAGCAGAGTGCTCTACCCGCCTGTGGCATCTTTGATGTCATCCAGGGACACCCCAAAAAGCGTTCACCCCTAAAGGGTAAGACCACCAGGGACTCTTTTGAGGACTGGTCCTGTCAGGGAACCAGCTCTGCCAGTCACTGATCTCTGCACATGCGCGGTAGAGCCGCGCTCCGGTGCGTACCCGTACGCGAAAGGCGGGCGCGCATGCCACTTCCTCCGCAGTTGCCCCGTAAGACCTAGTAAGTCAAAGCCTGCCTACAATTACCATGTTGCTAATTTTCCACAGTCTCATGCTGTCCAGAAGGGGCAACCCGTCTACCGGCCATTGTTGATTCGGGAGCATGCAGCTGCTTCCTAGATTCCACCTTGGCCCAGAAGCTGCATGTACCACTTCGCATCAAGGACCATCAGTTACAGATCCACTTGGCCGACGGGTCTCTGCCCCGCTCCGGACTCATTACGCAAGAGACTGAACCCATCTGTGCCACCACTGACTCTGGCCACCAAGAGTTCCTACGTCTTGACCTTATTCCATCCCCTCTGTTCCCTATCATTTTGGGTCTCCCCTGGTTACAGGCGCATCAACCTTGCATTGATTGGCTAAAGAAAGAAGTCAGTTTTACGTCCTCATATTGCGCTCAGCATTGCTTTGCACCTCCAGTCGCCATTTGCTCCGCCATAACAACCCCACCAGAGAACCTTCTGCATGTCCCTTCTGTTTATCTAGAGTTCAAGGACGTTTTTGATAAACAGCAAGACGATTGTCTCCCACCTCATCGGCCATATGATTGCCCTATTGACCTCCTATCTGGTTCCGAGGTCCCTTTCGTCCGTATTTTTCCATTATCCGAGACTGAATTAAAGGCCCTCAAGGCCTATATTGATGAAAAGCACTTCATCCGCCCGTCTTCCTCTCCAGCCGGAGCAGGTAACTTTTTTGTGGAGAAGAAAGACGGCTCGTTAAGACCTTGCATTGACTATCGTGAACTCAATAAAAATACTGTCAAAAACAGGTAATTCTCATTCCGGAGCTTTTCCAGCGCTTCCGGTCAGCCCAAGTTTTTTCCAAGCTAGATTTGAGAGGCGCTTACAATCTCATTCGGATCAGGGCGGGGGATGAGTGAAAGACGGCCTTCAGGTCCAGATTCGGACATTTCGAGTACCTTGTGATGCCTTTCGGGCTCTGTAATGCCCCAGCCACCTTCCAGCATCTCGTTAACGATATCTTCCGCGAACATCTGGATGATTTCTTGGTCGTATACCTGGACGACATTCTAATTTTTTCAGCCTCAATTGAACTACACCGGTGCCATGTCAAAAGGGTTCTTGCCATACTGAGAGAGCACAAACTGTACCTGAAAGCGAAAAAATGTGAATTTGAGAATCCCAATTTCTGGGATTCATTATCTCCACCAGTGGGGTTGCCATGGATCCACAAAAAGTCAAGGCCATTCAAGCGTGGCCAGCTCCGGATGACAAAAAGGGGGTGCAACGGTTCATTGGCTTTGCCAATTTTTATAGAAGATTTATTGTTGGCTTCTCCTCCATTGTAGCGCCCATCACGAAGCTCACTCGGCAGGGTAGCCGTTTCCAGTGGTCGCAAGAGGCTCAGGAAGCCTTTGAGAAGCTCAAATCCGTCTTTTCCTCTGCACCGGTCCTACAACATCCGGACCCAACATTTCCCTTTACTCTGGAGGTAGACGCCTCCGAGACCGCCACTGGGGCCATTTTATCACAGAGAAAAGGGGTGAAGGCTCTGCTACATCCTGTGGCCTACGCTTCTCGGAAGCTAAGTTCTCAGATGAGAAACTATGATGTGGGAGACAGGGAGCTACTCGCCATTAAAGTTGCTCTAGAGGAGTAGAGATACCTACTGGAGGGGGCGGCCCATTCCATCATGATCTTTACCGACCACAAAAACGCTTAAAACCCAGGCAAGCCCAGTGGGCTCTTTTTTTCTCAAGGTTCAATTTCCATATCTCTTACAGACCCGGCTCAAAAAACGGAAAGGCGGATGCTCTCTCCAGGATGTTCCCCGAAACCCCTTGCACTGCAGAACCCAGTACCATCCTGTCCTCCCAGAATTTTCTCTTGCTTTCTCAAGTGGATTTGTTAGACTCCCTTAAGGCGGCATCTAGACAGTGGGCCAGATTCATGTACAATGGTGCAGATTTGCACCGGCGTGGCGCATCATTTTTAGACTACACCGGTCCAGCGCGGAGCGGCAGTTAGGTGATTCAAGAAACTTTTTTTGTCTACGATGCCCCAGCGGGGCGGATTTTAGACGGCGTAAGGCGGGGTAAGGCCAAATGGGAGTCACCCTATGCTAATGAAGTGCCGACCGTGGCGCAGGGGTCACGCCGGGGCGCATTTTAGACCGCACATGCTCAGTGACATCCAGGGGTAAATGCCCCAATCTGCACATGCTCAGAACTGCGCCCCGGCGTGAGCCCTGAGCTCCGCCGGCCCACTACCAACGCCCAGTCCATAAATCAGCCCAGACTTCCGCCCTACAGGTGCAAATGTACTGAAGCTTTTTTTTCCCAAGCTAGGTCGTTTGCATTGTGGTGGGGCAGTTATGGCTGATGAGGAATCCTCAGGTGGGCGGATGACCAATTTCAGCCCAGAGGAGAGGGCTGTAATTATTGAGGGCCTCTCCCAACATGGGGACCGCCTCTATGGGCCACAGAGTGGCTGCCCCTGGCATGTTGGCACACAGATGTGTTGTCCAGCAAGTGTTGTTGCTCAGTTCGTTTGTAACGCTGCTGCTTTAGCTGCTCTCCAGCTGACCTCTGCAAGTTTGGTGAAAAGTTACCCCTGCTTTTATGAGGTGTAACTTGGCGCCGGAAATTTCAGCTCCGCGCACCGGGAGTAGCCTACGCCGGTCAAGCTTAAGTTGATGAATCGGCCCAAAAACCTCATTTGCATATTTAAAACACAAAAACCATAGCCGCGCCAGATCCGACCAGCGTAAATCTGCGCCAACGCCGCACCGGCGTGGAAAGGTTACACCGAGGCGATGAAGTCTATTTGGAGGCGTAATCTGGTTCTCTGGGTACAGCGCAGCGATCCGCCGGTGCAAATCTGCACTTACGCCGCGCATCTACCAAAAAAACTGTGTAAGTGCTTCATGAATCTGGCCCAGAGTCTTGATCCGGAAGTTGGGGCATTGGAAAAGCGTGACGACTTACTTTGGTCTCGGGGCAAACTTTCTGTACCAACATAAGCCAGACGTTGGTCTTAAGTACCTTCCATGATCACAGATTAGCAGGACACTTTGGGGCACGGAAGACTACTGAACTGATCTGTCATTCCTTTTGGTGGCCTAGGTGGAGACAGGATTGTAAGGCTTATGTTACATCATGTACCCACTGTCAACGAAACAAGGGTCCTACTACCAAGACCTGGGGGTTGCTCAAACCTTTACCTATTTCGGAACACTCATGGGTGGAAATTTCCATGGACTTTATTGTAGACTTACCTCCGTCTGGGGGCTTCTCCTCAATTCTGGTTGTGGTTGATCGCCTCTCTAAAATGGCTCATTTTCTGCCCGTGGTGGGAACTCCCTCCGTGGCAGAAACGGCCAAGACTTTTTTCAAGGAAATTGTCAGGCTCCATGGGGTACCCAGGAGCATCGTCTCTGTCAGGGGCGCTCAATTCACGTCCAGATTCTGGAGAGAACTTTGTAGGGCCTTGGAAGGTAAGAGCTGCCTCTCTTCAGTATATCACCCCCAGAGCAATGGTCAAACGGAAAGGACGAACCAAACACTGGAGCAATATCTTCGATGCTTCTGTTCTACCTCTCAAGATGATTGGTCGTCTTTGTTACCATCCGCTGAGTTTTCCTACAATAACTCTGTTCACTCCACCACCAACCAAACCCCCTTCTGGTCCAACTTTGGTTTTCACAAAAAGTTGGGGAGGAGGTCTGGCTGTCTGCCACCAACCTAAGATTACCTGTCCCCTCTCGGAAACTTGGTCCAAGATTCAATGGTCCTTTTAGGATCAAGTGGAAGATCAATGCCGTGGCTTTCGAACTTGTCCTACCTGAACTTTTTCATGCTTCCCTCCTTAAACCTGTTGTTCCCGAACCCTTTTTCGGGAGGGAAGAACCCCCACCTCCACCAGTGGAGATTGAGGGGGAACAGGAGTTCGAAGTGGAGTCCATCGTGAGTTGTAGGAAGAGGCTTTCACCAAGAACACCCGAGTTGATGGCCAGTTTGGGCGTCCAGAGTCCACCCCTTGGGGGGGGGGCACTGTCAGGGAACCAGCTCTGCCAGTCACCGATCTCTGCACATGCGCGGTAGAGCCGCGCTCTGGCGCGTACCCGTGCACGAAAGGCATGCGCGGTTCGGCGGCGCACACAGGCGCGCACCCCCCCGGAACCAATCAGAGGCCTGACCAGGCTATTTAAACCAGCTCCTGTCTCATGGCGGGTTGCTGGTTTGTCTTTAGCTTGTGCTTGGACTCTCTGCCACTACACCTGAATCACCGACCCAGACTTCCGCACGACTCTGCTCTCCCTCCGAACCTGACCTTGGCTTTTGTTCCTGGATATGCTGTCTTCTCCACCCCCTGACCTCTGGCTTGACTTTGGACTTGTTGCTGTCTCCAACCCTAGAACCTTGGCTTGCATCCCGGACCTGCTTCCAGTCTTACCCGCTCTGCACCTGCTCAGTGTTACTCAAGCTACCTGCTCTGCACCTGCTCAAGTACTGCCCAAGCTACCTGCTCTGCACCTGCTCAGTACAGTTACAGCTGCCTGCTCTGCACCTGCCCTGTGTCACCAAGGCTGCCTGCTCTACTCTCCATCACCAGCAGGGGCCCTCGGTCAAGTCTTCAGCCAGAACACCAGCTGCCAGTCCAGTACGTTGCTGGCGCCGGTGCCTCCTGGTGCCTTCCTCCCCTGTCTCAAACTCCAGGGGACGGAGTGCGCCGGGTCGCAACGGTGAGCCGCCCTCGGCATCTCAACCTCGGTGAGTACGCAGTCTGACAGGTCCACAGACCAACACTTTGGACCAACACCTGGAGAGCGAGGGAGCGTACCCAGGGCCGACTCACAGACAAATTGTAGACCTTGTACCAACTGGTCGGCCAGGTCAACGCAGGTCTCAGAAGCATTCTGCGCCTCCAGCTCCTGCACCAGGGACTTAGCCCGTTCGGTAAGTGTCTGTGACACCAGAGCCCCGGCCAAAACCGGTCTCACCACCGACCCCACCACTGTGAATATGGAGCGGGCCACAGCCACAGCTCACCTATCTGCAGGGTCCTTAAAAGCGGGAGCCCCTTCCACAGGTAATGTGGCAGCCTTGTTCCAAAACAAGCTTCACCAGCCTGGACACAGGGGGGTCCACTGACGGAGGAAATACCCACTGTTATAGGAAATCCTCCTCAAAAGGGTAACGGACCGCAAAGTATTTTGGTACTGCAAACAATTTCTGCGGCCGATCCCATTCCTTGTATAACAGTCCAGATATGGAACACAAGGAAAACACTTTTTGCGGTGCGGGGCGGCTTGCTGAACCCAAAAGGGACTGACATTTCTGATGCCTCTGCCGAATCCACAAGTGCTTGAGTAACCCGCACCGCAGTGATAAGAGCCCCAACAAACGCATAATCATACGCTGACCCTGAAACAGAGTCAGCCTCACTGTCCATGTGGGCGTAGGCATGAAGCATCTGACATTACGGAGCCAGAGCCGGATCCGGCAGCGAGGCCCGATTCCGTGTCAGAGACATCCCAGAAGAAGGCGGAGGGGGGGACGCTTTGTTACCCCCCTTTTTCCCCCACCACTTCAATCCTGACCACAAACGCCTCAGGGACTGCTATCACAGTATCCATGGAGGCCACAGGAACAGGGGCACTAAGGGTTAACTCCGGCATGTCAGTGAGAGTCACTGTAACTGCCACCCTAGTACTGCCAGGCAGGACCACAAGACACCCTCCCGCGACAGAGAGCAGGGAAACCCCCATCCCCGGAGGACTGCTGAGAAGCCAAAAACGCTGTTTGTGCTGCGCCATCCCACAGGAAAGTGTGCATAGGCCGTCAGCGCCATTATTCTAGTCACTGGAGGCCAAGAGCTGTACCAAGATGGGCGCCGACATACAAAAAAACTGCCTGAGGGCTTCGAGAAAATGGCCGCCGTTATTACAACTGCGCCATAAAACACAGCCGGTCACCAGCAAAATGGCGCCAAAACTGTATTTTTTTTTAAAACATGGTACAGTGAATCCCCAGTGAAACACAGCAACCTATTAGGCCCACGGGACCCCCCCGCACACATGGCAGTACACAAAAGCACTAAAAAACACCAAAATAGCACCCACAGCAGCCGCAGCCCCCAGGTCAGACTGAGCCCCCCAAGCAGGCCCCCACCTCATGGCCGTCACCCAGGAACGGGGAAGGAGGGAGAGGAAGGGAGAGAGGAAAGCAGGGCGCACCCTCAATCGACCTCCCCAGGAATGCACCAGCCGAAAACCACTCTGCCAAGGCAGGGGGAAAAAACGTACCCGTCCTGCGACCACCGGCTGGAGGCATTCCAGACAGATCCAACGTCCGCTTACGGCATGGCTTTCGGCCCAGCACACTGTGACACGGCCATAGAGACCGGTCATGTGTGTGCCCTGGAACATGAAGTTCACCCGCCACCCCTGAGGCAACGGGGCATGTCATGGACAACCTAGCCACGCTCGATGGCCGAACATGGGGGGACTACAAGGATTAAAATCCAGCATGTCACACAGTTAGCAGTTGATAGTAGATTCCAGGATCCAAAAACGCAGGAACAAAAAACAAATAAAGGCGACAAAATTGCAAAAAAATCTCCACAGCATATGGGCTCCAGAAAGGCCATGCTCTCCTGACGCTAGGCAGATTAAAACTGAGGCTGAATGCTTCCAGAGAGTGGGATGTACCCGAGGGACACGCCCCTTGGAAGGTGCTGTACTGAGAGCACTTAAAGTGCTGTTTTTTTCTGCCTAGTCTCTCCTAGAAGGAAAGGTAAATAACCCTAAGGTCAATGCTGCTGTGTCCGTCCATGAACGGAAGAGAAAAAAGGACGCCAATTTTGTTTGGGAGCCACGTCGCATGACCGCGCAATTGTCAGTTAAAACGATGGAGTGCCGAATCGCAAAAAGTGGCCCGGTCATTGACCAGCAATATGGTCCGGGGCTGAAGTGGTTAAAAAATAACACAACAGGAAAGTTAGCCCAATTTTTTGTGATAATGCGAAAGATGATGTTACACCGAGTAAATAGATACCTAACTTGTCACGCTTTAATATTGCACACACTCATGGAATGGCGCCAAACTTCAGGACATAAAAAATCTTCATAGGCGACGCTTGATTTTTTTTACAGGTTACCAGTTTAGAGTTACAGAGGAGGTCTAGTAAAAAAAATGATTGCTCTCGCTTTAACGCACGTGTCTATACCTCACACGTGTGGTTTGAATGGCGTTTACATATGTGGGCGGGATTTACATGCATGTTCGCTTCTGAGTGCGAGCTACTAGGGACATGGACATTTTAATTATTTTTTTGTTTGTTTTTTCTTCTTTTTAACGTAATAATTTTTATTTTTGCACATTTTTGTCCCTTTTTTTATTTTGGATCACTTTTATTCCTATTACAAGTAACGTAAACATCCCTTGTAATAGGAATAGCGTGTGACAGGTCCTCTTTATGGAGAGAGGCGGGGTCAATAAGACCTCACATCTGTCCTTCAGGCTGGAAAGCATTAGATCCGGAAAAAATAAAAAACACTGATCTCATGCTTTCAGCCGCGATTGCAGCTTTGTTTTTGTTTCTGCCTCTGCATTTCTTGTGATCTGAGCATGCCCAGGGACTTAGGGCCAGATCCTCAGAGCGAGTACGCCGGCGTATCTACTGATACGCCGGCGTACTTTCAAATTACCTGCCTCGTAAATTTAGTTTGAATCCTCAAACCAATATACAATGGCATCTGGGTTAGATCCAACAGGCGTACGGCTTCGTACGCCTTCGGATCTAAGATGCAATACTTTGGCGTCCGCTGGGTGGCGTTCACGTCGTTTTCCGTGTTGGGTATGCAAATTAGCTATTTCCGACGATCCACGAACGTACGAGCGGCCGGCGCATTCCTTTACGTCGTCTTTAGTCGGCTTTTTCCGGCGTATAGTTAAAGCTGGTATTTTGCGGCGTATAGTTAGACTTGCCATGTTAAGTATGGCCGTCGCTCCCGCGTCAAAATTTGATTTTTTTTTTGCGTAAGTCGTCCGTGAATCGGAATGTACGTAAGTCCCGTCTAAGTTAAAAAAAATGACGTCCTAGCGACGTCATTTAGCGCAATGCACGCTGGAAAATTTCAGGACGGCGCATGCGCAGTTCATTCGGCGCGGGGACGCGCTTCATTTAAATGAAACCCGCCCCCTAATCGCCGATTTGAATTCCGCCGCCAGAGATACACTACCCCGCCGTAACTTACACACAAATTCTTTGAGGATTCAAAGCAGCCAAAAGTAAGTTACAGCGGCGTAGCGTATCTCACATACGCTGCACCAATCTATTTCTATGTGGATCTGGCCCTTAGATTTTTTTATGTTGCTTTTTGTGTGTGAACAGCACTTGGATGTCTCTGAGCATGCTCATAGAGCGTGTTTTTTGGGTTAGTAATTTAAGAAAATCCCTAACAGGTGTACCCACTTACAAGTTCACCCAATGTAGAGACTGAACTTTAGATCCCTTTCACACTGAGGAGTTTTTCAGGTGGTACAGCGCTAAAAATAGCGCTGCTATACCGCCTGAAAAACTCCTTCACTGCATACTCAATGTGAAAGCCTGAGGGCTTTCACACTGAGGCGATGCGCTGGCGGGAGAGAAAAAAAAATCTCCTGTCAGCAGCATCTTTGGAGCAGTGAGAGGAGCGGCGTGTATACTGCTCCTTCACCGCTCGTTCCCATTTAAAACAATGGGAAACTGCAGCAATACCGCCCGCAATGTGCCTCTGCAGAGGCGCATTGCGGGCAGTATTAACCCTTTATCGACCCCTAGCGGGGGGTAATACCGGTATAGCGCCGCTATTTTTAGTGGCGCTAAACGCCACCGCAGCTCCCGCTCCAATGTGAAAGGGGCCTTCGTTTTGTGTGTTTCATGGGCTGTCCATGTGTTTTCAATTGCCTCATTAGCACACAAGCCTATGTTATATAAAGCTGGTATAGAGCAGATGCTAGCTGCCCTGAAAAGAGGGCACATTGTGTGTGTGGGGGTCGGCTGGCAAGATTAAAGTTGTGTGTCCTTATCGAATGTCTTTGCAAAACAGATATGTTTTTGATCAAGGTTTTTTTTGTCAATGTATGTTTTTTTTAGGGTGTTCACTGTGCTGCATTATTTTGCTAAATATTTCTCAAGATGTTGTGACTAATGTTTCAATCCTGTGTCTGTGGGTCTATTTACCCTGCTATTTCCAAAGCATAAACCATATTATGTTTACGGTCTCAAATGAACCTATGTTTATTTGTATTTTTTATATTTATTTATTTATTTTTGTTTGTTTGTTTTTTTTTTTTGTTTGTTTTTGCTTTCCTTGTTTTGTTGACCAATAAAATTACTTTCAAATTTTGAAGTTTGTTTTTTGTTACTTTTTCATGCTACAGATTGTGACAGCTGCAGCTGAAATAGGCCTGATTTGCCTAACAAAACAGTTGTGATTTGTCTTGAAGCTCTTTTCCTGGGGCCTTTATGTGTGAAATGTTTGCCATGTAGTCACCAGGAAAGGAAAAATACAGAGCGGTAAGTATTGTTTCCTTTTTACTGCAGTGGTTCTCAGCCCCAGTCCTCAAGTACCCCCGACAGGACATGTTTTGTGGATTTATCTTATCAAGAATTGCTGTCCAGACTGTCTTTTAAAGCACATGTGCAAGATGAAGGAAAACCTGCAAACATGGCCTGTTTGGGGGGGGGGGGTATTGGCGGACAGGCTTAAGGTGCTGATTTACAGCACTGTGCTTAAATCTAGCGCAAGGCAATCCTATTCTAATTGTGGGTGTTTGAGGGATGCCAAGTGCTTGTGTTTTTTGGGTTGGCCTTTGTGTCTCTTTTCTTAAAATTGGCTTCACTTCCTGTCACACAGCTGAACAGGAAGTGAGGTTAAAACCCTACCAATGTATTTTCTTGGGGACACACAGGTCAATCTAACTAGTGTCCCCATTAAGCAAATTGCACTCCAGCACTGCTGTGTACACCCCAAATGATTAGTTAGTTTGGGGTTTAGTAAAGGCAAAGCCACTCTGCAGTACAAGCATAGTCGCTGAAAATCTGAGGGGAAGCACTGATGATTTTAACATCCAATCCTGTTGAAGCAAAGATTTTTTTTGTTTTTTGTTTTCTTTTCTTCCTTGCTTGTCCACTTGTAGTGCAAAGTGGATTTGCCTTTAGTAAATGGACCCCAAAGTCTAAGATCCCTAATAATTTGGGGTGTACACAGCAAAATGCTAGAGTGAAGTTTACATAATGGGAATATTTAGATTGATCTGCGTGTCCCCAAGAAAAGACATTAGTAAGGTTTTACACTCACTTCCTGTTTGGCTATGTGACAGGAAGTGAATGAATTTGAAGTAGTAAGTGACAACATTTGTGAGGTGTCTTCACCCTATCAGGGGTGCAGACATCCCCAAAAAATGAGCAGATGATACTTATTTGCAAATTAAGAAAATTGTTTATTTAACATTGGGTGGTGTTTGTGGGGGTCCCTAACACACATTCATACAAATTAGCAACGCTGTATCCTGGCCTATTGGCATGGTTATATTTTCTTAGTCCTCTCAATAAAATTATCAGAAATTTGTGCTTAAAGTAGAATTATAATCAACACGTTTTTTTTCTTTAATTTTGGATAGAGTGAGGGAGTTAGGGTTGTAGCCCCTGTCAGTTTAGTTTGTACCATCCCTGTCCAATTGTGGAGATTTGCCTTCACTTCCTGCCCCATAGCCAAACAGGAAGTGAGAGAAAAACTATGCAAATTAAGGGAATCTAGTGCCCCCCAGAACTAGTGTGTGTGTGTGTGTGTGTGTGTGTGTCCCTGAAAATTTCTGGGTGGGTCATAAAAAAACAGGGTGTGGCCTTGACAGGAAGGGGTGGGTCATTTTTCTATTAGGAGGTGCAGAAGTTTAGTCTGGCCTAGGGCAGCACAAAACCTAAATATACTACTGCATATTAGGGCT
This sequence comes from Rana temporaria, assembly GCF_905171775.1. Classification (NCBI taxonomy): domain Eukaryota; kingdom Metazoa; phylum Chordata; class Amphibia; order Anura; family Ranidae; genus Rana; species Rana temporaria. The sequence goes on from NC_053495.1 coordinate 73,791,346, forward strand.
TATTTAGACAGGATACAATTTACAGCATGTTTTTAGATTGTGGGAATAAACCCACGCAGGCACAGGGAGAAAATGCAAACTCCAGGCAGATGGTGTCACGGGCGGGATTCGAACCAGCGACCCTTTTTGCTGCTAGGTGAAAGTGCTATCCACTACACCACTATGCTGAACGAACATGATTGCGGCTGAAAGCATGAGATCAGTGTTTTTGTTTCTGATCTCATGCTTTCCAGCCTGGAGGACAGATGTGGGGTCTTATTGACCCTGCCTCTCTCCATAAAGAGGACCTGTCACACACTAGTCCTATTACAAGGGATGTTTACATTCCTTGTAATATGAATAAAAGTGATAAAAAAGGGACAAAAAAGTGCAAAGAGAAAAAATATTATGTAAAAAAAATATTAAAATGCCCCTGTCCCTAGTAGCTTGCACTCAGAAGCGAACACGCTTGTAAGTCCCGCCCACATATGTAAATGCTGTTCAAACCACACATGTGAGGTATTGACACGTGCGTTAGAGCGAGAGCAATAATTTTAGCATTAGACCTCCTCTGTAACTCTAAACTGGTAACCTGTAAAAAAAATTCAAGCATTGCCTATGGAGATTTTTAAGTCCCGAAGTTTGGCGCCATTCCATGAGTGTGTGCAATATTAAAGCGTGACAAGTTAGGTATCTATTTACTCGGTGTAACATTGTCTTTCACATTATACCTAAAAATTGGGCTAACTTTACTCCTTTGTTATTTTTTAATTCATGGAATCTTTGTGTTTGAAAAATTATTGCGCAAATACCGTTGGAAATAAAATAAAATCATGACCGCCACTTTATTCCCTAGGGTGTCTGCTAAAAATATATATATAGTGTTTGGGGGTCCTGAGTAATTTTCCAGGAACAAAATATAATTTTTACATGAAGGAGAGAAGTGCCAGAATAGGCACGATATGGAAATGGTTAAAGTGAAACAATAAAAGTGAAATATTCCTTTACATTTCATAGGGGGGGAGGGGGGGTATAGCATGCCTGTGAAGTAGTGCATGTTTCCCGTGCTTAGAACTGTCCCTGTACAAGATGTAATTTCTGAAGGGAAAAAAAGTAAGTTAAAAGTACTCATGGCTATAAAGATTACTCAGAACAGTCATTGCTCATAAAAAAAAAAACGTGGGGGTCCCCCCAAATTCAATTACCAGGCCCTTCAGGTCTGGTATGGATATTAGGGGGACCCCGCTGTCAAATAAAAAAAAAAATGTGGGGTTCCCCCCAAATATCCATACCAGTTCCTTCAGGTCTGGTATGGATTTTAAGGGGAACTCCACTCCAAACTTAAGTAAAATGGCGTGGAGTTCCCCCAAAAATCCACACCAGACCCCTTATCCGAGCACGTAACCTGGCCGGCCGCAGAAAAGAGGGGGGACAAAGTGCGCCCCCCCCTCTCCTGAACCGTATCAGGCCACATGCCCTCAACATGGGGAGGATGTCCCCATGTTGATGGGGACAAGGGCCTCATCCCCACAACCCTGGCCGGTGGTTGTGGGGGTCTGCGGGCGGGGGGCTTATTGGAATCTGGAAGACCCCTTTAACAAAGGGGACTCCCAGATCCCGCCCCCCCCGTGTGAAATGGTAATGGGGTACCTCTACCATTTCACCAAAAAAAGTGTAAAAAATTTAAAAAATGACAATTGCCGGTTTTTGACAATTCCTTTATTAATGTCTTCTTTCCGCACTTCTTCTTCCATCTTCTTTTTTTCTGCTTTAATTTGGGTTTCTTCCGCCATCTTCTTCTTTCTCTGCTCCTTTCTTGGGTCCTTTCGTCCGCATCTTGCACCGGCTTCTTCTTCCATCTTCTTCTCCTTCCGTCGGCCTTCTTGTCCGCATCTTGCTTCTTCTTCCCCGGACGATGCGCTTGCAATTGAAGTTCCCGCTGTGTGACGCTCCTGTGACCCCCGCCCCCCTCAGACACCACGGGGAAAGTCCCTGTGTGTTACATGTGCGTCAGAGGGGGGCGGGGTCACAGGAGCATCACACGGTGGGAACTTCAATTGCAAGCGAATCGTCCGCATCTTGCACCGCTTCCAATTGAAGTTCCCGCTGTATGACGCTCCTGTGACCCCCCCTCTGATGCACATGGGGACATTCCCCGTGGCGTCACACAGCGGGAACTTCAATTGGAAGTGCATCGTCTGGGGAAGAAGAAGCAAGATGTGGAGGAGAAGGCCGACGGAAGGAGAATAAGATGGAAGAAGAAGCCGGTGCAAGATGCGGACGAGAAGACCCAAGAAAGAAGCAGAGGAAAAAGAAGATGGAGGAAGAAACGCGAATGAAAGCAGAAAAGAAGAAGATGGAAGAAGAAGAAGTGCGGAAAGAAGACATTAATAAAGGAATTGTCAAAAACCGGCTATTGTCATTTTTTAAACTTTTTTGGGGTGAAATGGTAGAGGTACAATGTACCCCATTACCAGTTCTCACAGGGGGGGCAGGATCTGGGGGTTCCCTTTGTTAAAGGGGTCCTCCAGATTCCGATAAGCCCCCCGCTCTCAGACCCCCACAACCACCGGCCATGGTTGTGGGGATGAGGCCATTGTCCCCATCAACATGGGGAAAAGGTGCTTTGGGGGGGACCCCAAAGCACCCTCCCCATGTTGAGGGCATGTAGCCTGGTACAGTTCAGGAGAGGGGGGGCGCACTCTGTCCCCCCCTCTTTTCTGCGGCCGGCCAGGTTACATGCTCGGATAAGAGGTCTGGTATGGATTTTTGGGGGAACTCCACGCCATTTTTTTTTTAAATTTGGGGTGGAGTTCCCCTTAAAATCCATACCAGACCTGAAGGGCCTGGTATGGATATTTTGGGGGAACCCCACGTAATTTATTTATTTTTTACGGCGGGGTTCCCCTTAATATCCATACCAGACCAGACCTGAAGGGCCTGGTAATTGAATTTGGGGGGACCCCACGCTTTTTTTTTTTATGAATGAATTTGTTTAGAATTGCCGGGAGCCGACAATTCATTATAGCCGCAAGTCGGTTTTAAATAGGGTTGTCCCGATACCGAGCATTTGCCCGAGTACTTGTACTCGGGCAAATGCTCCGATGCTTCAGCCGATACTTGTACAGTCAGGGTGATCAGTGATGTGGGGGAGTTACAAGCACTGATAACCGCTGACTGTCCTCATATCCTCCTCCAGCCCCCCTCCGTGTCCCACCCATACTGCCATCTCTTTTTCCATGTTCCTGCCATGTGCCCCCATCCGTGCTGCTGGCGCTGTGTGTCTCCTCCTCTCCCCCCCCCTTCTCTCTCTACAATGTCAAAAACTCACCATGCCTTTTTCTAAATAACTTGGAATGTCTTCTTTCCAAAAAAGGATCATTTGGGGGGTATTTGTACTTTTCTGGTATGTTAGGGTCTCAAGAAATGAGATAGGCCATCAGTACTGTACTTCAGGTGTGATCAATTTTCAGATATTGGCACCATAGCTTGTGGACTCTATAACTTTCACAAAGACCAAATAATATACACCAATTTGTACTTAGTTTTACCAAAGATATGCAGCAGTATACATTTTGGCCAATTTTCAAAATTGTATAACAGAAACGAGAAAAATTCATTTTTTTTACAGAATTTTCAGTCTTTTTTCTTTTATAGTGCAAAAAATAAAAAACCCAATGGTGATTAAATACCACAAAAAAAAAGCTTTATTTGTGTGAAAAAAAGGACAAAAATTTCATATGGGTACAGTGTTGTATGACTGAGTAATTGACATTCAAATTGTGAGAGCACCGAAAGCTGAAAATGTATCTGGTTAGGAAGGGTGTTTAATTGCCCAGTGGTCAAGTGGTTAATCACACTACAGGGTAGGCATCTTTGGCATCTGTAGAACCCTTTCATTTCTGAAAAAAAATCACGTTTTTTGGAGGGTCAATGACATTATGGACTAAGTGGTTTCTAAGAGGGGAGCTCTTTTGTACACAAATCTTGCTTTTGTCGAAAGAATTTTAAATCCCTGTCTGATTTCAAAATAGGCCAATATTTGTGATGATGTATTCAATTGACTGGTATTGTCTATTGAAACCGGTAACAAAAGCTGCATCCGTGTGGGAGTTTGTATTCTTATTGTTTTTTGTTAGTATGTATTCTGATTCATATTCATCACTTCGGCCTTCAAATTGATCAGGGTCTCTTTCCTGTAGCCCTTATTCTCAAACTTCTCAATCAGACTATTAGCTGTGTTTTTCTTCCCACTTGTTCTTAAAGAGGTTTGCCACACCTTCTGTCTGAACGTAATAGCTCTTTTTGTACCAGAAATAATTACTTTCCATTGCCATTTTGAGTCATTCAATGATAAACCCAATCTGTTCCTGCCTGAGTGCTGCATTTTCGTGTAGTGCTTTCACAACTTCTTTCAAACCGTCCTTTTTTATTATACTGGTGTACAATGAACTAACAGCTATAGTAGCAAGTAGACAGTTAGCAGTCTCTGTTACATTCTGAAGTTCATTTATTAATTGTATACTGTCCCTCAGGTATGATTTCCCCTTAAAGCGGGAGTTCACCCAAAAATCAACTTTCTGCAGTTAGATCCAGCATACTGCTGACATCTGCAGTATGCTGGTCTTTTTATTTTTATTTTGGTACTTATCGTTTTAGCAGTATTTCTTCTATGGCTCCGAGCGGGGAATCCTGCGGGGAATGGACGTTCCCGAAGGCAAGCAAGTTGATTGATGGCCTTCGATAGCACGTCACGGCTTCCAAAAACAGCCGAGGTGACACTTGGCTGTTTACGGCGCCTGCGCCTGCCGTGTAGAGCTGACTGCGCAGCCGCCGTAAATTGCCGAGTGTCACTTGTGTGTATTTTCGGAAGCTGTGACGCGCTATCGAAGGCTGTCAATCAACTTGCTTGTCTTCGGGAACGCCTATACCAGGAAGTAATCCCCGCTCGGAGCCATAGAAGAAATACTGCTAAAACGATAAGTACCAAAAAAAAAGACCAGCATACTGCAGATGTCAGCAGTATGCTGGATCTAACTGCAGAAAGTTGATTTTTGGGTGAACTCCCGTTTTAAGTACCAAGAGTTTCAAAAACTGATCAATGTTTTCTTCTAGTCTCCTTAGTCTGGAAAAGAGTACATTTATTCCACTTATAATACTTATAATAGGTATGCCCGGAGGTTTCTCGGTTCTCTTGTGTATTCGGTAGATAATATATTACCAATGTTCTCGTAGATTCTGGAATCGGGTATTTTGCCTCCTTTTTATTCAGGATTCCCATATGCTTCCCCTTTTTCACAAAAGTTTTCAGCTTCTTTTCATATTGTTGTTTTGTATTACCTTTTAATTTCTTGTAGGTGTTCTCCACTTTGAGCAGATTTTCCATTTCCTCCTCATAATCCTCTTTATTTAGTATAACTAGTCCACCACCCTTATCTGCCGGGCATATAATCACATTTATTTTCTTCCCTATATACTTAACCACTATCTTTATTATGGAAGCTCCCATAACCCAGGTATCCTCCTCTTCAGCCAGCGGTCCAGTTTCCGATAAAAGTGGTCTCTGCAGTGGATTTGCCATGAGATCCCTTTTATGGGTGGTGGGTAAGGGTCCCCCTCCTGCCGCTCTCCCTTGCCCTCCGCCGCTTACCGAAGCCATCGGCAACGGTGGAGGCAGTTAATTTAATAATGCTTAAAGTGAAACAATAAAAGTGAAAAATTCCTTTAAATTTTGTACCTGGGGGGTATAAAGTATGCCTGTGAAATAGCGCATGTTTCACGTGTTTAGAACTGTCTCTGCACAAAGTGTCATTTCTGAAGGAAAAATCACTCGTGGCTATAATGAATTGTCGGCTCCCGGCAATTCAGAGAGAATTCATTCATATAAAAAAAAGCGTGGGGGTCCCCCCAAATTCAATTACCAGGCCCTTCAGGTCTGGTATGGATATTAAGGGGAACCCCGCCATAAATTTAAAAAAAATGACGTGGGGTTCCCCCCAAATATCCATTCCAGACCCTTTAGGTCTGGTGTGTATTTTAAGGGGAACTCCACCCCAAAAAAAATGGCGTGGAGTTCCCCCAAAAATCCACACCAGACCCCTTATCCTAGCATGTAACCTGGCCGGCCGCAGAAAAGAAGGGGGGGACGAGAGAGCGCCCCCCCTCCTGAACCGTACCAGGCCACATGCCCTCAACATGGGGAGGATGTCCCCATGTTGATGGGGACAAGGGCCTTATCCCCACAACCCTTGCCGGTGGTTGTGGGGGTCTGTGGGTGGGGGGCTTATCGGAATCTGGAAGACCCCTTTAACAAAGGGGACCCCCGGATTCCGGGCCCCCCCTATGTGAATTGGTAATGGGGTACATTGTACCTCTACCAATTCACTAAGGAAGTGTAAATAATAGTAAAAACACACACTGTGAAAAAAGTCCTTTATTAACAAAAAAAATAAAAAATCCAGTGGTGATAATCCACTCTCAATCCCCGCTCCAACGTTGTCAGTATCCAGCGATGGGTGATCTCCTCTCCGGAGGGGTCCAGCGATGAGAAGATCACCCAGATCCAGGTCCGGGTTCCAGAGCGCACGAATGACGCAGCTTGAGCTAGTGACAGCTCATATATAGGTAAGACAGGGCCACCCGTCACGTGACCCCGCCCCCCTCTGATGCAAGGGAAAGCCTGGGCTTCCCCAGTGACGTAGTCAGAGGAGGACGGGTCACGTGACGGGTGGCCCGCCTCACCTATATAAGAGCTGTCACTAGCTCAAGTTGTGTCATTCACCGAGCTGTCTCCGGTGGAGACAGGTGACCGGTGATGCATGCGTTCTGAATCCCGGACCTGGATGGATCTTCTCATCGCTGGACCCCGGTGGAGAGGAGATCACCCATCGTTGGATACCGACAACGTTGGAGTGGGGATCGAGAGTGGATTACCACCGCTGGATTTTTTTTTTGAATAAAAGACTTTTTCCACGGTGTGTGTGTGTTTTTACTATTATTTATACTTCCTTAGTGAATTGGTAGAGGTACAATGTACCCCATTGCCAATTCACATAGGGGGGGCCGGGATCTGGTGGTCCCCTTTGTTAAAGGGGTCGTCCAGATTCCGATAAGCCCCTCGCCCGCAGACCCCCACAACCACCGGGCAAGGGTTGTGGGGATGAGGCCCTTGTCCCCATCAACATGGGGACATCCTCCCCATTTTGAGGGCATGTGGCCTGGTACAATTCAGGAGGGGGGGCACTCTCTCGTCCCCCCCTCTTTTCTGCGGCCGGCCAGGTTACGTGCTCGGATAAGGAGTCTGGTGTGGATTTTTGGGGGAACTCCACGCCATTTATTTTTTTAAATTTGGGGTGGAGTTCTCCTTAAAACCCACACCAGACCAGAAGGGTCTGGAATGGATATTTGGGGGGAACCCCACGTAATTTTTTTTAATTGACAAGGGGTTCCCCTTAATATCCATACCAGACCTTAAGGGCCTGGTAATTGAATTTGGGGGAACCCCCACGCTTTTTTTTATGAATTAATTCTCTCTGAATTGCCGGGAGCCGACAATTCATTATAGCCGTGAGTGATTTTTAAATGACTTTTTTTCCTTCAGAAATGACACTTTGTGCAGAGACAGTTCTAAGCATGGGAAACATGTGCTATTTCACAGGCATACTTTACACCCCCCCCCCCCGGTACAAAATTTAAAGGAATATTTCACTTTTATTGTTTCACTCTAAGCATTAATATATTCACTGCTCCCAAAAAAGGGCTGTTTTTAAAACTTTTTTTTGCATTGATACATGTCCCCTGGGGCAGGACCCAGGTCCCCAAACACTTTTTAGGACAATAACTTGCATATTATCCTTTAAAATTAGCACTTTAGATTTCTCCCGTAGACTTTAACAGGATGTTCCTGTGGCTTTTCGAATTTGCTGCGAACACCCCAAATTGTTAGCTGTTCGCCGAACAGGCGAACAGGTAATGTTCAAGTCGAACATGAGTTTGACTCAAACTCGAAGCTCATCCCTACTGGCTGGGTGTGCAGACAAGTGAGGGGAAGATGGCCCCCACCTGTCTCCATACCATAGCAGGGCGGAAGCGGCGTCAAAACGTCACTTCCGCTCATAGCTCTTAAAGGGCCTTTTTTAAAAGTTGTTTTTATTGTAATTTCAATGAAAAAAAAACAATACAATACAGAGCCTATTGGGCATACCCAGGCTCTGTCACACACAAACTAAAATAATAGAAAATAACTAAACTGCTGTACACTCAACCACCTGTGCAGATTATCTAAAGCAGTGGTTCTCCACCTTCTAGTGCTGTGACCCCTTGATAAAATTTCCCACGTTGTGGGGACCCCTAACAGTAAAATTATTTTCCTAGCGTGGGTTGTAAACAACCAAGGCAAGACAAGTCATTTACACCCCTAACCCACAGACATTTAGCGCTCCCTGAGTCCTTTTAATGGCAACTATAATCACAGGTAGTGTCACTCACTGTGTCTCTGGCTTCACTGTGTTTCGGACTTTGTGGTGTCTCGTAGCAGTGACACCTATGCCGAAATCAGAAAAAAGGGTCTCCTCCAGCCCCTCCCACTTCACACTTCACCCATCATCTGACCTCTAGTCTTTGCCCCCCCAGCCATGCCGTGAACTGAAATGCGAAGAGGCTGAGTGGGCAGCTGCGGGCTCCAGGAACAGCCCAGCTGGGAGTCTACAGGCTCCAGGGATAGCCCTGCTGGGTGGCCGCAAAACGACTGGGAGAGTGATGCGGGCTTCAGGAACAGCCCAGGATTCGGTGACCCCTGGCAAATCATCATTCGACCCCCAGGTTGAGAACCACTGATCTAAAGTATTCTTCTATTTCCACAGATACTCCACATAGCTTATTTTAGTTATTTACGAAATGAAATGAAGTACACGTTACATATACACATTCTCATTCCCCCTCTCCCCATAACTATTGACCGAGCAACCCAAGGAAGCCTACAAGTTCAGAGATGCCACTTGAGTCGTTACAGTTAATTAATAGAGCGTTACTAATCATCCATCGAGTCTGAATTAGTGGACAGGGATTCCATCCAGATGTCCCATATTTTATGGCATTTCTTAGCACAGTCACGTGACAGACCTATAGTGGCAGAGCTAACATCTTCCAAAAATGTATTGAGGGTGTGGACGAAGCCTTAAAGGGCCATTTTATTTTTTTTATTGCATTTTTGTGTAAATATGAGATCTGAGGTCCAGCCGAGCTCGCATGCAGAAGCGAACGCATACTTGAGCAGCACCCACATATGAAAACGGTGTTCAAACCACACATGTGAGGTATCACTGCGATCGGTATAGAGAGCACAATAGTTCTAGCCCTAGACCTCCTCTGTAACTCAAAATATGCAACCTGTAGATTTTTTTAAACATCGCCTATGGAGATTTTTATGGTTAAAAGTGTGTCGCCATTCCACGAGCAGGCGCAATTTTGGGCATCAATTTACTCAGCGTAACATTATCTTTCACAACATAAAAAAATTGGGCTAACTTTACTGTTGTGATATTTTTTAACTCAAAAAATAATATTTTTTCCCCAAAAAAATGTGCACTTGTAAGACCGCTGCGCAAATACGGTGTGACATAAAGTATTGCAACGACCGCCATTTTATTCTCTAGGGTGTTGGAAAAAAATGTATAATGTTTTGGGGTGATAAGTAATTTTCTTGCAAGAAAAACTGTTTTTATCTTGTAAACAACATGTTTTAGAAAGAGGCTTGGTCCTTAAGTGGTTAATAAGGGCCCGATTCTCAAAAGAGATACGCCGGCGTATCGCCTGATACGCCGTCGTATCTCTGAGTCTGCCTGTCGTATCTATGCGCCTTATTCATAGAATCAGTTACGCATAGATAAGCATTAGATCCGACAGGCGTAAGGCTCTTACGCTGTCGGATCTTAAATGCATTTTTTTTTCCCCGCTAGGTGTCGCCAACGTCGTTTTCCCGATCGAGTATGCAAATTAGCAAAGTACGCCCGACCGACGCAGTGAAGTTACGACGTTTACGTAAGATTTGCGACGCGTAAAGTTGCCCCTGGGTATATGAGGCGCAGTCAATGTCAAGTATGACCGTCGTTCCCGCGTCGAAATGTGAAAATTTACGTTGTTTGCGTAAGTCATCCGTGAATGGCGCTGGACGCCATTTACGTTAACGTCAAAACCGATGATGTCCTTGCAAAATTTTAGGGACGGCGCATGCGCAGTACGTTCGGCGCAGGAACGCGACTAATTTAAATGATCCACGCCCCCTAGCCGGATCATTTGAATTAGGCGGGCTTGCGCCGGAGGATTTACGTTACGCCGCCGCAACTTTGCAGTCAAGTGCTTTGTGAATCAAGCACTTGCCCGTAAAACTTGCGGCGGCGTAACGTAAATGAGATACGTTACGCCGCTGCAAAGATGCAGCGATCTACCTGAATCTGGCCCTAAGTCTCCATATATTTCCATTTTTGGAGTTCTTCTTTTCTAACTTCCTCAGATCACTTTCCAGTTAGAAAAGAAAAACTCCAAAAATGGAAACATATGGAGATTTATTAAGGATATAGGGAAGAAAAGAAATGTGATTATATGGCCGGCAGATAAGTGGATTTACCGATTGGGGTCTTTAATGCTTGGTGGGCTTAACGTGGACATTGATCTCGATTGTTGTTTATCCAACTTCTAAGGCCCCGTACACACGAGAGGATCGATCCGCTGAAATTGATCCGCAGATCGGTTTCAGCGGATAGATCCGCTGGTGTGTACGATCCAGCGGATATTTATCCACGGATATATTTCGGGCCGACCGATTTCCAGCGGATAAAAATTTCTTAGCATGCTAAGAAATCTATCCGCTGGAATCGGCTTCAGCGGATCGATCCGGTGGTCTGTACAGACTCACCGGATCGATCCGTCCGAACCCATCCCTCGCATGCGTCGTAATGATTCGACGCATGCGTGGAATTCCTTATATGACAGCGTCGCGCACGTCGCCGCGTCATCGCGGCGACGGCACGACACGTCATCGCGATGGGAATTCGGCGCAGATTACGATCCGATGGTGTGTACACTCCATCGGATCAAAATCCTCAGAGGATTTATCCGCGGAAACGGTCCGGAGGACCGTATCCGCGGATAAATCCTATCGTGTGTACTAGGCATAAGGGTTGTTTAAAATTCCAAGTTTTCTACATTTCTCATTTACAATGCTTTTTTACAATGCCTTATAGTCTAGAAAGCTTGCCGATTACTAATTTGGTAGGATGGGGTTAGGACCTACAATGATGCCTTTAAAATACTTTAGTCTATTTTTTTTTCCACTTTTATAAATATTTAGGTACAATGTTTAATATTAATATCTCTAAAATACTCTAGTCCATATATAGTTATGGTTATGATGTGCATATATGTATTTTTATACATATGTGGCCCGGATTCAGAAAGACTTTACGCTGGCGTATCTATTGATACGCCGCGTAAGTTTAAAGATGCGCCATCGTATCTCTGCGCGGTATTCTTGAACGTAGATACGCCTGAAATCTGCCTTCAGCCGACCGACGTAAGTCTTAGTACGCCGTCGTATCTTGGGTGCATATTTACGCTGGCCGCTAGGGGGCGCTTCCATTGATTTACGCGTCGAATATGCAAATGACCTAGATATGCCGATTCACAAACGTACTTCCGTCCGGCGCATCTATATACGCCGTTTACGTAAGGCGTCGGTCCGGCGTAACTTTACCCCTCATAAAGCAGGGGTAAGTCATGTTAAGGTATGGACGTCGGAAATGAATGAACAGTGTCGTATTTTACGTTGTTTGCGTAAGTCGTACGTGAATGGGGCTGGGCGTAGTTTACGTTCACGTCGACAAAGCATTGAGCCGACGTATCTTTGGGAGTATTTGCGACGTGACTCTGAGCATGCACGCGCATGCGCCGTTCGATTCCCCACTCATTTGCATGGGGTCATGGCTCATTTCAATACAACACGCCCACTGCCTGGATCATTTGAATTAGGCGGGCTTACGCCGGACCATATACGCTACGCTGCCGTAACTTTGTGCGCAAGTTCTTTCTGAATACACTACTCTCCTGACTAAGTTACGGCGGCGTAGCGCATATGAGATGCGCTACGCCCGCCTAAAGATACGTGCATCTTTCTGAATCTGGGCCATGTGTTCGTATTTTCTTATATATATTAAATTCTATAGATTTTTTTTTTTTTAATATAGTTAGGATATATTCCTTGAATGTGTGTGTGTGTGTATATATATATATATATATATATATATATATATATATATATATATATATAAATCAGGGCTCAAAATTTCAAGTCCTGAGCCACTAGCCAGGCCTTAAGAGTTACTCGCCACCAGTTGCCCCAACCAACACCTCCCCTGCCCCACCACTAAGTCCGCCCATAAACATGACCTTGTAAATTATCTCATGAAATTACACTGTTAAATATTTTAAACAGAATTACGTTCCAAAAATAAATATTAACAAAAGTAACATAAAGCATATCAGTACCCATCTGTGCAGTCTCACTTTGCCCGTGAACGCAGCCTCAGTGTGCCCGTAAATGCAGCCTTACTGTGCCCCATCAATGCAGCCTTACTGTGCCCCATCAATGCAGCCTTACTGTGCCCCATCAATGCAGCATTACAGTGCCCCATCAATGCAGCATTACAGTGCTCCATCACTTGCAGCATTACTGTGCCCCATCACAATCACTTGCAACATTACAGTGCCCCATCACTTGCAGCCTTACTGTGCCCCATCACTTGCAGCCTTACTGTGCCCCATCACTTGCAGCCTTACTGTGCCCCATCAATGCAGCCTTACTGTGCCCCATCAATGCAGCCTTACAGTGCCCCATCACTTGCAGCATTACAGTGCCCCATCACTTGCAGCATTTCAGTGCCCCATCACTTGCAGCATTTCAGTGCCCCATCACTTGCAGCATTACTGTGCCCCATCAATGTAGCATTACTGTGCCCAGGCTGGCCGTAGGGCAAACCGGGCAAATGCCTGATGGGCTGCGGCCGCAAGTCCTCGCAGGGTCCAAGAGAGCTGGGCTGCTCTTTAAGCCTGTGCCACTCAGCTAGCCTCTCCGCGGCCGCCCGTGCTCTCCTGTGCTCTCCACACTCCACATCCCCCCTCCTGTGCTCTCCACATCCCCCCTGTGCTCTCCACACTCCACATCCCCCTGTGCTCTCCACATCCCCCCCCTGTGCTCTCCGCATCCCCCCTGTGCTCTCCACATCCCCCCCTGTGCTCTCCACATCCCCCATGTGCTCTCCATTCTCCACATCCCCCCTGTGCCCTCCACACTCCACATCCCCCCTGTGCTCTCCAAACTTAACATCCCTGCTGTGCTCTCCACATCCCCCTGTGCTCTCCAAACTCCAAATCCCCCCTGTGCTCTCCACATCCCCCCTGTGCTCTCCACACCCCCCCCTGTGCTCTCCACATCCCCCCTTGTGCTCTCCACACTCCACATCCCCCCTGTGCTCTCCACACTCCAAATCCCCCTTGTTCACTCCACATCCCCCCTGTGCTCTCCACATCCCCCCCTGTGCTCCCTGTGCTCTCAACATCCCTCCTGTGCTCTTCACATCAACCCTGTGTTCTCAACACTCCACATCCCCCTGTGCTCTCCACATCCCCCCTGTGCTCTCCACACTCCACATTCCCCCTGTGCTCTCCACATCCCCCCTGTGCTCTCCACATCCCCCCTGTGCTCTCCACATCAACCCTATGCTCTTTCCTGGCCCCCCCTTGCCTAACCCCCCCCAACACACACCTCTTTCGGGATTCCGTCAGGGTGGAGAGTGGGGAAAGGGCCCGTTAACATGTCACAGGCTGCTCAATCCAAAATGCCCGGGCCCTTTTGTTTGTCCCAGTCCGGGCCTGACTGTGCCCCATCACTTGCTCATTACTGTGCCCCATCACTTGCTCATTACTGTGCCCCATCATCACTTCAGACTCACCACAAACACTGCCCTGGCGCCGCTTTGAGCCGAGGCTGCAGCGCAGACCTTCTCCTCCTCTTGTATCTCACACACAGCGTGCATCTTCCGCTGTGTGTCATGGAGCTAGGTTTGTGTTTGGCGGCACATTGTGATTAGGTCCCACCCCCCTAGACCGGCTAATGTGATAGGCAGAACACTGATTCAATCTACTATCACATTAGCCGACCTAGGGGGGCGGGACCTTATCACACCGTGCCGTCAAACACAAACCCAGCTCCATGACATACAGTATAAGATGCACGCTGTGTGTGATACAAGAGGGGGAGAAGGAGAGCGCTGCAGCCTAGGGTGACCACATTTCCAAACTGCCATTCAGGGACACCCCACCCCCACAAAAAGATGATTTTTTACATATTTTTTGCCGACTTTTGGGGCAGGTAGCGCATGCACAGCTCTTGGTGCAGACTGACATGGTTTCAGCCCATTCAAATGAAAGGGCTGAAATCGCACAGAACCTAAAAGGCATGTGAATCGCAAAGGAACGCAGAGCATGTTCCTATGTGATTTGTGGTGTGAACCAGTCCTAAATCTTGGAGACCATTGCGGAAAAACGGTCAGGCACTTGGCTTCACTAACTTGCCTGACAGGGGGGCACTGGCACCAGGAGCAATTGCCCTGAATCTCTAGCAAAGTTTCCAGATGGTACAATTTTCCCCTCACTAGCAGCCAGTTTGTCTTTGAAGATGGGGAGGGGGGCAAGTTGTCAAAGAAAAATACTGACAGTCATTTTGGGGATAAGAGCATGCTGTATGTGTTGGGGGGCACACTTTGGGAGGGGGGAGAAATTGTGCTGGAAGGGGGAGTTGAATAAAAAACAATTTCTCTCCCCTCCTAAAGTGCCCCCCTAGCACATACAACATGCTCTTATCCCCCCAAATCACTGCAAGTATTCCTTTTTGACAACTTGCCCCTTGTCTCTGTGTCTCCTTCTCCTGCAAGTGCCAAGCATTAATATTTTGTGTACTAACCTCAGATCAGCATGTCCCGTACTGTGTGTCCATTCTCCTCCCCCTCCTGTGACATCCGAGCCAAGGAGAAGGGGGGAGGGGACTTTAGTCCTTTGTTAGTGTGAGGTGGGCAGGAGGGGGGAGAAAGTGAGAGGGAGAGATGCCTCGCAGCTGTGGGAACAAAAATACCCCGCAGCAAGCCAGTCACTGGAGCGGAGGTGAGAGAACCAGCAGCATAACTCCCCAGCAGCACTAGCGCGGAGGAGGAGGAAGTGAAATCCTCCTCCACTTTCAACGTGGGCAGTGACATCACTGGTTGCCAGACGCCAAGCGGCTATAGCAACCAGTGATCAGTAGTAGGTGGAAGAGGTGGAGGCAGAGCCAGAGCCAGCGCTATGCGGCTCGGTCCACCCCTGTTCCAGCGCAAGGAAGGTGTCCGGGACCAGGGACAAATATGTACATTACGGGACGATCCCGGGCAGACCAGCCCTGCCGCTCTCTGTGTCCTTCGGCTGACAGTTTCCTGGCTGATCGCTTCAGCCAGGAAACTGTCAGCCTGGTTCACCCCCGCTCCTCACTCGCCCTGGAATAAATTCCACTTGAAAATGCGAGCAAAAGAGTGAATTTTTGAGGGCTGTATTAAATTATCTGTATTCTAAAATTTTACCTGCTAATATCTGGGTTGCAATGGGGCAAATAGAAGTGTATTGCTGCATGCACTATTGATATAGACTACTAGTGAGATATTGCTTTATTTTATTACATACTCGATCTCTAGTATGGACAAAACCCAGTTCTTAATAGTATACTACATTTAATTTCTTCATTATTAATATCCACCCTTTATATTAAACTGGATGAGTGTTGTTTATAATAGAGATCCCCCTTTTTTTTTTTTTTTAAATACGATTTTTTGTAGTGGGATTTAGCCTAATTGAAAACGGCCACAGCAATACCGCTGTCTGCTATAAAAGTCGTGGAGTGTACCAAGAGGTCTACGCCTCAGGTAACGTCCAATGACGAAATGCATAAGTCGGGACTTGGTACGCATTCACGTCACTTCCGGAACTTCTGTTTTTTGTGCTGTGGTCTGTGGAACGCACACTGTACAGACCCCGGAATTTGTTTACACGCTTGTACGAATCGGGGAAATTTGGAGCCTCTTAATTTTAAGAGTCCTTTTTTATTTGAAAATACATTTTATTGTAACTGGATTTACGCTATATGTGCCTGTTTTTGCTGTTAAATTCATGTGGACACCCAAAAAAAACGCCAAGGAGTAGGAGGTCATATTGATCGCTTGGATACCGGGACCAGAGGCATATCTGAATAAACGCTCTTCACCCCTGCAGGGGTAGGGGTTTCTGGTCAGTGCATAAACAAAAGCGAAACACGGAGAAGTCACCTTTTTCTTTGCACAGAAATTGCATAAAGTGTCAGTATTGGATTTTGCACAAGTCACGTTGGGAGAAACTATGGACATGCATTAATGACAGAAAAAAATTGGACATGCATTGCAGATAGTTATATTCTATTGCAGTTTTGGACTTATATATTGTTTTTTGTTTTGTTTTTAATGAAAGGATTTTTTCACTAAAGTTTTTTATTATTACATATTGGATATAACAGACATATGTTTATTTCATAGGATCACATATATATTTTTTGTGAACTCATGTATATTTTTTAAGAATCAATTACATATCATAGTTATAATTACACATGATTTTTATTATTTACTGTATTATAAGCAGCGCCAAATTCCCTTTTCTTTATAATTAATTAATTGGACTTCACTTGTGAAGTCTTCTTTCAGGGAGGCAGCAGCTTAGTATACACCTAAGCGTGGATTTTTTTGTTATAAATATGTCTCGGTGCAGCTAACCTGCAGAAAAGCTCCAGTAGCCCTATTTGCTGCCTGCAGGTGTGACTAAGGCTACTGGATGGTTGTATGCTCTAAAGGCCTGAGTTTTTATTCTCTAGCAGCAGACAGTAAATTCCCACAAGAGCAGCCAGGGATGGACTGGCCATTGGGACTACAGGGAGTTTCCCGGTGGGCCGATGGCTCAGTGGGCCAGCTTCAGTGACAGCAGACCGCCGCCCCCCTCCGCTCCTCTGTCTCTCCCTCCCTGCAGCGCTCACCTGGGGGGAACAAAGAAGCAAGGGGAGGACCAGAGGAGCATGGGGGGAGGGGACAGACAGCTGACTCAACAGCTATGGCCTGGGAGTTTCTCACTTCTGCCTAATGTTGTCCCATAAGAGGGCACCGAACTGATTCTTTGCCCCGGGTGAAATAATGTCTAGTGTGAAGGACTTTTTGCCTATATGCTTCAGTTTAATTCTCCCTGCTAGTTTAATGCTGTGTGTGTGTTAGAGGTAAAAGGGGATTTCATGTGTGACTCATTTCTCTGCATAACAGACTGTTGAAATGTTAATGTCCCATCACCAGCCAGCTCTCTATTTTAAAGGGTAATTGATCTATTGTGTGTGTGAAGAAGACCCGTGTTTACCCTTACCCCTAAGAAATGTGTCTACAGGGTCGGCTCCAAAGTGTCTGCCTATAATCTGTATGGGAGCCCCCACTGTGTGAGGGGGGGGGTGGAGATTGTCATTGTAACAGTTTGTAACTACATATAAGCTAGGTGTTGTACCATTAAAGTGTCTCTTGTTCCAGCAGTAAGCTTGGGCTCATGTGTGGCTTATTGGGCGATTCCAGGGACTCCTACTTGTGGAATATTGGGTGATTTTCGTTATGGGAAGAAGGGAATGTTTGACGGGGATATCATTCTATATCATTCGGCTACAGCACGTCACGAGTTCCCGAAAGTAGCCGAACATCGGTGCGCAGGCGCCGTATAGAGCCGCACCGACGTTCGGCTTCTTTCGGCAACTGGTGACGCGCTGTATGCGACCGTCGGGAGGCTGTCAATCAAATAGGAACGCCCAGTCCCGAAGATCATACCCGGAAGCGGCGGGAGAACATCGATCTCGAAAACGGTAAGTACTACATTCATTTTAAAAAGAACACCCGATTCTGCTTACTAAAATTAGCCTCAATCTAATGTTAAAAAAAAAATTTGGGTGAACTCCCGCTTTAAGGTGCACACTGGACAGCGATGTGTATTCTATGGTCTCCCTCATGGCAAGCGGAAGCTATTCACTCTGCAGCTTGGGAAATACATCTATTTTCTCCACTTATCGCTTTCTCCATCTGGAAACTGTAGTCCAATGTAGGGATGGTCCTGATGTTCGAGTGAAACATACGTTCGACTTGAACATCAAGGGCTGGATTCAGATACATTGGCGTATCTGTCCGCCCGGCGTAACATATCTGAGATACGTTACGCCGCTCTAACTTTGGGCGCGAGTTCTTTATTCAGAAAGAACTTGCGCCCTTAGTTAGAGCGGCGTAGCGTATGTGTTGCGGCGTAAGGCCGTGTAATTCAAATGGGGATGTAGGGGGCATGTTTTATTGAAATTTCCCTTGACCCCATGTTTTTTACGTTTTACTTGAACGGCGCATGCGCCGTCCGTAAAATCTCCCAGTGTGCATTGCTCTAAATGACGTCGCAAGGACGTCATTGCTTTCAACGTGAACGTAAATTACGTCCAGCCGTATTCGAACGACTTATGCAAACGACGTAAAATTTCAAAACTCGGTGCGGGAACGACGGCCATACTTAACATTAGCTACCCCTCATATAGCAGGGGTAACTATACGCCGGAAAAAGCCGAACGCAAACGACGTTTCTGAATCGGCGTAACTCCTCATTTGCATATTCCTCGCGTAAACAAACGGAAGTGCCACCTAGCGGCCAGCGTGAGATTGCAGCCTAAGATCTGACGGTGTAAGTCACTTACACCTGTCGGATCTTAGGGATATCTATGCGTAAGCTGATTCTATGAATCGGGCGCATAGATACGACGGCCGGACTCAGAGATACGACGTCGTATCAGAAGATACGCCGTCGTATCTCTTTCTGAATCCGGCCCCAAGTGTTCATGTGTTCGCTGAACACACAAACAATAGGGGTGTTGTCGGGCTGTTCGGCCGCAAGCGCCCCATAATGCACTGCACTCTCACAGTGCATTGGTTGCTGATTGGCCAAAGCATGCACCTGACCTGTATGCTTCAGCCAATCACAGCACAATGTACTGTGAAAGCCATGATTGGCCAAAAGCAGGGTCCACACCCACACTATATAAGGCTGCTTACACGGCAGCCTTGTGTAGTGTGTTACTGGAAATTAGGCAGGATAGTTAGTGGATGGCATATTCCATCAGTTTAGTGCAGTCAGTGCAGTGTAGTGTTGTGAATAACACAGTGTAGTGGTGCCACTAAAGTGTTGGTGTGTACAACACTTCTGTGTCACCACTGATCTAATTTTTTTTTTTCATTGAACATTTTTATTTCTTTTTGAAGCTGCACTATTGATACTCCCCCCTCCTGCAAAGGTGTTATTCCTTCTGTGTTAGCAGTGGTTTCCTTTTTCTTTTGCGCAACAGCACTAAGAATATTTAGGGCATAATTGTGGTCCCCCCTTCTGCATCGCAGGTGTTCCCTTTTCTGTATAAGACAGTGGTTTCCTTTTATTAATTTTTTGCTGTCTTTTAAAAAAAAAAAAAAAATTATTATTATATGATTTTTTTTGCCGCAGCAGCAGCAGCAACAGGACTTAAAATATTTAGGGCAAAATTGCTGTTCCTCCATTCTGCGTTGCAGGCATTCCTCCTCTGCATCAGCAGTGGTTCCTTTTTTCTTATTTTTTTTTGGCTTTCTGATTATTTTTTTTTAGCAGCAGCACAAAAAAAAAATCCCCATAATTGCTGTTCCTTCTTCTGAGTCACAGGTGGTCTTCCTTCTGCATCACCACTGTGCACCAAGCACACAAGTATTGCACCCAAGCACCATATACCCATCCTACACTCTATAATAAAAAGTTATAAAAATCGCCCCCCAAAAAATGTAAAACAATAAAACGGCCAACGATGAGAGGCAGATGCTCACAGGTCACTAAAAACAGGGCAAACAGCCTCTGTGTCTACAGTGAAAAGCGGTGGTCGCAGTCATTGTGCATCCTCTGCACACGTGGCATGCTTGCCCTTTTTCCCCGCTGCTGGCAGTGTTATTGAGCCACAACATGCAGAAGAGTTGGTGGAGTGGATAACTAAGCCGTTCTCATCCTCTTCATTCTCTGTCACCCAGGGGCTCATAATAGTGTGCCTTCCACCGCAGCTGCCAAAGCAGCCTATTCCACCTGCTTCTTGTCCACAGCTTCTCCTTCCGTTGACCCACTATCATGCACAGAGGAGTCACCTGAATTATTTAATCATAGTGTTTGTTATATGCTACTGGAAGATGCGCAGCAGTTTGAAGGCTCCGATGTTGGTTCCCAGGTTGAAGAAAGGAGTAATGTGAGCCTATAGAGAGGGGGTGCCAATGACAGACAAGAAACTAGCAGTCGTGTTCCCCCAGCTGCAGCATACTGCCAAGTTTGCACCAGTGACGAGGGGGGAGGGGATTATGAGGTCACTGACTGTACCAGGGTGCCTGAGAGAACAGAGGAGGAAAGTGAGGCTCCAGAATGTCCTCCAGGGGCCGGTTTAAGGGCAGCCATCCAATTGCAGCACACCACAGAGCTCCACAGGTGCAGGGCACTGCTGACTCCCCACTGACTTCCAAAAGTTAATTGGTGTGGGTTTTTTTTCAACACATGTGCAGCAGACCGCAGCATTGCTGTTTGCAATCTCTGTTTGAAGTGGATCAAGCCTGGCCAGAACACCAGCCTATTCACCACATGCTTGAAAAGACACATGATGACCTGCCATTAAGTCCGTTGGCAACAGCACCTAAAAGACCCACATCATTAACCGGTTAAGACCCGGACCATTATGCAGGTTAAGGACCTTGCCCCTTTTGCGATTCGGCACTGCGTCGCTTTAACTGACAATTGCGTGGTCGTGCGACGTGGGTCCCAAACAAAATTGGCGTCCTTTTTTCCCACAAATAGAGCTTTCTTTTGGTGGTATTTGATTGCCTCTGCGGTTTTTATTTTTTGCGCTATAAACAAAAATAGAGCGACAATTTTGAAAAAAAAACAATATTTTTTACTTTTTGCTATAATAAATATCCCAAAAAAAGATATAAATTTTTTTTAGCAATAAGCGTTTATCGATTGGTTTGCGCAAAATTTATAGCGTTTACAAAATATGTCATTTTTATTAATATTTGTTTTTTTACTACTAATGGCGGCGATCAGCGTTTTTTTTTCCCGTGACTGCGACATTATGGCGGACACATCGGACACTTTTGACACATTTTTGGGATCATTGTCATTTTCACAGCGACAAGCACTATAAAAATGCACTGATTACTGTGAAAATTACAATGGCAGTGAAGGGGTTAACCACTAGAGGGCACTGTAGGGGTTAAGTGTGACCTCATGTGTGTTTCTTACTGTGGGAGGGCGGGGTTGGACATGTGATGTCAGTGATCGTCATTCCCTACATCAGTTTACACTCACCTCTCCCCGTTCTTCAGCTCCTGTGACCCGATCGCGGGACACCCGCGGAGCTTCAGGGACGTATATATACACCATCTGTTGATTTCACCAGGCAAATTTTGCTACCCCAGTTGCTGAACCATAACAAAAAATACTGTCCCAGCCATCCACATGCTCAGCGTCTAAATGCTTGCTTGGCCAAATTGATAGCACTACAACTGCTGTGTTTTCATTTGGTAGATTCTGCCCCCCTTTTGTGAATTTGCAGAATGTGCTGTACCACAGTGGCAGATTCCAAAAATAATTTTCTTTTCGCACAAGGCCATTCCAGCTCTGTACCATCATGTGGAAGGCAAAGTTTTAGCCTTGTTGGACAGGGCGGTCAGCAGCAAGGTCCACATTACTGTGGTCCAGCAAGCCTGGTCAGGGGCGTTACATTTCCTTCATGTAACACTGGGTAACTCTGCTGGTAGCTGGGAAGGATGCAGGACAGGGTTCAGTGCTGGAGCTTGTTCCAACACCATGCCTCCAAAAAGCTGGTGGTGATTCTGCAACACCTGTCTGCTCCGACCCCTCCTCTTCTTTTTCCTTTATGGCCTCTTCTGCAGAATTGTCCTCTGAAACCAGCAGTGCTCCCTAAACGCTCAAGGGGCTATGCAAGCGGTGCTTCAGTTAGTCTGTCTATGGGACAGGAGCCACACCGGGGAAGAGATTCTGTCAGCTCTGCAGGGGCAGGCTCAGAGGTGGTTGACACCACAGGAGCTTGAGCCAGGAATGTTGTATGTGACAATGGCACCAACCTTCTCTCTGCCCTCCGACAGGGACACTTGGCACATGTTCCATGCTTGGCACATGTCCTGATTTTGGTGGTGCAGCGTTTCTTGAATAGGTACCCAGGCTTACAAGATCTTCTAAGGTAGGCCAGAAAAGTCTGTGGCCACCTCCGGCAGTCATAAAATGCCAATGTTCAGCTGGCTGACATTCAACGGGAATTCAACCTGCCCATCAACCGCCTCATTTGTGAGATGCCCACCTGGTGAAACTCAACATTGGCAATGCTGCAGCAGCTACACACCCAGCAGAGGGCCATCAATAAGTACCTGTGTGAGTATGGCACAAGGATAGGCTCAGGGGAGCTTGGATTCTTTTTGCCACATCAGTGGCTGCTGATAAGGGATGCCTGCAATGTCCTGTCACCATTTGAGGAGTCCCAAGCATGGTAAGCTGCAACAATGCATGCATCAGTGACACTATCCCTCTATTCTTCCTGCTGGAGCACACACGTTGTGGAATCATGGACAGGGCACTTGAGGCAGAACAGTGGGAGGAAGAGGAGGACTTAATTCCCTCTCAAGGCCCCCTTTATGCAGATACCATTCCAAAACACACAGGAGGAAGATTGTGGCAGCATGGATGTAGAGAATAACATACAGCCATCTTCAAGGGATGGTTTTCAGTCCCCAGAAACCCCAGGAGTTGTACCTGGCTGGCAGGAGGTAGTTCCTGACAATGTCATCCTTAGTGACCCAGAGAAATCTCATGTCTCCTCAAACTTACGCTGCATGGGCTCCCTGATTCTGCAAAGCCTGTGAAAGGACCCAAGTATTCATGGTATCAATGAGAGGGATCATTACTGGTTGGCAACCCTTCTTGATCCATGTTACAAACGTAAAGTTGCAGAGCTCATCCTGCCTCCCTCAGAGGGAGCAGAGGATAAAACATTTTAAGGATGCCTTGAAGAAAAATTTGTGTAACCTTTCCAGATAATGGGAGGCTACCATTTCCTGGACAACGTGTTTAGAGGATTCGTTTGGTCAAAAGAAGAGGCAGCCGGATGACCAATGCATTTAACTACCTCAATACTGGGCACTTTCACCCTTTTCCTTCCCAGATCAATTTTCAGCTTTCTGTGCTCTCACACTTTGAATGATATTTACTCAGTCATGCTACACTGTACCCAAATGAAATGTTTATAATTTTGTTTACACAAATAGAGCATTCTTTTGGCGGTATTTATTCACCACTGTGTTTTTTTTTTTTTTCGTTATAAGCGAAAAAAGAGTGAAAATATCCAATAAACAATATTTTCTACTTTCCGTTTTAAAGAAATTCAATAAAATCAAATTTTGTCATAAATTTAGGACAGAATGTATTCTGCTATATGTCTTTGGTAAAAAAAAAAATCCTGATAAGTGTATGATAATTGGTTTGTGTGAAAGTTATAGAGTCTACAAGCTATGCTACGTATCATTGAAAATTGATCAATACCTATTGTATCTCATTTCTTGAGGCCCTACAATGTCAGGACAGCACAAATACCAACCAAATGACCCATTTTTGTAAAGACAACAGTCCAATGTATTTAGTAAAAGGCATTGTGAGTTTTTTAAAGTTGCAATTTTTGCCCACAACTGTATGGAAAATGAAAAATACTTTTTTTTCCACAAAATTTACATATTAACAAGTTATTTCTCACATGTGGTATAGGTAAACTTGCAATTCCCCCTTAAAATATATTCTGCTACTTCTCCTGAGTATGGTGATTCCATATGTGTGAGACTTTTTCACAGCCTGGCCACATAGACAGGCCCAACATCAGGTGTTCTAAGAGCATAAATTACACATTTAGTTTCCAGAGTACATATCACATTTGTGAAGACCCTGGAGCGCCAGGAAAATAGAAACGCCCACATTCCGTCAAGAAAACCGTGGATTTTTTTTCGACGGATGTTGGCTCAAACTTGTCTTGCATACATACAGTCACACAAATGTTGTTGGAAATTCTGAATGTCAAGAACGCGGTGACATACAAGACGTACGACAAACATGCGTGGAATTTTATGCGTTGGAATTGTGTACACACAATCTGAATATTTGTTGTCGGAAAATCTGAGAACCAGCTCTCCAATTTTTTCTGTCGGAAATCCCGACAGCAAATTTCCGATGGAGCATATACACGGTCGGATTTTCCGACAACAAGCTCACATCAAACATTTGTTGTCGGAAATTCCGACCGTGTGTATGCTCCATCAGAAATTTGCTGTCGGAATTTCCGACAGAAAAAATTTGAGAGCTGGTTCTCAGATTTTCCGACAACAAATATTCAGATTGTTCCCACGCACAAAATTCCATGCATGCTCGGAATCAAGCAGAAGAGCCAGTGCGGCTATTGAACTTAATTTTTCTCGGCTCGTGACGACCACATGTACACGGCATAACTGTGTGGGGTTACAGTATTCAGGCACCACCAATAACCAAGGCCCAATTTTTCTGCACCTGTTTGACAGGTGCATATCATTTTTTTTTCCACATATTTGAAAGCAGGACCATTCATGTGTCCAGCAAGAGTAAGCGCCCTTTCACACTGGTGCGTTTTGCCGCGTTTTCGCGGTAAAAATAGCGCTATTAAAACGCTCATAAAACACTCCCCATGCCCCTCTCCATTGAAATGAATTAAAAACAGCTGTAAAAATGCGGTAAAAACGGAGCGTTAAAATCGCGATTTTACCACGATTTTACAGCGTTTTTACGCATTTTTAATTAATTTCAATGGAGAGGGGCATGGGGAGCGTTTTAATAGCGCTATTTTTAACGCGAAAACGCGGCAAAAACGCACCAGTGTGAAAGGGCCCTAACTGTGAGGTGTTGCAGTGTTCAGGCATCACCAACACCCAAGGCACAATTTTTTCTGCACTTGTGTGTAAACATCAGGTTTTTTTTTTTTTTTTTTGGGGCCGGCGTGCATCGTGATGGATCTATATTGTGGGACAAAAACTGCCTCTTGTCTTTCATTTTCTTTGGTGAATGGGTAGGGATACTATGCACCCCTACACATTTACATTGCAGTGGGGTTGTAATCTAGAGGCCCCCTTGCTCGCCCTCCCTTTCCTGGCCTGCAAGATAAGGGTCCAGTATGGCTTTTGGGGGACCCCACACTTTTTTTTCTAATTTTGGTGTGGAGGTTTCCCTTAAAATCCATACCAGACCCAAAGGGTTATGGGCACCTATAGATCATTGGACTAGTTAAGGGCCAAACATCCCCCTGTTTGGTTCACACAAAAAGTCAGTTTGCCCTATCAGTGCAACCTTATCAATGCCACCTATCAATGCAGCCCATCAGTGCCACTTATCAGTGCCACCCATCAGTGCAACCTTATCAGTGCAGCCCATCAGTGCAACCTATAAGTGCAGCCCATCAGTGCAACCTATAAGTGTAGCCTTACCAGTGCCCATCAGTGCTGCCTCATCGGTGCTCATTAGCGCCACCTATTAGTGCAGCCCTTCAGGACAGCCTCATCAGTGCCCATCAGTGTTGCCTCATCAGTGAAGAACAACATTTTTTATAACAAACTAAATTTATTTAGCAAAAAAATATAAACCCCAGTGGTGATTAAATACCACCAAAAGAAAGCTATATTTGTGTGAACAAAATGCTAAAAAAAAATATTTGGGTTCAGTGTAACATGACCGCACAATTGTCGTTCAAAGATTAACAGCGCTGAAAGCGGAAAACTAGCCTGGTCAGGAAGGGGGTGAAAGTGTCTGGTAGGCAAGTTGTTAAAAGATAAAAATCACCTTTGGGAACATGTAAGGCCCCGTACACACCAGAGGATATCCGCTGGAAACGGTCCGCCGGACCGTTTCCATCGGATAAATCCTCTGGCGGATTTGGATCTGATGGCTGTACTCACCATCAGATCGAAATCCGCGCGAAATCCATCTGCGGTGACGTGTCGCGCCGTCGACGCGGCGACGTGCGCGACGCTGGAAGGTAAAGACTTTCACGCATGCGTCGAATCAGTACGACGCATGTGAGGGAGGGGAGCGGACGGATTGATCCGGTGAGTCTGTACAGACCACCGGATCAATCCGCTGGACAGGATTCCAGCGGATAGATTTCTTAGCATGCTAAGAAATTTTTATCCGCTTGAAATCCGTCGGCTGGATTTTTATCCGCCGATAAATGTCCGCTAGGCCGTACACACAACCGGATCTATCCGCTGGAACTGATCTGCGGATAAATCCCAGCGGATAGATCCGGTCGTGTGTACAAGGGAGAAAGGAGAAAGAAGGTTTGCTTTTCAAGGTCCGAGACTATGGAACGCTTTACCAACCAGCATTCGGTTGGAGGAAAACCACCTGACTTTCAGAAGACGGATTAAAACTCTGCTCTTTTGATGTCATGAGACATGAAACATCAAGCGCCCAGAGGCGATTCAGTTCGCATGTGCCGCGCTATATAAGTTTTTCATTCATTCATTCATTCAAGGCCTTACATGTTTCCACTTCTGCAGCATCTCTCCAATCCAGGGCTCAAGTCCTGCAGGAACGCGTGGGAACGGAGTTCCTGCACTTTTTTCACAGCAGGAACGCAGTTCCCTTTGCAGGACTCGAGCAGCTGAGCCGCCTGAGCCAATCCTTCACTAAGCGGCGATGCCCAGCTCGAGTCACTGTCAGGGGCAGGAGAACCTTAGTAATCCTTTATGTTACTGGCCCCTTCCTGTATATGGATTCATTGAGTGGTGTGCGGGTATTCCGTCACTTCCTCGATGCCGCAATGTCTCCTGGGAGCTTTTGTCATTGTTCCCAGGAGACATTACGGAGGTCTGCCGCTAGTTATCGTGGGATTTAGAAAGAACTTGCTTAAAGTGGATAAAAAAAAACATGCGGTTTAGTAATTATGCATATGAGCATATAATTTTTTTTTTTTTTTGTGGGGGAGTGGATCTTGGGTGGGAATTCCCACACTTCTTTCCCCAGGACTTGACCCCTGGTCCAATCCACTGAATCAGGGTGGCTTTGGGCAATTATGTCTCAGGGGACTTAGTACACGCCCCACACTATATAAGGCCACCTTCGTGGCGGCCTTGTGTAGTGTGTTGCGGTGGTTAAAGACAGAGAGAGAGAGAGTGGGCCAGATTTACATAGGTTAGCGGATCTTTAGATCCGCGTAACCTATATGATTTAAGATCCGCCGCCGCAAGTTTTTGAGGCAAGTGGGTAATTCACAAAGCACTTACCTCAAAACTTGCGGCGGCGTATCGTAAATCCCCCGGCGGAATTCAAATTCCGCGGCTAGGGGGAGTGTACTATTCAAATCAGGCGCGTTCATGCGCCGTCCGCAAATTTACCCAGCGTGCATTGCGCTAAATGACGTCGCAAGGACGTCATTGGTTTCAACGTGTACGTAAATGGCGTCCAGCCCCATTCACGGACGAGTTACGCAAACGGCGTAAAATTTTTAAATCGCGAAGCGGGAACGACGGCCATACTTAACATTGGCTGCGCCTCATAGGTAATAGGTAACTATCCGCCGGAAAAAGCCAAACGCAAACAACGTAAAAAAAAAGCGCCGGGCGGTCGTTCGTTTCTGAATCGGCGTATCTCCTCATTTGCATATTCGTTGCGTAAATAAACCAAAATGCCACCTAGCGGCCGACCTGGAATTGCAGCCTAAGATCCGACGGTGTAACACAGTTACACCTGTCGGATCTTAAGGATATCTATGCGTAACTGATTCTATGAACTCAGAGATACGACGGTGTATCAGGAGATACACCGTCGTATCTCTTTGTGAATCTGGCCCCGTGTGTCATTTATTTTGAGTTAGATAGAGCAGGCAGGCAGGCAGGTGAGTCTGTTAGGCCCCGTACACACGACCGAACATGTCTGCTGAAACTGGTCCGCGGACCAGTTTCAGCAGACATGTTTGGTCATGTGTAGGTCCGAGCGGACCATTTTCGGGCGGATCGGACAGGTTTCCAGTGGACAACTGTTTCCTGGACTTGCTTTAAAACAGTCCGCTGGAAACCTGTCCGCCCGGACATGTACGGTCGTCTGTACAGACCTACCGTACATGTCTGGCCGCCCGCCATCCCTCGCATGCGTCGAATGACTTCGACGCATGCGTGGAAGCATTTAAAAGGCAGGCCCGCCCACGTCGCTGCGTCATTGTCGCGGCGACACCGCGTCATCGACGCGGCGACACCGCGGACACGCCCCGCGTATTGTTTACGCGTGGACTTCTGTTCGATGGTGTGTACAGCCATCGAACAGAAGTCCCCGGGCAGACATGTCCGATGAAAACGGTCCGCGGACCGGTTTCATCGGACATGTCTGCTCGTGAGTACAAGGCCTTACAGTTACAGTGTGTAGAGGATATTTATGCATCCCAGGTGTCGTATATAAATATATTTATACACTGTATTGAGTTAAGCTAGATCTTCTCTTCCTAATATACTGACAGGCAGGCAGGTGAGTGTGCTAGCTGCAGTATTTTCACTTGGTGTACTGTGTCCTCTGCACAGTGTGCACCTAAAGCTACGTTAATACAATTGCTGGTGTTCTCATATTAATACCACAGGCAGTGACTGATCAGCAAGTATTTTCACTTGGTGTACTGTGTCCTTTGCACAGTGTGCACCTAAAGCTACGTGAATACAATTGCTGTTGTTCTCATATTAATACCACAGGCAGTGACTAATCAGCAAGTATTTTCACTTGGTGTACTGTGTCCTCTGCACAGTGTGCACCTAAAGCTATGTGAATACATTTGCTGGTGTTCTCATATTAATACCACATGCAGTGACTGATCAGCAAGTATTTTCACTTGGTGTACTGTGTCCTCTGCACAGTGTGCACCTAAAGCTACACGAATACAATTGCTGTTGTTCTTATATTAATACCACAGGCAGTGACTGATCAGCAAGTATTTTCACTTGGTGTACTGTGTCCTTTGCACAGTGTGCACCTAAAGCTACACGAATACAATTGCTGTTGTTCTTATATTAATACCACAGGCAGTGACTGATCAGCAAGTATTTTCACTTGGTGTACTGTGTCCTTTGCACAGTGTGCACCTAAAGCTACACGAATACAATTGCTGTTGTTCTTATATTAATACCACAGGCCGTGACTGATCAGCAAGTATTTTCACTTGGTGTACTGTGTCCTTTGCACAGTGTGCACCTAAAGCTACGTGAATACATTTGCTGGTGTTCTCATATTAATACCACAGGCAGTGACTTATTAGCAAGTATTCTCACTTGGTGTACTGTGTCCTCTGCACAGTGTGCACCTAAAGCTATGTGAATACAATTGCTGTTGTTCTCATAATAATACCACAGGCAGTGACTGATCAGCAAGTATTTTCACTTGGTGTACTGTGTCTTCTGCATGGTGTGCACCTAAAGCTACGTGAATACATTTGCTGGTGTTCTCATTATAATACCACGGGCAGTGACTGATCAGCAAGTATTCTCACTTGGTGTACTGTGTCCTCTGCACAGTGTGCACCTAAAGCTACATGAATACAATTGCTGTTGTTCAGATATTAATACCACAGGCAGTGACTGATCAGCAAGTATTTTCACTTGGTGTACTGTGTCCTTTGCACAGTGTGCACCTAAAGCAACCTGAATACAATTGCTGGTGTTCTCATATTATTACCACAGGCAGTGACTGATCAGCAAGTATTCTCACTTGGTGTACTGTGTCCTCTGCACAGTGTGCACCTAAAGCTATGTCAATACAATTGCTGTTGTTCTCATATTAATACCACAGGCAGTGTGACTGATCAGCAGGTATTTTCACTTGGTGTACTGTGTCCTCTGCACAGTGTGCACCTAAAGCTACATGAATACAATTGCTGTTGTTCTCATATTAATACCACAGGCAGTGATCAGCAAGTATTGTCAGTATTTGTGCAGCTACATCTCCCTGCAGGCCATTAGTATGTCTGGAAGGACAACAAGGAGAAGCGGAGAGTCACAAGCCGATAAAAGAGGGCAAGCAGGCTCTGCGTCTAGAGGCAACAGTGCTGGTCATGGACATGGTGCATCCTCATCAGCACGTGGCCGTGCGACACGCTCGTCTTTTTTTCCGGCAGCTAGCCGTGTTGAGCCGCAACATGCCGAGTGGAGTGGATGACCAAGCCGTCCTTATCCTCCTCATCCTCTCTCACCCAGGCTCAGGGTACTTTGTCTGGCAAAGCAGCTGCCAACGTGGACTCTTCCCTCTGCTCAATGGCATCAGTCACTCTCTAGCCCCACCATGTCCTCCTGAGGAGTCCCCAAACTGTTTGACCACAGTGTTGGGCACATGCTGCAGGAGGATGCGCAGCGTTTTGAAGGCTCAGATGATGGTACACAGCTAGAGGAAGGCAGTAATGTGAGCCCAGAGAGAGGGGGTGCCCAAGAAGGATAGCAATCTGGCAGTCATGTTCCCCCAGTGATGAGGAGGGAGGGGATGATGAGGTCACTGACTCCACATGGGTGCCTGATAGGAGAGAGGAGGAGGAGGAGGCACATCTCCAACGAGGCAGGATGCCCTCCAGGAGCCAGCTTAAGGGCAGCACACCGACTGCATCACAACACAGAGCTCCGCATGTGCAGGGCGCTGCTGTCTCTCCGCGTTATTCCAAAAGTTCTTTGGTGTGGGCCTTTTTTGAGACGAGTGCATCAGATCGCACCGCTGCAATTTGCAACATATGTCGCAAGTGTTTCTCGTGTGGCCAAAACTTCACCCGCTTGGGCACCACATGCTTGATCAGACATATGTCAACCTGCCATGCAGTTCGTTGGCAAGTAACCCTCAAAGACCCACACCAAAGAACAAAGCGGACCTCTCCTTGCTCCTCATCAGCTGGGATCTTCAACCCCACTATACCTTCAGTCCTCTCTGAAGCCTGCACTGATAGGGCTGAAGGTGTAGAATTAGGTGTGTCACAGCCAAGTACTTGCGGGCAATCTACTATCGGTACACCGACGTCAGATTGTACCAGGCAAATTTCCCTGCCCCAGCTGCTGCAGCGCTGAATGAAGTACTCTCCCAGCCATCCACATGCACAGCGGTTAAATGCTAGCTTAGCTAAGTTGCTAGCACTGCAACTGCTGCCTTTTCAGTTGGTAGACTCTACCCCCTTCCGTGAGTTTGTGGAATGTGTGGTACCTCAGTGGCAGGTTCCCAAACGCCACTTTTTCTCACGGAAGGTGATTCCGGCTCTCTACCGGCATGTGGAAGGCAATGTCCATGCCTCGCTGGACAGGGCGGTCAGTGGTAAGGTGCATATTACCGCTGACTCATGGTCCGGCAGGCATGGACAGGGACATTACCTATCTTTCACAGTGCATTGGGTGACTCTGCTGGCAGCTGGGAAGGATGCAGGACAAGGTACAGTAGTGTTTGAGGTTGTTCCGCCACCACGCCTCCAAAATGCTACTACTGGCGATTGTGACACACCTCTCTCCTGCACCCCTCCTCTTCTTCTTCCTCTGTGGCCTCTTCCTGTGCTGATTTGTCCTCGGAACCAGCGGTGCTTCGTAGGCGTTCAAGGGGCTACGCAGGTACGCAGGTATGCAGGTAAAGAGATGCCATGTGGTGCTTGAGCTGGTGTGCTTGGGGGACAGGAGCCACACTGGGGCAGAGGTTCTGTCAGCTCTGCAGGGGCAGGTTTAGAGGCGGTTGAAGCCATGCCAGCTTAAGCCAGGAATGGTGGTTTGCGACAATGGCACCAATCTCCTCTCCGCCCTCCGACAGGGACAACTGACCCATGTGCCCTGTTTTGCTTATGTCCTTAACTTGGTGGTGCAGCGGTTCTTGGGCAGGTACCCGGGCTTACAGGATGTCCTGAAGCAGGCCAGGAAAATCTGTGTGCATTTCCAACACTCATATAATGCCAGTGCTCGGCTGGCAGACCTCCAAAAGGAATACAACCTGCCCAAGAACCGCCTAATCTGTGACATGACCACCAGGTGGAACTCTACGTTGGCCATGCTGCTGCAGCTGCACATGCAGCAGAGGGCCATCAATGAGTATCTGTGCCAATATGGTACCAGGACAGGGTCAGGGGAGCTTGTTTTTTTGCCAGTGGGCCATGATCAGGGATCCATGCACTGTGACACTGTCCCTCTTATCCACCTGTTGGAGCACACGCTGCATGGAATAATGGACAGGGCCCTTGAGGCAGAATAGAGGGAGGAAGAGGAGGACTTCCTTACCTCTCAAGGCCCCCTTTATCCAGACAGTGTTCCTGCTTGCCTGCCTATCACACAGGAAGAGGACGACGAGGAGGAGGAGGACTGTGTCAGCATGGAGCTGGAGCCTAGCACTCAGCATCAGCAGCAGTCTTCAAGGGATCAATTACAGTCCCAAGAAACCCATGGACTTGTACGTGGCTGGGACGAGGTGGCTGCGGATCCTGTCGTCCTCAGTAACCCAGAGGACTCCGCACCGAATGCCTCAGCAAACCTATGATGTATGGCCTCCCTGATCCTGCAAAGCCTGCGTAAGGATCCTCGTATTCGTGCTATCAAGGGAGGGATCATTACTGGCTGGCAACCCTCCTTGATCCACGTTACAAGAGTAAGGTTGCAGACCTTATCTTTCCGGCGCAGAGGGAGCATTAGATGAAGCAATCTTCGGGAGGCCTTGCAGAAAGGTCTGTGCAACGCTTTCCCAGAGACTGGGAGGTTACAAAATCCTGGTCCTGGACAACGTGTTACTGAGGCTTTGATCAGTCACAGAAGGAGCGGTGGACCGATGCGTTCAGATAATTTTTTACTCCGCAGCCCCAAGGTATGACCGATTCAGCAACCATCGCCAGCGTATGTTTTACATGGTGCGGGAATACCTAGGCGGCAAGATCAGACTTGGACACCTTTCCCACCGAAAATCCTCTGGCTTACTGGGTCTTGAGGATGGATCACTGGCCAGAGCTTGCACAGTATGGCAATTGAGCTACTGCCTGTCCTGCATCCAGTGTTCTTTCGAAATGCACATTCAGTGCTGCTGGAGGCTTTGTAACCGATCACAGGGTGCGCCTGTCCACCGACTCGGTCGATCGGCTGACCTTCATAAAAATGAATCAGGCTTGGATCACCACCAGCTACCAAGCACCTGATACTGATTTAACTGAATATTTATTTTTGATATGTCAGATCCCTTCAAGACTGCCTATGCTGATGCTAAGTGACTATCCTGTTATACTGAGTGACTATCCCTTTCCTCCTCAATGATCATGCTGATAGCTTGTAAGAAATTTTTTTGTTTTGGCCACCGCCACCAGTGGCTAGGGCCCCAATTTTTCTGGCCCCTGCTTAACATTGGCGTGTAATTACAATTTATGATGCAATACTTTGCAGCGGGCTCATTCCTGCGCTCCAACCTAGAGTATCTGTGAGGGGTTGCAGTGTTGTGGCACCAGCACCAATGCCTAAGGCCCAATGTTCTGCCCCTGTTCAACAGGGGGCATGTAATTACAATTCGTGATCTAATATTTCACAGCAGGGCCTGTTCCTGCGCCCACCAAGATTAA
This sequence comes from Rana temporaria, assembly GCF_905171775.1. Classification (NCBI taxonomy): domain Eukaryota; kingdom Metazoa; phylum Chordata; class Amphibia; order Anura; family Ranidae; genus Rana; species Rana temporaria. Next base: position 73,825,133 of record NC_053495.1, read on the forward strand.
CTGTGAGGGCTTACAGTGTTGTGGCACCAGCACCACCACCAACAACAACAAAGGCCCAATATTTCTACCCTGTTCAACAGGGCATGTAATTACAATTCTTGATCTAATATTTTACAGCAGGGCCCATTCCTGTGCCCACCAAGAGTAACTGGGAGGACTTACAGTGTTGTGGCACCAGCACCAAAGGCCCAGTTTTTCTACCACTGTTCAGCAATGGAATGGAATTACAATTCTTGATATAATAGTTCATGTGAGGATATGTCAGTGTAAATCTCCCTGCTTGTTAAATTGTGGGTTAGAGGTAAAAAGGATTCATGTGTTACAAGCTATTGACATTTAATGACCCGTCTGCAGCTAGCTCCTTATTTCAAAGGGATGTTAATCCTGTTACTGTATAGAGGTGACTCATGTTATGTATTCTGATTGCTTCATTATGCGGTGCCAGGCTGCCCAGCTAATGTGTTCTGTACACCTTGTAATTAACTTCCCTGATGTCATTATTTAAAGAAAATGTGTCTCAGGTCGGCTTCGAATTGTCTGGCTATATTCTGTATGAGAAACTCCAGAGTGGGTGAAAAGGGGATGGAGCTCCCATTGTTCCTTGATTAAGGATTTAGCTTGTAAAACTGTATTTATAACCAGCAGCAAGCTGCCAATAAATCAGTCTTGGTTCCAGCATTCAGTCTTGACTCATGTGTGGAGGATCCTGTGATGTTCTTGTATGGAGAGGAGGGAATGCTTGACGGGGATATCATACCGATACCGTCACAATTGGTTGGCAGCAGCGGGATCTTCCCTTCTACTCTCCCTTACACCAGGACTCCAAGCAGACACTGGGAACAGTGAATGGAAGGCTGCTACACCCTGCTTAAAAGAACTACTGGAAGTTCGTGGAAGGATTGCTAGCAACAAAACCAAGCGGGTCATCAATAGCATAATTAATGGAGCTAGACCAGGAGAACGTGGATTGCAGCAACGCCAGCAGTACAAGAGATGGAGACACAGTGATCAGCGACAGGAGGAATCACCAGCCAACAAGCCTAATGAGAGAGAGCTAAGCGTGGTTCGGGACCCGAACACCACGCCGGATGTGTTGCTGAAAAGTGATGGACCTGTTAGCAAAGGAGGATAAACAAAGAGAGATGCAGAGCTACAGTTAAAACTGGCAGCAGTCCAACAAGCAGCCGCACATATCCTCCAACAGTGAGTACAGCAAAGCAGACGCAAGGAAGATTCCGTTAAGCGCTTTAAAGCTTTTGATGAAAAGGACTGCTGAGCAATGATAACTACCTGGCGGATTTTGACCGACAATGTAACCTGCACCGAATAGCTAGAAGAGAGTGGGTTGCAATATTGTCAGGCAAACTGTCAGGCAAAGCTTCTGATGCTTTCCGGACCGTGCCAGATCAGGATATCATAGCTACGCCAGGGTTAAAGAAGTGCTCCTGGCTCGTTATGCAGTAACCCCAGAGTCCCACCGACAGAAGTTCAGGGACTCACGCAAAACCACGAAAGACTCTTACGCGGAATGGGCATGCCAGTTGTCCCTGTCGGCCTCTAACTGGGTTAAACAGCAGCCAGGCACCACCGCAGAGGACATTTTGAAACTAATGCTCTGGAAGCAATTTTACAATCACATCCAGAGGACGTCAAAGATTGGGTGAGAGATCGCAGGCCCATGACTCTACCAGAGGCCGCGAAGTTGGCGGATATGAATATGCGGATACTCGCAAGACAAACCAGGTCACACCACGGGTACAACCTCCACGACCAACGGCGCCCTCACACCCACCAGCCGCTAGATACCAACCGCCTAACAGACCGATGACATCTAGCCCTCGCTACCCACGCCAGGAGGACAACGAACAACGCTGCTTCCGGTGCAAACAGTTGGGTCACTTCAAGCAGAATTGCCCCATGAATGACAACACCAGGTCAAATTGGTCTCAACCTGGGTACCGCCCACCAGCAGCAGCCCATTGTGTAGACTCGGCTAGGGATCCCCAGGAGCTGGGTCAGGAAGAACCATTGGGCACCCCTTACGAAGCCCTCATGGTACAATCTGTTATTACGGACAACAGGGAACACCATTGTCAGCTGGTCATGGGCGACAGCCATGAGCCGGAGGGGCCTTGGAGGAAGCTGGGCAGAAAGAGGCACCGCCAGCTACCCTCCAAGAAGAAGAGGTCCTGGAAGTCATATAACCAGCGGACCTGGGAGGAGAAAAAGCGACTGGAGGAGATGGAATCGCAGCGGGAGCCCCAGATGCGGGCCGAGATGTTCGCCAAGGGCCCACCGGTGGCCCCTTACACCACCACCCAGTTCCTGATGATGAAGGACCACGTGGAAAGCCTGCAGGACATGAGCAAGCAGGAGCTGATCCGTGAATACATGGAGCTGGAGGAGTGCATAAGCCGCATGGAGGAGGAGAACAACCACCTGAGGTCACAGCAGGCTGACCCCCCAGGCTCCATGAACTGGAGATGGAGCTGGAGAAGCTCCAAGAGGAGAACCGGCGGCCTGCGGAGGGAGCAGGGGGTGGCTGACCTTATGGGGCTCTGATTCCCCTCCCCCCCCCCCCCGGACTCTGAGCACCAGTGCTACAGCATTTCAACAAATATAACTTTTCCTTTTTATGAATCTCCTGTGACTGTCACTTCAGAGCCATAACCTGCCCCTCCCATAGCGGGACACCTAGATGGCGGTGCACAGACCCATTCGCCGTCTTCACACTGACTTCTGGTGACTCTGCAGATCGCACAAAGACTTGGGGACTGACCGGCGTGTGATCTGACGACCCGGTGGCATACCTGAGTCGGAAGCAGTTACAATGGAGGTTCAGTCACGCCAAACGGAGTTAACCTCGGACTAAAAGCTCTGAACCCGTCAACCCTACTGGACCAGGGAAGGTCCAACCGGGTTTGCCGGAGCAGGGAGAAAAAGGGGGGCCATTGTGAAGGATATGTCAGTGTAAATCTCCCTGCTTGGTTAAATTGTGGGTTAGAGGTAAAATGGATTCATGATGTTACAAGCTATTGACATGTTAATGACCCGTCTGCAGCTAGCTCCTTATTTCAAAGGGATGTTAATCCTGTTACTGTGATTAGAGGTGACTCATGTTATGTATTCTGATTGCTTCATTATGCGGTGCCAGGCTCTGCCCAGCTAATGTGTTCTGTACACCTTGTAATTAACTTCCCTGATGTCATTATTTAAAGAAATGTGTCTCAGGTCGGCTTCGAATTGTCTGGCTATATTCTGTATGAGAAACTCCAGAGTGGGTGAAAAGGGGGTGGAGCTCCCATTGTTCCTTGATTAAGGATTTAGCTTGTAAAACTGTATTTATAACCAGCAGCAAGCTGCCAATAAATCAGTCTTGGTTCCAGCATTCAGTCTTGACTCATGTGTGGAGGATCCTGTGATGTTCTTGTATGGAGAGGAGGGAATGCTTGACGGGGATATCATACCGATACCGTCACAGTTCACAGCAGGGCGTTCCAGCGCCCACCAAGACTAACTGTGAGGGCTGTAAGGGGTTAGCTCGGTAGCGGGGTGTGTGACCCCTTGGATGGGTTCACCACACACTGAATTTATACAAACAGGCAGTCGAAGACGGTTGAAAACAAAGATTTTGGTTTATTCTTTCATCTTGCTGGAAACAAGTGCAAGCATCCAAACAGCATAAACAAAATCAAACATAAAATAAACCCTGGCCACTTTGGGCGTCTACCTTCCACACAGGAACCTATCTATGGAGTCTGGCTCAGCCTAGTTCTGGGCAGACAGTGCTGGTCATACAGCAGAAAAACAATAGTCTTTTGATTTTTATCACACAGAAAATCTATTTCCTCCTCAGAAGACTTTCAGGCACTGCTCTCCTTACTCACAAAGACTCAGAATGCAGCCAATTAGTGGTAATCCTATGGACTACTTATAGAGGCCTTAATTGCCTCATTCTGAACAGCTGAAGTTTTCCAACGGCCTTTAGCCTTTTCTGGCAAAATTTGCAGACGCCTAATAACAATTGGTGTATTGTCTAAACAAGGCATAAATGTATGTCCCGTCTGTGACAACACCCACAGATTTACCTGACTTCCGGTCACATACCCCCCTCTTGTTTCAACCCTAGGGTTGGGACACAGGTTGCCAGGCAGGCATACACTCGGGACAACCCATCTGCATTCCCCATTTTAGCACCGGGGCAATGCGTTACCACAAAACTAAATTCCTGGAGGACCAGGAACCACCTATTTATTCTCCTATTGGTCTCTTTGTTCTGTGCCATCCACTTCAATGGTGCACGATCCGTCACCAGTTCAAAATGTCTACCCACGTGGTAGTACCATAAAGAATCCTAAGCCCATTTCACCGTCAAACATTCTTTCTCAATGGTGGCATAATTCTCTTCATGGGCCTTCAACTTTCGGCTGAGGTACATAACAGGGTGTTCCTCCCCCTTGATAATCTGAGACAGTACAGCTCCTAAGCCCACATTTTGACGCATCTGTCTGAACACGAAGTCCCGTGAAAAATCAGGCGAATTTAAAACTGGCTGACACATAAGGCCTGCTTTAAAGCCTGAAAGCTGTTTCTGCTTCGGGAGTCCATTTGGTCATTACAGACTCCTTCCCCTTTGGTCAAATTGGTCAGGGGAACAGCCTGTGAGGCAAAATGGGGGATAAAGTGGTGATAGTAGCCGCGATCCCCAAAAATGCACGAACCTGTTTCTTGTTGATGGGACGTGGCCAATCCTGAATAGCCTCAACTCTATTTATTTGGGGCTTGATTAGACTCTTCCAATGGTATAACCCCAGATACTTCGCACTTCTAGCCCAAGGGTACATTTTTTTGGATTGGCTGTAAACTCGACTTTCCAGATGGAATCCAACACAGCCTGAACTTTTGGCAAGTGTGATTCCCAATCCTCACTGTGGATGACAACGTCATCGAGGTATGCAGCAGCATAGGCTCGATGAGGCCGAAGGGTCTTATCCATGGTGCGTTGGAATGTGGCGGGAGCATTTTGTAACCCAAAAGGCATCCTCCAATATTGAAAGATCCGTCTGGAGTTACAAATGCTGTTTTTTCCCTGGCCGACTCTGAGAGAGGAATTTGCCAATTACCCTTGGTCAGGTCTAACGTTGTCATGTACCGGGCAGTGCCTAGGCAATCAATCAGTTCATCTATGCGGGGCATGGGATAGGTGTCAAACTTAGTGATTTGATTCAGGCGGCGAAAGTCATTACAAAACCGCCAACTTCCATCTGGTTTGGGCACTAAGACAATGGAACTTGACCAATCACTATTTGACTCTTCTATCACCCCCAGCTCAAGCATTTGTTTTACTTCCTGGCGAATTGCCTCTCGCCGGGCTTCTGGAATTCTATAAGGCTTCAACTTGACCGTATCCCTGGTGTGGTGATAATGTCATGTTCAAACTCCGGAGACCCAACCTGGCAGGTCTGAAAACTTCTCCTTATTACGGAGCACAAATTCTTTATCCTCCTGTTTCTGAGTTTTGGATAGAGTCTCCGCTATCCCAACTTCAGGGACAGCAAGGTTAAATGGAGCAGAAAATCGGGTAGTCTCAGCGACCAAGGACTCTATCCTTCCATGGTTTCAGCAAGTTCACGTGATAGAGCTGCTCAGGTTTTCTTCTTCCCGGTTGGCTAATTTTATAATTCACCACTCCCATTTTTTTCAACACTTCATATGGACCCTGCCATTTGGCTAGGAATTTACTTCTCGATCGTGGGGACTAACACCAACACCCTATCACCAGGTGCAAAGGAACGGACCTGGGCCCCACGATTGTAAATCCTTTGTTGAGACAATTGGGTTTGGGCTAAATGTTCCTTCACAATCGGCATCACTTGGGCAATTCTGTCTTGCATTTGGGTCACATGTTCAATCACACTTCGATGAGGGGAACTCTCACTCTCCCATGTTTCCCTGGCAATGTCCAGTAGGCCCCAAGGGTGCCTCCCATACAGTAGCTCAAATGAAGAGAACCCTATGGAGGATTGGGGAACCTCTCTTATTGCAAACATCAGATAAGGGAGCAGATAATCCCAATTATTTCCGTCTTTATCCACCACCTTCCTCAACATTTGTTTTAAAGCGGGGGTTCACCTTAGAGGGCACTTTTTCCCCTTAGATTCCTGCTCGTTTTCTCTAGGGGAATCGGCTATTTGTTTTAAAATATGAGCATTACTTACCCGTTTACGAGATGCATCCTCTCCGTCGCTTCCGGGTATGGGCTGCGGGAATGGGCGTTCCTTCTTGATGACAGTCTTCCGAGAGGCTTCCGACGGTCGCATCCATCGCGTCACGATTTTCCGAAAGAAGCCGAACGTCGGTGCGCAGGCGCACAGTATAGAGCCGCACCGACGTTCGGCTTCTTTCGGCTACGAGTGACGCGATGGATGCGACCGTCGGAAGCCTCTCGGAAGACTGTCAATCAAGAAGGAACGCCTGCTCCCGAAGACCCATACCCGGAAGCGACGGAAGAAGATGCAGCTCGAAAACGGGTAAGTACTGCTCATATTTTAATACAAATAGCCGATTCCCCTAGACCGAACGAGCAGGAATCTAAGGGGAGAAAAAAAAAATTTAACAAATGGGTGAACTCCCGCTTTAAGGTTTTATTAAACCTTTCCACTAACCCGTCTGTCTGAGGGTGATATACTGATGTACGTAATTGGGTCACTTTCAGGAGTTTACAAAGTTATTTGGTCACCCTAGACATAAACGGGGTGCCCTGGTCAGTTAGGACTTCCTTAGGAAGACCCACACGGCTGAAAACCTGAAACAACTCTTTGGCAATGGTTTTTAGCAGAGGTGTTCGGAGAGGAATCGCTTCTGGTACCGGGTGGCATAGTCCATTATTACCAAGATGTGCTGGTTCCCTCTAGTGGACTTCAGTAAGGGGCCAACCAAGTCCATGGTGATCCTCTCAAAAGGGACCTCGATAATGGGCAGGGGTACCAACGGACTGCGGAAATGTGGCATGGGTGCAGTAATCTGACACGCTGGACAGGAAGAGCAGTACAATTCTACTTCTTCAGTGATCCCAGGCCAATAAAACCTCTGGGTGATCCTCTCCCAGGTTTTTTTCTGCTCCCAAATGTCCCCCAAGAATGTGCCCATGGGCCAGTTCAAAAACCATCTTGCGGTACGGTTTAGGCACTACCAGTTGCTCAATGGTGTCCTCTATCCTCTGTGACACTCGATATAACAGGTCCCTTTCAATAATGAAGTAAGGGAGGGCAACCCTCTCGTCAGGGTTAACTAACTCCCCATCTATCTTTACTACATTCTCCCGGGCTCTTAGCAATGTGGGGTCCCTCAGGAGAAACTCAGGAGAATCCTCACAGTTGTAGGTTTCTGGAGTAGATGGTTCAGACTCAGAAGAACCAACTACTGGGGAATCTGGGCAGCCCCAGATTTCCCAGAATTTTGGGAAATCCCTTCCCACAATGGCGTCATGTGGCAGTTTGGGAACTAAACCCACCTGGTGACACAAATTACTGAGGGAGGTTTCAAAGGAAACCGTAGTCACCGGATATTCTCGAGTGTCCCCATGTACACAAACTACAGCCATTTTCCTCGGATGTAAGGTTTTTCCCACCACTAGATCACGTTTCACTAAGGTGACCAGGCTACCTGAATCCAACAATACCACAACATTTTTACCATCTAAGCACATTCTATATAAAGGTTTCTCATTTCCCTTTACTGCAGTGCATGTGGTTTGCAAAAAGGGACTGTCATCTCTCTGTCAGAAAGTCACACTGCATGGGTTTATCACCCGCTGGGCAAACCGCTGCTACATGTCCCTATTCCCGGCAACGGTAACAAATCAACCTTCTGGTCCTCTCCTGTGTGATGGGTCTTCCAGGCCGCTCTCGCCAAACATTAGCAGTACTCCCAATAATTCCTCTAGTTGCTCCTTGGTACCTCTCTCCACCCCCATCCCTTGATGCAGTCTTATCTATAGGTGGGGAGAGTCTGGTCTTGGGGTGAAAAGTCTGTGCGTCTCTGGTGGAAGAGGACAAATTCTCTGTTGTTACCTTTTGACCAGGTCTACAAGTTTGTCTGCGGTTTCCGGACCACCATGGTTCACCTATTTCTGCAGGGTGTTAGGAAGAGACCATAGAAATTTGTCCATGACTACTCGCCCCAAAATTTTTGGTCCGGACAGAGTTTCTGGCTGCAGCCATTTCCTAGCCAAATGGATGAGGTCATACATCTGCGACCGAGGTGGCTTCCTCTGCTGATAACTCCAATTGTGGACCCGCTGAGCACGGACATCCAGGGTTACACCAAAACGTCCAAATATTTCCTCTTTTAATCGAACATAGTTTTTTGCGTCTGCAAGCTCCAAATCGAAATATGCCTTTTGGGCTTCTCCAGATAATAGGGGGGCCACTAGTCCAGCCCACTGGTCTTTAGGCCAACTCTCTCTTTCCGCTGCTCTCTCAAACTTGGTCAGAAACATCTCAGGGTCCTCATATGCAGTCATCTTTGGCAATAAGTGTCGTACCTGAAAAGTCGGTATGTTACTGGCCTGACTCCCAGCCTCGGTCTGCTGTCTCTGAAGCTGTTTCACGATGGCCTCCATTTGCTGCTGGTGGTCTCTGTTCCAAGCCTGCAATGCTCTCTCGGTGAGCTGCAAGGCTCTGTTGGTGAACCTGTTGTTGAGCTGGCCATGCTCTCTTGGTAAAACCTGTTGTTGAGATGCCATGCTCTCTTGGTGAGCCTGTTGTTGAGCTGCGTGAGCCTGTTGTTGAGCTGCAATGCTCCGCTGCCAAAACCTGCATTCGTCTGCTGTTGATTTTGCCATTTGCTTAGCCAGCTGTTGAGTATCTCCTCCAATTTGGGTTTACTTTAACCTGCCCGCATTCTCCACCATGTGTAAGGGGTTAGCTCGTGGTTGCGGGGTGTGTGACCCCTTGGATGGGTTCACCAACAATGAATTGATACAGACAGGCAGTCGAAGACGGTTTGAAAACAAAGATTTTGGTTTATTTTTTTATCTTGCTGGAAACAAGTACAAGCATCCAAACAGCATAAACAAAATCAAACATAAAATAAACCCTGGCCACTTTGGGCGTCCACCTTCCACACAGGAACCTATCTATGGAGTCTGGCTCAGCCTAGTGCTGCGCAGACAGTGCTGGTCATACAGCAGAAAAACAATAGTCTTTTGATTTTTATCACACAGAAAAATCAATTTCCTCCTCACCTCCTCAGAAGACTTTCAGGCACTGCTCTCCTTATCACAATGACTCAGGATGCAGCCAATTAGTGGTATTCCTATGGATACTTATAGAGGCCTTAATTGCCTCATTCTGAACAGCTGAAGTTTTCCAACGGCCTTTAGCCTTTTCTGGCTAAATTTGCAGCGAAGCCTAATAAACAATTGGTGTATTGTCTAAACAAGGCAGAAATGTATGTCCCGTCTGTGACAACACCACAGATTTACCTGACTTCTGTCACAGGGCTTACAGTGTTGTGGCAACACCAACACCTAGGGCCCAAATTTCTGCAGAGTATATACGGCAGGCCCCTACTTTCAAACATCCAACTTACAAACGACTCCTGCTTGCAAACGGAAGGAGACAACAGGAATGGAGAGGAAATCTACCCCTAGGAAAGGAAAATTCTCTTCTGTCCACTGATGCTTTATCACCAATCCTTGTTTCACTAAAAAACCCAAATTTTCAAAAAAACATTTGTCATTGGGACAGAAAGTGAGGTGATCTTCTGAACAGATGCGCACAGACTGCAAAACAAATGTTACAGTGGTGATAACCCCTCTCTGTGTTTTCCGAAAAGCTTAAAGATAGATTTTTTTGGCTGAAGCTACACTTTAAAAAAGTACCAGTTCAAAATTACAAACAGATTCTACTTAACAACAAACCTACAGTCCCTGCCTTGTTTGCACCGCCTTATACTGCTGTTCAAAGTATGTAGGGCCAAAGGGGCTGGTAATGACCTGAGGTGAGGGGGGGAAACCCATGCTATTTTTCTCAATGATTCTCATCCATATTGCAGGGACCAGACATTACATTAAAGCCACAAGCAGTTTTAAATTACTTTTTTTTTCCTATAGTAATGTCATTTTGTGCAGGCAGGGACAGTTCTAAACATGTGCCACTTCACAGGCATACTATAGACACCCAGCAGGTACGATATTTAAAAGAAATGTTTCAGTATCCTGGGGATCTATCAATGTCTGTCTGCTTGAAAATTTGTATCTTGTGATATTAACACACTAACACCTCTTGAATATGTAGAGAACACTGAGTGGTTTTGAGTAGAAAACTTTTTGTTTTGTAATGGAGAGACAGAATCTTTTTGCGAGATGAGTTAACTGCAGACAGACTATTGATGAATTATATTGTTCCAGAACGGAGAGAAATAGCCCTTTTTTAACCGTATCTTCAATTATCTCACATTCCAGGATACAAATACTAACTCGTTAGCCATTATCCCCATTTAATTATACCTGTAGCCAAGATAAAAAAGGGACATAACCTGGTATTTCAAAAGTAAATTATAGCACATCTAAATCGTATAATAACCCCAACATATGTGCATATGTGAGAGCTCCTCGACGAGGGGCAGGCGGAGCACAGACGGAGCAAGAGAGAGCAAGAGAGAGAGAAGAGGAAAAAAAAACAACAGACCCTCCGACACTTATCCAAAACACACCCACCCTCATTCTAAAACATTTTCGCACAAGGAAAACAGAAAAAAAGCAAAAACAAACAATTATCCCGGCCCTGAATGTGAACATCCACCCAGCTCCCTACCTTTAGCTTATAGTGTAGAAGAAAAGAGCAAGTGAATTTTTCTCAGCTGGGTTTATATCTGCAATCAGAAGACAAATGTTGCTTGTTTTTGTCCAGCCATATTGTGGCCTTTTTAGAATTATCCCAAAAAATTGTCTTGTCCTAACAATAATCCTCAGTTTTAGCCGGGTATAACATTCCTTACGTTATTTGGAGCTTACAAGGATGCTTTTTATCTTCTGAATATTTGACGCGTTAACTTCTATAAGACCTTTGTTCGTGCCAAGGCCATTATTTTATCTCTGTCACCAAAATGCAGCATTTTAACACTTAATGTAATCTCTCTGATGCCCATGCTGCCTGCACAGTGAGGGCGGAAGTTACTGCAGGGTGGTGAGAGATGATCTAATTTCTCTGCTCCCCCCACCCCCGTCTAGCTGATTGGCCAGCTGCGCGCTCACGTCGAGCCGCCCACACACTGGCCCGGCAGCCCGACCCACAAACTGTGCTGACCACCCACCAATCGCACCGCCCGGCCTGCCCGCTCTCTCATTCGCCTGGCCCGCAACAAAATTTCTCGGGGGTGGCAATTTCCCCATTGCCCCCCCTAGATCCGCCCCTGGCTGAAGCTTCAGTAGTAATATTTCCTACAGGGTTTTTAGCTTCTCCCCTGAATTTTTTTCTTTTGGCAATATTTTTGGGGAGGAAGACTCATAACTGTCCTTGAAATTGTGGGACGTCTTTATTCCCTCCCCTCTATTCCTTCTCTGCATAGCTCTATTAATTATCCCTAACGGATCAAATATTTCAGATATTGCAAATAATTGAAATATACAGATATTATAAGTAATTCAGATATTTCAAATTACTGATATTTCAGAAATTTTGTATATTTCAAATATTTCCGATATTTCAAACTTTTGAATATTACCAATATTTCCAATATTTCAGATATCTCCTTTCTTTCAAATATTTTCACACTTTTCAGATATTTCCAGTACTTCAAATATCAAATTATTTCATATATTCATGATAACCTCAAATACTTACAGCATTTCAAATACTTCAAAAACTTCAAGTACTGCAACCAACTTAAATGCTCCAAAACTTTTTGCAAGCAAAAAAATAAGCCAACAACCATGGTGCCGGGATGATTGAAGCGCCAACATCAGCCATTTCCCCGATAAATTGCCCACAAAAAAAAGTTTTTTTCTGGCAGTGCCCCTCCCAAGACAAGACTCTGGACCTGCCCCTGCTCTGGGCTGCACGACTTCTGGTGCCATGCTGGTGATTGATGTAGGCCACTGCTGTGGCGTTGTCGGATTGAATACTGACAGGACAATTCCATAATCTGAACATCCATAGGCCCTTAGAGCCAGACATTCTACCCAAATCCCTAGAATGTTGATGGGCCAGCTCTTCTCGGATTCTGACCATTTCCCTTGGATAGTGGTTATTTCTAGGACTGCTCACCAGCCCAAGAGGCTGGCATCCGTCATTCCAGGTGACCGGTAAGAATGATTTCCCCTTCTGCAGGTTCTTGGTTATCAACCACCACCTAAATCTCTGGCGTACCCTTGGAACCAGATTAATAGGGTAATCCAAGGCCTGGATCTTCTTGTTCCAGGCAGACAGGATACTGTTCTGTAACAGTCTTTAATGGGACTGGGCATAGGGAATGGCTTTGAATGAAGCCACCATTTTCCCTAGCAACCTCATGCAAAGGCAAATGGAAGGGCTTTTCTTTGCCCTGACTCTCTTATTGCGCTGATCTTTGTGTGAGGCAAGGGCACTCTATTTTGGGCTGTGTCTATAACCAGATCCAAATACTGCAGCCTCCTTACTGGTTGTAAGGCTGATTTCTCTAGGTTGAGAATCCAACCTAGGTGTTCCAGATACTCGACCGTACTGGCGACACTCTGGTTTAACTATGCCACGGATTGATCTATCAGAAATAGGTAGTCTAGGTATGCCATTACCGCTATACCCCTGGCCCTTAGTCTTGCCAGAAGCGGGGCCAGGACCTTTGTAAATACTCGGGCGCGGTAGCCAATCCGAAGGGCAAGGCCACAAACTGAAAGTGGCGCTGTTCTACTGCGAATTGCTGGAAACTCTGGTGAACAGGAAAAATTTGCACATGTAGATATGCATCTTTGATGTCTATTGACGCTAAAAGTTCTCCTCCCCACAGAGTGGATACTATTGACTGGATTGATTCCATGCAAAAAAAGCGGATGTTTAGGACCTGATTCAGGTCTCTGAGATCTAGAATGGGTCTGACATCTCCATTCGGTCTTGGTACCGTGAAGAGATTAGAATAAAACCCCATGCCCTGGCTCTTCTGAGGGGATTTCTATGATTACACCCTGAGACATCAATCGAAACAAGTGTCTGGATTAAAGATCCTCCTTTCACTGGGTCCTTGGAAATGTTCGATCTTAGGAATCAAAATGGTGGAAACTCTCGTAACTCTAGTTTTGTACCCCAGATATACTGTGGAGATGACAAAATTGTCCTGGATCTCTCCCTGCCAAGCCCTTGCATCTTGCAGGAGCCTTCCCCCCACTCGATTGAGCGGGCGCCCCTTCACAGGGAGGCCATGGGATTCTGTTTCACAGACTTCTGCCCCAGGACTTCTTGTGGCTCTTGGCTTGGCCTTGAGGCTTAGCTTTTAAACCTGACAGCGAAGGCTGTCACGACTGCCTAGAGGCTGTTGGGCCTGATGTTGGAGAGGCAGAACATTTGAATAAAGGACATATATTCCTTTTCTTAACTGGCAAAAGGGTACTCTTACCACCTGAAATTTTTGGGATATATTTATCCAAATCATCCCCAAACAACTGTTCCCCACGAAAAGGTAAACCGGCCAATAGCTTCTTGCATGGTAACTCAGCTGACCAATGCCACAGGAATTCTATGCCATATTCACCAACAGGAGAATAAGATGTGACGCTTGGTGAATAGAATCTCTAGTAGTGTCAATCGCAAAACATAAGGACCTTGGTAGCTCAGCTAACTCCAGGGCCTCCTCTCCTTGAGCAGGCCCTTCCCTGTTGACCTGCTTAGTTTTGTCATTTACAAATTGACAAACACCAATTGCTGCTACAGAAGGCTGTACTACTGTGCCAGCCACAGCAAATGAGGCTCTAAGCAAAGATTCCAGCCTCGTATCCACTGGATCTTTAAACACCTGAACATTGTCTACTAGACAAGTGAGACTCACGGAAAAGATAGCAACTACTGCTGGTACACTCCACCTCTTAGTGAATTTTTCCTCCATGGGATAAAGAAGCAAGAATCTCTTAGGAGGCATGAAATGCCTGGCTGGGTGATCCCAGCCTGCATATATAAGTTGCTCCAGTAATGTGTGCATAGGGAAAGCATGTGAACCCTGAGGAGGCTTTAGAGAACCCAAAAAACTAAACTTTGAGGGAAAAAAAAAGATCTGGTGTCACCAGAGACACACCTCCATCTCTGCATATAGCTTCAAAAAATAAAAATATGCCCTTGTGACTTTGAGTGAGGTGAGCACTATGGAGCCAATAAAATAACAGGAGTAATGGCAGTATATGTTTAATTCAAGTAAAAAACAGTACATACATTAATGTCATGAATATGAGCCAATTCATACAGAATACAGAAAATAGGTAAAATGATATTACAAGTAACTGTCCATATTAAAAAAACACACACAAGCATCAAGTGTATATCCAACGTGTTTCGCAAGGTTTAGCTCACCCTGAAGGGGTAGATGCTTGTGGTATACCTAAAATGAAAGGATAAAGTATGTAGTATAATATAAAGGGCACAGGTTAAGGGGGGGCCCTTGATATGTAAAACCCCATACTCACTGATGGACATAGCCAACGACCAGCGCATGTGAGGCTCCCAATACGGCGGCAGCGAGTGTGCTGCCAGGGAGCAGAGGAGGCAGGGCCAAACGGAAGGAGGGCACAGCATGGATGAAATTTGAGCATCCCCAAGAGTCTCAATAGGTCCATAAGGAATATTGGCTCTAAACATAAATATGGATATTGGATACTTAGTAATAAAGTAGGTAAGCGTACAAAAATGCACGTATATCTATATGTAGATGAAGGACCTGAGCCAAGAGTAGTGAGAGCATAGAGACTGAAGGGGAATGTGGTGAAAGATGCCAGGAACTGGCTGGTGTAATGAAAGGAAAAAAAAATTCAGATGAGAAAGCAGAAAGAGAAGGAGAGTGAGAATGGAATAGAGTGCAGGTGTGTGGTGAAGATGGTAATGAAGAAACAGGCTACAGGTAAATGCTCCAAGTAAGTCATATGCAGACATGTAATGTGTACATAGATAATTGAAATAGTAAGGTAGGTAAGCATACAAAAACGCATGTATATCTATATATGGATGAAAGACCTGAGCCAAGGGTAGTAGGAACATAAAATCTGAAAGAGAAAGTGGTGAGAAAATGCCAGAAACTGGCTGGTATGATGAAGGAAACATCAGGTGAGAAAGCAGAAAAGAAAATAGAGTTAAGCCTTGTACACACGACCGAGAAACTCGACATAATCCATAAAGAAACTTGGTGGGAGAGCTTTTTTGCCGAGGAAAACGGTCGTGTGTACGTTTGTCATCGAGGAAACTGTCGAGGAACTCGACGAGGAAAAAAGAGAACAAATTCTCTTTTTCCTCAACGGGAGTCTCAATTTCCTCGTCGTGTTCCTCGTCTGGCTGGTTTTCGACAAGAAACTCGAGCCTGTGTATACTAAGAAACCCTTGCATGCTCAGAATAAAGTATGAGACGGGAGTAAAAGTAGCATTTGTAATGGAGATAACACATTTTTCACGCTGTAACAGACTGAAAAGTGCAAATCGTCTCCGACCAAACCTTTACTTAACACGCAGTAACATGAGATTAGCAAAAGCAGCCCCAAGGGTTGTGCCAGTGGAATCGAACTTCCCCTGCCATTGTATGTGTTGTACGTCACCGCGTTTGAGAACAAGGAGATTTTGTCTTGACAGTGTGTACGCAAAGCAAGCTTGTCGACCCCGTCCCCCTCTGACGCACCCTCTGCTACATCACTGGGGAAGCCTGGCTTCCCCCTTGCGTCAGAGGGGGCGGGGTCACATGACGGGTGTCCCTGCCTCACCAATAAAAGAAATGTCACAGCTTCAGCTGCTCATTCCAATTCACATAGGGGGGGGGCAGGATCTGGGGGTCCCCTTTGTTAAAACGGTCTTCCAGATTCTGATAAGCCCCCCGCCTGCAGACCCCCACAACCACTGGGCAAGGGTTGTGGGGATGAGGCCCTTGTATAAAATAAATGATTAGCGCTAAAGTTCAAACATACATGTGTATATTGCTGACACCTTGTGTCATATTGTAAATAAATACTAGCAAACAATCTACTACAAATGTGTGGAATTAAATATAAAAAAATAATTATTGATATATATATAAATATAATTGACAGAAAATATTGTTATCCACAGTGATCAAAAGCATATATGTGCATTAATACTAAATACACCACCTCTGTAATAAAGTGCAAAACGTGAACTGTTGCTAAAGGCAACTATTCTATAATAAAAGTGCAGTCCGTGATGCTAAAACCATGAATGTCCGTGATCATAATGGTTCAATAGTGCAAACAATTAAATAGATCAGTGCTGGAATTATTCCCATAGATGAGAGGTTCTCAGACCTCCTGGCCGTCCAAATTGTGGATCCTTCCCTGGTTAAGTTGTATTATTGAACCATATAGGCACTCCTCCACCTGTCTCCCAAAACTCTCACCTCCCAGATCTTTAAATTAGGCACATAAGACAAATGGTTATCTCCCTGTGTCCAAACGACTGGATGCCTGCACTCCGTGATCCGGTATCCTAAAAGGTGACTGGAATGGAGGGAGGGAGGCAGCGGGGGATTGCTCCAGCCTGAGCCCAATAGGAAGAGAAAAGACCACTATAGTGTAGTATGTTGGTAAAAAAGTTTTAATATAGCAGTAAAAATTGGACTCTTACATCAATAAAGAAAAAAGTCAGCAGGCTATGTTACAGTGTGTAAGCACTGTCTTACTATGACCTCCGCTGCTGCTGGTCCATGCTGTCGGCCTTGATTTCCCTAGGCCCATCAACATGGGGACATCCTCCCCATGTTGAGGGCATGTGGCCTGGTACGGTTCAGGAGAGGAGGGGACCGCACTCTGTCCCCCCTCTTTTCTGTGGCCGGCCAGGTTAACGTGCTCGGATAAGGGGTCTGATGTGGATTTTTAGGGGAACTCCACGCCATTTAAAAAAAATTGGGGTGGAGTTCCCCTTAAAATCCACACCAGACCTGAAGGGTCTGGAATGGATATTTGGGAGGAACCCCACGTCATTTTTTTTTTTTAATTGACGACGGGGTTCCCCTTAATATCCATACCAGACCTGAAGGGCCTGGTAATTGAATTTGGGGGGACCCCCACGCTATTTTCTTTATTTTTTATGAATCAATCGTCTCTGAATTGCCGGAAGCCGACAATTCATTATAGCCGCGAGTCTGGTTTTAAATGACTTTTTCTTTCAGAAATGACACTTTGTGCAGTGACAGTTCTAAGTACTGGAAACATGCGCTTTTTCACATGCTTACTTTACACCCCCCCTAGGTACATTTAAAGGAATATTTCACTTTTATTGTTTCACTCTAAGCATTATTCAATTCACTGCTAAAAACGGCAGTTTTTAAAACTTTTTTTTGCATTGATACATGTCCCCTGGAGCAGGACCCAGGTCCCCAAATACTTTTTAGGACAATTACTTGCATATTAGCCTTTAAAATTAGTACTTTAGATTTCTCCCATAGACTTTAACAGGGTGTTCCGCGGCTTTTCGAATTTGCCGCCAACACCGCAAATTGTTTGTTGTTCGCCGAACAGGCGAACAGGCAATGTTCGAGTCGAACATGAGTTTGACTCCAACTCGAATCTCATCCCTACTCACTACAGAGTGAGTGTTTTAAAGGCAGCCACCTCGCGCATGCAGCGTGTATATCATGCGCGTCAGCCACGCTAAGCCACACCTCCTCTGTGACATAGCACGCCTCCCCTCTCTCTTTCTCCTTTTTTTTTTAAATAGCCTTTCCTGCCTGTGCATGCATGGCAATCCCCAGGATGGGACTGGGGGGGGGGGGTTGGGATCAGGGGGAGAGAGCCCACACCAGGAGGATGCCCAGCGCTCAGCAGGCGGGGGTCCCCCAAATCCCTTATTGAAGGACTGGCAGGAGTGGAGTGAAACAAATCTGTCCACAAGTAATACTGACACTGGTTGAGTCTGGAGAAGCATGGTATGTTGATACTAGGAATGTTTAGGTTTGCACCCTCTAGTGGTAAAAAAACAGGCATGACACCATCTTTACTCACACAAGAAGTCCAAAAATAAAATTGAAGGATCTTCTTACACTTACCAGTCCCCGTCGCAGGGCTGTTGGAATATAACAGACAGACCCATTCTTCACCCATCACACGGGCCGTGTCATGACAGACCTTCTTGAACTGGATCCTCTCTGTATAGAGTCTCACTGCCTTGGACCTATATAGCACTCTGCCAGAACAAGCCTTTGATTTGTTGATATGACCAAGGTTGCTGGATCCCAGAGTCCAGCTCTCAAGAGAGAAGCATTATAGGCAAAAATTTTGTTCTTCTTCCTCGAGGCCCGGGTACCATCCACCTTAGCCCCTTTTTGTCATTTTGAATGGATCTGTCTGCATAGCCCCACTGATCCTCATCCCTCCGTACTCTTGCACAAAAGCAAACACATATGTAAACAGTGTTCAAACATGTGAGCTATCCCGCAATTGTTAGCGTGGAGAGCAATAATTATAGCACAGGACCTCCTCTGTAACTCTAAACTGGTAACCTGAAGACATACTTAAAGCATTGCCTATGGATTTTTAAGTACTGTAGTTTGTCACCATTCCACGAGTGTGCACAATTTTAAAGAATGACATGTTAAGTATCTATTTATTCGCACTGGATGCTGATGCGGCTCCCAGCAGGGGTCCTGTGTGTCCTGGTTCACCGTTTCAAGTCCGATTTTAGCCCGAATTTTGGGCCCCTGTGTAGAATCTAACCGGAGCTGCATTGGAAATATGTAAACGGGCTCCATAGAGAGCTTTTTGAAATCGGTATTTTCTTTACTGGCATCTGTTACTGGAATTTTACTCCTGCCTTCACCCCCATTAGTACTATTAAATCTTACTATTGATACAATACCCACAAACCTTATAGCAGCCCACTTCACAATTACTTTGAAATGAAAGACCTCAAATTCACCTAATCTATCTGACGTGATACTAATGCCGCGTACACATGATTGGTTCGTCTGATGAAAATGGTCTGATGGACTGTTTTCATCAGACGAACTGATCGTGTGTGGGCCCCATCGTTTTTTTATCCATCGGTGAAAAAACTAGGAACTTGTTTTAAAATCATCTGATGGTTAAAAAAACGATACAAATTCAGGATTCATTGACGGATCCTGATGGACGTTATATTTTCCTGAAAGGTACTCTTTACAACAAAAATGTTACGTTAGCCAACATATATGTCCCTAACAAACGTCAGGTTCCATTTCTCAGAAACACTTTTGACGAACTCCACCGTTTTCAGTCTGGTTTGTTAATATTGGGTGGAGACTTTAATGTAACTCTTAATCCTTTGATTGACTCCTCTACAGGTACTTCCACCTTACCTTACTCCGCTCTTCGTTCGATAAAAAATGTACTTAATCGTTTAACTCTCCATGATACATGGCGCACTTTATATCCCAACACCAAGGACTTCACTTTCTTTTCCCCACCTCACAACAAATATTCACGAATAGATAATTTTTTCTTAAACCAAACGGAACTTGACTCATTAATCTCCGCTTCTATTGAGCCCATGATTCTCTCGGACCATCATCCAATTTCGATTTCCCTCACTTTTTCCGCCAGACCGACCAAACCATTCATATTGAGATTGGACAACTCCCTCCTTAACAACTCTGACAACACTTCATCGATAACTTCCCACCTAACACATTTTTTCAATGAGAATGATTCTTCTGACACGCGACCTTTGAACCTTTGGATGACCCACAAGTGTGTCATTAGAGGCATATTTATTTCCATGGCCTCGAAGCGTAAAAAAGCTTGTCAAGCTCGTATAACTGCTTTAGCTGATAATGTCCATATACTTGAAATTAAACATAAAAAATCATTAGCAATTGATGCATATAATGATCTTCTTCATGCCAGGGAACTTTTACTTGAATAATTAGACAAAACAACCAAACGAAAGTTTATGCTGTCCCACAAGCTTTTTTACGAATATGGCAACAAATCCAGAAAATTGCTTGCAAGAGCCCTGAGAACTAAAAAAGCTAACTCTACTATCCACTCCATATCTGACTCTTCAGGGACAAAATTCCATTCCCCCACTGATATTGCTACACAATTTAAAAGCTTTTATTCCAAACTTTATAATATCTCTACTGACCCTGGTTCAGAGCACCCCACCCGTATGAAACAATTGATCACTGAATTCTTGAAACTTAACAGCCCTAATCCAATCTCTAAAACAGAGGCCGATATATTGGATCGTCCGCTTGAATAGGACGAATCGAGCTTAGCTCTCAAACAATTGAAAACTGGCAAATGTCCGGGCCCGGACGGACTGACTGTAGGCTATTATAAATCCTTCTCCGATATTGTACTCCCCTACTTTTTGAAAGCTTTCAACTCTAAACCCGATCATCCACCTGACAACAACAGAGATCTTTTAGAGGCACACATCACAATGATACCTAAATGAAAATAGTAAAAAAATCAGCGCAATATACAGGTAAAACACAATCAGCAGCTATGCACTAGGATTCAATTTATAAATTCCTTAAGAGTCAATGTAAAGTAGATAGTGCAGCGCTAGAGGAAAAGTCCAAATAAAGATCATCCAGGTGATTCTCTTATTAGTGACTGACAATATGAAGCATGCAGGTGATATAGCGTGGGTTAGCAGGAGACCTCCACCAATAGTAACAATGGTCGCTCACCTCACTGATAATAAAAAATAGCTTTCCCATAAGGGTCAATCCCAGGCATGTAACAGCACAATCCAAGCAGGAAAGGAATACATCTCAGGTAATATCAGCATGGATGGCAGATCTCGAATAATATCAACATGGATAGCAGCCATGGAATCCGATGTAAGAAAAACAAAACATAGTGTTTCTCCGCAATAACCAATATAACATTTAATAGTGAAAATACACTTACATAAAAAGCACTATATCCAGTGCTAGGAATCAAATGCAAAAAAAATGCACAGCATGGTCCGATAGATGGCAGCGGGTGACGTCACGTACTTCCCTACCGAACGTTGCGTCCCAAGGGCGGGACTTCTTCAGCGGATGTAGGGGAGAGGAAACGTGCACCCAGTTATATACATGTATGTTGCTATAGAGAGTAAGTGGCTACAATGCAGCACATGGACCAAAAAGGTCTCTAGCTACAGGGCAGTGTGTGGGACAAAAAGCTCACTGGCTACGGATCAGCATGCAGGACCAAAAAGCACCGCAAAAAAACAGAAAGCAAATCACTTACTGCGGCGATCATACATATTCAAATCTGTCAGCAGAAATATGCAAGGGGAGAGTGAATATTACTTAAAAGCCCCGGGATACATATGTTTAGCAATGACAAAGAAAAAAATATAAAAATATATAAATATACAAAAGTCCCATTTAGACAAAATGGAAGATAGAAAAAACAGGGCTGCATAATCATGCAGACCAGTACAACACATGAGGTCAGCCACTGCAACCATCGGACAAGCAAAAACATAACATTAAAACAATGTAAATACAAATATTAATTATGGACAATGTTATAAAAATATATTTTTTTAAAAATATATGTATCTGAAAACGCATGTCAACGATCGGATAAAAACAATTAACATCAAATTCCACATTAAAACAATGTAAATACAAATATTAATTATGGACAATGTTATAAAAATATTTTTTTTATAAAAAATATATGTATCTGAAAACGCATGTCAACGATCGGATATAAAACAATTAACATCAAAGTCCACATTTAACCCGTCAGGACAAAGAACATGGGTCTCATGAATCCAATAAGATTCTTTCTTGCTCAATTGTCGGATAAAATTACCCCCCCCTCCAATGACGATTAACCTTTTCAATTCCCCAAAAACGCAATCCTTTTGGATTTCTATGATGGAAATCCCTAAAATGGCGGGATACATTGTGTGTGGTTTTCCCTTGTTTGATGTTTTTAACATGTTCGGCTAAACGTACATGTAGGGGTCTGGAGGTTCTACCTATGTATTGCAGGCCGCAATCACATGCCAACATATAGACAACACCTACGGTGTCACAAGTGATGAGCTGTTTAATATCATATTCTTTATCAGTGGCAGATGCCACAAATTTTTTCCTCTTTTTAATGTTCACTTTGGAATGTTTGCATGGAACACAACGTCCACACGCATAGAAACCTCCCAGGAATTTGAACATTCTATTATCTGAAATGACCGGGGGGTCAAGCACACTAGGTGCTAATCGATCCCTAAGAGTGGGAGCTTTCTTGTATACAAATTGGGGTTTTGCTGGTAATGCAGGTCCCAATATTTTGTCCTGTTTCAAGATAGACCAATTTTTTTAGATGATCTGTTCAAATTTTTTATGTTGGACATTATAGTCCAAGATCATTCTAAAATTGTGTTTATCATTGGGGGGAAGGCTGACATTAGCCACACGATCGGACACTAAAACAGTTCTATCTAATTGCTGAACCTGTCCAATTTCCCTCTCAAGGTGGTCTTGGTTGTACCCTTTTTGCACAAATCTATCAGCCAAAACATGAGATTGGTCAACAAAGTCAGACTCAGTGGTGCAATTACGGCGTAATCTAATAAATTGCCCTTTGGGGATATTACATAACCAAGATTTGTGATGGCAACTTCCCAATGGTATATATGCATTCCGGTCTGTAGGTTTGAAATAATTGGTGAGTTTAAAATGGTCCGTATTTTTGACTATGGTCAAATCTAAAAAGACAATTTTTTCATAGTCAATGGTCCATGTGAGTGTAATATTTTTGTTGTTATTATTGAGACCACTGATGAAGGTATCCAATGAGGACCTCTCACCATTCCAAATGATGATGAGGTCATCGATATAACGACGGTAACAGACCAACTCAGGGGGGCGATGTTGGAAAATCGCCTCTTCCTCCCAGTGGGCCATAAAAATATTGGCCACACTGGGAGCAAAACGAGCGCCCATGGCAACTCCCCTTGTCTGCAGCAAATATTCTCCATTATACCAGAAATAATTTCTGGATAAGCAGAAATCCAAACAGCCCAAAAGGAATTCTTGGTGTCTCCCTGATAGTGTTGATGTGGAAAGGGCCCATTCAACAATCGCCATAGCGTCACTGTGTCCTTATCAGGAATCAAGTACTCACCGAGACCGAACTGCCGAGGGTGGTTCACCTTTACGACCAAGCGCGCCCGCCCACTGAGTTTTGGAACAGGTGGCGGAAGCACGAGGCGGTACCGGTGCCAGTGGAGAAGCGTTGACCGGTGACGGTTGTAGATGACAGGTGCTTCTGGGTGACTGCAGACGGAAACAGGAACAAACGATACTGAAGCTGGATAACCGGTACTGAAAGAGTCCAAGAAACAAACTGGAAAGTCCGGGGTGCAAGCCAAGGTTCGGGGAGCAGAGAAGACAGCAGATCCGGGTCACAAGCCAAGAGGTTCAAGGGCAGGAGAAACAACAACAGAGTCCAGGTCACAAGCCGAGGTCGGGGTCAGAAGAGTTCAATAGAGTGGTGAAGCAATCCGAAGTCAGGTTCCAGGTGAGAGGTGAGTCGAACGGAATTCCAACAGGAAATGGTTTCCAGAGACACAGGTTCAGGAAGTAGCTGACGATAAACCAGCAACCTGTCTACTGACAGGAGCTGGTTTAAATAGGGCGGTCACGCTGGTGATTGGCCCGAGAGGTCACATGCGTATGCGCACACGCCTAAAGTGCCCAGTTAGCCGCCGGGAAGCCAATCTACTACGCTGGTGTGTTAAAGGAGGAAGTACAGCGCTTTGGCCCTGACAGTCCTATAATAGTATAAAGCGAACTGACGTCCGCAGTGACTAATATACTATTAGTGGAACAACCAAGAGATTCCAATATTTGGATAATATGCTTAGTGTCTTTCAGAAAAGCAGGGGTTTTAACCACTAAGGGTTGCAAAAACGAATCTATATATTGGCCCAATCTGGCCGATACCGAGTCGATCCCATTGACAATGGGCCTCC
This sequence comes from Rana temporaria, assembly GCF_905171775.1. Taxonomy (NCBI): domain Eukaryota; kingdom Metazoa; phylum Chordata; class Amphibia; order Anura; family Ranidae; genus Rana; species Rana temporaria. The sequence goes on from NC_053495.1 coordinate 73,849,276, forward strand.
CAGGCGGATGGGTACTAATTTGTGGATCTTTGGCAAGAAATAAATAATAGGGGTTCTACAAAACAAGGGATCGAGATACAACGCCTCTTTTTTTTTTTTTTTTTATCAAAAAGGTTTTTATTGCTCACACAACAGATAAACATAGTACAGATGACATTGTACATTTAAAATTGCAAAAGAGTATATCTTCAAGAATACAGTTCAACCATCAGATGCATTTTATAAGGTCACTTATGCACAATCGTTTTAACGTCAGACCCATCTGGGCACCAACCCTTACACTCCACCCCCGCCCTCTCTCCCCGTCCTCCCCCCTTCATTTGTCCTCACAGGTATGCAGGCCCGGGGTCCTGCAGATCAGTCCCTGTCTCTACATCCCCCCAAGTAACCGTTCTTGAACTAGTTCCACGGGGCTCAGCCCCGGCGTTGCGAGCCATGGGTCCCATAGTCTGAAAAATTTACCTGCATTACCCCTGTGCTGGTAGATGTATTTCTCCATCAGTAAGGTCTTGCCCACATGCTGTACCCAGACCTTAACAGACGGGGGCTCCCTTGACTTCCAATGTATGAGGATAAGCTTTCTCGCCTGGAACAGAGCCCTGGCAAACGCCACTCTAGTGGCTTCTTCTGCTATCGCCCCTTCCAACACGCCCAAGAGGCAGCAAAGTGGGTCTAATGGGACACTAGTCTGAAATACCGAGTTCAGGGTCGCCAGAACCTCCGACCAGTACCTATGGAGCTTTGGACAACGCCAGAGCAAGTGGACCAAGTCCCCCTGGGTCGCCCTGCATCGACCACACAGTGGGTCTGGGGCACGGCCCATTCTAAAGAGTTTGACCGGAGTGTAATGCACCCTGAGTAAGATGTAGAGCTGAGACACCCTTTGCGACACATTCAGCGAGCACGCGTTCACCGCCAGCAGGGCCTCCTCCCATACTTCCCCCTCAATCGGCCCCAAGTCTGTCTCCCATTGCTCTGCCACCTTCATAGGATGCCCCTCTAACAACGACGACAGGAGCATATTATAGCATTGCGAAATCATGCCTTTGGTATCCTGCGCTTGAAACAACGTACGGAAAACCGGAGTGGGGGACTGAACCCACTCAACCGCTGTCCCCTGCGCTCTCACTGCATGCTGTAGCTGTATGTAATAAAAGTGCATATTGTGCGACAAGTTAAATCTACTTTGTAGTTCACTGAAGGGAAGTAGGGCCCCCCCCTCTAAAGATATGTTTGAGATGCGTGACCCCATAGGAGCTCCACCTGCGACCCTGCTCGAGCTTGGCCAGCTCCTCATAGGCGTCATTCCCCCAAATGGGACTGAACTCTGTGAACCCGGTTACTCCCTGGAGCTGTCTAGCCTTATTCCATACCTTCTGGACAAGCGCATATGTGGGCATTCTCCTATTGGGTTTTTGGAATTTACACGCCTCCAGCCCCTCTGGTATCAAGGCTGCCCCCGATCCCCGCAGCATAAGTAGAGCCGCCGAGGCATCGGGTTGCACCCCCGCGGTTCCTATCAAATGTTGGAGTTGGGCCGCTAAGTAATATATCCAGGGATTTGGTAGTGCCAGCCCACCCCCCTCCTTTGGGCGCTGCAACTGCTCAAGTTTGATCCTAGGGGTTTTGGTGTGCCACAGCAGCTGCCTGAAAAGAGAGTTGACCACTCTGAATACTTTCAAGGTGATCACCATAGGAGCATTGTGCAAGAAATACAGCAACTGGGGCATTAGTATCATTTTGATGAGATTAGTTTTGCCTGCCAGGGACATTTTTAGTTTGTTCCACACTTGAATTTTGTCTCTGAATTTGGATAACAGGGGGTATATATTTAATTTACAGAAGTCAGTAATCGTGGGGGATATCCAGACCCCCAGATATTTAAAAGATGACACTACGGGTACTGAGCACGCGGGGCCACCCCCCTGCGCGGGTGCCCCATCCAGGAACATCAGGGCTGACTTGGTCCAATTAATTGTAAGCCCCGAAAAGCGGCCAAAGTCAGTAACAATGGCCATGGCCTGTTGCAGAGATCCCTCCGTATCCTCCAAGAAGAGGAGCATGTCATCTGCGTATAGCATGATTTTCTCATGCATGTCTTCATATCTGAACCCCCGAATCGCCTCGCAGCTCCTCACCAGGACTGCGAGGGGCTCGATGGCCAGAGCAAAGAGCAGGGGGGACAGGGGACAGCCCTGCCTAGTCCCCCTGCCCAGAGCAAAGGCATGGGACATCCTATCCGCCATACGTATGGCCGCCTGAGGTGTAGCATACAGAAGCCGGACCCATCCCTGGAACCTAGGGCCGAAGCCAAATTTGGTCAGTACCGCCCATAGATACCGCCAGCCGACACTGTCGAAGGCCTTATTGGCATCTAGCGACAACAGTGCCCTACTGCCGACGGCCTCCGAGGGGGTCTGCATGTTCAGGTACAGCCGCCGGAGATTCGTCGCCGTGGATTTGCATGGCATGAATCCTGCCTGGTCAGGATGTATGATGGACAGAATAATTTTGTTCACGCGCATGGCCAGGACTTTTGCAAGTATTTTGACGTCGCTCTGTAGCAAAGAAATGGGTCTATACGATCCGGGATCCAGAGGATCCTTGCCCGCCTTCAGTAGTAAAATAATATTCACCCTTGTCATGGAAGGAGGCAGGGCCCCCGAGTCGAGCGAGGCGTTAAACACCTCGAGCAACCTAGGCAGCACCACCCCCCCATACTGGGTATACACCGCCATGGGTAGGCCGTCATCCCCCGGGGCCTTACACGTGGGAAACGAGGCCACCGCCTCCCCCAGCTCCTCCAGAGTCAGCGGCCTCTCTAACTCGGCCCTTGCCCCCTCTTTCAGGGCCGGGAGAGCTATCGCATCCATGTAGCGCTGCAGCTCCCCGTCCGTGAAGTCACCCCTTGAACTGTACAGTGTCGAGTAGAAAGCCGCTAACTCGGTCAAGATTGATTCAGGTTCATTCACCAGCCTTCCCTGTGTGTCCCGAATTGCTCCTATGGCCGGGGACGCCTGTTGTGACCTCGCTATTCTGGCCAACAAGCGGCCTGTTTTCTCCCCCTCCTCATAGTAGGCCTGCTGGGTAAAGAATCGCTTTTTCTCCGCAATGGAGGATCTCAGCCGGTCCAGGGAGTCCTGGGCCGACATCCATACCTCCCTCGCGGATTCCGAGGGGTCAACAACATAGGTCAGTTCTAACCGTCTCACCTGGTCCTCCACCCGCTCCATGAGAGCAGAGGAGTTGTGTTTTATGGACGCAATCTCCTCAATGAACGTTCCCCGCAGGCATGCTTTAAAGGCATCCCAGCCCAGGGCCCTCTCCGTCCCCTCCCAGTTGTTTTGGAAGTATTGTTCTATTCTGCGGGTAATATGGTCATGGGAAGTGAACAATTTTAGCCAGAAGGCGTTTAGTTTCCACGGGGCTTTAGGCAGAGAGGAAACCGGGCGCGTGACCAGGTGGGCCACAAGTGGGGAGTGATCAGAGACCCCCCGTGGAAAATATTCCACCCTGGGGATCATATGAAGTACCTGCGGGGACCCGACACACAGATCGATGCGGGACAGTGAGCCGTGCGTTTTGGAGAAGCATGAGAACTGTTTGGTCGCAGGGTATCTAGCTCTCCAAATATCTAGCCACCCTACCTCTCCCATTAATCTGCTCAGGGCTGTCCCCCTACTCCCCTGGGGCATCCTAACCGGTGGGTGCCTATCCTCCCTCGGGTCAATACATGCATTGAAGTCCCCCATAATCATTACGGGGACATCAGGCGTATCACCCAGGTATGACAGCAGAAGCTGTAACACCTCTCTCGAGAAAGGGGGAGGAATATATACGAAAGCAATAACCATCGTTACCATAAATACTTTGCAATATAGAAAGACATATCTACCGAGCGGGTCAACCTGTGCGTCTATTTCCTGGTAGGCCAAGGAGCCGTGTACCAGCACACTCACCCCCCTTGAATATGAGGTGTGAGTGGAGTGATATGCCTTGCCCACCCAGGAAAATCCCAGACACCCAACCGTGTCCTTGGTAAGGTGAGTTTCCTGCAACCCCACAATGGCAGGGAGAAATTTCTTCAAACCTGCCCGTATCATAGTCCGTTTCAGCGGATCATGTACCCCGCACACATTCCAAGTCACTATCGGGGTGGTGGCCATAACTGAGTCTGAAAATAGTTACCGTCCAGGGTATAAGGCCTCAAGGCCATTTCCGAAGGGCTGGGCCCCAGCCGGGGCCGGGTCTGGTCCATCAAGTAACCATGCATCATGTGGCATAAGTCTGTGAGCAGAGTATCAAAAATAACCAATAGTAAAAAAGAGAAAAAACATTTAAACATACGTGTCCACCTCTCGGCCCCGTCCGGGGCAGAGGTCGATCTCCTGTTGCGTGGATCCAGCAGTCCCTGTGTGCCAACAGGGCACCAAAAAACAAGGGAAGACTCCCCCGGCCGGGGTTCGTCGCTGGTACCAAATAGCTCATACGTGTAGGCCCCCCCCCTGTAGCATGGAGTCCAGAGGGGGTGCGATTCAGCTTTCCGAAGCTCTTGGGTAACGCTATCAAAGTGTAATCAGGTAAAGTTCCGGCTTGCAGGTAACAACAAAACTGGTCTGCGGCGAACTTAGCGGCTATGTAGGGGTGTCCCTAGGGCCTCAATCCCCCCTGTCTTCCTCGCGGCGTCTCCTCAGGTCCTGTTCGTTGTGGTCCAGCCACTGTGCGGCCTCCGCGGCAGATTCGAAAAACGTGGCTTGACCCCTCACCGTAATCCTCAGCTTGGCCGGGAACAGCATGGCGTAGTTGACTTGGATCCTTTGCAGGCGCTTTTTAACATCCACAAACTTGGCCCTCTTGCGTTGCACCTCAGCTGAGAAGTCGGGGTAAAACGACACTCTGGCTCCGTTATAGTGCACCGATCCCCTTTCCCTGGCCAGCCGCAGGATGGTTTCTTTGTCCCTATAATTTAGGAGCCTGGCTAGGACGGATCTGGGGGGGCCGCCAGGGGGAAGGGGTCTGGGAGGCGTTCGGTGCGCCCTCTCTACCGCGTACAGCGTGGAAAATGCCTCCTTGCCAAAGGTATCCTGGAGCCACGTCTCAATGAACGTAGTGGGGTCCCTACCTTCCACCTTCTCGGGGAGACCCACTATGTGGACATTGTTCCTCCTCAGGCGGTTCTCAATGTCATCTGTTTTTGCGGCGGCCTGTGCGGACTGCTGCAGTGCTGACCTAGCATCCCTGGTGAGGGGTGGGAGCGCGTCCTCTACCTCGCTGATGCGCCCCTCCACAGCCGTGGTCCTCTCCCTGATTTTCTGGAGGTCATGGCGCATGAGAGATACTGTCTCAGTAAGCTCCCCAAACTGTGCCTTCAGGCCGTCCACAGAGGCTGTAACTGAGGTTGTGCATTTCTGCACCGCCCGGAGGATCTCACTAAGTGTGGGTTGTGGGGCATCATCCTGTAATTCCCCAAATATGTCCTGCATAGTGTCCGTGGAGCTCTCAAGTGGCAGCGTGTCATCCATAGCAGAGTCTCCATTGAGGCCTTGCACTCTCTGCGCCCATGTCGGCTGTGTAGGTGCCGGGGAGCTGGTAGATCCCTGCAGCCTTTGGGTGTAATAGAGCATGTCCTTGGGGGGTTCTTTCCCCTGGTGTTTGGCCGCTTTGGGCGCCTTACCTCCAGCCTCTGCATGTCTTTCAGGCCCGCGCACTGCACGTCTTGTTGAGAGGCCCCGGCGCCATCTTGGATCTCCATGGCCGAACCGACCGCGGCTCCTTTCTCGGGTTTGCGGGTCATTCGGATCCCCGCCGCTCGATCAGACACCACCCGCTGAGGTCCGTGGAGTGCGCTGCCTCTTTTGGTCCGCTCGTTGGCGTCGGATGTTGCCGGTAACAGGATCGTAGCAGGATCAGTAGCGGGAGCTCCGTGAACTGCGACTGTTCACATGCCCGTCCAGGCCACGCCCCCAACGCCTCTTTTTTAGTAAGAATCTTTTGATCCCTCCCATCTTCAATGATATGATGAAGTTCATCCTTGAAATCAAACATAGGATCTTTAGACAATACCCTATAGGTATCACTATCAGAAAGAAGATTACTCATTTCAAGTTGATAATAGTTTTTACTGAGGACAACGAGACCCCCCCCTTTGTCCGCAGGGCGGATAACGATGTCTTTCCTTTTTGACAAGGATTCAATACCCCTTTTGATGTATTGAGGATCCAATACCTTTTTTACCTTCAATGCTTCCAAGTCATTTACAACCATGTTCTTAAAAACATCCAAAAACGTATTCTCTTTATTAAGAGGGTTAAAAGTGGACTTATTAAGCAAACCTGAGTGATAGGAATTAGCAATAGGTGCTGCTGTACTAGTGGGCTTAGACAGGAAATACTTTTTCATGTTAAGTGTCCTGATGTACTTTTGCAGGCTAATGTAAGTTTGAAACTTATTCAAATTCTTAGTGGGGGCAAATTTGAGACCTCTGTCAAGGACTTTCAATTCGTCCTCATCCAGAGGAACCCCACTAAGGTTATATATCCCTGCTCCAACTATGGTCTGGGTTTTTTGTAGGCGCCTGCCCCCTCTCCTTCCTCTCTTTCTTTTCTCTTTCTGGGAGTTCCAATATTCGGAGGGATGGGAGGTGGTGGATGTCTCCACCAACCTGGTGGGGGATACTGGTAGTGGGGGTCTAATTGGTGTCCCTGGCGTGACCCTAAAAAATCCCCTTCTGCATAAGAGTGATGATTAGCCAAAGGAGTGAATCTGTTATAGGTGGAGATAGGATGGGATCTCGTGACATGAGAAGAATCCCTATAATCCCCATGTTGGCGTATATCCCTCCAGGGTGTGGGGGAGTTGGGTTGATATACTGGGGGATGATGAACTGAACCAGAAGGGGCAGATCCTCCCCTTCCCCTCCCCCTTTTGTTCTTACCTCTTTTGTTAGTACCTCTAGTGAAATAATTTCTCTGAGGAGAGGAATATCTCTCAGGTGGTGGATGATGTTGAACATCATTACTAAAGTGGGCTCTCGGGGTTAAATTCTGAACTTCATTAATAAGTGGATTGACAGGCAATCTGACATTATCATTGGTAACAGTTGTGGAGGTGCTTTGCCATTTGAAGATACTGTTTACACCAGTGAAGTCATCCCAATCCCTTATAAATTTTTTCTTTTTCTTGTTCTGAATTTCTGAGTCCCACTTCATGAGTTTATTTTTAAGTTCACCTGAGAGTTTAAGAAATTCCTCACTATCCTTGAGGGGTTCCAAAATGGTGGTAATGTCATTAATCTGGGAATTAAGGATCTTGAGTTTCCTCTGTTTACGAACCAAAAGGAGCTCCATGAGCTCCATACCTTTTTTAATAAAGAAACTACTCCATTCAGAGATAGAATCAATGTCCACCAGGCCATCATTAGGCGGGACATCCCATCTTAAACGTCTCGGAATGAGTTTTGAAGTAAGGTACTGCTCAAAAGATACAATGTCCCACCATGTTTTGGTCTTTTTTTCAAACAAATGTCCTAACTTGCGAAAGGACTGGGCTATATCATTCACTGGCTCGCTAGCATTCCTAGAAAAGACATCAGTGATTTTAATATCCCTTTTTTCCAAATATTGGAAAACATCCATATTGCTGCTAGATTAATATAAATTGATAAGCAGATAAATGAAAATAGTAAAAAAATCTGCGCAATATACAGGTAAAACACAATCAGCAGCTATGCACTAGGATTCAATTTATAAATTCCTTAAGAGTCAATGTATGCATTTGATTCCTAGCACTGGATATAGTGCTTTTTATGTAAGTGTATTTTCACTATTAAATGTTATATTGGTTATTGCGGAGAAACACTATGTTTTGTTTTTCTTACATCGGATTCCATGGCTGCTATCCATGTTGATATTATTTGAGATCTGCCATCCATGCTGATATTACCTGAGATGTATTCCTTTCCTGCTTGGATTGTGCTGTTACATGCCTGGGATTGACCCTTATGGGAAAGCGATTTTTTATTATCAGTGAGGTGAGCGGCCATTGTTACTATTGGTGGAGGTCTCCTGCTAACCCACGCTATATCACCTGCATGCTTCATATTGTCAGTCACTAATAAGAGAATCACCTGGATGATCTTTATTTGGACTTTTCCTCTAGCGCTGCACTATCTACTTTACATTGACTCTTAAGGAATTTATAAATTGAATCCTAGTGCATCCTAGTCCTAGTGCATCCTAGTGAATCCTAGTCCACTAATAGTATATTAGTCACTGCGGACGTCAGTTCGCTTTATACTATTATAGGACACAGTGACGCTATGGCGTCTGTTGAATGGGCCCTTTCCACATCAACATTATCAGGGAGACACCAAGAATTCCTTTTGGGCTGTTTGGATTTCTGCTTATCCAGAAATTATTTCTGGTATAATGGAGACTATTTGCTGCAGACAAGGGGAGTTGCCATGGGCGCTCGTTTTGCTCCCAGTGTGGCCAATATTTTTATGGCCCACTGGGAGGAAGAGGCGATTTTCCAACATCGCCCCCCTGAGTTGGTCTGTTACCGTCGTTATATCGATGACCTCATCATCATTTGGAATGGTGAGAGGTCCTCATTGGATACCTTCATCAGTGGTCTCAATAATAACAACAAAAATATTACACTCACATGGACCATTGACTATGAAAAAATTGTCTTTTTAGATTTGACCATAGTCAAAAATACGGACCATTTTAAACTCACCAATTATTTCAAACCTACAGACCGGAATGCATATATACCATTGGGAAGTTGCCATCACAAATCTTGGTTATGTAATATCCCCAAAGGGCAATTTATTAGATTACGCCGTAATTGCACCACTGAGTCTGACTTTGTTGACCAATCTCGTGTTTTGGCTGATAGATTTGTGCAAAAAGGGTACAACCAAGACCACCTTGAGAGGGAAATTGGACAGGTTCAGATTAGATAGAACTGTTTTAGTGTCCGATCGTGTGGCTAATGTCAGCCTTCCCCCCAATGATAAACACAATTTTAGAATGATCTTGGACTATAATGTCCAACATAAAAAATTTGAACAGATCATCTCAAAAAATTGGTCTATCTTAAAACAGGACAAAATATTGGGACCTGCATTACCGGCAAAACCCCAATTTGTATACAAGAAAGCTCCCACTCTTAGGGATCGAGTAGCACCTAGTGTGCTTGACCCCCCGGTCATTTCAGATAATAGAATGTTCAAATTCCTGGGAGGTTTCTATTCGTGTGGACGTTGTGTTCCATGCAAACATTCCAAAGTGAACATTAAAAAGAGGAAAAAATTTGTGGCATCTACCACTGATAAAGAATATGATATTAAACAGCTCATCACTTGTGACACCGTAGGTGTTGTCTATATGTTGGAATGTGATTGTGGCCTGCAATACATAGGTAGAACCTCCAGACCCCTACATGTACGTTTAGCCGAACATGTTAATAACATCAAACAAGGGAAAACCACACACAATGTATCCCGCCATTTTAGGGATTTCCATCATAGAAATCCAAAAGGATTGCGTTTTTGGGGAATTGAAAAGGTTAATCGTCATTGGAGGGGGGGTAATTTTATCCGACAATTGAGCAAGAAAGAATCTTATTGGATTCATGAGACCCATGTTCTTTGTCCTGACGGGTTAAATGTGGACTTTGATGTTAATTGTTTTATATCCAATCGTTGACATGCGTTTTCAGATACATATATTTTTTATAAAAAAAATATTTTTATAACATTGTCCATAATTAATATTTGTATTTACATTGTTTTAATGTGGAATTTGATGTTAATTGTTTTTATCCGATCGTTGACATGCGTTTTCAGATACATATATTTTTTAAAAAAAATATTTTTATAACATTGTCCATAATTAATATTTGTATTTACATTGTTTTAATGTTATGTTTTTGCTTGTCCGATGGTTGCAGCGGCTGACCTCATGTGTTGTACTGGTCTGCATGATTATGCAGCCCTGTTTTTTCTATCTTCCATTTTGTCTAAATGGGACTTTTGTATATTTATATATTTTTATATTTTTTATATTTTTTTCTTTGTCGCTGCTAAACATATGTATCCCGGGGCTTTTAAGTAATATTCACTCTCCCCTTGCATATTTCTGCTGACAGATTTGAATATGTATGATCGCCGCAGTAAGTGATTTGCTTTCTGTTTTTTTGCGGTGCTTTTTGGTCCTGCATGCTGATCCGTAGCCAGTGAGCTTTTTGTCCCACACACTGCCCTGTAGCTAGAGACCTTTTTGGTCCATGTGCTGCATTGTAGCCACTTACTCTCTATAGCAACATACATGTATATAACTGGGTGCACGTTTTCTCTCCCCTACATCTGCTGAAGAAGTCCCGCCCTTGGGACGCAACGTTCGGTAGGGAAGTACGTGACGTCACCCGCTGCCATCTATCGGACCATGTTGTGCATTTGTTTTGCATTTGATTCCTAGCACTGGATATAGTGCTTTTTATGTAAGTGTATTTTCACTATTAAATGTTATATTGGTTATTGCGGAGAAACACTATGTTTTGTTTTTCTTACATCGGATTCCATGGCTGCTATCCATGTTGATATTATTCGAGATCTGCCATCCATGCTGATATTACCTGAGATGTATTCCTTTCCTGCTTGGATTGTGCTGTTACATGCCTGGGATTGACCCTTATGGGAAAGCGATTTTTTATTATCAGTGAGGTGAGCGGCCATTGTTACTATTGGTGGAGGTCTCCTGCTAACCCACGCTATATCACCTGCATGCTTCATATTGTCAGTCACTAATAAGAGAATCACCTGGATGATCTTTATTTGGACTTTTCCTCTAGCGCTGCACTATCTACTTTACAATGATACCTAAACCTGACAAAGATAAACTTTTAGTCTCTAATTATAGGCCTATCTCCCTCCTGAATGTAGATTTAAAACTGTATGCCAGAATCATTTCAAATAGATTGTTGCCCCTAATCCAAAATTTAATCTCGCTAGACCAGGTTGGTTTTGTCCCTGGACGCGAATCTAGGGACAATACTCAGAAAGCTATTAATATCCACCATTGGCTAACTAAACACTCTAAGCCCGGATTCTGTCTTTCTCTCAACGCGGAGAAGGCGTTCGACAGGGTCGCGTGGGACTATATGACTGAATGCCTAAGGTCTCTTGGACTTGGCGACCGCTTACTGAGTTACATTCTTGCCCTTTACTCCTCTCCCACTGCAAGTATAAAAATTAATGGACGCCTGTCGGACGCCTTCTCCGTGTCGAACGGGACCCGCCAAGGTTGCTCTCTATCTCCAATCATATTTATTCTAACTCTAGAAAACCTATTCTTAGAAGAATTAGAAATAATCCTGATATTAAGGGTATTGATATCAACAACAAAACATACAAATTGTCCGCGTATGCAGATGACATCTTACTCTTTTTGACAGATCCCATTAATACTTTACCTAATTTATTAAAAGACTTTTCTATTTTCTCTCAGATTTCCAACCTTTCAATTAATTTTGATAAATCCAGAGCTTTGAATGTCTCTCTACAAAATAACATAGTATCTCTATGCAAACACAATTTTCCATTTAAATGGGAAGATCGATCCCTATCCTATTTAGGCATACGCATACCTCTTCAACTAAAAGATTTGTATTCTTCCAATTTTCTACCGATTCTTAAATCCATTCAAGAAGACCTACTGAAATGGGACAAAGATTTTTTCTCCTGGTTTGGAAGAATAGCCATAATCAGAATGAATGTTCTCCCTAGATTACTCTATCTCTTGCAAACCATCTCGATTAAATTGCCAGCATCTTTTTTTAATCTATATAAAAAACTATGCTTAAAATTTGTTTGGAATTCTAAACAACCTAGGATTAAGTGGGAGACACTAATCAATCCTAAACTGTTGGGTGAAGTAGGATTACCGAATTTACAGAAGTATTATTGGTCTTGCCATTTATCCCGTATCATTTACTGGCACGTTAACAAGAAGATGAAAGATTGGATTGACCTTGAGGGAGTATTTTCTAAAAGCCCCTTACATCATCTCCCTTGGACTGTTCCACGTAAAATACCCCGTGATAATAGTAACCACCCCATTACGGGTCCCACACTACAAATCTTTAGATCATTGTGTACTAAATACAATATCTCATCCTCCCCGGGCCCGATGACTCCTATCCCCGTGATTCCGAACCTTTTTCCTGTTTCTACGAATTCCTTCCCCATTAATCCTACCTTAACACCCTCTCTAAGAGCAGAACTATTTTTTGTTAATGGTAAATCTTTAACATACGATACCTTTTGTCATACATTTCCGGACTTCAATATTTCTAAAATGGACTATGAGATTATACAAAATTCTGTATTAAACTCTAACCCCCCTCTGACTTGGAATAAGCCCAAAACCCCTTTTGAAAAATTATGTGTTACTGACGAACCCCAAAGACATCTTATATCGAAAACATACTCGCTTTTGTTTTCTGATGTAGATCTTGAGAAGGATGAAAAAATCCTACATTGGGAGAGAGATCTTGACTTACACCTCTCTGCCAATGATTGGCGTCATATTTTCACCAATATTCATAAGGGTTCTATGAATGTCCTTACTCAGGAAAATAATTATAAACTTTTCTCCAAATGGTATATGACACCCTATATCATCCATAAATTCTGCCCTTCCACTTCCCCTACCTGTTGGCGCTGCAAGTCCTCTTTGGGGACTCTCCTACATATTTGGTGGGACTGCCCCATTATACAATCCTTTTGGAAAGATGTTCACCGCATTATCTCTCTTATCACTTCTTATTCTCCAGATTTTTCCGCTGCCCAATTCCTGCTACACCATACCTCATTACCCCAACACATATACAAAAATACGTTGATACTGCCACTGATTAATGCAGCCAAGCTCTGTATCCCGACACACTGGAGAGACACTTCCCCTCCTAGTATTTTGGAATGGCTCCGGAGAATTGAACGAACTGCGGAAATAGAGGATCTAATTTTTCAATCATTGGATTCCCCTACTAAGTTTCGTGATAAATGGAATTGCTGGTCAAACTTTACTGGATCTAATGAATATCATAACCTAACTCTTCACTCTAGACGTTAATTGAATTCGTTCTGATTTCATCTGCAATTTATTTTTTTATTCTCTTTCTCTTTTCTTTTTCTCCCTTTTTATTGTTATTATATATATTTGAGATAATATAATTTCCATTATAATAAATTGTAATGTCCTTCGATCTAACTGATCTAATTTTATATGAAATTGGAATATGTATTTAAATGACTTATACTGTTCTGTGGATATTATTGATCCACTCAATTTCATCTAATGTTTATCTTGATGTACTCTCACGTGTGTATTGCTTTATTGTATAATTTCTTCAGAAATACCAATAAAATGTTTAAACAAAAAAAAAAACGATAGAAAAAAACGATTGTCTGTGGGTACGTCCATCGGTTAAAAATTCAAGCATGCTCAGAATTTTCTGACACTCTATCTTGAGATACTATTATCTTATTTGAGACAATGAATTATAATTTATAGTAATCTTGATGGAGGTATTTGTTTTTCTTTACATAGTTAATAATGGTTTATTTTTCTGTTACTTCTAATTCTGTAAGTACTGATTGATTGGTCTTGACCGATGAAGACATGTATCTTATATTTATACTCGTGTTGAAAAAGTTATTTTTCTATCGCTGTCAGTGCAATAATAATAATAAAAACAATTAAAGCAAAAAGAACATTTAACATTATTTTCTCTGCAAACTGGCCTATATCACATATACTACCACAGTCATCACAAATAGATTTATGCCACACAAATTGCAAGATAATAACCAAAATTCTCACCGTGCTCTTGTGCTCAATTTGAGGCCTCTCCAAAGCAATGGTAATACAGTTGAGAAATATAAATGCAAGTACGATGTAGTCAAAGAGCTTGTGTGCAATAATTGTCTGACATGTAATACGAAACCTATAAGAGGTAAAACAGACATACTAAATAACAACATAGACAAGGGAAGCATGTTATTTGTGTGATCATTTTATATAGTACTAACACAATATGAAGCCCTCCATACAGAGAACACACTCATTAACATTTGTTCTTTACATTATGGCGTTCCTAGCAAAGATATAAAGCACTCCAAATACATTTTCTCCCAAAAGGTGCATGTCACTGATAAGAGCAAGTCTAAACTCCAGTTGCTTACTGCATACTGTATACACAAAATAAATGACATGACAATGTTTTGAATACATTTATAGCCATTTAAGTAAAACTGATTATTATATATTACATACTTTTTCAACTTGCTTGTCAAATATCCTAATGAACCTAGAGATCCTCTACAGATGAGAAAGGTCGAATGTTGCATTATATTTTTCAGAGAGCTTGCCTCCTAGGATCAAGAAAGTTTAAGCGTGAAGGCCTTATCCTACAAGTTCTCGATTGCTTTACTTTAGAGAAGTAATTTCACTTGCTTTGGTGTGTGCTGAACAAAAATAGGTGATACTGCATTGTGTTGCAAAATGATGTAACACACCTTGAAAACACAGAAGCAATTTGTTTGGCTCCTTCTGTGATATGTGTGCAAAGTTTATATTACTAAGGCTCTATTGATGCCAATACCCACCCTGTAAAATAGTGTATCTGTATATTGTATTAAATAATGTGTACTACAGCAATACTGACATTAACAAAAAAAAGAGCTGTTTAACCATTTGACCTCTTTTAAGTGAAATCCCATGCCAATTGTTTTTTTAAAGCGGTGTGGAGTCCCCTAAAAATCCATACCAGACCCTTTACAAGCATGCAGCCCGGCAGGTCAGGAAAAGCGGGGATGAGCAAGCCCCCCTCCTGAACTATACCAGGCCAAATGCCCTTAAAATTGGGGGTGGGTGCTTTGGGGCAGGGGGGTTCTGACCCACTCCCCAAAGCACCTTGTCCCTATGTTGATGGGGACAAGGGCCTCATCTCGACAACCCTGGACTGTGGTTGTCTGGATCTGTGGGTGGGGGGCTTATTGGATCCCGCCCCCCCACCCTATGTGAATGGGTATGGGTAAATAGTACCCATACCCATTCACCAAAAAGTGTAAAAAAATTATAAAAACAGAGACAATTTTTAACAAATCCTTTATTAAAAAATAAAAAACAGTCTCCCCCGATCGATCCGTTGTTGATCATTCTGCCTACTACATGCTCCTTTAATTGACAGTCCATTTATAGGGAAGGGGCAGGACCATCTGTCTACATCACCTAGTGGCATCTCCCCCCTTTTGACATCACAGACTGCCCCAAAGCACCCACCCCCCCATGTCAAGGACATGTGGCTGGTATGGTTCAGGAGGGGGGTTTTCCTGACCTGCCGGGCTGCATACTCGGATAAGGGTCTGGTATAGGTTTTGAGGGGTAACCCACGCCGTTTTTAAAACAATTGGCATAGGGTTCCCCTTAAAATGAATACCAGATCCAAAGGGCCTGGTATGGACTGGAGGGGACCCTACGCCATTTTTTATTACAATTTTCTATTGCTGGCATTCTTTTCTTTACATTTATCTATCGGTGGGGAAGCCTGCTAATATATGAATATGTTATGGATTCTGTTAGCCATGTAAATGGGAAGTTTTGTTTACATTTTTGAACTTGCGATTCTGGCAATGTTATGGTTAGAGCGTGTGACTTTGTAAAAATAATTTTAAAGTGTGCAATGAATTGAAACAAGTGAAAATTATTTAGGAGGTTGCATAGAGTTGTATGAGGTTCTGCGAGAAAAAGTAGAATGTCGTCCGCAAATACGGCCATCTTATATTGTGTATTGGCCACTGTTATTCCTCAGATGTTTGCATTGTCCCTTAGCCAATGTAAAAAGGGTTCAAGAGCGAGGATGAATAGCAGGGGGGACAGAGGGCATCCTTGTTGGGTTCCATTTTGATGGAGGAGGCATTAGACAGGAGGCCATTTACTCATAAAAAAGATTATAAGTGCAGCGCAAAAAAACAAAAACAAAACAAAAATAATAATATAAAATTATATAGTCCTTAAATAGAAAAATCCTTAGAATAAAAAAGTCCTAGATAGGTCCAAAGCACAGTCCAGAAGGGCGGTGAGCAGCGAATTCCACAGTGTATAATCACCAGTGCTGATGTAGTTCTCAACTGTGACAATCCCTCCACCTCTGGTCTCTCTAAACACTCTCACCTTAATGCACGGACCCATGAAAACAGGTGGTCATGAAAGCAGATATCAAAACAGGTAATCACCATCCAAACACTTCTTTCACGTTCCCTTAGGTGTCAGCCAGGACGCCAGGTCATGCAAAAAGAGAGAGAATCTATGTGCTTACCGTTTATCAATAAAATGTATTAATGTGTTTGCACACATACTACTCACATAAGAAGGTAAATGACAGCATAAAACAACATCCATTCAATGATGCGTCCGTACAACAGCAGCGGGTGACGTCATTAACATCTCCTCCCCGTACGCATTACGTTCAAACAGAACTTCCTCAGTGGGGCCATTTACTCATACTTTCGCTGTAGGGTTAATGTACAACGACATTGTGAAGCGTATAAGTCGAATGCCAAGACCTAATGCCTGTAATATAGCTTCAAGGTAGTCCCAAGCCAATCTGTCAAATGCCTTCTCATTAATAAGAGGAAGAATCCGGAAATGTTAAGTGCTTTTAGGGTATTGTGCCTAGCTTCCCTGCCCCAGATTAATCCCACTTGGTCTTTTCTTATTCGTTTAGTGATTAGTGTTGATGGCAGGCTAGATACATTTGGCCATTAAGAACTGGTTTAACCACTTGCTCTGGGCACTTATACCCCCTTCCTAACCAGGCCAATTTTCAGCTTTTAGCTCTCACATTTTGAATGAAATGTACTCAGTCATGCAACACTGTACCCATAAAAAATGGTTGTCCTTTATTTCACACACATAGAGCTTTCTTTTGGTGGTATTTAATCACCACTGGGTTTTTTGTTTGTTTTTCTGCACTATAAATGGTAAAAGACAGATTTTTTTTAAATGCATTTTTCTTTATTTCTGTTTGCAAATTAGTAATTTTTCTATAGAGACTTCAAGCTATGGTGTCAATCATTGAAAATTGATCACACCTGATGTATTGATGGTCTATCTATTTTCTTGAGACACCAAAAAGCCAGGACAGTACAAATACCCCCCAAATGACCCCTTTTTGGAAAGTAGACATTCCAAGGTATTTAGTAAGTGGCATGGTGAGTTTTTTTTAAGTAGTATTTTTTTCCCACAATTCTTTGAAAAAATACGATTGTTTTTTTTATTTTTTTTTCACAAATTTGTCATATTAACTAGTTATTTTCTCTCACATGGCATATGCATACTTGCAAAATCCCACAGCTCTGCTCTCTGCACAGGCTATGTACAGCACAGCGATGATGTCCCCAATACTTTTACAAGTTTTATGAATATATCAAAGCCAATTGCTAAACTGGAGAGGATCTGAATAGGATCTTGTCCCTTGGAGCTTTTTATGCTGGTGATTAGTAGCAGTGTCCGGAATAGTCTTTTCAAGGAAGACTTTAAACATCCTTATACCTTATGAGACCGTTGAAAGCCCGGTCTTTTTCTCTGGTAAGGAGATTTCATTTCCCACACATTGGGTGTCTTTCTACTTCATCTCTGGTGGAGGATCTTTTCACGAGCAGTTATTGTTGATCACTTTAATTGGACTCAATTTCACTGATTTTTTATGGACTATTTTTTTTCACTTTATTCATTCATTTGGATGGATCTGATAAATTGATTATTATACTGTCAATTCACCTATTGTGTTCACTCATAATATTTTTTGGCCATTTATTTCACATATATTTTTCACAGTTCAAGTTATTAGCGCTGTATTATCTTGTTTTTTGTTTCTTTGTTTACTATGGTATTTAGTAATTAATACTGGCAGCTTTTTATTTTAATTTAATTTTGCACGGTTATTTAATTGATTTCACACGTTAGCACAGTGTTTTTTTCTGTTTACACAGAGAAATCCCTTTCCACACCCCAAAACACATTCTGCTACTCCTTCTGAGAATGGCAATACCACATGTGTGAAACTTTTTCACAGTCTGGCCACATACATAGGCCCAACATGCAGGGAGCACCTTCAAATGTTCTAGGGGCAAAAATGTAATTTCTAGATTACACTTTTATAGGCCCTGGAGCACCAGGACAATGGAAACGCCCCCAAAATCATCCCATTTTGAAAAGCAAACGCCCCAACACATAATCTATGATACATAATGAGTTTTTTGAACATGTCGTTTTTTTCCACAAGCTTTTTGAAAATATGAAAACTTATTAAAATGCATACTTTTTTTCTTTTTTTTTTACACAAAGTTGTTCATTTAATAAAATATTTCTAACACATAAGCATGTACATAGCAAAAGTTACACCCCAAATAACATTCTGCTACTCCTGAGTATGGCAATATCAAATGTGTGAGACTTTTACACAGCCTGGCCACATACAGAGGCCCAACATGCAGGGAGCACCATCAAGTGTTCTAGGAACATACATTGCGCATCTACTTTTCTGGCTACCTAATACACTTTTGTGAGGCACTGTAGGGCACTGATGGCACTGATGAGCACTGTAGTGGCACTGATGAGCACTGTGATGGCACAGTTGTGACATTGATGAGCACTCATGTGGCACGGATAAGCACTGATGTGGCATGGATGAGGCATGGACATGCACTGATGTGGCATGGATGAGGCACAGATAAGCACTGTTGTGGCATGGATGAGCACTAATGAGGCATGGATGAGCACTAATGAGGCATGGATGAGCACTGATGTGGCATGGATGAGCACTGATGTGGCATGGATGTGGGACAGATGAGCACTGATGTGGCATGGATGAGTAATGTATAATCACAGATGTGTCGCACGGATGAGCACTGATGCGGCATGGATGAGGCACGGATAAGCACTGATGAGGCATGAATTTGGCATAGATGAGCACTAAAGTGGCATGGATGTGGCATGGATGAGGCATGAATGGGCACAAGTGAGCACTGCTGAGGCATAAATGGGTGGAGATGAGACACGGATGAACACTGATGTGGCATGGATGAGCACATATTAGGCATGGATGGGCACGGCTGAGCATGGATGAGGCATGGATGGGCACATATAAGGCATGGATGGGCACATATAAGGCATGGGGGTGGGCATGGATGAGGCATGGATCAGCACTGTGGGCACTTCAGATCCAGCCCTCTCACACTGCTGTACTGGCTCCCTCCTCTGCTCACATGCTGTACCGATCGGTGTGAGTAGAGGAGAGAGATGAACCAGACATGGGCCGGTTCGTTGACAAGTGATTGCTCCATCATAGGACGGAGCGATCACATGGTAAAGGGTCAATGTATGCCATCCCAGAACTAGCTGACTGCGCTGTAGCCGTCATTCAGCTACGGCCCATTCAGCAAGTGGTTAAAGAGGTAGAGACTGCCTGAAAATTACCATGTGTATGGACAGCATTATGATGAGGTGGCACAGTTCTCGGCTCTGCACAACTGCTGTAACCATTAAAAAGTCAGCTAAAAGTATCAATCTTCTCTTATGGTTTTTTCAATAATATAATATTCAAATTGTTGGCTGAGGCTTGCAAAGAGTAAAATCTGTGTTATACCTGTAGCTCTGTAGGAGGCAGTAGAGGCAGAAACAAATTTCTGTAGTGACTCTTAACACAATCAATCAATTGGAATCAATTGGAGTAAAGGGCAGCTAGTTATTTTATACCTTAGTACCTGAGTTGGCCTAGTGAATGTAAAGGGGCTTAGAGTGCCAAACATGTAATTCTGTCCGTTGCTAAAATGCATTGTATTCAACTATTTTTCCATTTGTATTACCTGTTCTGAGGAGAGAAAAGGAATATGGACCAGTCCTCACGCAATTCACACCAATCTGGTCGATAAACCTCAATCATTTTTCTGATTCGGAAACATAAACTCTGTGTGGGGAATAAGTAATATATTAAATTCTTATATATCACAACTTCAACTTTTTTTTTTTTCACTTGCAGAATGCATTTACAAGTGACTTCCTTTAATGTAAATGAAACTGTCATCTGTTGTCATAATTCTGCATGTGTCATTGAGTGTTTACCTTTCTGTAGAAATCACTTCCATATAAAAAAAATAAAATAAAAACACCTTTACTTTCTGCTGTCATCAGTTCCTGTCCTGTAATTACTTGGCAATGTTCCTTGAAAGTTGTTGAATGCAAAAATTGAACACAAATGACGTTAATTTTTTGAACATGAAGGGGCAGATCCACATACATCCGCTGCACCCGGCGCAGATGTAAGATACGCTACGCCGCTGTAACTTACTTGGCTTTGGTTTGAATCCTCAACGAATTTGCGCCGTAAGTTACGGTGGCGTAGTGTATCTCTCGCGGCGGAATTCAAATTGGGCGGGTAGGGGGCGTGTTTCATGCGTGCGCCGTCCGTGAAAACTCCCAGGGTGCATTGCTCCAAATGACGTCGCAAGGACGTCATTGTTTTCAACGTGAACGTAAATGGCGTCAAGCCCCATTCACGGACGACTTACGCAAACAACGTAAAATTTAAAAAATTAGACGCGGGAACGAAAGCCATACTTAACATTGAGTACGCCACCATATAGCAGCTTTAACTATACGCCGGAAAAAGCCGAACGGAAACAACGTAAAAAAATGCGACGGCCGGTCGTACGTTCGTGGCTCGTCGGAAATAGCTAATTTGCATACTCAACGCGGATTACATCAGGAACGCCACCTAGCGGACGCCGAAAAATTTCATCTAAGATCCGACGGCGTATGAAGACGTACGCCTGTCGGATCTAGCACAGATGCCGTTGTATCTTGTTTTGTGGATACCAAAACAAAGATACGACAAGCAAAATTCGAAATTACACGGCGTATCAAGAGATACGCCGCGTAATTTCTTTGAGGATCTGCCCCGAAGTGTCCATAATATTATTTACTACATTTTCCTAGAATACAAATGTTGGTAGTGTACTGATGTTTATTTAATTCAACTAGAACACATTAGTTAATTAAATATTTGGAGTGTTTTTCATCACTTAAGTAGCTCTTCAGTGAACATATTACTCACCTATTAATTAACTCTAAGAAGTTAAAGGACATGATCATTAAACATATACTTACAAAAGAGTTAACTATGTGCACATATAATCTAATATTTTTCAATACCTAAAGGTAAACGTCAGACTCACTTTCATGCCCTGAGTTTAGTTTTCATTGTAAAACGTACAGTACATACAGTGCTGTGAAAAAGTATTTGCCCTGTTCCTGATTTTAATTTTTTTCGCATATTTCAAATGATTTAGATCATCAAACACATTTTAATATTACACAAAGATATAGTATATCCAAGATGCAGTTTTTAAATTATTTCATTTATTAAGGGAAAAAAGCTGTTCAAACCTGCCTGGCCCTATGTGAAAAAGTAATTGCCCCCTCCCATGCTGAATCATGAATGAACTGTGATCAACCACAACTTTTTGGAAAGCTGAGTTAAATTTCACTTGCCACACTCAGGCCTAATTACTGCCAGATCTGTTAAATCAAGAAATCACATAAATAGAATCTGTATGACAAAGTGAAGCACACTCAGGCCCCGTACACACGACCAAACATGTATGCTGAAACTGGTCCGCGGACCAGTTTCAGCATACATGTTTGGTCGTGTGTAGGCGCGAGCGGGCCGAATTCCAGCAAACATTTGCCCGCCGGGCCTTTTCCCAGCGGGCAAATATTCCTGGACGTGTTTTAAAACCGTCCGCTGGAATCCTGCCTGCTCGGACATGTACGGTCGTCAGTACAGACCTACCGTACATGTCCAGGCGCCCGCCGTCCCTCGCATGCGTCGAATGACTTCGACGCATGCGTGGAAGCCTTTAAATGGCAGGCCCGCCCACGTCTCCGCGTCATCGTCGCGGCGACGACGCGGACACGCCCCGCGTATTGTTTACGCGCGGACTTCTGTACGATGGTGTGTACAACCATCGTACAGAAGCCCTCTGGCAGGCATGTACGGTGAAAACGGTCCGACGGACCGCTTTCATCGTACATGTTTGGTCGTGAGTACCCGGCCTAACAGATCACAAAAAGCCACACATTATGCCACAATCTAAAAAAATCAAGAACAGATTAGAAACAAGCAATGTACATGTATCGGTCTAGGAAGGGTTTCAAAGCCATTTCTAAGCCTTTGGAACCTCAGTGAACCACCGGGTAAGTCATTATCCACAAATGGATATAACTTGAAACAGTGGTGAACCTTCCCAGGAGTGGCTGGCCTACAAAAATCACTCCAAGAGCATGGTGACGACTCATCCAGGAGGTCATAAAAGGTCATACAAGAACCCAGAACAACATCTAAAGAACTGCAGGCCTCACTTGCCTCATGTAAGATCAGTGTTCATTAATCAACAAGAAGAAAGAGACTGGGCAAACATGGCATTCATGGAAAAGTTCCAAGGCCAAAGCCACTGCTGACCAACAAGAACACAATGGCTCATCTCACAATTACCAAATAACATCCTGATTATCCCCAAGACTTTTAGGCAAATATTCTGTGGACTGAAAATAAACTTGTTGGAAGGTGTGCATCCCGTTACATCTGGCATAAAACTAATACAGGATTTCAAATCAAGAACATCATACCAACAGTCAGACATGGTGGTGGTAGCGTGATGGTCTGGGGCTGCTTTGCAGCTTCAGGACCTGGATGACTTACCATAATTGATGGAACCATGAATTCTGAGCTTTACCAGAAAATCCTAAAGGATAATGTCCAGGCCATCAGTTTGTGACCTCAAGCTCAAGTGCACTTGGGTTATGCAGCAGGACAATGATCTGAAACACAACAGCAAGTTCACCTCCAAATGGTAAAACAAAGCAAAAATGTTAGTTTTGGAGTAGCCTACTAGGGATGAGCCGAACACCCCCTGGTTTAGTTCGCAGCAGAACTTGCAAACAGGCAAAAAATTTGTTTGAACACGAGAACACCGTTAAAGTCTATGGGACGCGAACATGAAAAATCAAAAGTGCTAATTGTCAGAAAAGATGTTTGGGGACCTGGGTCCTGCCCCAAGGAACATGCATTAGTGCAAACATTTTAAAAACGACTGATTTTCGTGAGCAGTGATTTTAACAATGCTTAAAGTGAAACAATAAAAGTAAAATATTCCTTTAAATTTCGTACCTGGGGGGTGTATATAGTATGCCTTGTAAAAATGAAATAGGGGAGGGGAGAAAACATAAAGGCACTCACATATGCCAACATCCGTAATATTGATTCGAAGGAAGGGTACTACTCAGGGCAGTGACAGGGCGGACTTTTCAGGCAATAACAAGGACATAGAATATTTAGAAAAATATATAAGTTTAATTACAAAATACATAGATTAGATTACAATAAAATATGATGAAAAATAATAAAGAATGCAGTCAAAAGTAGTGTATTCAATCGTCTCGCCTACGCGTTTCGCCTAGCGGCTTCTTCAGGACGAGAAAATGTTTTAGGCACTAGAGTATCGCTGATTTCAAATCTAAAATGAGATATGAAAACTTAATGACATACAGGAGACATGGAAAATTAAAACACTGAAAATCAATATGCAACAGAGAATCTCAAAAAATACCAATTGAATTGTTAGCCATCCACGTGCGTCAAGGACCAGGTGGAGTAAAGGATGTACAGGTGAGATCAATGGTGGTAAAAGCTGAAAAACAAATAGTATATTGTACTGTGTATATTTGCATTGGACGTTAGGCCATAGATTTGAAAGTTGATAGCAGACCTACCCCATTGAAAGGAGAGAAAAGGGTCTCCTAAGACTAGCAACAAGTCATTATGTATCAGGATACATCAATAAATGAGTTCTAGGGGGTAAGAAAAAAGCGAAAAATGAAACGGTACGTCCATATATGCTCACTAGCAAGAAAAAGGTTAAATTACAGAAAGTATGTGTTTACCTGTTATAGAGGTAAGAACCAGATCAGACCGGGACCAGTGAGGCAAGGAGCAGGTGGGGAGAGCCAAAGGGGAAACAGATCCAGCCATAAGGCAGCCAACACTGCTGTGTCTTATTGGTGGACAATCCAAGCAAGTGGAAGCCTGAGAGGGGTTTAGAAGGGAAAGACAGCTTTGAGCAGAAAATAAAATAAAATAAAATAAAAATAAAATAAAGTGGAACAAACGGGCAATGAATCTGCCCAGAAAAACGAACCATAAGGAGAGAAATCCTACCTCACTGCAGAGACATCCTTGTGTGTCCCGGGGGGTAGCCTGTGCTGCACGCCGATTACTTGCTGTTGCAAGTGGCAATATATAGGGTAGAGAGAGAGGAGGGGCGGGTGCTGGCGTCAGATGCAAAAAGCGTGCTGACGTCATATCTGGAGTGTCACGAGTGGTGGCGCATAAACAGAGAAGGAGTCAGTGTGGAGTAGACCGGGTGCTGTAGTGCGTCGAGGCCCCGCCCACTCGAGTCGGCGATGCGCCATAGAGGGAGCAGGCATTCAGAGAGGCGGCGTTTAAGCAAGCCATCGGGTCCCGCCCCAGTCCATCAATCAGGATGGACTGGGCGTGTCACACCCAGATCGCAGCGCAGTGTCCACCGCGTCCTATCAGAGGGCGGGCACGGCACTCAACCACCCACAGTGGACACGGCACATCAGACACCCAAAATGGGGACAGAAGCGATCCAACAAGGGAACCCCACGGCAGCGGCAAGCATCCACCCTGAAATCAGGGAGGGAGACACAGTCAAGACCAAGCCCAAACCAAAGCAGGAAAACGGCTAAGGCCATCAGAAAAGAAAACCCCCTCATTCTGCACCGGGTGTCTCCTCTGAGAGCTTTTCTACCCCTTCGACACTATCGAAACCTGAGGACAGTTTACGACAGAACATCTTAGAGACAGCACAAACTATGGCAAGATCACTCACCAATACAAACAAGGAAGGTGGAGTGAGGGATGGTCCAAAATG
Source organism: Rana temporaria (assembly GCF_905171775.1). Taxonomy (NCBI): domain Eukaryota; kingdom Metazoa; phylum Chordata; class Amphibia; order Anura; family Ranidae; genus Rana; species Rana temporaria. The sequence goes on from NC_053495.1 coordinate 73,874,360, forward strand.
ACGTATGGACCATTATTTTCCACACGTATCCCACACTCAACCTAGTATTACCCTGAACGACACTTCCAACGCTATCCCACCCTTACCTACAAGTATATCCGATCTAGGACCCACTATGTGTGGTAACCCGCGGATGGAAGTAATCAATTTATCATCTCAAACTCTTAATCCATCGGAAATTGACCTACTTGGCCTTGGCCTCAGCTTTTGCCCTGACACGACATTTAATAAATTTGATTTGACGAAAGACCTCTACCTTTTCGCACGTAAACTTACTTTTAATTTTATGTTCGACAAGGAGAGATGTAAACGACAAACAGACTATGCACAACAAGACATATGGAAGGACTTCACAGTTGCTGATTTCCGCGCATTGAGAACACTTGTTCTTTTACTAGAGGAAAATGAGGGCAACCATATACCTGACGACTCTTTTGAGTCTGATGAAGCGATAGGACAACGAGTACAACTTACCCGGTATCAAAACGATCTGGATACACTCGAAAAGGCCGTTAGAAAAAAATCCCTCAAATTTCCTCCGCTTCAGACTAATCCTAACATCTGGGCTTTCTTGACACAGGCACTCAGGGATATTGAATCTCTGCCCCTTACTCCTAATGTAAATAAAAATTTGACTGCGACCCAAACCCAGGCCCTTATTAGCCTGAGTCTTAGTCCCCATTTGGTGATCAAGTCCTCGGACAAGGGCGGCAATGTAGTACCTGGGGGGTGGGAGCGAGAACTTTTTTCCAGTGAGCTATTCACGGATCAGCTACTTTTTGTTTTGGGGTGGTATAGATATATAGACGATATCCTGCTCCTTTGGACAGGATCCCTGGAGGAGTTAGATAAATTCATGACCAAAATTGGGCAAAACAACTTTAATTTAAAATTTACGATGAATTCCAGCGTGACTGAATTGGCCTTCCTAGATGTAACTATTTACATCTCACAAGAAGGGAATCTAAACACATCTCTATACCGCAAACCCACGGCCGGAAACACCATCCTCCACGCCACTAGTGCCCATCCAAAGTCTTTGGTCCTAAGCATACCGTTCGGACAGTATCTGCGACTCCGACGAAACTGCTCGGATGACCAAAAATTTAAATATGAAGCGGATCTTCTATACACAAGATTGAGATCAAGAGGATATAGCAAAAACTGCCTAAAAAGAGCTTTTGCAAAAGCCAACGGCAAATCAAGAAGTGACCTCTTATCACACAAAAATAAAAAAAAACAGCCCCAATACAACCAGACTGATCACAACATATTCCAACCAGCATGCCGAGATAAGAACAATAGTACAAAAACGCTGGCATTTGCTCACTTCCGACCCAGTGTTGGTAAAACATATAGGGTCTAGACCCGAAATCACATATAGACGGACAAGATCTATTCGTGACCGGCTGGTCACCAGTAGATATAGTAGATCAAGTGATAAGAAACAGGACCCACCTGGTCTCTTTAGATGTGATGAATGCAATTTTTTCAGGTTTGTGACAGTGGGTGCCAACGTATTGCTACCGAATGGGCAGAGACATACAATTAATTAACACATCACCTGCCAGACTAAAGGGGTTATATATTTGATCCAATGCCAGTGTGGCAGCTTCTATGTTGGGTATATCAAGGATCATACCTATTATGCAACCAACGGTCTCTTGAACACTACCATGGGCTACCACATAGCCTTTAGGCATAACTATGAACCAGACGTGTTTAGATTCACTGCCTTGGAAAGTGTCTATGAGGATCCAAGAGGGGGCAATTTTGACCAGCGTGTGTTGCAATGTGAAACACGCTGGATCCACAGATTGCAAGCTAATAAATTTCCTGGCCTCAATGATGCTTTAAGCTTTAAGTCTTTTCTAACCATTTAAAAAAACTCGTATGACTATAAAAACTAGGGTTGTCCCGATACCACTTTTTTAGGACCGAGTACAAGTACCGATACTTTTTTTCAAGTACTCGTCGATACCGAATACCGATACTTTTTTTTAAATGTGTCCCCAAATGCAGCCATGTCCCCCCACATATGCAGCCATGTCCCCCCACATATGCAGCCATGTCCCCCCACATATGCAGCCATGTCCCCCCACATATGCAGCCATGTCCCCCCACATATGCAGCCATGTCCCCCCTATATGCAGCCATGTCCCCCCTATATCCAGCCATGTCCCCCCTATATGCAGCCATGTCCCCCCTATATGCAGCCATGTCCCCCCTATATGCAGCCATGTCCCCCCTATATGCAGCCATGTCCCCCCTATATCCAGCCATGTCCCCCTTATATGCAGCCATGCCCCCCCTATATGCAGCCATGTCCCCCCTATATCCAGCCATGTCCCCCCTATATGCAGCCATGTCCCCCCTATATGCAGCCATGTTCCCCCTTTATGCAGCCATGTCGCCCCTATATGCAGCCATGTCCCCCTATATACAGCCATGTTCCCCCTATATGCAGCCATGTCCCCCCTATATGCAGCCATGTCCCCCCTATATGCAGCCATATCCCCCATACCTAGATGCCGCCGCATGGGTTAAACAACGTGCGGGGAATATCACAGCTTTCATTTGAATAGCTGTAGTATTCCCCGTTGCGCCGCGTATAGACTAACCGCCTTGCTCTGGATTGGACAGATCCCGAGCAAGGGGGAGTGTCTATACGGGGCGCGGCGGGAAATACTACAGCTATTCAAATGAAAGCTGTGATATTCCCTGCACGCTGTTTAACCCATGCGGCGGCGGCGTTGTTGCGGTATGCGACGGGGTCGGCGGCGGCATTCGTTGCGGTGGCGGGGGGTGGGTGTCCTGGGGCAAGTATTCTATTTAGGTATTGGGGGTATTTGCAGGAGTACAAGTACTCCCGCAAATACTCAGTATCGGTCCCGATACCGATACTGGTATCGATATCGGGACAACCATAATAAAAACCTTTCCCCCCCCCTTTCTCCCCTTTTCCGACAAACCCCCCCCCCCCCCCCCCCTTCCTTCTTTTGTTCCCTCCCTCCCCCCCCCTTCCCCCTCCTTTTCTTTTTCTTTTTCCCCTCCCTTCTTTTTCCTTTCCCCCCCCTCCCCCCTTTTTTTCCTCCCTCTCCCCCCTCCTCACCAACCCCTCTTCCTTTGACCTGTTCAATCTCCATGCCGTCTCCCCTCAGTATCATACCTGCTATATGTACAATTGTCTTCACCAAGAAGAATGCCAATTCTGATACTTGAACTAGACATAATATTACACCTGTCGGTCTTGTATCCTAAGAAAAATGGATGTATACTTTCTATGGGACAAAAATAATCTATACAAAACAATGTAATGCTACTGTTCTTATTTTTATTTTTTATTTCCTTTTCGTATGCTATTGTTCATGTATATGAGCTAATGGGTATAAACTGTACCCTATTTTATTCTAATGTACCTAAACAGGGAACCGATACATTATGTCCATAATTATTCTATATTTTAATTTTCTCTTAAATTCACTGACTACCTGTATGCAGCTGATGTCTCTATCTCTACCCTTGATTGTTTTGTAGTACAGGTTTTTCATGCACACTTGCCCTCTTGTGGCAATATTTAGTTTGGCATCTGCATTGGACCTTGGGCCTTGACCTCATTACTTATATTTATTTTCTATTTATGAAAGAATGAGCTCCAGATAGCCTAGTTTCAATTTACCCTTTTAACTTTATTTTGCAAATTACACATATGGGGGTTTTCTTTTCTGATGGCCTTAGCCGTTTTCCTGCTTTGGTTTGGGCTTGGTCTTGACTGTGTCTCCCTCCCTGATTTCAGGGTGGATGCTTGCCGCTGCCGTGGGGTTCCCTTGTTGGATCGCTTCTGTCCCCATTTTGGGTGTCTGATGTGCCGTGTCCACTGTGGGTGGTTGAGTGCCGTGCCCGCCCTCTGATAGGACGCGGTGGACACTGCGCTGCGATCTGGGTGTGACACGCCCAGTCCATCCTGATTGATGGACTGGGGCAGGACCCGATGGCTTGCTTAAACGCCGCCTCTCTGAATGCCTGCTCCCTCTATGGCGCATCGCCGACTCGAGTGGGCGGGGCCTCGACGCACTACAGCACCCGGTCTACTCCACACTGACTCCTTCTCGGTTTATGCGCCACCACTCGTGATGCTCCAGATATGACGTCAGCGCGCTTTTTGCATCTGACGCCAGCACCCGCCCCTCCTCTCTCTCTACCCTATATATTGCCACTTGCAACAGCAAGTAATCGGCATGCAGCACAAGCTACCCCCCGGGACACACAAGGATCTCTCTGCAGTGAGGTAGGATTTCTCTCCTTACGGTTCGTTTTTCTGGGCAGATTCATTGCCCGTTTGTTCCACTTTATTTTATTTTTATTTTATTTTATTTTCTGCTCAAAGCTGTCTTTCCCTTCTAAACCCCTCTCAGGCTTCCACTTGCTTGGATTGTCCACCAATAAGACACAGCAGTGTTGGCTGCCTTATGGCTGGATCTGTTTCCCCTTTGGCTCTCCCCACCTGCTCCTTGCCTCATTGGTCCCGGTCTGATCTGGTTCTTACCTCTATAACAGGTAAACACATACTTTCTGTAATCTAACCTTTTTCTTGCTAGTGAGCATATATGGACGTACCGTTTCATTTTTCGCTTTTTTCTTACCCCCTAGAACTTATTTATTGATGTATCCTGATACATAATGACTTGTTGCTAGTCTTAGGAGACCCTTTTCTCTCCTTTCAATGGGGTAGGTCTGCTATCAACTTTCAAATCTATGGCCTAACGTCCAATGCAAATATACACAGTACAATATACTATTTGTTTTTCAGCTTTTACCACCATTGATCTCACCTGTACATCCTTTACTCCACCTGGTCCTTGACGCACGTGGATGGCTAACAATTCAATTGGTATTTTTTGAGATTCTCTGTTGCATATTGATTTTCAGTGTTTTAATTTTCCATGTCTCCTGTATGTCATTAAGTTTTCATATCTCATTTTAGATTTGAAATCAGCGATACTCTAGTGCCTAAAACATTTTCTCGTCCTGAAGAAGCCGCTAGGTGAAACACGTAGGCCAGACGATTGAATACACTACTTTTGACTGCATTCTTTATTATTTTTCATCATATTTTATAGTATGCCTTGTGTAACAGTCCCTGCACAAAATGAAATTTCTAAGGAAAAAAGGTATTTTAAACTACTCGCGGCTATAATGAATTGTCAGGTCCTGGCAATACAGATAAAAGTCACTGAAAAAAAGGGCATGGGTTTTCCCCCCAGTCTATTTCCAGGCCCTTTGGGTCTGGTATTAATATTAAGGGGAACCCCAAACCAAAATTAAAAAAAAAATCCATATTGTGAAACCCACATTGCATTAGAGGGGGGCGGGGTCACCCGTACACGTCACTGGGTAACCCCAGTGAGACGGGTGGCCACACTCTCAGTTACTTAATTGCTGTCAAGTTGGAGAGTGTCATTGGTCGGCTGCCTCCCATGAAGACATGATTGTTGTTTTTTTTTTTCTTGGTATCATCGCTGGAGATCGAGAACGGATTACAGAGCTTGAATTCTTTTTTTCCTCTTTTTTTTTTTTTTTTAATAAAGGACTTTGTTAAAGCAGGCTTTCAGATTCCGATAAGCCCCCTGCCCGCAGATCCCCACAACCACTGAGCAAGCGTTGTGAAGATGAAGCTCTTGTCCCCATCAACATGGGGACATCCTCGCCATGTTGTGGGCATGTGGCCTGGTACAGTTCAGGAGGGGGTGGGGCCGCTCTCTTGCCCCCCTCTTTTCCTGCGGCCTGCCAGGTTGTGTGCTCGGATAAGGGTCTGGTATGGATTTTTGGTTGAACCCCACGCCACTTATTTTTATTTTGTCACGGGGTTCCCCTTAAAATCCATACCAGACCCAAAGGGCCTGGTAATGGACTAGGGGGGGACCCATGCCATTTTTTTCAATGACTTTTATCTATATTGCCGTGACCCGACAATTCATTATAGCCGAGAGTAGTTTTAAATGACTTTTTTTCCTTTAGAAATGTCATTTTGTGCAGGGACTGTTATAAATACAGGAAACATGCGCTACTTTACAGGCATACTATAGACACCCCCCAGGCACAAAATTTAAAGGCAATATTTAACTGTTTCACTTTAAGCATTATTAAAATCACTGCTCCCGGAAAAACTGCAGTTTTTAAAACTTTTTTTGCATTGATACATGTCCTCTGGAGCAGGACCCAGGTCCCCAAACACTTTTTATGACAATAACTTGCATATTAACCTTTAAAATTAGAACTTTTGATTTCTCCCATAGACTTTTAAAGGGTGTTCCACTGCTTTTGAATTTGCTACGAACACCCCAAATTGTTCGCTATTCGGCAAACGGGTAAACAGTCAATGTTCGAGTCAAACTCATGTTCGACCCTAACATAAAGCTCACCCTATATCCTAGTCAAAGCCCGGCCTTAAATCCAATTGATATGCTGTATCATGACCTTACACAGGCCGTTCATGCTGGAATACCCTCCAATGTGGCTGAACTAAAACAATTCTGCAAAGAAAATTGCTCCACATGTGAAAGACTCATTGCCAGTTATCGCAAATGCTTGACTGCAGTTTTTGCTGCCAAGGGTAATAAGGGTAATAACAACCAGTTATTAGGTTTAGGGGCAATTACTTTTTCACAGCATTGTACACACAATTAATGAATAATAGCGGAACAAATTGCGGATTTGCTCATGACGCCACGATGTTTACACTTAAAGGAATTTTGTTCTCTGTCAGTACTTAAAGACAGGACAATTTATGGGGTCTTTAGAGGTATACAGTAGGACCAATGGGGTTTAGGATCTAATGTCTCTATCACATATCCCAGAACAGCTTGTCAGGCATCATGTTTATAGGCACATCCAACTTCCAGGCATCAGGGTCAGTACACTCATGAGCTATATGGCCATTAGAGTTGACATGGGTAGATCACTGTGCTGTTCTTCTCCAGTTCAGAGATTGCCCTGTTTAGAGAAGCTGCAGACACCATTAGTTACCTATGATTGTCAATTATGGTAGATTTTTTTTTTTTTTTTTTTTTGCAATATAAGTTTTATTTAAATATCAAAGAGTTTAAACAATAGTTTAAACAATAGTGTACAAAAACAGATAATAAAGAAAGGGTACTAATGCACAAACCACAGAGATAATATAAATAAACCTAAAACTATGTCAATAGCTGCCAACATAAAAAAAAGTGTTCTCACACTCATGCCGCGTACACACGACCGTATTTCATGATGTGAAAAATATATATATTTTTTATGTCATTAAAAACGATCGTGTGTGGGCTCCAGAGCATTTTTCATGACGTGAAAAATGGACATTAAAAATTTAATTAAAATTGCTCTATTTTTTTGGCGTCGTTTTTCACATTGTCATTTGTCGTAAAAAGTGGTGGTGTATAGGCTTTAATGATGTAAAAAAAACGCGCATGCTCAGAAGCAAGTTATGAGACGAGAGCGCTCGTTCTGGTAAAACTAGCGTTCATAATGGAGATAGCACATTTGTCACACTGTAACAGACTGAAAAGCACAAAGACTGAAAAGCGCGAATCGTCTCTCACCAAACCTTTACTACCACGAAATCAGCACAAGCAGCCCCAAGGGTGGCGCCATCTGAATGGAACTTTCCCTTTATAGTGCCGTCGTACGTGTTGTATGTCACCACGCTTTGCTCGAGCATTTTTTTCACAATCGTTTGTAGGCAAGGTAGGCTTAGCAAGAATCAGGTTTAAAAAAATGTTGTGGTGCTCATTGAATAAAATAACATAAGCTAATCATAAATAATGGTGAAACTTGATATGCTAAAATCCAAAGAAATAAAATCAGGGTGCAAATAAGCAATCTGTGCAAACTAGCAACAATAAAAAAACTGCAGCAATAAATAATTTTGCAAATTGCTAAGAAGTGCAAATAAGCAATCTATGCAAATATGGCAAAAAATGCAGCAATAAATAATTGTGCAAAAAATTTGAGCAAAAAACTGTGCAAAAAACGATAGCAGCAAAAAATGTGGTGCAGGGGATAATCAGATCATCAGATGAGGATTTGTGTAAAAGAATCAATAATTCTATAAAGAAGTCCCATATACGGTGCAATAGAAGTCCAATAGTGACAGTCACTTTCAACATGAAGTAAAAATGATCAAATAATAGAGTGCCACCATCCAGCCAATTTCCGGTGTGCGTGGTAGTGTTTCCACCAGCCTCTCACCTAATATATGAGAACATTGAGCCTAATGCCGCGTACACACAATCGGTTCGTCTGATGAAAACGGACCGTTTTCATCAGATGAACCGATCGTGTGTGGGCCCTATCGTTTTTTTTTCCCATCGGTGAAAAAACGTAGAACCTGTTTTAAAATTATGTGATGGCTAAAAAAACGATAGAAAAAAACGATCGTCTGTGGGGAAATCCATTGGTTAAAAATCAAAGCATGCTCAGAATCAAGTCGATGCATGCTCGGAAGCATTGAACTTAATTTTTCTCAGCACGTTGTTGTGTTTTACGTCACCGCGTTCTGACACGATCGTTTTTTTTTAACTAATGGTGTGTAGGCAAGACTGATGAAAGTCAGCTTCATCGGATATCTGATGAAAAAATCCATCAGACCGTTTTCATCGGATGAACCAATCATGTGTACATGGCATTACTAATGCGTCCACACTGACCGATTCGTTCCCAGGCTCCCCCGATAGTACCGTTCAGGGGCGGGCTGAATACTCATGGGCCCCCCCAAGCAATAGAAGATTATGGGGCCCCTGGGTAATAGGAGATTATGGGGTCCCCTGGCAATAGGATATTATGGGGCCCCCAGGCAATAGATTATAGGGGCACACAGGATACATACACAGAGAATACACATACACACACTGAAAAGGTACTTCTTGGGATTTTTAGACCAAAAGGATGTTGATAAGGGACATATGTAAAAAAAAACACAATTTTTTACATACTGTCCCTGGTTTTACTGAGGCTGGCAACCATGATGGGGCCCCCTAGTGGCATGGAGCCCTCAGACAGTGCCCGAGTGCCCAAATGGTCAGTCCGCCCCTGGTACCGCTCCTATGGCAGGTCTCTTTTCACTCAGCCCCGTCTTTTTCCAGGGCGTTCGGACTCTCAGCCAGATACCGTTCAGTGTTATGGAAAAGAAAAGGGAGGACCCTATAGTGTAGTATTTAAGCAGATTTAATTAATAAAAGGTAAAAAACATACTTATATGATATATAAACATGTATAGGGTTTCCGATCTCAGCCACAATCAGAAACGAACGTCACCCGACTCTCTTTGCTGACGCGTTGCGTCACTGATCACGTGACTTTTTCAAAGGGCATAGTCGGGTGCATGAAGGTGACTTTTATGAAGTGGAACGGCTGCTATGACAACCAACATCTTATAAAAAATTATCCACAGTTTTAACAATTTCTATAATATCAACTGGATTATCTTTAGTACATTTAATTTAATGGAAAAAAAACAGCAATTTATTAAAATGTGCATATAAGTGCTTAACCCTCCTGGCGGTATTCCCGAGTCTGACTCGGGGTTAGATTTCTGTGCTGCGATCGGTAACCCAGAGTCAGACTCGGGCTTGCCTCGCAGCATCCACAGACAGTGTTTACTTACCTTGTCCCTGGATCCAGCGATTCACACAGCGTCCTCCTGTGCCGCCGATCTCCGTTCCCTGCGACGTTACGACGCACGGGAGCGGAGAACGGCGCCAAATTCAAAAATGTAAACAAACACAATACACACAGTATACTGTAATCTTATAGATTACAGTACTGTATGTAAAAAATACACACCCCCCTTGTCCCTAGTGGTCTGCCCAGTGCCCTACATGTACTTTTATATAATAAAAACTGTTCTTTCTCCCTGCAAACTGTAGATTGTCCATAGCAACCAAAAGTGTCTTTTTTTTTTTTTTTAATCTCTCTATTCACTCCTCTCAAGAGAGGAAGAGAAGAAAGAAAGAAAAGGAAAAAGAAACAAAACAAGAAGGAACCAAACGATCACATTCCTACAATTGGGATCTTTCCATCTCCCTTATTTAATTCCCATCCTCCCACTCGCCGAGTTGAAGGCATGGCCAATTGATTCCCAAAATTAATCCATAAACAAAGGGGGGGAGGGCACTGTAAGGGATAGCATTTGATAAACAAACAAAAATTTCAAATTCCCTAATATTTGGGCATGGGGGGACGCTATCCCATGCCCTCCCTTCTATTATTTTATTTTAACCCACTCCCAGTGCTCTCTCCCCCCATGGTACTTATAGTTCCTTCTCGTTCCTTATTAAAATATACATTCACAAATTTCCCCACCCCACCCCCATCTAATTCCAAAGTTAATCAAAATAATAATAATAAAAAAAAAAAAAAGGAGGGAAAAAGAAAGGAAAAAAAAGAAGTTGTATCTCTCCCTCTCTCCCCCCCACGTACCCTACTCCTCCCCCGTCAATCCTCCTTCATCCTCAGACTGAATCCAATTATTCCATGGTGTCCAAATCTTCCTATAAACCTCTCCCTGTTTCCTACTTGCCCATATCAGATCCTCCATTCTATTTACTTCTTCCACCTTCCTAATCCACATACTCAAAGTAGGGGGTTGTATTTGTTTCCATTTAAGCGGTATGCATGCTTTAGCAGCATTCAACAGGTGATACAGTAATGGGTTCCCTTTTATTCCCCAGGAAATGTCTGACAGATGCAGCAGGAAGAAAGCTGGGTCCTCTGGTATAGTCTTTTTGCTAAATTTTTGTATAATCTTCCGGACCCCTCCCCAAAACCCCCTAATTTTAGAGCATGTCCAAAAAATATGCACCATCGTACCTTTTTCTGCCTTACATCTCCAGCATTCGTCTTTTATGTTTGGGTAGTATCTATGTAGCTTATCTGGAGTCCTGTACCATTGTGCAATTATTTTGTAGTTGCATTCCTGCATTTTGGTACAGGTTGCTGTCTTAAATATAGCTTTTATCATTTTAGTTTTTTGTTTTTCCTCAAAAATCCTACCCAGGTCTGATTCCCATTTCTGGAAAAAAGGCAACTGGAAGTTTCCTGATGGACTACTCAATATTGCATACATTTTAGATATTGTATGTATACTTGGTTCTTCTTCCATACATTGTTTCTCAAATTGTGACATTTCCCGATCCCGGTACCATGGAATCACTTGGGAATTTAAGAAATGTGTTAATTGTGCTGCTTGCCAGAACTCCAGCTGATAAGGTCCATTTTTATCCATCAAGTTCTGTATTGTTACCCACTTGCCTTCGTTTCTGAAATGGGAAATCTGGTATATCCCCTTCTCAATCAATGCCGAAAAGGGGCCTTTCTGTATGCCAGGTATAAACTGCGGATTACCCAGTATTGGTGCAAGAGACGAATTATCCGTAGAAATTAATTGCCTAGAGAACAAATTATAACAAATCCTTAAAGTTGTACCTATTGTTGGGTGTTTTTTTGTGTTAGTTGCAACTACTTTATAGCACCATGGGGCTCTACTTAGTAATTCTTTACATTGTAATTGTTCTAAGTTTGGCCATATCTTTGTGTTCTTATGTCTACACCAATCAAGTACTCGACCCAAGTGTACTGACTGGTAATATTTATAGATATCTGGTACTGCTAAGCCTCTATATTGCCTTGGTAAGGATAGCAGTGACCTCCTTATCCTTGGTGACTTTCCTGCCCATATGAACTCTGTAAATACTGATTGTAAGTTCTTAAAAAAAATTCTTGGTAGTATTATCGGAATTGCCTGGAGCAAGTACAATATTTTGGGTAATATATTGATCTTAATTATATTGCTCCTTCCAAACCAAGAAAACATTCCTTTGTTCCATTTTTCCAACAATTCACGTATTTTGTTCAGTAGAGGTACAAAGTTCAATTCATACATTTCCTTTGAGGTCACTGCGATCCTTGTCCCCAGGTATTTCAGACTATGAGCTGCCCATTTAAACTTAAAACTTAGTTCCAATCCTTTTGATATTTCTTTTGGTATTGCTATCATCATGGCCTCTGACTTACTACAATTTATTTTAAAATATGAAAGTCTACCGTATAATTCCATTTCCTTGATCAGGATCGGTAATGACACCGTCGGATTTGTTATTGCAAATAGCATGTCGTCAGCATATGCTGCTATTTTATGTTGTGTTCCTTTTATTTCAATTCCTTTGATATCTTTGTTAAGTCTTATTTTACATAAGAAGGGTTCTAAAGTCAAGGCGAATATCAGGGGTGATAAGGGGCAGCCTTGTCTTGTCCCATTTTTTATCTTAAAGGGGGATGAGGTTACTCCATTCACCTTTACCTGCGCCGCAGGGTTCTTATACATGCTTGCAATCCTTCCAATCATCTTCTCTCCTAGTTTTATATGCCGTAGAACTGAGAACATGAACTCCCACCCCACCCGATCAAAAGCTTTTTCGGCATCCGTCCCCAGGAACACGCAAGGAATTTTAGACGAATCTGCTATGTGTATCAAGTTTATTGCTCTAATAGTGTCATCTCTTGCCTCCCTTGTTGGAATAAAGCCTGCCTGATCTTGATGGATCAAGGAGGGAAGATATTGTTGCAGTGTAAGGGCCAGTATCTTACTGAATATTTTAAGATCCACATTAAGCAAGGATATCGGCCTATAACTACTGCATTGCCTCAGATCTTTACCCTCCTTTGGAATCACTGCTATTGTGGCTTTTGTTGTTTCAGGGTGAAAGTCTGATTTATTTCCCACCTCATTGAACATTTTAACCATAAAGAGTATAAGTTCTGGGCAAAGTGATTTGTAATACTGGGCCGTAAGGCCATCTGGGCCTGGTGCTTTCCCATTTTCTAATGATTTTATTGCTCCTCTCACCTCTTCTACTGTTATTGGTGATTCCAACTCCTCAGTATCTGCTATAGACAGACATGGCATTTCACTTAATGTTAAGTATTCTTCCATTCCGTCTTGGTCTGGGGCCTCCAAATCTAGATTATAAAGTGAGGAGTAAAAATCACCAAAGGCATCCGCAATTTGTCCTGGCATCTGAACCTCCGTTCCATCCTGCTTCTAAATTAAGGGTTATATAAGTCCTTGCTTGTACATCTCTTAGTGCTCTAGCTAATTGTCTTCCGCATCTGTTACCAGATTCATAACTACATTTGCGACCTATCTGTAATGCCATTTTGGCTTTATATTGTAGTAAATCTATGACCTGGGTCCTTATTTTAAATAATTCTTGTTCCACTGCCGTTGTCTGAGCATGTTTATGTTTTGCTTCTAGTGTATGAATCTTTGTTAGTAATTCGGTTAATTTAGCCTCCCTAATTTTCTTAATTCTTGAGCCATGCTTAATCAGAATTCCTCGTATTACGGCTTTATGCGTTTCCCAGATTACCCCCGTGGGGCTTTCCGAGTTATCGTTTGTTTGAAAAAAGAATACTAATTCTTTCTGTATGTCCTCTAGGACCCTTGGGTCCTGGAGGAGGCTCTCATTAAGTTTCCAGGTGGTTACCATTGAATATTTCCCTTCTACTGGTTGGTATTTTAGAAAAATTGGCGCATGATCAGACCAGGTAATTATACCAATTGAAGTTTCTTTAACAAATTGTAATTGTTTATGTGGGATTAAAAAAATATCTATTCTTGAGTAAGACCTATGAGGGTTGGAAAAGAAGGAGAAATCTTTTTCATTCGGATGTAATAATCTCCATATATCTAATACTCTTGCCTCTATCAATGCCTTTGAAATCCCCTTTCTAACTTTAGCTGGTACTGATGATATTCCCCCTGATGTATCTTCACATGGTATTAAAGGGATATTTGCATCTCCTCCCATAATTAACTGCCCTTCTGAAAACTCCACGAGTACACCCAACATTCTTTTAAAAAATGTATCTTGTTGAACATTCAGAGTTACAAGAGTTACATAAGTTACAAATGTCATTGTAATCCCTCTGATTGTTCCTTTAATAAACAAGTATCTTCCTGCTGCATCTATCAAGACTTCCCTATGTTCCCACGCTACTCTGTTAGATATCATAATAGATACTCCCTTAGTCTTTGCCTCTGGGTTAGTTGCATGGTATACCGTTGAGTATTCTCTACTCCTAAGTAAATTCAGCTTTTCCTCTTTAAAATGAGTTTCTTGAATAAAGGCAATATCTACCTGGTATCTCTTGAGATCCTGTGCTAACATTCAGCGTTTTTCCGGAATATTTAGTCCTTTGACATTTAATTACATAATCTGTAAAGTTTCCATTTTTCCCTTTTCCTTTTCCTACCTTACCCCGTTTAAAGCTGGTCGAAGTTTGAATAGAGGACTAACAGTACACAAGGTCCAAAGAGAGAGAATAAAGAATAACAGTATTCTCTAATGCTGAGGAGGAGAGGGCCAAAAGAGAGAGAGAGAGGGAGAGAGAGAGAGGGAGAGGGAAGGAGAGGAGAGAGAAAAAAAAAAACAACCCCCCCCAAAAAAAAAAAAAAAAAAAAAATCCCAACCCCCCCCCCAAAAAAAAAAAAAAACCCTAGAAAAGGAAAAAAAATAAAATAAATCCCCTAATAACTCGACAACCAACCCCTACTTGGCCGCACAAGTCAGTAAAGCTTCTTGCTTTATACACTCAATTCCCAACCTATAGTTGAGTGTTGGCCTATTGAGGGGTTAGGGTAGAGAGCAGCTGAGTCAGAGCGGACTCTCCGTCCATAGCCCACCTATTTATATATATATAAACAATTTAGTAGCATTATTCATTCTGTCCCATCAAACAACAAACACCAAAAAAAAATAAGAAAACCCCCTCAGGGGGAAAAGTCCCAATATCTTCATTAAATCATACACCTCCTTTTCCTCTCGTCTCCCCTAATTTTCCCTCCCCCCTCTCCTCCTTCCTCCCTCTCATCACCCTCCGCCCCTCCCCCTCTCCTCCTCCTCCTCCTCTCTCCACCTGCCTCTCATATCTCTCATTACCCATATTTCTTAACCATCCTCTGGGTACTATTTCTAGTCCTGTGACTCCATCTCCTCTCAGTGTAAAGAAGGGGAAAAAAAGGGCTATCTTACCATTTACATTTAGCCAGTTAGAGGGGTCCCCCCTAATCCCCCATGTGACCTAATTATTTCCAGTGTCCGTGTTCAATAACATCACAATCCCCTACTCCTCCCTCCCCTCCCCTCATCTATCTATCGTGTACCTCCCCCCTCGCTCTTACCAGCTAGGTGGGGGGTCTCCTCTATGCCCATTAGTACCCACTTGTGTCCAGTGTCCTGTGATAGTGTACAATAACATCATTGCCCCCCTCCCACCCTCCCCCAATAGTATATCTCCCCCCTCCCACCTACCAAACCCCCCACCCCTCCCTACCCTCCCATTTCGAGGTAAATCTCCCAATAGGGACAGATTCCCATTTCTTATCCCCAAATCTCAGCCAAACCAAAAAAAAAAAAAGGGGTGATTCATAATGTGCCTGTGATTTATCCCTTAGTGCCCTACCCCCACCCTCCCCCTACCAATTTATTGGAATTATTAATATTATTACTATATCAATGTACCAACTCATTCCTATCTTTCCCCTCCTCCCCCCTCCCCCAACCCCTACAACTAGCCAATATCCAATGTAATAATCACCCAACATTTAAAGTCCATTCAGTTACATTATATCATATATCGTAATTTTGGTCACATCTTAAAGCGGTGGTTCACCCTCCTTAACAACAGTGCAGCATTACATTCGGCACAGTAGCGCGAGCCACAGCACGCCCGCCTGCATCCCTCCATCCCCGCACCCACAGCGCCACTGCACATCCAAGATTCCGACTCCCGCGGGGAATGGGCGTGCCCACGGAGAGGGAGGATGACCGACGGCCGGCCCCGGCACGCCACGCTCCCCGAAGACAGCCGGAGCAGGTCTCGGCTCCCCATGGCGCCCGCGCACAGGCTATGCACAGGCGCCGTGAAGAGCCAAGCCCACCCCGGCCATCCCCGGAGAAGCGCGACGCGCCAGGGCCGGCCGCCAACCACCCCCCCCCACAGGAACGCCCACCCCCCGGAACCTCCAATGCACAACAGCACAGCGAGCACCGGGACAAAAAAACACAGACAGGCATACCGTAGCCCGCGCCACCATGCGAACCCAACGCTAGAGGAAAAAAAAAAAAAATTCTTCTTTTTTATATAGGGTGAACCCCCGCTTTAATCATATTTTTATCACTTACACCTTTTCCCCTTTATGAGAGAGAAAAAAAAAAAAAAGAAAAAAAAGGGTAAGAGGCTGGGGGAGGGAGGGGTAGCGTAAATTAAATCCTCATATACATTATTTCACTAGGAAAAAGGAGAGGGGGAAGGGCGCAAGAGGAAAAAAAAAAAAACCCTATTACCATAATTTAAAGAGAGCTCTAAGACAAATTAATCATTAATAACCAGTTGATAGCAATGACTAAATAGCTCCTTTTCTAGGGTTCTCCTAAGGGGGAAAAAATGAGAGGGGGAAAATCAAGACTTTTTGTATCTCATATCATCGCAGCCGGGAGGAAAAAAAAAAAAATTACAAATTCCCCCCAATAGGGGGAAAAAGTGAGGGGAATCAAGTTTAATATTTTTTAGTAATTCCAATTCCCCCCAAAAAATTAGATAAAAAAAAAAAATATTTATCTGTGGGGCTGTAAATTTCCCTTCAAAAAATAAAATAAAATACGCTACAGGATATATAACATTATATTGAAGTTCCTTTGCATATGCCGTTCAAAAAAAAAAAAAACACAAACTCCAGTATACTTCTTTAAATGTTAATATTCCTGCAGGGACATCAGTTCATATGTTGTTGTCTATTTATGATTTTATTTACGAGCGTTCAGAAATTCGCATATGCCCAGTGTTCCTCAAGTTTTTAATTGGGAGTCGCCAATTCTGGACTGTAAAAGGCTCTACTTTCGGGAAAGAAAAAAACCCTGGAAGGTCATTATACGTTTGTAGTATATACGTAGCTGCATCCTTCCTTATAGCCACTGCAATGGGGTACCTCCATCGATATGTCCCCCCCTCCTTTCGCACACAATCCAGAACAGGCCGCAACATTGCCCTACGCTGTAATGTGGCACGAGACAGGTCAGGCAACATTTTCACTGAGCCCCCCTCAAAATTAATCGTGCCCATGTCCCACGCTTTCCTAAGCAAAGCTTCTTTATGTGCATATCTATGCAATCGGCATATAATGTCCCGGGGTCTCTGGGGGTCCACTGATTTGGGACCCAAGGCTCTGTGAACTCTGTCCAGGTGCAAATTTGATGGGATTTTACCCTCTAAAATCAATTGAAAAATACTCATTGCCTTTTCTTGCAAATTTTCTTGTTCATTAACTTCAGGTACCCCCCTAATTCTTAAATTACAGCGACGGCTGCGGTCCCCAAGCTCTTCTATCTGCAACTGCATCTCCAAAGCCATTTCTGTATGTTCTTCTCTTTCCTTCTCTAGTTTCCCAATTCTTTCCTCCAGTTTTGAGACTTTCATCTCTCCTGCCTCCACTTGCTCAGATACCTCCTGTATCTCTACATATATTTGTTGTACGTCAGCATGATGTGCCTCTTCAATTTTAGCAATGAGAGCTTCTATGTCATTTTTAGTAGGCAGTGCCTCTAAGTCCACTCTTGTGGGAAGAGCCTGTATCAAAGCCCTCAGATCCTGCTCCATCTCTTGTAGGGATGCTGGACTCTTTAATGCCTCACTCTGCTTCTCTCCTATGACACTGAGTTCCAAGCTTCCTCCCACAGCACTCACCGCTCCACGCTGGTCTGCTGGGCTCTTCAATACAGCTGTCTCACTTAGTGTACTGTCACTCACCACTCAATGCTGGTCTGCTGGGCTCTTTGGTACCGCGGTCTCACCACGTGTACTGTCACATCTCCCCTTGGTACTCACTGCCCCACGCTGGTCTGCTGGACTTTTTGATGCAGCGAGCTCTCCTCGAACACTGCCGCTCTGCTCCAGAGGCTGATCTGCTGAGTTCTCTGCAGCGTCTGCACACTCACTTCTCCCACTGCAGCTCAGCTCCGGGCTCTCCCCTGCAACACTCTCCTCTCTCAATAGTTCCACCTGAGCGTCTGTGGAGGATTCTGATTCCTGCTTGTTTGTCTTTGTAAAATATTCCTCAATAGCAGGCTGCGCTCCGTTCTGCCCCCCCGCCTTGCGGGATGTACGTGTCTGGCGTGTCTGAAGCTGTTTAACACGCTGATTAGCTGTTCTCATGCCGAACGGCTTGCTGTTTAGAGAGGCAGACAGTATGCAAACAAACACAGCACAGCAGACGTGCAGATAAGCTCAGATAAGTTCAGGGAGATAGAGGGCTTTACAACTCCTTACAACGCTCCTTACAGCACTATCAAATTACGGTCATCAGGTGAGCTCAGTGGGGTGGACGGAGCTCCTACTCAGCACGTCCTCACTCAGCCATCTCTCCAGCCACTCCCCCCCAAAAGTGTCTTTTTATGTCAAAAATGGTTTTAGAGCAGCTAGAAAACAGCGATTTGTGGGGAATCCGTCATAAAAAAAATAAAAGTAATGACAGCGACAATTCTGCAACTGAGCAAATTTCAGTGATTTTGAGTTGATTACATTATTGAATAATTTTTATTATAATTATATTATTATTTGTTATAATTATTTATAATTATTTATTATATTATAATTTATAATTTTGTTTTTTAAAAAAAAATTCATACCCGGGATGCCTACAAGACTCTTGTTTGGTCAGATTTAAGTGAGTTATTCCTAAAAATTACAGGCCTACAGTATAAAACGCCAAATTTCCTTGCAAATAATGGTACCGCTTTCAGCACCTTTTTTCTGAAAGAATCATACCAGCAATTTAGTATATAATGGAAAAAATTCCAAGAGTAATATAGAAGGAGATGATATAGAATGAAAAGAACCATCACCTCAAATGGGTATGGGCAAGAACTCTTGTCCTAGTCCACTTAAAAGGAATAGAATATATATATTAAAAAAAAAAATTAATGGAAGGGAAGCCATGTACAATAAATAATCTCTCAGAGCAAAAATAATTCCTACACCCCATCTGCGAATGGGTTTTATTATTTGATACAAATCAAAAAATAAATGAGTGAATCGAAGATTAATAGTTTGATATAAAACTATTTAAATCAAATTTCACGTTGTGTCCCAATGGTGTCAAGGTAAGGAGCTCATGTATCCACCGGGATTCGGATTGACTTTTATGACCTTATTATCACCCCTCCAATGGGGTTTTTATTTTTCCCCCATACAAATAGAAAGGAGGGGTCTCTATTGTGAAACTGATCATAGTGTCTAGACAGGGAATCCGTTCTTAATGTTTTGTGTGTGTTCTCTCAATCTTTTCCATAGTTCCCTTTTTGTTCTTCCAACATGCTGGATCCGGCATGGGCATTCTAGCAGGTACACCACCCCTTCAGTCTTACATGAGATGAAGTCGTTTATCTGGTATTCTCTACCAGCAGTAACTAGGGATGAGCCGAACGCCCCCCCCCCCCCAGTTCGGTTCACAGCAGAACATGCGAACAGATAAAAAATTAGTTTGAACACGCTAACACCATTAAAGTCTATGAAACACGAACATGAAAAATCAAAAGTGCTAATTTTAATGGTTAATTTGCAAGTTATTGTCGGAAAAAGTGTTTGGGGACCCGAGGTCATGCCCCAGGGGGACATGTATCAATGCAAAAAAAAGTTTTAAAAACTGACGTTTTTTCAGGAGCAGTGATTTTAATAATGCTTAAAGTGAATCAATAAAAGTGAAATATTCCATTACATTTCGTACCTGTGGGTGTCTATAGTATGCCTGTAAAGTAGTGCATGTTTCCCATGTTTATAACAGTCCCTGCACAAAATGACATTTCTAAAGGAAAAAAAAGTAATTTTACTGAATTGTCGGGTCCCGGCAATACAGATAAAATTCATTGAAAGTCATTGAAAAATAAAAATAAAAAATATGTGGGGGTCCCCCTAAATTCCATTACCAGGCCCTTCAGGTCTGGTATGGATATTAAGGGGAACCCTACACCAAATTGAAAATAATGGCGTAGGGTTCCCCCAAAAAATCCATACCAGACCCTTTAGGTCTGGTATAGATTTTAAGGGGAACCCCACGCCATAATTAAAAAAAGGGTTTCCCAAAAAATCCATACCAGACCCTTATCCAAGCATGCAACCTGGCAGGCCGCAGGAAAAGAGGGGGGGATGATGAGAGTGCACCCCCCTCCTGAACTATACCAGGCCACATGCCCTCAACATGGGGAAGATGTCCCTATGTTGATGGGGACAAGGGCCTCATCTCCACAAACCTTGCCTGGTGGTTGTGGGAGTCTGTGGGCAGGGGGCTTATCGGAATCTGGAAGCCCCCTTTAACAAAGGGGAACTCCAGATCCCCCCCATGTGAATTGGTACCCCTACCATTTCACAAAAAAAGTGTAAAAATGTTAAAAACTACAGGAGACGGCTTGGGACAAGTCCTTTGTTAAAAATAAAAAAATAACGATTATAGCAATGTAATCCAGTCTAGATGTCCAGCGTTGTAATCCATTCTCAATTTTCAGCGATGATGCATTCTCCAGCGAGGAACGATGCACAATCCTGCCTCCACTGGAGACACCCGGCTGAATGACGTGCAAGCTGTTTGACAGCTCTTTTATAACCGAGGGCGGGGCCACCCGTGACGTGTGACCCCCACCCCCTCTGACATATCATGGGAAACCCCCGTTGCGTCAGCGGGGTCACCCGTCCACATCACGGGTGGCTTCGCCCTCGGTTATAAAAGAGCTGTCAAACAGCTTGTGCGTCATTCGGCCTGGTGCCTCCGGTGGAGGCAGGATCGTTCATCCTTCCTCGCTGGAGATCATCACTGGAGAATGGATCATCGCTGAAGATCAAGAATAGATTTCAACGCTGGACATCGAGACTGGATTACATCGCTGGAATATTTTTTTTATTTTTTATTTTTAATAAAGGACTTGTCCCAAGCTGTCTCCTGTCGTTTTTTAACATTTTCACACTTTTTTTGTAACAATAATGTTTTAAACAGTATCACGCTATGGAGTGCACTTTGTTGTTGTTTGCATGAGCCCAAGTGGATCCCATCTCTGTATACGGTGTAAGGAAGTTCAAAAAAGGACAGAAGGAAGGTTGCTGTGGTTTGAAGGCAAATTATACTTATTCTTGTGGTAAGTGCATCCCCGAGAGGGGCTTCCTGTGTTCACGTGGTGGTATTTTGGTGATTGGTGGACTGTGAAGAGGATTTTTTACACCGCTATTATTAACGAACTACACCGCTTTGAGCACCTCTCCTTATTATCTGCATTGTTTTCCTTTATGAAGAGTATTACATAAAGAAGTTTGTCCACCTCAACAAGAACAAAAGCGCTGCTACAATATTTATTGGACTTATTTGCTCTCTTCTTAATATTTATGATTAGCTTATGTTATTTTATTCAATGAGCGCCACATTTTTTCACCTTATCAAGTGTACGAAAACAGTTGTACACATAATATGCTGAGCATGATCAATATCTTCAATTGCCCCAGCTTAAAGAGTAACAACTGTTATGCCGCTTACACACGGTTGGAATTTCCAACAACAAATGTTCGATGTGAGCTTGTTGTCGGAAAATCCACAGTTTTGATGTTGGAATGTCCGATCGTGTGTACGCCGCATTATAGGTTATAAACAGAAATTATTTTTAAACCATAGTTTTATTCTTAACACGTTCCCTACCGAGTCATTGTAAAATGACGTCAGCGGGAACCCTTTCTCCTTCAGACCGCATTGCTCGGGACCCAGTGCACGTGCCCGGCGGCCGCGATGTCCGCCGGGCACCTGCGATTGCCTGCAATCACGGCAGGTCCACGGATCTGTGTGTGTAAACACACAGATCCATGTCCTGTCAGCGGTGAGGAGACAGATGTGTGTTCCCAGAACAGAGGAACACACATCGGTCTCCTCCCCTTGTGAGTCCCCCTCCCCCTACAGTTAGAACACATTTTAGGGAACATATTAACCCCTTCCTCGCCCCCTAGTGTTAACCCCTTCCCTGCCAGTCACATTTACACAGTAATCAGTGCAGTTTTGTATAAATGTGAATGGTCCCAAAAATGTGTCAAAAGTGTCCGATATGCCCGCCGCAATGTCACAGTCACAATAAAAATTGCAGATCGTCGCCATTACTAGTAAAAAAAAAAAAAAAAAAATGCCATAATTATATTCCCTATTTTGTAGATGCTAGAACTTTTGCGCAAACCGATCAAATACGATTATTGCAATTTTTTTTACCAAAAATATGTAGAAGAATACATATCGGTCTAAACTGAGAAAAAAAAATATTTATTAAATCAAAAATTAAAAGATATTGGGGCTGATTTACCAAGTCTTTACTCCATGACTCATGAAGTAAAAGCAGGAGTAGCAGCCGTTTTGCCATTTACTAAAGAAATACGCTGCTAGTGCAGTGTATTTCCCTAGTTACTAATGTGCTCCGTGCGCCCAGGAGAGGGTGCATTGTGCACCAGTACAGACCTGGCGCACGGCACATTGAAATGTAAATTGCGGGGGTTTGGGCGGGAGTTTATTAGGGGGGGAGGTGGGGGGATGCAGGGGAAGTGAAGTGACATGTGTTTGAATGTGTTTGGCGGGCCGAATTGAAAGGGAAAGTGTTTTTTGAAAACAGATCCCCGTACGCTTGCACAGTGCGCCTGAACCTCGGGAGGTTCATTTGCATACTGGGCATGCGCAGAGAGAAATTTTGGCGCTTCCCGTGCGCCTTGTCAGTACGCCGTGAAAATCTTGGTAAATACCAAGCGGCGTACCCGTGAATTCGCTGCGTGACGCGGCGCACGGGAATCTCCGAGCTGTTTTCAGCCATGA
This sequence comes from Rana temporaria, assembly GCF_905171775.1. Classification (NCBI taxonomy): domain Eukaryota; kingdom Metazoa; phylum Chordata; class Amphibia; order Anura; family Ranidae; genus Rana; species Rana temporaria. The sequence continues at coordinate 73,897,290 of NC_053495.1, forward strand.
AGGGGAACTCCGCGCCAAATTTCAAACTTGAAATCGGCGCGGGTCCCCCTCCAGGGCTACATTAGGCTCTTAGGCTTGGTCCGGAACGTGAGGGGTTCCAAACCAAGCCCTCATCCCAAGCACGCAGTCTGGCCCGGACAGGAATGGGGGTGGGGACGAGCGAGCGCCCCCCCCTCCTGAGCCGTACCAGACCGCATGCCCTCAACATGGGGGAGTGTGTGCTGTGGGGGAGGGGGGCACTGCCCCCCCCACCCCACAGCACTCTTGCCCCCATGTCGATAGGGACAAGAGCCTCTTCCCGACAACCCTTGCCATTGGTTGTCGGGGTATGCGGGCGGGGCTAATCGGAATCTGCGAGCTCCCTTTAATAAGGGGGCCCCCAGATGCCGGCCCCCACCCTATGTGAATGAGTATGGGGTACATCGTACCTCTACCCATTCACATGGGGGAAAGTGTAAAGTAAAATAAAACACCACACAATAAAATATTTTATTAATCTGCTCCGGAGCCCCCCCTTTCTTCTTTAGCTCTCTTACAAGGGGGGGTCTTCTCTCCCGATCTTCTGCCGGGACCCTGGGCTTCGGTGATTTCTGCCGGGGGAGGGCGCCATCCCTCGGTCCTCTCCGGAGCCTTCCGCCGGATGCCCCCACCCCATTTAAGCTCTTTTACATTAGGGGGGGGGCATCCGGACTTCGGGGTCTTCTGCCGGGGGATGGCGCCTATCCCCCGGTCTTTCCGGTGCCTTCCGCCAGGGTTCCTGGTCTTCTGCCGGGGGTGCGCCAACTCCCAGGTCTTTTCTCTTCTGTCTTCTCTGCTCCCTCTTCTGCCTGGCTCCCCCGCGGAGCCAGGGCTTTCTTCCGTCTTCTTTCTTCCTTCTTCTGCCTGTCTCCTCCGGGAGCACAGGGCTTGTCTGCGCTGTCCTCTCCCTTCTCTTCCATTCGATGTTGACACGACGAGGTTCCGCGCTGACATGCTGTGTCAGCGGCGGGCATGGACTTATATAGGGCAATGCCCCCATGTGACCTCAACCCATGTGACATCACATTCCCTGGGCATGATGGGAATGTGATGTCACATGGGTTGAGGTCACATGGTGGCATTGCCCTATATAAGTCCATGCCCGCTGCTCAGACGGCATTCCAGCGCCGGACCTCGTCGTGTCAACATCGAATGGAAGAGAAGGGAGAAGACAGCGGAGACAAGCCCTGTGCTCCGCGGAGGAGACAGGCAGAAGCGGAAGGCATCGCAGAAGCCCGCGGGTGTCGCCCCCCGGCGGAAAACACCGTAGAAGCCCAGGACCCTCCCCCAAAGGCAGGAGCCTCACTGGTGAAGGGGGTCCCGGTGAATTACGGCGCTGAAGACGGGGGTGGGGTGCCAGTGCACCCCCCCCCGCAGAAACCGTCGAAGCCCAGGACCCTCCCCCAAAGGCAGGAGCCTCACTGGTAAAGGGGGTCCCGGTGAATTACGGCGCTGAAGACGGGGGTGGGGTGCCAGTGCACCCCCCCCCGCAGAAACCGTCGAAGCCCGGGACCCTCCCCCAAAGGCAGGAGCCTCACTGGTGAAGGGGGTCCCGGTGAATTACGGCGCTGAAGACGGGGGTGGGGTGCAAGTGCACCCCCCCCGCAGAAACCGTCGAAGCCCGGGACCCTCCCCCAAAGGCAGGAGCCTCACTGGTGAAGGGGGTCCCGGTGAATTACGGCGAAGCCCGGGGCCTAATGGGGTGGTGGGGGGGCCCGGCAGAAGACCCCCGGCAGACTAATAAATTAATTTATTCATGTGTGGTGTTTTATTTCTTTACATTTTTTTCCCCAGGTGAATGGGTAGGGGTACGATGTACCCCCATACTCCTTCACATAGGGTGGGGGGCCGGAATCTGGGGGCCACCTTATTAAAGGGGCCTCTCAGATTCTGATAAGCCCCCCGCCCGCATACCCCGACAACCAACGGCCAGGGTTGTCGGGAAGAGGCTCTTGTCCCTATCGACATGGGGACAAGAGTGCTTTGGGGTGGGGGGGCAGTGCCCCCCTCCCCCACAGCACACACTCCCCCATGTTGAGGGCATGCGGTCCGGTACGGCTCAGGAGGGGGGGGCGCTCGCTCGTCCCCGCCCCATTCCTGTCCGGCTGCGTGCCTGGGATGAGGGCTTGGTTTGGATCTTGGGGGGAACCCCACGCTGGTTTTCGGCGCGGGTTTAACCCCTTATGTTCCAGACCAAGCCTAAGAGCCTGGTATGCACCTGAAGGGGAACCCACATTTTTTTTTTTTGGTCTGGAGTTCCCCTTCATGAACAGCGATCTGTCATTTACCCATGTCAGTCCCCCCCCCTTCAGTTAGAACACACCCAGGGAACATATTTAACCCCTCCCTCGCACCTAGTGTTAACCCCTTCCCTGCCAGTGGCATTTTTAGAGTAAGCAATGCATTTTTACAGCACTGATCACTAGAAAAATGCCAATGGTTCCAAAAAAGTGTCCGATGTGTCCGCCATAATGTCGCAGTACCGATAAAAATCGGTAATAACTTGTTAAATAAAAAATACAACAAAAATGCCATATTTTGGAGACTTTTGCCAAAACCAATCAATAAACGCTAATTGCGAGTTTTTGGGAACCAAAAAGATGTAGAATATGTATCGGCCTAAACTGAGGGATTTATTTATTTTTTAGAATATATATTTTAGGGGATATTAATTATAGCAAAAAGTCAAAATTACTCTTTTTGGTTTTTTAAAATGTCGCTCTATTTTTGGTTATAGCTCGAAAAATTCAAAAAACGCAGAGGTGATCAAATACCACCAAAATAAAGCTCTCTTTGTGGGAAAAAAAAGGTTGCCAATTTTTTTTGGGAGCCACGTCGCACGACTGCGCAATTGTCAGTTAAAGCGACGCCGTGCCGAATCACAAAAACTGGCCCGGTCATTGACCAGCAATATGGTCCGAGGCTCAAGTGGTTAAAAATTCACAAAACACTAAAGTTAGCCCAATTTTTGGTGATAATGTGAAAGATGATGTTACACCGAGTAAATAGATACCTTACATGTCACGCTTTACTATTGAAAACACTCCTGCAATGGGGCCAAATTTCATTACTTAAAAAAATCCCCATAGGCGACCTTTTTTTTTTTTTCTCAGGTTACCAGTTTATAGCTACAGAGAAAGTCTAGTGCTAAAAGTATTACTCTCGCTCTAACGCACGCGTCACTACCTCACATGTGTGGTTTGAACGGTGTTTACATATGTGGGCGGGACTTACGCAAGTCCCGCCCACATATATAAACATCGTTCAAACCACACATGTGAGGTATTGACGCGTGCGTTAGAGCGAGAGCAAGACTTTTAGCACTAGACCTTCTTTGTAACTATAAACTGGTAACCTGAAAAAAAAAAAAGGTCGCCTATGGGGAATTTCAAGTACTGAATTTTGGCCCCATTCCAGGCGTGTTTGCAATAGTAAAGCGTGACATGTAAGGTATCTATTTACTCGGTGTAACATCATCTTTCACATTATCAACAAAAATTGGGCTAACTTTAGTGTTTTGTGAATTTTTAACCTCTTGAGCCCGGACCATATTGCTGGTCAATGACCGGGCCAGTTTTTGTGATTCGGCACGGCGTCGCTTTAACTGACAATTGCGCAGTCATGCGACGTGGCTCCCAAACAAAATTGGCAACCTTTTTTTTCCCACAAATAGATTATTAAATGTACTTCTGTCTTTAACACCTCCCCTTCAGGCTGGAAAGCATCAGATCAGGGAAAAAAAAAAAAAAAAAGCTCTCATGCCATTGCAGCTTGGTTCCTACATGTGTGATGAACTGAGTCTGCTCAAATACTTAGAAACAAATTATCCTTTCTTTTTAAAAGGTGAAAAACACTTGGATGCTCATAGAGCGTGGTTTGGGTTAATACCAGGTGTGCGCAATTACAAGCTCACCCAAACTAGAGACTGCAATTTGTTCATGTGATTTCAATTGCTTCATTACTAGCACTGTTATAAAAAGCAGGGATCGATCATTCCTCAGCTGCCCTCAGAAGGGGCAGGCTGGCAGAAATGCTGTTGCTAAACACAAATGTGGTTTGTTGCATGGTTTTTGTTTTATTTTGCCAATGGTTTTGGTTTATTTTTAAATGATGTTCACTTTGATGTATTTGTCTATGTGGCCTTATTTTATGAAAAATGTGTGAAGATGTTAAAGCTATGGTTATTTAGATTTTTGAAATGTATTTTTGTTTGTGTTTGTTTGTTTGTCTTTTTTTGCTTTCCTTGTTTTGTTGACCAATAAAAATTACTTTAAAATTTTTAAGTTTTGTCTTTTGTTACTTTTTCATGCTACATATGTTGACAGCTGCAGCTGAAATAGGTTTGGGCCTAACAAATTATGTGTGATTTTTGTCTAAGCTTCTTTCCTGGTGTGTAATCATGAAATGTTTGCCATGTTTAATCTCGAGGAAATTAAAGACAAAGTGGTAAGTATTTTCTTTTTTCTGCAGTGGTCCTCAGCCCTCAAGTACCCCCGACAGGACATGTTTTGTGGATTTCTCTTATCAAGAATTGCTGTCCAGACTGTCTTTTAAAGCACATGTGCAAGATGAAGGAAAACCTGCAAACATGGCCTGTGTGGGGGGGGGGGGTTTTGCTATTGGTGGACAGGCTTGACGTGCTGATTTACAGCACTGTGCTTAAATCTAGCGCAAGGCAATCCTATTCAAATTGTGGGTGTTTGAGGGAAGCCAAGTGAGTGTTAGAACCCCTGCTTTGTTTTTTTTTTTTTTGGGTTGAGCTTTGTGTCCCTTTTCTTAAAATTGGCTTCACTTCCTGTCACACAGCTGAACAGGAAGTGAGGTTAAAACCCTACCAGTGTCATTTCTTGGGGACATAGGTCAATCTAACTAGTGTCCCCATTAAGCAAATTGCACTCCAGCACTGCTGTGTACACCCCAAATCATGGGTCTTCAAACTACGGCCCTCCAGTTGTTCAGGAACTACAATTCCCATCATGCCTAGTCATGTCTGTGAATGTCAGTGCATTACAAGGCATCCTGGGATGTGTAGTTCTACAACAGCTGGAGGGCCGTAGTTTGAGGATCCCTGCCCCAAATGATTATTTAGTTTGGGGTTTAGTAAAGGCAAAGCCACTCTGCAGTACAAGCATAGTTGCTGAAAATCAGAGAGGAAGCACTGATGGTTTTAACATCCAATCCTGTAGAAGCAAAGTTGTTTTGTTTTCTTCCTTGCTTTGCACTTGCACTTGATTTGCCTTTAGTAAATGGACCCCAAAGTCCCTAATAATTTGGGGTGTACACAGCAAAATGCTAGAGTGCAATTTACATAATGGGAAACTATTTAGATTGATCTCTGTGTCCCCAAGAAAAGATATTAGTAAGGTTTTACCCTCACTTCCTGTTTGGCTATGTGACAGGAAGTGAATGAATTAGAAAGGATGAAGACACCTCACAAATGTTGTCACTATCAGGGGTGCAGACATCCCCAAAAAAATGAGCAGATAATACTTATTTGCAAATTAATAATTTTTTAGTTAACATTGGGTGGGGTGCTCTAACACACACATTCATACATATTAGCCACGCTGTATCCTGGCCTATTGGCATGGTTATATTTTCTTAGGCCTCTCAATAAAACTCCATGAAATTTGTGCTTAAACTAGAACCAGGGGCGGACTGACAACTCATGGGGCCCCCGGGCAATAGAAGATTATGGGGCCCATCTGGCTTACAGATGGCCACCACGCCAGGAGGCAGTGCAGAGGCGGGGCAGTAACCCCCTCCCCCCCAGTAACCCCCCCCCCCAGAACTAGTGTGTGTGTGTGCCCTGAAAATTCCTGGGCGGGTGATACAAAAACAGGGTGTGGCTTTGACAGGAAGGGGTGGGTCATTTTTCTATTAGGAGGTGCAGATATGTAGTCAGGCCTAGGGCAGCACAAAACCTAAATATACTACTGCATATTAGGGCTTATTTAGACCGGATCCGATTTACAGCATGTTTTTATAGTGTGGGAGGAAACCCACGCAGGCACAGGGAGAACATGCAAACTCCATGCAGATGGTGTCACGGGCGGGATTCGAACCAGCGACCCTTTTGCTGCTAGGTCAAAGTGCTATACACTACACCACTGTGCTGAACGAACATGATTGCAGCTGAAAGCATGAGATCTTTTTTTTTCTCCAATACCATGCTTTCCAGCCTTATTGACCCCGCATCTCTCCATAAAGAGGACCTGTCACACACTAGTCCTATTACAAGGGATATTTACAAGTGGTTAAAGTGAAATAATAAAAGTGAAATATTCCTTTAAATTTCATACAGGGGGGGAGGGGGTTTACATGCATGTTTCCCGTGCTTAGAACTGTCCCTGTACAAGATGTCATTTCTGAAGTGAAAAAAAAGTAAGTTTAAAGTACTCATGGCTATAAAGATAACAGTCATTGCTCATTAAAAAAAAAAAAAAATGTATGGGGGTCCCCCCAAATTAAATTACCAGGCCCTTCAGGTCTGGAATGGATATTAAGGGGAACCCCGCCGTAAAAACCCCCCCAAAAAATGGCGTGGGGTCCCCCCAAATATCCATACCAGGCCCTTCAGGTCTGGTGTGGATTTTAAGGGGAACTCCACCCCAAATTAAAAAAAAAATGGCGTGGAGTCCCCCTAAAAATCCACACCAGACCCTTATCCGAGCATGTTAACCTGGCCGGCCGCAGAAAAGAGGGGGGGACAGAGTGCGGCCCCCCCCCTCTCCTGAACCGCACCAGGCCACATGCCCTCAACATGGGGAGGATGGGGACAAGGGCCTCATCCCCACAACCCTTGCCCGGTGGTTGTGGGGGTCTGCGGGCGGGGGGCTTATCAGAATCTGGAAGACCCCTTTAACAAAGGGGACCCCCAGATCCCGGCCCCCCCCCTGTGTGAAATGGTAATGGGGTACATTGTACCCCTACCATTTTACAAAAAAAAAGTGACAAAAGTGTGAAAAATGACAGTAGCCGGTTTTTGACAATTCCTTTAATAAAATCTTCTTTCCGCGGTTCCTTCTTCTTCTTTCATTCGGGTTTCTTCCTCTGCTTCTTTCTTGGGTCTTCTCGTCCACATCTTGCCGTCTTGCTGTCTTCTCCCATCTTCTTCTCTGTCCGTCGACCTTCTCGTCCCGCATCTTCTTGATCTTCTGGGTGCTGCGCTTGAAATTGAAGATCCCGTCGTGTTCCCGCTCCTGGGACCCGCCCCCCTCTGATGCCACAGGTTAACTTATCTGAAAGTCCGCGTGTGGCATATGTGCGTCAGAGGGGGGCGGGTCACATGAGTGTGACACGGCGGGAACTTCAATTGGAAGCTGCGGCGGGTTTTTCTTCTCCGGACGTCGCGCTTCAAATCGAATTCCCCTGCCGTGTGACGCTCTGTGACCCCGCCCCCCTCTGACGCACATGACCTTCTAAGGAGTTTACTTGTGGCGTCAGAGGGGGGCGGGTCCCAGGAGCGGAACACGGCGGCCAATTCAAATTCAAGCGCTGGCGGACCGAGAAGAAGACAGGAGAACACACAAGATGCGGACGAGGAGGCCGACGGAAGGAGAAGAAGATAGGAGAAGACACCGGGCAGACGACAAGGCTGAAGGACGGAGAAGACAGGAGAAGACACCGGGCAGACGAGGAGGCTGAAGGAGAAGAAGATAGGAGAAGACACCGGGCAGACGAGGAGGCTGAAGGACGGACGGAGAAGATAGAAGAAGACGTCGGGCAAGATGTGGACGAGAAGACCCAAGAAAGAAGCAGCGGAAGAAACCCGAATGGAAGAAGAAAAGAAGATTTTATTAAAAGATTTGTCAAAAACCGGCTACTGTCATTTTTAACACTTCGACATTTTTTTGGGGGTGAAATGGTAGAGGTACAATGTACCCCATTACCATTTCACATAGGGGGGGGCAGGATCTGGGGGTCCCCTTTGTTAAAAGGGTCTTCCAGATTCTGATAAGCCCCCTGCCCGCATACCCCCACAACCACCGGGCAAGGGTTGTGGGGATGAGGCCCTTGTCCCCATCAACATGGGGACATCCTCCCCATGTTGAGGGCATGTGGCCTGGTGCGGTTCAGGAGAGGGGGGGGCCGCACTCTGTCCCCCCCTCTTTTCTGCGGCCGGCCAGGTTAACGTGCTCGGATAAGGGTCTGGTGTGGATTTTTAGGGGGACTCCACGCCATTTTTTTTTTAAATTTGGGGTGGAGTTCCCCTTAAAATCCACACCAGACCTGAAGGGCCTGGAATGGATATTTGCCGGGAACCGCACGTCTTTTTTTTTTTTTTTTACGGCGGGGTTCCCCTTAATATCCATTCCAGACCTGAAGGGCCTGGTAATTTAATTTGGGGGAACCCCTACACATTTTTTTGTTTGTTTTATGAATTAATCCTGTCAGAATTGTCAGAGCCGACAATTCATTATAGCCGCGTGTGAATTTTTAAATGGCTTTTTTTCCTTCTGAATGTCACTTTGTGCAGGGGCAGTTCTAAGTGCGGGAAAAATGCGCTATTTCACATGCTGACATTACACCCCCCCTAGGTACGAAATTTAAAGGAATATTTCACTTTTATTGTTTCACTTTAAGAATTATTAATTTCACTGCTCCCGAAAAAACGGCCGTTTTAAAAAAAAAAAAAAAACATTGATACATGTCCCCTGGGGCAGGACTGAGGTCCCCAAACACTTTTGAATTCTCCCATAAACTTCTATAGGGAGATCGGCGCGGCTTTACGTATTACTTTCAATGCGCCGGCTGCTACGCTGGTTCATGCGCCTAATTAAGCCTCCACCCGGCGCACTAATTAAGGCATGAACCAGCGCAGCGCACAGAGCATAGTAAATCAGCCCCATTGTGTTTGTTTTCAAAATTGTCGCTCTTCTTTTGTTTATAGAGCAAAAAATAAAAACTGCAGAGGTGATCAAATACCACCAAAAGAAAGCTCTATTTGTGGAAAAAAAAGGACGCCAATTTTGTTTGAGAGCCACATCGTAAGACTGCGCAATTGTCATTCAAAATGTGACAGTGCTGAAAACTAAAAATTGGTCTGGGCAGGAAGGGGGTGAAAATGCCCTGTATTGAAGGTTTTAAGAATTAGTAATAGGACATTAAGGGAGCAGAATGAAAGAAAAAAAATACTCTGTAGATTTGTGCTAATAGTATTTGGACAAGTGCAAAAAAAAGAGCAAAATAAAAGAGTGATGTGATTAAGCCATAGCTTCCTCACATACAATGCTACTAATATGCAAACATTAAAAGGAAATATCTGCATAGTATCATGTTAACCACTTCCCGCCCGGTCAATAGCAGGTTGACATCCGTAAAGTGGTTGCCTTATCCTGACTGGACGTCATATGACATTCAGCAGAATAACAGCCACCGCGCGCCCGGGGGGGGGCCCACAACGCGGCGATCGGTGGAGCGGTGTGTCATTCTGACACACCGCTACACCGTTCTTGGTAAAGAGCCTCCGTGGGAGGCTCTTTACCACGTGATCAGCCGTGTCCAATCACGGCTGATCACGATGTAAACAGGAAGAGGCGTGAACACTGATTAAACAAATGAGATGGCTCGAGAAACAGCAGGGGTATAAGATGGCATTTAATAGGAAAGTGGAGAATAAGCGCCTCTTCCAAAGACAGAGTGCATTTGCAGATGGGGACAGTGTAGGTCATACACTGACACTCCTAGCTAAAACCAATTCGGCCCCTTCTAGTATCCCTCCAGTCAGGACATTGGGGGGTGAGATATCCTCTCAAACATCCATCATTTTGGATACATTTGTGGCATATTATCAGAAGTTATATGAATCAAAAAGAGGGGATGAGATGCCACAAATGGATGATTTTCTAAGGGGAATAGAAACGCCAGTTCTAACAGAGGAGGATAGAAATATTATAGAAGCCCCGGTGGATCCAGTAGAAAATGCTGTTTGTGCAGAAATTCCCCAGTTAAAAATAGCGGAGAAAATTGACTGGGGATAGTGGTAACAAGAGATCCAGAACAATATATTAGTAACAACTTAAAGCCACTTCTAGCTAAATTTAAATGTAAAGCTGATATTTGGGGATGACTTCCCTTATCGGTAGCCGGATGAATTAATCTCATTAAGATGATCTGGATGCCACAAATGCTTTATGTGCTCCATAACTTTCCTGTATGGATAGGTAAAGCATGGTTTAAAAAAATAGAGACCCTTTTTAGGGAATTAATTTGGAAGAAGGGAAAGGCGAGGATTAGTCTTCAAACATTACAACTGCCAACAAATAAGGGAGGTTTGGCCGTCCCACATCCCCGTAGCAAATTTTTTGCGGCTCAATTACAGCACCTGGGGGGGTGCACTATAGAAGGAGGAGGGAGTGCCAGTGGGAAAATTAGGTTAAAGGGGTCCCCACATAATTATATAATAGAAACTCTGGAGGCCGACTCCTTTTCTGCTAAGAATTCAACATTAAAGATGGTTAAAAGAATATGGCAGGCAGGAAAGCTCTGGGAAAACAAATATCTGCAGGAAATCATAGTTATGGGGAAATTAAAAGAATGGGAAAAGTTAGGTATAACCAGATTGGCACAACTATATGTAGGTAATACACTGAAATCTTTTGCAGAACTAAGTAAAGAATATGCTATTCCAAACTCCTTGTTCTATACCTACCTGCAAACTAGACACGCCCTTCAAGCCCAATTCAAGGTGTATCCGGTGAGATGGCAAAAAATCCCCCACCTTCAACGGTTAATTAAGTCAGAAATCTCCAAAGGCCTTATTTCAGAATTATATTCACAGATTAGTGATAGGTCTATGGGGGAGAGAGATTTGGAAAAAATAAACAAAGGTGGGAGGAGGATGTAGGCCCCATAACAACTGAACAATGGGAAGGGATACTGGAGCTAGGGACATCGGTGTCACTCGCCCCGTCACAGAGAGTATCTCATCTATTTTTAGTACATAGAGTTTACTACACCCCAAAGAGGTTATATGAATTTGGAAGGAAATTAGATGACAAATGCCCTAGGTGTCAGGAGACCGTATACACATGATGTGTAAATGCCCGAAATTATATAGATACTAGGTTAAGGTTTTAGAGATTATAAATACAACCTTTGGGATTGCTCTGGAACCAGAGGCCAGGGTATGCGTATTGGGTTGTATAGAGGAGAGGCATGAGCAAAGGGGCATTACAGTAGTGGTCATAAGGTGTCTGTTCCAGGCCAGAAAACTGATAGCACAAAACTGGCAATCACAAAAAGCGCCTACATCAGCGGAATGGGTCAATGTGATAAACACTACTTATGGAAGGAAAAAGTAGTTCAAACTAGACAGGGCAATTTTAATAAATTTAAAACGTTGTGGGAGCCCTGGTTGAGTAGAATGGGGTGTCCACCCTAGAGAGGGGAGAAGAATTGAGACTGGTAGCTAGAGAGTAGCCCGAGAGAGAGGAAATAGTGAAAGAGAGAGACACTTTATAGATAAAGTGGATAAATTCATCCGAAGTGAGATAAGGAAAAAGCTTAAAATGTAATAGAGAGAGAGAGTTTGTGCGTGAGGTACAAATAAGATGATAGGGAGGAAGGGGGAGGAGGGGTTGGGTCATGGGTATAGTGAGCGCCTTAAATTTTATATGATGTGTTTTATCTATAAAGATGTATGTAACTTAAATAGAACTTTTGTATTGAAGAAAATAAATAAAGAATATATGAATTAAAAAAAAAAAAACAACAACAGGAAGAGCTGTTGATCGGCTTTTCTTCACTCGCGTCTGACAGACACGAGTAGAGGAGAGCTGATCGGCGGCCACAGATGCCCACACTGGACCACCAGGGAAGCCACTAGACCTACCAGGGAAGGGGGCAACATGTGGATGGCCAGGTATGTACCCCATGGCCATCCACATATTAAAAAATAAGCACAATAGATGCCAATCAGTGCCCACAAATGGGCACTGACTGGCAACATTATGGACAAAAAAATGTGATGCCCAGCAATGCCACCCATCAGTATCATCAGTGCCACCCATCAGTTTTCATCATTGTCCATCAGTGCCACCTCTCAGTGCCCATCCATGCCCATCAGTGCACACCTATCAGTGCCCATCTGTGCCACCTATCAGTGGCCACCCATAAGTACCCATCAGTGCCGCCCATGAGTACCCATCAGTGCCGCCCATGAGTACCCATCAGTGCCGCCCATGAGTACCCATCAGTGCCGCCTATGAGTGCCCATCAGTGCCGCCTATGAGTGCCCATCAGTGCTGCATAACAGTGCCACCTATCAGTGCTGCCTATCAGTGACCATCAGTACCCATCAGTGCCACCTAATTGGTGCCACCTCATTGGTGCCGCCTTATCAGTGCCCATCAGTGCTGCCATATCAGTGCCCATCATTGAAGAAGAAAACTTACTTATTTACAATTTTTTTTTTTACAGAAACCAAGAAAAACAATTGTTTTTCTAAATTTTAGTTTTTTTCCTTATTTGTTGCACAAAAAAAATTGCAGAGGTGATCAAATACCACCAAAAGAAAGCTCTATTTGTGGGTACAGCGTCGCATGACGGCGCAATTGTCATTCAAATTGTGACAGTTCTGAAAGCTGAAAATTGGCTTGGGCAGGAAGGTGCGTAAGTGCCTGGTATGGATGTGGTTAAAGATAATGATTTAAGCTCTATACTCACATAATCAATTTCCTCTTCTTCTTCCTCCCTATCTTTACGGTTGTTCACCTTGGGAAAAACATCTTTCATGATCTGTGGAGGTTTTCCACTGAAATCCTGATATTCTCCAACTGAGTTAGTCCCTTTGCTGGGTGCCCTATGGCTTGTACGGACACCAGAATGATGTTGAATATCTGCAGAGCCCTTATTGTCCAGGGACATTGCTCTCCTGTGTTTCAGACTTGATGCTCTCCTGGAATGACTTCTGTCTCTGTGGATTTCTGCTCGAGAGAGTAAAGACTCATGCTCAGCTGTACATGGTCGTGGCTTAATACTTGGACGACAGCCTAAGCTGTTCCAGCTTGATCTACGACTGCCCCAGGCTCCACCTCTGTTCCAGTGAGGTGGCCGTGGCCCTGCCTGTAAATCATAAATTCATAAATACCATAAAAAGAAAGACACATAAATACAACATCTTAGTAAGTAATAGTATAGTTATCTAAGAGTTAGGTTCATGTTTGAATCATAAAAATCTCTCTTCTCCATTATTGTTATATGGTAAATACATACAGTAACTGAACTTTTTCCTCCAACACCCTTGCTACAAAGGGATGAATATATGTCAGGTAATGCAGCTGGCTGCATAGTACATGAGCCAATCAACTAAAAATATTTTCTACACACTGTAAAAATTTATTGTGCTCGGTCTTTGTTTTCTTTATTTAAAAAAAAATGTTTTACTGATTACTAGGTATGAGATTCAGAGATTCAGGGTTTCAGGTGAACCGAAGCTGTTCCTTGTTATGGAAAACTAAGTGTGATTTCATTGCCATAGCAATCAACTACAAAAAATACACTTCTTTACCTCTGAATTTAAGTCAGACGAATTAGAGGGGCCAATAATGAGTGTTCTGTCCCTGCTACACCTTTCCCTGTGTGTAGCTCGACATGCAGCACCCTCCTATTTTGCAATAAGCCAGACTGAGTGTCATTTTGAATAAGTATGTGAAACACTAAGGCCCCGTACACACGACCGAACATGTCCGCTGAAACTGGTCCGACGGACCAGTTTCAGCAGACATGTTCGGTCATGTGTGTACGGCCGACCGGACAATTGTCCGGCAGATCGGACAGTTTCCAGCAGACAAATGTTTCTTAGCATGCTAAGAAACATGTCCGCTGGAAGCCTGTCCGTCGGACATGTTCGGTCGTCTGTACAGACTCACCGGACATGTCCGATCGGCCGAAAGCCCTCGCATGCGTCAAAGTGATTCGATGCATGCGTGGAAGCATTGACCTTCCAGGGCCGCGCACGTCGCTGCGTAATCATCGCGGCAACGACGCGGCTACGTCACCGCGTATCGCGTCTGCGCGGATTTCTGTCTGATGGTGTGTACAACCATCAGACAGAAATCCGGCAGCAGAGGCAGCGGACATGTCCGCTGACAACGGTCTGGCGGACCATTTTCAGCGGACAGATCCGCTGGTGTGTACGAGGCCATAGAAATACAGTACATTAAAGCAGTGGGATGGCAGTAAGGTTCAACCAGCGTTGCTGCAATTAAGGACAAAAAAGAATACACGTCTCAGTCAACATGTGCTCTGATAGCAGGTTCCTTCTCTCTCTCAGTCCTTACGATGGAGTCTGAACTCCCATGAGGCATCTGCTTCCTTTTCTTGGACTGAAAAATGATGGCAAGTTTTATTAAAAAGTGTCTGTAAACAGGGCCGTTTGAAGGAATTTGGGGGCCCCAAGCATAGAAAAATAATGTCACATTTTCAAGTTGAGAAGCGAGGGGGAGGGGGCGACTGGCTTACTGAATTTTATTAAGTTAAGGTCTGGGGGGGGGATTTCTGCCGAAAACATTACTTAATTTGTTAGGATATCTTAGAATCTTCCCTAGCCTGCATACACGTGTATGGGCAGTACTCCTCTCCCCACCACCTGCATACACGTGTATGGGCAGCACTCCACTCCCCACCATCCAGGATACCGCTATACCCCCGCTCAAGACAGTCTACCTTTATCCTCCGCAGAGCCTAACAAGACGCCAGCTATTGCCGCACCGCTGCTTCCTCCTGCAGACCGGTCGGCCGTGCGGAACAGGAGATTCAGTTTGCTGTTCCCGGGCCGGACTGAAAGGAAGTGAACACTCAGTGTGTGCACTTCCTATCAGTCCGGCCGGGAACAGGAAACTGAATCTCCTGTTCCGTGCGGCCGACCGGACTGCAGGAGGAAGCAGTGGTACGGCAAGGGCCCGCCCTGCTGGGGCCCCTGGCCAGCTCAGGGCCCCAAGCAGCTGTTTGGTTTGCCTGTCGGGATCCGACGGCCTGGCTGTAAACCCTTTACAACCACTTTAACCTACAGGTAAGCCTAGATTAAGGCTTACCTGTAGGTGCTTGAAATATCTCCCAAACCTGCACGGTCTAGGAAATATTTGCGAATAACTGTACAGCGATTTGTTCTGCGCATGCGCCAGAGTTAGAAAGGGCACATTGTGCAGTTTTTAACTCGGGTCATGACGTGAGTGGAGGCATGCGCGGGGGCGATGTCACGTAATGTCACGCGACTCCGGACAGTCACAGAGCCAGAGTTCGCGGCTCTGGAAGAAAGAGGGGTGAAAATGGATGCTCACTACTCGCGAGGAAGACGGGGACATTGCGGGCTTCTCCTGCAGGTAAGTGTCACATAATGGGCTACTATGCGATGCATAGTAGCCCATTATGCTTTACCTTTGCAGGGAAGCAAAAAGGAAGGAACACCCATCAGGGTTTACTTCCTCTTCAAAGTGGTTGTAAACAATCGGAGAGAAGTTACACCTACAGGTAAGCCTAGATTAAGGCCTCATACACACGGGCAAGAATCTTGTCATGAAAAACATTGTTTTTCCCGACGAGGCTCTTGGCAAGAATCTCTTGCCGCTCGAATGTACACACAGACCTTTCAGAAGAACCGCAGTTCTCTTGAAAGGCAAGAACGTGGTGACGTCATCGCGTACGACGTCACATTCGATGCCGTCGCCGCCATATTGCTTCACCCTACCTATGCCGTGGAAGCTACCGCGCATGCGTCAAAGTCATTTCGAGCATGCGCGGGTTTCCACGGCGACAGGTAAGTATACACACTCTCGGGTTTCTGGTCGGGAAACAGACAGACAAGAATCTCGGTGAGAAAATAGAGAGCAGGATCTCTATTTTTCCCGTCGAGATTCTGGCTAGATTTCCAGACGAGAAACCTGAAAGCCTCCTACACATGCTCGGTTTACTCGCAAGAAAGCTCTGCCAGCAGTTTTCTTGCTGGTTCTTGCAGAGAAAACCGAGCGTGTATACAAGGCTTTCTGTAGGTGCTTGCAATATCTCCGATACCTACACGGTCTCTGAGATATTTAAAATTTCCCTGAGCGACGCCTTCTTCTGCGCATGCGCTGTCTTGAAAGGGCACGCTGTGCCGTATCAAGCTGGGCCATGCCATTAAAGGCGGCTCCCGGGCGCATGTGTGGGAGTGACATCACGCGACTCCGGCCAGTCACAGAGCCGGAGTTTGCAGTCCCTGGGAGAAGAGGGGTGAAGATGGACGCTCGCTGCCATGGAGGAAGACGGCAACATTGTGGGCTTCTCCTGCAGGTAAGTGTCAGGTAATGGGCTACTATGCGATGCAAAGTAGCCCATTATGCTTTACCATTGCAGGGAGACAGAGGAAGTAAACCCCATCAAGGTTTACTTCCTCTTTATTTTTAATTTATTTATTTATTTTATTCAACATTCAATGTTTTATTTAGTTATTAGAACATAAAATAACAAGTAAAGACATTAAGAAAAGTATAACAGGATTCATACCATTACAGTTACATAGTATAGCCAATGCATTTTTGATAAATACATTAAGTCAGTATAATAATTGTGAATAATCCTTCAAATTCATTTCTTTAAATGCAGTTTCTAGCTAGCAAACCTCCAAGAATAAACCTATTCACCCTCAGGGGACCAAACTGTGAACAGGTCTATTCTAACATGAATAAAAAAAAAAAGAGAGAACAGAATGTCGTCAAGTAAATCAATGTATTCTAGCGAGTCAAACCAAATCAATCAGGAAATGAAATCAGCATAAGTCTCTGCAAGGAATAAGTGATACCAACAGGCTACCTAGTGGGAGTTAAGAATGAACGTACAAGTCTTTCAGTGCTGTAGATGCTTGGGTGTTGACTCTAAGGCCTCGTACACATGGTCGGTCAAAACCGATGGAAACGGACTGAAGGACCTTTTCATCGGACCAAACCGACCGTGTGACATCGGTCAGTTATCCTTCGGTCCAAAAATGTAGAACTTGCTTTAAAATTCAACCGATGGACGCCTAACAGATCGGTCAAGACCAATGGTTAATACGCACGACCATCGGTTAAAAGTCCACGCATGCTCAGACTAAATGAGGGGACGGGAGCACTCGTTCTTGTAAAACTTGCGTTCGTTTTTGAGATGGTACATTCTACATTTTTAAAATTAGTGTCTCGTTTATTGCAGCGCATTTTTATTTTTATTTTCGTTCTATGGCTAGAGTGAACATGTTTTGCTGCTCCCATACTGACTTTATTTCTTTTTTGCTTGTGATCTCATTTTTATGTATGTTTTTTTAGAAAGCCAGATCTCCAAAATAATGTCTTTGACTCTACATATTTTTTATTTTTGTGTTGTATTTTTTTTTCTCAAGTTATCACACCAATTTTTTTTTGTTAGTTTTGGAGAAATGTCATTTTTTTTCTCTCAAGTTATCACACCAATTTTTTTGTTTTTTTGTTTTGGAGAAATTTCTTCTTTTTTTTTTCTCAAGTTATCACACCATTTTTCTTTTTTTTGTTTTGGAGAAATGTCAATTTTTTTTCTCAAGTTATCACACACATTTTTATAGTTTTTTTGTTCTGTTTTGGAGATTTTTTTTTTCTCAAGTTATCACACCAATTTTTTTTTTCACCCCGCCTCAAGGAGGTTGTATTCTTTGTTAATTACACATTGTATTTCTGAAACGTTTCATGGCTATTCCCCAGAAAAACACAATAGACAAATATTTTACTTAAATTAAATATCCATTTATTATGGCAATTCCAAAAAAAAAAAATAACATGAAGGGCAACACTTGCCCAATCTACCAAATATCTGCAGACTTTGGATACCAAAGGCACATTCCACCATGATCCAGAACAAAAGCAACAACACATCAGGAGTCACAATGTGCTCCCCAAATCCCAGAAATCAGAAGCAGCAGCAGATGTCATACATGACCCCAAGCTGTGGTACTACAACAACCTCAGTTTGTGGCCAAATCAGCCTGAAGCCAGGAAAACACTTTCTGGTCTTCCTTGCAACCTTCCCTCCACGCTTCCCTGCAGTGTTACTTCCACGGCTCCTTCCACGGCCCCTTGCAGGTGGTGACAATGTGGCAGCAGGAGGAGGAGGAGCCCGGGCCGGGTCCCACAAATCTGTGGTCCGAGTCAGCTCGCCCCTTCTTCCCCACCGTATCACAGATGCCATCAGGACTTGGGCCAGGCCCAGTTGTTCCTCCCCCAAACCCTGCAGCTCGTTTGCAAGATAGGAGCTGTAGCTCTCAACTGGGTTAAGGGGGGCCCGCATTATCTCTGATGCCTCCCTGATGACCCGTAGGGACTCCTCCTCCAGCTGGGTCATGCGCCTTCTTTTTCGAGGTGGGTGCATCTGGAGGGGAGGCACCTGTGATACGGTGCTGCCGCTGGGCCTGGGCACCTGCTGACTGCCACTCGGCCCAGCCTCCTCCTGGCTGGCACTCACCCCTTCCTCCTCCTGGCTGCCACCTTCCAGAGCTGCCGCCTCCTGGCTGATCTCTTCCTGTGTAGAAAAACGGGACATGGTTAAATTATTAGCAAAATCAATCACACACATTTTCAAGCTCTTGACTGTTTGTTTATTTTTCTTTTTTTTTTATTGAACAGACTCTCATTCTGACCCTGCAGTTGGCATCCCTGACTCAATTCTTTCTGCTCACGACTTTTGTTTGTGTTTCCAAGCTTTCCTTTTTGGTTACAAAATCATCTAGTTAAACCAACAATAATTTTCAGCCAAGAAATATGTTGTAAACTACTATACCTCACTGAAGATCAGCAGATCTGCCTCCTCTATGTCAGCCAGCTCCTCGGCACACTCTGCAGGGGTGGGGGGAACCGCGGAAGGCACACTGGAAGAAAGGGTGGAAGGAAGACTTGAAATTGATTCCCGGGCCTCAAACTGATCATCCAGAAACCTGAGGTGTTGGTAGTACCACAGCTTGGGCTCCTGTTCATCATCTGCTGCTGCTCCTGACCTCCGAGAGGCCTGCACTTGTAGATATCTCTTCCTGTAGGTGTTCCTGATGTGGTTGATCTTGTTCTGGATCACGGTGGAAGTGACCTCTGGAATCCAAGTCTGCATATATTTGGCAAATCGGACAAGTGTTGCCTTTCAGACTTGATTTTTGTAAAATGTGTTTCTGGCGTCCCATAAACAGGGGTATTCTCTATATGGGTCTATGATCTCATCAGATTGTCGGTGTGGTTGAGTTGTTGCATTTTTATTATTTTCCTAGAATAGAAAACCACAAACTTATAAACACTAGGTCAGCTTTTCCATCGCCAGAATCTTTTAACACAATCTTTTGACCTTCAAACACAGTGTCTCCTGCTGCCACTAAAATGCTGCCCAGCTCTGCCCCATTGTTGTGTAATGATGATTTAACTGCAGACCCTGGGCCAGATTCACATAGAGATACAACGGTGTATCTCCTGATACACCGTCGTATCTCAAGGTTGCGTCGGTCGTATCTATGCAACTGATTCATAGAATCAGTTACGCATAGATATGCCTAAGATCCGACAGGTGTAACTGTGTTACACCGTCGGATCTTAACTGCAATTTTAAAATGGCCGCTGGGGAGGATATGTAAATCAGCGAGATACGCCAATTCACGAACGTACGCGGGACCGACGCAGTCATTTTACGTCGTTTACGTAAGGGTTTTCCCGGCGTATAGTTACCCCTGCTTCTATGAGGCGCAGCCAATGTTAAGTATGGCTGTCGTTCCCGCGACAAAATTTGAATTTTTTACGTTGTTTGCGTAAGTCGATCGCGAATACGGATGGACGTGATTTACGTAAATGTTGAAACCAATGACGTCCTTGCGACGTCATTTGGAGCAATGCACGCTGGGAAAATTTCCGGACGGCGCATGCGCTATTCGATCGCAAGTTTTTAGGTAAGTGTTTTGTGAATTACCCACTTGCCTCAAAAACTTGCGCCGGCGGATCTTATATCACATCTAAAGATCCGCTAACCTATGTGAATCTGGCCCCCTGTGTTTACATTTCACTAAATAAGTGGCATAATAACATGCAAAAGTAATGAGAGCATTCTTCAAGACACCATTCATGTGTAGATATCATGCCCCTCAGCATTGATGAGATGATACACTGCTTAATTACCTCTGTCCAATAATCACATTCGTTGCCTGATCTGATACACAGTAAAATAAAGAGGTTTTGCAGTCTCATATATATATATATATATATTGGAGATGTCTCTGAGCAGATGTAGAGCAAAATTGCATGGGGGGCCCCAAGATTAAATATAGCTCAAGGATCCTATTAACATATAAACCCCCCATCCCATGACTCAAGTCTATAGGCCTCTGCTGGGGCCATTTTCAGATTTACCGTTGTTTCTGCCGCTCGTCACTTCCGCTCGTCCAGACTCCGCATAACCAACGTAGTCACGTCGTTCTCCTTATATACCCCACGCATGCGTGAAACGCCACCCTCTTTGCCCACCCATAACAGACCTTTTCCTCTATTCCACGCCCCTAATCATTGTGAAACGAAAAAATGGCGGTGGTCCATATGCGTGGTATACCCTGTCCCGACTAGGATAGCCTGAAGGCGGGAACGTCACGATCCAGGCCCAGACGCTACAAAGCCACAAATATGTCACTTGAAGAGAAGGTGGAGATGGTGGACATACTACGGAGGAAAGATTATGATGGAGATCATAGCCCATACAACACCCCTAATCGGAGGAAGGCCCAAATAATGGACAAAGTGTTGAGGAGACTTTATGAGTATTTTGGGGTCCGGAGGTCCAAGGAGCAGCTCCGAAAAAGGTGGTCTGACTTGAAATTGCAGGAGCCAGAGCAATATAGGAAGATCAAGAATTTTTTTACAAAAGTAGGTAATTTTCATGTGTTTGGTGCAATTGACTTGAGTATTTTTCACCATGTTTTTCACCATGTGCTTGTTTGTCCTGGTTGTACTATTGAAGATGTCAAATTTCTGTTTACAAGTTGGCAAAGTGTAGTATTTTTCGTTTGTAGTAAACATCATTCCTCCAAAATCCGATGTTTTCCGCCGATCCAGGAAAAGCACACGTGGTCATGCCTATTTGGCGTAAAACAACGTTTATAAACATTGTTGTCAAGATGATGTGTTTGTTCAACCTTACTATAATGTGAAAGGAAAACCGGATTCATTCACACAGTGATCATAAGCAGCTGTTTACACATCTGTACTCAGGAGCACCTGTGTGTCCCCCATAACTAGCATATTTATTAGGGTCTCCATGTGTGTCACTTTGCCAAAAAGCGTCAGTAGTCCAGCTTGGGTTAACTCAGAAAAACAAAGGTGATGTTTTTTGGAAGGATCCCAAACAGACAATTGTACCCCACTTCGAAGCAATGTTTGCTATTTCTGCCCTCCAATATCTGTGTACTGAGTATACCTTTTGTTACCTTTTATTAGGGCAAATAAGCAAATAAGAGGACACCATTCTGAGGAGGCAAGGAGGCACAGACCAGAAAAACCTCAGCATGTGGAGGAGGTGGATGTGGAAGAAGGAGTTGAGGAAGAAAGAGAGGTGGAAGAAAGAGAGGTGGAAGAAAGAGAGGTTTTCACATCTTGGATGTGGAAGAAGGTGTTGTGGAAGAAAGAGAGATGGAAGAAGGAGAGATGGAAGAAGGATGTGTGGAAGATGGAGAGGTGGAGATTATCAGCACAACAGGTCAGTGTCTGTCACCCCAGCTTCACAGGGATAAAGAGATGTAGGTAGGCCTGCACATTTCTAATAAACCCTTTTGTATTTTTTGTAGGGGATGAACCTGGTGGTATCACAGCATCTGCTAGGACACCTTTCTCCAGTGCTAGTGCCCAAATCGTCATCCAAGAAATAATGGAATGCAGTACTGAAATGACCATTATAAGGAATAGGATGAATGTCATTGAGCAAAAATATAAGAACATCCTTGACATGATGGGCCGTATAGTAGACTGACCCCCCCCCCCCCCAAACAATTTTCAAGGTTATGTTTTGCACAACAATTTGCATAGGATAATCCACAAGCCAAAATTTGAAGATGCCAAGGTGTCAACATGTGCTATCTGCCATCACAGGATATCGATTGTCTGTGCTTTGTGGGTGAAACCCCTTCCTCACTACTCAAGTAGGTGAGAGGAAGGGTTTTTCACCCCTAAAACACATTGATCACCCATAATGGCAGATAGCACATGTTGACATTTGGCATGGGATCAGGATAGAAATCCCCTTTTTCCGCTCCAAATGTGTGCATCTTCAAATTTTGGCTTGTTCCGGGGTGACATCACCCCATCACATGTGTTTCTAATACAGTTGAACTTTGTAAGTTCCATTGTTTGTAGATATCTCCTTTTTTGTAGAAAGCCTGGTTTTCGTACAACATAAAAAAAAAAAAAAAAAGTTTTTACCAGAAAAATTAAAAAACGCACAAGTTGTGCACAGAATAAAAAAAAAAAAAAAAGGATACCTGAAAATTACCAAGAACGCACAAGTTGTGCACGGAATAAAACCACAAAAAAAAAATGAGTAGCTTCTTCTTTCTATGCTCAATACCAATTTCTATGCTTGTAGATTTAAAAAAGTGAGTGATTACTGTGCAATTGTGGTTATTTACTAATAAAACAGAGAAATACATTTGGCACTAGAAGTGCACTAGTTGGAGAACCAGGGAGACAGATAAAAGACACCAAAGCAAGAATGACAAACAACTGTAATTCCAATGGTCAATTTATTTATTAAATAATATTTCTTTCTTTTGGGGGCCAAATTAGAAAGAAATATGGTCTGGCATAGCAATGGCCTCCCTACCCACAAAGTACTCAACATATTTGTGGCGTGCCTCACGAGCAGATTGGGGGGCCAAGCCAGTTCGACCAGTGTCCAGGCCAGGAAAGGTATCTGAGGGTAGTCCTGCCTCAGCACCAATGTTGGTTAGGTACGACTGGGAGTGCCTGCGTAAAAAATTGTGCAAAATGCAACAGGCAAAAACAACGGTGTTCAGTTTATATTCCACCAGATGTATCGCTGTCTGGAACAGGCGGAACCATCTGGCGAGTATCCCAAAGGCATTCTCGACTACCCTCCGGGCTCTGGCCAGCCGAAAATTGAAAACCCTCCTCTTCGGGGTGAGGGTCCTCTGGGGAAAAGGCCGCATGAGGTAAGGTCCAAGCCCGAAAGCTTCATCCGCGAGAAAAACAAATCGAAGTCCCTCCAAATTGTCTTCATCCCGTGGCAGTGCCAGACCACCAGACTGTAGACGCTTGGCAAACTCCGTCTGCGCGAACACTCCCCCATCAGACAGCCGGCCGTTCTTCCCCACGTCCACATACAAAAATTTGTACTGTGCCGACACCACCGCCATCAACACGATACTATGAAAACCTTTGTAGTTATAATAGTACGACCCCGAATGGGGTGGCGGCACTATGCGGACGTGTTTCCCGTCTATTGCCCCTCCGCAGTTCAGAAAGTCACACCGCTGGGCAAAGTGGGAAGCCACAGTCTGCCATTGCTGTGGCGTAGAGGGAAACTATGGGGACAAACAAAAAAATACAATTAGTACTTTGGCAGATAAACATTGCAATCACAATACAAAAAACATCCTTGTGCAACATCAGTATAACATTTATTATTGGAGTGAGTATTTCATGGCCAAAAAAAAAGGCCCACTTATCAGACTCCTCACCCCTCTGATGGGCCATTAAAACTTTTTAAGGGGGGGGTAACTGAGTTTAGGCCCTGAAAATAAAAACAGGTAGCACTCTGCCTAAATTGAATGAGAAAAAAAAACATTGGGACACATTTTAGGGGGGGGGGGGGCAGAACTACAATGGAGCAGACAAAAATCAGGTTGTAAACAGACTAGGCTAGGTGTGTTTGGGCCTAGGATAGCATGCTGGACAGGATAGTGAAGGGAAAGATGCATGTAGGCCAGGTATATGCAATTGCTGTTGCTAAAATACAAGTCCCATCATGCCTCTGCCTCTGGGTGTCATGCTTGTGGCTGTCAGAGACTTGCAATGCCTCATGGGACTTGTAGTCCTGCAACAGCTGGAGGTCCGCTAATTGCATATCCCTGATGTAGGCCAAAAAAGGAGCATTGAAAGCTGACAACATGCATGGGGACACATGGGACATTAACAGCATATTACAATCATGGTAATGAGGGAAACATGCAAGAAATACAAGACATTAGCATACATTAAAGACATAGATTGAGAGCTGATGCCTTTTTTGAGTTCTATTCGGACCTATATTCTTCCAGAGTGGACTATGGGGAGAAGGAGGTGCAGGACTACCTGGCCCCTATTCCAATCTCGGAACTGTCTGAAGAGGCAGCGGGGGAACTGGACCTCCCAATAACTGTAGAGGAAGTAGTGTCCGCTATACGTTCGCTCAACCCGAATAAAACGCCAGGACTGGATGGCTATCCGGTCGAATGGTATGATACGTATGCAGATAATTTGGCCCCTAGACTGCTGGAAGTGTATGGCAAGTCCCTTGTACTGGGGGAGCTCACGGAAACTCTTAGAGAAGCCCTTATTGTACTGATCCCAAAGCCGCACAAGGACCATGAGTTATGCAAGTCATACAGGCCTATCTCATTAATCAATGTAGATGCCAAAATCCTTGCTAAACTATTAGCAGCTCGCCTGAATAAGGTCATAGCTTTGGTTATACATCCTGATCAGACAGGCTTTATACCAGCTCGTTCAACAGCCATAAATCTGAGAAGGCTTTTTACTATTTTACAAACTGACTGACCCACCCCTGACACTAGAATAGTGGTGTCATTAGACACACACAAAGCTTTTGACTCAATTGAATGGCCATACCTAATAGCGGTCCTTGGGCAGTTTGGGTTTGGCACCAAATTTATAGCTTGGGTAAGACTGCTGTATACTGCAGCGGTGGCTCGTCTGAGAGTGAACAATATCGTTACGGAACCCTTTAGGATAGCTAGAGGTACTAGGCAGGGGTGCCCATTGTCGCCCCTGTTGTTTGTTCTCACTATAGAGCCCCTGGCGGCTCTACTGCAGGCGGACGTAGGGATCAAGGGCTGTTCTATTAATGACAGGGAGGAGAAAACCTCACTTTATGCAGATGATATGCTTTTGTACTTGGCGGACGCTGGGGGCTCCTTGACGTCTGCCCTGGACAGGATATCTGAATTCAGAGTGTACTCTGGATTCAAGGTAAACTGGAGTAAATCAGTGGTCTTCCCATTTTCCTTAGAATATGCACATCTGATGCCCCCAGGGGGCCCCGTTACAGGTGGTCCCCCTCTTTCGTTACTTAGGAATTAAGATTCAGTTGCCATTGAACACATACACAAAAAATAACCTGCTCCCGATGGTGGCGCGTCTCAAAGAGAGCCTGCAGTTTTGGAACACGTTGCCCCTGAACCTCTTGGGTAGAGTGAATATATATAAGATGATCTATCTCCCTAGATTTTTGTACGTACTTTGGCATGCACCAATTTACTTACCTAAGAAACTCTTCCCTTTCTATGGGGAGCTAAACCGGCTCGGTGTCCTTGGATACCTTGTTCTTGCAGATTAGGGTGGGAGGCCTAGCGTTGCCAAATTTGCAGTGCTACTATCTTGCGGCTCAACTGTCACATGTACATTGGCGAGGCTTCCCAAAGTTGAACAATGCCTCAGAGGCTACCCAGGCAGCACAGATGCATTCATATGAAGCTCTGATTAATGTTCTATATCGTAATGGCCCATACCCAGTTCGGGGGGCGGGAATACTGAAACTGTCCTATAAGATTTTTCATATGTGTAATGCTAGGATGGGGGGTGCCAGCTTGTCTGGCTCTCCGAATGCCCCATTGTGGCATAATCCTCAGCTGAAAGAAATACATAAAATTCCTGATGGTGATTGCTGGGCTGCGTATGGGGTTAAATATGCACATCAGTTGTACAGGGAAGGAAGGTTCAGATCTTTTATGGACCTAAAGTCTGAATATAAAATGCCTAACACTTTTCATTTCCGGTTCCTGCAGCTGCGGCATGCAGCGCGGGCTCAGTATGGGGGGGGGGAGAGGTGTCACTGCTCCCTTCCTGTACGGAGAAAATGATTGCTGAAGAGGATCACTCAAAGCTTGTTTCTAGATACTATTTTTCATTGCTGACGACATCTTCTGCCAGAATGGAGAGGGTGGCGACGCAATGGAAGACCGATGTTCCATCCATGACAGATGAGGCCTGGGCTGAAGCCCTGGACTCGTTGCTGTCATCAATGCTGTCGGCGAGAGACAAGCTAATACAATTCAATTATCTGCATAGGATCTATTATACTCCGCAACGATTGCATAGGATGGGAAGGTTAGATACGCCAGAGTGTTATAGGTGTAGGGGTGCAGTGGGCGACTTCTTCCACATGGTGTGGCTATGCCCACATGTGGTGGGATTCTGGAAGGCGATTCTTCAATTTATGGTTCTAGCCCTCCCAAATATATACTCCCCAGCCAGGTGCCTGTTAGGGGATCTGGACGAGGAGGAACTGTCAGAATCAAGAAAGACTCTACTCAGGATACTGTTCTGTTATGCTAAAAAGGCGATAGCTCTCAGATGGAGGGACCCGGTGCCTCCCTCGCTGCAATACTGGGTGGATCTGGTGAGCCAGGCGATGCCAATGTATAAACTGACCTACACTGCTAGGGGTTGCCCCAAAAAATATGAAAAAGTTTGGACTGATTGGTTGAAATACTCCTCTGGAAATGTTGACGTGGGATGAGAAAATAAATGTTGATTTTGTTTTTTTGATTGAAATCTGTTCTAGAAGACATATGATTGAAAAACTTTAGTTAAGGAGTTAAAGGAGGAAACTTACCTTAATATACTCCTCCTGCATGACTTGTACGATGGCAGAACATGTCTCCGGTATGATGATCCCAAGCGCCTGGGGAGAGATGCCTGTCGAGAACTTGATGTCCTGCAGGCTTCTCCCAGTCGCCAGGTACCGCAATGTGGCAATAAGCCTCTGCTCGGCCATGATGGCTTGGCGCATCACAGTGTCCTGCCTTGTTATAAAGGGGGACAGAAGATCCAAAAGACGGTGGAAAACGGGGTCCGTCATACGGAGAAAGTTCTTGAAGTCCTCAGGATTATTCTCCTGGATTTCCCTAAGCAGAGGCATATGATAGAATTGGTCACGCTGGCGCAACCAATTCTTGGCCCATGATCTCCTCCTCCTCCTGTTCCCAGCCACAGATTGAGCAACATTATGAACTGCAGAAGACAGCCCATACGCAGCACGAACTTGAGCATGAGAACGCACCTCCAACATGGCTTCAAACCGGTCGGCTGGTCAGAACACACTTGAAACAGAAAGCAACCCAAATCCAGCAAGACCTGTAAAGAACGCACTTGAAAAACAGATACGAGCGGACAGGAAGGCTCTGCAAAACAGAAACGACCCGACCGCAAGCACTGAATGCCAAATACGAACCCACAAGATCAAACTGAACCCGAGAATACGATCTGCAAAGCACGGAGACTGAAAAGCGCGAATTGGCTCTAACCAAACTTTCACTAACACGCGGTAACACGGAATCAGCAAAAGCAGAGGCAAGGGTGGCACCCAAGGCTTTAGCGTTCCCCTTTATAGTGACGTCGTACGTGGTTTACATGTCCGCGTTCTGACCCGATCGGTTAGTTAACCTATGGTGTGTAGGCACATCAGACCATCGGTCAGCTTCATCGGTTAACCGATGAGAACGGTCCTTCGGACCGTTCTCATTTGGTGGACTGATCGTGTGTACAGGGCTTTAGAATGACATCACACAGGTTAGGGGCCTCAATTGATTTCCAAATTTTTGTTATGGTAAGTCTAGCTATAAGAATATTCGCCACTAATATTCTGTATTCAAATAGGAAAGTGTCAAAGTTGATACCTAAATGGGTCATAGCAGGTGATAGTTTTAACAAGTTGCCTGTGAGAGAGACAATAAAAGGTGGATAACGAGTTCCAGAAACTGGTCAGATTTTTACAACTCCATAAAATGTGGAATAAGGAACTAACTTGATCAGCATAGTGGTAATGTAGATGGATATACTTTAGCTAATATGTAAGGAGTTAGGTACCGTCTATTCAATATTTTCCCAATGCTCTAAGCAGAATGTTGCAGTTTGGTTTATTCTCATAGCATTGTACCAACATTCACCCGAAAAGGATTGTCCTAAATCTTTTTCCCATTTATACATATTAGGGTTTTTCTCATATTTAGGATACTGAGAAAAAACTTTATAGAATAAAGCTATACTTTTTACAGGTTTGTTAAGGGTGAGGTGTGACCAAAGTAACGATGGAACTTCAAAATCCTGATGTGGATTAAAGCTTTGCAGACGGTTAAGCTTATTTAACTTATCATCAATCGTGGCTTAGTATGACTGAAGGTATACGTAAAAGTTAAAGCCCTCAGCAATCCATTTGTTCATCGAGAGTCGGCCTCTACAGTAGTCAAGGGATCTGAGAGGTATAGGTATCTTTTGTAAATGCCCTAGAGCATGGAAGTTTGAGACAAGAAACTTCCATGCTAACAGAGTAGCTTTAATGGAAAGCATTTTAGGAACTATGGGCCAGATTCAGGTACAATTGCGGCGGAGCAACGTAACCCGTTTACGTTACACCGCCGCAAGTTTTCAGTGTAAGTGCCTGATTCACAAAGCACTTACCTGTAAACTTGCGGCGGTGTAACGTAAACCCATCCGGCGCAAGCCCGCCCAATTCAAATGGGGCGTGTACCATTTAAATTAGGCACGCTCCCGCGCCGGACTTTCTGCGCATGCTCCTTTTGCAATTTTCCCGACCTGCTTTGCGCAAAATTACGGCGGCCAGACGTGTTTGTGAATCGCGAAATGCGTAACGTACTTACGCCTGAAAAAAAAAATTCAAAATCGACGCGGGAACGACGGCCATACTTTAACATGGTGGAGTAATTTTACACCATGTTAATAGCACACTTAACTTTGCGACGGGAAAAAAAGACTTGCGCCAACGTAACGAACGTGAAAACCTTCGTGGATCGCCGTAACTGCTAATTTGCATACCCGACGCTGGAAAACGACGCAAACTCCACCCAGCGGCGGCCGAGGTACTGCATCCTAAGATCCAACGGTGTAAGTCAATTACACCTGTCGGATCTTAGGGCTATCTATGCGGAACTGATTCTATGAATCAGCCGCATAGATACGACAAGAGATACGATGGTGTATCAGGAGATACGCCGTCGTATCTATTCTGTGAATCTGGCCCTATGACCTTAGGGCAGTGTTTCTCAACTCCAGTCCTCGGGGCGCACCAACAGGTCCTGTTTTCAGGATTTCCCTCAGATCAAACTGCTGTGGTAATTACTAAGGCAGTGAAACTGATAAAATCACCTGTGCACAATAATGGAAAGCCTGAAAACAAGACCTGTTGGTGCGCCCCGAGGACTGGAGTTGAGAAACACTGCCTTAGGGAATATCATGTAAGCCACTGACAGGGCAAATAAATAATTTCCCTTGTTGACTTCTCTTTCAATGGATAACCACAGCTTATTGTTATTTGGGAAGAACCTGTATTTCATTTGATCCAAAAGTGTTGCATAGTAGTGAGTAACTTGTATAGCGCAGCAAATGCGAACTTAATCGCCTCAAGGCGATTGGAATCCAGCGTCGTACCGGTCTTTCAGAAGAGGTGGGTCTTTAGTTTTTTCCTAAATGCCCGATGGTTTTCCTCTAAGCGGATGGTGGTGGGTAGAGCATTTCAGAGCCGTGGTCCTTGGTAGTGTTGAGCGGAATACGCCATATTCGATTTCGCGATATATCACGAATATATAGACGAATATTCGAGAAATATTCGCTAAAATCGAATATTCGTGATATTTTATCGAAAAAACAATATTGCGAAATTTCGCTAATGCGAATATGATTGTGAAATTCTCGTCCGCGCATGCGCAGGCGCGCGAACAACACGCGAAAACGGAGATCATTTCATGGATCTTTGCCAGTCGAATTTCGGATCGCGATTTTGTGCTGCACTGCGAAGCGAAGATGGTGGGGAGTAACTTTTCATCCAGTAAGGAAAAACTGCTGATTAGTGTAAGTAATTTCACCACTGTTTTTTCATTATCTTTAACTGCATTTTAGACTAGTTTAAAAGTTAGGATATAAGATCAGATATTAGTATTTCCCAAACAGTGTGTCTCCAGCTCTTGCAAAACTACAACTCCCAGCATGCCTGGACAGCTGCAGACACCCTGGTTGGTAAATGTGTATTTAGGCACTTTCCTTGCTATTTAGCATAATTAACATGTTGTGGACATAGGACGTATGCGAACGTCCTGACTTCAGGGTCCTTAAGGCCCAAGGACGTTCGAATACATATTGCCCTTTAGATGTTGCAGAACTACAACTTCCAGCATGCCTGGGCATGCTGGGACTTCTAGTTTTGCAAGTTCTGCAGGCCCACATTTTTCAGACCACTATACACGGGTCTCTAAACTGTGGCACTCTAGATGCAGCAAAAGTAAAATTCTTAGCATGCACTGACAGACCATGCCTGATGGGAGTAGTAGTTTTGCAACAGCTGGAGGCGCACTGGTCTTGAAACCCTGAGTTAGGTAACAAACTCGCAGTGTTTTGCAACCATTGTGCCTCCAGCTGTTGCAAAACTAGAACTCCCTGCATGCAACTGGCTGCTTTAACCCCCCCCCTCTCCCCCAATGTGAATGTACATTCACATGGACTGGGGCTTACAGTGTGCTTCTAGCTGAAGCAAATTTGGCGCTGCAGCTCAAACCCTCAGCGGGAAACTACTGTGAACCCCACGCCCCTCTGACTGTACCATAAAAACACTACACCACCACACTAAATAAAAATTAAAAAACACAACATATACACATAACCCTACATAGCCACCCTCCCCTCCACAATAAAAAAGAAAAACGTCTGGTACGGCACTGTTTCCTAAACGGAGCCTACAGCTGTTGCAAAACAACTCCCCAGTATTACCGGACAGCCATTGACTGTCCAGGCATGCTGGGAGTTAAAGTATAATTGGGGTACAGCTGGTGACGGTGAGCTACATGGTGTATCAGAGCATGCTGGTAGTTGTAGTTTTTAAATAACATCAACTCCATTATTTATTCAAAATTAATTCATCAAAAAGTCAAAAGAAACAAACATATTATTGTTCATATATAAAGATAGGGATGAAAAAAAATAATCTATTGTACAGGCCCAGTATAAGGGTCAAAAAATAATTATAGCGGTCAGATGAATAGCAACTCATTTCTCCCCTATACGTGTATCCTGTGTTGTTACTCATATATACATAATTATGCAAATGATAATGGCTGCTATATTTATGCAAAAAAGGTGGCGACCAAAATGGCAAGATATAAAATCTGTCATGTTACCCCTGTCAGTGATTAATAAGGCGAGAATGCTTCCAATTGTTGAATACCATACATTTACGTCATATATCCATAAGGGTTTAAACAAAAGTATTATAATATACTTTGTTCTTCATCTTGCAGAGGTTCCTGCAACAGGGATATGACCAAATTCGGCGACAGCAGGAAAAAAAAAAATTGTCCGCTCCCTATAGCGGGAGTTACGCAAGGTGCATGGCCGCACACATGACCACATGGCCATCTTAAAAAAGTGGTCTGACCTAAAGAGGCACCACATGGGCCAGGTCAGACAGATACGTGATGAATTTCATCCAGGTAAGTTATTGGTGACAGTTATGTAAGGTCATATGTAATTAACCTTAGGGCAGATGTTGTTAACCCAGACGCCATGTTGTGGTAACATATATCACCACCCAAGGTATTCATAGTACTGTTGAAAAAAGACATGGGACAGCAGACAGGAACACTTATTAACTATAATTAAACTAAATAAACAAGACACACCATTAATGTACTAATACTGGCCGAGGCTGCTTTATTATTGGATTTCAGACATATATTTTAAATAAATACTTTAATAACTTAAAAAACAGACTAGTCACTACGGCTCAGGCTGTACCTAAATATATTCCAACTTTAAAATGTATCCAACAACAACTAAACTAAACAGATTTGTCCCCCTTTGTATAATTTAATTATTTTTTTTTAAAACAAAGGTGATCAACTGACCATCCCACATAATTAGCAGCCGCGACAAAAAGAAAAGAAAAAGGGGGGGGGGGTTGGGGAACACCACAGTCCCGTCTACTGAGGCGACTGAGAGCAAGGCTGACGGAACCCTACTTATATACCCCTAACTAACACTGGATTTTTCCAGAACCAACTGGTACCAGGCCCACAGGCCTAAAAAGTGCGGGAAAAGCATGTGTAGGCTGCGTGATCACCTCGTGCTCACCAAAAAAACGGGAAAAACACGTTTTCCAGCTAACTAGGCCACGTGAGGACCATCTTACACCTAAAGAGCCCTATTAGGTTCCCAAAAGGGGAACTTGAAACCGTCACTACTAATTTTATTAAGTCCTGCCGCTTTCCCATGAGAAAAGGGGGAATTGAAACCTTCTCCCCCTTTTCTATCATTATTCCATCAAGTTAACCATGGAATTAAAGTGGTGGTGTGGTGGGTTAAAGGGGAAGGGGTGGTATTTTATAAATCAATTACCACTAAATTCCTGTGGTAGGCGTGGGGTTATCATAGTAATCCTGTGTACTCCATCAGGCCCTTTTTTTAACATGAGATTGTCTGAATAATACAAAGGAAACACAAACAGCTCATGGCATTTACCATGGTGGCAGCCCAGCTCACACTCAGTCCCCTGTAGTGCCAGCAAGACCCTTTAATATAACATTATCCCATTGGTTAACTGTCTATATAAATAAATTTGTATTCATATACAATACAGCAGAGTACACAGAATTTGCATACGTTATTAGAAATCATTTTTACATATATGAACATTGTGTTATTATAGGAGCTCCTCTACCATCTGTGCGCCCCAAGCGCACAAGGCGACAGGCCGCAGAGGAGGAGGAGGATGAAGAGGAGGAGCAGGAGGAGCAGGAGGAGGATGCAGAGGAGGAGAGGGATGAGGAGCAGCCAGGGCCCTCCCAGTCACCACCCCCAGCTCCTGTTGAGGAGCAAGAGGAGGAGCTGCAACCCCCCCCCCCCCAAACTCCTGGTGGTGAATCGGGTGATGGAGAAGAGGAGCAAGAGGATGAGACGGTTCCTGTGAGCCTCAGTCAGGAGGGTAAATATGTGCACAAAGATTAATAACATTTCAACAATAAGATGTAGATCTAAAAATGGACAGCATTTAAAGCGCACCCGTCAGATTTCAGAACAATAATATGGTATTTATGATAGAAGTATATGTGCTAGACAGTGACACATAACAATTGTATAGACATGATAATGATTGTTTAATAAGCAACATAAATATTTTATTTATTTGGTAACGGTCTTTGAAATCCTAATTTTTTTTCTTATATCCTAACAGTTTTAAAAAAGATGGAGGAAAAACAAAGACTCCTCCAGAGGAACAATGAGAAAATCCTCTCAAATCGCTGGAAAATGCGGATCCTAGACCTCCAAAATCAACAGCTGGAGCAACAGCAGAGCAAGATTTTTGACGAGATGGCTGAGCTTCAGAAGCTCATGCATAATTACATTTAATTTTTTTTTCTTTTAATAAAAAATGTTATTCTTTTAAAATGTTTCCTTTCTTATTGAGATTGTTAGGTTTTTCAACACATCTAACTTCACATCTAACACATCAACATCAACATCAACATCAACACATCTAACTTCATAATAACCAAAAACATTTTATACTATTATTTTATTTAACACAAACCTAAGACAAACTAAAATACATGGACACAGACACGACTAACACAAACTAAACTGTTGAAAAATGAATATAACAAAAGCAACAATATATATATATATAGATATAGAGAGAGAGAGCGAGAAAGAGAGAGAGAGTGCAGATTTGCTCTTGCAGACAGGCTAATGGTTGCAGTATAAAGGCCGCAAACCAGGGTTTAACATAAAGTTCAGTGTTTTAGTAACACTTGCTGTTACGATCCAGTCTGGTAGCTTGTAGCGGAGGCTGTTGGTGGATCCGCTGTGCCAGAGAGGTCATGAAGCATTACTCAGCATGAAGGCAGCAGCAGTAGTATTAAAATATAATGTAATTATCACACAGGCAACATTTACAAGCAGTAGTGGTAATAGTACTAGATAGCATCTAAACACTTGGGCAAGACTTTACAGCAGCAGTATTGGTAATAGTAGTATATAGTGGCAAATAACTTGTGACATAGGTGTCTGGGCAGCAGCAGTAGTAGTAATAGTAGACAATATAGTGTAGTCACTCGGGAAAGAGGTGCCATGAACAGCAGCAGCAGCAGCAGTGGTAATAGTAGTATATAGTGGCAAATAACTTGTGTCGTGACATAGGTGTCGTGAGCAGCAGCAGTAGTAGTAATAGTAGACAATATAGTGTTTTAATCACTCGGGAAAGAGGTGCCATGAACAGCAGCAGCAGCAGCAGTGGTAATAGTAGTATATAGTGGCAAACAACTCGTGACATAGGTGTTGTGACTGAGCAGCAGCAGTAGTAGTAGTAGACAATATAGTGTCAAATCACTCGGGAAAGAGGTGCCATGATGAACAGCAGCAGCAGCAGTGGTAATAGTAGTATAGAGTGGCAAATAACTCATGACATAGGTGTCGTGACTGAGCAGCAGCAGTAGTAGTAATAGTAGACAATATAGTGTCAAATCACTCGGGAAAGAGGTGCCATGAACAGCAGCAGCAGTGGTAATAGTAGTATATAGTGGCAAATAACTTGTGCCGTGACATAGGTGTCATGAGCAGCAGCAGTAGTAGTAATAGTGGCAAATAACTCGTGACATAGGTGTCGTGACTGAGCAGCAGCAGTAGTAGTAGTAGACAATATAGTGTCAAATCACTCGGGCAAGAGGTACCATGATGAACAGTAGCAGCAGCAGTGGTAATAGTAGTATAGAGTGGCAAATAACTCGTGACATAGGTGTCGTGACTGAGCAGCAGCAGTAGTAGTAGTAGACAATATAGTGTCAAATCACTCGGGAAAGAGGTGCCATGATGAACAGCAGCAGCAGCAGTGGTAATAGTAGTATAGAGTGGCAAATTACTTGTGACATAGGTGTCGTGAGCAGCAGCAGTAGTAGTAATATTAGACAATATAGTGTCAAATCACTCGGGCAAGAGGTGCCATGATGAACAGCAGCAGCAGCAGTAGTAATAGTAGTATAGAGTGGCAAATAACTTGTGACATAGGTGTCGTGACTGAGCAGCAGCAGTAGTAGTAGTAGACAATATAGTGTCAAATCACTCGGGCAAGAGGTATCATGATGAACAGTAGCAGCAGCAGTGGTAATAGTAGTATAGAGTGGCAAATAACTCGTGACATAGGTGCCGTGACTGAGCAGCAGCAGTAGTAGTAATAGTAGACAATATAGTGTCAAATCACTCGGGAAAGAGGTGCCATGAACAGCAGCAGCAGCAGCAGTGGTAATAGTAGTATATAGTGGCAAATAACTTGTGACATAGGTGTCGTGAGCAGCAGCAGTAGTAGTAATATTAGACAATATAGTGTCAAATCACTCGGGCAAGAGGTACCATGATGAACAGTAGCAGCAGCAGTGGTAATAGTAGTATAGAGTGGCAAATAACTTGTGACATAGGTGTCTTGACTGAGCAGCAGCAGTAGTAGTAGTAGACAATACAGTGTCAAATCACTCGGGAAAGAGGTGCCATGATGAACAGCAGCAGCAGCAGTGGTAATAGTAGTATAGAGTGGCAAATAACTCGTGACATAGGTGTCGTGAGCAGCAGCAGTAGTAGTAATATTAGACAATATAGTGTCAAATCACTCGGGAAAGAGGTGCCATGATGAACAGCAGCAGCAGCAGTGGTAATAGTAGTATAGAGTGGCAAATAACTTGTGACATAGGTGTCGTGACTGAGCAGCAGCAGTAGTAGTAGTAGACAATATAGTGTCAAATCACTCGGGCAAGAGGTACCATGATGAACAGTAGCAGCAGCAGTGGTAATAGTAGTATAGAGTGGCAAATAACTTGTGACATAGGTGTCTTGACTGAGCAGCAGCAGTAGTAGTAGTAGACAATACAGTGTCAAATCACTCGGGAAAGAGGTGCCATGATGAACAGCAGCAGCAGCAGTGGTAATAGTAGTATAGAGTGGCAAATAACTCGTGACATAGGTGTCGTGAGCAGCAGCAGTAGTAGTAATATTAGACAATATAGTGTCAAATCACTCGGGAAAGAGGTGCCATGATGAACAGCAGCAGCAGCAGTGGTAATAGTAGTATAGAGTGGCAAATAACTTGTGACATAGGTGTCGTGACTGAGCAGCAGCAGTAGTAGTAGTAGACAATATAGTGTCAAATCACTCGGGCAAGAGGTACCATGATGAACAGTAGCAGCAGCAGTGGTAATAGTAGTATAGAGTGGCAAATAACTCATGACATAGGTGTCGTGACTGAGCAGCAGTAGTAGTAGTAGACAATATAGTGTCAAATCACTCGGGCAAGAGGTACCATGATGAACAGTAGCAGCAGCAGTGGTAATAGTAGTATAGAGTGGCAAATAACTTGTGACATAGGTGTCGTGACTGAGCAGCAGCAGTAGTAGTAGTAGACAATATAGTGTCAAATCACTTGGGAAAGAGGTGCCATGATGAACAGCAGCAGCAGCAGTGGTAATAGTAGTATAGAGTGGCAAATAACTTGTGACATAGGTGTCGTGAGCAGCAGCAGTAGTAGTAATATTAGACAATATAGTGTCAAATCACTCGGGCAAGAGGTACCATGATGAACAGTAGCAGCAGCAGTGGTAATAGTAGTATAGAGTGGCAAATAACTTGTGACATAGGTGTCGTGACTGAGCAGCAGCAGTAGTAGTAGTAGACAATATAGTGTCAAATCACTTGGGAAAGAGGTGCCATGATGAACAGCAGCAGCAGCAGTGGTAATAGTAGTATAGAGTGGCAAATAACTCATGACATAGGTGTCGTGAGCAGCAGCAGTAGTAGTAATAGTAGACAATATAGTGTCAAATCGCTCGGGCAAGAGGTGCCATCAGCAGCAGCAGTAGTAATAGAAAGTGGCAAATCTCTCGGACAAAAGGTGACAGCAGCAGTATGAGTAATATATAATCACTCAGCCTTTTGGCATTAGCAGTAGGAGCCCATATGGTGGCAAAATTACAAAAGCTTGAAGTTGCAGTAGCATGGTGATTAAATTTGAAAAGCAGAATGACACAGGCCTTAAGTAGCTGTAGCCTGACTATACCATAGTGCCTCATAATTTAAAAGTTTGATTAACGATATTTCTATGCTATACGTGACTTTTTAAATTCATGATGAGCAATTACTTTTCAAAATAATGTGGCAGCAGCATCAGGACTCCTTATAGTGGCTTAATGACACAGCATGGAAATATTTATGCCCTTAACACTACCTGCCCACTATGAGTTTCAAAGGTATAAATACATCAGGGAATGAATGACAAGGGACCCTTCAGCGCCCTGAACCGACGGCGGGTGCCAGAAAGT
Source organism: Rana temporaria (assembly GCF_905171775.1). NCBI lineage: Eukaryota > Metazoa > Chordata > Amphibia > Anura > Ranidae > Rana > Rana temporaria. The sequence continues at coordinate 73,934,899 of NC_053495.1, forward strand.
CACAGCCGATCCAGGACTCATTCATCTTGATGAATGTGAGTCTGTCCACGGAGTCTGTGGACAGACGGGTCCTCTTGTCCGTGACCACCCCACCTGCCACGCTGAATGTCCGCTCAGATAGTACGCTGGAGGGGGGGCAAGACAATAACTCCAGCGCATACTGAGCGAGCTCGCGGCAGGTGTCCAATCTGGCAACCCAGTACTCCATGGGGTCGTCGGTGCTCATACTGTCAGAAGCACCGACGGACCCCATGTAGTCTGCCACCATGTGGGCCAGCCGCTGGTGGCGACTGCTGCTGCTGGTACTGGGTCGCTCAGATTGGAAGAACATCCTCATCTCACCCATTAGGTCCCCTGCTCGGCTGCTGCTGCTGCTGGGTGCAGCCACCTGCTGGGTGAGATGAGGGGGGACAACTGGAGGCCGGGGAGTTGCCTGCTCCAACCGGCTGACTATGCGTGCCTGCAGTTCCTCCATCCGGCGCTGCCTCCGGCTGGCTGGGAGGAACTGCTCCAGTTTCCCCTTGCATCCTAGATCTAAAAGGGTGGCCATCCAAAATTCATCCCTCTCCTTGACAGTCTGAACCCGGGGGTCCCTCCTGAGGCATCTCAGCATGTGGGCAGCCATGGGGAAGAGCACAGCCCGCTGTGACTCCTCATGGCTGCCCGGGTCCATGACGTCCGACTCTTCATGCTGGAGGCGTTGCTGCTCGCGCTCAGAGATGCCCAACCCCCGGACTATCGGTGCCCCCAACACCGGCTCTCCCTCCTGACCAGGCCCTGACTCTAGGACGTCACCAGTAACCTCCTCATCATCATCATCATCCTCCTCCTCGTCCTGGGCCTGGTCTTGGTGGAGCAGTGTTGCCTCCTCCTGCTCCACCAAGGCACTCTCCCCAGCTTCGAGCAGGCGATCTAGTGCCCTGTCCAGCAGGAACACTATAGGGAGCACGTCATTGAGGCTGACATGCTCCCTGCTCACCATCTTGGTCGCCTGCTCGAAAGGGGCCAACACATGGCAGACCTGGTGTATCTGCCCCCACTTCGCACTGGTGATGTACGGGAGTGTTTGTGATGGCCCGGCAGTGCCATCATGCTCCGGTAGGTACCCACGTGGTGGGTGCACGTGGGTAGGCACCCACCACATGGGTACCTGCCGGAGCATGATGGGACGGTGATGCCTATATAAATGGGATGCAAGGCGCGCTTCCATCATTACAGCGACAAGATGCGACGAGTCAACATCGGAAGAGGGGAGAAGAACAGAAGAGAAGACCCTGACGTCACAGAAGACCGCGCCGGCTGCCTGTTAGAAATTGAGCTAACACACAAAGATAGCAGGCAGCCAGCGCTGAAGAAGAAGGCACCGGACATCTGCAGAAGAACCGGGGTTTGCCGAGTCAACAGCGGAAGAGGGGAGAAGATGGAAGAAGACCCCCGGAGTCCGGAGAAGCCCCCCCCCCGGAGAGCGGAAGAAGAAACCCCCCCCGGAGAGCGGAGAAGACCCCTGGAGAGTGGAAGAAGAAGCCCCCCTGCTAATAGAGCTAATAAAGAAGACAGGGGGGGCATCCGGAGCAGAATAATAAATTATTTTAAAAACCCTTGTGTTGTGTGTTTACTAACTTTAACTTTTTGCCTACAGGTGAATGGATAGGGGTACGATGTACCCCATATCCATTCACTTAGGGTGGGGGGCCGGTATCTGGGGGCCCCCTTATTTGAGGGGACTCCCAGATTCCTATAAGCCCCCGCCCGCAGACCCCGACAACCAACGGCAAGGGTTGTCGGGAAGAGGTCCTGTCCTCATCAACATGGGGACAGGGTGCTCTGAGGTGGGGGGGCCCGCAGTGCGCCCCCCTGCCCCAGAGCACCCAACCCCCCCATGTTGAGGGCATGCGGCCTGGCACGGCTCAGGAGGGGGGGGGGGCGCTCGCTCGTCCCCACTCCCTTCCTGACCGGCCGGGTAGCGTGCTTTGGATACGGGTCTGGTATGGATTGTAGGGGGACCCCCTACGTCGATTTTTCGGCGTGGGGGGGTCTCCTTACAACCCATACCAGACCTAAGGGCCTGGTATGCTCCTGGGGGGGAACCCATGCCGGTTTTTTCTTTGAAAATTGGCATGGAGTTCTCCCTCAGGAATGCATGCTGAGCGACGTTATCAATTTTTTTAATAATTATTTGTTTTCCCGGCGCATATATTTTTTTTCACCCGTCGCAACTTTAGTGTCCCGTCGCAATCCACAAAGCCGCCCGGCGTCAATTACGTTCACGCGCTGCACGTCGGGAAAATTACGTCACACGCATGCGCAGTACGGCCGGCGCGGGAGCGCGCCTCATTTAAATTATAAACGCCCCCTGGAAAGGAGGACCGCCTTACGACGGCGGCACTTAAGTTACACGGCCTGAAATTTCTAGGTAAGTGCTTTGTGGATCAGGCACTTAGGTAGAAACTTTAAGTCAGTGTAACTTAACTGCTGAAAGTTAAGTTACGCCGCCTGGCTGAGGATTTGGCCCAATATCTCGATTATTTTAGGGGTGGTGGGGGGGTGGCATTATCTTTTTGGGAAAGCAAAATTGTAGAAAAAAGGGCACCCCTCAAACATACTGTAATTGTAGCGCAACAAAGAGCCACGTGCAAAGTATTGCATCAAAAATTGTTATTAGGCGCCCCCGTTACACAGGGGCATAAAAATGTGTCTGTAGGCGCAACATAACACTGCAACCCCTCCCAATATCTGCAATTGGAGCGCAACAAGGAGCCACGTGCAAAGTATTGCATCAAAAATTGTTATTAGGCGCCCCCGTTTTACACAGGGGCATAAAAATGTGTCCGTAGGCGCAACATAACACTGCAACCCCTCCCAATATCTGTAATTGGAGCGCAACAAGGAGCCACGTGCAAAGTATTGCATCAAAAATTGTTATTAGGGGCCCCTGTTACACAGGGGCATAAAAATGTGTCCGTAGGCGCAACATAAAACTGCAACCCCTCCGAATATCTGTAATTGGAGCGCAACAAGGAGCCACGTGCAAAGTATTGCATCAAAAATTGTTATTAGGCGCCCTTGTTACACAGGGGCATAAAAATGTGTCCGTATGCGCAACATAACACTGCAACCCCTCCCAATATCTGTAATTGGAGCACAACAAGGAGCCACGTGCAAAGTATTGCATCAAAAATTTTTATTAGGCTCCCCTGTTATACAGGGGCACAAAAATTGTGCCTTAGGCCACATGCAAAGTATTGCATCAAAAATTGTTATTAGACGCCCCTGTTACACAGGGGCACAAAAATTAGGCCTTAGGCCACGTGCAAAGTATTGCATCAAAAATTGTTATTAGGCGCCCCTGTTAAACAGGGGCAGAAAAATTAGGCCTTAGGCACTGGTGGCGGAGCACAGAAAAACAACATTTCTTACTAGCTAACAGCATGAAAAGTGAGGAGGAGAAGGATATTCCATCAGCAGCACAACAGGACAGTCACTCAGCATCAGCAGTCTCAAATGGATCTGATATTTCAACACAAAATTATTATTCAGTAACATCAGCATCAGGTGCTTGGTAGCCGGTGTTGATCCAAGCCTGATTCATTTTGATGAAGGTCAGTCGATCAACAGAGTCGGTGGAGAGGCGTACCCTGTGATCGGTCACAAAGCCTCCAGCAGCACTGAATGTGTGTTCTGAAAGAACACTGGATGCAGGGCAAGCCAGTAGCTCAATTGCGTACTGTGCAAGCTCTGGCCAGTGATCCATCCTCAAGACCCAGTAAGCCAGAGGTTTTTTTGTGGGGAAGGTGTCCAAGTCGGATCTTGCCGCTAGGTATTCCCGGACCATGTAAACCAGACGCTGGCGATGGTTGCTGGAACCGGTCAGACCTTGGGGCTGCGGACTAAAAAATTGTCTGAACGCATCGGTCAGACGGCCACCTTCTCCACCGCTCCTTCTCTGACTCACTGAAGCCTCAGCAAGACGTTGTCCAGGGCCAGGTTTTGGTAATCCCCCCGGTTCTGGGAACGCATTGCACAGACCCTTCTGCAAGGCCTCCCGCAGTAGTTTCATCTTCTGCTCCCTCTCCGATGGCAACATAAGATCCGTTACCTTACTCTTGTAACGTGGATCAAGGAGAGTTGCCAGCCAGTAATGATCCCTCTCCTTGATAGCACTTACACGAGGATCCTTACGCAGGCTTTGCAGGATCAGGGAGGCCATGCAGCGTAGGTTTGCAGAGGCATTCGGGGCACAGTCCTCTGGGTCACTGAGGACGACAGGATCCTCAGCCACCTCATCCCAGCCACGTAAAAGTCCACGTGTTCCTTGGGACTGTAAATGATCCCTTGAAGACTGCTGCTGTTGATGCTGAGTGCTAGGCTCCACCTCCATGCTGCTGATACAATCCTCCTCCTCCTCCTCCTCTTCCTGTGTTCCAGGTGGGCAAGCAGGAACAGTGTCTGGATAAAGGGGGCCTTGAGAGGTAAGGAAGTCCTCCTCTTCCTCCCTCTGTTCTGCCTCAAGGGCCCTGTCCATTATTCCACGTAGGGTGTGCTCCAACATGTGAATAAGCGGGACAGTTTCACTGATGCATGCACTGTCACTGCTCACCATCCTCGTGGCCTCCTCAAATGGTGACAGGACAGTGCATGCATCCCTGATCAAGGCCCACTGGCGTGGTGAAAAAAACCAAGCTCCCCTGAGCCAGTTCTGCTGCCATATTGGCACAGGTACTCATTGATGGCCCTCTGCTGCGTGTGCAGCCGCTGCAGCATGGCCAACGTAGAGTTCCATCTGGTGGGCATGTCACAGAATAGGCGGTTCTTGGGCAGGTTGTATTCCCTCTGGAGGTCTGTCAGCCGAGCAGTGGCATTATATGACCTCCGGAAATGCACACAGACTTTCCTGGCCTGCCTCAGGACATCCTGTAAGCCAGGGTACCTGCCCAAGAACCGCTGCACCACCAAATTGAGAACATGCGCAAAACAGGGCACATGGGTGAGTTTTCCACGTCGCAGGGCAGAGAGGAGGTTGGTGCCATTATCGCTGACCACCATTCCAGGCTTCAGCTGGCGTGGCATCAACCATCTCTGAGCCTGCCCCCGCAGAGCTGAAAGAACCTCTTCCCCAGTGTGGCTCCTGTCTCCCAAGCACACCAGCTCTAGGACCGCATGGCATCTCTTGGCCTGCATTCCTGCGTAGCCCGTCGTACGCCTACGGAGCACGACTGGTTCTGAGCCAACATCACCACAGGAAGAGGCCACATAGGAAGAAGAAGAGGAGGGGGTGGAGGGGAGAGGTGTGTCACAAGCAGTTGTAGTGTTTTGGAGGCGTGGTGGCGGAACAACCTCCAAAACTACTGTACCTTGACCTGCGTCCTTCCCAGCAGAGTCACCCAATGGGCCGTAAAAGACAGGTAACGTCCCTGTCCATGCCTGCTGGACCATGAGTCAGCGGTAAGATGCACCTTACCACTGACCGCCCTGTCCAGTGAGGTATGCACATTGCCTTCACATGCCGGTAGAGAGCCGGAATCGCCTTCCGTGAAAAAAAGTGGCGTTTGGGTATTTGCCACTGAGGTACTGCACATTCCACAAACTCACAGAAGGGGGCAGAATCTACCAACTGAAAAGGTAGCAGTTGAAGTGCTAGCAATTTTGCTAAGCTAGCAATCAACCACTGGGCATGTGGATGGCTGGGAGCGTACTTCTTTCGGCGCTGCAGCAGCTGGGGCAGGGAAATTTGTCTGGTAATATCAGTAGATTGGCCGGATGTACTACCACTACTACGTTGTGACACACCTATTTCTACACCTTCGGTGCAGGCTGCAGAGAGGACTGGGGGTCTAGTGGGGTTTGAGGTCACAGAAGGGCAAGGGGAGGACCGCTTTGGTCTTTGGTGTGGGTCTTTCTGGTATGCCTGCCAACGAGCTGCATGGCAGGTCGACATATGTCTGGACAAGCATGTGGTGCCCAAGTGGGTGATGTTTTGGCCACGCGAGATACGCTTGAGACATATGTTGCAAACAGCAAAGGTAGGATCTGATGGACAGGTTTCAAAAAAGGCCCACACCAAAGAACTTTTGCTGTACCGTTGAGACACAGCAGCGCCACGTAATGCAGTTGGTGTACTGCCCTTAAGCTGACCCCTGGAGGGCTTCCTCTTTGAAGATGTGCCTGTGCCTTGTCCTCTTCCTCCTCTCTCCTACCAGGCACCCAGGTAGAGTCAATGACCTCATCATCCCCTCCCTCCTCATCATCACTGGCGACAACCTGGCAGTATGCTCCAGCTGGGGGAACATCACTCCCAGATTGTTGTCCCTCTTGGCCACCCCCTCTCCCTGGGCTCACATCAATGCCTTCCTCTATCAGTGTTCCGTCATCGGAGTCTTCAAAACGCTGCGCATCTTCAGCTAGCATGTACCCAACACTGTGTTGAAACAGTTCGGGGGACTCCTCAGGAGGACACGGTGGGACTAGGGAAGGATTGTGTGATGCCATTGTGCAGAGGGTAGAGGATGCCTTGGCAGCTGCTTTGCCAGACAAACTATAATCAGTCTGTGTGAGAGAGGATGAGGAGGATGAGGACGGCTTGGTCATCCACTCAACTAATTTCTCAGCATGTTGAGGCTCAACACGGCCAGCTCCCGAAAAGAAGGACGAGCGGCCACGGCCACGTGCTGAAGAGGATGCACCACATCCATCACCAGCATTACTCGACGCCTATTCTCACTGCAATGATGGAAGCGCGCCTTGCATCCCATTTATATAGGCATCACCGTCTCATCATGCTCCGGTAGGTACCCACGTGGGTACCTACCGGAGCATGATGGGACGGTGAGACCTATATAAATGGGATGCAAGGCGCGCTTCCATCATTGCAGTGAGAAGAGGCGTCGAGTCAACATCGGAAGAAGGGAGAAGAAGAGAAGAGAAGAACATGACATCACAGAAGACCGCGCTGGCTGCCTGCTAGTAATTGAGCTAACACACGAAGATAGCAGGCAGCCAGCGCTGAAGGAGAAGGCACCGGACAGCTGGAGAAGAACCGGGGTGCGCCAAGTCAACAGCGGAGATCGGTGAAGATAGAAGAAGACCCCCGGAGAGCGGAGAAGACCCCCCCGGAGAGCGGAGAAGACCCCCGGAGAGTGGAGAAGACCCCCGGAGAGTGGAAGAAGAAGCCCCCCCTGGTATTAGAGCTAAAGAAGACAGGGGGGCCTCCGGAGCAGACTAATAAATGATTTTAAAAACCCTTGTGTTGTGTGTTTAATAACTATCACTTTGCCTCCAGGTGAATGGGTAGGGGTACGATGTACCCCATATCCATTCACTTAGGGTGGGGGGCCGATATCTGGAGGCCCCCTTATTTGAGGGGACTCCCAGATTCCGATAAGCACCCCGCCCGCAGACCCCGACAACCAACGGCCAGGGTTGTCGGGAAGAGGTCCTGTCCTCATCAACATGGGGACAGGGTGCTCTGGGGTGGGGGGGCCCGCAGTGTGCCCCCCTGCCCCAGAGCACCCAACCCCCCCATGTTGAGGGCATGCGGCCTGGTACGGCTCAGGAGGGGGGGGGGCGCTTGCTCGTCCCCACTCCCATTCCTGGCCGGCTGGGTAGCGTGCTTTGGATACGGGTCTGGTATGGATTGTAGAGGGACCCCCTACGTCGATTTTTCGGCGTAGGGGGGGTCTCCTTACAACCCATACCAGACCTAAGGGCCTGGTATGCTCCTGGGGGAACCCATGCCGGTTTTGATTTTACAAATTGCCGTGGAGTTCTCCCTCAGGAATGCATACCAAATGCCGTCGCTTGAATGGGCTTTTACATGGTGTTACTAACTTTACACTTTGTAAAACCAGCCCTAGTTTTACACTTGCAAACTAAAACTTACGGTGAAAAAACGAAGCTGAAAAGCTTTGTGGATCGCCCTAAGTGCTAATTTGCATACCAGAAGCGGCATTTCGACTCGAAATGCCCCCAGCGGCGGATGCGGTACTGCATCCTAAGATTCGGCAGTGTAATTCAATTACACATGCCGGATCTTATGCCTAACTTTGGAAAACTGCTTCTGTGGATCAGTTCCAAAGTTAGGACTAGTGTTGCTCACGAATATTCGCATTGCGAATATTCGACTCGAATATAGCATATTCGAGAAATCGCGCTATATTTCGAAATTCGCGGTGAATATTCGCAATTCCGAATATTCGATTTTTTACAATTTTTTTTTTTAATCAGATCACATCCTAGATATCTCCATCGACGTCTAAAAGCATTGCTGGTATCATTAGAGACCCTGGGCCGAGTAGCTGAAGCGTTCATTGAATTTTCCAGAAAGATCGCAATGCGATTATTCGGCAAACGCAATATCGCGCGATTACTTTCCTCGCCCCGATCTTCCGCATCAGAGCGATTTTTACAGTTTCATTTTTAAAACAGATCACATCCTAGTGATCTCCATAGACGTCTGAAAGCATTGCTGGTATGATTAGAGCCATTGGGCCGAGTAGCTGAAGCGATCATTTTATATTGCCGAATATTCGCAATGCGAATATTCGGCAATAGGAATATTGCGCGATTATTTGCTCCGCCCTTTTGCATCAGAGCCAATCAGAGTTCTCCTTCCACACTCGTCACAGGTTAGCAACCAATAGGAACCTGCCTTCATGGACATTATATAAGCTCACTCCCAGCACCATTTCATTGCAGATTCAGAAGCTGGCTATAGAGTGTGGAGGCTGTTTCTGTGTTCCTGGTTTCCTGTGTCTTTGTTCTTGATTGATTTAGATCATCACCAGCATTGCTATTTAGTGATTCCAGTGGATCTTTTCCAGTATATCAACTGCTTTTTTCAAAGCAATAGACCCAAGAGCTTTTTTCAAAGCTACGTTTTGTGCTGTTTTGTGCTGTTTTTTTCATTTGTGTTACTGTTTGATCCTGCAATCCTCCCTGTTCAGTTATATTTGCAAGAGATTTCAGAACACATTTTGCTGAGCTTTATAAAAGAGCTTTTCTAAAAGCTAAGTTTTGTTCATCTTGTGTTACTGTTAGATCTTGCAGGTTCGCTGTTCAGTGATATTTGATAGGCATCTCAGTTCAAATTTTGTTTAGTTTTCCCTAAAGAGCTTTTATAAAAGCTAAGTTTTGTGTTCAGTTTAGTTAAATTTTGTGTAGTAAGTGTACACACTGTTAGTGTACATTTATTTAATCTAGCTTAGCTTAGTGTGTGTTTAGTGTCTGTGTTTTGTGTTTAAAAAAAAAAAAAAAAAAAAAAGTTAGTGTTTGTTTAGTGCTTTTTTTTTTTTTCTTTAATTTTGTAGTCCTTGTCTGGTGTACTACTTTTCTTATAGTTTAGTAGCTGTCTGTGTACGTCTTTGTCTGCGTGCCTGTCTTGTAAAAAAAACACAAAAACACATTTTGTTCACATTTTCCCCCCCAATAAAGTTTAACCCCCCCACACACATATCAGCAATAATGAGCGGCATCCGTGGCCGTGGCAGCAGGGGTAGGGGAGTTACTCCCAGTGCTGGATCGCTGCCAGCACGGGGTACCTCTCGTGCCCCTACTAGTGGTAGAGGATCGGGTGCAAGGGGAGTACGCCTGATCCGGGAGTTCTTCCCATCGGGCAGCCGCCCGATATTGCCATCTCAGGCTCAAGTAGTGGTGGACTACATGGGGCACAGCAGTGCCACTGAGTCGTCGGTCCCGACTCACAGTAGTACCACCATTACACCGTTGCCTGTACTACCCCCCCCCAGCCCCCAAGAGTCCAGCATCTTACTGTTCGACAGCGACAGTGATAGGGATCTCTTGGGGGAGGCCATGCATCAGGCAGACCTCCAGCTCTGTCCTGATGGTCAGGACCTTTTTGAAGGGATGGATGAGGAGGATGGGATACCTGCTGGCAGTATCCCAGAGACATCCCTTCAAACTGGTGCTGCTGTTTTGGTGCAGGAAACAGCAGCACCTAGTCAGACCCAGGCGTGGGTGAGGGGACAGCGGAGCCAGGCTAGAGGCTCCATGTCACGTGGTTCCCTCAGACCAACACATCTCAGCCCTTGGTCTGACATCTCTGGGGGCGAAGAGGGTGACCCATCATGGTTGCCATCTGACGCGTCGGCTCACTACGTCAGTGACGACGGGGAAGGTAGGCACCCTGGTGAAACGGTGCGCCAGGTCACCACCAGGGAGACCATCGTCAGGGTCTCCACTGGTGATGGCAGCAGGAGGTGTCAGGAGGAGGAGCAGCAGCAGCAGCAGCAGCAGCAGGCAGCTCCACCTGTGCGCACCGAATCCCAGCAGGTGCAAGTAAGCGTCACCCCATCTGACAGGAGGGCGGTGCTGAAGTCACCTGTCTGGAATTTCTTTACCCTGGTGGCAGACAACCCTACCGTGGCCATCTGCCGGATTTGTAAAGTGAGGGTGAAGAGAGGGAAGTGTTTGGCTCGGGTGGGTACCACAGCCCTGAACCAGCACCTGAGGATAAACCACTGGGCGTTGTATGACGAGATGAAGCGTGGTGGTGGTAGCAGCGCCACCACCACAAGTGAGCAGGGTACAGCAGCCCCTGCCACATCTTCATCTGTTTCCAGCAGGTCATGCCCCCCCGCTCCCTCTAGTAGAGGTACTGGTACCGGCAGCCAGACCTCTACTTCCACAGCACCCTCCACGTCTGTGTCCCGCACTGCCGTCCGGCGCCAGGCGTCGATTTCAGACGCCTTTGACCGCACCACTCCCTTCCCCCCTGGAGACCGACGTGTGCGTTCCCTCAATGGGCTCCTGGCAAGGGTTATTGCCCAACATCTGCTGCCCTTCAACATAGTTGACAGCAACCCCTTCAGGCAGATGTTGGAGCAGGCCCAACCCCAATGGCGTGTCCCCAGCCGCCATTTCTTTGCCAGGACTGGTGTCCCTGCCCTACACCAGCACATTGTGCAGAATGTAACCCTGTCGCTGGATCACGCTGTCAGCGACAGGGTTCATCTGACAATGGATGGCTGGACCAGCAGGCATGGGCAGGGACGCTACATCAGCTTCACGGCCCATTGGGTTTCCCTCCGAGGCGTCGGTGAGGGATCGTCGGCAACCGATCTTGTGGTGCCGCCCCGGGGTGTCCAGGGGAGAACTGCTGGTCTCCCTCAAGCCACTGTCTCCGCAGCTGCTGAGCCTCCCAGCAAGCGCCCCCGTAGCTACTCAAGTGTGGGGCACGTGCGCTGTCAGGCCGTGCTCCAGCTTGTTAGTTTAGGGGACCGGAGACACACTGCAGAAGAAGTGCTGAAAGCACTTCAAGCTCAGGTCCAGAAGTGGCTGACACCCCGAAGGCTCCAGCCAGGTATGGTTGTCTGCGATAACGGCAGCAACCTACTCGCCGCCCTCCATGCTGGCAGTCTGACGCACGTGCCCTGTCTGGCACATGTCCTCAACCTGGTGGTGCAGAAGTTCCTGCGCACTTATCCAGGGTTGAGTGACATTGTGGCAAAGGCGCGTAGGATTGCCAGCCACTTCAGGCGCTCCCCAACCGCTACCGCGTCCCTGTCCAAATTGCAGCGGAAGTACAATCTGCCCCTTCACAGGCTGATTGTGGACAGTGTGACGCGGTGGAACTCCACCCTCCACATGCTGAAGAGGTTGTGGGAGCAGCAAAGGGCGGTGAGGGAGTACCTGATGGAACTAGGCACTGAGAGGACTTCACCACAACTCCCTTTCATCGCCTGTGCGGAGTGGGGGCAGATAAACCAGGTCTGCCAAGTGTTGTCCTCCTTCGAGCAGGCGACCAAGATGGTCAGCAGTGAGCAAATCGGCCTCAATAGCGTGCTGCCAATAGTGTTCATGCTGGAGAGGACACTAGATCGCCTGCTCGAGGCTGGGGAGAGTGCCTTGGTGGAGCAGGAGGAGTCAGCAATGCTCCACCGAGACCAGGGCCAGGACCAGGAGGAGGAGGAGGAGGAGGAGGATGATGATGAAGAGGAGGAGGAGGTGGTTGCTGGTGTCGTCCCGGAGTCAGGGCCTGGTCAGGAGGGAGAGCCGGTGTTGGGGGCACCGATAGTCCGGGGGTTGGGCATGTCTGAGTTTGACCAGCAGCGCCTCAGGGATGAAGAGTCGCACCTCATTCACCTGGCCAGCATTGAGGAGTCACAGCGGGCTGTGCTCTTCCCCATGGCTGCCCACATGCTGAGATGCCTCAGGAGGGACCCCCGGGTTAAGACCATCAAGACGAGGGATGATTTCTGGATGGCCACCCTTTTGGATCCCAGGTGCAAGGGGAAACTGGAGCAGTTCATCCCAGCCAGCCGGAGGCAGCACCGGATGGAGGAACTGCAGGCAGCCATTGTCAGACGGTTGGAGCAGGCAACTCCCCGGCCTCCAGTTGTCCCCCCTCATCTCACCCAGCAGGTGGCTGCACCCAGCTGCAGCCGAGCAGGGGACCTAATGGAAGAGATGAGGATGTTCTTTCAAACCGAGCGACCCAGTACCACCACCAGCAGCAGCAGCAGCAGTCACCACCAGCGGCTGGCCCACATGGTGGCAGACTACATGGCGTCCGTCGGTGCTTCTGACAGTATGAGCACCGACGACCCCATGGAGTACTGGGTTGCCAGATTGGACACCTGCCGCGAGCTCGCTCAGTATGCGCTGGAGTTATTGTCTTGCCCCCCCTCCAGCGTACTATCTGAGCGGACATTCAGCGCGGCAGGTGGGGTGGTCACGGACAAGAGGACCCGTCTGTCCACAGACTCCGTGGACAGACTCACATTCATAAAGATGAATGAGTCCTGGATCGGCGGTGACTTTCTGGCACCCGTCGTCGGTTCAGGGCGCTGAAGGGTCCCTTGCCATGCATTCCCTGATGAAGCCCCGGACCTGATGTATTTACAGTGCTGAATATAACTATTTCAACATCAGAGAAAATCAATGTTAATATTTGGTACAGTAGGCTTTCTTTGCAATTACAGCGGTCAAACATTTCTTGTAGTTTGACACCAACTTTGCACACACTGGAGGAGGGATTTTGGCCCACTCCTCCACACAGATCTTCTCTACATCAGTCATGTTTCTGGGCTATCGCTGAGAAACACGGAGTTTGAGCTCCCTCCAAAGATTCTCTATTGGGTTTAGGTCTGGAGACTGGCTAGGCCACGCCAGAACCTTGATATGCTCCTTACAGAGCCAATCCTTGGTTATCCTGGCTGTGTGCTTTGGGTCATTCTCATGTTGGAAGACCCAGCCTCGACCCATCTTCAAAGCTCTAACTCAGGAAAGGAGGTTGTTGCCCAAAATCTTGCAATACATGGCCCCGGTCATCCTCTCCTTAATACAGTGCAGTCACCCTGTCCCATGTGCAGAAAAACACCACCAAAGCATGATGCTACCACCCCCATGCTTCACATTAGGGATGGCGTTCTTGGCATGGTACTCATCATTATTCTTCCTCCGAACACGGTTAGTGAAATTATGATCAAAAAATTATATTATAGTCTCATCTGACCACATGATTTTCTCCCATGACTCCTTTGGATCAGTCAAGACAATTATGTCAGCAGTTATTTCACACCCTATATACTCTTATTAAGACTGCTGTACATCATGGCAACTCCTGCCCATGTGATATGACTCTGTATCAACTACTACTGTTAATACTACTACTGCTGCTTCAGCTGCTGCTGCCGCCCAGTCAATACACCTATGTCAGCAGTTGTTTAACACTCTATATACTCTTATTCCTACTGCTGTTCATCATGGCACCTCCTGCCCATGTGATATGACTCTGTATCAAGTACTACTGTTAATACTACTACTGCTGCTTCTGCTGCTGCTGCCGCCCAGTCAATACACCTATGTCAGCAGTTGTTTCACACTCTATATACTCTTATTAAGACTGCTGTACATCATGGCAACTCCTGCCCATGTGATATGACTCTGTATCAACTACTACTGTTAATACTACTACTGCTGCTTCAGCTGCTGCTGCCGCCCAGTCAATACACCTATGTCAGCAGTTGTTTAACACTCTATATACTCTTATTCCTACTGCTGTTCATCATGGCACCTCCTGCCCATGTGATATGACTCTGTATCAACTACTACTGTTAATACTACTACTACTGCTTCTGCTGCTGCTGCCGCCCAGTCAATACACCTATGTCAGCAGTTGTTTAACACTCTATATACTCTTATTCCTACTGCTGTTCATCATGGCACCTCCTGCCCATGTGATATGACTCTGTATCAACTACTACTGTTAATACTACTACTGCTGCTTCTGCTGCTGCTGCCGTCCAGTCAATACACCTATGTCAGCAGTTGTTTCACACTCTATATACTCTTATTAAGACTGCTGTACATCATGGCAACTCCTGCCCATGTGATATGACTCTGTATCAACTACTACTGTTAATACTACTACTGCTGCTTCTGCTGCCCAGTCAAGACACCTATGTCAGCAGTTATTTCACACCCTATATACTCTTATTAAGACTGCTGTACATCATGGCACCTCCTGCCCATGTGATATGACTCTGTATCAAGTACTACTGTTAATACTACTACTACTGCTTCTGCTGCCCAGTCAAGACACCTATGTCAGCAGTTATTTCACACCCTATATACTCTTATTAAGACTGCTGTACATCATGGCACCTCCTGCCCATGTGATATGACTCTGTATCAAGTACTACTGTTAATACTACTGCTGCTGCTTCTGCTGCCCAGTCAAGACACCTATGTCAGCAGTTATTTCACACCCTATATACTCTTATTAAGACTGCTGTACATCATGGCACCTCCTGCCCATGTGATATGACTCTGTATCAACTACTACTGTTAATACTGCTACTGCTGCTTCTGCTGCCCAGTCAAGACACCTATGTCAGCAGTTATTTCACACCCTATATACTCTTATTAAGACTGCTGTACATCATGGCACCTCCTGCCCATGTGATATGACTCTGTATCAACTACTACTGTTAATACTACTACTGCTGCTTCTGCTGCCCAGTCAAGACACCTATGTCAGCAGTTATTTCACACCCTATATACTCTTATTAAGACTGCTGTACATCATGGCACCTCCTGCCCATGTGATATGACTCTGTATCAAGTACTACTGTTAATACTACTACTACTGCTTCTGCTGCCCAGTCAAGACAATTATGTCAGCAGTTATTTCACACCCTATATACTCTTATTAAGACTGCTGTACATCATGGCACCTCCTGCCCATGTGATATGACTCTGTATCAAGTACTACTGTTAATACTACTGCTGCTGCTTCTGCTGCCCAGTCAAGACACCTATGTCAGCAGTTATTTCACACCCTATATACTCTTATTAAGACTGCTGTACATCATGGCACCTCCTGCCCATGTGATATGACTCTGTATCAACTACTACTGTTAATACTGCTACTGCTGCTTCTGCTGCCCAGTCAAGACACCTATGTCAGCAGTTATTTCACACCCTATATACTCTTATTAAGACTGCTGTACATCATGGCACCTCCTGCCCATGTGATATGACTCTGTATCAACTACTACTGTTAATACTACTACTGCTGCTTCTGCTGCCCAGTCAAGACACCTATGTCAGCAGTTATTTCACACCCTATATACTCTTATTAAGACTGCTGTTCATCATGGCACCTCTTGCCCGAGTGATTTGACACTGTATTGTCAATGTCTACTACTACTATTACAGCTCAGTCAAGACACCTGTGTCCCAATTTTTTGGTACACTATTGACTATTATGACCACTACTAATGCTGTAAAGTATTCCCCAAGTGTTTTTATGCTATGTATTACTATTACCACTACTGCTTGTAAATCGTGCCTGTGTGATACTTAGTGGGAATGCTTTAATAAGCATTCCTAGTATGGATACCCGTAAATGTATTAATCTTAATTAGTGTGAATGCTTTAATAAACATTTCCAGTATTGATATCCGTAAATTTAGTAATCTTATTATTCCTTACGTTTTTTGGTTCTGCGTAACTTCGGCATACTTTCAGCTATTGAGACCATTCAACTGTAAAAATGTTCGTCTCTTTCAGCAAATGATGGGACTTGTTCAAGTTTTTTCCTACTTTTTACACTTTTATAAATTTTTAGCTTTTAAGACCCTTTTTTTAACATTGAAGTCAATGAGAACATCCTTTTCCCCTTTGAATTCACATGCCCTGCCAAAAGTTTCAGCTACTTCATACTTTCACTTACAGACACTGAAAAAACTGTAAAGCGGTCACAAAATATTTAGCTATCCGGCTATGACTTTTCAGATAGTTAGCGTTTACAATTTTTTGGTGAAAACGCAATTTACGTTTTGCGAATTTTTCACAAAAATGCGATAGGTTATAATGTAATCCTATGGAGGGGATTTAGAGTCTGTCATGTGACCTTAACATTCTAGATCTTTGTAATTAAAAATATCTTTACAAAAAGGGGAAACAAATTGGTCTCACGCCCACAAGATCTACTTTTCATACACAATTTTTATATCAAAACGTAGCTATGCTTGTCTGGTTTATGGCAATGTGATCAAGTCTGCGATACGTATTTTAGTTTTAGTTATTGGAGCAACAGCCAGAAATTATGTCTCATAGACTCTCATGTTAAATTATCTAAAAAATGTTGCTGCAGAACTCACAAAGACGCTCTTTTCTAAATCGCAGACATGGCCACATTTTTAAGTTTATCTACATAAATTTCATATCGATGCGTTTACAAGGGCCGTGTATTTCAAACGGTGTAGTCGTTGTATCAATTGCATGTACGTTTGAGGATTTATTAAGCTTTGTTTGGAGGCTTAAATCATGTATTAGATCTGTGAATTAAAAGCGTTTGTAATGTTATTTCTTTCTATAAATCACTTTCCTGACCTCAGTGCAATATTCCTCCTCACTGACCTGGGGGGGAGGGGAAACCTATTGAGGGGGGAGGGGCGACCAGGAAGTCAGCATACGCTATACTTTGCAGATAGAGAAAGAAGCTGTGTGTCCTAAAGATAGTGTAGTGGTTATGGTGAATGTCTTTGGCAAGGGGCTCACCAATTAAGCTATTCAGCATTCCCACTCGCATTTTCCTCAGGAAATGCATTGTCTAGTTATATTATATTTTAATACTCCTGCTGCTGCCTCCATGCTGAGTAAAGCTTCATGACCTCTCTGGCACAGCGGATCCACCAACAGCCTCCGCTACAAGCTACCAGACCGGATCTAAACAGCAAGTGTAACTATAACAATGAACCTTATGTTAAACACTGTTTTGCGGCATTTATACTGCAACCATTGGGCTGTCTGCAAGAGCTCATCTGCATTCTCTCTCTTTCTTGCTCTCCCTCTCTCTCTCTTTGTATATATATATATATTGTTGCTTTTGTTATGTTCATTTTTCAACTGTTTATTTTGTGTTCGTCGTGTCTGTGTCGTGTGCTTTAGTTTGTCCTAGGTTACTGTTAAATAAAATAATAGTATAAAATGTTTTTGCTTATTATGAAGTTAAATGTGTTGATGTTGATTTGTTTGATGTTAAGTTAGATGTGTTGAAAAACCTACAAATCTATCTCAAAAAGAAATGAAACATTTCCAAAAAATAATATTTATTAATAAAAACATAATTTCAGATATAACTCTGATTGAGCTTCTGAAGGCGCTCCAGCTTCTCTATATTTTTTAATTGCTGCTGCTCCAGCAGCACATTTTGCTGAATAAGGTAGCGGATCTGGCGCTGATTTGCCTGGATCCTCTGGTGGGTTGTCTTTATGAGCGCGGTCTGCCTCCTCATCTTTCCTGATACTGTTAGGATATAATAAAAAAAAAAATTGGATTTAAAATAACGTTACCAAAAAAATAAAATTTTTTTTTTGCTTATTAATCAATCATTATCATGTGTATACACTTGTTATGTGTCTAACACATCCCGGGAGTGCAGAATTATTAGGCAAATGAGTATTTGGACCACATCATCCTCTTTATGCATGTTGTCTTACTCCAAGTTGTATAGGCTCGAAAGCCTACTACAGATTAGGCATATTAGGTAATGTACAACTCTGTAATGAGAAGGTGTGTGGTCTAATGACATCAACACTCTATATCAGGTGTGCATAATTATTAGTCAATTTCCTTTTCTTTGTCAAAATGGGCCAAAAGAAGGATTTGACAGACTCTGAAAAGTCCAAAATAGAGAGATATCTAGCAGAGGGATGCAGCACTCTTAAAGTTGCAAAGCTTCTGAAGCGTGATCATCAAACAAAAGAAGCGTGTGGAAAAACAAAGGTGCAAAATAACTGCCCATGAACTGAGAAAAGTTAAGCGTGCAGCTGCCAAGATGCCACTTGCCACAAGATTGGCCATATTTCAGAGCTGCAACATCACTGGGGTGCCCAAAAGCACAAGGTGTGCAATACCCAGAGACATGGCCAAGGTAAGAAAGGCTGAAAGACGATGACCACTGAACAAGACACACAAGCTGCAACGTCAAGACTGTGCCAATAAATATCTCAAGAAAGATTTTTCTAAGGTTTTATGGACTGCTGAAATGAGAGTGAGTCTTGATGGGCCAGATGGAAGAGCCCGTGGCTGGATTGGTAAAGTGCAGGGAGCTCCAGTCCGACTCAGACGCCAGCAAGGTGGTGGTGGAGTACTGGTTTGGGCTGGTATCATCAAAGATGAGCTTGTGGGGCCTTTTCGGATTGAGGATGGAGTCAAGCTGAACTCCCAGTCCTACTGCCAGATTATGGAAGAGACCTTCTTCAAGCAGTGGTACAGGAAAAAGTCACCATCCTTCAAGAAAAACATGATTTTCATGCAGGACAATGCTCCATCACACGTGTCAAAGTACTCCACAGCGTGGCTGGCAAGAAAGGGTATTAAATAAAAAAAAGTAATGACATGGCCTCCTTGTTCACCTGATCTGAACCCCATTGAGAACCTGTGGTCCATCATCAAATGTGGGATTTACAAGGAGGGAAAACAGTACACCTCTCTGAACAGTGTCTGGGAGGCTGTGGTTGCTGCTGCACGCAATGTTGATGGTGAACAGATCAAAACACTGACAGAATCCATGGATGTCAGGCTTTCGAGTGTCCTTGCAAAGAAAGGTGGCTATATTGGTCACTGATTTGTTTTTGTTTTGTTTTTAAATGTCAGAAATGTGTATTTGTGAATGTTGAGATGTTATATTGGTTTGACTTTTAAAAATAAATCATTGAAATGGGTATATATTTATTTTTTGGTTAAGTTGCCTAAAAATTCTGCACAGTAATAGTAGTCACCTGCACACACAGATATCCCCCGAAAATAACTAACACTAAAAACAAACTAAAAACTACTTCCAAAAAAATTCAGCTTTGATATTAATGAGTTTTTGGGGTTCATTGAGAACATGGTTGTTGTTCAATAATAAAATGAATCCTCAAAAATACTACTTGCTTAATAATTATGCACTACCTGTATACTTCTAGCATCAATACCATATTATGGTTCTACAATCTGACAGGTGCGCTTTATATGTTGTCCATTTTTATATCTACATTTTATTGTTGAAATGTTATTAATCATTGTGCACATATTTACCTTCCTGAACGAGGCTCACAGGACCGCTCTCTTCCTCCTGCTCTTCTGCTTGAGAAGTTGGGGTGGTGGGGGGGGGAAGCTCCTCAGCTTGCTCCTCAGCAGGAGCTGGGGTTGGGGAGTGGGAGGGCCCTGGCTGCTCCTCTTCATCCATCTCCTCCTCTGCCGCATCCTCCTCTGCCGCATCCTCCTCCTCCTCCTCATCGGCCTGGCGCCTTCTGCGCTTGGCGCGGATAACTGGCATTGGAGCTCCTATAATAACACAATGTTCATATATTATAAAAATGTTTTCTAATGACGTATGCAAATTCTGTGTACTCTGCTGTATTGTATATGAATACAAATTGATTTATATAGACAGTTAACCAATGGGACAATGTTATATTAAAGGGTCTTGTGGGCACTACAGGGGACTGAGCGTGAGCTGGGATGCAACCATGTTAAAATGAGCTGTTTTTGTCTACTTTGTTTTGTTCAGACCATCTCATGTTAAAAAAAGGGCCTGATGGAGCACACGGGATTACTATAACAACCCCACTCCTAACACAGGAATTTAGTGGTAATCTATATATATAAAACTCAACGTGTGTGTGTGCATAAATGTATGTATGTATGTATGTATGTATGTATGTATGTTCCAGCATCACGTACAAACGGCTAAAGATATTTATATGAAACTTGGCACACAGGTTACTTATATGTCAGCCACAAACATAGGATAGGTGGTTTAAACCTTACCCACCCCCACTTGCCATGGTCGGGGTTTTTCTTTAAAGTCCCATGCAAAGCAATGGGAAAATTATGTTCCCACATAACTTCTGTGTTCCTGTCTGCTGCCCCATGTCTTTTTTCAACAGTACTATGAATACCTTGGCCGGTGGTGATATATGTTAGCACAACATGGCATCTTGGTTAACAACATCTGACCTTACATGAATTACATATGACCTTACATAACTGTCACCAAAGGAGCTGCGGTGGCTCCACGCGATTGCCACTGCACTGACAACTGATTCACCTCTGCAGCTAGGGGTTCGGATCCCGCTCTCGGCTACCTGTGAATTGAGTTTGGTGGTCTCAGCCCCGCCCCTGGTGGGTGTGCTATGCGAGGTTGGGTTGGGAGGACCCCCTCACACCCGCCATTGCCAACCGGGGCATGGAGAAAGGTGGCAGATTGCCTCTGGGGGAGGCCTCCCAACTCCTGCAGGCCGGCTCCTCTCTCTTTCGAGTTCACGCACAAAATACACTTTTTTAAAAAAAACATAACTGTCAACAATAACTTACCTGGATGATATTTAGCCCGAAGACGTCTGACATGAACCATTTGGCGCCTCTTCAGGTCAGACCACTTCTTAACAATGGCCTTGTGGTCATGTTGGCCGCCAAAGTCAGCGATTAGGGCGCTGACCACAGCCCTTTTCTCTGGCTGCCTCCGCAGCTCATCGTATCCTGTTTCCAGGAACTTCTGCAAGATGAAGAACAAAGTATATTGTAATACTTCTGTTGACAGCCTTATGGATATATGACGTAAATGTATGCTATTCAACAATTGGAAGCATTCTCGCCTTATTAATCAATGACAGGGGTAACATGAAAGATTTTATATCCTGCCATTTCGGTCGCCACCTTTTTTGCATAAATATAGCAGCCATTATCATTTGCATAATTATGAATATATTATTAACAACACAGGATACACGTATAGGGGAGATATGCGTTGCTAACTCTTTTCCCTGTCAGGAGCCTAACGCCCCGGGGGGTCAGAGACGGGACCTTTTTCGGAGGACCACTGACGTATGTACCCGTCGCAGTTTTTTGTGATGTCACTCTTTAGGTGTGTGCACATTTTTCACTGCATCCGGGTGGAGTTTTTGGGTTGTGTTTTGCACGCCACAGGCTTTTCAACAGGAAAAAAACAGCTGGAGGCAGAATGGTTGCAAAACACTACGTGTTTATTACTTAACTCTGGGTTTCAAGACCAGTCCACCTCCAGCTGTTGCAAAACTACTACTCCCATCAGCCACGGTCTGTCAGTGCATGCTAAGAATTTTACTTTTGCTGCATCTAGGGTGCCACAGTTTAGAGACCCGTGCATAAAGGCCTGAAAAATGGGGGCCTGCAGAACTTACAATACTAGAAGTGCCAGCATTCCCAGGCATGCTGGAAGTTGTAGTTCTGCAACATCTAAAGGGCAATATGTATTCGAACGTCCTTGGGCCTTGAGGACACTGAAGTCAGGACGTTCGCATACGTCCTATGTCCAAAAAATTTTTAAATTCATTATGCTAAATAACAAGGAAAAGTGCCTAAATACACATTTGCCAACCAGGGTGTCTGCAGCTGTCCAGGCATGCTGGGACTTGTAGTTTTGTAAAAGCAGGAGACACATTTTTTGTGAAATACTAATATATGATCATATATACTAACTTTTAAACTAGACTAAAATGCTGGGCTGGGCTGGGACTTGTAGTTTTGTAAAAGCAGGAGACACATTTTTGGTTAAATACTAATATCTGATCATATATACTAACTTTTAAACTAGACTTAAATGCAGTTGAAGATGATGAAATAACAGTGGTCAAAATACTTACACAAATCAGCAACTTTTCCTCAGACTTAGTGAAATTGCTTCCAACCATGTTGCTGTGTGATTGCGCTGCGATCATAAGTTGGAAACTGGCAAGGCTCCAGGAAATGGTCGCGTGTTGTTCGCGTGTTGATTGCGCTGCTTGGACCGAGATGGGTCCATATGGCTTCGGCTGTATGGACCACAGTAACTCTTTTCCCTGTCAGGAGCCTAGGAGCCTAACGCCCCGGGGGGTCAGAGACGGGACCTTTTCGGAGGACCACTGACGTATGCAACCGTCGCAGTTTTTTGTGATGTCACTCTTTAGGTGTGTGCAAATTTTTCCTTGCACCGGGTGGAGTTTTTGGGTTGTGTTTTGCACGCCACAGGCTTTTCAACAGAAAATAACCAGCTGGAGGCAGAATGGTTGCAAAACACTACGGGTTTGTTACCTAACTCTGGGTTTCAAGACCAGTCCACCTCCAGCTGTTGCAAAACTACTACTCCCATCAGCCACGGTCTGTCAGTGCATGCTAAGAATTTTACTTTTGCTGCATCTAGGGTGCCACAGTTTAGAGACCCGTGCATAAAGGCCTGAAAAATGTGGGCCTGCAGAACTTACAATACTAGAAGTGCCAG
Organism: Rana temporaria; assembly: GCF_905171775.1. Taxonomy (NCBI): domain Eukaryota; kingdom Metazoa; phylum Chordata; class Amphibia; order Anura; family Ranidae; genus Rana; species Rana temporaria. Next base: position 73,957,649 of record NC_053495.1, read on the forward strand.
CATTCCCAGGCATGCTGGAAGTTGTAGTTCTGCAACATCTAAAGGGCAATATGTATTCGAACGTCCTTGGGCCTTGAGGACACTGAAGTCAGGACGTTCGCATACGTCCTATGTCCAATAAAATGTTAAATTCATTATGCTAAATAACAAGGAAAAGTGCCTAAATACACATTTGCCAACCAGGGTGTCTGCAGCTGTCCAGGCATGCTGGGACTTGTAGTTTTGTAAAAGCAGGAGACACATTTTTTGTGAAATACTAATATCTGATCATATATACTAACTTTTAAACTAGACTAAAATGCAGTTGAAGATGATGAAATAACAGTGGTCAAAATACTTACACAAATCAGCAACTTTTCCTCAGACTTAGTGAAATTGCTTCCAACCATGTTGCTGTGTGATTGCGCTGCGATCATAAGTTGGAAACTGGCAAGGCTCCAGGAAATGGTCGCGTGTTGTTCGCGCAATTGCGCATGCGCGATCGAAAAATCGCAATCGCAATATGTATTTTGGTTAAAATATCATACATATTCGATTTCAGAGTGCTGCTACAGCAGTTTTCGAAATATCTGCAATAAATTTCGCATTCGCATGTTGCGATATTTCGATAAAATATCAGGAATATTCTGAGCCAATCAGAGCGCTCCTCCAGCATATCTCGAAATTGCGCAATAAATATCGCATTCGCATGTTGCGATATTTCGATAAAATATCAGGAATATTCTGAGCCAATCAGAGCGCTCCTCCAGCATATCTCGAAATTGCGCAATAAATATCGCATTCGCATGTTGCGATATTTCGATAAAATATCACGAATATTCTGAGCCAATCAGAGCGCTCCTCCAGCATATCTCGAAATTGCGCAATAAATATCGCATTCGCATGTTGCGATATTTCGATAAAATATCACGAATATTCTGAGCCAATCAGAGCGCTCCTCCAGCATATCTCGAAATTGCGCAATAAATATCGCATTCGCATGTTGCGATATTTCGATAAAATATCACGAATATTCTAAGCCAATCAGAGCGCTCCTACCGCAGTTATTAAAAAAATCGCAATTATTTTCGCATTCGCAATAGCGAAAAATCGCATTCAATTAATTTCGATAAAATATCACGAATATTCGAATTTAGCGAATATATCTCGAATATTCGAATATATATTCGAGATATATCGCGAAATCGAATATGGCATATTCTGCTCAACACTAGTTAGGACAAGGGATACGACGGAGTAACAGCAGTTACTCCGTCGTATCTCTTTTGTGGATCTGGCCCTGTGTCTCTATCTCTCTATCTCTTTCTGTCTGACTGACTGATCTTCTCTAGAACCGCCAACACACTACACTAGGCAGCCGTGCAGGCTGCCTTTTATAGTGGGGGGCGTGTACTAATCCCCCTGAGCCATAATTGGCCAAAGCCACCCTGGCTTTGGCCAATTATGGCTCTTCGTTTTTTGAGCGCTGTGATTGGCCAAGCATGCGGGACATACAGCATGCTTGGCCAATCATCAGCGCTCAACGCCCCAGTGAATTATGGGACGTTTTGCGTCATTCGAATTTGGCGCGAATGACCCGTTTTGTTCGATTTTCGACGAACAATTGAACGACCGATGTTCGATTCGAACATACGTTCGAATCGAACGCGGAGCTCATCCCTAGCGGAGAGTAGGTTGCTGCCGTTGTCACAGACAACCATACCTGCCTGGAGCCTTCGGGGTGTCAGCCACTTCTGGACCTGAGCCTGAAGTGCGGTCAGTACTTCTTGTCCAGTGTGTCTCCGGTCCCCTAAACTAACAAGCTGGAGCATGGCCTGACAGCGCACGTGCCCCACACTTGAGTAGCTACGGGGGCGCTTGCTGGGAGGCTCAGCAGCTGCGGAGACAGTGGCTTGACGGAGACCAGCAGTTCTCCCCTGGACACCCCGGGGCGGCACCACAAAATCTGATGCCGCCGATCCCTCCCCGGCGCCTCGGAGGGAAACCCAATGGGCCGTGAAGCTGATGTACCGGCCCTGCCCATGCCTGCTGGTCCAGCCATCCATTGTGAGATGCACCCTGTCGCTGACAGCGTGATCCAGCGACAGGGTTACATTCTGCACAATGTGCTGGTGTAGGGCAGGGACACCAGTCCTGGCAAAGAAATGGCGGCTGGGGACACGCCATTGGGGTTGGGCCTGCTCCAACATCTGCCTGAAGGGGTTGCAGTCAACAATGTTGAAGGGAAGCAGATGTTGGGCAATAACCCTTGCCAGGAGCCCATTGAGGGAACTCACACGTCGGTCTCCAGGGGGGAAGGGAGTGGTGCGTTCGAAGGCGTCGGAAAGCGACGCCTGGCGCCGGACGGCAGTGCAGGACACAGACGAGGAGGGTGCTGTGGAGGTAGAGGTCTGGCTGCCGGTACCAGTACCTCTACTAGAGGGAGCGGGGGGGGCATGACCTGCTGGGAACAGATAAAGCTGTGGCAGGGGCTGCTGTACCCTGCTCACTTGTGGTGGTGGCGCTGCTACCACCACCACGCTTCATCCGGTCATACTCCCGCCAGTGGTTAATTCTCAGGTGCTGGTTGAGAGCTGTGGTACCCACCCGAGCCAAGCACTTCCCTCTCTTCACCCTGGCACGACAGATCTGGCAGATGGCTACAGTATGGTTATCTGCTACCAGGGTGAAGTAGGCCCAGACAGGTGACTTCAGCGCCGCCCTTCTGTCAGATGGGGTGACGCTGACTTGCACCTGCTGGGACTCGGTGCGCACAGGTGGAGCTGCCTGCTGCTGCTGCTGACACCTCCTGCTGCCATCACCAGTGGAGACCCTGACGCTGGTCTCCCTGGTGACCTGGCGCACCGTTTCCCCAGGGTGCCTACCTTCCTCGTCGTCACTGCTGCTGTGAACCGACAAGGCACTGGCAGGTGGCACCCATGTTGTGTCACCATCATCTTCGCCCCCAGATATGTCAGACCCAGGGCTGGAATGTGGTGGTCTGAGGGAAACAGCTGACATGGAGCCGCTAGCCTGGCTCCGCTGTCCCCTCACCGACGCCTGGGTCTGACTAGGTGCGGTTGTTTCCTGCACAAAAACACCAGCACCACTTGGAAGGGATGTCTCTGGGATACTGACAGCAGGTACCCCATCCTCCTCCTCCATCATCCCTTCAAAAAGGTCCTGGCCATCAGGACAGAACTGGATGTCTGCCTGATGCAGGGCCTCCCCCAAGATATCCCTCTCACTGTCGCTGTCAAACAGTAAGAGGCTGGACTCTTGGGGGCTGGGGGTGGGTACTAAAGGCACCGGTGTACTGGTGGTGCTACTGGGAGTCGGGACTGACGACTCAGTGGCACTGCTGTGCCCCATATACTCCACCACTACTGGAGCCTGAGAAGGCAATATCGGGCGGCTGCCCGAGGGAAAAAAATCGCGGATGAGGCGGACTCCCCTTCCACCTGATCCTCTACCACTAGTAGGGGCGCGAGAGGTACCCCGTGCTGGCAGCGACCCAGCACTGGGAGTAACTCCCCTACCAAATAGAAAAAAAGAAGCGTCCCATGCACTAACCTGATTGTGTAAAGTAACTAACAGCACAGAGAAGACCACCCTAAAATTAAAAGGGGTTTTGCCGTAGCCAAAAAGCCAACAGAAAATATACAAGGATACCCAGATGGTGACCCTAAAGAGTATGGCTACCTCTGGGTAAGAGGCTACTATAGGCAAAACAGGGACTATACTCATTATATTATATATAATATTAGTTAGCTACAAAACATGATTAAAACTGATCAACTGTAAATACCAATTGAAAATGTGGCAGAGCTAGTTGATAGAACAAGAAGTTCCCGCGATAGCGGTTATGTAAATATCAGACAAACAGAAAACAATGACAGACATACAACAATAAAACTCAGACAGTCCGGACACAAAACGTATCGCCTCTGTGATGGTTCACCAGGGAAACTCCCCTATTAGTAAAAGGAAAAAGTATAGTGTACTTATATTGGTATAACCAAATAGATGGTGAGCAAACCACAGAGATGACACTGCAGGGAGGGGGGAGCAGCTAGCTACACAAGGAGAACACCCTATATGACTTATATTCTGTTGGTTGTATATATTCTGAAGATGACGGTCGGTACATAAATCAAATGATAGGACTCACCGATGAGGGTGAATTATGTCCAATGACTAATAATGTCCAGACCTATCAACAATAAAAGTTAGGGTATCATCAAAAAATGACAAGTGGGACAACAAACAAAACTGCTTGTTGCACAGTAGATAGTAGACCGCTAGGTCATGTTCCTAAGTGGTCTCACTTGTGGATCATGGCCAAGAACGGGCTCAATACAGTTCCTGGAGAGAGATGTGACTCTGAAGTGCAGTTCACGATGCAAACAACTCAAATAAAGGCAATTTAATGCTGAAAAGATGATTATTGGGACGGTCTTACAGCGTCCACGAGTTAAAGTTGGTGAGCTGTGTTAGAGATTCATTAAATTTCATATTTTTGCATATATTGAGTATAGTCCCTGTTTTGTCTATAGTAGCCTCTTACCCAGAGGTAGCCTTACTCTTTAGGGTCACCATCTGAGTATCCTCGAGTAACTCCCCTGCTGCCACGGCCACGGCCACGGCCACGTATGCTGCTCATACTTGCTGATGTGGGGGGGGGGGGTAAACTTTATTGGGGGGGGGAAATGTGAGAAAGGAGTGTGTTTTTTTAGACAGGCACGCAGACAAAGACGCAGACAAAGACGTAGACAGCTACTAAACTATAATAAAACTACTACACCTAAACATTTTTTTTTTTTTTACACTGACTGACAAGGACAAAGACGAGGACTACAAATACTAAACTAATATGCACTAAACAAACACTAACTACTTACACAAACTTATATGACTATAAACTAAATTTTTTTTTTTTTTTTTTTTTTTACACAAAACACAGACACTAAACTAAGCTACCTTAAAGAAATGTACACTTACACTATGTACACTTACACTAACTACACATAAATCTATCTAACACTAAGCTACACTAACCTGGACAAAACAACACAAATCTGAGCTTTTAAAAAAGCTGTTGGGTCTTTTGCTTTGAAAAAAGCAGTTTAGAAGCTGGAAAATCAGAACTCAAAGCACTATAGAAAGCACAATGCTGATGCTCTAAGCTGTAAGATCACACAGAAACACTCCACTCTCTCTAGCCACCTTGTGAATCTGCACTGAAATACTGCTGGAGTGATCTTATATACTGGTCGTGCAGGCAGGTTCCTATTGGTTGCTATGGAGGTTGCTAACCTCTGACAACTGTGGTAGGAGAACTCTGATTGGCTCTGATGCAGAAGAAGGGCGAAGAAAATAATCGCGCAATATTCCTTTTGCCGAATATTCGCATTGCAAATATTCGGCAATATAAAAGGATCGCCTCAGCTACTCGGCCCAGGGTCTCTAATCATACCAGCAATGCTTTTAGACGTCGATGAAGATCACTAGGATGTGATCTGTTTTAAAAAATAAAATTGAAAAAATACGAATATTCGGAATAGCGAATATTGGCCGCGAAATTCGAGTTATTCGCGAATACTCGAATATGCCATATTCGTAACGAATATTCGCAATGCGAATATTCTTGAGCAACACTAGTCCTTGGACCGAAAATCTACGTTCTCCCTTCGATTTGGGAGTATCTATGCATGTCAGGTAAGTTCATACCCCCTTTGTTTTTAGAAGATGTTAAAATAGAGAAAGCTACCCTTGTTTTTTTGTTATTCCAGACCAGGTTTCTCAATTTAGTATTTAGAATCTTGAAAAAGCTTGAAGGTATTGGAATAGGTATGGATCTAAAAGGGTAGAGAATCTTGGGTAGGGTTTGCATTTTAAATGCTGCAATTTTGCCTATCCAGGATAAGTGTGTTTGTTTTATATTTTGAAAATCTTTAGAAATCAAGTCTAATAACTTAGGAAAATCCTCTGTATACAGTTTTTTTGCAGGATATGTAAGATTGATATCTAGATAGGTGAAGAAAGCTGCATCCCAATTATAATTATATTTTTCTTTGAGGATAGTAAATTTATCGTTTGATATATTCATAGGTAGGGCAAAGTTTTTCCTATTGTTAATTTTGTAATAAGATACTTTACTAAAGGAGTTAAGTACTGGGGGCATGGCCGGGATGTGAACAGGAGCAGACGTGTGCTGACTGAGCTCCGCTCCTACCGGTATCCTGCCTTGTTTCCAGCGCCGATTCCTGCTTCCAGCAACCACCTCTCTGACACCCTGGGGCGAAAGAAGGTACCCGGCACCCCGAGGGCTCCTCCGTTGTCTCCGGGCAAGCTCCGTTCCTCCACCGGGATCGGTGACCGAGTCGCGGCGGCCATCTTGCCCACGAGGCTCCCAGCACAGGAGATGTCGGTCAGCTCTCCAGCCTCCCCTAATCCACCTGCATCCCACGCTGCATCGCATGCCGAGCTCCTGGCGGCCATCAAGGAGGGTTGGGACTCGGTGATGGTCAAGATTGACCACTTAGTGTCAGTCTTATTCGCCATGACATGGACAAATTTAGGGCCCGGTTCGTGGAGGCGGAGGGCCGCATATCGCAGCTGGAGGACTCTACAAGGGCAGATTCCAGGGGCCTACATGCACTGCAAATTCAGGTCAAAGCCCTGCAGGAGAAATCCATCGACACCGAAAATCGCCTCAGGAGGAATAATGTCAGGGTCCTGGGCCTTCCTGAAAAGGCGGAAGGCCTCAGGCCTGCAGAATTTATCGAAGCCTTCCTGATCTCCCTCCTGGGCCTGCCTGCCATGCCGCCCTCGTTTGTGGTTGAGAGGGCCCACAGGGTCCCCCCCAAGCCTCCGATCCCTGGAGCCCCTCCTCGGCCTTTCCTACTTCGGCTGCTCAACTACAGGGATAGGGATCGAATCCTTGCTGCTGCCAGAGAAAAACGGGATCTGCTCTACAACGGGGCCAGGATCATGCTCTTCCCCGACTACTCCCCAGAAGTACAGAACCGATGCCGCTCCTTTACTGAGGTGAGGAGATGCCTGCGGGATCAAGGTCTCAAATTAAGCCTACTCTATCCCAGCAAGCTGCGAGTGATTGATGGTGACCGTACCCGCTTCTTCATGGATCCGGAGGCGGCTATGGCGTGGCTGGAGAGCCGATGAGGGCCCTCATCCTATGGCAAGTACCCCCCCCTTTTTTTGCACTGCCTTTTGCCAAGTTCACTTCATGCGGGTCGCCCACCTCCCCCCGTTTGGCCCATTGGCATGGCGCCCTGGCTTGAGCTCCCTACAGGACTGCCATATTTACTTTTGCTTAATCCGAAATCCTTGTCTGCCCCTTAGCTGCTAGGTACTAGCTGTGGCTGCCGCTGCCCTGCCCCCCTCCTCTTCCCCTCCGCTGTCGGGTGTGCAGAACTGACATGTTCCCTCTGAAGTTGCCTGTTGACTGGCTCATGATCTGGTACTTCCCTTCTGCCCCCCACATGCCAGTGCGCCTGTCCCTCGGTCCTTATCGTTGTTTTTGTTTTTCCCCTCTCAGTTGGCTCTGGGCACCGGCCACTATGCTCCACTCTGACCGGGAATCGGTCCCTTCTACAGACGGTAGGAGGTGAGATGCTCAGTCCACAAACTAGGATGCATGCCACCCCGACCCGCAAGTGTGGTGGCACTCCAGGACTGCTGCCCCCCCCTCCGCCGTGTTTTTTGGTCCCCCCCATTTTGTTTTTGTCTCTGTTTTTTTCCCCTCATGTCCCCCTTTGCTATCCGGAACTTGGACACTGACCATTGGTCTCAGATACGCCCGCCGTCCGAGTACCGATGTGGACGACCTGGCGTCTACTGTGTAGAGCCCCCAGTTTTTAGGGGCTTAGTTACACTGTTCTGTATATATTTTTGGGGTAAAACTATTCCCACCCTCCTGACCGTTGTTAGGGGGCTGGGACATAGTAGGATAGGTACTTTGTGCCTGGGTATTTGGTTTTGTTCAATGTTGATTGTATCCACTCAGCTCTATGCCTTCCACTTTTTCTTGAATATGTCATGCTCGAATGTTCATAGTGTGCAATACTGTGTGCTTGGGATCTTGCTGCTCCTGAGGTGCGCCGGGGTATATCTAATTGGTCATCCCCCCTATTTCCTGCCCCTTTTACCAGATGGCTGACCGCTCACCTGATTCATTTACCATTCTCTCCTGGAATGTCAGAGGCCTCAACTCTAAATTTAAGCATGCCACCCTTTTCCAATATTTAAAGGCTCACTCGCCCCAGCTTATCTTACTCCAAGAAACCCATCTTATGGGCAGCAAGATCCTGACTCTTAAGAAACCTTGGGTGCAGAGGGCATTACATGCTACCTACTCCACGTATGCCAGGGGGGTGTCGATCCTTATTCACAAAAATTTCCCTTGTGTGATTGAGGAGGTCCGGTTGGACCCCCAAGGTAAATATGTGATACTGGTCTTCACGCTTTGGGCACAGAGGTACATTATTGTAAACCTGTACATTCCCCCTCCCTTCTCACCGGACTTGTTATATGAGGTTGTGGACAAGATTACGCCCTTCTGCCCTGGGAAGGTGATGGTAATGGGAGACTTTAATGCCATTCTGTCCCATGACCTGGACAGACCGACGCCACCTAAACATCGATGTATGGACCTACCTGCCTGGGCTCAGGCGGTGGGTTTGGAGGAGGTCTGGAGGTGGAAGCATCCTGGGGTGAGGGCCTACTCGTGCTTCTCGACCTCCTACAAGACCGCATCTCGGATAGACCTGGCCTTCTCCAACCCCGCACTGTTAGCGGATGTGTTGGGGGCGGACTATCTTCCGAGCGGTCTGTCGGACCGCAGCCCCTTGGTGGTGGTGCTTCGCTCTCCGGCACTGCGCAGCGTTTTCGCTTTGGCAGTTGGACGCGCAATGGGTCACTCATCCTGACATAACTGATGCCGTGCCCCCCTTGCTAACTGAATTTTTGGAACGTAAAGCTGGTACTGCCTCCCCTGAAGTTGTGTGGGACACGTTTAAGGCTTACACTAGAGGGCAATACATTTCCTCCATAGCTAGTGTTAAGAAACAACATTCAGCTCAGACTCGGGAACTAGAGCAATTGATTACTGACAACACGAACAGGCACAACTTGGACCCCACCTCGGATCACTTTGATCAAATGATGGCGGCCCAACGAGACCTACATCTACATATGGCAGAGGCAACTCGCCTTGAGATCCACAAGAGCAAACAACGTGTTTTTGAGCAGGGGGACCGGAATGGCCGCCTGTTGGCCATGATGGCCCAGCACGATCACCCCCTCACGACAATCTCTCTCCTTCGAACGCCTGGGGGTGGTACTGTGTCCTCCCCCCAGGAGATCCTCCAGACCTTTAGCGACTTTTATAGGACTTTATATTCCTCTGGACTGCCCGCGGACTTCCGACCTGAGACTCTGACTACTTTGATGGACTCATTGGCGTTAGGCTGGTTATCAGATGGGGAGAGGGAGGCTTTGGTTCAACCATTCACAGCTCTGGAAGTGCAGAGGGCCATTCAGTCCTTCCCACCGGGCAAAGCGCCTGGGCCGGATGGACTCCCGCTAGATTTTTACCGAGCACATGTGGGCCTTTTGGCCCCCTTGCTGGCCCAGCTATATACATCATCCATGATGGACGGCAGTACCACGCCCACTTGACGTTGATATATAAACCTCCCAAAGACCCAACATCCTGCGCCTTATACAGACCTATTGCCCTGCTCAATACCGATTTCAAAATCTTGACTAAACTCCTCGCCCTTCGGCTATACCCCATGCTGCCCACGGTGATAGACTCGGACCAGACTGGTTTTATGCCCCGAAGGTCTACGGACTGTAATGTTGGGGTGATTTAGCATCTGGGTAGAGCATACCAGTGAGCAGCAGAGTCCACGCCAGTTGTGCTTTTTAAGGGTTTGTTGACCCACTTTTATTAAAAGAAAGAAAAACGTCCATCCAGACTTTCCCACGCAGGGGGTTTCAAGTTTCTACATCAATAAAGAAATGGTCAAACGAAAATGCCAAGCCACCTGACTCTCTTCAGAAATACAGCCCCTAGGCTTACACTTCAGCCCTCTTGGCCACGTACCAAAGTACCTGTACAAATCACTGTACCTTTCTCTCAGCTTCTGTGCTGCACAGCCCACAGCTTTGGGTCCTCTGTCTATACCAGTGTTTCTCAACTCCAGTCCTCGGGGCGCACCAACAGGTCATGTTTTCAGGATTTCCCTCAGATCAAACTGCTGTGGTAATTACTAAGGCAGTGAAACTGATAAAATCACCTGTGCACAATAATGGAAAGCCTGAAAACAAGACCTGTTGGTGCGCCCCGAGGACTGGAGTTGAGAAACAGTGGTCTATACCATGCAGACCTGCATGCTTCTCCCTTGCTTGCCTGGACTCCTCGGGAGTGTGGAGTCCAGAACACTGGTCTTGATTCTACTATAAGCCCAGGACCCACCTGCTCAATCAACCAGCCAGACTCCTGGCTGTTTCCAAAACCCGGTCCCAGGATTGGAGATTCCTGCCTATTTGAGAGTCCTGGGCGACCATTACCAGGACACTCAACACATCAATGTAGGGACAAGGACTGTGGCCTCACTAGACGTCAAAAAGGCATTCGACACTGTCGAGTGGCCCTTCTTATGGGAAACCTTGCGTAGGATGGGTTTTCCGCTACTGTTTATCAAATGGCTTCAGGTGATCTACAAGGCGCCCACCTTCTCGGTGCCCTTGGGTGGTGGCTTATCCGTCCCCTTCAGGCTCTTCCGGGGAACGCGGCAGGGTTGTCCTCTTTCTTAGGCCCTATTTGCCCTTGCCATTGAACCGGTGGCGGAAGCTCTTCGCTCCTCACCGCTTATTAGAGGTCTTCGTGTGGGCTTGCTGGAGGAGAGGGTGGCCCTGTACGCGGATGACATGTTACTGTTCCTGAATGACACAGGTCCCTCGTTGCAGGGTGCATTGACCGTGTTGGACACATTTGCCGTGGTCACTGGACTCAGGGTGAATTGGTCCAAATCGCTGCTTTTCCCGATTGACCAGGCGGCCAGATCTACCTCCCAGCCTAATAGCCCTCTATGCTGGGTTAGCTCCTTTAAATACCTGGGTGTACAGGTCTCTGCTTCGGCTTCTGATTTAATTTCGCTAAATTTGTCCCCGGTCCTGCTAGAAGCCCAGTCCAGGCTTAAGGCATGGAGTAATCTCCCGCTGTCTGTATGGGGGAGGGTAAACCTTATTAAGATGAAGATAGTTCCCAAGCTGATATACCTCTTCCGCCATTCCCCGCAGTGGATACCTAAATCCTTTTTCAGTAGACTAAACCAGATCTTCTCTTCCTTTATTTGGGGCCCCTCTCCACCCAGATACAAACTTGCGACTCTGATGAGGCCGCGAACGCAGGGGGGAATGGCGTTCCCCGACTGTCACAAATACTTCCTAGCAACTCAATTGGTGACTGCGGCCTGGTGGCTGCGACCAGACGGGACTAACACCTCTACTGCCCTAGAGGCCTCGGTGGTCGGTTCGCTGGAGGCCCTTCAGTTTTTGCTGTTCCGTGGCCCCCGTGCGCCGTACCCCTTGACCCCTTCCATGCTTACCACTATGCGGGCGTGGAGGACGGGACTGGCCATCGAGAAGTGCAAACCCACAGAGGTTTCTCCCAATGCCCCCATTTGGGGGAATCCAACCCTAGCCCACTTCTATAAGCTTCTAGATCCCGTTGCGTGGTCAAGGTGCGGTATCAAATTGGTTTCGCACATCGTCTCGCAAAATAAGCTAATACCCTTTGCTGAGCTTGAATCTACCTTTAATTTGCCCCCACATTATCTCTTTAGATACCACCAGGTGGCACATGCATTCACGGCACAGTTCCCGCTGTCGTCCTGCATCGTGACCCAGTCGGAGTTGGAGAGAACACTTCGGTTCTGCTGTGAGGCGAAGCCTACTTCGCACCTGTACTCATACCTGATCTTTGTGTCTCTTCCTCCTCTGGATGGGCTGCGGTCCAGATGGCAGGGTGATATTCCCACGTTGGATGCTGATGACTGGGATGATGTGTGGGATCTCCCCTTCCGCACTCTGGTCTCCATCCGTGACAGGCTGGTACAGTTTAATATTGTCCACAGAGCTTATTTCACCCCATATAGACTTCACAAGATGAACCCTGCTCATTCCCCGGAATGTTGGAGGTGTAGCGCCTCCCCAGGCGACTTCTCCCACATTTTTTGGCGATGCCCCGCAGTGAAACAGTACTGGGAAGAGATACTGGAAACGGCCAATAAGATTGCGGCAGTTCAACTGCCATTAGCGATGGAAGTGTGCCTCCTGGGTATTGTTGAGAATGTAGTTCAGTCCCCGGCTAAATGCACATTGATCAGCCTACTACTTTTCTATGCACGCAAGAACATTGCCATGCATTGGAAGATGCCTACACCCCCCTCCCTGGTGCAGTGGAGGCGCCTGGTGAACACCAGCCTTCCCCTGTATAAGGACACATACATCAATCGGGAGTGCCCGCAGAAATATGACAAAATATGGCGAGCCTGGCTGGCGGAATCTGAAACTGCTGGCTAGATACCTGAAGTGAATGACATGCTTGACCTAGGGGCCTAGACACTACTCCATTACTGAATATGCCGACTGGTGCGCCGGCGCGCCGAGGGAGTATGATAGCGGTGGGGGGGCGCTTTCTGCCCCGGCCTGTATTCATCTGTCAAGAGTAGCACATTGATGAAGTTTATGATGACATGTAAATCGATTCATGGTGTATGCATATGAGCTGTGTATCTGTGTAATGTCTTGTTGTTGTATTGTTTGAAAATCTTAATAAAAACAATAAAAAAAAAAAAAGGAGTTAAGTACTGAATGTAGCACGTGCGGGGATTTGTTGGAATTAGTTAAAGGGGTTGTAAAGAAAAATAGTTTTTTTCATAATAAGCATCCTTTATCTGCAGACATTCCTCTTTCCTGACGCATTTATGGCAGCACACACTGGGTTGTGACTCCGCCCCCACAACCTGACAGGATTGGTTAGCTATAAATTCGAAGAGGAGACACCCCGGCATCATTCTCTTTTTTTATCCTCACCTGACAGGATGTGGACGTACAGCTTGCCTCCTACCGCTATCGCCCCAGCAGGTTCAGCCTCTCCTGTTTGGAAGTCCCCCCTGTACAGTCTCTAATAGAGCTATATGGGGGGATCCCCGCTCTGGTGGTCTCAGGGGCTAAATCCCGGCAAATTTCCTGGCATCTACAAGCTCTAAATGAGCTTAGAACACTGGCAGTGGGTCTCCCTCTTTTTCAGGTATTTTGTGCCTAGCTGCTTCCTGTATGCCTTTATACATTATTTGTATGCCTTGTATGTATGCCTTTATACATTATATATATGCCTTTAAACTCGTTTTTTAAGTTTCTACCTTTTCCCTCTGGAGGCTTGCTGGGCTGTGTTGTCCCATGCTTCCCCCTCCGCTCGCCGCGCTCCCCGTCTGCTCTGCGCATTCGCGCAGCGTTCTGATGATGCGGCAGTCTCCCTCGCCCTCATCCAAAATGGCGACGGGACGCGCGCGGCGCTACTGCGCATGCGCGAAGACGTCATCAGCGCCGCGACGGCGGCGCCGAATTTAAAAAGTGCCTTTTTTGTGTATTTTCCCTTTCCCAAGCTGCTGCTCTGCCGTTTTTCCTGGAAATTTCTCCTCAAGGTACCTAGCTCTTCTCCTCTTCCAGGCTTACCTCATCCTGTCTTTTCCACCTTTTTTAACCATTCTTTTGCTTCTCCAGCTCCCATATCTGCTGCTGTCTACTCCATGGAGCCCACTGCCCTAGCAGACCACTACCAACAAACGAGGTATGGAGGCCATCATTTGACGGTAAGTACTGAAGGGAAAAAAGAAAGCCGGCCACTGAACACTGCCTTTTTTTGCAGTCCCACCAGGCCTAGAGACGCAAGCCCACGGCGCAGGGAGAGATCCAGGCATGTATCAAGCAGGAGGTCTCACAAGAGTCGGTCAAGATCATCCTCCTGTTACCACCGATCAAGGCATAGCCGATCACGCCACAGCCGTTCCCATCGCAGCCGGTCCCACCGCAGACGGTCTCCCTCATCGCACCGTGAACATTATCATGCCCGTCCTGCAGCAAACGCCTGCTGGGTATGCGGTGCTACTGCAATGCCAGGGAAGCTAGCCTGTCACTCTTGCTTTAATGAAGCAACGAAGGAAAGGGAGATGGATGTTAGAGTCTCTTCTGACCGTCCAAGAGAGCCGGCACAGGAAGCAGCCTGGGCCGTGGCCCCTCTAGCCTGCGATGACCCCACTCCGGGGACCTCTTCGGCCTTTAGTCCGTATGCCCAGCTACCAGGAACCTTTCCTGATCCTGAGGAACAGGAGATGATATCAGGGTTTGATTTTAGCTTGGTCGAACCCTTTGCACGCTCTGTTAAGGAGGCCATTGGCTGGGAAGAACCTGTGGCGGATCCCCCGAAGGTTGGGAAATACTTTCCAGAATTAAGGAGGGACCCGAACTATTCCCCTTCATTGAGGAATTGGAGGACCTCATCAAAGACGAGTGGGAAAAACCAGACAAGCGGCCTGGTCTGTCCAATAAACTAGCTAAGTTATACCCTCTGAAGGAGTCTAAAGTTTCCTCCCTCATCAACGCCCCCATCGTTGATTCATCCCTAATGCGGCTCGCCAGGCATGTCACGCTGCCTATAGAAGACACGGTCTCGTTCCGAGATGTCCTCGACCGCAAGATTGATTCGGAGCTAAAGAAGGCATACTCTACGGCAGGGGGAGCATGCAGACCAGCCATTACCACGGCGGCTGTTGCCAGAGCCATTTCCACATGGGCAGCCAATGCTGAAAAGGCCCTCCTGGAAGGTACCGATCAGGGGGAGGTGATTTCCACTTTACAGGAAATCAGACTGGCTGGCGACTTTGTGGCAGGGGCTTCAGTAGATGCCATTCGCTCCTCGGCTAGATCCATGTTAGCCTCAGTGATGGCCCGCAGAGCCTTATGGCTGAAACCCTGGGTCGCTGACACAACATCGAAGTCAAATTGGTGCAAGATACCGTACGATGGCGCAAACCTGTTTGGCGCTAAATTGGACTCAGCGATCTCCAAGGTCACTGGAGGAAAGTCGGGGCTTATTCCCTCGGACAGGAGACCCAAGCCTCAGAGGAATCCTACCTTCAGGCGCAATCTGCCTGAGAGATACAGGGAGGCCAGAACCTATCGCCCCGGCAGGGAGTTCAGGAGAGATTGGAGAACTACTCGCCCTCCCTTTGCAAAGGCTCAGAAGATCAAGGCCATCACCGCGGGGGACCAACCAAAGTCCTTTTGAAGCTTTGCCTGCCCACCCAGCTCAGGTGGGCGCCAGGCTCAGGGCTTTTGCACAAGTTTGGTCAGAACACATAAAGGACCCATGGACTCTTTCTACGATCGATCAGGGTCACGAGTGGAACTTTATGGGGGCATTGCCTCACACCGTCTTCCAACCCACCAAGATTCCATCTTCTCCGGACAAAAGGAAGCTTCTCGTTCAATATATTTCAGAGCTGATTCTGAAGGGAGCAGTCATAGAAGTTTCTTCGCACCAAAAGGGCAGGGGATTTTATCCCCCTCTATTTTTGGTCCGAAAGAAGTCAGGGGACCTTCGGCCCGTTCTGGACCTCAAGCGACTCAACAGGAGAATTCAGATATAAGCTTTCAAAATGGAAAGTCTCCAGTCTATTCTTCTGGCAGTGAATCTAGGGGATTGGATGCTGTCAGTGGATCTTTCCGACACCTACCTCCATGTGCCAATTCATCCTGCGTTCCAGAAGTTTCTATGCTTTTCCATCAGCCATCAGCACTTCCAATTCCGATGCCTACTGTTCGGCATCTCTTCGGCACCCAGGACGTTCACAAAGGTCCTCCTACCTCTCATAGCACTCCTCAGGGAAAAGGGTCTTCACGTACATCACTATCTGGACGACATCCTGCTTTTAGCAGTGAGCCAGGAGACGCTGCTCCTCCAGCGGGAGATTCTGATCTCTACCCTTCAGAGTTTCGGCTGGCTGATCAATTGGCGGAAGAGCAGCCTTCAACCGTCACAAGTGATGATATTCTTGGGGGCAGAGTTGGACACAAAACGGAACAGGGTACAGCTGCCCATAGAGAAGGTGGAACCTCTAGTTCGGAAGGTACGGAACCTACTGTCCTCCAAACTCGCGTCAGCCAGAACCTGCCTCAGCATACTGGGCTCAATGTCTTCAACCATTCCCATGATACAGTGGTCCCAATGGAACATGAGAGCCTTCCAGAACATCTTTTTGAAACAGTGGGACGGAGCTTCAATGCACCAACACATCAGGATTCCCAGCCGAGTGAGACACGCTCTTTTGTGGTGGACTTATCCTCCCAACCTCAGGAGATCCAGACCTATAGCTCCTCCGAGCCCGGAGATCGTGACATCAGACACCAGACCAGACAGCCCGGGGACCGTGGCACTTCCCTGCTCGGGGCACAGTTTCAAACATACTGGAGCTCCGAGCTGCGTTCCAGGCCCTCTTAGCCTTCGCGCCTCTGCTACAGGGGAAGTCCGTTTTAATCCGGATGGACAACAGAGTAGCGGTAGCTTATGTCCAGAGACAGGGCGGTACCCAAAGCCACACTCTACTAGAGGAGGTTCACCCCATAATGGAATGGGCGCAGGCTCACCTATTAGACCTGAGAGCAGTTTACATTCCAGCGGCACAGAACACGTTAGCCGACTTCTTGAGCAGGGAACTTCGTTCAAACAACGAGTGGTCTCTGAACCTCCGGGAGTTCTCCATTCTGACGGAGGCATGGGGGACTCCAGAGATCGACCTAGCGGCAACACCAGCAAATGCCAAATGCTCAAGGTTTCTTTCCAGAGTACCCTTTCCGACAGCGGAGGGGACAGATTGCCTTCTTCATCCATGGGACTTCAATCTGGGGTACATCTTTCCCCCAACTCCCTTGATAGCAAGGTTTCTATCCCGGCTCCGAAGGTCATCAGCCACAGTGATCGCAATAATACCATTCTGGTCAAGGAGACCGTGGTTCACGACTCTCCTGCAGCTCAATACCCGACCTCCAATCCGCCTATCGGTCTCAGCAGACCTCCTTCATCAAGATCAGCTCCTCCATCCGGCTCCAGACAGGCTCCACTTGACAGCCTGGAGGTTGAGAGGGCTAGACTTAGGGAACAGGGATGTTCCCAGGCAGTTATAGCAACCTTAATGCAGGCCAGGAAGGTCACCACAAACACTGTCTACACCAGAGTCTGGGAAAAATTCGCCCACTTGGCACAACTCAAAGGTTGGAATCACATCTCTCTGGAGCCTTACCAAATCCTAGAATTCCTGCAAACGGGAATTGACAAGGGCCTGAGCTCAAGCACTCTAAAAGTACAGATCTCCGCTCTGTCTGCCAAAACGGGCACTAGATGGGCCCTGCACCCGTTGATAATTCAGTTCATGAGGGCATGCATTAAAATTAGGCCGCCCAGGAGACCATCCTTTCCGGCTTGGGATCTTTCAGTGGTTCTGGAGGCGCTGTCCAATCCTCCCTTCTTCCCACTCAACTCAATCTCCTTATGGGACCTGACCCTAAAATTGTCCTTCCTCATTGCCATTGCTTCGGCTAGGAGAGTGTCGGAGTTGCAAGCTCTCATGTCAAAGGAACCATACTTAGTTTTCCTGCCCGACAGGGTGGTACTGAGGCCTTCAGATCGCTTCCCAAGGTTACTTCGGCCTTCCATTACGGCCAGGACATCGTCTTGCCATGCCTTTCGAACGAAGATGGTGAACCACATGCCTTGGACATTAAGTCTGCAATTTCTAACTACCTGTCGGCCACTATTCACCTTCGGTCAACAGACGCCCTCCTGATTATACCTCACGGAGCCAGACGAGGTCAGGCAGCCTCCTCTCGGACCATCGCCTCTTGGCTAGTTAAGGCTATCGAAAAAGCATATTCTACTCAACAGCTGGAGATCCCAGAAGGCATCAAAGCGCATTCAACCAGGGCAGTGGCTACCTCTTGGGCAGCATATTGTGGAGTCTCTTCGGAGACCATCTGCAGAGCAGCAACCTGGTCTTCCAGGCATACCTTTATCACCCACTACAGGGTGGACGCAGCTCTGTTGGCGACTTCTGAATTTGGCAGGTCTATCTTCAGGGCCAATTATTCGGCTCTATAAGAAATAAAATACTTTTGCATTGAACCCGCCCGACTAGCGAGTTATTTCCCAGTGTGTGCTGCCATGAATGCGTCAGGAAAACGGAAAATTGTATACTCACCTTTCCGTAATTTTCCTTTTCTGAGGCATCTTCATGGCAGCACACAACTGCCCACCCTGTTGTTCAATGATGATGATATTTACGGAGAATGATGCCGGGTGTCTCCTCTTCGAATTTATAGCTAACCAATCCTGTCAGGTTGTGGGGGCGGAGTCACAACCCAGTTTGTGCTGCCATGAAGATGCGTCAGGAAAGGAAAATTACGGAAAGGTGAGTATACAATTTTCAGTTTTTCACTTCCTCATTGTTCATTTTTGCTCAGAAGTTGCTCTATTTTTTCTCTGTTCTGTTCACTTCCTGCTTGTCTGATTGTTACTCACCACCGCAAAGGGAGGCTTTACTGCGGTGGTCAATGACGTGCTCGCCCCCTCCTGGGAACAACATCTGTGCGGCAGGACGCTCTCTACGTGTTAGAGACTTCAAGGAGGTGTGAATTACTGGGCGTGCCGCAATGCATACTGGGAAATGTAGTTCTTACATGAACAAGCGCTGCAAACCAGGAAGTGAATAAGAGAACAGAAACTAGAACGCCGGAGGTGATATAGATGAAGGAATTTAATAGGTATTTACTCGTTTTTTAACAGATTCATTACTAGTGTTGAGCAGAATATGCCATATTCGATTTCGCGATATATCTCGAATATATATTCGAATATTCGAGATATATTCGCTAAATTCGAATATTCGTGATATTTTATCGAAATTAAATGATTGCGATTTTTCGCTATTGCGAATGCGAAAATAATTACGAATTTTTGATAACTGCGGTAGGAGCACTCTGATTGGCTCAGAATATTCGTGATATTTTATCGAAATTTCGCAAAATGCGAATGCGATATTTATTGCGCAATTTCGACAAATGCTGGAGGAGCGCTCTGATTGGCTCAGAATATTCGTGATATTTTATCGAAATATCGCAACATGCGAATGCGATATTTATTGCGCAATTTCGAGAAATGCTGTAGGAGCACTCCGATTGGCTCAGAATATTCGTTATATTTTATCGAAATATCGCAACATGCGAATGCGATATTTATTGCGCAATTTCGAGAAATGCCGTAGGAGCACTCCGATTGGCTCAGAATATTCGTTATATTTTATCGAAATATCGCAACATGCGAATGCGATATTTATTGCGCAATTTCGAGAAATGCTGTAGGAGCGCTCTGATTGGCTCACTCTGAAATCGAATATTCGAGATGCGAATGCGAAATTGATTGCAGATATTTCGAAAACTGCTGTAGCAGCACTCTCAAATCGAATATTTATGATATTTTAGCCAAAAAACATATTGCGATTGCGATTTTTCGATCGCGCATGCGCAATCGCGCGAACAACACGCGACCATTTCCTGGAGCCTTGCCAGTTTCCAACTTTATGATCGCAACGCAATCGCAGAGCAAGATGGTTGGAAGTAATTTCACTGCATCTGAGGAAAAGATGCTGATTTGTGTAAGTATTTTGACCACTGTTATTTCATTATCTTCAACTGCATTTTAGTCTAGTTTAAAAGTTAGTATATATGATCAGATATTAGTATTTCACAAACAATGTGTCTCCTGCTTTTACAAAACTACAAGTCCCAGCATGCCTGGACAGCTGCAGACACCCTGGTTGGTAAATGTGTATTTAGGCACTTTTCCTTGTTATTTAGCATAATGAATTTAACATTTTTTTGGACATAGGACGTATGCGAACGTCCTGACTTCAGGGTCCTCAAGGCCCAAGGACGTTCGAATACATATTGCCCTTTAGATGTTGCAGAACTACAACTTCCAGCATGCCTGGGAATGCTGGCACTTCTAGTATTGTAAGTTCTGCAGGCCCACATTTTTCAGGCCTTTATGCACGGGTCTCTAAACTGTGGCACCCTAGATGCAGCAAAAGTAAAATTCTTAGCATGCACTGACAGACCGTGGCTGATGGGAGTAGTAGTTTTGCAACAGCTGGAGGTGGACTGGTCTTGAAACCCTGAGTTAGGTAACAAACCCGTAGTGTTTTGCAACCATTCTGCCTCCAGCTGGTTTTTTTCTGTTGAAAAGCCTGTGGCGTGCAAAACACAACCCAAAAACTCCACCCGGTGCAGTGAAAAATGTGCACACACCTAAAGAGTGACATCACAAAAAACTGCGACGGGTGCATACGTCAGTGGTCCTCCGAAAAGGTCCCGTCTCTGACCCCCCGGGGCGTTAGGCTCCTGACAGGGAAAAGAGTTAGCAACGCATATCTCCCCTATACGTGTATCCTGTGTTGTTAATAATATATACATAATTATGCAAATGATAATGGCTGCTATATTTATGCAAAAAAGGTGGCGACCGAAATGGCAGGATATAAAATCTGTCATGTTACCCCTGTCATTGATTAATAAGGCGAGAATGCTTCCAATTGTTGAATAGCATACATTTACGTCATATATCCATAAGGCTGTCAACAGAAGTATTACAATATACTTTGTTCTTCATCTTGCAGAAGTTCCTGGAAACAGGGTACGACCAGCTCCGCAGGCAGCCAGAGAAAAAGGCTGTGGTCAGCGCCCTAATGGCCGACTTCGGCGGCCAACACAATCAGCTGGCGATTGTGAAGAAGTGGTCTGACCTGAAGAGGCGCCACATGGAACAGGTCAGACGTCTTCGGGATAGATATCATCCAGGTAAGTTATTGTTGACAGTTATGTTTTTTTTTTCAAAAGTGTATTTTGTGCGTGAACTCGAGAGAGAGAGGAGCCGGCCTGCAGGAGTTGGGAGGCCTCCCCCAGAGGCAATCTGCCACCTTTCTCCATGCCCCGGGTGGCAATGGCGGGTGTGAGGGGGTCCTCCCAACCCAACCTCGCATAGCACACCCACCGGGGGCGGGGCTGAGACCACCAAACTCAATTCACATGTAGCCGAGAGTGGGATCCGAACCCCTAGCTGCAGAGGTGAATCGCTTGTCAGCGCAGTGGCAATCGCGTGGAGCCACCGCAGCTCCTTTGGTGACAGTTATGTAAGGTCATATGTAATTCATGTAAGGTCAGATGTTGTTAACCAAGATGCCATGTTGTGCTAACATATATCACCACCAGCCAAGGTATTCATAGTACTGTTGAAAAAAGACATGGGACAGCAGACAGGAACACAGAAGTTATGTGGGAACATACTTTTCCCATTGCTTTGCATGGGACTTTAAAGAAAAACCCAGACCATCACCAAAGTGGGTAGTTAAGGGATAAATTAACGATCCTATACTTTAAGTGGACGTATAGGTAACATGTGACCAAGTGTTATTGAAATATCTACAGCTGTTATGAAGTAACATGTATTTCCCATAGAGTTGAATGGGACTTTAAAGAAAAACCCAGACCATGGCAAATGGGGGTGGGTAAGGGTTAAACCACCTATCCTATGTTTGTGGCTGACATATAAGTAACCTGTGTGCCAAGTTTCATGTAAATATCTTTAGCCGTTTGTACGTGATGCTGGAACATACATACATACACACACACGTTGAGTTTTATATATATAGATTCCCACTAAATTCCTGTGTTAGGCGTGGGGTTGTTATAGTAATCCTGTGTGCTCCATCAGGCCCTTTTTTTAACATGAGATCGTCTGAACAAAACAAAGGAGACAAAAACAGCTCATTTTAACATGGTGGCATCCCAGCTCACGCTCAGTCCCCTGTAGTGCCCACAAGACCCTTTAATATAACATTGTCCCATTGGTTAACTGTCTATATAAATCAATTTGTATTCATATACAATACAGCAGAGTACACAGAATTTGCATACGTCATTAGAAAACATTTTTATAATATATGAACATTGTGTTATTATAGGAGCTCCAATACCAGTTGTTCGCGCCAAGCGCAGAAGGCGCCAGGCCGATGAGGAGGAGGAGGAGGATGCGGCAGAGGAGGATGCGGCAGAGGAGGACATGGATGAGGAGGAGCAGCCAGGGCCCTCCCACTCGCCAACCCCAGCTCCTGTTGAGGAGCAAGCTGAGGAGCTTCCCCCACCCCAACTTCTCAAGCAGACGAGCAGGAGGAAGACAGCGGTCCTGTGAGCCTCGCTCAGGAAGGTAAATATGTGCACAATGATTAATAACATTTCAACAATAAAATGTAGATATAAAAATGGACAACATATAAAGCGCACCTGTCAGATTGTAGAACCATAATATGGTATTTATGATAGAAGTATACAGGTAGTGCAGAATTATTAGGCAAGTTGTATTTTTGAGGATTCATTTTATTATTGAACAACAACCATGTTCTCAATGAACCCCAAAAACTCATTAATATCAAAGCTGAATATTTTTGGAAGTAGTTTTTAGTTTGTTTTTAATGTTAGCTATTTTCGGGGGATATCTGTGTGTGCAGGTGACTACTATTACTGTGCAGAATTTTTAGGCAACTTAACCAAAAAATAAATATATACCCATTTCAATGATTTATTTTTAAAAGTGAAACCAATATAACATCTCAACATTCACAAATACACATTTCTGACATTTAAAAACAAAACAAAAACAAATCAGTGACCAATATAGCCACCTTTCTTTGCAAGGACACTCAAAAGCCTGACATCCATGGATTCTGTCAGTGTTTTGATCTGTTCACCATCAACATTGCGTGCAGCAGCAACCACAGCCTCCCAGACACTGTTCAGAGAGGTGTACTGTTTTCCCTCCTTGTAAATCCCACATTTGATGATGGACCACAGGTTCTCAATGGGGTTCAGATCAGGTGAACAAGGAGGCCATGTCATTACTTTTTTTTATTTAATACCCTTTCTTGCCAGCCACGCTGTGGAGTACTTTGACACGTGTGATGGAGCACTGTCCTGCATGAAAATCATGTTTTTCTTGAAGGATGGTGACTTCTTCCTGTACCACTGCTTGAAGAAGGTCTCTTCCATAATCTGGCAGTAGGACTGGGAGTTGAGCTTGACTCCATCCTCAATCCGAAAAGGCCCCACAAGCTCATCTTTGATGATACCAGCCCAAACCAGTACTCCACCACCACCTTGCTGGCGTCTGAGTCGGACTGGAGCTCCCTGCCCTTTACCAATCCAGCCACGGGCTCTTCCATCTGGCCCATCAAGACTCACTCTCATTTCAGCAGTCCATAAAACCTTAGAAAAATCTTTCTTGAGATATTTATTGGCACAGTCTTGACGTTGCAGCTTGTGTGTCTTGTTCAGTGGTCGTCGTCTTTCAGCCTTTCTTACCTTGGCCATGTCTCTGGGTATTGCACACCTTGTGCTTTTGGGCACCCCAGTGATGTTGCAGCTCTGAAATATGGCCAATCTGGTGGCAAGTGGCATCTTGGCAGCTGCACGCTTAACTTTTCTCAGTTCATGGGCAGTTATTTTGCGCCTTTGTTTTTCCACACGCTTCTTTTGTTTGATGATCACGCTTCAGAAGCTTTGCAATTTTAAGAGTGCTGCATCCCTCTGCTAGATATCTCTCTATTTTGGACTTTTCAGAGTCTGTCAAGTCCTTCTTTTGGCCCATTTTGCCAAAGAAAAGGAAATTGACTAATAATTATGCACACCTGATATAGAGTGTTGATGTCATTAGACCACACACCTTCTCATTACAGAGATGTACATTACCTAATATGCCTAATCGGTAGTAGGCTTTCGAGCCTATACAGCTTGGAGTAAGACAACATGCATAAAGAGGATGATGTGGTCCAAATACTCATTTGCCTAATAATTCTGCACTCCCGGGATGTGTTAGACACATAACAAGTGTATACACATGATAATGATTGATTAATAAGCAAAAAATATATTTTATTTATTTGGTAACGTTCTTTGAAATCCAAATGTTTTTTTATTATATCCTAACAGTATCAAGACAGATGATGAGGCAGAACACACTCATCAAGAAAACCCACCAGAGGATCCTGGGAAACCAACGCAAGATCCGCTATCTGACGCAACAAAATGCGCTGCTAGAGCAGCAGCAATCCAAAAATATTGCGGAAATGGAACGGCTTCAGAAACTCAATCAGAGTTATATCTGAATTTATTTTTTTATTAAAAAATCTTATTTTTTGGAAATGTTTCATTTCTTTTTGAGATAGATTTGTAGGTTTTTCAACACATCTAACTTCACATCAAACAAATCAACATCAACACATTTAACTTCATAATAAGCAAAAACATTTTATACTATTATTTTATTTAACAGTAACCTAGGACAAACTAAAGCACACGACACAGACACGACGAACACAAAATAAACTGTTGAAAAATGAACATAACAAAAGCAACAATATATATATATATACAAAGAGAGAGAGAGGGAGAGCAAGAAAGAGAGAGAGAATGCAGATGAGCTCTTGCAGACAGCCCAATGGTTGCAGTATAAATGCCGCAAAACAGGGTTTAACATAAGGTTCATTGTTATAGTTACACTTGCTGTTTAGATCCGGTCTGGTAGCTTGTAGCGGAGGCTGTTGGTGGATCCGCTGTGCCAGAGAGGTCATGAAGCTTTACTCAGCATGGAGGCAGCAGCAGTAGTATTAAAATATAATATAACTAGACAATGCATTTCCTGAGGAAAATGCGAGTGGGAATGCTGAATAGCTTAATTGCTGAGCCCCTTGCCAAAGACATTCACCATAACCACTACACTATCTTTAGGACACACAGCTTCTTTCTCTATCTGCAAAGTATAGAGTATGCTGACTTCCTGGTCGCCCCTCCCCCCTCAAGAGGTTTCCCCTCCCCCCCAGGTCAGTGAGGAGGAATATTGCACTGAGGTCAGGAAAGTTATTTATGGAAAGAAATAACATTACAAACGCTTTTAATTCACAGATCAAATACATGATTTAAGCCTCCAAACAAAGCTTAATAAATCCTCAACCGTACATGCGATCGATACAACGACTACACCGTTTGAAATACACGGCCCTTGTGAACGCATCGATATGAAATTTATGTTGATAAACTTAAAAATGTGGCCATGTCTGCGATTTAGAAAAGAGCATCTTTGTGAGTTCTGCAGCAACATTTTTTAGATAATTTAACATGAGAGTCTATGAGACATAATTTCTGGCTGTTGCTCCAATAACTAAAACTAAAATACGTATCGCAGAATTGATCACATTGCCAGAAACCAGACAAGCATAGCTACGTTTTGATATAAACATTGTGTATGAAAAGTAGATCTTGTGGGCGTGAGAGCAATTTGTTTCCCCTTTTTCTAAAGATATTTTTAATTACAAAGATCTCCAATGTTAAGGTCACATGACAGACTCTAAATCCCCTCCATAGGATTACATTATAACCGATTGCATTTTTGTAAAAAATTCGCCAAACGTAAATTGCGTTTTCACCAAAAAATTGTAAACGATAACGATCTGAAAAGTCATAGCCGGATAGCTAAATATTTTGTGACCGCTTTAAAGTTTGTTTAGTGTCTGTAAGTGAAAGTATGAAGTAGCTGAAACTTTTGGCAGGGCATGTGAATTAAAAGGGGAAAAGGATGTTCTCATTGACTTCAATGTTAAAAAAAAAGGGTCTAAAAGCTTAAAATTTATAAAAGTGTAAATAGTCGAAAAAAACTTGAAGAAGTCCCATCATTAGCTGAACGAGACGAACATTTTTACAGTTGAATGGTCTCAATAGCTGAAAGTATGCCGAAGTTACGCAGAACCAAAAAACGTAAGGAATAATAAGATTACTAAATTTACGGATATCAATACTGGAAATGTTTATTAAAGCATTCACACTAATTAAGATTAATACATTTACGGGTATCCATACTGGGAATGCTTATTAAAGCATTCCCACTAAGTATCACACAGGCAGGATTTACAAGCAGTAGTGGTAATAGTACTAGATAGCATAAAAACACTTGGGGAAGACTTTACAGCATCAGTAGTGGTCATAGTAGTCAATAGTGTACCAAAAAATTGGGACACAGGTGTCTTGACTGAGCTGTAATAGTAGTAGTAGACATTGACAATACAGTGTCAAATCACTCAGGCAAGAGGTGCCATGATGAACAGCAGCAGCAGCATCAGTAGTGGTAATAGTAGTATAGAGTGGCAAATAACTAGTGACATAGGTGTCTTGATTGAGCAGTAGTAGTAGTAGTAGACATTGACAATACAGAGTCATATCACTTGGGCAGGAGGTGCCATGATGAACAGCAGTGGTAATAGGAGTATATAGAGTGTGAATTAACTGCTGACATAGGTGTATTGACTGAGCAGCAGAAGCAGCAGTAGTAGTATTAGCAGTAGTAGTTGATACAGAGTCATATCACTTGGGCAGGAGGTGCCATGATGAACAGCAGTGGTAATAAGAGTATATAGAGTGTGAAATAACTGCTGACATAGGTGTCTTGACTGAGCAGCAGCAGTAGTAGTATTAGCAGTAGTAGTTGATACAGAGTCATATCACTTGGGCAGGAGGTGCCATGATGAACAGCAGTGGTAATAAGAGTATATAGGGTGTGAAATAACTGCTGACATAGGTGTCTTGACTGGGCAGCAGCAGCAGAAGCAGCAGTAGTAGTATTAGCAGTAGTAGTTGATACAGAGTCATATCACTTGGGCAGGAGGTGCCATGATGAACAGCAGTGTTAATAAGAGTATATAGGGTGTGAAATAACTGCTGACATAGGTGTCTTGACTGGGCAGCAGCAGCAGCAGCAGCAGAAGCAGCAGTAGTAGTATTAGCAGTAGTAGTTGATACAGAGTCATATCACTTGGGCAGGAGGTGCCATGATGAACAGCAGTGGTAATAAGAGTATATAGAGTGTGAAATAACTGCTGACATAATTGTCTTGACTGATCCAGAGGAGTCATGGGAGAAAATCATGTGGTCAGATGAGACCATAATATAACTTTTTGATCATAATTTCACTAACCGTGTTCGGAGGAAGAATAATGATGAGTACCATGCCAAGAACGCCATCCCTAATGTGAAGCATGGGGGTGGTAGCATCATGCTTTGGTGGTGTTTTTCTGCACATGGGACAGGGTGACTGCACTGTATTAAGGAGAGGATGACCGTGGCCATGTATTGCGAGATTTTGGGCAACAACCTCCTTCCCTGAGTTAGAGCTTTGAAGATGGGTCGAGGCTGGGTCTTCCAACATGACAATGACCCAAAGCACACAGCCAGGATAACCAAGGATTGGCTCTGTAAGGAGCATATCAAGGTTCTGGCGTGGCCTAGCCAGTCTCCAGACCTAAACCCAATAGAGAATCTTTGGAGGAAGCTAAAACTCCGTGTTTCTCAGCGAGAGCCCAGAAACCTGACTGATGTAGAGAAGATCTGTGTGGAGGAGTGGGCCAAAATCCCTCCTCCAGTGTGTGCAAAGCTGGTGTAAAACTACAAGAAAGGTTTGACCGCTGTAATTGCAAAGAAAGCCTACTGTACCAAATATTAACATTGATTTTCTCAGGTGTTAAAATAGTTATATTCAGCACTGTAAATACATCAGGTCCGGGGCTCCATCAGGGAATGCATGACAAGGGACCCTTCAGCGCCCTGAACCGACGACGGGTGCCAGAAAGTCACCGCCGATCCAGGACTCATTCATCTTTATGAATGTGAGTCTGTCCACGGAGTCTGTGGACAGACGGGTCCTCTTGTCCGTGACCACCCCACCTGCCGCGCTGAATGTCCGCTCAGATAGTACGCTGGAGGGGGGGCAAGACAATAACTCCAGCGCATACTGAGCGAGCTCGCGGCAGGTGTCCAATCTGGCAACCCAGTACTCCATGGGGTCGTCGGTGCTCATACTGTCAGAAGCACCGACGGAGGCCATGTAGTCTGCCACCATGTGGGCCAGCCGCTGGTGGTGACTGCTGCTGCTGGTGCTGGTACTGGGTCGATCGGTTTGGAAGAACATCCTCATCTCATCCATTAGGTCCCCTGCTCGGCTGCTGCTGGGTGCAGCCACCTGCTGGGTGAGATGAGGGGGGACAACTGGAGGCCGGGGAGTTGCCTGCTCCAACCGGCTGACAATGCCTGCCTGCAGTTCCTCCATCCGGTGCTGCCTCCGGCTGGCTGGGATGAACTGCTCCAGTTTCCCCTTGCACCTGGGATCCAAAAGGGTGGCCATCCAGAAATCATCCCTCGCCTTGATGGTCTTAACCCGGGGGTCCCTCCTGAGGCATCTCAGCATGTGGGCAGCCATGGGGAAGAGCACAGCCCGCTGTGACTCCTCACTGCTGCCCAGGTCAATGAGGTCCGACTCTTCATCCCTGAGGCGCTGCTGGTCACGCTCAGAGATGCCCAACCCCCGGACTATCGGTGCCCCCAACACCGGCTCTCCCTCCTGACCAGGCCCTGACTCCGGGATGACACCAGCAACCACCTCCTCCTCATCATCATCATCCTCCTCCTCCTCGTCCTGGCCCTGGTCTCGGTGGAGCATTGCTGACTCCTCCTGCTCCACCAAGGCACTCTCCCCAGCTTCGAGCAGGCGATCTAGTGTCCTCTCCAGCATGAACACTATTGGCAGCACGTTATTGAGGCCGACATGCTCACTGCTGACCATCTTGGTCGCCTGCTCGAAGGAGGACAACACTTGGCAGACCTGGTGTATCTGCCCCCACTCCGCACAGGTGATGAAAGGGAGTTGTAGTGAAGTCCTCTCAGTGCCTAGGTCCATCAGGTACTCCTTCACCGCCCTTCGCTGCTCCCACAACCTCTTCAGCATGTGGAGGGTGGAGTTCCACCGCGTCACACTGTCCACAATCAGCCTGTGAAGGGGCAGCCTGTTGATCCGCTGCAACTCGGACAGGGACGCGGTAGCGGTTGGGGAGCGCCTGAAGTGGCTGGCAATCCTACGCGCCTTTGGCACAATGTCACTCAACCCGGGATAAGTGCGCAGGAACTTCTGCACCACCAGGTTTAGGACATGTGCCAGACAGGGCACGTGGGTCAGACTGCCAGCACTGAGGGCGGCGAATAGGTTGCTGCCGTTATCGCAGACAACCATACCTGCCTGGAGCCTTCGGGGTGTCAGCCACTTCTGGACCTGAGCCTGAAGTGCTTTCAGCACTTCTTGTCCAGTGTGTCTCCGGTCCCCTAAACTAACAAGCTGGAGCACGGCCTGACAGCGCACGTGCCCCACACTTGAGTAGCTACGGGGGCGCTTGCTGGGAGGCTCAGCAGCTGCGGAGACAGTGGCTTGAGGGAGACCAGCAGTTCTCCCCTGGACACCCCGGGGCGGCACCACAAGATCGGTTGCCGCCGATCCCTCACCGACGCCTCGGAGGGAAACCCAATGGGCCGTGAAGCTGATGTAGCGCCCCTGCCCATGCCTGCTGGTCCAGCCATCCATTGTCAGATGAACCCTGTCGCTGACAGCGTGATCCAGCGACAGGGTTACATTCTGCACAATGTGCTGGTGTAGGGCAGGGACACCAGTCCTGGCAAAGAAATGGCGGCTGGGGACACGCCATTGGGGTTGGGCCTGCTCCAACATCTGCCTGAAGGGGTTGCTGTCAACTATGTTGAAGGGCAGCAGATGTTGGGCAATAACCCTTGCCAGGAGCCCATTGAGGGAACGCACACGTCGGTCTCCAGGGGGGAAGGGAGTGGTGCGGTCAAAGGCGTCTGAAATTGACGCCTGGCGCCGGACGGCAGTGCGGGACACAGACACGGAGGGTCCTGTGGAAGTAGAGGTCTGGCTGCCGGTACCAGTACCTCTACTAGAGGGAGCGGGGGGGCATGACCTGCTGGAAAGAGATGAAGATGTGGCAGGGGCTGCTGTACCCTGCTCACTTGTGGTGGTGGCGCTGCTACCACCACCACGCTTCATCTCGTCAAACACCGCCCAGTGGTTTATCCTCAGGTGCTGGTTCAGGGCTGTGGTACCCACCCGAGCCAAACACTTCCCTCTCTTCACCCTCACTTTACAAATCCGGCAGATGGCCACGGTAGGGTTGTCTGCCACCAGGGTAAAGTAGTTCCAGACAGGTGACTTCAGCACCGCCCTCCTGTCAGGTGGGGTGACGCTTACTTGCACCTGCTGGGACTCGGTGCGCACAGGTGGAGCTGCCTGCTGCTGCTGCTGCTGCTGCTGCTGCTCCTCCTGACACCTCCTGCTGCCATCACCAGTGGAGACCCTGACGATGGTGGTGACCTGGCGCACCGTTTCACCAGGGTGCCTACCTTCCCCGTCGTCACTGACGTAGTGAGCCGACGCGTCAGATGGCAACCATGATGGGTCACCCTCTTCACCCCCAGAGATGTCAGACCAAGGGCTGAGATGTGTTGGTCTGAGGGAACCAACTGACATGGAGCCTCTAGCCTGGCTCCGCTGTCCCCTCACCCACGCCTGGGTCTGACTAGGTGCTGCTGTTTCCTGCACCAAAACAGCAGCACCAGTTTGAAGGGATGTCTCTGGGATACTGCCAGCAGGTATCCCATCCTCCTCATCCATCCCTTCAAAAAGGTCCTGACCATCAGGACAGAGCTGGAGGTCTGCCTGATGCATGGCCTCCCCCAAGATATCCCTCTCACTGTCGCTGTCGAACAGTAAGATGCTGGACTCTTGGGGGCTGGGGGGGGGGGGGTACTACAGGCACCGGTGTAATGGTGGTACTACTGTGAGTCGGGACCGACGACTCAGTGGCACTGCTGTGCCCCATGTAGTCCACCACTACTTCAGCCTGAGATGGCAATATCGGGCGGCTGCCCGATGGGAAGAACTCCCGGATCAGGCGGACTCCCCTTGCACCCGATCCTCTACCACTAGTAGGGGCACGAGAGGTACCCCGTGCTGGCAGCGACCCAGCACTGGGAGTAACTCCCCTACCCCTGCTGCCACGGCCACGGATGCCGCTCATGATTGCTGATGTGTGTGGGGGGGGGGGGGGGTAAACTTTATTGGGGGGGGGAAATGTGAGGAAAATGTGTTTTTATGTGTTTTTTTTACAAGACAGGCACGCAGACAAAGACGTACACAGACAGCTACTAAACTATAAGAAAAGTAGTACACCAAAGACAAGGACTACAAAATTAAAGAAAAAAAAAAGCACTAAACAAACACTAACTTTTTTTTTTTTTTTTTTTTTTTTAAACACAAAACACAGACACTAAACACACACTAAGCTAAGCTAGATGAAATAAATGTACACTAACAGTGTGTACACTTACTACACAAAATTTAACTAAACTGAACACAAAACTTAGCTTTTAGAAAAGCTCTTTAGGAAAAACTAAGCAAAATGTGCACTGAAATCACTAGCAAATATCACTGAACAGCGAAGCTGCAAGATCAAACAGTAACACAAGATGAACAAAACTTAGCTTTGAAAAAAGCTCTTTTAGAAAGCTCAGCAAAATGTGCACTGAAATCACTAGCAAATATCACTGAACAGCAAAGATGCAAGATCAAACAGTAACACAAGATGAACAAAACAGCACGAAACAGCACAAAACGTAGCTTTGAAAAAAGCTCTTGGGTCTATTGCTTTGAAAAAAGCAGTTGATATACTGGAAAAGATGCACTGGAATCACTAAATAGCAATGCAGCACTATGCTGATGATGATATAAATCAATCAGGAACAGACACAGGAACACAGAAACAGCCTCCACACTCTCTAGCCAGCTTCTGAATCTGCAATGAAATGGTGCTGGGAGTGACCTTATATAATGTCCGTGCAGGCAGGTTCCTATTGGTTGCTAACCTCTGACGAGTGTGGAAGGAGAACTCTGATTGGCTCTGATGCAAAAGGGCGGAGAAAATAATCGCGCAATATTCCTATTGCCGAATATTCGCATTGCGAATATTCGGCAATATAAAATGATCGCTTCAGCTACTCGGCCCAAGGTCTCTAATCATACCAGCAATGCTTTTAGACGTCTATGGAGATCACTAGGATGTGATCTGTTTTAAAAATGAAACTGTAAAAATCGCTCTGATGCGGAAGATAGGGGCGAAGAAAATAATCGCGCGATATTGCGATTGCCGAATAATCGCATTGCGATTTTTCGGCAAAATTCAATGAACGCTTCAGCTACTCGGCCCAGGGTCTCTAATCATACCAACAATGCTTTTAGACGTCGATGGAGATATCTAGGATGTGATCT
Organism: Rana temporaria; assembly: GCF_905171775.1. Lineage (NCBI taxonomy): Eukaryota > Metazoa > Chordata > Amphibia > Anura > Ranidae > Rana > Rana temporaria. The sequence goes on from NC_053495.1 coordinate 73,990,032, forward strand.
GTTCTAAAAAAAAAATTGTAAAAAATCGAATATTCGGAATTGCGAATATTTACCGCGAAATTCGAAATGTAGCGCGATTTCTCGAATATGCTATATTCGAGTCGAATATTCGCAACGCGAATATTCGTGAGCAACACTATTCATTACACTATTCCGTCTGTCTACCTTGCAGACATTAATTTTAGGCAATTTTTTTTTTTCCTTTACAACTCCTTTAAAGATAGAATGATGTCATCGGCAAATAGTCCAATTTTATGTATTCTATCTACTATCTTTATTCCTGAAATATTTTCATTGGACCTAATGGTTTCTGCTAAGGGTTCAATTACCCAAGAAAATATAATCACTGCAAAGTATATTCCCATCGGCAATACGTTTAAAAGGCTAAAAATAAAAGCTATGTGGCTCAGGGCCAAAGTTAAAAAAGCTATAAACTATAAGAATAGAGCTTTTAAAAAATATAAAAATGAAGGAACACTAGTGTCGTTTTAAATGTTACAAAGAATATAACAGAATATGTAAGAAGGAAATCAAGGATGCAAAAATTCAAAACGAATGACAGATTGCAAAAGATAGTAGGACAAACCCCCAAAAAATTATTCAAATATATTAATAGTAAAAAGGTCAGGTCTGAGCATGTAGGACCTTTTACAAAATAATCTAGGGTGACTGGGGACAAAGAGAAGGCTAATTTATTAAATACTTTCTTCAGCTATGTGTATACAATGGAGTATGGGGGAGCTCATGTCCATAATAGGGGTGGTAGTGACACAGCCTCAAATGATCCACAGTGGCTCAAAAGTGATATGATCCAGAAATATTTAGACAAATTAAAGGTGGATAAAGCACCTGGACCAGATGGCATACACCCACGGATCCTAAAATAATTGAGCTCTGTAATTTTTCAAAGCCATTGGGGTAGATTCAGGTAGCAATTACGCCTGCGCATCCATAGATACGCAGGCGCAATTGCTAAGTAGCGCCGGCGTATCGACTTTCTGTATTCAGAAAGCTTGATACGCCGACTGTAACCTAAGATATGACTGGCATAAGGCTCTTATGCCGTCGTATCTTAGGCTGCATTCTGACGCTGGCCGCTAGGTGGCGTTCCCGTAGTGGTCAGCGTAGAGTATGCAAATTGCATACTCACGCCGATTCACAAACGTACGCGCGCCCGGCGTTCGAGTTTTAAGTTGTTTGCGTACGGCGCTTCCATCGTAAGGCTGCTCCTGCTATTAGGAGGCGCAGCCAATGCTAAGTATGGACGTCGTTCCCGTGTCGCGTTTTTCGAAATTTGCGTCGTTTGCATAAGTGGATCGTGAATGGCGCTGGACGCCATTTACGTTCCCGTCTAAGCAAATGACGTCCTTGCGACGTCATTTACCGCAATGCACGTCGGGAAAGTTTCCCGACGGAGCATGCGCACTACGTTCGGCGCGGGAAAGCGCCTAATTTAAATGATCCACGCCCCCTACGGGATCATTTAAATTACACGCGCTTACGCCGGCCACTTTTACGCAACGCCCCTGCAAATTACGGAGCAAATGCTTCGTGAATGAAGCGTAGCTCAAGTAATTTACGGAGGCGTAGCGTTAAAACGGTACGCTGCCCCTCCGTAGTAGTGCGCGCCCCTACCTGAATCCACCCCACTGTATCTAGTTTTTAGGGACTCATTAATGAAGGGAATAGTACCACTGGATTGGCGCAGGGCCAATGTGGTGCCTATATTTAAAAAGGGAACAAAGGGCCAGATTCAGGTACAAATGCGGTGGCGTAACGTATCGTCTTTACGTTACACCGCCACAAGTTTTTCTCGTAAGTGCTTGATTCACAAAGCACTTGAGTATAAACTTGCGGCGGAGTAACGTAAAGACGTCCGGCGCAAGCCCGTCTAATTCAAATGGGGCGTGTACCATTTAAATTAGTCGTGCTCCCGCGCGGAACTATCTGCGCATGCTCCATTAGTAAATTTCCCGACGTGCTTTGCGCGAAATTTCGGCGCCCCGACGTGTTTGTGAATGGCGATGTGCGCAACGTACTTACGCCAAATTTTTTTTTTCATTCGATGCGGGAACGACGGCCATACTTTAACATGGCTGGTGTAAAGTTAAGCCATGAAAAAGATTGCTTAAAGGAGTTCTCTGACCTAAAACTTTTAACCCCCGCTGTGCCCGGGCTGTAAAAAAATAGAAAATAAACTTTCACTTACCTGCCTACGATCCCCCGTTGTTCCGATATCGCCGTCCCGTTCTCCGGTCCCGGTCTCTTCCGCTTCCTGTGTGTCGGTGACTCATAGTGCGCTCAGCCTATCAGTGGCCGCGACGGGACATTGCTGCGGCCGCTAATAGGCTGAGCGCACTATGAGTCACCGACACACAGGAAGCGGAAGGGGCCCGGGACCGGAGAACGGGACGGCGATATCGGAACAACGGGGGATCGTAGGCAGGTAAGTGAAAGTTTATTTTCTATTTTTTTACAGCCCGGGCACAGCGGGGGTTAAAAGTTTTAGGTCAGAGAACTCCTTTAACTTTGCGACGGGAAAAAAACGACGTAACGCACGCGAGTAGCTTCGTGGATCGCCGTAAAAGCTAATTTGCATACCCGACGCTGGAAAACGGCGCAAACTCCACCCAGCGGCGGCCGAAGTATTGCAGCCTAAGATCCGAAGGCGTACGAAGCCGTAAGCCTGTCGGATCTTAGCAAAATGCCATTGTATCTTGTTTGTGAATCACAAATTAAGATACGACGCGGCAAATTTGAAAATACGCCGGAGTATCAGTAGATACTCCGGCGTATTTGTTCTGTGAATCTGGCCCAAAATCTTTACCAAGTAACTATAGACCTGTTAGTTTAACTTCTATAGTTGGGAAGCTACTGGAGAGATTAATAAAAGACCACATAGAGGAGTTCTTGCTGGAAAAAACTATTTAAGCAACAGACAGCATGGATTCATGAAAGACAGAAGTTGTCAGACAAACCTGATTTCTTTTTATGAAGAGGTAAGTAAAACCTTGGACAGAGGGGTGGCGGTGGACGTGGTATACTTGGGTTTTGCAAAAGTGTTCGATACAGTTCCGCACACACGGCTCATGTGATGGGTCACGTCGTCCAGGGGCACGGGCGGCGTACTGCGTCACCCCTTAAATAGCAAAACAAATGCAACGAGGCCACACTCTGAGGAATGCGCACATGCGCATTCCCATCCGAAGCACCCAAGCCTCTTTCTGGGTCGCGGTCAGTCTATGTCCAATCTCACGTATTCCTGCGTTGATATAGAGAATCTGAAAGCGAGCCAAGCCTCACTTTGAGAGTACGCGCAAGTGCAATCTCAACTGAAGCAACCAAACCTCGTTCCAAGTGACTGTCAATATAGCAACACTCAGCACGGGGACCACACATCCACACGAGAACCAATGGACCAGTTGGCAGTGGGGCTGGGAGAAAGGATGTATGCACAGGCCTGGTGTGATGTAAAATCATCTCACCTGTAAAGATTGACAGAGTGGAGAGACTATATATAAAACAAAATATTAAAATGGTAAAGCATCTCCCAAAAGCCAGGGTCGGTAAAACCCGACCAAAGAGGGAGACGGAGATGCTTAAATAAACTATAAGCAGGAAATATAAAAAAAAGGCCATCCAGGTGTCACCGGCAAACTGTAAATGGACAAAAATGTAAAACACTCCCTAGGGATAAATCCCGCATCAAACCCAATGCGGGGTACCCACAGGGGACCAACTGTTATGATAAAGGGCAAATCGGGGGTGAACATGGAACAATCTTGAAAGTTCATTCCAAGAAGACTCCCAAAAAGCCCATCCCAATGAGGAGACAAAAACACCCTTTGACACATAAAGTCATTGGGCTATATTACATAATATTTTCCTCTGAATTTATTAATCTGCACTCTATTGGAATCTTAAATTTTAAATAGCTGTTAACCTTATTTAGCCCAATGACTTTATGTGTCAAAGTGTGTTTTTGTCTCCTCATTGGGATGGGCTTTTTTCTACTAACATTTTTACACTATCGAGGCATCTGTTTTTCCTGTCATGAAATGTGCTGACTAGCGAGGCTGTGGATTCAGGGTGTCATTATTATCCAGCTGTGATTTATTACAAGTGTTTCCGGGTCCTCCGTCATAGGGGACCATGGGGCTCTGGTAAGCAGATCTACTTATGACTTGATGGTGGAACTCACTCTGGTTTTAGTCCATAATTGAAGAGTCCAGACATCATTGGATTTGTGCACGGGTGTTTATCAACATTGATGCAATACTTGGACTATTTGCTCATGCACTTTATGAACTTTTTCTGTGTTTTGCAACAATTTTTTTAATATTTAATATCAATTTACACTGTTAATACATTATAGATTGTGATTCACATACTTATAACCGTTTATCTGTATGATCTGGGTCACATATGGCTATTCATATGTAAGTTCATAAGTTTTATTCACCACACTATACCTACACTTAGGTTTATTTTAGGTTTAGCGCAACTATATTTTCTTTTCTTTTTTTTACCTTTTTAGATATGTTGTGGTTGCTACATCTATCAATTTAGTCAAGTGTATTAAATATATCTCACCAGTGTCTAAGTATAAATTATGTAGCGATCCCCACAGATCCCCATGCCCCTGATGACATATTTGGTGAAACGTGTAGGGAGGAGCTGGGACAGATTCAAAACATCAACTGTGATGAGCAGCAGCCATTTTGGAACCTGGCATATGGATGTTTTCGCTGTACAATAACAGTGCTACATATTCTAGTAATCTGTACACATGATCGGATTTTCAGACAGCAAAAGTGTGTATGCTTCATCTGACTTTTTAATTATTTGTAAATTATTTTCTAGTGATCTTCATAATTTTTATAATTTTTTTGTGTGTCAAGTTACCACAACAACATTATTATCTTGTATTTTTTAACCTCAAGGAGGTTGGTTGGTGTCCCTTGTTAATTTGAAATTGTATTTTTGAAATGTACCTGCCTACTCACAAACATGTAAAAAGAAAAAAAAATATCCATTTATTCTGGGTCATAACAAAATAAAGAGGAAGGCAACACTGGAGAAACTGTTGGAATTTGCAAAGCCTTTAGACCCCAGGGCAGATATCAACTATTTGCAAAAACAAATTGGTAGCTTGAGAAGTCCATAGGATAGGGAGTACAATCTGGTCCAGGACTCCAAGAGATCAGGAACAGCAGCAGATGACATATATGTCTCCAGTCTGTGGAACTACAACAGCCTGCATCTTTTGTTAGACCAGACTGTACCCAGACCATCACTTTCTTGTCTTCCCTGCAGCCTTCTCTTCATGCTTTCTTGGAGGCTGTGGCTCTGGAGGTGGACTTGTGGCAGGAGGAGGAGGATGGGTGAGCGCACATAAGTGCATGTTACAGTACCTGTCACCGAGAATGTGTTTCCAGCACAACGGCATCGCGCTGATTCTCGGTGACATGGTGCCGACATCTCACACTCGCTGGAATAGGAAAAGCACATTCCAGCGAGCGCGTCATAGAAGCGACGGGCATCCGACTTGGATTCCCGCCAATTCTAGCCGAGACGTTTGGTATGAATCATGAGGGGGAACTCCACGCCAAATTTTAAATAAAAAACCGGCATGGGTTCCCCCCCAGGGAGCATACCAGGTCCTTAGGTCTGGTATGGATTGTAAGGAGAACCCCCTACACCGAAAAAAAATCAGAAGAAAAGAAGAAGACAGAAGACGGCAATAAAGAGCGGGCTGCGCCGCCGCTAGTAATAGAGCTAAAAAGAAGATATCGACGGCCAGCCCCGAAGAAGGCACTGGAGAGCGAGCGGGAGAAAAACCGGGGAGCGCCGAGACGACAGAGGAGAGCGGAGAAGTTGGAAGAAGACCCTCCGGAGAGTGGAGAAGACCCCCCCCGGAGAGCGGAGAAGACCCCCCGGGCTGACCAATAAATTATTTTAAAACCCTGTGTTGTGCGTTTATTTTATTGACACTTTGCCTCCAGGTAAATGATGTACCCTATATTCATTCACCTAGGGTGGGGGGCCGGTATCTGGGGCCCCCTTATTAAAGGGGGCTCCCAGATTCCCATAAGCCCCCCACCTGCAGACCCCGACAACCAACGGCCATGGAAGAGGCCCTGTCCTTATCAACATGGTGACAGGGTACTTTGGGGTGGGGGGGCCGCAGGCCCCACGGCCCCAGAGCACCCAACCCCCCCATGTTGAGGGCATGCGGCCTGGTACGGCTCAGGAGGGGGGCGCTCCCTCGTCCCCACTCCTTTCCTAACCGGCTGGGCGGCTTGCTTGGATACGGGTCTGGTATGGATTGTGGGGGAACCCCCACGCCGTTTTTTCAGCGTAGGGGGTTCTCCTTACAATCCATACCAGACCTAAGGGCCTGGTATGCTCCCTGGGGGGGAACCCATGCCATTTTTAAAATTTGGTGTGGAGTTCCCCCTCATGATTCATACCAAACGCCGCGGCTAGATTTGGCGGGAATCCAAGTCCAAATTGCAGAAAATCTGTGAGGAAATTATTTTTCAGGCCCTTCATAAAGGGGTTGAGGGGCCAACTGACAGATACAGTAGGTGACCGCGATATTGTGTCAATCTTGCTTCCTTTCTCGGCGAGATTGACCACCTACGAGCCCCGTCGCGGGATGGGAAAAAGCCGTCATAGAAGCGACGGGGCTCGTAGGTGGTCAATCTCGCCGAGAAAGGAAGCGAGATTGACACAATATCGCGGTCACCTACTGTATCTGTCAGTTGGCCCCTCAACCCCTTTATGAAGGGCCTGAAAAATAATTTCCTCACAGATTTTCTGCAATTTCGCAGCTACATAGTAGCCATAGGACTCTTTAGCACGGGGGGGGGGGGGTTCAGGGCCACATTAGCATCCCTAATGAGACCCAGTGCTGCCTCCTCCATGTTCCTGTGCCTTTTTGTTGGTTTAGATTGGGTGTGGCTACTTGGCCCGGCCACCTCCTGGCTGCCACTGACCCCCGCCTCCTCCTGGATGCCACATTCCAGAGCCTCGTCCTGGCTGAGGTCTTCCTGGGTATAAAAAAGGGACATAGTTTTAGTTTTTGGTTCATCAATCACACACAATTTTCAGCTCATGACTGTTGCAAATTGAATGTTAATAAATAGAAAAGACCATCATTCAGACCCCAGCAGTTTTCATTCTTGTCCCAAGCATTTTTGGCCACTACTGTCTATTGATATATTATAAAACACGTTTTGTTAAATTATTGTTATCTATAATAACATCTAGTTAACATCAATAATTTTAGGACAATATATATGCAGAAAAATACTATACCTGGCTCCAGCTGGGCTCCTCCACTTCTTCGAGGATGGAAGGGCCAGGTTGGTCCTCGGAAGCCTCAAGCGGGGGTTGAGGGACATGTGGAGGGAAGGGGGGAAGGAAGTGTGGAAAGTGATTCCCTGACTTCAATCTGGTCGTCCAGAAACTGCATTCTGTTGTAGTACCACAGACTGGGTACATACACGTTTTCTGCTGCTGCTCCTGATTTCTGGGATTTCTGGACTTTATTGTGCTCCTTCCTATACGTGCTCCTCAAGCTACTAATTTTCTTTTCCACAAAGTCGATGTCTGCATCGGGGATCTGCGTCTTCACAAACTCCAGCAGTTTCTCCAGTGTTGTCTTCCTAACTGGTTTGTTTCTATATAAGGGGTTTTTAATCTCCCACAAATTGTGCAGCTCCCTGTACATATCTATTAACCTGCCCATGAATTCAGGGTCCTTGAATTGTTTCATATTTGCTGCAAGACAAAACACAAGACAAAAACCCTAATGTGAGGCTAAATTCTCCTAATCTTATCCCAATATAGGCCTCAATCTAGAATCAGTATAGGCCACTGATGCCCAATGTTACCTTCGTAAGAACGATTGGCACTTCCGTTACTCCTTCCTCCGCACACAGAACGTAGGTAGAAGAGATGCGTGTTAGCTTTATATACACTGTGCATAAGTGAAACTCCACACACATCACCGGCACCTGACGTTCTTTCTAGTATATTCCCCGCCCCTTCTCTTTCGTCACAGTGGGAGAGGAACATGGCGGAGACACAGCAGGTGCGTGATAATAGCAGTAACGAGGAGGAAAGCCCGAAGCCAGAAACGTCCCAATCCAAGAGGAGATATAAGGCCTCAAATATGTCCTTTCTAGAGATGGCGGAGATGGTGGATATCTTGAAGAGGACAGACTATGATGGGAAGTATGGACCGTACCCCAACACCAAATGTGAGAAAGGCAAAAATCATGTCTAAAGTTGTGAGAAGTCTGCACAGGAATTTGGGGGTATAACGAACCAAGGAGCAATTGAGGAAACGCTGATCAGACCTGAAATTGAGGGAGCATGATCAGTACAGAAGGATCAGGAAACAGCTTCTAAAAAGAAAATATTTGTCCTGTGTTCCTATTATTATTACTTGCATGTTGCTCCATGTGCTTTTCTTTACCGTTGTACAGTTTAAAATGGCAAAGTTCAGGTTCGCGGGCACAGAAATCAGTCCTTGTAAACATTGTTCACCCACTAAATACGATGTTTTTGGCAAATACAGGTTAACTACATTTGGTCATGCCTAGAGAGAAAATAACCGCTCAGTAGTCTTCAATGAACCTCCTCACTGGAACCAAACCATGGGTGCTGGCAATGCAATAGTGATGCAAAAATACAAAGGAAACTTGGACAGCCGCACTCCAAAAATGTTCTTTTAATTAAAATCGATCACAAAATAAACACGCCACAGCAAAAAAATTGGAACAAAAGCTAACGTTTCGCACTGTAGCTTCAGTGCTTAGTCATAGCTAATACTATTTGGTCATGCCTATTTGTATTAAAATAAGTTTATTACATTGTTGTCTAGATGTGTTTGTAACTAGAATGACATGCAAACTTGATTCAGTGTAAGGAGAGGACACTCAGCAGCTGTTTACACATCTGGACTCAGGAGCACTAGTGTGGGACACCAGAACAACCTTTTTAGGGTGTTCCACACAGGTGCTCAAGTGGATACTTGGGGTGTCTCCATGTGTGAAACGTGTCCAAAAAGGTAAATATTCCATCTTTGGTTAGGGAAAAAAAATCATGTCTTCAGTTTGAAACTCTGCCAAAACTGACAATTGTACCACACTTCCAAGCCATGTTTAACATTCCTATTTCTGGCCTCAAATATCTGTGTGCTAAGTATACCTTTTGTTTCATTCTCATACGGGGAGAAAAGACTTGAAACATCTGAGGACACCAGGAACCCCACACCTCGTGAAAAGAAGGGGAACTCAGCACACCAGAACCTGAAGATGTGGAGGGAGGAGAGGTGGAAGAAGTGGGCGAAATAGTGACCACAACAGTTCAGTGTCTGAAACCACTGCTTCAGGTAATAGATGTATGTGTTACGGAACCATGAACCAGACGTACAACAAGAGATAAGTGAAAATAAGAAGGCTTTATTGAAAATCAAGCTGTAAAGCAAAAGTCCAAACGAATGGTAAAACCGAAGCAGAGTCTTGTGAAGCCAGAGGTCAGGAACCAGAAGGGAAGTCAGACGAAGCCAGGATCAGGAACCAGCAGGGAAGTCAGACGAAGCCAGGATCGGAACCAGAAGCAGCAGCAGTCTTAGAAGCATGTGAACACAGGAGGACCAAGCAAGGAACTGAAGCCATAGACCTCCCTTATATATGAGCCAGGCATCCAGCTCCTCCCAGTGGGAAGGAGGAGCCGCAGGGTGGGAGGCTACAAGAGACCCAGAAACCAAGATGGCCACCAGCACATGTCAAACGAAGGAGACAGGAGAGAGGTAAGACCATGACAGTACCTCCCCCTCAAGGGCCCCCCCTCCGCGGTGCAAAAAACGGTTTCCGAGGGAAGCGTGCGTGGAAGGCTCGGAGCAAGGCAGGAGCATGGACATCTGCGGAGGGAACCCAGGAACGCTCCTCTGGACCATAACCACGCCAGTGGACCAAAAACTGCACCCGACCGCGGACCAGGCGTGAGTCCAGGATATTGCTCACCTCATACTCCTCATGATTGCCCACTCGGACCGGACGAGGCCGAGGAACCGAGGAAGTGAAGCGATTGCACACCAGTGGCTTCAACAGGGAGACATGAAACACGTTGGAGATCCGCATGCCAGGTGGAAGCGCAAGGGCATAGGCTACCGGGTTTACCCTGCGAAGCACTCGGAAGGGACCAACAAAGCGAGGAGCCAGCTTGGGAGTGGGCACTCGAAGGTTGAGGTTGCGGGTGGACAACCATACACGGTCTCCGACCTGGTAGAAAGGAGCAGGCGCTCGTCTGCGATCAGCCTGAAGTTTCTGGCGCTGCGCAGAGACCTCAAGGGACTTCTGGATCTGTACCCAAGAAGCACGTAGGACGGAAAGGTGATCCTCCACAGCCGGAATATCCTGGGGAGAGAATGCCTCCGGTAACACGGCAGGTTGGAACCCATAATTGGCCATGAAGGGAGACGTCCCCGAGGAAGAGTTCACCGCCGTGTTCCTGGCAAACTCAGCCCAAGGCAGGAGGTCAACCCAATTGTCTTGGTGATCGGAGACATAGCAACGAAGGAATTGCTCCAAGGCCTGATTGGATCGTTCTGCGGCCCCATTGGACTGAGGGTGGTAGGCCGAGGAGAAGGAGAGATGAATCCCCAACTGGGAGCAAAAGGCGCGCCAGAACCTGGACACAAACTGACTCCCCCGATCCGACACTATCTCCTTGGGCAAACCGTGCAACCGGAAGACCTCCCTGGCAAAAATCGTGGCCAACTCTTGTGCAGAGGGTAACTTCTTGAGAGGAACACAGTGGCACATTTTGGAAAACCGATCCACAATCATGAGAATGACCGTATGGCCTCGGGATGCAGGGAGGTCCACGATGAAATCCATCCCCAGGTGTGACCATGGGCGCTCCCCGGTGGCTATGGGTTGCAGAAGGCCCAACGGAAGGTGCCGAGGGGACTTACTCTGGGCACAAACGGAGCATGCCGCTACATATGCGGCGATGTCGGAACGTAGGGAAGGCCACCAGAACAGACGTGAAACAGCCCAGGACAGCTGATTCTTTCCAGGATGCCCCGCGGTCTTGGAGTTATGGTAGGTTCGCAACAACCGAGTGCGCAACTCCTCAGGCACAAAACATCTGCCGTAGGGTCTCCCAGAGGGAGCACCAGATTGAGCCGCCAAAATCTGCTCACCCAGGGGAGAGGTCAGGCTGGTGCGAATGGCGGCCAGGATCTGATTCGGAGGTATGACCGAAGTCGGAATCGATTCCTCCCTGGACAGTTCGGAGTACTGCCGTGATAAGGCATCCGCCCTGATGTTCTTGGAACCGGGTAGGTAGGAGACCACGTAATTAAAACGTGACAAGAACAGAGCCCATCTGGCCTGACGTGGTGTCAATCTCTTGGCCTCAGAAAGGTAGGTCAGATTCTTGTGGTCCGTCAGGATGAGAACCGGAACCACCGAGCCCTCGAGCAAGTGCCTCCATTCTTTAAGGGCCTGTACGATGGCCAATAACTCCCTGTCACCAATCTGATAGTTGCATTCCGCGGAAGACAGTTTCCGGGAGTAAAACCCACAAGGAAGCAGAGGACCCTCTGGTGTTCTACGCTGAGACAGAAGAGCGCCTACTCCCGTCTCAGACGCGTCTACCTCGAGGACAAAGGGCAACCCAGGGTTGGGATGCGACAGAATCGGAGCCGACACAAAGGCGGACTTTAGGGCCTCAAAAGCTCGGATGGCCTCGAGCGGCCAGACCTGGGAATTACTGCCCTTCCTGGTCAGATCCGTGAGAGGCTTGGCCAGCATGGAAAAGTCCCTGATGAACTTCCGATAATAATTGGCGAAGCCCAAAAAGCGCTGCAGGGAACGAAGACCACTGGGCTGGGGCCACTGTAAGACAGCCGAAACCTTCTCAGGATCCATGGAGAACCCCTCAGCGGAAATGATGTAACCTAGGAAGGTTACCTGGGATCGGTGAAATTCGCATTTCTCAAGCTTACCGAACAGCTTGTTCTCTCGTAACCGTTGCAACACTCGTTTGACATCCAGAATGTGGGCCTCCCTGGATTCAGAATATACCAAGATGTCATCCAAATAGACCACCACACACTGCTGCAACAGGTCACGGAAAACATTGTTGATGAATTCCTGAAAGACTGCGGGCGCATTGCACAACCCAAAGGGCATAACCAAGGATTCATAATGACCGGTCCTGGTGTTAAACGCGGTCTTCCACTCATCGCCCGCCTTGATCCTTACCAGGTTATATGCCGCCCTCAGGTCGAGTTTGGTAAAGACCGTGGCCCCTTTAAGGCGATCGAACAGCTCGGAAATCAAGGGTATCGGGTAAGCGTTCTTGATCGTGATGCGATTGAGACCCCTGTAATCGATGCAAGGCCTCAACTCACCACCCTTCTTTTTCACAAAGAAAAATCCAGCCCCTGCCGGGGACGAGGATTTGCGAATGTGACCACGGGACAGCGCCTCCATCACGTACTCCTCCATGGCCTCATTCTCCGCAACCGACAGTGGATAGACCTTGCCGCGAGGAGGAACGGCACCAGGTTGTAACTCAATGGCACAATCATATGGGCGGTGCGGAGGTAGGGCAACTGCGCGTACCTTATCGAATACATCCCGGTACTCCTCGTATTCAGGAGGCAACAGAGAGTCCGAGGAAGTACACAGCAACTTGACAGGCCCATGGAGGCACTTAGCCCCACACTGTGGTGACCATGAGAGGATCTCGGCCGATCTCCAGTCAAAAGTCGGATTATGCTTCTGGAGCCAGGGGTACCCCAAGACCACCGAGTAGTGTGGAGACGAAATAACTTGGAAGCAGACCGACTCTCTGTGAGCGGCACCAATGGCTACCCCCACTGGAAGGGTCTCATGAGTCACGTGTGGCGGTTGGAGGGGTCTGCCGTCTATCGCCTCTAGAGCCAGCGGGGAACCTCGAGCCTGTAGAGGAATGGAATTGGCGGCAGCAAACTCACTATCAATGAAAAAACCACCAGCACCAGAGTCCACCAACGCCTGGGTCGTCACCGAGCCCCCGACCCAGGAGAGGACAACAGTGATCAGTGGTTTATCAACACGGGAACCCGGGGACGAGGAGACTCCACCCAAGATCTGCCCCCGACAGGATCTCAGGTGCGAGCGTTTCCCGGACGGTTCGGACATGCCAACCGAAAATGCCCACCGAGACCACAGTACATGCATCGGCCCTCGCGTCTCCGGAGTACCCTCTCCCCCTCTGACAGGCGAGCAAACCCCAGCTGCATGGGTTCACCCCCAGACACGTCAACCCCAGGAGGCGTGGGAGGAGAGGGAGGCACGGGTGGGACAGCAAACGTAGGCGCCAAACTGTTAGGAGGCCTCCGCAGGCTCTCCTTAAAGGAAGGTCTCTCCCTGAGTCTGGTGTCAATCAAAATCAGGAAAGAAATAAGAGCCTCGAGCTCCACCGGTAGGTCCTTAGCTGCAAGCTCATCCTTCAAGTCATCCGAGAGACCATGAGAGAAAGCAGCGACCAGAGCCTCATTATTCCAGCCCACCTCTGCTGCCAGGGTACGAAACTCAATGGCGTATTCGCTACGGATCGTGAACCCTGTCTGACGGACATAAGGAGCTTCGCAGCAGAGGCGGCGCGAGCCGGCACATCGAATACCTTCCGAAGAGAAGCAACAAAACCGGAAAACTCGGCAACCACCGGATTGTTGTTCTCCCATAAAGGGCTGGCCCAGGCCAAGGCCTTGTCCGAGAGCAGCGAGATCAAGAAGCCCACCTTTGATCTCTCAGTGGGAAAGGCATGTGGCAGCAACTCGAAAAATAATGCCCACTTGGTTAAGGAAACCTCGGCACTGAGTTGGCTCTCCCCCAAATCGCTGTGGAAGGGGGGCAGAACCGGTCATACCCCGAAATACCGCAGGCGCAGCAACAGGTGTCGGGGTAGACTCTGGCGCAACAACCGGAGCGACAGTAGGAGCGGGCCCAGGAGCGACAGCCAACCCATCGGCAACGGAAGCGAAATGAGCCGTGCGTTCAAGCAGGGTTTGCAACGCCACGGCGAACTGACCCAACAGGTAATCCTGCTGATCAAGTCTGGCAACCAGCGTGGGTAGCGAGGATGGCCCTGTACCGTCAAAAATCATGGCTTGGTCCTAATGTTACGGAACCATGAACCAGACGTACAACAAGAGATAAGTGAAAATAAGAAGGCTTTATTGAAAATCAAGCTGTAAAGCAAAAGTCCAAACGAATGGTAAAACCGAAGCAGAGTCTTGTGAAGCCAGAGGTCAGGAACCAGAAGGGAAGTCAGACGAAGCCAGGATCAGGAACCAGCAGGGAAGTCAGACGAAGCCAGGATCGGAACCAGAAGCAGCAGCAGTCTTAGAAGCATGTGAACACAGGAGGACCAAGCAAGGAACTGAAGCCATAGACCTCCCTTATATATGAGCCAGGCATCCAGCTCCTCCCAGTGGGAAGGAGGAGCCGCAGGGTGGGAGGCTACAAGAGACCCAGAAACCAAGATGGCCACCAGCACATGTCAAACGAAGGAGACAGGAGAGAGGTAAGACCATGACAGTATGCCTGCATATTTATAATACATGGTGTGTTTTTTTTTAGTTTAGTGGATGAAGATACTTGTTTCACCAGTGCAAGTGCACAAATCCTCATCAAGGACATAATGGTGTGCAATCGGGATTTAGACCTGATCAAGTAAAAAACAAATGAGATTGAACAAAAAAATGAAGAACATGATTGATGTTTTAGGCAAAATCTAAATCACACAAAAATTCAAACATTTTTTGGTTGAAATTTTGTGAGTTACATTTGTTTTTTTTTACGCATTTTCAATGCCAAATTTTGAAGATGCACACAGTGTGTCAACATGTGCTATCTGCCATTACGGGATATCAATGTACGCGTTTTGTGGGTGCAACCCCTTCCTCTCAAGTAGGTGAGAGGAAGGGGTTGCACCCCCAAAACACATTCATTGATCCCCCAATAATGGGAGATAGCACATGTTGACATTAGGCATGGGATCAGGTGGGAAATCCCCATTTTGCCTCTCAATTTGTGTGCATCTTCAAAATTTGGCTTTTACAGGGGTTACATCACCCCATCTGATGAAGGCAAGATCAACACATTTTGTCTGGTATTGCCTTGAGTTTTTCAACGTTGAACTTTGTAAGTTCCAGAGTTATGTATATTATGGTTTTTAAACATGCCTGTTAAAAAAATGCAAAATGTATTAAACAAAAAAATTTTTGGTGTAATTTTTTTTTAAAACACACATGTGAATGTGCACGGAGTAAACGTTTTTATACTTAACAATGTGTGGCTTCTTCTTTCAATGCTCAATACCAGTTTTTGTAGTAAGTTGGTGTTTACAGTGACAATGGGGATTATTTACAGTGGATGTTGCCAAGAATGTGTTTCTAGCACGACAGCATCGTGCTGATTCTCGGTGACATGGTGCCGAATTTAGGCTTAACCAGGGAACTGTTGCTCTGTTCATCTATTATGGCATACATACTAATAGCTTCCTCAGGTTGGCTCTTTGGGTATACCTTGACTATGCATATCTTAGCACAGCATTTGTGATCTAAGCCTTCTCCACAGACTTCTGTGCATGGAAGAGAAAACATTAGCTGTGGCTGGAGCATGACCTTGATGCTCCCTGCCATGATTTGAGACAGGGCTGGAGATAGGAGGCTGCTGTGAATTGTCTGAGGGTGGGCCCAGATGCATGGCTGTAACATGTCTGTCGCTACTGCATTCTGTGCATTTGATGACAACTTTACAATCTTTAGCAAAATGTCCATAACAAGCACAGCACCTATAGCATATTCCAAGTTTCTGAAGAAGCTCCCTGCGCTCTTGTAACGTCTTTGCCCTAAGCCCATGACATTTCTTTAGGGGGTGAGGCTTCTTGTGAATAGGGCACTGATGACTAGGGTCTTTATCTCTGTCACCCGAATCGCTCTGATGAGCAGGAGAGGATACGGGTGGTGTGATATCTGTTCTTTTAACAGATATTGCTCTATTAAAGTCTCTACACTTAGCTACTGTGTTATCACACCTTGAGGAAGATGATGATGATGAAGCAGGCAAGTTGGGTTCACTGAAGCTGAAGCTGGGATCGTTTCTCATCCAGGCTTGATCACTGATGAACCTGCAAAAATATGCAAATGGTGGAAAAGATACGTTGTAGTCTCTTTGGTACCTTGAGCATACCTCCCAACATTTTAAAACTCCACTGCGGGACATTTTTGTTGAGGGGGGGGGCTAATCATCAACAAAGTTGTTGAGTGGGGGGGGGCAGACAGACAACCAAAGTTGTTGAGCGGGGGGGTGCAATCAAAGTTGTTGAGCGGGGGGGGGGCGGACGATCAAAGTTTCAAAGTTGTTGAGCGGGGGAGGGACGGTCGCGGGGGGGCGACGATCCAGAAAGCTTAGTCCAGGTAGCCGTGGGTTTTGCAGTCTCTTGAATAGAGCGCTTTCTATGGCTTCAGAGCTACCATAGGCTTGCTCAAGTCTTGCCTATGCGGCGACAAGACCTGCATCTGGGTGGTCAACATGCACTGTTCTCAGTCTTTTAACACGGTCTGCAGATTCTGGACCCTAGCCACTATGAGCAAATCAATTTCCACCATTGGCAGTAAAGTTGTGATCAGCAACAGCAGCTTTGAATGTTGATCTCCAGGCCCTGTAGCTCTCTGGACAGTCATCAAACCTTGAGAGGGTAGTGTTAATGAGCTCACAGCGTATCATATATCTGGCAAAGTCATTCAAGTCTGACCTCTCACTCTTTGGTGCCAAAAGAAGCTTGTGGAACCCATCGGATATGAAAGTTAATTTGGTGAAGTAGGGTGAGGGTTACGAGGATAAAATGATGTTGCAAGAGCGTTTAACTGTGGTGTAGTCCCTAAGGCTTGTGCTGGCTGTGGCTTGAGCTGCGGCTTCATACTGGAAGTCACCTTGTTGTCAGCTAGAGGTGATGTGGTTTGCTGCACAGATGCACTTGTGTTGTAGACTTGAAGAGGCTCAGGCATTTGGAGCTGAGAGGTCTCTGAGTTGAGAGTTAGAACAGTGTTGTTAGTAGGACGTATAGGAGATGACTGTATCATCACAAACATTATGATTTAGTACATATTCACTGGTGCGGTCAACTGGGTCTTACAGTTCCGGTGGACGGAACAGTTTGAGTTAGCACTTTCTCCCATCACTTGTTCAAGGACCCTTAGCCTTGCTAGGGCAGCTGCTTCCTCCTTTTCCATTTGCAGAACCTTTATTTGGGAATCTGTCTCTGCTTGTTGAGCTACTATCTCTGCATGGTGAGCTGCCTTTTTTGTTTCTATTTCTGCTTCCTTTCTCGTAAAGGAGCTTTGCACTTTATTTTCTTCCAGACGTGCACAGGCCTCAATTAGCTTGTCACTTAATGTTGAGCTTCTGGAGCGAGAGGATCTGGAAGTATGTGCAGTGTGCTTGGTTTATGTGGATCTGTGAGATCTGATCTCCTGCAGTTGAGCAATGCGGAGTTCTGCCTTATTCTGAGCTTTGTTGGTTTAGTGCATCAGCCCTGGTCAGTTCTGCTGAAGAGTCCTCTATATTACAGTCTTGCAAGAAAGCTGTGTACTCTGCCAACAGCCGCTGGTAGTGTTCATACGCGACAGATAAGTGATCTTTAGAGTCTCTTAGTTCAGCTGGTTGATCATTAAAGTGTGACAAAACTGACATGCAGTGTGAGGTTCTGTCCCATAAGTCTGACAGATTGCTGGTGAGCTCGTCTCTAGTGTTTTCATAGTTTTCTCTGAGTTTCTGTGTCGGTTTCATTATACGTTTGGGTCTTACACTCTGTTCGGCAATGTCTGCAGAATCTGCTCCCTGTACATCTGTGGGTTCAGAGGCATGATGAATCTGGTTCAGCCACAGAAAGGTCCTCAGAGTCTTTTGTAGACATATTTCAAGTTTTGCAAAAAATGGCACTGTATCTTTAAGAAGACGAACAGCCGCTTAGACAGGTGGGGTAACACAGTTCAGTGTAGAGAAACTGGCCCAGATTCAGGTAGATTTGCCCATTACTTACACATGAGCTGCTCAGCTGAATTTCTCTGCGCTGGGGCAATTTAGCCAAATTGCCACCTGATTCAGGAATCGTTTGTTCAGTTAATTTGCTCCTGTTTAAGGCAAAGCTGAGGGCGCAAGGCCGCGCAAGTGAAAGTGGGTGTGCCCCTATGTAAATGAGCATTTTTCGGCTCAGCAGAGGTTTGCGCCGGGCACGCGCATGCGCAGTTATGGCGCTTCCGTCTGCGCATGCGTCAAACTGCGCCTAGCATACTTTCAGGGCAAATCCTGCTCAGCTGCTTGCACTGAGCAAATAAATAGGAGCAGACTTGCGCAGGTTCTTTGCTGAATTTCAGCCCATTTTGAAGAGATGGCACCTCCCAAAGGAACTTAAAAAAGAAAGGCCAACTTCGTGGCTGCGGAGATGGACATCCTAATTGCTGCACTCCAGCAACATAAAGAAGTCCTATATGGTGCCCAGCGGCCAAACACCACCGTTGCCCAAAGGAGGGCTATCTATGAAGCCATAACCCTGGACATCAATGCCCTGGGTAATCAAGAGCGTTCCTGGGAAGACATCCAGAAAAAACTAAATGATATGAGGCGCAGGGTCCGGGAGAAACTGGCTCTTATCCGCAAACATACCGGTGGCACGGGAGGTGGACCACAATGTAAGATCCGACTAAATCATGAGGAGGAGCTTATTGCCCAAAGTTTAGTGCAGGAGCAGGTGGAGGGACTTGCAGGGTACGACTCCACTGTTGGGAACTTGGGGACTGGTAAGTTATTTTTGTTTCATATCTGCTGTGCATCATGGGAGGGGGTAGAAGTGAACATATTTGTGGGTAGAAGTGAAGATGGAACTATTATTTTTGTTTCATATCTGCTGTGCATCATGGGAGGGGGTAGAAGTGAACATGTGAGCAGTGTGTTGCACCAGCAAAATTTGTCGTTTTGGTGTCATCCACAGGTGGTGATGAGGATGATGAAGCTGGGCCGTCTTCGGCTGCGGGGCGACCCACGCCATCCATACCTGAGCCAGGGGTCCAGTCAGGCCCCATGGACATTATGGCAATGCTTGTACAGGAGGAGATCCTACCGGGGACAAGTATGGTGGAGGAAGTGGTTTTGGAGGAGGATTCCTTTTTCCTCATCCAGGAGGACTCTGGCTCCCTCCAGGACGATACCACCATCCCTGATCAACCCACCACCCCCCCGGCCAGCACGTCATCCCCCTCAGGGGCAAGCCTCTCCAGGGCAAGCCCCTCCATTGTGGACCCCTCCCCTTCTCCCTCTGTCCGTGCCCGAGCCTCTCCTCCCAGGAAGGCTCTGTCCAAAACCAGGCATATACCCTCCAGCCTCCGTCACGGTCTGCTGGAGGAGCAGGCCCTGCAGAGCCGCCATATAGGGGCCATGGTGGGAGATGTAAGACGTCTGGCGGACAGCATGGCATCCACCTCCACCTCTGTGCAGCATGCCCTCACCCTGCATGCAGACCGGGACAAACATGTCTCACAGAGCCTGGATGAAATAAGTGGCAACTCCAAGGCCATAGTCACCTGCTTGGTGGCTCAGCAGAACGCCCCCGCTTTATTAACCGCTGAGGTCAGCAGGATGGCAGCTGCGGTGGAGGCCAACACCGCTGCTGTGCAGGCCAACACCGCTGCAGTGCGGGAGGAGGGGAGAGTTACCCGCCGTCATCAGCGGAACACCACCACCCGCCAAATGCGGATGTTGGCCCAGACCAACACCATCCTCGCCCGCCTGGCCAACGCCATGGAGGGCATGCAGCCACCACCTGCGAGGAGTCTGGAAGTAGGGGTTGATGCTCTTCCCCCCCCTCCATCCCCACCCCATGCCTCCTCCGCACCACGGAGATTGAGGAGCCGGAGCCGGGGCACCCTTGGCCCAAAGAAGAAATAAAATAATTAATATAATTTGAACAATTATTATATGCTCAGAATATGAGCTATTTTTTTTATATATATGCTCAGAATATGAGCTTTTATATTTATTTGTAGTCCCTACACACGGTGAGGAGTGTATACTACAGTGTGACTGGTGTGTGAATGGGGGGGGGGTGGCACTCCTGCTGGAAAAGGGGTGTCACCCTCTGCCATGTGAAAGGTGTATGAATGGACAGCAACATAATTGGAGCCTTGACGCGGCGTTGCTGCTCCCTAATACCATGGGGTATTGTTGGGTCTAATCCAATTTGGGGTGCATGTGTCGTGTGTGTGCTAGGGACCACAGTGGTGTGCATACATGCATTATAATTGTGACAAGATCAGAGTGTGTTTAATGTGCAAAGAGACGTTCCACAAGACCATTCCGGATTGCTCTTCCCTCAGAAGATCCGGTAGTGTTTATTGGGGGGGGGGGGTTGCGTGGTTCGGGGGTAAGGTCATTGCGTAGCTCAATGTGCATGCCCCTTCTCTCAGCAAAATTGTGGAGAATACAACATGCCCCGATGATTTGGCACACAAAGTTGGGTGAATACAACAGGGTCCCCCCTGATTTATCCAGACATCTGAATCGAGATTTAAGGATGCCAAATGTGCGCTCCACCACCGCACGGGTACGTGCATGGGCTTCGTTAAATCTTTCCTCTCCTGGTGTTTGAGGGTTACGAAATGGGGTCATCATGTGAGGTCCCAGGGCATATGCTGCGTCACCTGGAAGGGAAAAGAAAGGAGGATGTTAGTCGTGCATGTGCCCCTTGTGATGTCTGCATCATGGGGGGGGCAGTCATACCTGACACCCATGTCACTCACCAATCAGCCAGCTGTCTCCATACATGTTCTGGTCAAACTCGGTTGGGATGGGGCTGTGTCGGTAAATAAAACTGTCATGGCTTGACCCTGGGTGTTTGGCACGGACATGCCATATGAGGCCATGTGCATCCACAATCACCTGCACATTTATCGAATGCCAATGCTTCCTGTTGCAGTAGATGTGCTCGAGGTGCCGGGGGGGCGTAGTGCCACATGGGTACAATCTATTGCACCCACAGTGCGTGGGAATCTGGCCATTTCATAAAAATCACTGATTGCCTTCTGCCGCAGGTCAGCCGTGGTTGGTTTGATAAATTGTGTGCCCATGCGTCTGAGTATTGCAGGGATCACTTGGTGCACACACCTGCTCATGCTGGATTGGGACATCCCCGCCACCATTCCACCTGTGCGCTGAAATGAGCCACTTGCCAAAAAATGAAGGGTTGCCACTACCTTCACCAGTGGCTGCACTGCCTGTCCCCGATGGGTCGGGCTGCTGATGTCATCCTGCAGGATTGTTACCAACTCAAGGATGACTTCAGGGCTGAAGCGAAACATGCGATACACCTCATTATCACTCATATCAAAAAGGTTGTAGCGCCCTCTGTAAATCCTCTTCCGTGCCCTCCTACGAGTCGGCTCAGTCAATAGAATATCAAGAACCATAGCTGCCCCTGGCATGTTGGTGCACAGATGTGAGGTCCCGAAAATGTGGGTGCTCTGCTTGTTCAGCTCGTCTGTCTAGGTGCTGCTGAAGTTGCGCGCTCCTGCAGCTGACATGTGGCCATCTTTTGCTAACTTGCCCCTGCTTTTAGAAGGAGCAAGTTTGCGCGGGGAAAAAAGCTTGCACGCTTCCAGCGCAAGATGCGCATCACACGCGCATGTTTCTGAATCATCGGCAGTACCTAATTTGCATATTCGCTGAGGGAATAACATGAATGCGCAAGTTACACCCCGCGCAAAGTTGCGCAATAATTGCGCCGGAGCGGCGAGGCTGCGTGCGCGGGAAAAAGGCAGAATTTCAGGCTTAGCTGGTTTACAGAATCAGCCGCAAATTTGCCTGGGAGCAAATCAGTACTTGCGCGGCGCAAATCACACTTGCTCCCGCGCAAGTGCTTCTTGAATCTGGGCCACTGTCTTTAACATTCACATGAGGTGCAGTAAGCTTGTGCGGCCATGTGCTTTCACAAGATGGTGGATGGCGCTGAGCTTGATTGCAGATAAGGCACACACATACACACAGCAGACCGTGGGAATTCTATCAATTTACTTTTGACTAAGCTTGATCGCAGATCAAGAGCACACATATGCACAGCAAGCTGAATAAAATTCATCTTTTGACTATTCTGACTCGATTGTTGTGAATCGATTTATCCCTTGTGAGACCTCTATGCCTGGCCTGTATAAGCAGATATAACCACTGAGGACAATCCCTATCAGATAGCTTGAACACACCAATACCGATTCTATTTACAGAAGTTGCTTTAATCCAAACATCAGAATACATCAGATGACAGGTTACAGCAGATGAACAAGTTGTAGTATTGTGCGGTAGGGATGAGCTTCGAGTTCGAGTCAAACTCATGTTCGACTCGAACATTGCCTGTTCGCCTGTTCGGCGAACAACGAACAATTTGGGGTGTTCGCGGCAAATTCGAAAAGCCACGGAACACCCTGTTAAAGTCTATGGGAGAAATCTAAAGTGCTAATTTTAAAGGCTAATATGCAAGTTATTGTCCTAAAAAGTGTTTGGGGACCTGGGTCCTGTCCCAGGGCACATGTATCAATGCAAAAAAAAGTTTTAAAAAAATAATGCTAAAAGTGAAACAATAAAAGTGAAATATTCCTTTAAATTTCGTACCTAGAGGGGGTGTAAAGTTAGCATGTGAAATAGTACATGTTTCCTGTACTTAGAACTGTCTCTGCACAAAGTGTCATTTCTGAAAGAAAAAAAGACATTTAAAACTGACTTGTGGCTATAATGAATTGTCGGCTCAATTACAAGGCCCTTCAGGTCTGGAATGGATATTAAGGGGAACCCCCGCCGTCAATTTAAAAAAAAAATGACGTGGGGTTCCCCCCAAATATCCATTCCAGACCCTTCAGGTCTGGTGTAAATTTTAAGGGGAACTCCACCCCAATTTTTTTAAAAAAATGGCGTGGAGTTCCCCCAAAAATCCACACCAGACCCCTTATCCGAGCACGTTAACCTGGCCGGCTGCAGAAAAAAGGGGGGGCAGAGTGCGGCCCCCCTCTCCTGAACCGTACCAGGCCACATGCCCTCAACATGGGGAGGATGTCCCCTTGTTGATGGGGACAAGGGCCTCATTCCCACAACCCTTGCCCGGTGGTTGTGGGGGTCTGCGGGCAGGGGGCTTATCAGAATCTGGAAGACCCCTTTAACAAAGGGGACCCCCAGATTCTGGCCCCCCCCTATGTGAATTGGTAATGGGGTACCATTTCAAGAAGGAAGTGTAAATAGTTTAAAAAAAAACACACACACACACACACACTGTAGAAAAAAGTCCTTTATTAATAAAAAAAAAATTAAAAAAATCCAGCGGTGGTAATCCACTCGGTCCCGGCTTCCTCCTCCATTGTTGTCTGTAGCCAGCGACGGGTGATCTCCGGTCCAGCGATGAGAAGATCCATTCATCCAGAGCGCAGCATCGCCGACCTTCTCTCTCCGCTGGACACAGCCCAGCGGAATGATGCGGGTGAAGCTTTGACATTTCTTATATAGGGAAGGCGGGGCCACCTGTCCCGCACCCTCTGGAGAGGGGGGCCGCACTCTGTCCCCCCCTCTTTTCTGCGGCCGGCCAGGTTAATGTGCTCGGATAAGGGGTCTGGTGTGGATTTTTGGGGGAACTCCATGCCATTTTTTTTTAAATTGACAGCGGGGTTCCCCTTAATATCCATTCCAGACCTGAAGGGCCTGGTAATTGAATTTGGGGGGACCCCCACGCTATTTTTTTTTTTTATGAATTCGATTTGAATAGCCGACAATTCATTATAGCCGCAAGTCAGTATTAAATGTCTTTTTTTCTTTCAGAAATGACACTTTGTGCAGAGACAGTTCTAAGTACTGGAAACATGCGCTATTTCACATGCTAACTTTACACCCCCCCCCCCCCCCAGGTACGAAATTTAAAGGAATATTTCACTTTTATTGTTTCACTTTTAGCATTATTAAATTCACTGCTCCCGAAAAAACAGCCGTTTTTAAAACTTTTTTTGCAATGATACATGACCCCTGGGACAGGACCCAGGTCCCCAAACACTTTTTAGGACAATAACTTGCATATTAGCCTTTAAAATTAGCACTTTAGATTTCAAACGTTCGAGTCCCACTTTAATAGGGTTCTAAAGTTCACACGGACGTTTGGTGTGTTCGCAAGTTCTGGTGCGAACCAAACAGGGGGGTGTTCGGCTCATCCCTATTGTGTGATCAAAAGATGATACTGTCTGTAGCTTACAATGCAAAATACATGTGCTCTTGTTACATGTGGTCTGTAAGCTGTAAGTCAGGAAGAAGGGGTGGAGCATTACACAGAAAGGAAGTGTGTCATAGATCAGACAAAAGAAAATACAGAACTGTGCATTACCAAAAAAGGTCACTAGATGGCAGCATGTAAACAAAACATAAGGTACATAGAAAATAGTTGAGAAACAATATGTATATAAAAAAATTATATGCCTATTGGGGGGCACAATAACATTTGTACACATTTCAGGGGGGGTTCTAAATGAGTTTGGGACCCCCCAAAAAAAGCCTCTGCCACTCTGCCTGAATTTAAGGACAACAATAACATTTGTACACATTTTAGGGGGTGTTTAGTCTAAAGCAATACAATGGAGCTGACAAAATACATTGTTAAGTGACTAGGCTAGGTGTGTAGGGGCCTAGGATAGCTTGCTGGAGAGGTTAGTGTAGGAAAATATGCATGTAAGCCACAAAAGGCGACAATTACAGCATATTACATATTGTTAAAAGAGAAAACTTACCTTAATATACCGTATTTATCGGCGTATAACATGCACCCCAATTTAAGAGGGAAGTTTCAGGAAAAATAAATAAATTTGAAAGTAAAAGCAACTGTTTTAACAAAGAAAGTGGGTAAATCCTTCTGGGGCTGAAGCGGTTATGACCAGCTCACACACTGATGCCTGACAAGGGAGGGCAAAGAGACACAAACTCTGCAGGGAGGGGGCCTGTCAGACAGTGTGTGTTGTGTGTGTCTCTTAGCTCCCCCTCCCCCCCTGTCAGGCAATGTAATTCATTGTCGTCGTCCCCCTGCCCCGCTGGCATTACATTTTATTGCTCTCCCCCCTGGGCAGACTATTTTTTATCAATTTTTTCAAAGAATTTATACCTGCCGGGTCCAAGCTCTGTCATCCACACGTCAGATTCCTGGTAGCCTCAACTCTTGCGAGCAGTGCAGAGCATTACCATGGTTATGCTCTGACGGCCGCAAGAGTTAGACTGTGGCTTCTGTGTGCAGTGCAACAGGAGGATGTCTGCTATGGAGGTCTGCAATGCCGGATCTGAGTGTCCTGGGCTGTCTGCTTGGTTGAGATTGCACCCTCCCCCCCCAAGACTCTATGCAGCAAGTACCATTGGATTTTTTAATGATATTGGCGTATGTGCCGATAAATACGGTAGTCCTTCTGCAGAAGGAACTAACAGAACACACTGAAGAACAGAAAGATCTATGAAGAATGACCCGAAAATCTGAAACGAGCGGACAAGAACGCACTGAAAACCAGATACGAACTGACTACACGCACTGAAAAACAGATACGAACCCACAAGCACAAGTTGAACAGCAGAAACGGTCTGAAAAGCACGGAGGCTGAAAAGCATGAATCGTCTCTCACCAAACTTCTACTAACATGAGAATAGCAGAAGGAGCCCAGGGTGTCAGACCCGGAATGGAATTTCCGTTGTATAGTGCTGTCCTACATGTTGTACGTCACTGCGTTCTTGACAGGTGGAATTTGGTCTGACCGTGTGTATGCAAGACAAGCTTGAGCGGAATTCTGTCGGAAAAACCAACCAAGGTTTTTCCAACGGAAAATCCGGTCGTATGTACGCGGCATAAGTGTATCGGCTAAAAGACCTAGGGGCAGATACACATACATCTGCGCTGGGCGCAGCGTATGTAAGATACGCTACGCCGCTGTAACATACTTTGAGTTGGTTTGAATCCTCAACGAATCCGCGCCAAGTTACAGCGGCGTAGCGTATCTTTCGCGGCGTAAGGGCGTGGAATTCAAATTCGGCGGGTAGGGGGCGTTTCATTTAAATGAAGCGCGTCCCCACGCCGAATGAACTGCGCATGCGCCGTCCGTAAAAACTCCCAGGGTGCATTGCTCCAAATGACGTCGCAAGGACGTCATTGGTTTCGACGTGAACGTAAATGGCGTCCAGCCCCATTCACGGACGACTTACGCAAACGATGTAAAATTTTCAAAATTATACGTGGGAACGACGGCCATACTTAACATTGAGTACGCCACCATATAGCAGCTTTAACTATAAGCCGGAAAAAGCCGAACGGAAACAACGTAAATAAATGCGACGGCCGCTCGTACGTTCGTGGATCGTCAGAAATAGCTAATTTGCATACTCGACGCGGAATACGATGGAAACGCCACCTAGCGGCCGCCGGAAAATTGCATTTAAGATCCGACGGCGTACTAAGGCGTACGCCTGTCGGATCTAACCCAGATGCCGTTGTATCTTGTTTTGTGGATACCAAAACAAAGATACGACGCGCAAAATTTGAAATTACGCCGGCGTAATTTCTTTGAGGATCTGCCCCCTAGAGTCATTTTATAGGCGGTCATTCTGCTCTGGTAAGCCTCCACTTGATTCACACAGGTGGTGTGTTGTGTATGTTATCTGGGAACAAGAGGCTTTCTATCATTCATATCATTAACCCCTGTCAATCAGGATTGTTTTCATCAGTCCCACTGTGATTTTCTGGTGTTGCCATGTGAATGCAATTTCATTTAGTGACCTTACAGACTTTGTTTCATACATTATGTTGACATACTGTATGTATCAAAAGCTAAACATATTTGGAGTAGTATTAATTATATAAAAAATGCTGCACATTAAACAACTAAAACTGATTTTTATTTTAACACTTTTGTCCATTTTTCTGTTCATTACAACTAAAACAAATATACTAAGGGTATTTTGAAAACAAATGACCTAAAAAAGGTCATATATGTTCTAAAAAAAAAGAGTGAAAATGATGTTGGTATGAAAAGTAGCTTAACGTTTTTGAGTAAACCGATGCATATCCAAACTTCAAAATTTGGTGTGGTCACAATGGTTTTGATTACCCCAAGACCTGAAAGGGTTTAAATATAAATGAACTGAATACTGCACCACTTTAATTGACTGCATTGTATTGTCATTGAGCGGAGCGGGCGGATGGCAGGTCCATGTCCACTCTCCATATGCAGAGTGGACATGGACACAGCCCACTCTACTCTATGAGCCCTCTGATCCGATCTGCCCAGTCGGAAGGGGACGGATCCCCCCTTCTGTTTTTTTTTTTTTTAGCAGATTAAATTGGAGGTAGGTGGGTATATGGCCACAAGATTGTTTACATCTGTGGCTCAAAAGAGGTGACCAGGGGGTCCGATTAGGTTGGACTGTTAATGTCAAAGAGGCCTAAGGCTGCTCTCACACTGATGCAATGTGGTTTACCCACACCAAGGGTGCAGCGCAGTGCACCTGTGGCTTAGCTGCACTTTGCCATAGACTTCTATTATATCCTGCAGTTGTAGTGCATTTTCTGAAGTGCACCAAACCCACAGGTAATAATAGAAGTCTATGGCAAAGTGCAGGTAACCCACAGGTGTTCTGCACTGCACCTGCGGATCAGTTTGAAAGGAGCCCAGTAACCACTGCAGAACAGATATGCCCATAGATACACTTTGAGTTTAGTAATAAACACTACCTTTAATAACAGTCTCCCATTCAGGTATTGCCAGCTATTGCTGTCCCAGGCAGAGTGCATTTGATTTCACTCTGCCTATGACAGGAGTTGGCGCTTTACAGGAAGCATTGGCTTATGCGGCTCTGCTCTGCACCCGCTTGCTTCACAACACCGATTCTCTGGGCTGGTGGGTCAACAACCTGCCATCCCAGAGCAGGAGGTCGCGGGCCACATCAGAGAGCTCGGGGGGTCACATGTGGCCCCCGGGCCACTGGTTGGGCACCCCTGATATATATAGTACTTAGCATGCAAAAAAAAAAATACACACGCACACACACTCACTGTGTGTGTATATATATATATATATATATATATATATATATACACTGGAAGAAAGATCTAATGTATATAGCTATATGAATATATTATTTGTGAGTCCAATATATTTGTTCGGTAACTGTACTGTTAACTATGTTCATTGTTTGATAGTATGCAAAATCTGCTATATTAAAAGATGCAAACAAGATTTTTTTCCCTTACTTGTGGTCTCTGATCATAGGTTATGCGGCCAAGCGACATAATGCTGCTTTTCCTGCAGTTTACAGCTACAAGTACTTGATCTCTTTGTAGGGAATTTCTAGATGTATTCATGACTCCACCAGTGATCTGTTGGCTTGTTATGGGGGTGCTTTCCAGATGTCCATTTGGTGTCATTGGAACTGTACAAAGCTTTTGATCTAAGTATATAACATTGGAAACATAATGTGTTCACACATCAACATCAATACATTACAAAGAAATGTTTTATAGATAAATGTATAGAAAGTAAGAGGCACTCACAAGTTTTGAGCAAGAGTATCAAGAGCATGTGTTCATATAGGAGGAGTTTTCAGTTCAAAGGTTCAAAGGATCGCAGTCCATTCTTGTCAAGGTAATGAGGCAAATTAATGTGCAAAGAGTTGTGCCCCTTAATCTCATCCCCAAAACACCCACTAGGGGGTCTATATGAAAAACATTGATTGTGTGCATGTGACAAACATCCACACAATCAAGGCAACGATTGCCGTACTTCCTCTATTGTGTTTAATTCCTATATCAGCACCATCTTCTGGCTACAGTACTTTTTTTTTTCTGATTTAGGTATTTCTGCAAAAAACACATTATGACTACTAGGTGGTGCTGACAATATAAGAATCACACATAACAGAGAAGGTATGGCAATGTTTGCCCTGATTGCACAACTGTGTGTCACATCTTCACAATGAACATAGTGATGGAGTCACATAATTCTATTTAATATGGGCAGGCTGAGCTAAGGTCAATTGGCAGCACAAAAAAAAATAAAAAATCACAACAAAGGGGGCAAAGAAGTTACCACCTTAAAATACAGTTTAGATGATGGATTGAATTAAGTGTGTGCTGTTAATAAGCAGTTATGAAGAAACATAAAGGGAACAATTATGAAAAAAAAACTAAAATACTAAAGCCACATAGCTAGAAAAAACAAACAATATACAAGTACTAGTGCCATGACATAGACCATGGCTGCCATGAGACACAAGAGAAGATTTTGCATATAAAGTGCTGCACCAAAATTGTGTAAGGGCAAATAACCAATTTGAAGGGGACAGGTAATAACATGGGGGCTGCCAAAGACTCCAGTCTCCCTGGTGACAATAAAAACAACATCAGTGAGGAGAGGCGCATGTGCGAAGCTGCTGACCAGACATGGCTGCTTAGAGCTCCATTCTCACCGGGAAGAATATAGTCTCATTGACCCAAATCACAGTCAAATACAGCATCTCCAAGGTAGCCCATCTGTTA
Organism: Rana temporaria; assembly: GCF_905171775.1. Taxonomy (NCBI): domain Eukaryota; kingdom Metazoa; phylum Chordata; class Amphibia; order Anura; family Ranidae; genus Rana; species Rana temporaria. The sequence goes on from NC_053495.1 coordinate 74,019,687, forward strand.
TTAAGACTGCTGGGCTCACAGACATAGTATGTATAGTTGAAGAAAAGCTAAATTGAAGCAAGTCAAAAGCTTAGAAGCTCAGGTGAAAACAGCAGCTAAAATGGCGGCAGTGTCACCCTCCAGCTCTGCATTACCTCAGAGACAGAAACAGATGAGGAACTCCTCTAACTCTTCTAATTCTTCTCCATCACAGCTTATTGACCCAGATTATGATTTTGGGTTAATACCTATTACTCTACAGCAACGTTTCTCAATCAGTGTGCCGTGGTCCCCAGGTGTGCCGCCGCAAAATTACCCCCAATATAGGCAGCTATGGCTGCTATCTGATGTAACAGCTACTGCTGGGCACTTTGTTAACATTCGTCTTTACAGCGGTGCCGGTCCGCTGTGTAAAACTCACTTCTCGGCACTCTAAAATCTGTGCTGGCTGTGCGGGCCTCCCAAGCGCGTCTTGCCAACCGAATACGTCATCGGTTGCTATGGGAGGGTCGGGCGCATGCATTGTTATCTGTGACGTGAGAGCCGTAGGTACCAGTAAACTCTGCCTGGCACGCTTTTCCCTGAGGGGGAAGAAGAATGAGTAGGGGAAGAAGAACGAGTAGAATAATAGAGGTGATGTCACTATCAATGTAAAAAGCGTAATAGTTTTATTACAGGCATGGTGTATATTAAAAAAAAAACAAAAAAACTACATAACACTTGGCACTTGCACAGTGACTCACTTCATTGCAGATATTGTGTCAATCTCGCTCCCTTTCTCGGCGAGATTGAGCACCTACGAGCCCCATCGCGGGAGCCAGCGCCGAGCTGGCTTGCCGCGATAGAGACAAAGCCGTCATAGAAGCGACGGGAGATCCGACTTGGATTCCCGCCAATTCTACACGTGTGCGGCGTTTGTTATGAATCCTGAGGGGGAAGTCCCCGCCGGATTTTAAATAAAAATCCGGCATGGGTTCCCCCCTCAGGAGCATACCGGGCCCTTAGGTCTGTTATGGGTTGTAAGGAGAGCCCCCCCCTACGCCAAAAAAACGGCGTAGGGGGTCCCCCTACAATCCATACCAGAACCATATCCAAAGCACGCTACACGGCCGGCCAGGAAAGGAGTGGGGACGAGCGAGCGCCCCCTCCTGAGCCGTACCAGGCTGCATGCCCTCAACATGGGGGGGTTGGGTGCTCTGGGGCAGGGGGGCGCACTGCGGCCCCCCACCTCAGAGCACCCTGTCCCCATGTTGATGAGGACAGGGCCCCTTCCCGACAACCCTGGCCGTTGGTTGTCGGGGTATGCGGGCGGGAGGCTTATCGGAATCTGGGAGCCCCCTTTAATAAGGAGGCCCCCAGATACCGGCCCCCCACCCTAAGTGAATGGATATGGGGTACATCGTACCCCTAACCATTCACCTGTAGGAAAAATGTCAAAGTTAATAAACACACCACACAAGGGTTTTTAAAATAATTTATTTTTCTGCTCTGGAGGCTCCCCCTGTCTTCTTTATTAGCTCTTTTACCAGGGGGAGCTTCTTCTTTGACGTCTTCGGGTGGGTGGGGGCCGCCGTCTGGTTCTCTTCCATCGCCGGGGGGGTCACTTTTAAAAAAGCCCCCACCCCCCTGCGGGTTTCCTCCGGCGTCTTCGGCGGGGGGGGCTTCTTCTTCCGCTATCCCGACGGGTCTTCTCCGCTATCCGGGGGGTCTTCTCCGCTCGCCGGGGGTCTCCTTCTATGTTTGCCGCTCTCCGCAGTTGACTCGGCACACCCCGGTTCTTCCTCCAGCTGTCCAGTGCCTTCTCCTTCAGCGCTGAACGTCTATCTTCTTCTTCCGTGCTGTGACGTATTCTTCTTCTTCCGGGCTGTGACGTCATCTTCTTCTCTTCCCCAGATGTTGACACGCCGGCTCTTCTCGCTGAAATGGCAGGTGCGCAGCTTGCATCGGACCTATATAGGCCTCACAGTCCCATCATGCTCTGTACCTACCCATGTGATACCTACCAACGTGGGTAGGTATCACATGGGTAGGTACCAGAGCATGATGGGATTGTGAGGTCTATATAAATCCGATGCAAGCCGCGCACCAGTCATTTCAGCGAGGAAAGGCGACGTGTCAACATCGGGAGAAGAAGAGAAGTGAAGAACATGACGTCACAGCACGGAAGAAGAACTCACAGCACGGAAGGAGAAGAAGACGTACATCACGGAAGAAGAAGGCACCGGACAGCGAGAGGAAGAACCGGGGTGCGCCAAGTCAACAGCGGAGAACGGCGAACATAGAAGGAGACCCCCGGAGAGCGGAGAAGACCCCCCCGGATAGCGGAGAAGACCCGTCGGGATAGCGGGAGAAGAAGCCCCCCCGCCGAAGACGCCGGAGGAAACCCGCCGGGGGGTGTGGGCTTTTTTAAAACCGACCCCCCCCGGCGGTGGAAGAGAACCAGACGGCGGCCCCCACCCACCCGAAGACGTCAAAGAAGAAGCTCCCCCTGGTAAAAGAGCTAATAAAGAAGACAGGGGGAGCCTCCGGAGCAGAAAAATAAATTATTTTAAAAACCCTTGTGTGGTGTATTTATTAACTTTGACATTTTTCCCACAGGTGAATGGTTAGGGGTACGATGTACCCCATATCCATTCACTTAGGGTGGGGGGCCGGTATCTGGGGGCCCCCTTATTAAAGGGGGCTCCCAGATTCCGATAAGCCTCCCGCCCGCATACCCCGACAACCAACGGCCAGGGTTGTCGGGAAGGGGCCCTGTCCTCATCAACATGGGGACAGGGTGCTCTGAGGTGGGGGGCCCCGCAGTGCGCCCCCCTGCCCCAGAGCACCCAACCCCCCCATGTTGAGGGCATGCAGCCTGGTACGGCTCAGGAGGGGGGGGGGGGCGCTCGCTCGTCCCCACTCCCTTCCTGGCCGGCCGGGTAGCATGCTTTGGATACGGGTCTGGTATGGATTGTAGGGGGACCTCCTACGCCGTTTTTTTCGGCGTAGGGGGGCTCTCCTTACAACCCATAACAGACCTAAGGGCCCGGTATGCTCCTGAGGGGGGAACCCATGCCGGATTTTTATTTAAAATCCGGCGGGGACTTCCCCCTCAGGATTCATAACAAACGCCGCACACGTGTAGAATTGGCGGGAATCCAAGTCGGATCTCCCGTCGCTTCTATGATGCACTTTCTGGGATGTGCTGTCACTATTCCAGTGAGTGCGAGATGTCGGCGAGATCTCGGCACCATGTCGCCGAGAATCAGCGCGATGCTGTCGTGCTAAAAACACAATATCACAAACACCTACTATACAGGTGGGTGGGTTATTATTGATAATAATAAATGTATATTTCAATACTGCAGTTTGGCGGCAGCGCAGTGTACCTGCCGTTTTCACGTGGTTTCTAATGCCGCATACACACCATCACTTTATGTGATGAAAAAAAACGTAATTTTCTGTGAAGTAAAAAACGACGTTTTTGAAACTTCAATTTTCAAAGACGAAGTTGCCTACACACCATCGTTTTTTCTCACAATGTTCTAGCAAAGTGAGGTTACGTTCACCACTTTTTCCCATTGAAGCTTGCTTCATAACTAGCTTCTGGGCATGCGCGGGTGTAAAAACGTTGTTTTAAACAATGTTTTTTGCTACACACGGTCAATTTCTGTGATGTAAAAAACGACGTTTTGAAAAACGACACATAAAATTGAAGCATGCTTCAATTTTTTTTTGTCGTTTTTCAGAAGACATAAAACGAAGTTTTCCCCCACACACGGTCATTTGAAGTGACGTTTTTAAAAACGTCGTTTTTTTTTCATCACATAAAGTGATGGTGTGTACGCGGCATCAGACTTCTATTATGTCCCTAATTTTTGGTGTGCTTTTCTCAAATGTGCCAAAAATGTACTACATAATATAAGTTTATGAGAAACCACATGAAAACCGCAGGTATACTGCGCTACACCTGCGCTGCGGCCAAACTGCAGTATTGAAGTATACAGTTATCATTATCAATAATAACCCACATAGCCCATTTTTTTATATATACAAAATATATATCACCATGCCTGCAATGGCATGAGTCAATGTAAAAGTGTCCTAATTGTAACAAGTGTTATGTAGTTTTTTTTTTTCCCCCCACAGAAGCACAAAATTACAGATTTTAAATTGTTTGCCGGGGGTTATCGCTGAAGATATCAGCCATAACCGTGGTATTGCTTTTTTACAGACAATGGCTGGCTTTCTCATGAAAGCGTTCCGAGTGGCTCTTAAGCGTCAGGAGGGGATGTCCCCCGCTCCCACCGTCTCGCCTGAGATACAATCCAATGGTGTGGCCGGCTAGTCCAAGAGGCAATGAAAGAATAGATCCCCCCCTTGAAGGACCGGAGCAATGCCATGACTTCTGGTCCAGGCTGGAAGTAAACAATTTTTATTTGTTTTTTTAAAGCAAAAGATTAAAAAGGTAAAGGAGAGAGATGAGGTCTTTTTGACTCAGATCTCTCCATAAAGAGGACCTATCATGCTTATATCTTTTACAAGGGATGTTTACATCCCTTGTAATAGGAATAAAAGTGATATTAAAAAAAAAAAAATGTAAAAGGGACAGGGAAAAGAAAAATTATAAATAAGACAACATTTTTTTTAAGCACCCCCCCCCCCCATCCTTATGCAAGTCGCACACGCATATGTAAACAGTATTCGCACCACACATGTGAGGTAACACCGCAGATGTTAGAGCGAGTGCAATAATTCTAGTGCTAGACCTCCTCTTTAGCTCTAAACATGTAACCTGTAAAGGTTTTTAAAGCGTTGCTTATGGAGATTTTTAGGTACTGTAGTTTGTCACCATTCCATGAGTGTGCGCAATTTTAAAGTATGACATGTTGGGTATCTATTTACCCGCCATAACATAATCTTTCACACTACAGGCGGTCCCCGGGTTACAAACAAGATAGGGACTGTAGGCTTGTTCTTAATTTGAATCTGTTTGTAATTTGGAACAGGTACATTTTGTTAGTGTATCTCCAGCCAAAAAATAAAATTTTAAGCTTTTTGGATAACATAGCAACGGTTATCACCCCTGTAACATTTGTTTTGCTGTCTGTGCCCATGTTTAGAAGAGTTCACCTCACTTCCTGTCCCAATGACAATTGGATTTTGAAAATGTGGCGTAATTAGGGAAACAGGGATTGGTGATAAAGCATCAGTGGAGAGGAGACACCTTTTTCCCATATTAACTCTTACAGGAGAGAATTTCCCTTTCTAGGGGTAGATTTCCTCTCACTTCCTGTTGTCTTCCTCCGTTTGCAAGTAGGAGTCGTTTGTAAGTCGGATGTTTGTAAGTAGGGGACCGCCTGTATACCCAAAAATTGGGGTATATATTGTGTTTTGTTTTAATTAATTGAAGTGATATTTAAAAATAAATAAATGTGTTTGCAAAACCACTGTGCAAAATACCATGTGGCATAAAAATGGCAACGATCACCCCCTAGTGTGGTACAATGTACTTAAATCTGTACTCTGCATTACAGAATACAGAACTCAGTGGCTACAAACTACTAAAAGGTTTAGCATGGATCGTTTTTTGCAAAGAAAGGCTCCAGTACCCAGCTCTGATTTGGAGGCATCAACTTCATCATCCACAAGTACCTCAGCAGAGAGGGTAGTGGAGGCCAGCACCAAGACAAGGAAAAGACAGTATGATGATAGATACCTGTCATATGGTTTCATCTGTACAGGGGTTTCATCATGCCCTCTCCCTATGTGTCTGATATGTGGTATGAAATTATCAAATGAAGCAATGGTTCCAAGCAAACTTAAACGACACCTGACAACAAATCATCCATCACTAGCCAGCAAGGAACCAGAATATTTCATTTGTTTGAAAAGTCAACACAAACGACAAAAGCAAGTCATGATTAAGAGTGCAAAAGTGTCAGAGAAAGCACTGGAGGCTAGCTATTTAGTGGCCGAGATAGTAGCTAAAGCTAAGAAGCCACACACAATTGTGGAAACGGTCATTTTGCCAGCATGCACAGCTATTGTCAACAAAATGCTAGGCCCACAAGCAGCAAAAGAAATAGCAAAAGTTCCACTGTCTGACAGTACCATTGGAAGGCGAATCAATGACATGTCTGCAGATATTGAAAACCTGTTTTTTGAAAAAATCAGATCTACTGGGAGAATTTCCTTACAAGTCGATGAATCCACTGACATAAGTGGGCATGCTCAGCTCTTGGCAAATGTTCGATTCATAGATGAGGACCATATCAGGGAGACTTTTTTTTTGTTGCAAACCGATACATGATAAAACAAGTGGAGAGGAGATTCATCGTGTGACAACGGAGTATCTTGAACAGGGCGGATTAAGCTGGAAGATCTGTATTAGTGTCTGCACTGATGGCGCTGCTGTCATGATGGGTAGTGTCAAGGGCTTCATCAGCAGACTAAGAGTTCAAAACCCAAGTGTGCGAAACACTCACTGCTTTCTTCACAGGGAGGCACTAGTTGCAAAGACCCTGCCACAAGAACTGTAAGATGTACTGGATGGAGCAGTGAACATTGTAAATTACATAAAAATGCGGCCCTTGAAGACACGTATGTTTTCAATTCTGTGCGCAGAAATGGGAGCAGAGCATCATAGCTTGTTGTCACACAGCAGTCCGCTGGCTTTTAACGGGGAAAAGTCTTGGACCGAGTATACGAGTTAAGAGAGGAAATCAGAACATTTCTAATAGGACAGAAGTCTGCATATGCAGAATTGATGGAAGACACGCAATGGTGTGCGAAACTTGCATACCTGACCGACATTTTTAGACATCTGAATGAACTGAGTGCTAAAATGCAAGGTGTCATGGACCTTGGAATGCTGAAGGGTATCTCTTTGAAATCTGTTACACAGTGGGGGGGTCTTCTGCTCTGTCTTAAGGCCAGACGGCTCCATTGTTCTGTGTCTGGCTATTGTGCACATTGATTGCCCCCTGGGGCTTCTGTCTCAATACACATAAGAGTCCCTCCATTCAAGCTATCGGACCAATCCCGGCTGACTCATGTTTAAGTCCTCATTTGCATGGTTATGAGGACCTGAAGGAGAACTCAATGTACTTTACAATTGACCAATAGGAAAGCGATTGTTGGGGGCGGGATGTTCCAAATTCTGTTTAAAAGTGTGTTGTGTACTTCCAATAAAGGTCTTCCTGTTTGAACTTACATACAGCCTGCCTGGTGTTTTGTTCTTATGGATCCCGAACGGCACATAGCTGTAGTTCGGATCCCGGAGCCTTGGATAACCGAACCATCAGACGTTGCGATCTGCAAGCTGACTCAATAGTAGCAGAGGAGTGTCGGGAGAGCGGAAGCGAGCAAGGGTCTCGTTACACAAGGTAAAGAAGAAAATCTTCTCACCTTGTCTGACAAATTACGTGGCTTCAGATCAAAGCAGACACTCTGGCGCTCCTTTGTAGAACAGGGCAGCCTTGAGATGTTTCCCCTGTGCAATGCACATTCAAATGGCAGCACACTTTCTGATCTTATCTCTCAACACCTACAAATTCTTGATGAAAGATTTAGTCACTATTTTCCATCTGAAGCTTTTGCAGAGTTTGACTGGGCCCGTAACCCTTGGAGTTCATGTGCATTGGATAGCTCAAAAGTCTTGCACTAGCGGCGCAAGAGCAACTGGCAGAGATAAGGGAAGATCGCACATTAAAAATCAAATTTCAAGAAGTTTTGGTTATCGTTGAATAGTGAGTACTCAGTAGTTTCAAGTACCGCAATTCTGCTACCCTTCTCTACTACTTACTTGTGTGAACTGAGCTTTTCAAGCCTAACTTATATCAAGAACAAGTATAGAGAGAGACTTAGGGCTGTGGACCAGGAGCTCTGTGTCTGTCTCTAATCCTTTCCTGCCAGAATAGAGCGGTTGTGTCAATCGTCCCAGGCTCAAGTATCCCATTGATGTAAGTAACAATTCAATTTTTTCCACATTTTTGGTTTGGTGTGCCTTGAGATCCTGACAGATTTTAAAGGGTGCCTTGGTTAAAAAAAAAGGTTGAAAAACACTGCTCTACAGAATATCCCACAAGGCTCAGACCTTCTTAGTCAGTTTGAGAGAGTTTTACAAAAAGCCCTCCAAAATACCTCAGATACTATAACTGAGAAACTCAGGGAAATTTGTGAGGTGGGACGCCGCACATCAGTGCTGGAACATAAGATGGAGGAAATTAATAATATCACTATTACTCATACAGATGAGCTAGAAGCCCTTAGGGAAGAAAATTCTTCCCTTTATACACGTCTGGAAGACTTTGAGAGCAGAGCCAGGAGATCTAATTTACGCATCCGTGGTATACCGGAGGTGATAATAGATCTACAGTCCACAGTAACTGCTCTATTTTAGGAGTTTGCCCCATCAATTCCTATAGAGTGTCTGGAGATGGACAGAATCCACAGAACTTTAGCTCCCAAAAAATAAGATGTCCCCTCCCAGAGATATGGTACTAAAGCTACATTATTTCCGCACCAAGGAACAACTGATGGAAGCTGCCCGTAATAAGGGCACCGCTATAAATTTTCCATGACTTTTCACAACAAACTCTTCTCAAACAAAAAGCGATGAAACCACATCTCCTAATACTCCAACACCACCACATCCCATATCGCTGGAGTTTTCCATTTGCATTACGTTTCTCTTGCAAAGGTACCACATACACTTGCAAAACAGTTGATGACCTCCTAACTGCAATCCAGGATCTTCGCCTGACAATTCCAGAAAATTCTGCTGAAGGATCCAAATGCCGAGCATCATCCAATTCGCCCAAGATTTACCAAGTCAACTTCAGTACCCATAATCGGAGCTGCTTTGCAACACCACAACCTGGTTCTGAAGATCAAATGGACTGAAAGTTCTCCTATGGTTATATAGCATAAGTTATAATTACACCTTGTTGTCACTACATACCTGATGACTAAAAAGATCAATAATCCTTGGGGATAGATAATATTCTTTATTCTTTGATGGGCTTTCCATCATTAAATGATCTATGAATAACCTTATTAAGTGTGATATATTTCTCCACACAAAACCAAAATGTAATACTCCTAGAGAATTCACTAGGATTATGAAATTTTATTAAATTTTACTTTACTGCTCTTGCTTATCATTCTTAAGGTAATAAGGATTAGCAGAAACATACTCCTGGTAGCTTAATCCAACCTGATTAACCTCTTGAATATAAAATTATATGTTGTTCCCCTTCCTCGAGTAAGTTAAGGGATTTTGCTTGCATAACTGCGCTTGCCCCATACCAACCGGATTTTACCAACATAATGCAAGTTAATAATTTATTTTCACTGTTACCTTAAGTCTGATAATTATAAGTTTTCAAGTTTCTACTGACATTTTGTCAGTTTCTCTCATTGATAGTATATAGCTATTGTTATATTAAGTGACTCGTTAAGTTTGATAAACTGATTGTATAATTTTTAACAGAGGCTGTCTTTGTCCCGGAGACAATTCACTGCATCTCTCACTTGATCCTCGAGTAGCCAGATTTTTTTTTTACCGGACACTCTTTGGACTAGTTGTACCCACAGGCTGGTGGATCTTCACCACCCTCTGGATACTATTTCGGAGCCATATTCCTACTTATTTAATATAGCTTCTCTTTTTTAAGTCCTAATATAAATTACCCCCCCCCTTTTATTCTTTTTTGTTTACTTGCTTAAGTCTATTTAAAACTTCACTTAACTATCTTCCCCCTTTCTTCCCTATCCCCTACTCCTCCAGAGTCAGTGGTGGCTGGTGAAGTTTTAGGATGGGGGGGGCACCAGACCCTGCCCCTCTTTTTTGATCCATCCCACTTCCCAAAAGCCCCACCCCTTATAGAATACTCACTACGTCTCCTGTATTCCACTTGCTTACACCCATAGTGGAAGAAGTATACAGCCCCAGCATCACAGCACAAGTATACAGCCCCAGCATCGCAGCACAGAGTATACAGCCCCAGCATCGCAGCACAGAGTATACAGCCCCAGCATCGCAGCACAGAGTATAAAGCCCCAGCATCGCAGCACAGAGTATACAGCCCCAGCATCGCAGCACAGAGTATACAGCCCCAGCATCGCAGCACAGAGTATACAGCCCCAGCATCGCAGCACAGAGTATACAGCCCCAGCATCGCAGCACAGAGTATACAACCCCAGCATCGCAGCACAGAGTATACAGCCCCAGCATCACAGCACAGAGTACATATTGCCCTCCTCCCTGTACATATTACACCCACCTGTACATATTACCCCCCCCCCTCCCTGTACATATTACACCCACCTGTACATTTTACCCCCCGTACATATTACCCCCTGTACATATTACCCCCTGTACATATTACGCCACCCCCCCGCACATATTACCCCCTCCTGTACAAATTAACTCCCCTCCCTGTACATATTACATCCTCCTGTACATACCCCCCCTCTACATATTAACCCCTCCTGTACATATTTTCCCCCTCCTTGTACATAGTACACCCACCTATACATATTACCCTCTCCTGCACATATTACACCCACCTGTACATATTTCCCCATCCCCCCTGTACATATTACCCCCCTGTGCATATTTTCCCATCCCTCTGTACATATTACCCCCCTCCATGTACATATTACACCCTCCTGTGAATATTAACCCCCCCTGTACATATTAACCCCTCCTGTACATGTTAACCCCCTCCTTGTACATATTACCCCCTCTCTGTATGTAGTACACCCTCCCTGTACACAATTCCCCCTCTTGCCCACATTTACCCCCCTTCCTTTTACACATCCCTTCATGTATTGCATCCTCAGTGTACATATCCCCCCCCCCCCATGCCCCTACAGGTTGCCTTCTTGTTCCTGCACTTGTCCACCATCTCCAAAAATATGCCTGGTAGGGATTAAAACTGATGCTGTCGCTGAATCACATTCTCTCCTCACATTCTTGAGATCGCTAATCTGCTGACCTGTCAGTTCCTCGGAGTACACAGGATGGCAAAGCTGAGAAAAGTCACATGACATAACAAGTCACTAAAGTCAAGCCAGAGCACTGCAGGTTTCCCAGAGAGAGGTCTGAATCTACTTACCTGGGGGCAGTCACAGCGCGAGAGATGTCCACCTGGAGCACGCCTATGTGTAGGAGCTAAAGGACAGGGAGGAGGTAAGCCAAGAGGAGGAAGAGCTGCTCCGTACTGCCATAGCGAGTGATGCAACTGCTCTCCACAACAGCATTGAGCCAGAAACCGGAAGTGACGCGACAGTGGCCGCAAAAAGCACCACCCAGTCTTCATCCATCCTCAGACTCCCCACCAATAAAATAATCGAAAAGGAGGCCACATACTTACTTGCCCCCCGAACACTCCCTTAACACAGGCAAATCAGCTTCCCAGCTTGCAATCAGCTGATTGCAAGCTGGGAAGCTTCCCATAGACTGTCGTGTGTCCGGCGCCCGGACGCTCTTAAAGTGACCTTTTTGTTTTTTTTTGGACGGGCCGCCACTGTTCAGAGTACTACCTCACTGCTTAATAACTACTAGAGGACCCACAATTCCTAATCAGATTTCATAATGATGCCATTGAACGTACTAACAGTCAATGTTCAGGGCCTCAACTCCCTCTCAAAATGAACAAAAGCTTTTCATTCATTCTCTTCACTATCTGCACATGTGGTATGCTTGCAGGAAATGCACTTCTCAACAAAATCTTCCCCTAGATTTATTAGCCGTCAATACCCCCAGGTCTATATGGCCTCTGCCTCTACAAAACAAAGAGGATCGCATTACAGTATTAATGAAATACTTTTTACACGGAGCTGTACTATGTGCCTTCTTCTCCCTTTGTCCATCTATACCCCCTGAGCATTCTTTGTGCCAGCATCCATGGACGCCAAGGTGGAGATCAAAGGGAGAGGATTAGTATACAATCAAGATCACTGATTGGACTGTACGAACTCGCTGTTAGTTGGAGATAGGCCCACTGCTTACGGCCTCTATGTGAGTGCATGTGCATGTGATTCATTATTTCCTAAACCATCTTTTCAGTACTACGCCATGTTTGCCTCTTTTTCTTTATCTTCCAATATGACCATCTAATGTGGAGATTACACCTAGCCAACAACCCTGCTGGACCTTTGAACACATTTAAAGTGGTATCTAGGCTGTCCGTGCTATGGCCTTGAGGTGAGCATCCTATACCACTAGAGGTGTGTGCACCGAAGTTTGCCTTTCTTCAAACACTGGATTTTTGGTTCTTCACTATATTATTGTTCACAGCCTATTAAGGACTGCACCCCTTAACCTTTTTTCTGAATGTGAGACTTTCACTTGTATTTTATTTCATTGGATTTTGCACTTCATAACTTTACGGGATCACAAACAATTTGGTCTTGCGGTACCAATCTTGGACATATATTTATAGTATTGTGTTATTTTATTTTGTGTTTCTATTTTTGATATAAATATATCTTTTGTACACTGTCAAGATTTCTCAGGCCACCCACCCCCACTGCTTAGATTGGATATACGTGATCACCCTGCCCAACTGGTGGGACTCTCTTTTTGGTTTTACCCCTCCCCATCCACACAGCGCAGTCACTATTACTAATTCCATCCAGAATACAGAAAGCATTCGATTCTTTGTCATGGTCTTATCTTAACGCTATTCTTTATAAATAGGGATTCGGAACGCAGTTCCTGACATGGATTTCCTCTCTCTATCAAAATCCGAAAGCATATGTGTCCTACTCGGGATATCGTTCTGACCTTTCAAAATTGAAAGAGGAACCAGGCAGGGATGCCCATTATCCCCTCTCCTATTCGCCTTAGCAATTGAACCCCTAGCCCAACATATACGATCAAATACAAATATAAAAGGCCTTGAATTAGATGGTGTGATATGGGGGTGTTACTCTAGTGGTAAATGTGTTTTCAGTGAGTCCACAGCAGCCTTTTGTCAGGTTTGAGGGCATGGCGGCTCATTTTTATTAAAAGGAAACAAAAAGTTCATGCATAGGATTTCCCACGCAGAGGTTCTTCTCCAGTGAAGTTCACATAACCAAAAAATGCTAAGCCTCCTGACTCCTAGGCTTACTTTGCCATGCAGTTACCTGCTAAACCTGTCCCACTCCTGGCCACAACAGGATTCTCCAGCCCACTGTCTCGCAGACTTCAGGACTTACTTTAGCCCCCTTGAACTAACTAATCTCTGAGTTGTGCCGGTCGTATTTATGCGACTGATTCATAGAATCAGTTACGCATAGATATCCCTAAGGTCCGACAGGTGTAACTGTGTTACACCGTCGGATCTTAGGCTGCAATTCCAGGCCGGCCGCTAGGTGGCGCTTCCCTATCTTTTACGCAAAAATTATGCTAATGAGCAGTTACGCCGATTCCGAAACGAACGACCGCCCGGCGCTTTTTTTTTACGTCGTTTGCGTTTGGCTTTTTCCGGCGTATAGTTGCCCCTGGGTCTATGAGGCGCAGCCAATGTTAAGTATGGCTGTCGTTCCCGCGTCGAATTTTGAAATTTTACGTTGTTTGCGTAAGTCAATTCACAAAAGCGCTGGACGCAAGTTACGCTCACGCCGAAACCAATGACGTCCTAGCGACGTCATTGGGAGCAATGCACGGCAGGAAAATTCGCGGACGCCACATGCGCAGTTAAATCGGCGTGGGGACGCGCCTGATTTAAATACTACACTCCCCCTAGCCTCGGAATTTGAATTCCGCAGGGGGATTTACGATACGCCGCCGCAAGTTTTGAGGTAAGTGCTTTGTGAATTAACCACTTGCCTCAAAAACTTGCGGGGGCAGATCTTAAATCACATAGGTTAGGCGGATCTAAAGATCCACTAACCTATGTGAATCTGGCCCTTTGTGTCCGTTTTTGCTTCCTTTCCATAGGGACAGGGACTCTCCCTATTACAGTGGTCACCAACACAAATTATGTATGGTTGCTGATAATGTCCTAATATTTCTAACCTCCCCCTTAATATCAGCCCCAAACCTCATCGACATCCTTACAAAATTCGGTACAATATCTGGCCTCAAAAAAAAATCAACAATAATCAAAAGCCTTAAATATTTCGCTAACTCCTGATTTACAGAAACAATTACAAGACTCTCCCGTTCTCGTGGTTGACAACATTTTTTTTTTATTTAGGGATCTCATTTACGGCAAACCCAGCAGACCTATATGCCGCTAACTATTCACCCATGCTAACTCAGCTAAGTGCTCTAATGTAAAAAATGGTCTTCCTTACCTCTAGCTTGGATGGGTAGAATCACATTGGTTAAGATGTCAATATTACCTAAAATTCTATACCTTTTTAGAGATCTCCCTATACAAGTCCCTGCATACTTTTTCCGCAACCTACAGCGCAAAACTGCCCAATTCATATGGGGTAAACTTAAACCTCGATTACCCCAACCCACCCTTCATATGCCCCGACTCCGTGGGGGCCTGAGCGTTCCAATTTTCTCGAAAATATTACTACACCTGTCAATTAGCATGTCTGCCTAAAATACCATGCCACTAGATATGTTCCCCTTTGGGATGAAATAGAATCAATTGAATGCGACCCACTTTCCACTTCGAACCTATTATGGCTCTCACCAGTGCAGCGTAGAACAATTACAAATCCAGTCACTAAGCATAGCCTATCAATTTGGGATAGGCTCAAAATAAATTTTGGTCTTCTATCTCCCCATAATCCTCTCCTTTCCTTTCTAAATAATCCCTCTTTCTACATGGCTTGGACTTCTCCAACATCTTTCTCTTTATTCGCCCCGCGGATAAAGGGGGTGGTATTGTGGTCCTAAACAAAGAGGATTACCTATTGGAAATGAGACGTATTCTTGATGATGGTGATACTTATACTCGCCTCCCTCTCAATCCGGGAGACAAGTATAAGAAAGCTCTAGTCAAAATTGTGAATAAAGGCTCCCGTCTCAATATTCTAAATAAAAAAGAAAAGGCCTTTTTGGTCCCTAAGGCTCCTCGAGTGCCCATCATGTATTATCTTCCGAAAATACATAAGTACCCTGTTTGCCCCCCGGGACGCCCTATAGTCAGTGGTATAGATTCTGTGACGTCCCGGGTGGGCAAATATATTGACTTTTTTCTACAGCCCCTGGTGAAAAACATGCCTTTCTTTTTAAAGGACACCAGACAGGTCATAAATTTGTTATCTGACATCCAACCTACACCAGATTTATGGTTAGTGACTGCAGATGTCACTTCCTTGTATACTGTGATCCCACATGATCTAGGATTAGAGGCGGTTTCATATTTTTTAGAAAGAGATTCAGGACTCCCGATTGTTCAAATCTCCTACATTATGGAGCTATTACAATATGCCGCGTCCCACAACTTTTTTTGGCATGATGGCCAATACTACAGGCAGGATAAAGGAGTGGCGATGGGGGCCAAATATGCCCCGAGTTTGGCCAATTTGTTTATGGCCAAATGGGAGGAGGATGTCGTCGGTGTTGGTACTAGGCCCCAGATTCGGTTATGGGCACGGTACATAGACGACATCCTCCTCCTATGGAAAGGGTCTGAGGACGAACTATCTGTCTTCATGGCATTCCTCAATTCCAACAATAGGGGGATCATACTCAAATATGAGGCCAGTAAGGACAAAATAAATGTTTTGGATTTAACTATTTCTGCTGACAGTGATGGTTTTACCACTTCCACCTACTTTAAAAGCACAGACAGAAATGCCTTTATTCCAAGTGACAGTTGTCACCATGCCACTTGGCTTAAAGCTGTGCCCAAGGGGCAATTCCTTTGTCTGAAATGGAATTGTAGTAGACATAATGTCTTCCTTGATCAGGCCAGGGTTCTAACAGAACGTTTTGTAGAAAAGGGTTACGATCGAAGTTCTTTGGCTGACACTTTGGATTTGGTGACCAACACCAATCGCGAAGATTTACTTCGTATTAAACCCAGGGATGACCAAGGGGGTAGTTACAAAACTCCCTTTGTGACTGATTATTGTTGCCAACATGCCAGTGTTAAACATATTATCAGTAAACACTGGCATGTGCTTAAGAGTGACAAAATTTTGGGTGCCATACTGCCTGGTAAACCCCCGGGTTGTCTTTAGGGGTTCGGCATCCCTGAAGGATAAGTTGGCACCCAATGTTTTGGATCCACCCAGGATTCCCTCCATGTTTTTGTCTGGCCTGGTGTTTTTTTTTTAAATGCGGCAAATGCCATGTCTGTGCTATCAACCGCCAAATTTCTAAGAAAACGACCAGTTTTGGATCCAGACATTCAACCAAGAGGTTTCCAATTGAAACATTTATCACCTGTTCCACGGTGGGAGTGGTTTATCTACTCCAATGTCCATGTGGACTCCAATATGTGGGAAGGACCAAACGTCCCCTCCACATACGTTTGAACGAACATCTCACGAATATTTACAGTGGCTTCCCAAATCACTCTGTGTCCAAACATTATTTGTTGGCTCACAATAAGGATCCTGGAGGCACTATCTTTTTAGGAATAGAGAAATTCCAGGCACATTGGAGAGGGAGTGACCTGGTGAGGAGCATCTCACGTTCAGAGATGATGTGGGTTCACAAATTAAAATGTTATGAACCTCACGGTTTGAATATAGAGGTAGACGTCAATTGTTTTATTGACAATGCTTAATGCATGGTCTTTACCTCTATTATTTATTTTATATATATATCTTTTATGGTTTTAATTATTCCTGTTGTTTCTTAAAATAATACAGCATATTTATCCATATTTGCTGTTTTTTAACCGTGTCATTAGTGTTAATTATTATTGGATATTTCTCCATATGCGTTTATTTGTTTCTGCTATATATGGTCTGATAACATATGTATAGCACTGTACATCCAATATGGTCTCTGTATCTTCATGAATATAAATGATTGTATTTGAGTGGGATGTTGCTATATAGCCATCTAAGTGGACACCAGTCTCAGAGGATATATACCAGCCTCTTTCATTTTATCCCTTTTTATTTATTTGTTGTATTCCTATTTTCTGCATTATAATTGTCCTCTTGACGGTTTCATTGAACGAGCTATTGGCAAAGTTTCCGTCAATGAACAATTGGCAATGTTTTTGTATTATTTTTGGACCATATGCTGTAATCACATTGGTTTTCCCTTGCTTTTGCCCTCAAGTAAGATGGCGGACGGGCGACCTCTAGACACTGTTGTCCAGTTGATTTCCCGCCCACTTTACGTTTATATGCGGTGACGCAGTACGTCTCCTGATTCCCGTGACCACGTCTAGAGCAGACGAAACGTTGGGAGGCGACGTGCTGACGTCACCGCGATTTGAGGACTTTCGTTCTCACACGCCGGCCGGCTTTCTTTTTTTATCTTCGCTGACACTCTGTTACTGAACTGTAAGTGTACTGCTTTTTTATATTAAAAACCTCTACGGTATCACGCTATGTGAGTTTTTCTTCCTCACACATATTGGACCTGCTGATCTATTCGTTTACCATTGGCTGAGACGTCCCATTACTGCTTACTGTCTACATCCCCTCTGCTTTGATTGATCCTGACGGATCACAGGTTCTGGTAAGGGTCAGTGTGTGTACTGGTGGTGGTTTCTTGTGTTCACACTGTCTGTTGCCAGTCACTGGGGGATGCACTCATGCTTTATTATTACACGGATTTACACTATATGAGTTTTTTTTCTTCTGGTTGCTTTATTGGCGGATTTGTGACCCCTGGAAGGATCGTCTTAACAGACAAGCTCTATTTCAACATACACCATCCAGGGATTTCTGCTTGACTAGGTCTGATAGGACCTTCCTTTTCGGTAAGGGTCAGCAAGTTGCATTTTCCATTTGGAGCCAGACTTCTTCTTCTTTTCGTTGTTACAACAGAGTGTTACACTCAAGTTTGATACACGTTTGGACTATTAACCAATTGTTTGTCATTAATTTGTTAAACACATTTTTGATATATATTGGACTTTCATGCAGCCTTCTCCTTGATTTATTTAGTTATTTGAAGGCCCTTCAGTCTCTAGCGCTACTCCACTTTTTTCTCTGCCTGGAGAAAAGTAGGACTTACACAAGCTCACCATTTCTACGAATCTGATAAACTATATTCCTTCCCTACACTTTACAATTATCTTGGACTTGTATGCCCAACTACTTTATCATATAACCTCCTCCCCCCCATCTTATACTACTAAATGGGAAAATTATTTGAACCTCCCTCCCGATTCAGTAGATTGGTCTCAGATCTGGCAAGCTACAAAATCAGCTACTCCAAATATAGTAGCCCTTAAAAAAAAAATACAAAGTTCTTACCAAATGGTATCTAGTTCCTGCAAGAATAACAAAATTCCTCCCTCAATATCCCCCTGATTGCTTTCGAGGCTATTATGACCCAGGTACGCATCTTCACATTTGGTGTACTTGTCCCAAAGCTCAAACCTTCTGGACAGAAGTATTTAACATTCTCTCTATCATGTTCAACATCACTTTGCAACCTGATCCAACAATGGCCTTTCTAAACAATAAACCACATAACATAACTAGGCGCCAATTCAAACTCCTACTTTATGTCACAACGGCAGCAAAGCAATCCATTGCAAAAGCCTGCAAATCATCCTCACCTTGTGTAGTGTCGGTAAAACAACGTGTCAGACTCAAGACGCAGAGAGCCCGCTAGGAGAAGTCGCTCAGATCTTAGGCAAAGCCACTCGTGGAAGAAGCCGATCAAACCGTATAAGAAGTCGCTCAAGTCACAGGAGGAGCTGTTTAAAATCTTACTCACAGCACAACCACTCCTACCACAGGAGGTCTTCTACACGCAGATGCTCTCCACCAGCCCAGCGTCCCCGTCCATCTGTAAATTCCTGCTGGATCTGCGGTGCCATAGCCTGTCGCACGTGCTTCGACGAAGCAACTAGAGATGGAGAGCTAAGCAAAGAGCTGGTCAGAGACCCTGAAACAGACAGTCCTGTTCAAGGCACCTCATCTGTAACTCCCTCCACATCAAAGAGGTCAGACCCTGACTCTGACAATGATGATCTGGAAGTCTCTACTGGGTTCAACTTTTTACTGATAGAACCCTTTATAAAATCAGTGAAGGAGGCAATAGAATAGGAGGAGGAAAAAGAAACTCCGCAAAAATTGAAGAAGTATTTTCCGAACCTTAAAAAATTCATAGACGAACTGAAAGATCTAATCAAGGATGAGTGGCAGAAGCCTGAGAAAAGGACCAGTCTCAGCAATAGGCTAGCGAAACTCTATCTGCTTAAGGAACCTAGTGTCAACCCACTAGTGTCACTACCAGTAGTCGACTCCTCCCTGATGCGCCTTGCCAGGCATGTAACACTTCCAATCAAAGATGCAGTCACATTCAAAGATGTGCTGGACAGGAAGATCGATCTGGATCTTAAAAGAGCGAAGTGTCTGCAGGTGGCGCCTGTAGGCCAGCAGTAGCGCTGGCAGCGGTAGGAAGAGCTATATCAAGCTGGGCCTTCAACGCTGAAAAGCTGGTGACAGAGGGGATAAAACAAGAGAGAGTAATTGCAACTCTTCAGGAACTTAGCCTGGCAGGCGATTTTGTCGCAGAAGCCTCAGTAGACGCGATCAAGTCCGCATCAAGAGCAATGTTAAGCTCAGTGATGGCCAGGAGAGCACTCTGGCTAAAACCTTGGTCAGCAGATCCCTACTCAAAGTCCAATTGGTGCAAGATCCCATTCAACAGTGCAAACCTCTTTGGGAAAAGTTGGTCTCGGCCATTTTAAAGGTCACCGGCGGAAAATCAGGACTCATCCCTTCGGATAGGAGGCCAAAACAACACAGAGGCCACCTACCTCTAGACAAAATATCCCAGACAGATACAGGGAGGCAAAACCCTACAGGCCCGGTAGGGAGTATAGGAAGAATTGGTAGAACCCTCAGTGATCTTTCCTAAAGCTCCAAAAATCGAAGACCCCTACTACAGGGGACCTTTTGAAGGTGTGTCCGCCCAACCAGCTGCAATAGGAGCCATGCTAAAGTTCTTCAAGCAGGTTTGGGCGGAAACATAAAAAGACCCATGGACAGTGGCTACTGTCCAATCCGGGCACAAATGGAGGTTCAAGAAGCGGCCTCCAAGAGATCAGTTCTGTATAACCAGACTTCCAGCCCCTCGAGAGAGGCGACTTTTGCTAATGGAATACATCCAAGACCTAATCCAAAAGCAAGCCATAGTGGAGGTCACATTACCACAGAGGGGAAGAAGGTTTTACTCCCCTCTATTCCTGGTAAAGAAAAAGACAGGGGATCTGCGTCCTGTTCTGGACTTAAAAAATCTCAACCGGTCAATTCAAGTGGAAACATTCAAGATAGAAAGCTTGCAGTCAATCCTTTATGCCATAAATATCAGAGACTGGATGCTCTCAGTCGATTTAAAGGATGCCTACCTGCACATTCCTATCCACACTGCATTTCAAAAATGTGTCAGCTTCGTGGTCAACCGTCGACATTTCCAGTTTCAAAGCCTCCCGTTCGGGATTTCCACCGCTACCAGAACATTCACCAAAGTCCTGCTGCCAGGGATAGCATTACTGAGGGAACAAGGTTTGAGAGCCCATCACTACCTGGACAACATCCTCCTACTCGCGGACAACCAGCAATCCCTCCTACTTCATCGAGACGTTTTAATCTCCCGACACTACAGAAGTTTGGCTGGCTGATAAACTGGGGGAAGAGCAATCTTCAGCCCACTCAGAGAATGGTCTTCCTGGGGCAGAACTAGATACCTGACTCAACACCATAGAGCTTCCTCAGGAAAAAAATTCCATCCTGATCCAAAAGGCAAAGAGACTGCTCATGTCCGACACACTCCCAGCCAGGGAATGCCTCAGCATCTTGGGGTCACTGTTGGTAACCATTCAGGCCTCTGCAGACATCATTCTTGAGGCAATGGAACAGGGTATCAATGACTCAACGAATCAGGATCCAAAAGGAAGTCAAACAATCACTCTGGTTGTGGATCCGATTGCACAATCTCAAGAGATGCAAACACATAGTTACCCTCTCCCAGGAGTTGATCACATTGGATGCCAGCATGGAGGGCTGGGGGGTGCACTACCAACACTTCGTATTCCAAGGCCGTTGGCCATTCGAGACACAGGATGTGGTATCGAACATCCTATAAATAAAAAAGCTGCGTTCCAAGCTCTACTGGCCTTCCGTCCTATTGAGGATGAAGAACAGAGTGGTAGTTGCCTATATCAAAAGGCAGGGAGGCACCAAAAGTCTCTCCATGATGCAGGAAGTCTGCCCAGTTCTCGAATGGGCACAGACTAATCTGACGGGGCTGAGGGTGACATAGGTCCCAGGAGCCCAAAACCAGCTGGCAGAAACGCCAAGCATAAATTTTGGCCCAGATTCACAAAGCACTTACGCCAACATATAACAAGTTACGCCGACGTAAGTGCAAATGTGTGCCGTCGTATCTGTGCGCCAGACCCACAAACTAATATGCGCCTAAAAACAGGCTGCACCCCGCCGACGTATCTTGCTTACGCCGGCGCAGAGTGGGCGCACATTTAGGCTGGGAGCATGGTGCCGCTCCCATTGATTAGCCATTCAAACATGCAAATGAGGGAAATACGGCGATTCACGAACGTGCGTGTGCCCGGCGCATGCTACGCGAGATGCGCGTAAGTTGTACGTCCGGCGTAAAGTTATTCCCCATAAAGGAGGTGCAACCCAGCAACAGACATGCTCAGGTCTGCACCAGGGAACACAAGCCGGCGTATTGTGCGTTGGACGTGTATCTGGCTGGGCGTACGTTATGTTCACGGCATACGCAGTGATCCGGCGTAGCTTAGGCAGTTTTGCCGGCGTGGTTGTGATCAGGCGCATAGGGGTGCGTCCACGTCACGGCGCATGCCCAGTTCGTGATACGTACCTGTCTGGCGCTCGGCCCATCATTTGCATGGGGTCACGCCTCATTTGCATGGGTTCACGCCCACTTTCACCTACGCTGACCTGCGCCTTCGAAACCCATGCCATGCTGGCGCAGCGTTGGGAGCACTGGCTTGCTAAATGCAATGCTTGCCTCTCTGCGATGCATTGGCGTAGCATACAGTGGTTACTCTATGGTGGCATAATGTGCGCCCTGCTCTCTGTGAATCTGGGCCTTTGTTTCCAACAACGAATGGGCACTGAGCCACCAAGCCTTCCCCCTCATAACCCAAACGTGGGGCATGCCGAATATAGACCTAGCAGCGACACCTGCCAACGCGAAATGCCAGAGGTATCTAGCAATGGTTCCCTTCCCATCAGCAGAGGGGACGGACTGCCTTCAGCACGCCTGGGACTTCTGTCTGGGCTACATCTAACGTCCCCCCCCCCCCCCCCGACGCCTCTCATACCAAAATTTCTACTCAGGCTCAAGAGGTCAACGGCGACAGTAATAGCAGTCCTCCCTTTTTGGCCGAGGCGGCCATGGTTCATGACTCTTCTTCAGCTGAATACAGCGAGACCATTGCCACTCCCGCCTACAGCAGACCTACTCTCTCAGGGACAACTCCTTCATCCATTCCCGGAAAGGATGCATCCGACTATAAAAGGATCTGGGATAAATTTCTCTCAGTCGCATCAACAACAAGCCTGGAACCCTTCATCTCCATAACAGGAGTTAAGTGGGTGCAAGAGCCTCTCGTCATTCAGTTCCAAAGGGCCTGCCTAATGTTAAGGCCTCCCAGAAAGCCCTCCTCCCTGACCTGGGATCTTTTGGTTGTACTAGAGGTCCTATCCCACGAACCATTCTTTCCGATGGAAAACATCTCCCTGTGGGACCTAACACTCAAGGTCACTTCCCTAATTGCAATAACGTCAGCCAAGAGAGTTGCAGGCTCTACTGGCGAAGGAGCCATAAGTAAAAAATTTCCCAAACAAAGTAGTCTTAAGACCATCAGATCGCTTAATTCCAAAGGTATCGTCCTCCTTCCACTTTAATCAGGAGTTAAACCTTCCTGCTCTTTCTACAGACCGAGGGTATCCACTTCCGCTGGATGTAAGAACCAACATTTTGGCGTACAGTACCTGTCGCCGAGAATGTGTTTCCAGCACGACGGCATCGCGCTGATTTTCGGTGACATGGAGCCGACATCTCGCACTCGCTGGAATAGAAAAAGCACATTCCAGCGAGCGTGTCATAGAAGCGACGGGGATCCGACTTGGTTTTCTACCAATTCTAGCCGCAGCGTTTGGTATGAATCATGAGGGGGAACTCCATGCCAAATTTTAAATAAAAAAACGGCATGGGTTCCCCCCCAGGGGCATACCAGGCCCTTAGGTCTGGTATGGGTTGTAAGGAGAACCCCCCTACGTCAAAAAAACGGTGCGGGGGTCCACCTACAATCCATACCAGACCCGTATCCAAAGCACGCTGCCTGGCCGGTCAGGAAAGGAGTGGGGACGAGCGAGCGCCCCTCCTCCCTCCTGAGCTGTACCAGGCCGCATGCCCTCAACATGGGGGGTTGGGTGTTCTGGAGCATGATGGGACTGTGACGTCATAAGAGGCCTATATAAATCGGTGCGAGCCGTGCACACGACATTACAGCGGGAGGAAGCGACGTGTCAACATTGAAGAAAAAGGCAGAAGGCGTCAGAAGCCCAGGCACCACCCGCCGAAGACGTCGAAGAAGCCCAGGAGGGGGGCCGCTGTAAAAGAGCTAAAGAAGAAAGCACCCCCCCTGGTGGAAGAGAACCAGACGGCGGTGAAGACCGACACCCCCCCGCTGAAGACTTTGAAGAAGAAGGCCCCCCTCGTAAAAGAGCTAAAGAGAGGGGGCCCCCAGGGCTGACTAATAAATTACTTTAAAAACCCTGTGTAGTGTGTTTTTTTACATTTTTTTTCCACCAGGTGAATGGCTAGGGGTACGATGTACCCCATATTCATTCACCTAGGGTGGAGGGCCGGTATCTGGGGGCCCCCTTATTAAAGGGGGCTCCCAGATTCCAATAAGCCCCCCGCCCACAGACCCCGACAACCAACGGCCAGGGTTGTCGGGAAGAGGCCCTGTCCTTATCAACATGGGGACAGGGTGCTTTGGGGTGGGGGGCCGCAGGGCGCTCCCCTGCCCCAGAGCACTGAACCCCCCCATGTTGAGTGCATGCAGCCTGGTACGGCTCAGGAGGGGGGAGCGCTCGCTCGTCCCCACTCTTTTCCTGATGGGCCGGGCAGCGTGCTTTGGATAGGGGTCTGGTATGGATTGTAGGGGGACCCCCACGCCATTTTTTTCGGCATAGGGGGGTTCTCCTTATAACCCATACCAGACCTAAGGGCCTGGTATGCCCCTGGGGGGGAACCTATGCCGTTTTTTTATTTAAAATTTGGCGTGGAGTTCCCCCTCGTGATTCATACCAAACGCCGTGGCTAGAATTGTCAGGAATCCAAGTCGGATCCCCGTCGCTTCTATGACGGCTTTTTCCCCATCGCGGCGAGCCGGCTCGGCACTGGCT
Organism: Rana temporaria; assembly: GCF_905171775.1. Taxonomy (NCBI): domain Eukaryota; kingdom Metazoa; phylum Chordata; class Amphibia; order Anura; family Ranidae; genus Rana; species Rana temporaria. Next base: position 74,044,167 of record NC_053495.1, read on the forward strand.
CCCGCGACGGGGCTCGTAGGTGGTCAATCTCGCCGAGAAAGGGAGCGAGATTGATACAATATCGTGGTCACCTACTGTACCTCTCGGCAACCACCGACCTTAGGAAAGCGGAAAATCTCTTAGTCATTCCCCGTGGCTTTAGGAGAGAGCAAGCAGCGCCATCGCAGCATGGCTGGTGAAGATTATCAAAAGGGCTTACTCTCTGAATCAATCACAGATACCTGAGGGCTTGAAGGCACATTCCACAAGGGCATTGGCGACCTCCTGGGTGGCCTACTGCAGGGTGTTCTCGGAATCTATCTGCAGAGCAGCTACTTTTCTTGTCCAGAAACACCTTTATATCTCATTACAAGGTGGACTCTGCTCGGCTGTCAACAGTAGAATTTGGAAGGTATATTATCCAGTCCAACATCTCTATTCCTTGTATATAAAACTTGTCTTTTGCTCAGACCCACCCAGTTTGCGAGTTATTTCCCAAAGGTGTATGCTGCCATGATGAGACAGGAAAACTGAAAATTGTATACTCACCTTTCCGTAATTTTCATTTCCTGTCGCATCTTCATGGCAGCATACAGATGCCCACCCGTGTGAGGTTTATATATATTGAGAATACCTGGGAGGGGGCCCTCTATGGGTTTAATAGCTACGTGGTCCTATCAGGTTGCGGGGGCAGAGTCACAACCCAAAGGTGTAAGATGTGACAGGAAAGGAAAATTACGGAAAGGGTGCCTTTGGCCAATCATGGCTCAGGGGATTAGGTACACACACCACAATATATAAGGCCACCTGCGCATCGGCTTTGTGTAGTGTGTTCCGGCGGCGTTCAGAGAGAGGGAGAGGGATTGTCGTTTTATTTCAGTCAGCTAGAGTCAGTCAGTGGTGGAGTAGGATGCTCCGGACCTTCCGTCACGAGTCTGCTCTCACCTGGATTAGACAGACAGTAGACTAGACAACAGACAGGCAGGCAGGTTCCTACAAACCTTGCTGCTGCATGAACCAACTGCAGCTCATAGGACCGGCTCCTTCTACTTGGGCCCCCTCGTGGGCCACCTCTCCTCCATCGCTCCTCAGGTAAGACCCTGTCTTTCAGGGCCATCCACCCCCCAGGAATCGCTGATGACCGTCCTTTTCAGGACAGCCATTTCAGCGACCAAATTGCGGCTTATAAACTTCTTTGTTCGACCGCATCGCACCCCACACTTGCCCTTAATCAGTCTGGACCCCCGGCGTTCACAGAAACGCTCTTCTCCCGGCGCTTTCGCGGCTTTTTTCGCATCCGCGCCAGACTCGGCCTCATTCGCGGCCGCCGAAACTAGGAAAGACCGCGGCTTCAGCCGCGGCCTAGTGGCGCGCCGCATTTAGGCATACAAACAGCCCGGAAACCCCCGGAATTTGGCCAGAATCATCCCCCCTATCCCTGGAGGACCTCATCCTCCCCGGATTATTAATATTTTAGCTCACCCACCTAGTTAAACAGCCCCAAACCTGAGGCTTGTGCCTCAGTCGGCAGCCATCTTGGTACACCCCAGCAATAGGGACACCTCTCATCCACCCTTCCTCCCTCAATCCAATAGTACTTGATCCAGGGCTTTATCCGATCGCCTCTCAGGGATCAGGAAGGAATTTTTTTCCCTGCGACAGGACATTGGCTCAGCACTGCCAGGGTTTTTTTGCCTTCCTCTGGACCAAGGCCGAGAGAGAGGATTCAGCGAATCCTACCTCCATCGTTATTTAATTCATCACCCCCCCCTGGTGACTGGCGACAATGGCTAATCTGCGATACTCTGCGGACTCTATTCGGGGTCTGAGACAATTCGCAACAGCATTACCAGCCGTCACCAAAAAGGCCTTAAAAATAGAGCAACTTTTGAGATTCGATCGACCATCAAAAATTTCAACTATTTAACCCAGCTCAAGCGCATATCATGTGCTTTGATCAACACAAGATCGGCAGTAAAACACTGATCAGAAATCCATGATTTCTTACTACAAAACGATCTAGACTGCCTCTTTATTACAGAAAGCTGGCTCTCAGACGACTGCAACACCATTCTCGGAGAATTGGTGCCAGAAAACTATCGCATTATAACGGAAAACAGAATAGGGCAAAGAGGAGGAGGCCTGGCGGTGATTCACAAGAATCACATTGCAATCACTAAGCCAGCCCTTCAAAATCCCCTTCCATTCATGTAAACCCTTAGGCCTCGTACACACGACAGAGTTTCTCGGCAGAATTCGGCGAGAAACTCGGTCAGAGCCGGATTCTGCCGAGAAACTCTGTCGTGTGTACACTTTCGGCCCGATGGAGCCGCCGAGGAACTCGTCGAGAAAATAGAGAACATGTTCTCTATTTTCTCGTTGTTCTATGGGAGCTCTCGGCCCGCCGAGCTCCTCGGCGGCTTCAGGGCTGAACTGGCCGAGGAACTCGATGTGTTTGGCACGTCGAGTTCCTCGGCCGTGTGTACGAGGCCTTACTCTTCAACTTCAAACTTCCCCCCAGGAGACTGTTCACATTCTCCTCTGCTATAGGCCTCCTGTGCCAAAATCGCAGCTTCTGCCATCATTACCGGAGTTTATATCCACTTATACCCTGAACAGCAAACACCTTTTGCTGCTCGGGGATTTTAATCTGTGGGCCAACTCCTCACAGGATCCCATTGCGGATGCCTGCATCGATCACCTGGAAGGATTAGGGCTACAGCAACTTATATGCGGGCCAACACATGCTTCAGGTCACACACTTGACCTAATTTTCAGACAAAATCTGAAAATTAACATTTTAGAAAATGAACCATTGCCATGGACAGACCACCATGCAATTAATTTCATAATCTCCAAAATTCCCCCAGTGATAAAAGCACCCAAGCCGGTGACAATACACTGGACTAGATCTCAGAAGAAGCTCCATTCGGAACTCTTTAAATCTACCTTGGGAAACAGAATCAAAACAATCCATCCACATCAAACAGCCGCAGATACACTGGATGCTATAAACGCAGCCCTGCTACAGTCAGCCGATTTAGTAGCACGGAAACGCAAAGCCTGCATCCGGAAAAAAAAGTCCGGCTGGTTCAACAACCAGTTGGCGCTTCTGAAGCAAGAGCGCAGAAGGGCGGAAGCCGCCTGGAAAAGAAGCCCTTCAGAGGATAACCTCATCACCTACAAGGCAATAACAACACGATATCATAAAGAAATCTTCAAAGCCAAGAAACATAATTTTTCTATGGCGATTAACAGCGCCCTAAACCGTCCCTGCGAGCTCTTCAAGATGGTCACCCAGACCATGAATCCAGGATGTCTTGAAGTCCCCAACTCAGACACCCAAGAGTTCTGTAATGAACTATCGGATTTCTTCATCAACAAAATTGAAAGAATCCGGGAAAGCATCATGCAAAACAACCCCACCGTCAATCAACCACAAAATACCCACAGAAACGTTCTACAATCAACAAAGTTCACTCTGGAACCGATCTCTATCGATACCACAAAAAAAATCATTGGTGCTTTGCGTAACAGCACATCGCCCAATGATATCATCCCCACCAAACTGTTGAAGGAATGTGCCAACATCATGGCACCACCCATCACACAGCTTATAAACCAGTCATTTAAGGAAGGCATAGTGCCATCCCTGTTGAAAGAGGGCACAATCCAGCCCATCTTGAAAAAACCTAACCTGGATCCCAAGGACCCAACTCACCGCCGTCCCATAACAGGCCTAAATGTTCTCTCCAAGATAATGGAGAAAGTTGTGGTACAACAACAGCTGCAACAGCATCTAGATGCCCACAATCTACTGGATCCATTACAATCAGGCTTCCATCCCAGACACGGGACAGAAACGGCCTTACTCAAAATATGGGACGATGCTCTCGAGGCCGCAGACGAAGGAGAATCTTGTCTCCTGGTTCTGCTGGACCTAAGCGCAGCCTTCGACACGGTAGACCACAAACTGTTACTGATGCGACTAGCCACGGTAGCAGGAGTCGCAGAAGGTGATTTACCATGGTTTTCTTTTTTTCTTGAAAACCGATCACAAACAGTTAAACTAGGATCTTTCACGTCGGAAAAGCGTACAGTGTCATGTGGAGTCCCCCAAGGATCCCCCCTGTCGCCGGTGCTTTTCAACATCTATCTTCGCCCTCTTCTTGATATTATCAGTAGCCAAGATCTACTCTATCACTCTTATGCAGACGATACGCAAATCTATTTTCGCATCTGCGACAAAAAGGATCATCATCCCAGTTTAGAGAAATGTCTCTCTTTGATAGAAAACTGGATGACTAAGAGTTATCTGAAACTCAACAGTTCAAAAACAGAACTCCTTATGTTTCATGCCAGCCGAAAGAGTCAACTGGCAACAACCTGGACACCGCCTCCCATTATGGGCCAAATCATCACCCCTAGCTCCAAAGTCAAAAGTCTTGGGGTCATTTTCGACACCTTCATGACAATGGATGCACAAATAGGGTCAGTAGTCAGCGGAGCGCACCATCTCTTGCGCCTACTACGCAGACTTATTCCATTTATCCCCAAAGAAGACGTAGCAGTCGTGGTGGGAACAATCGTGAATTCCAGATTGGACTATGCTAACGCCCTCTACCTCGGACTCCCAAAGTACCAAATCTCCAGTCTGCAAGTTGTTCAGAATACGGCCGCCAGACTGGTGACGGTGGAAAAAAAATGGGAATCAATCTCGCCTTCGTTGAGAACCCTTCACTGGCTGCCAGTAAAAGACAGAATTGCATTCAAAGCACTCTGCCTGACACATAAGTGCATCCATGGGAAGGCTCCGCAATATCTTTGCAACGAGATAGAACCTCACAACTCGAATCGCGTTCTGCGATCCACCGACCAAAATCTGGTCAAGGTACCAAAAACCAAATACAAGTCTAAAGGAGAAAGAAGGTTTGCCTTTCAAGGTCCTAGACTATGGAACGCTTTACCAACCAGCATTCGGTTGGAGGAAAACCACCTGACTTTCAGAAGACAGATCAAGACTCTGCTCTTTTGATGGCATGAGACACGAACAACTAGCGCCCAGAAGCGATTCAGTTCGCATGTGCCGCGCTTTATAAATTTTTCATTCATTCATATTATATATATATATATACACACACACGCATACTGTATACAGTTTAGCTAGATCTCACTGCAGACAATTCATGTTATTCTCTTCCTAAAAATACTAAAGGCAGGCAGTTGATTCAAGTAGCTGCAGTATATTCAGTCAGTGTACTGTATACTGGGCACAGTGTGCAGCTAAACCTCACTGCAAAATGTTTCTGTTATTTTCTTCCTTATAATACTAGAGGCACACAGTTGATTTAGGTAGCTGCAGTATATTAAGTCAGTGTACTGTATACTGGGCACAGTGTGCAGCTCTACCTCACTGCAGACAATTACGGTTGTTCTCTTCCTAATATACTACAGATGTATGTATATATATATATATATATATATATATATATATATATATATATATATATATATATATATATATATACAGGGTGGGCCATTTATATGGTTACACCTTAATAAAATGGGAATGGTTGGTGATATTAACTCCCTGTTTGTGGCACATTAGTATATGTGAGGGGGGAAACTTTTCAAGATGGGTGGTGACGGCCATTTTGAAGTTGGACATTTTGAATCCAACTTTTGTTTTTTTCAATAGGAAGAGGGTCATGTGACACATCAAACCTAATGGGAATTTCACACGAAAAACAATGGTGTGCTTGGTTATAACGTAACTTTATTCTTTCATGAGTTATTTACAAGTTTCTGACCACTTATAAAATGTGTTCAATGTGCTCTCCAGTGACATGCGACGAGTGCTACGCTGTGGGCTCTTGCTAAATGAAGCTAGGACAGCCACTGATGTTTCTTCATTAGACCCCTTTCACACTGGATACGCCTATAGTGGAGCGTTAAAATCACGGTAAAACACTGCTATTTTACCGCGATTTTAACGCTCCGCTATAGGCGTATCCAGTGTGAAAGGGGTCTAATGAAGAAACATCAGTGGCTGTCCTAGCATCATTCAGCAAGAGCCCACAGCGTAGCACTCGCCGCATGTCACTGGAGAGCACATTGAACACATTTTTATAAGTGGCCGCCATGGTCACCACCCATCTTGAAAAGTTTCCCCCCTCACATATACTAATGTGCCACAAACAGGAAGTTAATATCACCAACCATTCCCATTTTATTAAGGTGTATCCATATAAATTGCCCACCCTGTACATTCCAGCTTTGTGCAGCTACATCTCACTGCAGTCCATTCCTTGTCTACCTATTCCAATAAATCAAATGCAGTATGTCTGGAAGGCAAACAAGGAGAGGCAGACACTCACAGGCCATTAAATGAGGGCAAGCAGGCTCTGTTTCTAGAGGCAACAGTGCTGGTCATGCACATGGTGCATCCTCATCAGCATGTGGCCGTGGGGCACGCTTGGACTTTTTTTCGGCAGCTGGCTGCATTGAGCCACAACATGAAGAAGAGGTTGTAGAGTGGATAACCAAGCCGTCCTTATCCTCCTCATCCTCTGTCAGCCAGGCTACCTTGGCTGCCAATGCAGGTGCCAAAGTGGCCTATTCCATTGGCTCAAGGTCATCATCAGTTACTCCTTTCCTAGCCCCACCATCATGCACGGAGGAGTCCCCCGAACTGTTCGACCACACTGTCAGGTACATGCTGCAGGAGGATGCACAGTGTTTTGAAGGCTCCGATGATGGTACCCAGCTTGAGGAAGGCAGTAGCCAAGAAGGACAACAAACTTTCAGTCATGTTCCCCCAGCTGCAGCATACTGCCAGGTTTGCTCCAGTGACGAGGAGGGAGGGGATGATGAGGTCACTGACTCCACGTGGGTGCCTCATAGGAGAGAGGAGGAGGCACATCTCCAATGAGGCAGGATGTCCTCCAGGGGCCAGCTTATGGACAGCCAACCGACTACATCACACCTCAGAGCTCTGCATGTGCAGGTCACTGCTGACTCAGTTTTTCCAAAAGTTCTTTGGTGTGGGACTTTTTTTGATACGTGTGCAGCAGATCACAACGTTGCTATTTGCAACATATGTCTGAAGTGTATCAAGCGTGGCCAAAACACCAGCTGCTTGGGCACCACATGCTTGACCAGACATGTGTCGAAGTTCCATGCAGTCCATTGGCAAGCATACTTAAAAGACCCACACCAAAGAAAAAAGCAGACCTCTCCTTGCTCCTCATTAGCTGGGATCTCCAACCCCACTATATCTTCATTCCTCTCAGAAACCTGCACTGAGAGGAATGAAGGTGTAGAATTAGGTGTGCCACTGCCAAGTACATATCTTGGCCTCGCTGGACAGGGCAGTCAGCAGTAAGGTGCATATTACCGGTGACTCATGGTGCAGCAGGCATGGACAGGGACATTACCTATCTTTCACGGCAAACTGGGTGACTCTGCTGGCAGCTGGGAAGGATGCAGGACAGGGTACAGTAGTGTTGGAGGCTGTTCCGCCATCACGCCTCTAAAATGCTACTAGTGGTGATTCTGCCACACCTCTTTCCTCCACCCCCTCCTCTTCTTTTTCCTCCATGGCCTATTCCTCTGCTGATTTTTCCTTTGAACCAGTGGTGCTCCGTAGGCGTTCAAGGGGCTACGCAAGCACGCAGGCAAATAAATGCCATGCAGTGCTTGAGCTGGTGTGCTTGGGGGGCAGGAGCCACACTGGGGCAGAGGTTCTGTCAGCTCTGCAGGGGCAGGCTCAGAGGTGGTTGACGCCACGCCAGCTTCAGCCAGGAATGGTGGTTTGCGACAATGGCACCAACCTCCTCTCCGCCCTCCGACAGGGACAGCTGACCCATGTGCTCTGTTTGGCTTATGTCTTTAACTTGGTGGTGCAGCGGTTCTTACAGGATCTCCTGAGGCAGGCCAGGAAAGTCTGTGTGCATTTCCGCCAGTGATATAATGCCCATTCTTGGCTTGGCTGACCGCCAAAAGGAATTTAACCCGCCCAAGAACCGGCCTAATCTGTGACATGCCCACCAGATGGAACTCAACGTTGACCATGCTGCAGCGGCTGCACACGCAGCAGAGGGCCGTCAATGAGTACCTATGCGACTATGGCACCAGGACAGGGTTAGGGGAGCTTGTTTTTTTCCACCATGCCAGTGGGTCATGATCAGGGATGCATACACTGTCCTGTCACCATTTGAGGAGGCCACAAGGATGGTGAGCAGTGACAGTGCATGCATCGGTGTTACTGTCCATCTTGTCCACCTGTTGGAGCACACACTGCATGGAATAATGGACAAGGCAGAACAGAGGGAGGAAGAGGAGGACTTCCTTACCTCTCAAGGCCCCCTTTATCCAGACAGTGTTCCTGTGGGCCCGCCGATCACACAGGAAGAGGAGGAGGAGGAGGAGGATTGTGTCAGCATTGAGGTGGAGCCTAGCACTCAGCATCAGCAGCGGTCTTCAAGGGATCATTTACAGTCCCCAGAAACCCTTGGACTTGTACGTGGCTGGGAGGAGGTGGCTGCGGATCATGTCATCCTTAGTGACCCAGAGGACTCCGGACCGAATGCCTCAACAAACCTATGCTGCATGGCCTCCCTGATCCTGCAAAACCTGCGAAAGGATCCTCAGATTTGTGGTATCAAGGAGAGGGATCATCACTGGTTGGCAAGTAATATAAAAGTGATAAGCGCTAAAGTATAAGTGGAAAAACACAATATATAAATATAGGCTGGAGGCCAACACTGGGTGAGCTGTAAAGTGGTCAGATGGGCTACAGCAGCCTCGACATACATGCACCCCATCTGTTCCATCTGAGCATCCCTAATAGACTCTATAGTGATCAGTGTCCTATTTATTCCTATTTATTCTCATTTTGGCACTTGATGCACACTTTTTGTACATTTTTTTCTCTGTGAGGGAATCACTTTCTATGTTTTGGCTGCTGTAGCCCATCCGTTGCAGTTCACTGTATGTCGAGGCTGCTGTAGCCCATCTGACCACTTTACAGCTCACCCAGTGTTGGCCTCCAGCCTATATTTATATATTGCGTTTTTTCACTTATACTTTAGCGCTTATCACTTTTATATTACATGTCAGCGTTTTTTGTGCACCTTTAGATATAGCAGCTTTAGTATCATATTTTCTATTCACTTGGTTCACATTCCTATACTCGCAGTGGCGCAATAGACTTTCCCTTTTACTGATCACTGTTTGGCAACCCTCCTTGATCCACATTACAATTGTAAGGTTGCGTACCTTATCCAGCGGTCGCAGAGGGAGCAGAGGATGAAACATCTGCAGAAAGGTTTGTGCAACGCGTTTCCAGAGCCTGGGAGGTTACAAATTCCTGGTCCTGGACAACGTGTTGCTGAGGCTTCAGTCACAGAAGGAGCGGTGGAGAAGGTGGCCGTCTCATCGATGCGTTCAGACAATTTTTTAGTCCGCAGCCCCAAGGTATGATTGGTTCCAGCAATCATCGCCAGCATCTGATTTACATGGTCAAGGAATACCTAGGGGGAAGTTCAGATTTGGACACATTTCCCACTGAAAATCCTCTGGGTTACTAGGTGCACAGTATGCAATTGAGCTACTGGCCTGTCCTGCATCCATCGTTCTTACGGAACTCACATTCAGTGCTGCTGGAGGCTTTGTAACCGATCACAGTGTGCGCATATCCACCGACTCGGTCGATCGGCTGACCTTCATAAAAATGAATCAGTCTTGGATCACCAGCTACTAAACACCTGATGCTGATGTAACCGAAAAAAAATTATGAATAGGAGATCCCTTCAAGACTGCCTATGTTGATGCTGAGTGACTATCCTGTTATGCTGAGTGGCTATCCTCTTCCTTCTCAATGTTCATGTTGATAGCTTGTAAGAACATGTTTGGTTCTGGGCACTGCCACCAGTGGCTAAAGCCCAATTTTTCTGCCCCTTTTTAACAGGGGTGTGTAATTACAATTTTTGCTGCAATACTTTGCAGCAGGGCTCATTCCTACACTCCAACTAGAGTATCTGTGAGGGATTGCAGTGTTGTGGCACCAGCACCAGTGCCTAAGGCCCAATTTTTCTGCCCCTGTTCAACAGGGAAATGTAATTACAATTATTGATCTAATATTTCACAGCAGGGCCCGTTCCTGCGCCCACCAAGAGTAACTGTGAGGGCTTACAGTGTTGTGTCAACACCAACACCTAAGGCACAAATTTCTGCAGAGTATATAGGGCAGGCCCCTACTTTCAAACATCCGACTTACAAATGACTCCTACTTACAAACGGAGGGAGACAACAGGAAGTCAGAGGAAATCGACCCCATGGAAGGGAAATTCTCTCCTGTAAGGCCCCGTACACACAACCGAGTTTCTCGGCAGAATTCAGCCAGAAACTCGATCGGAGCTGGATTCTGCCGAGACACTCGGTCGTGTGTACACTTTTCACCGAGGAAGCCAACGAGGAACTCGTCGGGCCAAATAGAGAACATGTTCTCTATTTCCTCATTGTTCAATGAGGAAAGTTGGCCCGCCGAGATCCTCGGCGGCTTTAACACAGAACTCGACGAGGAACTCGATATGTTTGGCACGTCGAGTTCCTCGGACGTGTATACGGGGCCTAAGAGTTAATATGGGAAAAACGTGTCTACTCTTCACTGATGCTTTATCAACAATCCTTGTTTCCCTAAAAAACCCAAATTTTCCAAATCCAATTGTCATTATGGCAGAAAGTGAGGTGGAATCTTCTGAACAGGTGCACAGACAGCAAAACAAATGTTACAGGGGTTATAACCCTTCCCTATGTTTTCCAAAAAGCTTAAAAATAGATTGTTTTGGCTGGAGCTACACTTAAAAAATGTACCTGTTCCAAATACAAACAGATTCTACTTAAGAACAAACCTCCAGTCCCTGTCTTGTTTGCACTGCCTGTATACTGCTGTTCAGAGTATATAGGACCTGGGGGCCCCAAGCCTTTCCTTTTTTAATTTGGGTACGGGGTTCCCTTTAATATCCATACAAGACCCAAAGGGGCTGGTAATGGTCTGGGGGGGGGGGGTGGTACGCATGCCGTTTTTCTCAATGATTTTCATCCATATTGCCGGGACCAGAGATTATATTAAAGCCCCAAGCTGTTTTAAATGAAATGTTTTCCTATAGAAATGTCATTTTGTGCAGGGACAGTTCTAAACACAGGAAACATGTGCCACTTCACAGGCATACTATAGACACCCAGCAGGTACGATATTTAAAGTAATATTTCGCTTTTTTTTCACTTTAAGCATCATTAAAATCACTGCTCCCGAAAAACGTTAGTTTTTAAAACTTTTTGGCCCGGATTCAGAAAGCACTTACGCCGACGTATCTCGAGATACACCGCGTAAGTGTAACTATGCGCCGTCGTATCTATGCGCCGTGCCCACAAGGCTTCCTATGACCGACGTAAACTGCCTATGCCGTCATATCGTGGGCGCATATTTACGCTGGGCGCATTTGCCGCTCCCATTGATTTTCTATGCACATATGCAAATGAGGGAGATACGCCGATTCACGAACGTAGTTGCGCCCGGCGCATAATATACGCGGTTTGCGTAAGTCGTACGTCCGGCGTTAAGTTATTCCCCATATAGGAGGTGCAACTCATGCAAAGGTATAGACCAGGGAACAGAGCCGTCATATTTTACGTCATTTACGTAGTACGTGAATAGGGCTATAATGCATGCGCCGTTTGTTTTAAGTACTTCTATGGCGCTTGGTCCATCATTTGCATGGGGTCACGCCTCATTAGCATGGCTCACGCCCACTTCCACCCACGCTGGCTTATGCCGAGGAAACCCAGCGTATCTTTAACAGCGAGTGGGAGCGAGTGCTTTGTGAATCCAGTGCTTGCCTCTGTGCGCTGCGCCGGCGTCGGCATAAATATGCGCCGATGTATGTGAATCCGGCCTTTATGTATTGATACATAAACAATATAAAAAAGCCGCGCCAAAATATCAAAACAAATATCTATGTAACATTATGGACAGTCCACAGATGATATGAATGGTGGTGGATTATCAGCTAATCATCCAGCAAAAACCGAATCAGTGTATTGATCAGAGGCTGATTTGCATGTAGACACATTAGTTTGTTAAATTTTCAATGCACCTGGTGACATGCATACAATTTGTGTAATCCCACCACCAGAGATGTATGTCAGCTTACCAGATGGCAAGCCTTTAGTGCAATTGGCTATAACCCAGCCACGGCCTTTGAATCCCCTGGGATAAGATGCTCCAAGATTCCCAGTTCAATGGCAGCCTTGGTATGGAAAGTGATGAGTGTTTGCAGTTTGGAATGCAAACACACCCGTCAGTAAAACGATATTCGTAACCCAATCCGGTTCACATGCAGGCAGGAAGACAGAAAGGACGCAATAGCGTGATACCGTAGGTATAACAGATTTATTAAAAACAGTAGTGTACTTACACTTATGCAGTTTAAAACAGCGTGTAATATGTAAAAAGCCGGCCGGCTTAAGGAGCCCTCCTCCTAGGCGTGGTGACGTTTTTACATATTACACGCTGTTTTAAACTGCATAAGTGTAAGTACACTACTGTTTTTAATAAATCTGTTATACCTACGGTATCACGCTATTGCGTCCTTTCTGTCTTCCTGCCTGCATGTGAACCGGATTGGGTTACGAATATCGTTTTACTGACGGGTGTGTTTGCATTCCAAACTGCAAACACTCATCACTTTCCATACCAAGGCTGCCATTGAACTGGGAATCTTGGAGCATCTTAGCCCAGGGGATTCAAAGGCCGTGGCTGGGTTATAGCCAATTGTACTAAAGGCTTGCCATCTGGTAAGCTGACATACATCTCTGGTGGTGGGATTACACAAATTGTATGCATGTCACCAGGTGCATTGAAAATTGAACAAACTAATGTGTCTACATGCAAATCAGCCTCTGATCAATACACTGATTCGGTTTTTGCTGGATGATTAGCTGATAATCCACCACCATTCATATCATCTGTGGACTGTCCATAATGTTACATAGATATTTGTTTTGATATTTTGGCGCGGCTTTTTTATATTGTTTATTCTTCTGTCATCGCACGCTAGCCGCTGCCTAAAGACTGTATTGTGGTAGCGCGTTTTTTTGTTGTATGTATTGATACATGTCCCCTGGGGCAGAACCCGGGTCCCCAAACCCTTTTTAGGACAATAACTTGCATATTAGCCTTTAAAATTAGCACTTTTGATTTTGAACGTTTGAGTCCCATAGACTTTAACAGGTTCTGGTGCGAACCGAACGGGGGGGGGGGGGGTGGATTTCAGCTCATCCCTAATGAAGAGCAAACTTTTATAATCATTGCAAATAAAGTTGTCAGAGATTGAAGCGTTGGTTATGTCTTTAGAAAGAAAATTAGCAAATACACACTCCCAGCTTCTTTCTAAAGAGCAATGTATAGTATCGCTCAATGAGCACAAAGGACCATGTCAATTGGCCAATAGCTGCACAGTCAATGAGGAAGAGGGCCGTGATGAAACACAGTCAGCTATTGCACCTATAGCTGCGAATCAGAATAACAGTTTGATTACAATCCAAGAGAGACTTATGCTGGCCATACACTATACGAAAATTCGGCCGAAAATCGATCGTAAAGAAAGATCTTTCGTTTTTCGGCCAGTTAATGGGCACAAAATCGAAAATCGTTTGGACGTTTTTGAGACGAAAAAACGAAGGACAAGTTTGGAAATTTTCTGCCAAATGAACGATAAATCGGAAGGTTAATGTGTTTCCCGTCCGAACTTTCTGCACTAGGTATATGTAAAAAAAACGAACCATTTTTTTTTTTTATGTCCACTGAACGATTTATCGCCCATTACATGATGGCACTATCGTTTGCACTCACGAAAGAACTTTCGTTTTTCGAAAGTTCGTTCGGACGATTTTTCATGGAGTGTATGGCCAGCATTGCTTTGTGCCAGATTTTGGGTGAATTTAACACCCTGGAATCACCAGTGAATCTGTCCAATACATTTGAGGCTCTTGTGCTTAAATTCCATTTGAGTAATGAGGATGCATGCTCTCTTCTAAAAGCATGGCTACCAGGAACTTTGGCAGGCGAGTTATTGGCACAGGTTAATGATAACTTAGCAGATGCAGAGGTGTGGAGGAAAGAGTTGCAGCGTATTGTGGACAGTCGTGATAACGGTATGAGTGATTTGCAACTAATGAAATTTAGGAGAGGAGATGACCCGATATTGTTCTGCAGTGAGTATCTTGCATTGTATACGAAAGTGTTCAACTATCCTGACTTATTGGAGGATGATGCAAGTTTCATATACTCAATGGCTAATAAGTGTTATGTAAGCTATCCCACTAGAATGGCTCTGAGGAATGTTAGATCCTACCAAAATGTTGTCAATATCCTGCAAGACTTCTGTCAAGAGTCCAGTGATAGGAAATATGGGTCAAAGGCAGATGTATCCGTAACAAGCAGAGGGAGAGGAAGGCAGTTCGGACGTTCTAAATGTAATAGACATGGACATAGATTTCGTAAAGCCCTTAACATTGCTAGCATGGAGCAGGAAACCCCAGAAATACAGGCATCTGCAATGAAAACCCTTACCCAGGACAGGAACAGCATAGCGCAAAGGCCTGATATGAAAGATAGCAGCTGGGACAGATCACAGTTCTGCAGAAGATATAATAAATGACAGCCCATACCCTAAACACAGCCAGCTACAAGACTAGATGAACATTCCAATATTTTCCCCCTGGGCTAATCTACCAATGTGGCTTATATGCAGTTGGACGCAAATTGAATTGCCATTTTTCCTGAGTAATATGGCAAAGTTTACTAATACTGCCTGCTTAGTATAGGAAAATATGGCAATTGTTCCCCTAGCATTACAATTAATGGGAAAAGGCTTGTGGGACTTAAAAAGTCAATTGTTATGATAATTGTGTATAATAACTGTCTTTGTGTTCCTTTTCCAGAGACCAGGGAAGAAGTTAAACTGGTTTGGATACTAATGTTTGTGTTTTGTTTGCAGATCCTTCGAAGTGAGAACAGCAGTGGGCAAATTTAGCAGAGCAGGTGTTAGGTTATTGTAAATGCATAATCGATTATCACATGGTACCATGAGCTCATTAATTACTGTATTTATTGGCGTATAACAGCCACAGGCGTATAACACGCACCCCAATTTTAAGAGGGGAGTTTAAGGGGAAAAAAATGTCACAGCCCCCTTTACAGTACACAGCCCACCTCCCCAGTACACTGCCCCCCAATCCATTATACACCCCCCATTCAGTACACATCCCCCCTACCCAGTACACATCCCCCATCCATGAAACAGCCCCCCCATCCAGTACACAGCCCCCCTATCCAGTACACAGCCCCAGTCCGTTATACATCCCCCCATCCAGTACACAGACCCCCCATCCATTATACATCCCCCATCCAGTACACAGACCCCATCTATTATACATCCCCCCCCCCATCCAGTACACAGCCCCCATCTATTATACATCCGCCCCACCCAGTATACATTCCCCCTACCCAGTATACAGTCCCCATCCATTATACATCCCCCATCCAGTACACAGCCCCCCTGCACTCCCAGGAGACCCCAGTCTCCTGGGACACTGCTGCCAGAATTCTCTACAGTTAAGTAAAAAAAAAATCACTGTCAGCCCCTTCCACACTGCTCCTCCTGTGTCACTCCTATTGCAAAACAAAGCTTCCATATACCTCAATAGCTCCGTTTTTTTTTCACTGACCTGGTCACATGACTGCTCTCCTCTGATGTTTCACAGATGGTCATGTGACCGCTCTCCTCCTCCAATCAAAGCTACACTCGAAAGAGGAGGAGAGCAGCCAGAAAAACTGAGCTATAGAGATATTTACAAGCTTCTTTTTACAATGACACTGACACAGGAGGAACAGTTTAGAAGGGGCTGGCAAGTGACTTTTTTTCCCCAACTTCAGACTAAGCAGGGAGCGCTGTTCCAGAGCCAGGGGAGGCGGGACTGCCGGCCTCACACCCCCCAATGGGTGGCTCCTGGGGCGGCCTGCCTGATCCCTGCCCCCTGTTGGTAAAACATGATTTCGACGTATAACATGCAGGCACTGTTTACCCTCTGTTTTCAGAGGAAAAAAGTGTGTGTTATACGCCAATAAATACGGTAGTAATTGTTTGCAAACAATGAAAAAAATTAAACAATAGTCAGACATTAATGGATTAAAGAGATACAAATGAAGTTACAAATGTGGTGATGAAGTACAGATGTTTTGTTTTTTATTTTTCCCTAATTGTTTTTCACTAATTGTCTTTCAGATCGAAATCAGCACTTACTCTTCTCATGAGAAAAGTCAATGGATGTCTTTAATTAAAAGTTGAGTGTTTGTCGTTGTTTTATGGTGGTTGTCTTGTCCTGTTTTTGTGTGATAATGGCCAGATTTGTATTTATCTTTTTATTTATTTTTTGGTATTTGTTTAGTCATCTATTTTATTTTTGTTTTGTTCAGGTGGAAAAATTGTTAGGTTTAGGCCACCTGAAAGGATTGGCTATGCCCTCTATTTGCAGCTGAATAGATGGTCATTGACCTCTATTAGCATCTGAATGCATTTTGTTAAGACAAGAGTTGGTAGGAAGCCATTTTAGCTGCTAGAGTTAGTTGTTTTTCCCTTTCGTTTGTTTTTCTTTTCATTCAGGTGGAAAAAGTTTTAAAAGATTTAGGCTTTGTCCACCGGAAAGGGGGGTTAGTGCATAAGTCTTAAAGTACAGATAAATGCGTAATTTTAATTATTGAGAAGCAATGTACTCGCTCATTTATTTATTTATTTTGCTCGTACCATGGGGATCCATTTTAGAGTGGTTTCATCCTAAAGGAATCATGGTTGTTTTGGTAATTTGTTCAGAGTTTCAGAAGTCAGGAATACTAAATTCCTGTGTTCCAGGGAAGGAACAAAAGAGATGTAGATATTATGGATAATAATTTGATTCTGATCTTGTCTTTCATTTCCAGAGTCCTGGTATAGCGAAATTGGAGAGGGTTCTGGAACAGAGATGAAAGATGTTCATCTGGTTGGCAGTTTGTCTGTGCCATACCACACCGCAAATTTGTTCTGATAAGCATTCAGGAGAGAAGAGACAAATTAAAGATTCAGATTAATACTTGATATATAAGGTTTCTTTTCTTATGGACGATTTAGCACTAATACTGAATCTGAAAGACTTTGCCCAGCAATGAGACTTGTGAAACATTTTGCCGAAAACTCTCCTGTCATTTATGAATGCAAACAGACTATGAATACAAATGCAATGAGTTGGAGGTTGGGGAAGGAATATAACCTATCCAGTCCTTCGGAACAAAAGATGTAAAATATGTATTATTTTTTATGGAGGGAGGAATTGAAAGAAGGAAATGTTTTTAATGTGTGACATGTATTGACATAACTGAATTAATATGGTGCATGTACCTAGGAGGCTGACACTTATGCATAATAAGGTGTCTGTTGGCCAGGCTAGAGGGTGCCAGGTGACACATCAATGGGTTGAAAACTTCCTCGTAGTGGTGGTGTCTCAATCTTAGCAGTCCTATAGAGAAGCTCTCGGTTACTGGACATGTGGGACACCTGAACTGAACACTAGTGTTGCTCACGAATATTCGTATTGCGAATATTCGGCTTGAATATGGCATATTCGAGTATTCGCGAATATCTCGAATTTCGCGGCCATTATTCGCTATTCCGAATATAAAAAAAAATTGCGAAATTTCGCTAATGCGAATTTATTGCGAACATTTTGCAAATTTTTTTTTTTTTTTTTTTCTGATGCAAAAGAAGGGCGGAGAAAGTATTCTCGAATATTCGGAAATCGAATATTCGGAATATTTTATCAAAAAAAAAATGTTGTGAAATATTTTGACAACTGTGGTAGGAGAACTCTGATTGGCTCTGATGCAAAAGAAGGGCGGAGAAAGTATTCGCGAATATTCGGAAATCGAATATTGGTGATATTTTATCGAAATTTCGCAAATGCGAATGCGAAATTGATTGCGAGATTTTGACAACTCTGATTGGCTCTGATGCAAAAAAAGGGTGGAGAAAGTATTCGCGAATATTCGCAAATACTTTCTCCACCCTTCTTTTGCATCAGAGCCAATCAGAGTTCTCCTACCACAGTTGTCAAAATATTTCACAACATTTTTTTTTTGATAAAATATTCCGAATATTCGATTTCCGAATATTCGAGAATACTTTCTCCGCCCTTCTTTTGCATCAGAGCCAATCAGAAAAAAAAAATTCGCAAAATGTTCGCAATAAATTCGCATTAGCGAAATTTCGCAATTTTTATTTTTTTTAAAATATCACGAATATTCGATTTTAGCGAATATTTCACGAATATTCGGCTATATATTCGTGATATATCGCGAAATCGAATATGGCGTATTCCGCTCAACACTACTGAACACCGGGGGTAGATAAACCTAGTTGATGTCTCACCTGAGAGGTTGAAATCCTGTACAGGTAATGCCAGTGACTACACACATGAGCATGCTCCGTTAAATAAAGGGAACAAATGCTGGCTACCAGGGTACAGTATATCTTAACCACATGGCGCTTCAACATCTCACAGTTGTTGATAAAAACCTATTACCCTATATGTGCTGAATATACAGTTGTGGCCAAAAGTTTTGAGAATGACACAAATATTAGTTTTCACCAAGTTTGCTGCTAAACTGCTTTTAGATCTTTGTTTCAGTTGTTTCTGTGATGTAGTGAAAACGGAAAATTGTTATTCTTACCTTCGGTAATTTTCCTTTCCTGGCCTGTCCTCACGTCAGCACATAATGGGTTAATCCCCTCCTCCGGTCCACCAGTACCACCTTCTTTTAGCTAATAAGTAGGGGGCCCCTCCTCCCAGTCCTTGTTCCACTAATTTGGCGGACGACAGACTATAGGGAGGGAAAGGCTGTGCTGACGTGAGGACAGGCCAGGAAAGGAAAATTACCGAAGGTAAGAATAACAATTTTCCGTTTTCCTGGCCAGTCCTCCCGTCAGCACATAATGGGATTTAATTTAACACCCTAGGGCGGGAAAATGTATATAAGACTCGGACGACAACAATAAATGCTGCTTAAGTGAATCTTTCTTTATTTTGCCTGAAAAGGTGCCGATACCACGACATTTCCGAAACTAGACGCCTTATATGACGTCACGTCTAGATTTCTAATGCTTTGCGAAGGTCTTGCAGGAACTCCAACTGGCCGTCTTGCATATTTCCTCATCTGGTATTTTGGCAAATGCTGTGACAAATGATTCAACATATTGAAAATCAAATAAATATTCTGACGGCTCTTCAGAGTCCGATGAGCCTAGTGATAGCGTCTCCCGGGCAGGTGATTCATCGCCCATCTAACTTTAGATCTTCTAGGTGTTTTGGTGGCTGCGGCTGACTGAATACCCTCTGCCACCTGTAGCCACGTCCTTAATGCAGCCGGTGCATAGAAGTTTGCCAGGTTCGGATGGTGCCGAACATGCCCAACAAAGACCATCGTCTGGGCAGGGTCTTGATGCATTTGGCTCTGCTACAGTCGCAGAGTGACTGGATTTGCGTGCTGGACTAGAATGGGACTTATGCGTTGCCCGAGAGCCAGACGCTTGCGGAGATTTTGAACGGTGGCGGGACTTTTTTCTCCGTTCCTGTCTTATCTTAGGGCTTCTGCTCCTAAAAAGACAACCAAGAAACACTACCTTTAGCTCTTGGTATTGCACTCTTTTACGTTGTGGCCCCCGTTGACCCCTCCTACCTGTCCGGTGACTTTGGTGCATCCTGAGGCTGTGGTGAGCTCATGCTGTGTAAAGAAGCAGGATACGCACATCAGGCGGTGTAGCAATTGATACCTAATTTTATTTTATATATATATATATTTTTTTTTTTTTATTTATTATTATTTTTATTTATTTTATTTTTTTCTAAAATGACTGTTTACAGGGTATAGAGACATAAAAGTTAACTGATTTCTTTTAAAAATGATTAAGAATAGATTAAATTCAATCATATAATGTGCCTCTAGTTTCACTTTCGGTTTCAAAGGTACATACATGAAGTTCCGGGTGAGAGGTGAGTCGGGAAGACACACAGAACAAAAACAAACAAATCCAGGGCAGTGTTTTGATTGGTTCTGAGGAGTTTTAGACACACAGTAATGACAGCTTAGACCATCGTGAAAAGCTACTTCAAAGCAAAAACGAACAATGAGGACCTGAAAGCATAGTGCAGCGCTGACACAATCTCACACAATCCTCCTCAGCTGGAGGCTTACCTAGTGCTTCCTCTCCCAGACAGTGGCAGACCTCACTGAGCCTCCTGTCCTGGAGAGTCTTTTAAAGCCGATTTGGGCACGCCCACGGCCCCGCCCCCCTGTGAGGTCACCGCCGACTAACATAAAGTGAAGGAAGGAGGGGCGGCGCGCTCCTACGGAGCTCAGATCTGAGTAAGGAGAAGGAGCCAGCATGTCCTAGCAGAGGACAGGAGACACACCACAGCCTCTATGATCACAGTAAGCTTCCTATAAGCTAAAAACGCCTGCAGCTCATGCACCTGAGCGTCCAGTGTCATAAAGGGGCATACCTTTATTACTTCTGGACCTTCCAACCCGAGGAGAGGCTGAACCTGGGTGGGGATGGTTCGGCAGGGGGGTTTTCTTTCTTCCTCTTCATTCGTAGCTTGATTGTCTGGAAGAGTCTTAGGTGGTCTGATCGTCCGACCAAAAAAAAGGAACAAGGACTGGGAGGAGGGGCCCCCTACTTATTAGCTAAAAGAAGGTGGTACTGGTGGACCGGAGGAGGGGATTAACCCATTATGTGCTGACGGGAGGACTGGCCAGGAAATATAATTACACGCACTTCATACGTTTCAAAGGCTTTTATCGACAATTACATGACATTTATGCAAAGAGTCAGTATTTGCAGTGTTGGCCCTTCTTTTTCTCTGCAATTCGACTGTGCATGCTCTCAATCAATTTCTGGGCCAATTCCTGACTGATAGCAACCCATTCTTTCATAATCACTTCTTGGAGTTTGTCAGAATTAGTGGGTTTTTGTTTGTCCACCCGCCTCTTGAGGATTGACCACAAGTTCTCAATGGGATTAAGATCTGGGGAGTTTCCAGGCCATGGACCCAAAATATCAACGTTTTGGTCCCCGAGCCACTTAGTTATCACTTTTGCCTTATGGCACGGTGCTCCATCGTGCTGGAAAATGCATTGTTCTTCACCAAAGTGTTGTTGGATTGTTGAAAGAAGTTGCTATTGGAGGGTGTTTTGGTACCATTCTTTATTCATGGCTGTGTTTTTGAGCAAAATTGTGAGTGAGCCCACTCCCTTGGATGAGAAGCAACCCCACACATGAATGGTCTCAGGATGTTTTACTGTTGGCATGACACAGGACTGATGGTAGCGCTCACTTTTTCTTCACCGGACAAGCCTTTTTCCTGATGCCCCAAACAATCGGAAAGAGGCTTCATCGGAGAATATGACTTTGCCCCAGTCCTCAGCAGTCCATTCACCATATTTTCTGCAGAAGATCAATCTGTCCCTGATGTTTTTTGGAGAGAAGTGGCTTCTTTGCTGCCCTTCTTGACACCAGGCCATATTCCAAAAGTCTTTGCCTCACTGTGCATGCAGATGCGCTCACACCTGCCTGCTGCCATTCCTGAGCAAGCTCTGCACTGGTGGCACTCCGATCCCGCAGCTGAATCCTTTTTAGGAGATGATCCTGGCGCTTGCTGGATTTTCTTGGGCACCCTCAAGCCTTCTTCACAAATGCAGTGGAATTTTTTTTATGGGATTAAGTTAATTTTCATGGCAAAGAGGAACTTTGCAATTAATTGCAATTTGTCTGATCACTCTTCATAACATTCTGGAGTATATGCAATTTCCCATCTCAAAAACTGAGGCAGCAGACTTTGTGAAAATTTGTATTTGTGTCATTCTCAAAACTTTTGGCCATGGCTGTACACTGAATCAAGTGCGGTCATTGCTCCCCAAGATGGGCTGACACAGAATGAGGTTCATGCAGGATGCTTATTTCCGAGGAGTAACCCGAAAGAGGAGGGATGTATTCAGCACTATATTGGGAAAAAAATGATGGTGCAGCGCTAGTGGCAATTTGGAATTTTAAATGGGTGTTCTAAAGTGCATAGATAACCTGATACACATCTAAATATATCAAAGTTAGAATAATTGTGAAGATATCAAACTAACAATATACATGTGCAGTATTGAAATAATGATAACAGGTGATTAAACCAATGTATACCATACATTTAAAATGCAATGATATCAGGTGATTAACCACTTAAGGACCCATTCACGCTGATATACGTCGGCAGAATGGCACGGCTGGGCACATCAATGTACCTGTACGTTGCCCTTTAAGCCCAGCCGTGGGGTCGCGTGCCGCCGGCGCGTGCACGTGATCCGGTCCGAAGCTTCGTGACCGTGGCCGCGGGACCCGCGGACCCGATCGCTGCTGGAGTCCCGCGATCGGTCCCTGGAGCTGAAGAACGGGGAGAGCTGTGTGTAAAAAAAAGCTTCCCCGTTCTTCACTGTGGCGGCGTCATTGATCGTGTGTTCCCTTTTATAGGGAAACACAATCAATGACGTCACACCTACGGCCACACCCCCCTACAGTTAGAAACAGAGATGAGTTCACACTTAACCCCTTTAGCGCCCCCTTGTGGTTAACTCCCAAACTGCAATTGTCATTTTCACAGTAAACAATGCATTTTTAATGCATTTTTTGCTGTGAAAATGACAATGGTCCCAAAAATGTGTCAACATTGTCTAAAGTGTCCGCCAAAATGTCGCAGTCACGAAAAAAAATCGTTGATCGCCGCCATTAGTAGTAAAAAATTAATAATGAATAAAAATGCAATAAAACTATCCCCTATTTTGTAAACGCTATAAATTTTACGCAAACCAATCGATAAACGCCTATTGCGATTTTTTTTACCAAAAATAGGTAGAAGAATACGTATCGGCCTAAACTGAGGAAAACATTTTTTTTTATATATATATTTTTGGGGGATATTTATTTTAGCAAAAAGTAAAAAATATTGATTTTTTTTCAAAATTGTCGTTCTATTTTTGTTTATAGCGCAAAAAATAAAAACCGCATAGGTGATCAAATACCACCAAAAGAAAGCAGCTCTATTTTTGGGGAAAAAAGGATGCCAATTTTGTTTGGGAGCCACGTCGCACGACCGTGCAATTGTCAGTTAAAGCGACGCAGTGCCGAATCACAAAAACTGGCCAGGTCCTTTAGCTGCCTAAAGCCTCGGGTCTTAAGTGGTTAAAGGGGTTGTAAAGGTAAAACAAAATTCTCCTAAATAGCTTCCTTTACCTTAGTGCAGTCCTCACTTGCCTCATCTTTTGATTTTGCATTTAAATGTCCTTATTTCTTCTGAGAAATCCTCACTTCCTGTTCTTCTGTCTCTAACTCTACACAGTAAAGAAAATTAATAAAGAAAAAGTCCACTGAGTGAGAAAGAGTGTTTGATGAAAAGGAAGTGTCCAAAAACATATGTATCTTTACGCCCCAAATGGTAATTTTCAAGCCACGCTGAACGTGCATGAAAAGGGGGAGATGGAGCACCGCCACCAATAACACTGAGGCTTACCAGAAAGTGTGGATTCAGTAGGACATACGCCCCATGAATCAAACAGACTTGTCTGTGATTCTTCACCAAAGATATTAGGGCCCGGATGGATATAGGCATTGATACAATTGAATAAAATAATCTTCTCACAAGGACCACCGGTCAACAAGAAAGGAAGCTTCAAGATATATAAAACATCATGTGGATTCAAAAATATAGGTCCAAAAAGGAATAAAAAACGCACACAGCGTGAATCCGCATATCACACAATGTAATAATAAAAATTAAAGATTTACACTCACATTTGGAAGAGGTAAAACGAGCGCTTGTTAATCAATAAAATGAAGCAATGGGAACAGCAGGCTCGAACCAGCGCGTTTCATCCACGAAGATGGTTGGGGTGAAGATATCTTTGTGGATGAACGCGTCAAGTCAAGCCTGCTGTTCCCATTGCGTCATTTTATTTTGATTAACAAGTGCTTGTTTTACCTCTTCCAAATGTGAGTGTAAATCTTTAATTTTTATTAATACATTTTGTGATATGCGGATTCACGCTATGTGTGTTTTTAATTCCTGTTTGGCCCTATATGTTTGAATGTTATTGGTGGCGGTGCTCCATCTCCCCCTTTTCATGCACGTTCAGCGGTGGCTTGAAAATTACCATTTGGGGCGTCAAGATACATATGTTTTTGGACACTTCCATTTCATCAAACACTCTTTCTCACTCAGTGGACTTTTTCTTTATTAATTTTCTTTATTATTGCCTTTGAGTTTATAATAAGTTGTTCACTGCATTGTCTGTGTATGGTAATTATCGGTTTAATCACCTGACATCACTGCATTGTATATGTATGGCATACACTGGTTTACTCACTCGATATCATTGCTTTTAATATGTATGGTATACATTGGTTAAATCACCATCATTTTTTCCACTTCTACTTTTTTCAATTGTCATTTGCTCTGCTGGGAGCTTCTTTGGACAGTGCGGTATTTAGCACACATTTTTTCAGCACTATATTGGGGGAATAGGAGCTGGGATGGATGTTGTTAATGGAGTGGACATCGGTCTCCTGAGGAACAAACTCGCAGCCATAGCTTCAGATAATAATCAGGGCTTTGTTGCTCAGAGAGATTGATGACATCCTTAATAACATTCAACAAAGTCACATCAATACCCAGAATAAAGTGGCTCAAGATTTTGTTTACTTTGTTGAGAGGTTGGTAGAGAGTGTGAGATAGTACAGGACAGAAATATGTCATTGGCCCTGGCAGGCACGCAGGGGCAGGCAGAGTTATGAACCAAAATCAAGCTAATTGTAAAGTCTCTGTATGAGGGATAGTGGCCTGATGAGTTAGCAAAACCGCACAATAAGAATTTGCCAAAACATGTAGCTTACACTAATCCAAAGTGATGGTCGAATACCTGAATGGGCTGTACTAGTTTGGATTGTGAAAGATGTTATGCTGTATGATTTCATATACAGAAGTGCAGACTCGTTCTGTATATTTGGTGGCATCAATGGGCTCACTGACTGGGGATTCTATCTTGTTGCATTTGTTACCCACATGTGATCAGAGAGTATGGAAGCTGGGGGCAGGTTGATATTTCCCTCTTTCGAAGGCATGACCATGATGTCCTTTGTATGCCAGGTCAATACACAGTGGCGAATGTGAAATGTTGGGAAGATATTTCACTCTTTGTTCTGGATGGAGAGATCATTGCTGGAAAGGAAGCACCTGGGTATTATTTGGGATGTAGACACGTTTTTTCCTTTGTCCTAAAGGATACCAATGTAACGTTAGTCGTGGAACTAGGGTGGTTCTTGAACCTAAGTGTAGGTAGAGGTGTATGACATACCCTGGGCATGGTCACTGAAATCCAGGCACAGGGATGGAATTGTGTACGTTTTGTCATTGTTTCAGTTGTATATGTGTTGTTAGACTCAAAACTTATATAGAAGGATCTCCCACCTATCTATGCAAGCTGAGGGACGGATTGACGGTAAGGTCTCTTCGTACAAGTTAGAGACTTTGGCCCAGATCCACAAAGAAGTTACGCTGGCGTATCTATTGATACGCCGCGTAACTTCTAGGTTGCTCCGGTGTATCTTTGTTTTGTATCCACAAAACAAGATACGCCTGAAGCTGGGCTAGATCCGACTGGCTGTACGTCTTAGTACGCCGTCGGATCTAAGGTGCATATTTACGCTGGCCGCTAGGTGGCACTTCCGCCGATTTCCGCATCAAGTATGCAAATTAGCTAGACACGCCAATCCACAAACGTACGTCCGCCAGGCGCATTTTTTTACGTCGTTTACGTAAGGCTTTTTTCGGCATAACGTTACCCCTGCTCTATGAGGCATATGCAATGTTAAGTATGGACGTCGGGCCAGCGTCGAATTTTCCGTCGTGTACGTCGTTTGCGTAAATCGTTCGCGAATAGGGCTTTGCGTAAATTACATTCACGTCGTCTAGGCATTGAGCGGGCGTAATTTAATTAGAAAATTCAACGTGATACTGAGCATGCGCCGTACAAAAAAAGCGTCAGTTACATGGGGTCAAGCTTATTTTACATAAAACACGCCCCCCTGTTCATCATTTGAATTCCGCACCCTTACGCCGGGAGATTTACGCTACACCGCCGTAACTTTAGAGGCAAGTGCTTTGTGAATACAGCACTTGCCTCTCAAAGTAGCGGCGGCGTAGCATAAAAACGATACGCTACGCCTGCCAAAAAATATGCCGCTGACTGTGGATCTGGCCCTATGCTGCCAATTCAGAGCCCTGAAGTACCAGATATGCCAAGTTGTGGTAGGAAAGACCAATAGGAGCAAGCCTGCTTAATCCCAGCCGTATTTATAGTAAAGAGTTATAGGAGGTTGGGAGCGGGAGGCGTAATTGGATGGGTCACACACACACACACACATATATATACTGTGTATATATATATATATATATATATATATATATATATATATATATATATATATATATATACACACACACATATATACTGTATGTATATATATATATATATTTTTTTTAAATATATGCATATATTATGGTATAGTGTGATATATGTGTATTTTAGGTTAGTAATATGGGCAAGAAAGGCCCTCCTCGAGACTGTATATCTGAAAGCTGTTTAATATGCTGCTCTGAGTGTGTGCTGGTGAATGGTGAGTGAATAGACACCCCTTGCCTGTACTGCACCCCGTCCTGAATATATCGGAAAGGAGAAGATACAGAAGACACAGAATGGTGACATGGAAGCTGTCACGGAAGAATGATGTTGGTGTGTCACCCAGTAGCAAAGCGGCACATATTGGGAAGCAACACGTTAAGACCGTTATGGACTGTTCCATAGGAGTTGTTTCTGAAGCACATATTGGGAAGCAGAACACGTTAAGACAGTTGTGGACCGTTCCATAGGAACTGTGTCTGAAGTAGGGTGATATGCGCCCTTTAGACGCAAAGCGGCATATGTTGGAAAGCAACTAGGTTTAAGATCATAGTTCTGGAATTTACATTCAAAGCTTTGTAGCATATTAGAATCTGCATAGCAAAAGGGCTTGTCTCCAGCCCACTTGGTGTGATACAAGCTTCAAAGAGAGAAGAAGTAATACCTTGGCAATATCTGAATGGACAGGATGCAAGTGGGGGTGGTTATGGGTGAGGGGAATGCATGTTAAATGTACACACCAAAGAGTAAGAGTCCCCTTGTGCCCTTTTTGTTCCTGGCCTGCTCATGTGAGCCTTTTGGCTCGTTCACTTTTACCATCCGGAATCCAGCCGATGAAACCATGTGTGATAAGTATCTTTGATGTTCTTTTGTATATACAGTATACTCTGTTCAATGTGTGATGTTAGAATATTCCTATTTTCTTGGGAAATTAATGAAATATATTGTTTTTACTAGCAGCAGTGTGTGTGTGTTTTCATAACTAACTTATAATCTTAATAGACTAGCTAATTATAGGCGTAGACAAATCAATCCATTTATGCAATAGATAGAGGTAATTCGTAAACACCCTTTGGGATAATAATTATATAGGTTATTTAGTTGATATTTGTTAGCTTGTATATTGCAGCATTTACTTCACACAAAACAAGATACGACGGCATCTCGGGTCGATCCGACAGGCGTACGTCTTAGTACGCCATCGGATCTAAGATGCAATTTTTCCCGCGCCACTAGGTGGCGTTTCCGTCGAATTCTGCGTCGAGTATGCAAATTAGCTAGTTACGGTGATCCACGAACGTACGTTCGGCCGGCGCATTTTTTACGTCGTTTGCGTTCGGATTTTTCCGGCGTATAGTTAAAGCTACTGTTATGAGGCGTACTCAATGTTAAGTATGGCCTTCGTTCCCGCGTAGAAATTTGAAATTTTTACGTTGTTTGCGCAAGTATGACGCCACTGTCGGAAGCATTGGCTTGTTCCGGGTTAATTTCGAGCATGCGCACTGGGATACCCCCACGGACGGCGCATGCGCAGTTAAAAAAAAACTTTGTTTACGTCGGGTCACGACGTATTACCATAAAACATGCCCCCATTACAGAGATTTGAATGCCGCGCCATTACGCCGCCAAAGATACACTACGCCGCCGTAACTTACAGCGCAAATTCTTTGAGGATTCGGAAAAAAAAGGTAAGTTACGGCGGCGTAGTGTATCTTAGATACGCTACGCCCGGCGCAATATTGCGCCGATGTACGTGGATCTACCCCAAAGTCCTTAACCCTCTGTGCCTTGTGTCTTTTTAGTTTATTAGTGTATCATCATAGCTCAATTGTCAGTGTATTTGGTTGCAGCTTACTGACTCCATTTTCTTCTGTTTGCATTTCCTCTGACACAAGCATGACTGTGCCTCCTGACAGACATTTTGCTTTGGGGCAGATTTGACTGGAGTACTTTTTGTATATTTTTTTTGCATCATTTTTCTATTTATGCATGATTTTTTTTTTTTTTTACACCGCACTCAATATGGTGATCCGTCATCTATGCTTTCTTTTTAGGTAATACCTCATTTGGCCATGTTGTTATGATTGCTTTTTGTGTTGCCGTTAACCTTATCTCAGCCTGCATCTTTTAAAGGGCCAGTTCACACCATAAAAACGTAGTTCGGATGCGTTCCGGATGCTTTTCTGCATGCACGTTTTTGGTTTGCCCCCCCCCTTTTTTTCTTAACCTAAAATGAGTATATGTGCGTTCCAGTGCATTTTTGGTGCTTTTTACAATGTTTCTGCAACTGGAACGCACTGGAACTGCAAGCACTGATATGAACTATGCCACAATTAATAATATAACCTACTTTCCATGTGTTTTTGATGCAGAAAAAAACACCCTGGACTGCATGTGGTATGATCTGGCCCTAATTGTACTGCGTGATGCCATCACTTAGTGGGTGTTTATATGTTTGCCTCTACAGTACTACTTTATACTACTACTACTTTTTTACATAGCTATTCTCTTTACAAATCAAAATTAGGAGCAGTTTCTGAAAAAATTATCATAGAAAAAGGCATAAGCATAGTTTGACACCAGTTTAAAAATAAAACTTAATTTACATTTTTACATTTTTATTAATATAAGTACAGGTTCCATCATCCTAGGTGCTATCTAAAGCTAGCTGTAATGTCGGACAGGGTGCCCCCCCCCCCCTGCCACCTGAGAATGTAACTAGCAATCAGATGACTGTTTTGTTTGAATGGCTGTGAAGGGGGAGAGCATCCTGTCCTACCTTGTAGCTAGCCTTAGACAGTACCTAAGAAGATGGAATCAAGTACTCCCTTAGGGAACAGAACACATTAATAAAAAAATTCTAAACCCACATGTAAGATTGCAATGTTCTTACCAGGCCCGATCTGCATTTCATGATATTTGTCACACTCTTCTATATTTGAAGAGCTTCTTTCTTCATCGGAATAAGACCTGTTAGCATCCCCCTGTGTATAAAAATTAATTTATTTTAAAAATTTTATAGTCGACAGTTTTAGTCAAAAATAGAGCTGCTAACTTCTTACTATACTTGCTGATTGATGTTTTGTTTAACCTCTTCACTAGCAGGCCCTGTGCACCACTTTTTAAATCCACTTTTTAACTGGCCAGCACATTTTTGCAATTTTTCCATTGCTTTTTTTTCCCTTGCAGCTTTCAGAGTTGGTGAAAGTCCCCCCAAACCATACATTTTCTGAAAGCATAGAACTAGTAGAATAAAAAGGTGTTACTGTTTTTTTGATATTTGATATATCAAAACAATGTTTTTTTTCCACAAAAAATGCATATATGGCAAAATTTACAAAATTCCAGCAAAATTCCTTCTAAATATTAGAAATAAAATCTATATTGAGTTATTTAAAAACAAATATTTGTATATTTTTAAATTGCACCTTTTTGTGAAATGGTGAAAACTGAAGATTTACTCAAAAAAACTGAAGGTTATCATTTTTTACTTACAGCTTGCATGGTTTATAAAAGAGCCCCCACACAATATATTTTCTGAATGCACATGCGCTATTGAATACTGTATATCATTTTTTAGGCCCTGCAATAGTTGTGCAAATGTTTATAAAATTGCTATTTTCACAAAAATACATTATTAGTGGGTATAAACAATTCCTATGAAATATAAAAGTTAAAACTATATTGAGTTAATAAATAACAAATATTTGTACATTTTAAATTGCGCCTTTTTGTAAAGTGGTGAAAACTGAAGGTGCGCAAAATTGTAGATAAAAACAATTCACTTACAGCTTTCAGAATTTGTAAAAGACCCCCCCCCCCCCAAACCATATATTTTCTGAAAGCACATGACCTGCAGATTAGAAAAAAAGTGCTAACATTTTTTTAGGCCCTGCAATAGTTGTGCACATGTTCAAATGTTCAAATCGCTATTTTCACAAAAAATACACTAAAATCATTATTTTTATTTTCTTTTTTAAAGGGGTAAATATTATTATTTTTTTTCTCAACACACAACAACAAAAACATACAAATACACATGTGGAGCGAACAGCGCTCAAACCTTGACAGAATACATAGGCCTGGTATACAGTCAATAGGTACAGAGCAACATCAAAGTCAAGATTTCATTCCTCGCAAGTGAAAGCATTCAGAGTTCATGGGCATACTCCTATACACCTTAAAGTGGAGTTCTGGCCACAATTTCACTTTTTAAATATAAATACCCCTGTAATACATAAGCTTAATGTATTCTAGTAAAGTTAGGGCTAGATTCATCAAGCATTTACGGCAGGGTATCTCCAGATACGCCGCCGTAATTTCAAATCTGCATCGGCGTATCTTTACGCCGATTCTCCAAGGCAGATACGTCTAAAAAATAGGCTTCCTCCGCCGACGTAACTTGAATGCGGCTGCGTATAATTGTGTGCAATATTACGTTGGCCGCTAGGGGCGCTTCCGTTGTTTTCGGCGTAGAATATGCAAATTACCTAGATATGCCGATTCAAAAACGTACGTACGGCCGGCGCAATTTATTTACGCTGTTTACGTTAGGCTTTTTCGGCGTAAGGTTGCTCCTGCTATTAGGTGGCACAGCCAATGTTAAGTATGGACGTCGTTCCCGCTTCGAAATCTTTTGCGTAAGTCGTTCGCGAATAGGGCTGGACGTAATTTACGTTCACGTCGAAAGCAATGACGATTTGTGTCGGAATTTCGAGCATGCGCACTGGGATTCTAGATAAAACACGCCCCCCTCAACATAATTTGTATGAAGCGCGCTTACGCCGGCCCCATTTACGCTACGCCGCCGTCAGTTAGGAGGCAAGTGCTTTGTGAATACAGCACTTGCCTCTCAAACTTACGGCGGCGCAGCGTAAATACGATACGCTGTGCCGCCGTAAGAAGGGGCGCAGCTACCTGAATCTAGCCCCTAGTCTGTAAACTAAGGTCCGTTTTGTTAGGTTGTTACAGTATTTAGATACTTTATAAAATAGAAATTGACTGGGGCCATCTTAAGTGTGGGCATCATGAAGCCAGACTGTATGACTTCCTGGATTTCAGCCTTGCAGATCTCGCACATGCTCAGTGCTGCACAAGCAGTGTAATAGGTTTCAGATCAGGTTTCAATAGCAACAGGAGTGTCAAAGGAAGTTCCCGCCCCTTATCTATGTAAACCCCTCCTCCCCTCCTGCTTCCAGGAACCAGTAAATATACTAAATAATTTGTTCCTGTGCAGATATATCTACATAACAAGATTTTATATATATATATATATATATATATATATATATATATATATATATATATATATATATATATATATATATATATATTAGGGTTGTCCCGATACCGATACTAGTATCGGTATTAGGACCGATTCCGAGTATTTGCGGGAGTACTCGTACTCCCGCAAATACCCCGATACCAAAATAGAATACTTTCCCCCCCCCGCCACCGTCCCGCCGCATCCCCGCTACCGCCGACTGAGTAATACGGGCGGGCAACATTACAGCTTTGAATAGCTGTAATGATTCGCGCCGCGTATAGACACTCCCCCTTGGTCGGGTGAACTGTACAATCACGAGCGAGGTGGAGTGTCTATACGCAGCGCGGTGCGAATCATTACAGCTATTCAAAGCTGTAATGTTCCCCGCGTATTAACCAGTCGGCGGCAGCAGGGATGCAGGTAAGGGGGATATAGAAAATGTCAGACTTTCGGAGGATTTGCTGGATAAAGGAGAGAACTGCTCATAGTCCCTAATCTGCCTGGATAACCTCATGATCACTTCATCCTTTGCTTGTATGGTCTCCACCATCATGTTCAGCTGTTCATTTAAATTCTCCCTGCTGTGTTTAAGGTCCTCAGTTTGTTGGTGAATGTTCTCCTTCTCTTGCTCCTTCCTCTCCAGCAGATGATTCAGTTCCTGAATCTGATCGTCTTTTTGTTGTAACAATTGCAAGCAATCTTTAGACGCCCCTTCACTAACTGGACTAGAAGGGTATTTATTGTACTGCGATGACCTCAGTGACTGTTGCAAAAGGGGGGAGACATGGCTGGATGTGGGGGAGACATGGCTGCATATGGGGGACATGGCTGGATATGGGGGGACATGGCTGGATATGGGGGGGACATGGCTGGATATGGGGGGGACATGGCTGGATATGGGGGGGACATGGCTGGATATGGGGGGAGACATGGCTGCATATGGGGGGAGACATGGCTGCATATGGGGGGGACATGGCTGGATATGGGGGGACATGGCTGCATATGGGGGAGACATGGCTGGATATGGGGGGGACATGGCTGGATATGGGGGGGACATGGCTGGATATGGGGGAAGACATGGATGCATATAGGGGGGACATGGCTGGATATGGGGGGACATGGCTGGATATGGGGGGACATGGCTGCATATGGGGGGGACATGGCTGCATATGGGGGGACATGGCTGCATCTGTGGGGGGACATGGCTGCATCTGTGGGGGGACATGGCTGCATTTGGGGACACATTTAAAAAAAAGTATCGGTATTCGGTATCGGCGAGTACTTGAAAAAAGGTATCGGTACTTGTACTCAATCCTAAAAAAGTGGCATCGGGACAACCCTAATATATATATATATATATATCTTTTTATATATGTAGTGTGTATACATATACCAGACATGTGCACTGTCAATAAATTCATTTTGTTTAGTTCCGTTTCGCATTAGCCGTTATTTCGTATTTTGTGCCCGAAACTCAATTCGGATTCGTACGAAATACGAATTTTCGTTAGATTCGTTCACTTTTCATAACAATTACCAACATTCGTTATGATGAATTTAAAAATCTGGATGCTTAAAGAGGACTAATAGTATCTGCTGTGCTCATTATGAGCGGTTCCCACTATCCCTGTGCTGTGCTGACTTCCTGTGGCTGTACCCCTGCTGTGCTCATTATGAGGGGTTCTCACCATCCCTGTGCTGTGCTGACTTCCTGGGGCTGTAGGGATGGTGGAAACCCCTCATAATGAGCACAGTAGGAGTACAGCCACAGGAAGTCACCACAGCACAGGGATGGTGGGAACCCCTCATAATGAGCACAGCTTGAGTACAAACCCAGGAACTCAGCACAGGGATGGTGGGAACCCCTCATAATGAGCACAGCACAGGGATGGTGGGAACCCCTCATAATGAGCACAGCAGAAGTACAGACCCAGGAAGTCAGCACAGCACAGAGATGATTGGAACCCCTCATGAGCACAGCACAGGGATGGTGAGAACCCCTCATAATGAGCACAGCAGAAGTACAAACCCAGGAAGTCAGCACAGCACAGGGATGGTGGGAACCCCTCATAATGAGCACAGCACAGGGATGGTGGGAACCCCTCATAATGATCACAGCAGAAGTAAAGACCCAGGAAGTCAGCACAGCACAGAGATGATTGGAACCCCTCATGAGCACAGCACAGGAATGGTGAGAACCCCTCATAATGAGCACAGTAGGAGTACAAACCCAGGAACTCAGCACAGCACAGGGATGGTGGGAACCCCTCATAATGAGCACATCACAGGGATGGTGGGAACCCCTCATAATGATCACAGCAGAAGTAAAGACCCAGGAAGTCAGCACAGAACATGGATGATCGGAACCCCTCATGAGCACAGCACAGGGATGGTGATAACCCCTCATAATGAGCAGAGCAAAAGTACAAACCCAGGAAGTCAGCACAGCACAGGGATGGCGGGAACCCCTCGTAATGAGCACAGCACAGGGATGGTGGGAACCCCTCATAATGAGTACTGCCCCAGGAAGTCAGCACAGCACAGGTATGGTGGGAACCCCTCATGAAGGGTTCCCACCATCCCTGTTCTGTGCTGAATTCTTGGGTTTGTACTTCTGCTGTGCTCATTATGAGGGGTTCCCACTATCCCTGTGCTGTGCGGACTTCCTCTTGCTTCCTCCTTCCCCCAGCACAGCACATTGCCACCATAACATCGCGCACCACATCGCCCCAGCCCACCGCATCGGCCCTAGCACAGCACACCGCATCGGCCCCAGCACAGCACACCGCATCGTCCCCGGCACAGCACACCACATCGTCCCCGCAACAGCACACCGCATCGGCACCCGCAAACCGCATCTGCCCCGACACAGCACACCGGATCGTCCCCCGGCACAGCACACCGCATCGGCCCCGGCACACCGCATCGGCCCCGGGACAGCACATTGCATCAGCCCCGGGACAGCACACCGCATCGGCCCTGGCACAGCACACCGCATCGGCACCTGCAAACCGCATCTGCCCCGACACAGCACACCGGATCGCCCCCTGGCACAGCACACCGCATCGGCACCGGCACACCGCATCGGCCCCGGCACAGCACATGCATCGGCCCCAGGACAGCACACTGCATCGACCCCGGCACAGCGCACCGCATCGGCCCAGGCACAGCACACCGCATCGGCCCAGGCACACCACATCGGCCCAGGCACAGCACTCCGCATCGGCCCAGGCACAGCACACCGCATCGGCCCAGGCACAGCACACCGCATCGGCCCAGGCACAGCACACCACATCGGCCCCAGCCCATCGCATTGAATGGCAGGTGGTACTGGTTGGCACTAATTGGCACTGGTGGTTGGCACTGGCTGGTGTCACTGGTTGGCACTGGCAGGTGGCACTGGTTGGCACTGGCAGATGGCTGCACTGGCAGATGACTGTGTGTGATGGGCACTGTGGCTATGTTTGCTGGGCACAGTGAAGCAGCGTTTGGCACAGTGGCTGCATTTTAAGGGCACAGTGTTTGCGTTTGACGGGCACAGTGTTTGCGTTTGACGGGCATAGTGAAGCAGCGTTTGGCACAGTGGCTGCGTTTGATGGCACAGTGGCTGCATGTTACAGGCACAGTAGATGTGTTTGATGGCACAGTGGCTGCATGTGACAGGCACAGTGGATGCAAAGCAATTTGTAATAGGACTTGCTATAGCACAGGGCCCGCCCCCCTGCACGGGGGCCCGCCCCCCACATCATGCCCGCCCTCCCAGAGGCGGAGAGATGGTAAACGTCTTCACAGCCCCCCCCACCCCACTAGCACACCTCGAATGTGTGCATTCTATCTATGGAGCTCGAGGGGGCGGGCAGAGGCGGAGATAGAGCAGAGCATGACGTGGGGGGCATCATGAGATGTTTTCTGTGGCGATACTTCACCCCAGCCTCCTGGGATTGATGAAAAACATCTCCCAGGAGGCATAGCAGCGCTGGATGACGCAGTGAGGCTGCTGCCGCCGCAGCGGGGGAAATAAACTCACAACAATAGCACAGTGAGTTTTTAAAATACCAAAAAAATACATGCCAAATTTATGTAAGGGAGCTGTATTGAATTGAATGAGCTAATGTTGAAAAACAGGGTGGAGCTCCGCTTTAATTAAGGGATCTAGCTTCAATCAAGATATCAGGGAGCAGGAGGTATGGTACGTTCAGAGCTGACCCAAGAGTCCCAGATCTTTGAGAACTTTTTCGGGCATCCTCTGGCTTCATATGTCAACTTGTATAATGGTATAACGTGATTAATAAGGGTGAGTCAAAAAGCTATAGTGGATGAGGATTGAGATTTCCAGTGCATAGTTATTGCTTTCTTTGCATAGAACAGTACTATATGTATAAAGGTTTGTACATTTTTAGATATTTCTTCTTCAACAAGCATTGCAGGGGGTTGCAAATATTAGGTATCTGAGCTATGGAGCTGATAAAGGCCATGACCTCCGACCAGAACTGTCTGATCGGAGTACACTCCCACATTAGATGTGGGAGTGTACTGATGGCCATCAGCCATGCCGCATCGAGTGCACACTGCAAAGGGTAGCTTATGTAATTTATATAGTAAGCATGGTGTAAAGTAAGACCTATATAACAATTTAGTCTGAATTACCTTGTCACAGGAAGAGATGACAGCGGGAACCCGGAGAGGAAGAACTTCCTGCCAGATATCCTCTGTCAGCTCAGGTATATCAGCACACCATTTATTTGCCATGTTGCCAAGCCTATTGGTTGTGGAGTGTAAGAGAGTCTTGTAGTAAGTATAAACAAGCTTGGAATGAGAAGAATCAGTTAGTAGTCATTCTAGAGGAGAAATCTGAACCACTATATTATGAAGACTGAATTGCGTTGCAGCGGTCTGACGAATCTGTAAATATAAGAAATAGGCTATGTGTGTGAGAATATAGTTTCTACGAAATTCTGCAAAAGGTCGGAACATGATGTCTGAAAATAAGTGCATAATTGTTTTTACCCCCCACTTAGACCAGAATCCCCATCAGTTTTATGAAAAAAATTCACGTAGATTTGGGTTCCCCCATAATGGAGTATTCGGTGAATATGTATTGAGCGTGGTAGACGGTAACATCTTAGAGAGCCTGAAAATCCTTAGGGTCATTGCTAGGACTTTAGTACCCTCCCTCCCTGTAGGGACATTCGGTGTGTCAGGTTCTGGAGAAACTCATAGGTAGAGTTGAGCGGACACCAGGATGTTCGGGTTCGGACCCGAACCCGGACTTTGAAAAAAAAGTTCGGGACCGAACCCGAACCCCATTGAAGTCAATGGGGACCCGGACTTTTGACTACAAAAATGTCTCTAAAAAACTAAGGGAAAGGGCTGGAGGGCTGCAAATGGCAGCAAAATGTCGGGAAGAGCATGGCAAGTACTCTGGAAATAAATGTGGATAGGGAAATTACATAAAAAAATAAATAATAAAAATAATGATTTTTGACCTTGGAGGACGAGGTCCATACAGTTTTGTTCAAAATTATTGAACCCCCCAATGCTGTAAAGGGTTTTAGGGAATTTAGTGTACATTTGTAATTGTATTCAGAATGAAATCCTACAAGGACTTCATAAAGAACCATATGCAACTAATATGACATCAATTGGTTTTGTAATACAGTAGTAAATGCAAAATTCAAGGCAATGGGCACTGTTGAAACGCTACCTGGTCGTGGCAGAAAGAAGATGCTGACTTTGACTGCTGTGCGCTACCTGAAGCGTAGAGTGGAGAAAAGTCCCCGTGTGACTGCTGAGGAACTGAAAA